>NC_063152.1:32160493-34560493 GCF_020921035.1 Rhodamnia argentea
TCTGGTTTTAGTTGGTTAAAACATTACACACGATGACGAGAAAAAATAGGAAGAAGAAGAAAGACAAATTCGATGCCCGTCGCTGTCCTTTCCTTATCAGACGAAAGGAGAAACAGGAGCTCCTGTCCTGTCTTGACACTTTTGCTCGGGGAAGATCTCCCGAGTTTCAAACGAATCGGTCTTCCCCATTTTTCGTTTTTTCAATTTTTCTAATGTGCTTTTTCCACCCTTTTTTTCAAAATGGTAAAAGGCCTAATACCCTAAAGAACCTTCAAAACTTTAGCTCTTGTATCAATTCTATCTTTTATCTCATAAAAAATCTTCAAATTTAGGTGGAGTCTCAATTCTATCATAATTTTTTTTTTCAAAACTGTCTCATAAAAAGTGTTTAATTTTAGGTTTAGTCCCAATTTTACCTTAAATTTTTTTTATCTCATAAAAAAATCCCAACTTTTTCAATTTTTACCTGAGTCCTAGATCCACCTCCATTTCCTATTCAAGTAAAAAATTGTGGTTTTTTATGAGATTGTAAAACTTTTAGAGTAAAATTCGGTATGGATGGTAAAATTGGGACAAGACCTCAAGTTGGGATTTTTAATAGGACAAAAAAAAAAAAAAAGTTCACGATAGAATTGTGACAGGACCTAAAATAAAGGGTATTTTATGGGATAAAAAAAAGGTAGAATTGAAACTAGACCTAAAATTATAGATTTTTTATGGAACAAAAGGTAGAATTGACACAAGAGTGAAAGTTGGAAATTTTTTTAGGGCATTAGGCTAATGGGAAAAGGATGGTTGGTAACTAGGAAACTATATATCAAGTGGGTCAGACTTTTCTCTTGGCATCTATTACAATATGAACTCAAAAATGGATTATGATCATGGAGCTTGGAGAATGCATAAGAATGAGATTTACAGGAGAGGAAGCACTTACGGCAAATGATTTCGTTTGGACGGTTGAATTTGACTGGAGAAAAACCATGTAAGTGACCATCCAAAGTCAATTTACAAGCTGTGAGATTTCGGTCCACGGGAACACAAACAAAATTGCCATTGCCTCTATTGCCACATCACGGATGACGTCTCCAGTTCGTTGGACAGAAGCAATAATGGGGGGGTTTTTCTTCCGTCTCTTCCTAGTGTGTACGTTCTGTTTGTTTGTGTTTATTTGTCTACTTCGCACTTCAATTTATGACTTTCTTTCATAAAGAACCCATACATGATTGCGTATGTCAATCTTTGAATATTTCGAAGATTTCAAGTATTTCTGGCTGAATCGCGAGATCTACAAAGAAAAGACGGCCAAAAGTTTCGGAGTAAAACCTACTCTAGACAGGTCTATTTGTCGACGTTAGTCTTTGAACCGAGGAAGCTATGGCAATTCACGTTCATTTGGTACAATGGTTTGATTATGAAAGCAAACATCGGTCAAGGAAGATCGCAAAACAGACATAGGAAGGCACAAACCGCGTGCCACACAATGTGAAATTGAAGTAGTCTTTTACGTACGCTCCAGACAACATCATCAAAAAAGAGGTCAAAAGAAGCTATTTGTAGAGGAAATAAGCACTATTCTTTGTCACGGAGGATCTTGGACATTTCAATTTTCAAAGCAAACCAAAATCAAGATCTTCACAACCCCCCAACTATAACGTAAAAAATTATACATTATTTAGGTCCCCATGACATCATCATGAGCCTCACCACCACCGTCGTGTACGTGAGTATTATATAAATTTGTAACCTAAAACCTTCACGTCGAAGAAGTATTATACACCCAGCACGACACATGAAATCTACATGCGGACTAGAAAGAGCCAACGAAGCACGAATCTTGAATTATACCATTCAAGGGAAGTGAAGTCATAAACGACTCCATTACACATAATACATTGGTGAAAAATCCTAACTCCATGGCAGGTACCGCGGGTTCTTAAGTTTCTACAGATACTCATTAAATCTTTGCTATAATGATCACCTCATTCGATCCTTTGATAAGTCGATATTTGTGCATAGATGTTGAGAATAGTTATAGGGTCTATAAGAAATTGAGATATTGAACCATGTTAAGGCTCCGTTTGTATCGCTTGAAACAATTAGCTAGTGAAATATGCTTATATTATAGATAACAATTTATATCTAACTATTTTCATGAAAGAAGAAAACATTTTTCATTCATTCATCTTTGTAAGCAAGATAAGTGATTATTTTTAGAAAAAAATATTTTTCGATCATTCATTCTCTACGAAACAAACGGAGGTCAAGTGATTCAAATAAAATTGTATTCTTAAACTAATGACATACGCTCAGTGAACATCAAGTTCAACCCTGCGATCTCAAAATCGTCAACCCTAACAAACCCCACTAAGCATACCAAAAATTGAAAAAAGAAAAAATCTCATGTTGGCGGCGGGTGGTTTCTGAAATTTATGGTGGCGAATCTTCAACTCGTCGCCGAAGTTGGTTCGGGCGACCTTTTGAATTATCTCATAATTTTTTTTTATGACTTTAGGTTGTTCAAATTGCTTCAAGAAGTTGGCCTCAATCCGAAGCTTATGGAATAATTGGCCTTGGGATATGCGTATGACGTCGTCCTCATTGTTCTTTCTTCCTTCCTTTCATTTTCTTGGTCTTACCAATGTAAGAAATTGAAGAATAACCTAAAAGTTATGCGTGGACCTACCAATAAGAAAACACGAATAAATGAAAGAATAGTTGGTCTCCAATTTATCTATATTTAGATATGAAGACCCTCTAAATGGTCTAATTTTTTACACTTGCCACCTCATACCGTTGACTTACGCACTAATAACCAAGATTAAGAATAATGATAACCAAGAAATGATTGCGGGCACCTTCTCATGACTCATGAGGTAAACCCTAATTCTACCGGGTCGGCGAATTCTGCTCTCGTAGATCAACTTTCGTAGGAATTTCTGATCAGCTATCCCATTTAATATTGACCGCCTTCCCATTAACTAAAGTTAATCGTTTGACGTTGCGATAAACTGGACCAAACAGATGTCGAATCAGGGTATGGGATGTGTTGAGCTGTCACGTTATTCCAGCGTTTGTTCAAGTCCCACAGCAGTCACAAGAAAAATAGGGAAGGTTGATCTTGGGGTTCCTTCCTATAACCATGTGAAATTGACATTAGGGTTTCTGCTCCGTTTTAGTCAAACGAATGTTGCTCGTGCTGTTTAGAGGGAACAAAAGTCAAGTTGCTTCAAGGATGGGGATTTCTATCTTGCTCGACTCCTTTTTTTTTACCTTTTGTTTCTGATGATTTTCAATTTAGGTTTGCTGAAGTTAGGAAGAGCACAAGGGGAAAATAGACAATACTAGCTTTCTATGTTCTTTGGCGTTTGTTAACGAAAACGTCGGCAAGTATTTAAACTTAGCAATCACTTTGAGACAAGTGTTTCCCAAAAACCAATGTTTGCGACTAAAGCATTCACAAAGTATTCAAATTTCAAGGTAATTTTCAAGCTTCTAACATCATGCGTGTCAGTCATATGAAATCAGAGCCGTAAAAATGATAAAAAAAAGTCCTAAATTTATTGCAATTGAGAAAATTCACTCATAAATCTTTTTTTTTTGTCATTTAAGTCTTAAACCTTTTGTATTTGTGCCAATTCAGTCCATCCGGTTAATTTTGATAGGAAATCACCGAAGTTGACAATTTTTAATAACATGTTAACATTTTTGAACATTTATTCATTTTTAAATTTTTTTTCTTTTTTTTTCTTCTTTCTTCCTTCACAGAGATCGTAAGCGAGGAACAGTGAGGTTGATCTCTACCGAAGCTTGCCACTAACGAGGACGAGCCTTGCCTACCCTTAGCGAGGCGCGACCTTGCACAAGAACAACGAGATAGAGCCACACTAGTGGCGAGTGGGGCTGAACTTCGCTAGAGGCTCGAGAGGTCGACCTCGTCGGCCCTCGCCTCCGGCTCGTCACCGGACCTCGACGACGGGCTGGAGGAAGAAGGAAGGAAAGAAAAAAAAAGGCTTAATACCACGAAAAATCTCAAACCGGTACACGAGTGACAAATATGCCCTAAATTATTTTTTGACCACAAAAAATTTCAAACCGATACAACCGTGATAAATTTATCTCAAACTATTTTTTTAACCACAATAAACCTTAAACCGGTATACTTATAACAAATTTTCTCCAAACTATTTTTTTATCACAAAAAATCTCAATCTGGTACATCTGTGATAAATTTACCCCAAACTAATTTTTTGACTATCAAAAAATCCAAACCGGTACATCTGTGACAAATTTACTCTCTGTTAGCTTTCGTTAAATGGGGTTAATATCAAGAAAAATCCCAAGCTGATACATTCTCGACAAACATAGGGTAAAAACCCTAAGTAGGTACACCCGTCAACCGCAACGTATCATCTAACTCAGCAATTTAATGGTAAAATTTAATGAAAACTAAGTGAGGGTAAATTTGTCACGGATGTACCGGTTTGAAGGTCTTTTGTGGTCAGAAAAAATAGTTTATGGTAACTTTATCACAGGTGCACATATTTGGGATTTATTAGTGATAAAAATTAGGTTGGGGTAAATTTGTCACATGTGTACTAGTCTGAACATTTTCTTGGTAAAAAAAAATAGCTTATGGTACATTTGTTGCAAATGTACCAGTTTGAGAGTTTTTGTGGTATTAATCCAAAAAAGAAGGGAAAGGGAAAAAATAGTAAATAAGTAATTCAAGAAAATATTAAAATACTATTAAAAATTGTTCATGTTAATGCCGGTTGCGTCACGTCGGCGATTTTTGACTAATTATATACAAATACAAAATGTTTAGGACTATATTAACACAATTTCAATAGGTTTAGAATTTTTTTGGTGATTTGCAATTTGAGTTAATCTTGATCGCATCATAGAGGTGGGCTCGCCCAAAAGGGGATCTCATTGATTATCTTAAATCTTATCTCGTTTCCAAGACTATGGTACTAATAAAAAAATAAAAAGAGTACCAGATCACCACATTAAAAAAGAAAAGAACGTGCTCTTTCAACACATCCAAAACAATGTCATCCATAAGATGAGGCCTAGTGCTTTTTGACAGGCAATATATTCATGGGGCCTGCAACGAAATAAAGTAGAAATCAGATAATATAAGAAAATAAATGGGAGATTGAGAATAATCAAAGGAGGATAAAGGGAGAGTGATGCAATGAGGGAACGTGGCGGTGCCGTATTGTCCGGCCATTAAAAGCAAGATTTAATTTGGAGGAATTGAGGATGGCATGAGACAAAATGTGAATCAACCAAGATTTTCTCAATTGCTCCTTTCTTTCCTTAGGTCACAATGTCATGACACAAGGGCATCATACAACTACGCATGCATTTAATCCTATGAAAGTGGTTTACGCGAGAAAGTATCTCATTGGACTTTCCTTCTTTATCTTGAAAGATAAAACACATCGAAATTTTAGGAGAAAATTATCTAATTAGTCTTAAGCTTGTTGTACGGATGCTAATTCATTTGTAAACTTTACAATTTTGTTAATTTAATCTTTAATCTTTCGACGATTTGTCAATGTAATCCTTCCGACTAATTTAGGTTGGATTCCGGTAACAAGGACGATTTTGGCAATTGTTTTGAATCTTATTTTATTTTTTTTCTCTTTTCTTTTCTTTCTTCTTTCGTATTTTGTCCTATTCTACTATTCATCTGATTCCTTAGTTGGTCGCGACTACAGGAGAGGGTTGGCCATCACCAAGGGCCCGGTGACCATCAAAGGAAAAAGATGAACCGTAGAATAGGTAAACAAAAGAAAATAAAAAATTAGAAAACCTTAAAAAAATTATAAAAATTGTCCATGTTTACGCCATTTGTACCTTGTAGGACGGTCGATTCTGACTAGATAGCCATATTAGTGATTTCTGGCCTAAGCTGGCCGAATGAATTACATTAGAAAATCATGAAAAATTTTAGGACTATATAGGCCAAATTTGAAAGGTCATCAATGAATTGGCGGGCCATATGATAGGTTTAGTACTTTTTAGATAAGTCTGCCTAAACTTATTTTGCTTTTATCCTTAAATAACTTCATCAGCAAAGTGAATTTTCTCTCTCTCTTTTTTTTTTTATCTATGGACGTGGATTTATGATCTTCTGATATTAACTGAAAGAGACTCTAAAAGAAATGGCTCGTGAGCCCTCGTCGTCCCAGCGAGGGCCGCCATGCCCTCACTTTGCCCGATTTGGCGAGGGCGTCGTGGCCCTCGATGTTGTCGCGTGGCCCTCGATGTTGTCGCGATGCCCTCACTCGTCGACATAGTGAGGGCAGGTGAGGGTTGCGACGCCCTCACCCATGTCGCCGGCCCTTAGCTAGTGGCCAGCGTCCTCGCCAACAATTTGAACCAAAAAAGAAAAAAAAATGAAAGAGAATGAAAAGAATATGATAAATTATTATAGTGGTATTAAAAATCGTCCACGTTAGCTCTTGCCGTACCACGTAGAACGACTTGCGTCCATGCTAACGATTTCTAGCAAAACATGGCTGGATGCACTCGATTGACTAAATGTGAAAATATTTAGGGCTCAATTGTCAAAATTAAACGGTTTAAGACCAAATTTGCAAAAGTACAATAAATTTAAGACTTTTTGGACAAATTTCCATCAATTTTTTCACGCATATCGTGTCTAACACTGTTGATTCGGGTTATTTTATTTTTCATTGGGTAACCAATTGCTCATTTCAACGGGAGAGACATCGGATGTGTGGAAAAGAAGTCACATGCATATCATATGTCCATTATTAATCCAGATGAACAGGTGTGAACACAATAGAAGGTCTTTGTAGTGGACCAAACACAGGAAAAGGGCATAATGGGCAATCGGGGCCACGGGCCAGCGGCAACATGACCTAATTGTGGGGCGGGCGGGCAGACGTCCCAAAAAGCAATTTTGCATTAGCTGGGGGGTAATAATGATTAAATAAAGGCATTTTTGTGTTAATCATAGGCATCACAGTAATGGGATTCTCCACTGTAATTAATTACGTTTTATAGTATGCGTTTTATGGACCATTTGTCTGATGTAAGCGAGAGGCTTCCCAACTTATTAGGGCAAAAATAATCGTATCACCGCCCTGAAAAATGCAAGAAAATTATCTGCACATTCTTAAACCACGTTTCAAAATTCATGCGGATAACACGAGAATTTTCGCCTTTTAATCCCCCAAGACTTGTCCTTTCTTTCGTCATAAAACAGCATTTCACCTGTCTTTTTTGGTAATTTCACTACTCGCTAATCCGTGTTGAATCTGGTTAAATCCAAAACTAAAACCCTCCGAAAAACATAAAGAGAGAGAGAGAGAGAGAGAGAGAGAGAGAGAGAGAGAGAGAGATGTCCGTCCAAGAAGGGTTGACTCGTACAATCTCTGCCGTTGCTTCGGGGAAAACTCCTCCTTGGGGCCATACAGTTCTTCCGAAATAGGGCCCCACACGGTGTGGGGCACACACCCTTTTTAACCCCCACAAACAGAGAGATCAAAAACCTTTTTTCTACAAAATCCTTTCAAAAGGCCGTGAACAAAAAATACACATACAAAGCGCACAAACACACACACAAGTATATATATATTTATGTATATATACGTGTGTGTATGTATTATATTCCCGCTACTGGAATTCCTCTGCATTGGGTCCATTCGATCTCCTCCTCCTCCTCCTCCTTCTCCATCCTTTCTCTCTCTAGAACTCCACTTTGGTTACTTTCTGCATATCTCTCTCTCTCTGTCATCTTCAGAAAAACCTGCGCACCGCGTTTCCATGTCATTTCTCGGGGATTCTCTACGCGTCGTCCCACAAATTCCACTCCATTAATGCTCCTCCATATCTCAGTCCACGAGGTATATCTAACGCCACGGACACCATAAATAATCGCACCCCGCCTACCGAATCTATACCTTCGCTTGGGCTCTCCAGACGAAATGAAGGGTCTCGCCAGGCACGAGCGCCGGTGGGCGTCGGACACCGTCCCCGGCAAGTCTCCGGCCAGCGGCAGCACTTCGCCGGCGGGTACGGAGTCCAGCTCGGCCGAGGAGTTCGTCGAGGTGACGCTCGACCTGCAGGACGACGACACGATCATTCTCCGCAGCGTCGAGCCCGCGACGTCCGCGTCCGCGTTGATGATCAACATCGACGACGACGACGGCGGAGGCGCCGGCGCCGGCGGCGGGGGCAGCGGTAGCGGGGCCGGGACCCCCTGCTCCGCGTCGGCCTCGGCCCCGTCCCCGTCGCCGACGATGCGCCGCAGCTCGTCGAGCCGGCTCCGGCAGTTCTCGCACGAGCTCAAGGTGGAGGCGGTGGCAAAGGCGCGGCAGTTCTCGCAGGAGCTCAAGGCCGAGCTGCGGCGGTTCTCGTGGAGCCACGGCCACGCGTCCCGCGTGCTCTCGGCGTCCACGTCGTCCGCCGGCCAGAATGCCTGCGCGTTAGACTTGGCCCTGGCGGCCCGGGCCCTGCGGAAGCAGCGTGCGCAGCTCGACCGGACCCGCTCGGGCGCACAGAAGGCGTTGCGCGGACTGCGGTTCATCAGCAACGGCAAGACCAACGGTAACATCGATGCATGGAACGAAGTTCAGGCCAGATTCGATAAGCTCGCCAAGGATGGCTATCTCCATCGTCAAGATTTCGCACAATGCATAGGTTTTCGTCATTCTCCTCCCTACATCTACGTCCGTTCTTGGTGAATTTTTCTCCTTAGGGTTGGTTAATACCGATGACGTTCTTGTCTTTTTCTCGGTGAAGGAATGAGAGATTCGGAGGCGTTTGCTCTGGAGCTGTTCGATGCATTGGGAAGAAGAAGGAGATTGAAGGTCGACAAGATCAGCAAAGACGAGCTCTACGAGTTTTGGTGTCAGATCACTGATCAGAGCTTCGATTCTCGTCTCCAGATCTTCTTCGACATGTACGCAAGACGACGATGATTCAAAGAAAAACACAAAATTACATCTCCAAAACATTTTTAATCATTTCTTGGCAAAGACTGCACTTCTTAACAAACTAGGGACCGACCGGTTCATATTTATTAGGTTTATTTTATTTCTAACGTGAGATGATTTCATCATTAGTGGTTAGGAGCTAGAAGTGAGGAAGGAAGAACAGGGACCCCTGAACAGTGTCCAAATTAGTAACCTAACTATTGGTCGCGTCATTTGTTTTTGTTTGCACCTAGTACGCATTTAATTAAAAATAATCGCATGTTAGGACAATGGTTAATCTCCTCTCGTGATGTATATTTCGTAGGGTGGACAAGAATGAAGACGGTAGAATCACCGAGGAAGAAGTAAAAGAGGTGAGGTTTCTGTTCAAACCCTATTCTAATTAGCTGTCTTTTTCCGAGTAAATTAAGCTCGATTAGGCTCGGCAGCCTCCATTAAACTAACTTCCCAAAACTAATTATGTATACGTGTTGATTGAATTGGACCGTACCAAAATTATTTGGAATCGAAACTAATGTGCATGACTTAGCCAAGTATGCCGACGGTCTCGCATGAGGCTTGGTAATAAACTAAGGTTTTCCTTACAGGGTGTCATGTCTGAGCTACAATTATGATAATCAAGGTTAGGCGTGATTCGGTGAGCCCCGAAAATCCCTGAAAATTCCAAAACGGAGCTACTCCATCAAGATAATATTTAAATAAACAAGAAGTTTATAGAATAATATTTCGGATTTTTTTTTTCTTTTCTAGGGTTTTGCTCTGACGTTGCCCATGTTCTAAAAGCATCTTCCCATCCATTAAACAGTTCTTGGGATATTCGTGACGTCTTAGGGGCGACCAATGGCGTCCCAAAATATTTCCCACTACGACCTTATTCCCGAGTGCAATAATGAACTAATCTTTCAGTGGGGTTGGTGGGGGCTTTCCGGTCAATTCATGCCGGTCCTGTGTGTAATGGTTTTGGCATCCTTGATGCATGCAATTGCAAGCTGGTTACGTGGACTTTGTGCATCGTTAATTCAATTTCGTCTGAGAAACCCTAATTCTTGTGTTATTGATGATTCTTGATTTCTTGCTGCGGTTGATGCAGATCATAATGCTGAGCGCGTCGGCGAACAGGTTGTCAAGGTTGAAGGAGCAGGCGGAGGAGTACGCAGCTCTGATCATGGAAGAGCTGGATCCGGAGCGGCTCGGCTACATCGAGGTTGGTCCATTTTGAGATTTTTTTTGGCCCTGAGATCTTGAGATAATGCAAAGTTTCCAAAATATTTTTCGTCCGCAAATAGTTGGTGGGGGAACGCGTCTTGATGGAGCCAGGTTTGACCAGTAAATTTTTGTACGACTAAACTCGAGTGGTCTAAATAGTTTAGTTAAGACCTTGTCTCCCAAGTCCACGTTAGGCAAAAAAATGGAAATTTTTTCTAAGAATTGGGTAACCGTGTTGTTGAACCGTCCAAGAAGAAAGAGCAAGAGCTTATGACTATATACGTAAATCTATAATTGCATATGTACCTAGCTAGCGCATTACTTTTGAATTGACCAAATTAAATTGCTTAGAAGACATAAGCGGCCGAAGAATTTTCTAAAATGTGTGTTGGTTGAGCGACTTTCTGTGGATTTTCATCTCTAAAAGTTTAGGTAATTAGAGGTTCTCCTTTCCGCCGTAATGTTATTAGTTTTTGATTGGTGCTTAATAGGGATGACCGACAAGTGACGAGCCATTCAAATCATGTCGTTTTCCTTACCTTATTGCCCTTAATCGCACAATAATTCTAGGGTTTCAAACTAATTAAATGGACTCAAATCAAAACGACACAAAAAAAAAAAAAAAAGAAAAAGAAATTCTGGCTGACACGTTAACACAAGCTAGTTAAGCTGATGATCTGAGCTGTTTATAATCACGTTAAGACAAGTTATGTTTATAGTCATTCTATTTCCTTAAGTATATAGTAAGGGTCAGTGAGTTACGGTCTTTCTGGGTCAGAGATTTATATTCCCGTCCATTTTTCCTGCGTTCGACCCGATTTGTACTCCATGCCGAACCTTCTCAACCCCTTCCCCCTTTTCTTTTTTCTTTTTATATTTTCTTGGCTGCTAAAACTTTCTCGGAAAATTTAGTCCTCCATACGACGGAGAAAACAGATGGGGCTTTCTTCGGGGTGTCCCACACGGAACGCCTTCCACCACACCTAGTGCAACGTATTGCACCCCCACACGCGTGCTGTCTGGTTTTTGATCGTCACTGTCGTTTTTGGACACGATCCCTCCTGTCCTATCACACCTTTCCACGATTCCGTTGCTGAAAGAGCTGCTCCTGAGCTCGCGACGATTCACGATATTTGAATCCTGTTCTTATGGCGGGCGTGGGAACGACAAGAAGCACCACATTTGGAGACTAACAAGATCTAATTTTTTTCCTTTTTTTTTTTGAGTGAATAATATCATCATGTGGATCGTTCTCTTAGTTTGTTGACATGCCATGGATCAAACGGTTGGTGCACATGTCATGCACGAGCTTTCTACTCATGGCGGAGAAAAAAGAAGATGAAAAATTCCACTTAAAATGCTAATAACATGGGGGAAAAGTTCAAATTTTTCTTGCTTTGTTTTTTGCAATTTAGCCCCTAAACTTCTACGTGAAATTTGGGTGCAGCTATGGCAGCTAGAGACGCTGCTGCTGCAGAAGGACACATACCTCAACTACAGCCAGGCGCTGAGCTACACAAGCCAGGCGCTGAGCCAGAACCTGCAGGGCCTGAGGAGGAGGAGCCCCATCAGGAGGCTGAGCACCAAGTGCCTGTACTACCTGGAAGAGAACTGGAGGAGGGTTTGGGTCGTGATCCTGTGGGTCGCCGTCATGATAGGCCTCTTCGCGTGGAAGTTCCAGCAGTACAAGCAGAAGGACGCCTTCCAGGTCATGGGCTACTGCCTCCTCACGGCGAAGGGCGCCGCCGAGACGCTCAAGCTCAACATGGCCCTCATCCTGCTGCCCGTGTGCCGGAACACCATCACCTGGCTCCGCTCCACCAGGGTCGGCCTCTTCATACCCTTCGACGACAACATCAACTTCCACAAGGTACACAAAATGTTATTTCGTGAAATGCTGTATTATTAACAGAATCAATGCCGCAAACTTAGCTTTACATTATCAATTAGTGAACATTCTGAATGTCGCAGACCTCACCATGGACCGATAGCTTGAGCCACCCACAGTCCGATACTAATACGCATTCTTTTAGGCTCATAAGGAAATTTGGACAATAAATTAGACCCGACCTATGCAATTGGACATGTATGATCCAGCCGTACGATTAAAAACCTTCAATCTTAATCATGGAGCCTAACCCTCCTTTATGAAATTTCCAACACTTCAATAATTTTCCACATCTTTGAGCTAGCTTTATCATCCTATAGGCGGAGGAAACTTGCGGGGAAAGTCAACGTGATTGATTTGATCTGGACAATCGGGATCAAAAGAAAAAACTAGTGACTCGATGATTCGTCTCTTTGTGTGCACTTTAATGATGATGACATGTCCTGTGTAAGAACGCGTATGGTGCCAGGCATCATCTTTCTGTTTAAAGGCAGCAAAGGTTGACGAATGAGAAGCTTCCCTAGCCATTGTTTTGGGCCAGAGAGATCATGATTATCTTTGTTTATATGCAGAAAACTTAAAAAGAACTTGTGGGAAGCCATAAAGATTTGACTTTTTTCTGAACAAGTTAATAAAAATGGAGAAAAACAAATGTGAAAGGACACTATGTTCTGTCTAAATTGGTTTCTTGTAACAGTTGCGCGTCGGTCTATAAATTATGGAGCTTTGTTTTTAAAATATGTTTGCGCAAGTTGAGCTAGGAGATTGACTTCATAATGACATAAAGAAAGAAATCTCTTGCATTTCCCCAAGATCCTTCCCTATCTGCGGATGAGGCGAAGAAGAAACTCTGTATCGCAGCATTAGAAATTTGGCTGGAGAGTGAGGATTCATCGGTCGTTGCTTGAATAAATTTCAATGCAGGAAATCACAACTTTGAAGCGTGTGATAAGATATAGATGCGACCCCGTAGAGTGAATGTAGATCGTGATTTCTAGGTTCCGCACATGGAGAGGAGAGTGGTTGATCCAATGACAGATCATATTTTGCAATGTCATTTTAAGGGTTAATGTCTGATGTGGTACGAAATGCTGGTCAGACATGTAGAACTGCACATGTGATGTGGAATGAGACTCCTAGGATTTTTGAGGTTGTCCGGCTAGTGAAAAAGCAAGAATTCCGAGAAGAGAATGTTCTTTTTGAGGTCAGTGATCTTAGGAAACGCGGCGGAAGCGATATCTCTACCATTTGCATAATCACCGGAATTGTGCTTTTTACTGATACTTTTGATTAATGAGAAACTGAAATGTTGTCCCTTTAGCCTATAGGAGCTAGCGAATCATAAGTTGTGAATCATGGGATGATACTTGAGTTTAAGGATTCACAGCAAGAACTGCAACATCTGAATAATGTCTTTCTGGTACGTTGACTGGTGCAGACGATAGCTGCCGCTATTGTAGTCGGTGTCATCCTCCATGTTGGCGACCATCTTGCGTGCGATTTCGTGAGGCTCGTACATGCGCCTCAAGACATCTACGATCGGTACTTGAAGAATGATTTCGGTGCTACGAAGCCGACGTACCTTGATCTTGTCAAGGGGGCTGAAGGCGTGACTGGGATCCTCATGGTGATCTTGATGACAATAGCCTTCACATTAGCCACCCGATGGTTCCGGCGGAGCCTCGTCAAGTTCCCGAAGCCCTTCGACCGGCTTACTGGCTTCAACGCATTTTGGTACTCGCACCACCTGTTTGTACTCGTCTATATCCTGCTCGTCGTTCATGGAGTCTTCCTTTACCTCGTTCACCACTGGTA
Source organism: Rhodamnia argentea (assembly GCF_020921035.1). NCBI lineage: Eukaryota > Viridiplantae > Streptophyta > Magnoliopsida > Myrtales > Myrtaceae > Rhodamnia > Rhodamnia argentea. The sequence continues at coordinate 32,174,378 of NC_063152.1, forward strand.
CCGCAAGACGGTATGAATCGTTTTCTTTCCCTGCATTCCATTAACTTTCTGAGAATCAGGCTTCTCCAATGTGCTGTGTTCTTTTACCAACATTGAAATATTGAAAGACTTCCGGTGTATTCCTAATGTAGTTGCATAATGTCGAGCTTGTGCCTTTGCAGACTTGGATGTATCTTTCCGTTCCTGTATTGCTCTATGCCGGAGAAAGGACCCTGAGATTCTTCAGGTCTGGAATGTACACAGTCCGACTGCTCAAGGTGACAAAAGCATTCCCGCATCATCCATCTTCCCAATTTGATATTCACATCTTCGTTTGTTGGGCGTTCGATTAAAATTGGTGACATTCAGAGCGAACTGTCTCAATTGTTTAGGTTGCTATCTACCCTGGAAATGTCTTGACGTTAAAGATGTCGAAGCCTCCCCAATTTAAGTACAAAAGCGGGCAGTACATGTTCGTCCAGTGTCCCGCGGTTTCTCCATTCGAATGGTAAGTCCCCAAGTAATGACGATAACTGTCCGCTGAGAACAATGAATTTTGCTTGTGGTAATGAGCGCGCCATTCTGTTACTTCTTGAGTGGACTGCGCAACTGCTTAATGTCCGGACAGTTACTAGAAAGGTTATGGAACCTCGCATACGTTCTGATCTCTACTCTGGACACATATTGCCAGGCACCCATTTTCGATAACCTCGGCTCCTGGTGATGACTACCTCAGTGTTCACATCCGTCAACTAGGCGACTGGACGCAAGAGCTCAAAAGGGTGTTCGCCGAGGCTTGCGAGCCTCCTGTTGCAGGAAAGAGTGGCCTCCTCAGGGCTGATGAAACAACCAAGACAAGGTACCTACACTTCCTGTACCATTCTTTCATTGTCCACACACACTACAGTTTTCCTGTATAATGATACTAGTGATTACTGAGCTTGTGGGGTTTATAATAATCAAGACCGTATTCTTTTCTTGATTACAGCTTGCCGAAGCTCCGCATAGACGGTCCATACGGCGCTCCGGCTCAAGATTACCAAAAATACGATGTCTTGCTGCTGGTTGGTCTCGGAATCGGGGCAACGCCTTTCATTAGTATCCTCAAAGATTTGCTCAACAACATTGTCAAAAGCGAGGAGCAAGCAGTAAGTACCATGTACTCTCACCCTTTAGTAACCTTTTGAACAACTTAATTGTTGATTGATGCAAATGAGAATGAATTGGCATTGCGATAACTTCAGACCGATTTTCCTTTTGCCTTCTCTCTTTGTTTGTAGGATTCAGTCACGGATATCAGTAGGAACTCAGATCAAAGCGTAGGGAGCGTCGAATCGCCCAACCCGAACCGGGTTTCCCCGAGGCGCAGGAAGGCTCTGAAGACCACCAACGCTTACTTCTACTGGGTGACCAGAGAACAAGGGTCGTTCGACTGGTTCAAAGGGGTCATGAATGAGGTCGCGGAGCTTGATCAAAGGGTAACACAGACAACATGCTTTCTCTCGAGCCCAATTTCCAGCTCGTTCATTGGATCGATTAAAAGTTTAGTCTTTACTGATCGTGTTATTCATTTGGGACGTTCAGGGGGTGATTGAGATGCACAATTACTTGACCAGTGTGTACGAGGAAGGCGATGCGAGATCTGCCCTCATCACCATGGTCCAAGCTCTTAATCATGCCAAGAATGGGGTAGACATTGTCTCTGGAACGAGGGTAAGTGTCCTCCTCCTCCTCCTCCTACTATTGTCAATTTAACATCTTGAATCACCAAAAGAGAACGTTTTTATTCAGGTAAGGACTCATTTCGCAAGACCCAATTGGAAGAAGGCTCTCACGAGACTCTGCTCCAAGCACAGCGGTGCAAGGATAGGTGACTCTCAATCATTGAATCTCTTCACAAAATTACAGCAGCAAACTCGACCAATCTCCATATGTTCACTCTTCTGACTTCTTGAATTCAGGCGTTTTCTACTGTGGAGCCCCTGTTCTGGCCAAAGAGCTGAGCAAGCTCTGCTACGAGTTCAACCAGAAAGGCCCCACCAAATTCGACTTCCACAAGGAGCATTTCTAGACTACATTTGCTTCTCCAAAATCCCATTAGCTTCCAACACCTTCATCCACCCAAAGAAGAGTCTTAACCGTAAGGAGGGAGGCCCTGAATATTTTTTGTACAGAACAGGGTAGAGCCAGTACAGTCACTGTAAGTAATTACAATATAGTTCCGTAGGACCCCCAAGGGAAGAAGACAAGAGGGGAAGCTGGTCACTCCACCTCACGCACGTGGCCACAGCGCGGGTGGAGAAAAGTGGGCGGCGTGGCCCAGAACGACACTGCGGGACAGCTGCCAGAACGCCAGGTTTGACCTCAGGAAAGAGGCCTTTGACAGCGAAACGACAGTGCGTTTCATGATTGGGCCGCACTGCACTGCACAGCACATTTCGTTCGTGGGTGGGGTTAGGAAAGTGACCCTAATTTGTTGTCTATCTATGCAAGTGGATGGGCTGGAATAAATGTCAAGACACGTGTTATGCTAGTTCCTCCCTCTTTTTTTTTTTTTTTCAGATTATTTTTTGAATTTTATCCATAGAATAAGGGAGCCTGTTATAGCGTGTAAAGAGTGATAATCACACTTTTTTTTTATATATTTTTTTTTGGGGTCGAAACTTGACTTGTGTTTGATGTCCTTATGCTTTTGGCAAAATAGGGCTGATAATTGTATGATCCAATCATCTGAGTAAAATGGGTACGGTTTTGCTCGATCCGAGATGTCGATTTGTGAAGGCGCGCCGCTCTTTCTCCGACCAATCGACTCTTTTTGAGTGTCGGTTACTGGTGATGATGTTCCGATGCGGTCCAAATGAATAGTAGTCTCGACTTAATTCTGAGGATGTAACGTATGCGAAGTCCTTTCGAATAGGGCGTGCGCTTGAGCCTTTGTCAATGGCTCACCCTTCAATTGAGTAATTGACGAACATGGAACCTCGCATTCGTATTTTTTCTTGTATTTTTAGAATTTGTCTAGGACTTGGAAATATCCCCTTTTTTCAAAATTCTTAGCAAAAATATTTTGGTGATTCCAATGCTATCATTCGAGGCGCTCGATATAAAATAACGGTCCGATGTTAAAATTCTTAAAAATTGAAAAATAAATCGCACCGTATACAATTGCTTTTACTTAGATGCGACATTTATTGTTTTTTTGCCATCCGATTTGGTATAATTAATTAGGCCACTAACACATGCCTCTTGAATAATTGATGTGCATACACAAGAATTGCTCCTAAACAGATTTGGCCCATTTAATTATTTTCATATTGGGTCGGGCCTTATTTTTGTAGTTGGCCCCCACACGAACTAGGGATTACGAACTATTACTTTACGGGGCATTTGGTTCTCTTTAAATACTGAGAAATGAGGCAAATGATCTCCGAACTTTGGCTCAATGCACAATGTAAGCCATAGAATATTAATTTGTTCGATGTGATCCCTGAACTACAGGTACATGCTTAGTATATAGCCATTTCGTCATATGCTCAAACTTCAAATCATACGTCACTTGACGACGTGGATTACTTTATGCTAAGTTGGAACTTTTAAAATGATGAGTTAACATATCCATCTTTTTATCCATAAGAGAAGATAAAATTATTGGGTTAACATGTCCATCGTTATTTAATGACGTGAATCATCATATACCGATTTGAGATTGAATATCTTACAAGGACAAGATAACGTGCCGAGGGAGGTCGAACCGATTATAATGGAGGCCCAAGCCCAGCTGACCCATTTTAAGAAGACATCCGCGGCCCACTGTAGCAGGTCAGAAAATCAAGTAGCATATTTTGTGGCCCAAGCCCATCGCTCAGAGACACTTTCACTTTCTTGGCCATCAAAAGTGGGATTCGCCTTGTTTTGATGCCCTCTCTTTAGGCTCGTCTTTTAAGAACTCTCGAAGTTGAATGAAGTATCATTCTCGACCCCCAAAAAAAAAGTTCATGGATTGGAAAACACATCAGCGGATCCAATTAACACAAATTGACAGAATGAGGACGTTCAACATCTTCGTATAGTTTCAAGGATTGGATTAAACATTTACTTAGAGTTCAAAGATCATAATGAACAAATTAAAAAGTTTAGGGATGATATTGTACATTGAGTTGAAGTTTAAACATGTTGCGTGTTATTTAGCCCCAATTATGGCGGTCTAAGTCACTATCGTAAATGGATGTTTGGCGAAGAATGGATCGGGCTGGTGAAAGATTGGACTTTCAAACTAGGAAACTTCAGCTACACTCTACGATCGGTCATTCGATTCGGTCCACACGATCCACTTCAGTAGATGCCTTTTTTTTTTTTTTTCAATTTTTCCAAACTAAGCAACTTCAAACGGAACATGTCGGCTCGTATGCAGAAATAGTAATTCGCTCTCCAAACCGACTCCACCTTCCTAATCCAATAAGATATAAGTACGTAAGGGCCGAACGCATCAGAATTGAAATACGGGGGCGCTCCTCCGGGGGCGCACAGTGCTTCGCCTCGCCAAATTCGCCGGGCCTCGATTGAGATGATCAACCCTCCTAGTCGGCTTCGGTAGGGAGCACGATCGCCACCCCAAATAGCACCATCCCTTCACCGCAATTAGCTGGTCGAGGATCGATATGGATCGATAAAGATGCGTACATTGGAAGGAAAAGAAAAGAACAAAAAAAAGAAGGGTCGTTCCTGCTTTTACCAAAGTAAGGTGTGGACCGTTCTTTTCTATCCTTTTTATGTTTTTTCAGTTTATTTTCGGTGGTGGTTACGGACATGGTGGACCAAGATAGAGTTGTTGACGGGAATCATAAGCAACGCGTGAAAATGTGGGGCGGCATCTTATCTTTATCTAGAAGATGTGTTGCTGTCGAGTCGAGTATGCCGTGGCTGATGATGGTTGAGTTATACCTCACTCAAGGGCAGTCTTTGTTGACCGCTGAGTCGAATCCCTCCTAATTAGTTGCACAAGTTGGGTGTCCCGGACGTTCAGACCGGTCCGGTTAGGTTCGATTTCGGATCGGGACGGACTACCCGATAGGAGGAGGAGCGGGAGTTAAAAGGGAATCGATCGGAGAAAGCTCATTATAATTATCGATCTCGTGGTAGAAACGCAGCGATTTTTTTGGCGCTTATTACCTAATGACAATGATTAGTTACTTCTAAAAGATATGTTGATATTTATGTGGGTCTCACTATGTGATAAAGTAGGATTTGTATAACTCCAAATCATGTGTGCGCCTCCTTAATAATTAGGTGAAAATGCATCACAATGTCTCACTTTTGTAGAAAAATTATGGCGGGCTTCTTGTCACACATCCACATGTGCACATCTACACAATAATTGTGAGAAAATTATTGAAAAAATCCCAAATTTATTTTAATTGTATCAATTCAGTCCCGAACTTTTTGTATTTGTGTCAATTTAGTCTCGTTTGATCGGTTGTTGCTGATGTAAACTTTTTGTACATAATATTTTGAATTCTTTATGATTCTTTTTCATTAATTTTTTCCACCCAACCCTTAAGGTCGCGTGAGAGTGTCACGGTTCTCGCTCGATCTAGGTGAGCGAGGACATCGTGGCTGTCGACCAGACCAGGCAAGGGCCACGACACCCTCGCCGACATGAAGGATTGGGGGAAAAAACTAAAGAAAAGAAAAGAAAAAATCATTATTGAAATATTAATTAAAAAGTCTACGTTAGTGCTGGTAGTGCCATATCAGACCTGGCTGTCATGGACTGAATTGGATGCAAAAAATTTAGGGCCGAATTGACACAACTGTAATTTATGTACATAGTCTACCTAATTCACAAATACCAAATTGCTAGTGCAGTATAGTCGTAACCATCTTTTCGATAAAAAAAAGTCATAATTATCCTTCCTTGAATATTATTATTCCGCTGGATTTGTTCGATTGCATGGTGGGTCCAAATTTGGGGACGCTGCGTGCAATGTTTCCGATCCGGAAGAACATTCCACGGCGGATGCTCTGTCCGAGGCAGCTGTCTACGACCTTGATGTGTTGTCAAAGTCGCGATAGCATATTTGAATGGGACTAATATATATATATATATATATATATATATCTTTAAAAAATCAGCTTTCGAAATTGAAATCAACCAATCATAGAAAAATCCCATTTCCTCGCACGTTAACTTGTCCCCGGAATTGGACCATTATTTTAATCGTGCTTCTAGATTGTTAAGCATGTTACTTAAATCTCGTGGATTACGTTAGTGTTTGGTGGAATAGTCACAATACGAGTTTAATATAGATTCTTCGCGCCCACCAAAGGCAAACAATGTCGTTTCTGAGCAAAATCCCCTTTGAGATCCGACTTACAATGTACGCGATCCACGAGATTGACGAAGCATCATCATGCATTGAGTTTCGAGGTTTAATTTAGCCATCTAAATTGTCTTTCTTGGTCATTAGGAAATAACGAAAATGACACGAGCTCTCAAATTCTTGACACGATAACTATTGCTAGCCGCGATGTACGTTATTTATGCGCGGAGTTTGGCATTTCATGAATTAGGTGGCGGATACTAATCGGGGATAGGCGATCGGGCCGATTTGGCTTGAAAACCGAGTTGAACTAGCCAAATCATGTGGGGATAGGTTAAAGGTACCTGGTTCCCATGTAGAATTTGTTTTGAACTGGTTCTAAATCAAACTCTACATGGCTCTTAATTAAGAACCTATGAAATAAAAAATAATGAGGCTAAATTTGTTTATGCACGGAATTTGGCATTTCATGAACCACGTGGTGGATACCAATCGGGGTTCATGAACCATGTGGCGGATACCAATCGGGGATCATGAACCATGTGGCGGATACCAATCGGGGATGAGGGACCAGGCCGGTTCAGCTTGAGAACCGAGTTGAATCGCAAATCATGTGGGGATTGGTTAAAGGTACCCGGTTCCCATGTAGAATTTGTTTTGAACTGGTTCTACATCAAACCCTACACGCTCTTAATTGAGAACTTATGAAATAAAAAATAATGAGGCTGAACATTCCCACAGAATAATGCCTTTATGAGATCCTAATTGTTAATTTTACAAAAACAATGCACATGATAGTGTTGGGTGGTCTTGGCCTTTCTCACTCCGAAAACTTGCTCAAATGATCAGACTTTCCCCTACACTTATAAATCGACCACCAGCTCCTTTCACAATTAATGTGGGATAACATCAACAATCTTCCTCTCACACATCGGGCCTTAGGTTATCCTAATAGGTACCGCAATTAAGTAAAAAAAAAAAAAAGGCAAGCCGGTTCCTGGCCTAACCTTGAACCAGGCGGTTCAATGTCGAGCCAATTTCACGGTCGACTAGTTGATTCTCCTATTCCAAAAATTGTGAACCGACTCTGACAGGGTAGGTCCTAATAGTTTAGTCTGAAACCAATCACCTCAAACACTATACAGAACCCATTCGACTATAATGTTAAGGTAATAAAGAATGACATACATTATGATATATGGGCTTTACTAGCATAATAGTCTTTGGGCGAATGTGATTAATAGTATGTTGTTGGCTACATATCTTAAAGAAGTGGACCCAACAATAATTTCTACTTATTTTTTTTTGTGATTCAAAACAGGCTGTTAATCTCACAATAGATTAAAAACAGTCACATAATCAATTTTTCATAATATATATAGCATCTTACAAGATACATTGAATGCATGAATTTACCTATAACGCCATGGTCAAAGCATGAGTATTTAGCTATTAGGCTTTTTCCCGAAACATTGACCAGGGAGGGGGAAGTTGGTTCATTCGTATTTTTTTTGGCCCTCGTTCCTTGATTTATGGACTAATTCGCGGAACCTGTCCCTTTCAGACTAAGGGCGGCGATATACAAACAATGAAAGCCACTACAAGTTACAACTACCGCCACCTTGTACTAAACTAGTATGGCGGAAATTCGCACGTTTGAAGACCCAAAAAGGAAATGATTTGAACATGTGCTGGACACCTATGCCTTCAGAACACGTCAAATCAAGCAAGGTAAACACATGATGCCTTCGTAACGCAGTCGATGGGGACACCTCCACGTTCAAACTTTAGGATAATATTAATACCTTTAGAACATGTCAAAGACCTTCGAAACGCGACCGATAGGGACATAAGCCACACTTAAACTTAGGAAAATATCGGCACAACGCACACTAGATTAAACTAGTCCTCTCCCAATACTAGACTGTCGAATTATTGATTACCAACCAAAGCAAGGTTTCTTGATCGACAATGCAAGAGCGATTTCACAATCCTTAAATGGCGTTGCGAGCTTTCTTTTAATCAATCAAGAACTGCGTTCACGCCGAGCGGACATGAATGCAAAAGGGTCATTTTTATGAGAAGATTTCTTCTCCATCCATTGACACATGCTAGTTAATGATGCGGGAATCGGGACGAATTAAACCATTTCTTACTTATAGAGCTTATCTAGGACGTCTTTACATGCGAGTAGTGTCGATCCACCAACTAATTTAAAGCTTTCGCGCTGGGAAATTCTCGATTCCCTCGTGCCCGTTTTCGGTCTTTCGAATCACGACAAACTAATATCGAACGCGAAATCGTTTCTCACCGTGGTGCGGCATTGATTCCCTCTCAATTATTAAGTTTCCTCACTCCTTTTCCAGCTCACTTGATAAGTTATTGAGCGAGGGACGCCCGGACATAAAAGCGACCAAGATATTTACGAGGATTTCTACCCGAAGACTGTCCCCGGTGTTCCAAAAAGGTCTTCACGGAAGTCACGACCGTTTATAACTCCAACTAATCCAACCTCTCGAGCCGTAAGCATCCTTAAAGCCCCATCCTTCTCTTACACAAACCCTAGAAGCAGAAACAAGAAACAACCCGAGAGAGATCCCACGAAAGAGAGACCGATCTTTCCATCGCCATCACTCTCACAAGTCCACACAAAACGCCAAGAAACCCTCCTTTCCAATGGCCGACAAGAGCCGCAACGACGCCGAGCCGCCCCCGCCCCATGAGGAGAGGCGCAAGAAGCGGATGAAATGGGCCGCCTACATCGCCGCCTTCGCCGTGTTCCAGGTCGCCGTGATCCTCGTCTTCGTCCTCGTCGTCATGAAGGTGCGGACGCCCAAGTTCCGGGTCGGCGCGATCCGGATCCAGAGCCTGGACGCGGCCCGGACGCCGTCGCCGTCCTTCGACGCGAGCTTCGTCGCCCCGATCCGAGTCAAGAACGGCAACTTCGGGCCCTACAAGTACGCCGCCGCCGCCGTCAACTTCACCTACGGCGGCGTCCAGGTGGGCCACGTGACGATCCCCAAGAGCAAGGCCCACTTCATGTCCACCAAGAAGATCGACATGAACGTGACTCTGAGCTCCGCTAGCTTGCCCGGCAGCGCCAATTCCACCCTCAAGAGCGAGCTGAGCTCGGGAGTGCTGACCCTGAGGAGCGAGGGCACGTTGAGCGGGAAGGTGGAGCTGATGCTCATCTTCAAGAAGAAGAAGTCGACGAGGATGAACTGCACCATGGAGATCAACGTCTCGCCCAAGACGCTCAAGTCCGTGACCTGTGAATGAGACGGGCGGCCGGCGATTCGTCCCCGTCCGGCGCGAGAGTTGCCATGAGCGGAGCTCGGAGGAATATGGTTGGAGTGAAGAAGACGACAGGCTAAAGATTTTCGAATTTTCTTTGCTTTTCCTTTATAACGCAAGTGGGATTTGGTTGGTGTGAAGGTGATAAGGTGTCGGGCCCATGTTGGCCTACCAATGCTTGTGAGTCTCCATTATTGTGCGTAAAGCTTTTTGAAAAGTGAAGGCCAAGTGGGGGTCAGGATCGGCGGCCGAGAAGACTTCATTATTTTCCTTTTTTTAAAATATTTTTGTGGGTATTATTATTAATCTTTTTTTTTTGGGTGTACAACTGGTTATCATTACGGCCTTGTTATATTTTCAGCATGGGAAAAAATATGCTGCGATTATTTATTTTTTCGATACGAATCCTAGCCATTCACCTTTAGATGAAAGGTGGGGCCCCACGCGAGAGCATTTGATCTGACGGTGCATGTGAATTGAGCCGAATGGAACTTCCTATTGAATGCCTCCAATAGAATGATGCATCATTGACTGCTATAAATTGACTCATAGTTTAGCCACATAGCTTGACTACGTAGATATTTCAACATCTAAAGCCGATGTAGATCCTCTAGCTCGTTATAATATCTCACTATGGGCTGATTGACTAGGGTGATAATGTATTAATGACAATTTGATAGCAAAGTTTGTGCTTAACGTTAAAGCGATGACAGATGTCGAGATTCAAGATAATGGTGAATAGGATTTCTTATGTCCATGATATAAAAGTTATTTTTTTAATAATACAATTCCGAAATGATAAAATTAAAATAATAATTAATTTTGAATTATATTTGAATTCTACAAAAATAAAGCGGAAGAACCATATTTTAAATGAATAAATTTGAACTTGAAAATGATCTTTCTAATTCTCAAAGAATGTAGGACAATGCAATTTCTAAAAAAAAAAATAGAAATTTCCATCTTCTCATCTTATGTATCTCTGGTTCATGTTGAAATTTCAACATTCCGTTATAATTTTTTAGTTCATGTCAAAACTTTACGAAAACGGCTAGAGAGTCGAAACTTCTTCTCGATAGTAGGTTTTTGGTTCATGTCAAAAGTTTATAAAAGTAGAAAGAGAGTTAAAACTCGCTCTTCTCTGTGGCTTTATAGTTCATGTTGAAGTTTAACCAAAGTAACGAGAGGAAAATACTTTTCGTTATTGCAATTGCGAATGATCATATTTTCTCTCTCTTACTAGAGGTGAGAGTGAAAAATGAGAGATTCTTATACTCTCCGTTTGTGCATTTTTAGATTCGTTTACATCGATATGTGCAAATGCCAAACAATGAACATTATATGATATTCATATATCCGATTTTATTATTGTGATTCATCAAACAGTGGCAAAATGCCTGGATTTTATATCCTATTATATCAAATCTTATCATGACTAGAAATCTAGACGACCAAACGCAACCTTAGAGATATAAGGTGGAAAGATGTACATGATTTGAAAACTCTTCTCCAATCGTGACCAGCAAACCCCGTCAAACCCCTAAGCCATCACAATCACCAGACATATCTATTGATGTTTAAAAAACTCCAAACACATGAAACACACCACTCAAACCAATAAAGAATCAAGAAACTCACCGCTGACTCGAACTAAAAACATTAAACACGGCAGCAAAGAGAGATTCTAGGCATACCTTGGCCGGGAGGCGTGATTATAGGCACTGCTTGCTCACGCAACACAGAAACCGCGGTTTAACTTTCACTCTCAGCAAGTGATTTTATCTAAGAGAGTTGGTCCAATTGGGCGAGCAACTTCAAGAGCCTAACTACGGAGACGGTTCAGCTTTTATACTGCAGCCCTCCACCGGATAAAAATAAACATTAAACTGATCGAAGCTTCTGTTGCTGACCGTTCGTCGTAAATAAGAAAACAGTTTGCAGTGTCGAAAAGTCAGGAGCGTCTAGAAAGTCAAGAAAAACGCCCCAAAGAAAACTCGCTTTGGTGCCGTGTACCAAAATCCTCTGACCACAGTCCAAGTACTACTGCGATCATTTCCCACTAAGGTCCCCGAGAAATCTTATAATTTGAGGTAGTGGTCCCCCTAAAATCACTATATATAACCCGACCCAGCCACCCAACCAAGCATCAACAATCCCTTCAAACACATCCGAGCAATTCGCCAGACAAACGCAGCCGAGAAAACCTTCCTTGCTTCGAGCAATCCGTCGCTGAAACACCAGCTTTCCAGCGCAAACCAAAACCGAATATCACCCACAAACCAGAATCAAGATGGTGTTCTACAGGAAGGATCAAGAATCGCAGCAACTGACGGACGAGGAGAGGCGCAAGAAGAAGATGAAGTGGACGATCGGCATCATTGCCTTCGTCATCTTCCAGGTAGTCCAGGCCCTCTTCTTCGTCCTTGTCATCATGAAGTTCAAGTCTCCCAAGTTCAGGGTGAGTGAGTTCGACATCCAGTCCCTGAACGCCGGGACTCAGGCCTCACCCTCGTTCGACATGACCTTCGTCGCCCCGATCCGGATCAAGAACACCAACTGGGGTCCCTTCAAGTACGGTGCTTCTGCCGTCAACTTCACCTATGGAGGTGTCCAAGTGGGACAAGCGATCATTCCGAAGAGCAAGGCCAACTTCAAGTCCACCAAGAAGATCGATGCCACTGTGACCTTGAACTCCGCGAACTTGTCGAGCGATTCGACTCTCGGGAGCGAGTTGAGCTCGGGGGTCATAACCTTGAACAGCCAAGGCGAGCTCAAAGGGAAGGTGACCGTCATGTTCATGTTCAAGAAGAACAAGACATCTCAAATGAATTGCACCATGACCATTGATGTGTCCACGAAGGCACTAAAGTCCTTGTCATGCAGATGAGAGTTCAGAGGGTGATCTCTTGTATTAGATTGTTTGTGTGGCCTGCTTATTTGTTTGCCTCGAATTGTTTTCAAACTATGTGTCCTATTTTTCTATTTGTACCGTAATTGGAATGGTGGATTTTTTTGCTTAGATTTTTGGAAGTATGCCGATGCTGGTTGTTTATACGATGATGCCTTGCGATTGTAGCAATATAATCTCAAGTGAATACTATCCAAGTTCAAATCTTGCAATCACGAACACTATAACCACTTCCGCACTTCGACAGTGAAAGAGGAACAATGTCAAGTCTAGTTATCTAAAGTTGCTCCAAGGCTAATAATGAAACCAACTCGCTCCAAGGCTCGTCGTCCCGAGCCACGGTGGACCTTTCTCCGACATTAACGTCTGTTGGAAGAGGTTTTTGAAATGTGGAAGCCACAAGTGATGGTCCCGCATCGAGGAATCTTGACGAAAAGTTCAGAGCCATCTCTGTCATTATCCAAATTTGAAATTGCGGTTCACACGTTAAACAAAGAAACGGGCTTTGTGCTGGTAGTTTGTTTGTAAAATAAACGAAGGAGTGCTTTCTCCCACTTGACAATTAGGTACTAGTGGTATATCTGTCAAACGGGTGGGTCGAGTCATAAATGGTCTGACTCAAATTGACTCATTAATCCGATTATGACCAATTTATGCGTAGCACAAATTTCTTAGGTCCGACTCAAATTGACTCATTAATCCTGTTCTAGGTTCCAGGTAGGTTCCATCTAGAATCTGGAGCCTCTCCACTAGTATATGTTCCTCATTTTTCGGAACCTAGAACCTACCATGTATACCTTGGAACTTGGAATCTACCCCGTCAAAGGTTCCGGATCCGGTTCCAGGATACCCTAGAACCTGTCAATACAACTCCCTTTATATCAAAATCGAAGACATTCATATAGAGTCAAATTGAGCTGCGAGAAAGGATTTTTTTATGACGGTTTTTACATCGCATCAGTCCTATATACTTTTACACAACATACATAACTGTTAACAAAACATGAAGCTTACAAGCGTGTTGATCAGAAGAATAATATGGCATCATTCTACCATCAGCTGCCACCACCACTTTGATGTATGGAAGCTATTGGACATTTCTGAAGCACCATTTCATAATATTTGATCCAAGCATCAATTACAAATTGGGCTAGTTTTATCCTTGAGGAGAAAAATGAAATTCTTGAGTCAACTGATAAAAAAGTAATCATATTTTCTACTCATGATGCAATTGCACACTTGAACTCATTTGCCGTGACCAAGATCCTGCAGTAGGACATAATCATCTATGGGTTTTCTTTCATTTGACATCATCTTAATGTGGGCTTCAAGTCACATTATACACACACAAATCCCGCAAACCAATTTTTTCATTTAGCTAGCTCCATTCGACATGCTAGGCTTGTCGCATCCCCGCTAAATATAATCAACTCTAAGTGCAGGGTAGAAACTTTGTATGGACAGTAAATATAATCAACTCCAATAGCCCGATTACCTAGGAATTGCGTGGTGAAATATGTGCTATGGGAACTTTAATAGACGAACATTGGCTTGCTCTTACATTAGACACACATAAGATGGGCCATAAACCTATTCACCCTGGACGCAAAAAATGGAAGCTTGGTCAAATCTGACTGAACAAAAGAACAATCGTACACACTCATATGAAGGACATGGGGGCTAAAGATCAATTGATAAACACAAACAAAGAAGCAGAGACAAGAAATCAGGGCTAGAAATTAACTAACAGACCTACCTTGGTCAAATCTCCCTGGAACGATCAGATTTGACAAGAAGGAGGGTGTTGGCAAGCAAGAGGAAGTTGGGGACGCTGTCGGTGTGCCGAGGATGAGGAGGTTGACAGCGAGGGAAAGGTCATCGTCGAAGAGTTGGGGAGAGAGTGAAGTGAAGTGGCGGAGCTCAGTGGACGGTGAGACTTGATGGATGGCCACTCAATGGTGAAGGCCAGTGGAATTCGTTGGAGGTGGAGCCTTGAGGACGGTGAGACTCGAGGGAGCGGAGCGGCGGAGCCTTGGCTACTCGACTCGAGGGCGTGGGAGATTGTCACCAGTAGACTTTGCATTGTGACTAAGGAAAAGTGGAAAATGTGTGAATAGAACTAAGAAAGCTGAAATTAGGGTTTTTAGTATATATATCCCGGTTCCAGTTCCGGTTCCATAAAGAACCGGGAATTGCAACCGGAACTTGCGGTTCCTAAAAATGCAGAACCAGAACTAGACCCTAATCTATTAGAACCTTGAACCGGACCGAGAACCACAGGTTTGGTTATCCGGTTCTACCCTAAAACCATGCGCACTCCTAAAATTTCTTAACCCATATCCGACCCGACCCCTAGAACTAAAACACTTCTATATTTAATCCAACCTACGATTATTTATTTTTTAATAAATTTTGGAAAAAATATATTGCTAATTGTGGACAACTTTTGTAATTTAAAAAAATCTGAAATTTTCATCATTTTTTGAAAAAAATCTTATTTTTAATTTTTATTTCTTAAAAGTTCTGATTATTTTTTATTCGTATATTTATTTATTTTTATTCTTTTTCTCTTTTTTTTTTCTCTTCCTTCTACCTCCTCCCTTTGCCGTTGCCGTGCCTCAACAACCAACCACCAACGCGGTCGATCCCAACTAGCTCGAGCTCACCCGATGTGAATCAGGAGAGGACAAGCTTGATTCTTGGCAAGGACCAAGCGAGCATGAGCTCATTGGCCTTGGTGAGCACGATTCTCAGCAAGATCTAGGCGAGGAAGAGCTCGCCGAGCTTGATTGCTAGCAAGAACCCGGCGAGCACGAGCTCGATTCTCGGCAAGATCCAAGTGAGCATGAGATCGCCGGCCTTAGCGACCTCAATTCTTGGCAAGAGCCGGGCGTGCTCGATTCTTGGCCGATCTAGGTGAGGAAGAGCTCGCCGAGCTTGATTCCCGTAAAGAACCTAGCGAACACGAACTCAATTCTCGGCAAGATCCAAGCGAGCATGAGCTTGCTGGCCATAGCGACCTGAATTCTCGGCAAGAGCCGGGCGAGCTTGATTCTTGCCCGGTCTAGGTGAGCACAAGCTTGCCCACGGCTAGCAAGCTCGAGGCTTGCCGAAGGCTATCTCCAGCCAGTAGAGGTTGGATGAAAAAGAAGAAAGAAGAAAAGAAAGAAAAAAAGGAAAAAATAAAATAATAAAAATTTGAAAACTTAAAAATATTCAACAAATATGTTTATGGCTTACTTAAGATAGTTATATTAGCTAATTCATTTATGACCCATTTAAAACCCATTTAGGATCCATTAAGTTTCTAAGTAATCCATTTATGACATATTTAAGCTGCTTTTTAAAATTGAAGGCAACCTGTTTATGACCCACCACTTGTAAATATGGATTAGATGTGGGTTATAGACCCATTTTGCACCTCTAATTGGCGGTTATTTTAGGGGGATGCAACCTTTGAAATGTCGTGTCTGTTTGGACATGACTTTTTAATCTTTTTGAAAGGTTGTGTCCGTTCAAAGATTTCGCTTTTAATAATGATCGTTTCCAGTCAATCCAAAGCTTTCATATTTTTTCGTTTCTCTCCAAGAGAAATTTAACCTTCTTTCCAATTGTTTTCCTTTTAGAGTTTTTGAAAAAAATATCATAATTACTATATGATATTCTCATTACGAGGCTTTATTTTATCTTCAAGGATTTTTCCCAGTGACCATTAGCAACGTTGTGGAACAAATAATTTCTTAAAAAAATTGAATTCATGCTATGAAATCTGATTCAATTTTTTTCCCATTCGTTCATTATATTTTCCAATAATTTTAAGGAATTATTTTTGCAACAATGGAGTAAATGTTGGAGGCACATGGGGATAAACTGTCTAGGATGTGGAATGCTGTGGAAGGAGACTAAAAAATTCAAGATTGAAAACATGTCTTTGAAGGATTAGTGCTGCCAGTGTTATGATGGATTCTCCAATGTTTACCGACACATGGATCCCGTGCGATTTTTGTCGCGAGTGGCGTAAGGTTGCGGAGAAATTTGTAGCTGAAGTGGGTATTGCATGGTTTTGCAGTATGAATGACGACCCAATGTATTAGAGTTGTAGAATTCCAAAAGAAACTTGGTATAATTCCCAACCAATTACTGACTTAAGAGGTTTTTGTTCAAAATGGACAATAGCGGGGAAGGACGAAAATATACGTTTATTCAAAAGCGTGTTCAAGGATCACTATACATTGATAAATTCCCACACCAGAAAAGCTCTCCATTGGTTGGTTAATCTATCTCATGATCAATTATGACAAATGGAGACTATCAGTCCTAGAAGCCCTTGTGGTACTACCCAAAGAGTCTCAAGCACTTGGAATTTGATGTACGTGCTCAATTTCAAAGGAAAAGCGAACTTCCACATATTTGCAGTGAAGCCACCGTTCATTGGTGCGTCACCTTCAATTTGTGGGATCGACGCCAGGAGGATTAGTCAAACCCAAGACTTTCGAGAGGGAGAGCGGGCATTTTAGGGTCGATACAATCGAGTTCCGCAGCACTTGTGACATCTATCAGAAGAGTCTTGGGTGGGTCTATCAATCAATGAACTGTCAATAACATTGAGAATGTCTTTCTCCATTCGATTGAGCTAGTACTGTTTCGCTCGCTACATGTATTGTTAGTTTATGGAGGAGTTTATTGCAAATGAAAATGGAAAAATTTTGTGGGTTTGACCAATAGGAATGATTGATCTGATGATGCTATATACGTATAGATACATAAGTTTTTCCTTTTTTGGATATCATTTGATACTAATTGCATCCATAATTATCTATGTTAGAGGTGAGCAAATTGAACTTTGATGCTCGCAATTAGAAAGAGTTTGTGACAAGTGTCGAACTAGCATTTAGGTTGGTTACATCGGAGCATACTCTACTGTTTATAAATAATGTTCAGTGAAAGGTGGATCGGTGGCCCTCCTTTAGTTGGTAGTCCGTGCTGTTGGTGTAATACCAATTAATTTATGGAGAGATGCATTGCTTATTGCATGTTACATTCATGATATGATACCATCCAAGAGAAATAATATTGGTTCTTATGGATTGTGAAAAGGTAAAAAACTAAAATTGTCATACCTTAAAGTGTGGGGGTGTTGGCATATTACAAAATTCCTGATCGTAAGAGAACAAAACTTGGTCCGAGGGCTATCAAAAGTGTTTTTCTTGGATATGCTGGAAACAGTAAATGTTATAGGCTTCTTGATTTAGAGTCAAATGTCACTTTAGAATTAAGAGATACCTAATTCTTTGAGAATAAATGTTCGACAATTTTTGAAATTTTTGTAATAATGTTCCAAAACCTATAGAAATACAAGTAGATTTTCATGAGAAAGGAACAAATGATTCTAAAGGCACGGTTGAACCTAAAAGAAACATTAGAGAAAGAAAATTGAAATATTTAGGTGCAGATTTTAGTATTAAATTTAGAAGAAGATCCTAAAAATTTTAGTGATGCTATATCTTCTAGAGATGCTTCTTTTTGGAAAGAAGCTAAAAATGATGAAATGGGCTCAATTAGGTCCAATAATACTTCGGTATTAGCAAAATTACCAAAAGGATCTAAACCTATTTGGTGCAAATGTATTTTCAGGAGAAAATATAATTCTGATAGTTCTATCCAAGCTTTTAAGGCTAGATTGGTAGCCAGGGGGCATAGACAAAAAGAAGAAATATATTATTTTGATACATATGCTCATGTAACATCTATAACATCCATTCAAATTCTTTTTGCTTCAGTATCCATTTATGATATTTACGTTCAACAATTGGATATCAACGTTGCTTTCTTAAATGGAGATTTAAATGAAAAAAATTATATGAAATAATTAGAGGATTTTGTTCTTCTTGAAAATGAAAGGAAAGTATATAAATTGGTCATATCTCTTTATGGACTTAAGCAAACACCTATGTAGTGGTATGAAAAATTTGATTAAGTTATTTTATCTAATGATTTCAAACACAATAGTTCGGATAACTGTATTTCTTCTAAATTCACTAAAGACAATGGTGTTTTAGTTTGCTTATATATTGATGATATGCTTATTTTTAGAACCAATATGACTGGACAAGTATCAAACTTTCATAGTTAGATTGAAAGATTTGATGAAGTAGATAGTATCTTGGGAATTAAAGTTAAAAAAAAACATAGTAATGGTTACTCTTTGCGACAAAGTGATCGTCGAAAAGATGTTAAATAAATTTAAACATCTTGATTTTAATAAATGAGTACTTCATTTGATTTCAATATTAAATTGTAATACTTGTAGATCAATGGCACAACTTGAATATGTGAGTGCTATGGGGCTTGTAATGTATCTAATGCATTGTACTAGACTTGATATTGCCTTTTTCGTGTGTAAGTTGAGTAGAAATACTTGTAATCCAAGTATAGTATATTAGAGTTTTGTTACTAGAATTTTTTGTCATCTTAAGAGAACTAAAAATTTGCGATTGTTCTATAATGATTACCTGGTTGTGTTAGAATGATATACCGATACTAGTTGGATTACAATTGTAGGCAATAAACATTTCACTTTTGGATGGATTTTCACATTAGGTGAATGTTTGTATCTTGGGCGAGCAAGAAATAAACATGCATAACGCACTCAACCATGGCATATGAATTCATTGCTTTAGCAACAATTGGGAAAAAGGCCGAATGATTATAAATTTATTATCGGGTATCAAATTATGGTCTAGTCCTTTGGTTCGATTTCGATTCATTGTGATAGTCGGACTACTTTGATGAGAGCTTATATAGCATTTATAATGTCAAGTGTGGACAAATCAATGTAAGCTATGAGTACGTGACATAATTGATTTAGGATGATATTAGAACAATTTTTTATGTGAGGTCAAGCAAGAGTCCAGTTAATCCCTTTACAAAGGTTATACAAAGAGATGTGGTAAAGGAGATCTCAAAAGAAATAGGATTGAAACCCTTTGACTGAAATCTCTTGTAATGGTAACCTACCTAATACTATTATATCACTAGTCATAAGCCTTAATGGGTAAAAATAAGTTATTGAATGTGATTGTTTGATGCAGAGTCTGGACATGAGAAGTTAGTACCGTCTATTACATTTTGTAGGCTGAGTTATATTCTTAATCTAAGTGTAATGCTAGTAATGTTTATTGCAGAAATACATGGTAGATACTTTACCAATATGAGCTTAGAAGTGGTGCCGCTTCTTATAAAAATTGGGGCTACTTTCTAGAGAGCTCTTTAAACATGAACAAGCACAATGACATAATAGTGCAAAGTAATTATTGGCCTATTCATTGAAACAAGATGTTAGTATATATGTTGTAAATCAGATTTTATTACTTGTTTATGTTTCAAGAGCTATCACCACCACTAACCGACGATAAATCATCAATTACTCTAAATTAGCTAATAATTTAGCCACCTAACTTGATTATTCTTGCTCTTTTAACCTTTAAGACCAATGGAGATCCTCGATCTGGTTATGAGATCCCACCATGGGCTAATTGCTTGGGATGGTAATGGATTACTGACTCTTTAATTGTACCATTTTTGCTTAACGTTAAGGGGCCGAGTGTCGAGATTCGATGTTGAGATACATTAATCAATAGGATAATGAAAGGATAAATGCATTAGTGGAAATTATAATTTATATATAAGCAAAAGAAATTGAAATAATCTATTTTCCGCAAAAGTGCGCGTATTGAGGCTGATCAAGAAGAAAAGAGAAAAGTTTGCGAGCGGGACTAGGAGGTTCTTATGACTCGATTAATCCTTGGCCTGCGACCCATGGAGGCAAAGTTTTCATCCCCATTGATGGAACTCCCCATGGGGACCCTCTCCAATCCGCTTTGCTTGAAATACGTCAGAGACTAATATATATGTATAGCGACATTTTAAATTAGAAAGAAGATCTTGATTTTGATCTCGAATAACAGAAGGATCACCAATAAAATGTTGAGAAATGGAATATACAAGAGTACTGACAGCATCTTGGACCATTTGACGATAATCATCAAATACAGTATGTCCATTTTCATCAACTTTAACTGCATTAATGATTTGATCTCTATGGTCTTGAGTGAGATAATTATCCCACCATCCTTTCAAACCACCAGAAAATCCAGCAATTATCATATAGGCTATCTGCTGGTAAGTTGTTTCAGGAATTGTTTTGTAAGTGGTGGCTAACATTACCATTTGATTCAAAACTTGTATAAGATTATGTTCAGAAATACCATCTATGTTCCATTCATAAATGGCATCAGTAGAATATATATATTTATTTATATCAAGAATGAAACTCGTGCCATGAATCATAATACTCGAGAAGAAAAACAATACGGACGAGGCTAGAATCGGATCAAGAGCAAAGCAATTAGGGATATTAGGGCTGAGCATAATGGACCGACCGAACCAAGAATCACTTGGACCAAACCGAATCGACTTGTTTGGTCTTGTTTAGGGGAACTCTGGTCCAATTCCCGATTTTATCGGTGTCCGAGCAATTTGGTTCCCGGTTCCATGGGAGAATCGGACCAATGAACCACCCAAGCGGACCGATCATTTTTATTTTTTTATTTAACATAAACGTAAGAGTTTTTTAGTGAAAGGAAAAACTTTAAAAGAGTCACTAATTCTGACAATAATAAATCCAAGTATCCTAGTTCTTGTCTTGTTTGTTCATTTTGGTTGCTGTCGGGTGGGCGTGGATATAATTTGGTTTGTCTGATCCCTCTTGTATTTGTTCACTACGCATGAGAGGTAATTGTTATTCCGGACTAGTTGATCGTCCCGCTCCAAATTTTTGTATGGGAAACACGGGGAATGTGGAAAGACTATCAGCGGTATAGCATGTATGATGCATGGAGTCTTCTGTTTCCTTCCTCTCTAACCTCTCTTTGGATGAGAAATATGAGAAGTGGAAAGACTATGAAGTAGTGTTCACGTCCATCTCCCCTCTTTTAAATAGTCATACATAGCCACGTAAAAGTTTGTCTCACGAGTGGTTCTTTGTACCAGTTCTACTGGATCGCTCGAGGACCGGACTGGATTGGTCAGTCCGGTCCGATCCCTAGTTCAGGAAACTAGGAACCGGGACCTTCGGCCCGGACCAGGAACCAATCACCCTTAAGAGATGTAAGGTGGAGAGATTTACATGATTTGAAAACTCCTCTCCAATTGAGACCACCTCTAAGCTATCACAATCACAAGATATACCTACTGATGTAAAAGACTCCAAATACTTAAAGCACACCACTCATACCAATAAGAATCAAGAAAGAAACTGCTTATTAGAACTACAAACATGGCAGCAAAGAGAAAATGCTAGGCATACCTTGGCCGGGAGGCGTGAATATAGGCCTTTGCTTCCTCACGTAGCATAGAAACTGAGGTTTAGCTTTTCACTCTAAGCAAATGATTTTATATCTAAGAGCCAACTACTTAGCCGGTTCAGCTTTTATATTGCAGCCCTCCACCGGATAAAAATAAACATTAAGCTGATCGAAGCTTCTGTTGCTGACCGTTCGTCGTAAATACGAAAACAACTTCACTGTCGAAAAGTCAGGAGCGTCTAGAAAGTCAAGAAAGGCAACCCTAAGAAAACTCGCTTTGGTGCCGTGTACCAAAATCCTCTGATCGCCGTCCAAGTCCTACTACGACCATTTCCCTGTAAGGTCCCTAGATATCTTACAATATAAGGAAGTACACCCCCTAAAATCAACTATAAATAACCCGACATAGCCACCCAACCAAGCATTAACAATTCCTTCGAACACATCCGAGCACTTCACCCGCGAAACGCAGCCGAGAAAACCTTCCTTGCTTCGAGCAAACCGTCGCTGAACACCAGATTTCGAGCACAAACCAAAACCGAACATCATACACAAACCAGAATCAAGATGGTGTTCTACAGGAATGATCAAGAGTCGCAACAATTGACGGACGAGGAGAGGCGCAAGAAGAAGATGAAGTGGACGATCGGCATCATCGCCTTCGTCATCTTCCAGGTAGTCCAGGCGCTCTTCTTTGTCCTCGTTATCATGAAGTTCAAGTCCCCAAAGTTCAGGGTGAGCGAGTTCGACATCCAGTCCCTGACCGCCGGGACTCAAGCCTCACCCTCGTTCGACATGACCTTCGTCGCCCCGATCCGTATCAAGAACACCAACTGGGGTCCCTTCAAGTACGGTGCTTCTACCGTCAACTTCACCTATGGAGGTGTCCAAGTGGGACAAGCGATCATTCCCAAGAGCAAGGCCAACTTCAAGTCTACCAAGAAGATCGACGCCACCGTGACCTTGAACTCCGTGAACCTGCCTAGTGATTCGACACTCGGGAGTGAGTTGAGCTCGGGAGTCATCACGTTGAACAGCCAAGGCGAGCTCAAGGGGAAGGTGACGGTTATGTTCATGTTCAAGAAGAACAAGACCTCGCAAATGAACTGCACTATGGCCATTGATGTATCCACAAAGGCACTGAAGTCCTTGTCATGCAGATAGAGAGTTGAGAGGGTGATCTCTTGTATTAGATTGTTTGTGTGGCCTGCTTATTTGTTTGCCTCGAATTCTTTTTGAACTATGTGTCCTATCATTATTCATTGGCTTCCGGTCGTGTTGTGTGTATACTTAGAATTTGTACATTTTCTATTGTAATTGGAATGGAGGATTTTTTTGCTTTGGAAATTCTACGAGCAGTATAGTTTCAACAGAATACTATCCAAGATCAAATCTTGCAATCGCGCACACTATAGCCACTTCCGCATTGCGACAGTGGAAGAGGAACAATGTCAAGTTTGTTAATTAACACACAATGTCCACGCTAATGAAA
This sequence comes from Rhodamnia argentea, assembly GCF_020921035.1. Classification (NCBI taxonomy): domain Eukaryota; kingdom Viridiplantae; phylum Streptophyta; class Magnoliopsida; order Myrtales; family Myrtaceae; genus Rhodamnia; species Rhodamnia argentea. Next base: position 32,197,736 of record NC_063152.1, read on the forward strand.
CCAACTTGCTCCAAGGCTAGTCGTCGCCGAGCCAGACCCATCGACTCCGGTGAACCTTGCTCTGACATTAACGATCTACTTGGAAAAGGTTTTTGAAATTGGGCGTTGAAAAATCAGGGAAAATTTACATGTGACGTAGAAGTCACAAGTAACAGTCCCGTGTCCAGAAACATCGAAGAAAATTTCAGGAGCAGTCCCTGTCATTATCCAAATTGATATGAGGGTTCACGCGTTAAAGAACGAAAGGGGTTTTGCAATTCATTTGAACTCCTCCGCTTATCGCACGGACTTAAGTCCTTGGTGAGCAAAGGAAGTACCTAAAGAAGTCGGTCCCAAAACACCTGCAATCGAACTAAAAGTCTTAGCTCTCAAAGTGACTATGAGCGACCCGATCAGCGATGTCTAGACCTTCGACTTCAATGTCCTGCCTAAGTCCTCATGGGCTAGACTTGTGTTGTCATCACCTAAGCCAGTGACCCAAATGGCCAGGGCGTGGATCCACGCAATTGATGCCCGAGCTTGCGTTTTCGACCTCACTAGGGAAAATTACCAAAAAAGCCTTAAACCTCTTATAATTGTGCCAATTAAGTCCTAAACATTTTTTTTATGCCAATTCAGTTCTAAACCTTTTGTATTTATAGCAATTCAGTCATTCCGGCCAACTTTGGCTGGTCGACACTAACGTGGACGTCGAACGGTGCTGACTTGGATAATTTTTAATAATTTAATAATTTTCTTTTTTTCTTGTCTTTTTATTTTCTTCTCCTTCTTCCTTTGGTCTATCGCTGGATCTGTGACCGGTCAGGCCAAAGTCAACGAGGGCGATGTCGGCCTCGCCCGGGCCGAGCCTCGCCACAGTCACTCGGGCTCGGTCGGCCAAAGCGACCGAGCTATCCCAGATTTGGCGTGGTCGGCCTTGCCTAGATCTGGCGAGGCCAAGCCTCTCCGTTGTTGGGCGTGGCCAAGCTCGCCCAACGACAGTGGCGAGGCTCGGCTTGGTTCTCAAGAACAGACAACAAAATAAACCCAAAAGAATTGCGAAGCAAGGATGGCCAGGAATTGCCCTCGCCAGCTCTGCATTACGTTTCCTAAGCACTTCACCTTCTCTAGAATCGCAAATGTCGGAGCATTTCAATCGGGAACTTTCTTTATCCGGTAAAATACCGTGAGGCATATTCAACACCATGTTTGACTTTGGAGGCTGCTGGCAGATGGATGCTTCAGCTGTAAAAAGCCTCGCTTTTGATGGTTTGTTCATGACCCTCTACGGCATCGAGTTGGAAAGATCTCAGATAACGCTTCTTCTTCAACCTAATCCGAGCTCCAGGACAAGAAGCAATCAAAGCAAAAGAACGGCGAGTTTCTCGCTATTGGTTCTTGGCCGTCTTTGCTGGGCAATTCTTCTGAGTTTGTTTTGTTGTATGTTCTTGAGAACCTGGGCTCACCCAGGTCGAGCCTCGCCACCGTTGCTAGGCAAGCTCGGTCGCCATGGATGCCCGTGCCTGAGCTCGGCCAGCAACTGTGGCGAGGCTCGGCCTTGGCTTGGCTAACTAGCCCTTGCCGGCTTTGGCCTTTGGCTGACAACCGGCCAAAGGAAGAAGAAGAAAGCAAAAATGAAAAAAGAAAGCAAAGAAAAAGGAATTTTTTTTTTATAAATATTAAGATTTTATTATAAATTGTCCACGTCAGCGCCGATTGACGTCCACGTCAGCACCGGCCATCCAAAAGTGGATGAAAGGACTAAATTGACACAAATGCAAAAAGTTTAAGACTGAATTGTCACGAAAAAATATTTAGGACTGAATTGGTACAATTGCAATAAATTTAGGATTTTTTTTGTTATTTTTCCGATTCTATACTCCCGATAGATCGTAGGAGGACTGTTTGCGGGTTCTCGAAAGATGGACTCAGCAACATATTGTAATATACATAACTCCTGGAAAGGGATTGAGGTTTTGGTGGAGGAGAGGAGAGATATTGGTGGCCTGAAATGAGAGTTATAAATATCCATAACTTAATCCTACTGATGATTTCAGTAATTTACATAGCCTTGAAAAAAGGGTATATTGAGGATGATCCGCCATAATGGAGAAGGCCTGTCTATCTGCATAATTCGGCAATATCATGTTGTTTTCATATACAACATGAAAATGCCAAATGCATTTCCTATGATCATAACTCCATCTCATTCCTTCCTCGGATATTAGAACGCGTCCACCCAAGTCAATTTGAGGTCGTTAAATGCAAAATCTAGCTTTACAAGCTCAAATCACAGAATCAGCACTGCATATGTAAGTATATTTAGGGCCTGTTTGGTTTAGCATTTGACCAAGGGAGTTTGAGAAAATGCAAATACATTTGGGCTAAAGACTTTTTTCAAAATGCAAGTAGTGTTTGGTAAAATGTATTTTAAAAACACATTGGAAAACAACTTTGACGTAAATTCTGTTTGGTGAAAAATGAACTTTGTAAAGTATTTTTACTTTTTGAAAGAAAAGCGGCGGTCGGCGGTGGTGAGAGGCTGCGGTCGGCGGCTGCAGGTGACGATTGGCGACGGTCGGTGGTGGGTGGAGGAGGCAGGTGTGACACCCCTTTTTAATACTCCTTAATAAATAAGGATTAGACGAAACAAATTGGAAGGCTGACTCATGAGATGAAAAGTAGCGAAAATTTTGGACGAAGTTGTCAAACCAGGTGAACGAGCCTAGAAGAGCGTGGGCCAAATCGAACTCGAGATAACGAGACCACATATATATACATTAATTATTGAATTATTATTGAGTGTTCTGGTTATGTGCCTTGGTTGTATGCATTTGATTGTATGTTATATATGAATTGTTTAATGTGTGGACCAAGGTGGGGTAAAGCACTTCGAGGGAAACAGACTGATTTTAGTTTGTCGGAGGATGAAATTGTTTGTTTTCATGGACGTATTTGCGTGCCGGAAAATAAAGAATTGAGAGGGGAAATCATGAATGAAGCTCACAGAAGCAAGTACAGTATTCATCTTGGAGGTACAAAAATGTATCAGAACCTTCAACAAAACTACTAGTGGAATGGAATGAAAAGAGATATAGCCCAATATGTGGCAAGATGTCTGACGTGTCAACAAGTTAAGGCGGAACACCGGAAACCTGCGGGATTGTTGAAGCAGCTAGAAATTTCCGAATAGAAGTGGGAACACATTACCGTTGACTTTATTCGGGGACTTCCCAGAACGTCAAGTGGATATGACTCTATCTGGGTAGTGGTTGATCGACCGACAAAGTCAGCTCACCGCATAGCGGTGAAAGTGAGTTACCCAATGGAAAGGCATGCGGAATTGTATGTCGGATATATTATACGACTTCATGGTGTTCCAGTCACTATTACCTCGGACAGAGACTCAAAATTCATGTCAAATTTTTGGCGAGGTTTGCAAGAGGCGTTGGGAACCAAATTGCAGTTTAGTATTGCTTTTCGCCCTCAGACGGACGGACAGATCGAAAGAGTAATTTAGATTCTAGAGGATATGCTTCGTGGCTGCGCCATAGATTTTAAAGGAAATTTTGGACGATGTTGTCGAACCGGGTGAGCGAGCCCGGAAGAGCGTGGGCCAAATCGAACCTGAGATAATGAGACTATATAGTCTCATTATCTCAGGTTCGATTTGGCCCACGCTCTTCGGGGCTCGTTCACCTGGTTCGACAACTTCGTCCAAAATTTTTGCTCCAGGGGTAATCCTGGCAATTCTTTAGAAAACACATTCGGAAACTCTTTGACTACAGGTATCTCATCTAGTTTCTTTTCTGGCTTTTCCTTATCATTGATGACCACCAAATATCCATAACATCCTTCACCTAACAATTGACAAGCTTCGACTGCAGAAATAAATGCCCTTGTGGCACTTGTCCCATTTCCTCGAAATTAAAAGTTGATATCTTTTAATCCATTAAATGAACTCAGCTTTGAATTTCCTTGAAATTCAAAGTTGATATATATATATGTATATGTTTATATATGTGGTCTCGTTATCTCGGGTTCGACTTAGCCCACGCTCTTCTAGGCTCGTTCACCTAGTTCGACAACTTCATCCAAAATTTTTGTTACTTTTCATCGCATGAGTCAGCCTTCCAATCCGTTTCGTCTAATCCTTATTTATTAAGGAATATTAAAATGGGGTGTCACAACAGGTGATGGTCGGCGAGCGGTGGTGTTCGGTGGGGGGCAGCGGCAGTCGATGGTGTCGTCGGCGAGCGACGGCAGCCGGGCGGCTGTCGGGTGGCGGCTGCGGTCGGCTATCGTTGGCGATCGGTGGCAATGGACGGCAATTTGTTGCGGTCGGCGGAGATGGGAGGCAGCGGTGGATGGTGGGCTGCAAGCGACGGCCGGTGAGCGGTGGCGGTGGGTAGCGGGGGCAGCGATGGGTGAAGGCAAGCTAAGGTGACAAATTTAAAAAAAAAAAAAAATTAGTTGCATTTCGCAAAAGTCCTTTAGAGATACTTTGGGCTAAAAACCTTTTGAGAGCATTTGAGATGCAATTGCTTCTCTCCAAAGTGAGCCAAAAAGTGAACCAAACACCATTTGCATTTGGCCAAGGGGCTTTAAAGCCACAATGCTCATTCCCAAGGTTGAACCAAACGGGGCCTTAGTAGCTGCATGCGAACTTATTATTCTTTATGGAGAAGATTACTTAAAAAGTTCTAAGCTTATTGCAATCGTGTCAATTTAGTCCTAAACCTTTTTTTTTTTTGGTCAATTGAGTCCCAAACCTTTGCATTTGTGCCAATTCGGTTCATTTAGCTAAATTTGGATCAAAATCGGCGACATGGACACCAACCGTCTTACGTGACGCTACCGGCACTAAGTGGTCAATTCTTATTATAGTTTAACACTTTCTGATTTATTTATTTATTTTCATTTTTTCTTCTTTCTTTCATTTTTTTCTTTTCTTTCTCTATTTATTTCTTCCCCTCCTTCCTCTAACCGGTCATTGGACCTTGGCGATCGGTCAAAGGCGAAGTCCCGCGAGGATGACCTTACCCGACCATAGTGAGGCTCCTCCTACTGGAAAATGTAGAATTATCTTCAAGTTTGGTATCTTCTTCATTGTACCGTGGTTTACATGTCCTAATCTTTGAAAAAATTACCAAACAAACCTTAAACCTATTGCAATTGTGCCAATTCAATCCTAAACCTTTTTTTTTTTTTTTTGCCAATTCAGTACTAAACCTTTTGTAAATTTTCCAATTTAGTCCATCTAGCGAATTTTGGCTGGCCAAAGCTGAAGTAGATGCCGGCCAACTGGTAACCTAATATTATAATAATTTTTAAGTTTTTTTGAATTTTTTTATTTTCTTCTTTTACTTTTTCCTTCCACTTTCCTCATCCTCTTCGCTCTGTTTTCCTGGGCCCCATCCTCTTCCCTTGTTATCCCGTGCCTGAGGAGAGTTTCCAATACCATGGACAACTGACGAGGCTAATAGAGGACGACCGGCGACGATCACAAAGGATGACCGGCGAGGCTCTTGCCGACCTCACCATGGCCGGGCGAGGCCGAGCCTCGCAGTTGCCGAGCCTCACCAGCGGCTGGCGAGGACCTCACCGGTCGTCCTCTGGCCTATCTCGAGGTCCGGCAATGGAGAAGAAGTAGAATACCGGAGTTGGGGGTAGAAGAGGCTCGGCCGTCCTTGCTAGATTTGGGCTAGCGATGCCGAGCCTCACTCACCCGACCATGGCGAGAACCTCGCCGGTCGTCCTCTGGCCAGTCCCAAGGTCCGGTGGTGGAGAAGAAGTAGAATACCGAAGCTGGTGGTAGAATAATGATGGCGAAGGGGAAGGTCCGTAGGGCATGAGAGAACAGAGAAAGCGAAGGGGAAGGGGAAAGGGCAAGAAAAAATTTAAAAAGAAAATAAAAATATATATAAAAAGTTCAAAAAACTTAAAAAATATTAAAATATTAGATCGCACGCCTTTTTTAATATTAAAATATTAAAAAAAAGTTTAGCACTGAATTGACACAATTGCAATAGTTTTAGGACTTTTTACATTCTTGAGTAAGCGTACATATTCATTTTAAAGATAAGCTGTTGGAGAGCGGGGAAGATTACGCTTTAAAGTCTCACGCGTGGACATATTAAACAGTAGTATTTGGGGAGCAGAGTGCTGGTAGTCACAAATGTCAAAATTTATAATTAAATTGGCATGAATTCAATAAGTTTTAAGTAAACAAAAGAGAAAATTTATTTTCTCCAGCAATGCACGCATTGAAGCCGGTTAAGATAAAATGGGAAAGAAGTTTGCGGGCGCAGCTAAGAGGTACTTAAGACCCGATTAATCCTCGCCCTGCACCCCGTGGGGCCAAAGTTTTCATCCCCATTGATGAAACCGTGCTCCCCATGGGGACCCTCTCTAACCTGCTTTGCTTGACACGGGTCAGAAAGGGCCCCCCTAGAGGACAAGGAGATTTCTCTATGTATCTCCAGCTCTTGAATGAAATTCGGGTCGCAAATCATAGTACTCGAAAAGAAAAACAATACTGATGAGGCTAGAATAAGATCAAGAATAAAGCAATCGGTGACAATAAGGTGGAGAGATGTTCATGCTGTCCCCGGTTTAGGAAACTGGGAATCGGGACCTCCGGCGCGGACCGAAAACAGATCAGCCTTAGGAGATATAAGATGGAGAAATGTACATGATTTGAAAATTCTTCTCCAATTGAAACCACCTCTAAGCTATCACAATCACCGGATATACCTATTGATGTCAAAACACTCCAACACACAGCTCAAACGAATAAGTAGCAAGAAAGTCACTGCTCACAAGAACTGGCTGTAAACATAGCAGGGCAGCAAAGCGAGATTTTAAGCATACCTTGGCCAGGAGGCGCGACTATATAGGCCACTGCTTACTCACGTAGCATAGAAACTGAGATTTCAACTTTCACTCTTAGCAAATGATTTGATCAAGAGGCTGGTTCAACCGAGCAAGCAACTTCCAGAGCCAGCTACTCGGCCGGTTCAGCTTTTATATTGCAGCCCTCCACCAGATAAAAACAAACATATTACTAATCGAAGCTTCTGTTGCTGACCGTCCAACGGAAATAAGAAAACAGTTTCACTGTCGAAAAGTCAGGAGCGTCTAGAAAGTCAAGAAAAAACGACCATAAAAAACTCGCTTTGGTGCCGCGTACCAAAATCCTCTGACCGCTGTCCAAGTCCTACAATGATCATTTCCCAGTAAGTTCCCTAAATAACTTATAATATAAGGTAGTAGCACCCCTAAAATCACTATATATAACCCGACATAGCCACCCAACCAAGCATCAACAATTCCTTCAAACACATCCGAGCACCTCACCCACGAAACGCAGCCGAGAAAACCTTCCTTTCTTCAAGCAAAGCCGAATACCACCCACAAATCAGAATCAAGATGGTGTTCTACAGGAAGGATCAAGAGTCGCAGCAATTGACGGACGAGGAGAGGCGCAAGAAGAAGATGAAGTGGACGATCGGCATCATCGCCTTCGTCATCTTCCAGGTAGTCCAGGCCCTCTTCTTTGTCCTCGTCATCATGAAGTTCAAGTCTCCCAGGTTCAGGGTGAGCGAGTTCGACATCCAGTCCCTGACCGTCGGGACTCAAACCTCGCCCTCGTTCGACATGACCTTCGTCGCCCCAATTCGGATCAAGAACACCAATTGGGGCCCCTTCAAGTACGGTGCCACCACCGTTAACTTCGTCTACGGAGGCATTCAGGTGGGACAGGTGGCCATTCCAAAGAGCAAGGCCAACTTCAAGTCCACCAAGAAGATCGACACCACCGTGACCTTGAACTCCACAAGCCTGCCTAGCGATTCAACACTCGGGAGCGAGTTGAGCTCGGGGGTCATCACGTTGAACAGCCAAGGCGAGCTCAAAGGGAAGGTGACTGTCATGTTCATGTTCAAGAAGAACAAGACCTCGCAAATGAACTGCACTATGGCCATTGATGTGTCCACAAAGGCATTGAAGTCCTTGTCATGCACATGAGAGTTGAGACGGTGATCTCTATATTAGGTTGTTGTGTGGTTGCTTATTTGGCTCCGGTTGAATTGTGTACTTAGAATACATTTTCTCTTCGTAGTGTAATTGGAATGGAGGATTTTTTTGCTTAGATTTTGGAAGTCAGACAATGCTGATTGTTTGGATGTTGAGACCTTACGATTGTACGAGCAATATAGTCTCAACTGAATACTATCCAAGACCAAATCTTGCAACCACGAATACTAAAGCCCCGCACTTCGACAGTGAAATTTGGAACAATGCTTTTTTTTTTCTTTTGTCAGAATTAGGAACAATGTCAAGTTTATTCATCTACATAGTTAAAAAAAAAAATGGAAATCGGTGGGGTATTGTGTCTGCTACTGCTAGAAGAGTTAATTAACACACAAAATCCAAGCTAACGAACCCAACTTGCTCCATTCTGAAAAAAAAAAAAAAAACCACGACTCGCTCCAAGGCTCATCGCGGCCGAGCCAGACCCATTAACTACGGTGGATCTTGTTCTGACATTAACGATCTATTTGGAAAAGGTTTTTGAAATGTGGAAGCAACAAGTAGTGGTCCCGCCTCCACGCACCTTGAAGAAAAGTTGAGGAGCCATCTCTGTCATTGTCCTACGGTTCTCTCGTTAAACAACAAAGGGGGCATTTTGTTGGTAGTTTGTTTGTGAAACAAACAAAGAAGTGTCTTCTCTCACTAGATGGTTACTTATTAGCAGAGAGGTGTCTTCTCTCAGTTGACGGTTCCTTATTATTGGTTATTTCAGAGGGTGCAACCTTTGGAAGGTCATGTCTAATTAGACATAACTGCTTAACTTTTGGAAAGCTGTGTTTGTTCAATTCAGAACTTTCATATTTTTTTCATTTTCTTTCCAAGAGAAATACAACCGTCTTTCCAATTGTTTTCCTTTGAGAGTTCTTGGAGAAATATCGTAATTGTTATATGATATTCTCTTTTCGAGACGTTATTGTATCTTGAAGATTTTTGCCGTAACAATTAGTAAGTTTGTGTGGTGAATGATTCCTTAAAGAGATTGAATTCATGCATTAAAGTTTGATTCCATTTTTTCCAATTCGTTCATTATATTTCTCAACAATGAGTAAATATTGGAGGCGTCCTGTTCAGGGCGTGGAATGCTACGGAAGGAGATTCAAAAAATAAGATTGAAAACGCGTGATTTTGAAGTATTAGTGCTGCCACGTAGTTGCAAGAGGTTGGGTAATGTTATGATGGATTCTCCAATTTTTATCCTTGTTGCAGAGGTAAATAGTGGAAGAATAAAATGGACAGAATAAGAAAATAAATCGTACACCAGATTTACATGGTCAGTCCTAGAAACCTATGTCCATGGGGAGAGTAGTAATGAATTTCACTATAGATCAAGCAATACAATAGAGATTACAAACCCCACTTGATTCACTCAAACACTTTTCGTGGTTCTCAATCCCCGATTACATCAAATAACCCACAAGTGTTTAGTTCAACAATTTCTCACAAAATAATATGGCAATCTCATAAAGTAATTCACAAATCTCACTCACAAGATTTAATCGGCTTAAAAAATTAGGGATGTAATTCACTAGTAGAACCTCATCTTTGATACTCTTCACAAAGAACATCTGCTTCTTATTTATAGGCAAGGGTTGGATCCAAAATAGGAAACATTCACTAATTAAGAAACCATCAATTAGGAAACCTACTTGAATTAGGAAACTTTTCTTCTTGGGCTCAAATTCGAGACATATTTTCAACAATCTCCACCTTTGCTAAATGTTTGAGACAAGGCACAATTGTTTCGCTAAAATTTCGAATTTCACTACTACTCTCCCATAGCCCCCATGTCCTCAATCGCCATAGACATCTTCCAAGTCCAAACCGCACTTGAACTTCGATATAACCGAGCACCTTATCGGAACACCAATTTCACATGCACATTTAATTGCTCTACAAGGATTTTCTAACATAATCTCCTCAACCATACATAAAGCAAAATCATTGTTGCACTTATATATGTTAGGAGATCGAATACGGACCTTGTCAACAATAGCAGTTACAACAATCATTGGCTCTTTAGGCCCCACCTTGTTATAAACACTATATGTATTGATTACTTTGCTAGTACTCGCTACCTCATGAGTTTCTAATTGAAACTCCATCTCAAACCGAACACCGTTCAGTTCCGGATAAACACTGCTAAAATCACTCCTTCCCAAAAGTACTGGAGACTTATCAATTGTAACTTCTCTATTGAAAACAGGTGAATTTAATTCCGGGTATCGCAATCGATAACTACTCTCAACTTGTGCATAGCCAAGGGACATGCACTTTCTTGCCCTTCTATCGAGCTTACCATCACTAATTCGAACATAACATAGGGAATCAAACATTCTGATTACAAGATAATTAGCAATGTTACTCGACTACACTTCTTCGAGAGTCCAACATTCAATTGCAATCGATGGGGATCTCTATTCACCAGGTAGCTCATCCTACTCGGTGCATTCGCTAGAAATCTTCTAGCCATACTAGCACTAGAGAGCATTTTATGGGCCATCTCTAGTAATGTTCTGCTTATCAATTCTATAACATGTTGTGGTTCAATGGCACTAGTGTCATGTCTCACTATGCCTTCGTTTATGCAGAATTCATTTAACAACTCAGAGCAAAACTCCATGCTTTTGGCAATTCGCACATGCTTGATCATCTTACTAGTATTCTTTTTTATCAAAGCTCTCAACTACTTGATCCCGATAAGAGCATCAAACTTGTGTCTCAGCACAAATACCCACATCTTCCTCAAGCGATCGTTAATAATTGTTAGCATAAATTTGGCACTCTTCCTTGATAGAAATTGTGACATCCTATGAACATCCAAATGAATTATTTCTATAATTTTCATGATTTCTCCAACAGTCACATTAAACCGCACTTTCTCCATTGATGTAAATCACAACATTCGCATACATTCGTTCGTCAACAATATAAATACACGGTAAATTTCTTTCACGTCGAACCTTTAGACTTCTCTCACTAACGTGCCCTAAATGCATATGCCACAATTTAGACTCTCGAGCAGATGCATCCGATGTCTCGTGGCAAAAATCTGTTACTCTATCACCTTGAAGCTCATATAGGCCATTGTGCTTGATTCCTTTCATTATCACAAAGGTATCTCGAATAATATTCAAAACTCCGCATTCTCAAGAATATAGATACCTAGTTGAATCAAGGGAACTTAAAGAAATTAGATTCTTCTTCAACTCTAGAACATGCCTCACTCTAGTCAATGTACTCATAATACCGTTATGCATTATGATTCTAACATGGACAACACCTATAACATCGCTTTCAATATTGCTCCCCAACCGCACTTTACTACTATCCATGCATTGATAAGAACTAAACCCGTTCTTGTTTGGTGTAACATGAAACGAACAATCAGAATCCATAATCTATCCATCAAATAAAGAATCACCAGTGACAAATAAGACATAATCAGCACTATCCGAATTACAGCCAACTATAGTTGCAACATTATCTGCAGATTCAACTCTAATTCCCTTACCTTTCTCATTCTTTAATTTAAAGCAATCTCTTCTAAGATGCCCCCTTTTTGCCACAATTCCAACATAAAGCACCACTAGTCCTACACTAACTACGCTTGTTCATGTTTATACTACTTTTGCTAACACGAATACTAGTTCTTTCTCCATTTTCACCTATTAAAGCAGTAGACACAGATTCAACTGATTCTTTTTTACGGATGTTCTCACTCAGAATTAAATCTCGAATCCTATCAAATTAAACTTGTTGACATAGAGGAATTACTATTAGCGGTAATAATAATATTTCAACTATCAAGCAATGATGCTAATAAAATCAAAACACATACCTTTGCTCATCTTTAAGTTAAACAGACACCGCATCAACCGAATTCAATTGACTAACGATCATATTGAATTCATTGATATGATTAACAATTGACGTACCTTTGCTCATCTTTAAGTTAAACAAACATTGCATCAAATATACCTTGTCAATTGTAGAGGGCTTCTCGTACACATCTAACAAAGCTTTCATCACACTTGTAGTGGTCTTCTCTTTCACAATATTAAACGCGACGTTACGAGCCGGCGTCGCCCGAATAACACCCGTCGTTCGTTTATCCACTAATTCGCAATCAGCTTGCTTCATTGACTTTGGTTTCTCCCCCACACAATAAAATAAATTGGAAACCAAATTTACGAGGTTCGATTGTAGAGACCTACGTCCACAGAAGGAGAAGTAACGAATTACACTATAGATCAAGCGATACAACGAAGATTGCACACCACACTCAAGTTCTTGAAACATTCTCGGTGTTTCCCAATCTAGATTACATCAAATAACCCACAAGTGTTTAACTCCACAATTTCTCATGAAATAATCTATCAATCGCACGAACGAATTCACAAATCTTACTCACAAGATTTAATTAGCTTTAAACACTAGGGATATAATTCACTAGTACAAGCTCCTCTTTGATACTCTTCATGAAAAACATCTTTTTCTTATTTATAGGTAATGGTTAGATTCAAAATAGGAAACCTTCTCCAACTAGGAAATCATCAATTAAGAAACCTATTCAAAATTGGAAACCTACTCGAATTAGAAAAATTTCTTTTTCGGCCTCAAATTTGAGGCATATTTTCAATATATCGTCACATGGATCCAGTGCTATTCTTGTCACGAGTGGTGCAAGGTTATAGAAAAATTTGTAGCTAAAGTGGGTATTGCATGGTTTTGCAAATTTGCAATATGAATGTTGGCCCAATGTATTAGAATTATAACATTCTAGAAGAAACTTGCGATAATATCCAACCAATTACTGATATAAGAGGTTTTTGTTCAAAAAGGATAATAGTGGGGAAGAATGAAAATATATGTTTATTCAAAAGCGTGCTTAAGGATCACCATCTATTGATAACTTCATACACTAGAAAAGCCCTCCATTAGTTGGTTAATCTATCTCGGGACAAGATATCACAAATGAAGACTATCGATCTAAGAAGCCCTTGTGGTACTACCCAAAGAGAAAGTGAACTTCCACAAAGAAAGTGAACTTCCAAAGAGTCTCAAGCATTTCGAATTTAATGTGCATGCTCAATTTCAAAGAGAAAGTGAACTTCCATAAACTCGCGGTGAAGCCACCATCCATTGGGACTTCACCATCAATATTTGGAATCGAAGCCTTGAGGATTAGTGAAACCCAAGGCTTTCGAGAGAAGATATGGGATTTTAGGGGCGATATAATCGAGTTATGCAGCACTTACGACATCTATAAGAAGAGTCTTGGGTGGGTCTATCAATTAGTGAACTATTTATAAGGGTCTATCAATCAATGAACTGTTGATGGCGTTGAGAATGTCTTTTCCCTTCGACCGAGTCGAGTACTTTTCCATGAATTACGGGTATTTTCAGTTTATAGAGGAATTTGTTGCAAAAGAAAAAAGGACAAATTTTGTGGGTTTGATCAATGGAATGATTGATTTAACGATGCTATATATGTATAGATACCGAGGTTTTCCCTTTGTCTGATATCATTTGATACCGATTGCATCCATAATTATCTTCATTAGAGGTGAAGCTGGTAACTAGGAAGTATTTATGGCATGTGTCGAATAAGCATTTAGGTTGGTTTTGTTGGAGTAGACTCTGCTGATACAATGTCTAGCGAAAGGTGGATCGGTGGCCCTCCTTTAGTCATTAGTTTATTTTGTTAAGTGTGGGGACAGGCATTGCTTATTGCATGTTATATTCATAATAGGATATAACATTAGTCCTTATGGATTGAGAAAATGTAGAAAATCAAAATTTTCATATCTTAAAGTATGGGGGACTTGGCATATTACTGAGTACCCGACCCATAGAGGACAAAACTTGATCGGAGAGCTATCAAAAGCGTTTTTCTTTTATATGTTGAAAATAGTAAAGCTTATAGGTTTCTTGATTTAGTGTCAAATGTTATTGTAGAATCAAGAGATGTTGAGTTTTTTTAGACTAAATATTCTGAAAAGTATTGAAAGTATTGATAAGAATGTTCAAATACAAGATACAAATAATTCAAAACTTATAGAAACACAAGTACACTCTTGTGAGAAATGAACAAATGATTCTAAAGGCATGACTGAACTTAGGAGAAGTACTAGACCAAGAAAATTGAAAGATTTAGGTCTAAATTTTATTACTAATGTTTTCCTTATTGAAAGAGACAGAGATAATAACATGGTACTTAAATACTCTTTAGTATTAATCCTATAAGAAATCCTAAAATTTAGTGATGTTATGTCTTCTAAAGATGCTTCTTTTTGGAAAGAAATTATAAACAATGAAATGGACTCAATTATGTCCAATAATACTTCGGTATTAGCATATTTACCAAAAGGATCTAATTCATTGGGTGCAAATGGGTTTTCAAGCGAAAATATAGTTCTAATAGTTATATCCAAGCTTTTAAGATTAGATTGGTGGCCAAAGGGTATAGACAAAAAGAAGGAATATTTTTTTTTTTTATACATATGTTCTTGTAGTGCCTATAACTAGCATCCACTTATAATCTTTGCATTCATCAAACGGATGTCAAAACTGCTTTGTCAAAAGGAGATGTAAATGAGAATTTTTACATGGAACAACTAAAGGATTTTGTCATCTTAAGAGAACCAAAGATTTGAGATTGTTTTATAATGATTATTCGAATATATTAGAAGAACAAACTGATGCTAATTGGATTACAATTGTGGGGGACAGACATTCCACTTATGGATGGATTTTCACATTAGGTGGATGTACCGTATCTTGGCTGAGCAAGAAACAAACATGCATAATTCACTTAACGGTGTAATTTGAATTCATTGCTTTAGCAGCAACTAGGAAAGATGCTAAATGGATTAGAAATTTGTTGTTGGGCATCAAATTATGAATTTTTTGTTAGGCATCAAATTGTGGGCTAGTCCTATTCCTCTGATTTTTATTCACTTTAATAGTCGGGTTACTTTGATAAGAGCTTATAGTTTCACTTCCAATGGCAAGTCTAGACGTATCACTATAAGATATGCATACGCGAGACAGTTAATTTAGGATAGTACTACAACAATTGTCGGGAAAAGTATACTAGAAGTGCCATAACTTTTGTACGGCGTTTACTTGAGTGCCATAACTTTCAAAATGTTCACTTAAGTGCCATAACTTTTAAAAATCGTTCACTTAAGTGCCATGTTTAGGTGGTAGCCGGAAAAGCTGACGTGGCAGTCGAAAAAGTTACTGTAGACGCCGAGAAAGTTGCTGTAGCATGCCGGAAAGTTCTTGTAGATGCTGGAAAGGCGACGTGGCACGCCGGAAAAGTTACTGTAGCACTCAAGTGAACGATTTTGCTCCGACGTAGCACTTAAGTGAACGATTTTTGAAAGTTATGGCACTTAAATAAACATTTTGAAAGTTATGGCACTCAAGTGAACGCCGTACTCAAGTTATGACACTTCTAGTGTGAGGTCTAGCAAGAAACTAGCTGATCTCTTTACAAAGGCTCTACCAAGAGATGTGGTGAAGAAGACCTCAAAAGAAATGGGATTGAAACCCTTTGAATAAAATCACCAATAATTGTAACCCAACCTCATAATAGTATAGCACTAGTCATAAGATTTAATGGGTAAAATAAGTTACTGAATGTGATTGTTTAATATTGACATTAGCATGAACATGAGAAGTCCGTATCGTTTGTTACGTTTTGTAAGCTGAGTTATATTCTTAATGAAGTATAATATAAATTAGTAATGTATTTATTAGTAAAACAAACACATGGTAGATATTTCATTTATGTTAGCTAAGAAGTGGCGTCGCTTCTTACAAAAGTCAAGGTTACTTTCTAGAGAGCTCATGAAATAGGAACAAACACAAGACCATAATAGTGCTATTTTTTTTTTTTATAGAATTTTAAGATACTTGCACTAAGTAAATGTTTAACTTGAAAGTCGCCTTTATTATGTATATTAATCTCATGGAAATTTTGGTTGTATATTTTGAAAATTTATTTTGTAATTTTGTTTTACAAACAAAGTGGAGGATTGTTGGTACTTTGGTAATTTTTGGAAGGTTCTCTGTTCGGACATAATTTCTTAACCTTCGAAAGGTTGTGTCCGTTCAAAGATTTTCGCTAAAAATTGAATTCACAACTTCCATATTTTTTTTATATTTTCTTTCCAAGAAAAATACAACATTATTTTCAATTGTTTCCCTTTGAGAGTTCTTGGAGAAATATTAAAATTACTATCTTATATTCTCATTACGAGACTTTGCTAGAGACTTTGCTAGTACACATTAGCAATGTTGTGAGGGCAAATAACTCCCTAAAGAAAATGAAGTCATACCTCAAAATCTAATTCCATTTCTTCCCATTCGTTCATTATACTTTTCTTTGAGCTACATTGCTTCTTGCATGGCCTTAAGTCCTTGGTGAGCAAAGGGAGTACCTTAAGGGGTCATTCCTGAAACATCTGCAATCAAGCTCGAAGTCTTAGCTCTCAAAGCTAGGTCTCAAGTGACCAAACCGAATTGTGTGAACGACCTGGTTAGTGATGTCTATACCTTCAACTTCAATGCCTGCCTTGAGTCCTTATGGTCTAGACTTATGTTGTCATCACCTAAGCTTGTGGCCCACATGGCCAATCCCCGGAGCCATGCTATCGATGTCACAGATTGCATCTTCGATCCCACTCAATCGAATATGAGACCAAAACGATCACACTCTATATTCCCAACAACTCATCGATGGACTGTTTCTGGGTTCCCAACGGATGGACTCAGCAACACATTGTAATTTAGGGAACTTCTGGCAAGGGGTTAAGGTTTTGGTGGAGGAGATGAGAAATATTGGTGGCTTGAAATTGGAGAAAATTGTCCAAAAAGTCCTAAACTTATTTCAGTTTTGCTAATTCAGCCCTAAATCTTTTTTTGCACAACGGTTTATATTTTGTCCAGTTCTCTTGGTCCCGCTTATTAGGTCGTTGTTATATTTTTAGCATGGGAAAAATGTGTTGTGATTATTTATTTGAGTTCTACTCACGTTTGTTATAGGGAAGCAAAGACTAACCCAAGAGAAAACCAATCTCTCACCACTTTATTCTCATTTATTTTTTAGAGTAAATTTCAAATATCCGCAATAATACCTTACCATCAAAAAAGGAAAATATCTTAAATGATGTCGGATCATTTGGACCGAACTCAAGTTCACCTTTAGATGAAAGGTGGGCTCCACGTGGCATCATTAGATCTGACGGTGCACGTAAATTGGGCTGAAATGCTCCCGGTAAGGAAAATAATAGCTCGGACGAAAGTGTTCACATGGGAGACTTCTTTTGGAATGCCTCCAACTTATTCAACATCTAAGTTAGATGTAGATCCTCCATCTCATTATAATTTCTCACTGGGGGCCGTTGTTTAGAATAATGAAGTATTAATGACAAATTGATAGCAAAGTTTGCTCTTAACATGTCAAGATTCAAGATATGTTACACAGATGGAGATACA
The DNA here is from genome assembly GCF_020921035.1 of Rhodamnia argentea. Taxonomy (NCBI): domain Eukaryota; kingdom Viridiplantae; phylum Streptophyta; class Magnoliopsida; order Myrtales; family Myrtaceae; genus Rhodamnia; species Rhodamnia argentea. The sequence continues at coordinate 32,215,316 of NC_063152.1, forward strand.
TTAATCATAAGGATAATCAAAGGATACATGCATTTGTAGAATCTATAATTTTAGAATTAACAAAAACTTTAACCAAATTATTTTCCGTAGCTTATGTTGAATCTAGTTAACAATAAAAGAAAAATAAAACCAAGTGAGGGGGCCTGGTGTGGTTTTTGAGATGCAATTCATTATCGTCCAGCAACCCGTTCGAGTCCCATTGATGGGATCCCAATCCTAAAGGGACCCTCTCTAACCCGCTTTGGTCAACAGGGGTTAGAGACAGTCCCTATGGGGTAAGGACATGTTATTTTTAGGAAAATCACTTATAATGTTTTGAACATGACAAAATAATCAAATGTTACTATGTATTTATTGGTTAAGTAGAACCGGATGAAAGATACACAAGCCGTTATGCAGCTGGTGTCCTAATAGGATATGTAAAGGTTAGGAGGTCTCTATCAATGGTACACAAGACATTGGGTATAGAGATGTCTACAAGCTGAAGGTACTTGAGTAGAAGGTGAACAACTAGAACAGAGAGTCGATAAAGCTTGGAGAGACCTTATATAGGTGAACAATAAGGTAGAGCGCCGATTGTCAATATGCTTGGAAGAACTAGAAGATATAAGCTAGCAGAGTTTATACTTGGATGTCATCAAGGCTACTGTATGGATATTAGCAAGGTTTATACTTGGATAACAGCAAAGCGAATGCGGGATATTAGCAAAGTTTACTCTTGAGTATTGCCCGAGGGCCTGAATATCATCAGATTAGTTGATATCGTCAAAACCTAAGCTATAGCTAGATATCATCAGATTTACAAGGTATACATATGGATATATATTTAGACACAAACCCCATTGATTATATTGGCATAGCTATTAATCCGGCTTAGATTTCTTAGTATAGAAAGCAATGATTGATCATCCATCTTAAAGATAGTATCTTTAGGCAAGACATCTTGATTGTTTTGCAAATTTTTAAGCAAGGCATCTTAATTGAGTGGCAATCATTCCCAAGACAAGCTACATTCCTTAAGTGAAGAATTCTACTTATGGATACCAACAGTTGTTTGTATGAGTGACCAAATCGATGGAGATTCTGATTTTATCCCTCAACGATTGCTCAATCTTCTTTGTACAATCTCGTCCAACGGGTTGATTGGAAAGTGATGCTCCGAACACTATCCAATAGGTAGATTGGAAGTTGAGGAGTATAAAAGGAGACCAAGGTACCGAAGAAACGTAGAGAGATCAAGAATAAAAAATTCCAAAGTTCAAGAGAACTTCAATCTATCATACTTGTCTTACATGAGATACAAATTGTAATTTTTTTAGAAGTGTTGGCAGTGTAGTAGTAGTTCTTGGCATGTGATAGTGTGATCCATCAACTTTGGATAGAAGCGTTTCAGGTAGAAGCAGCACGTACTACGCTGTAACTCCAAGAATATTCATAGTGAAATCCCAGCCAGTAGGTTGTCGGCGTGGGAGAGTTGATATAGCCTTACACTAAGCCGAAACACAATTTTGTGTGCAAGTTTCTCTATCTCTTGGCTCTTGTTCATTACTTTTGATAGAATCTTGCGCACCGGTGAATATCATCATACCACTAATAGTATTCAAACTCCGTTCTCATTCAATTTTGATAATATTTCACATGATTGTTTTGTTTCCACGTGAGTTCATCAAATTCATTTAAAATCACCTATTCACCCCAATCTATGTGGTATTCTACCCTTACATAGTTATGTATCTCTAGCTCGTAAATAAAATTCATGCCATAGATTATAGTACTTGTAGACAAGAAAAATATTAAAGAAGCTGGAATAGGATCAAGAACTAAGCAAGTAAGGAAATATGGGGCAGAGACATACATGATTTGAAACTGCTTTCCAATTTATACCAATAACCCTATATCCTCTCTAAGCTATCACAATCATTAACTAACGATGCATCATTAACCAATGGAGCTCCTCGATCTCGTTTTGAGATCCCACTATGTTCTAATCGCTTAGGACGATAATGGATTACCGACTATTTCATAGTAACGTTTGTGCTTTCAGTATACGTTACACTGGTTGAATTAAATTTACCAATAAAATGATTAAAAGATACATGCATTAGTAGAAATTATAATTTATGAATCAGAAAACTAGATTGAAACAATCAATTTTCCACAGTAGTGCGCGTATTGAAGCCGGTTAAAGAAAAAAGAGAGAGGGAAAAGTTTGCGAGCGGGGCTGGGCTGGGAGGTTTTCAAGACCTGATTAATCCTCGTCTTCCGACCCGTGGGGGCAAAGTTTTATCCTTATTGATGGTTTTCTACTCCCTATGGGGATCCTCTCCAACCCGCTTTGCTCGGCACGAGTCACAGAGGGTCCCCTACGAGGCAGGAGATTTCGTTATATATCTCTAGCTCACAAGGGAAATTCGCGCTGCGAATCACAACACTCGAAAAGAAAAACTATGCGGATGAGGCTGGAATAAGATCAGGAACAAAGCAATTAGGGACATAAGGTGGAGAGATGTACATGATTTGAAAACTTTTCTCCAATTGAGACCAATGAACCCTTTCTAACCTCTAAGCTATCATAATCACAAGATATACCTACAGATGTTAAAAGACTCCAAATACTTGAAAACACACCAATCAAACCAATAAGTAGCAAGAACCTCACCGCTTAGTAGAACTCTAAACACAGAAGCCAAGAGAGATTCTAGGCATACCTTGGCCGGGAGGCGTGATTATAGGCCACTGCTTGTTCACGTTAGCATATAAACTGAGGTTCAACTTTCACTCTCAGCAAGTGATTTTATCTAAGAGAGTTGGTCCAATTGGACGAGCAACTTCCAGAGCCTAACTACTTAGACGGTTCAGCTTTTATATTGCAGCCCTCCACCGGATAAAAATAAACATTAAACTAATCGAAGCTTCTGTCGCTGACCGTTCGTCGTAAATAAGAAAACAATTTGCAGTGTCGAAAAGTCACGATCGTCTAGAAAGTCAAGAAAAACGACCCTAAGAAAACACGCTTTGCCGCCGTGTACCAAACTCCTCTGACCGCTGTCCGAGTCTTACTACGGTCATTTCCCAGTAAGGTCCCCTAGAAATTTCATAATATAAGGTGGTAGTACCCCTAAAATCACTATATATAACCCGACATAGCCACCCAACCAAGCATCAACAATCCCTTCAAACACATCGGAGCAATTCGCCCGCCAAACGCAGCCGAGAAAACCTTTCTTGCTTCGAGCAAACCGTCGCTGAAACACTAGCTTTCCAGCGCAAACCAAAACCGAATATCACCCACAAACCAGAATCAAGATGGTGTTCTACAGGAAGGATCAAGAGTCGCAGCAATTGACGGACGAGGAGAGGCGCAAGAAGAAGATGAAGTGGACAATTGGAATCACCGCCTTCGTCATCTTCCAGGTTGTCCAGGCCCTCTTCTTTGTCCTCGTCATCATGAAGTTCAAGTCCCCCAAGTTCAGGGTGAGCGAGTTCGACATCCAGTCCCTGAATGTTGGGACTCAGGCCTCGCCCTCGTTCGACATGACCTTCGTCGCCCCAATCCGGATCAAGAACACCAACTGGGGTCCCTTCAAGTACGGTGCTTCTACCGTTAACTTCACCTATGGAGGTGTCCAAGTGGGACAAGCGATCATTCCCAAGAGCAAGGCCAACTTCAAGTCCACCAAGAAGATCGATGCCACCGTGACCTTGAACTCCACGAGCCTGCCGAGCGATTCGACTCTTGGGAGTGAGTTGAGCTCGGGGGTTATAACCTTGAACAGCCAAGGCGAGCTCAAAGGGAAGGTGACGGTCATGTTCATGTTCAAGAAGAACAAGGCATCGCAAATGAACTGCACTATGGCCATTAATGTGTCCACGAAGGCACTGAAGTCCTTGTCATGCAGATGAGAGTTGAGAGGGCGATCTCTTGTATTAGATTGTTTGTGTGGTCTGCTTATTTGTTTGCCGCCAATTGTTTTAGGACTATGTGTCCTATTAGTATTCATTGGGTCCCGGTTGTGTGTATTTAGTATGATTGGAAATGAGGATATTTTTGCTTAGATTTTAGAAATTGTGGGAGCAATATAGTCTCAATTGAAAATTCACTATGACACGGAAGCCATAAGTAATGGTTCCGCGTCCGGGAATCTTGAAGAAAAGTTCAGGAGTCAACCTTGTCATCATCCAAATTTTAAAATACGGTTTCACGCGTTAAAAAAAAAAAAGAAAAAGGAAGGGGCTTTAAAATTCATTTGAACTCCACCGCTTATAGCATGGACTTAAGTCCTTGGTGAGCAAAGGTAATACCTTAAGGGGTCTGTCTTGAAACGCCTGCAATCGAACTCGAAGCCTTAGCTCTCAAAGCGACCAAACCAAATCATGTGAACGGCCTGGTTAGTGATGTCTGGACATTCGACTTATAATATCCTGCCTTCGTCATGGGCTAAACTCGTGTTGTCATCACTTGAGGCGGTGACCCAAGTGGCCAATGCTTGTATCCGCGCCATCGACGCCCAAGTCGGTGTCTTCGAGTCCACTTGATCGGACACAAGTCTTCGACGATTAGACTCTATAATCTCAACAACTCGTTGATGGATTGTTTTTGGGTTCCCAATGGTTGGACTTGGCAACATATTTTACTATACAGAATTACTAGCAATGAGCAAAGGTAATCCCTTAAGGGGTTAGTCTCAAATCGCCTGCAATTGAACTCGAAGCCTTGGCTCTCGAAGCAACCAAACCAAATCGTGTGAGCGACCTGGTCAGTGATGTTTGGGCCTTTGACTTATAATATCCTACCTTTCTCATGGGCTAAACTTGTGTTGTCATCACTTGAGGCGGTGGCCCAAATGGCCAATGCTTGGACCCGTGCCATCAACGCCCAAGCCTGCGTCTTCGAGTCCACTCGATTGGATGCAAGTCTTCGACGATTAGACTCTATAATCCCAACAGCTTGTAGATGGATTGTTTTCGGGTTTCCAATGGGTGGACTTGGCAACATATTTTACTATACAGAATTGCTAGCAAGGAGCAAAGGTAATATCTTAAGGGGTCGGTCTCAAATCGCCTGCAATCGAACTCGAAGCCTTGGCTCTCGAAGCGACCAAACCAAATCGTGTGAAAGACTTGGTCAGTGATGTCTGGGCCTTCAACTTATAATATCCTGCCTTTCTCATGGGCTAAACTTGTGTTGTCATCACTTGAGGCGGTGACCCAAATGGCCAACGCTTGGATCTGCGCCATCGACCCCCAAGCCGGCGTCTTCGGGTCCACTCGATTGGACGCAAGTCTTCGACGATTAGACTCTATAATCCCGACAGCTCGTAGATGGATTGTTTTCGGGTTCCCAATGGGTGGACTCGGCGACATATTTTACTATACAGAATTACTAGTAAGGCAATTAGGTTTTGGTTGAGGAGAGGAGATATTTGATGGCTTGAAATTAGGATTCTAAATCCATTACTTAATTCGACTGATAATATCATCTAGAACGCCTTGGAAAAAAAAAAGGGTATAATGGCGATGATTCGCCACAATTGAGAAGGTACGTCCACCTGCGTAATCCGATAATAGACTTTGATAATATAACTGTCTTTGGTTGGTTGTGAGAATAATACTATATTGTTACTCACAAATTGTTAAAAGAGTGGGCTCTACAGTAATTTTTAATTAATTATTGTTTATTTTTTGTGGTTCAAAATAGATTATTAGTTTTTACAATCACCTAAAAACTGTTACATAAGCAATTCTGTTCAGCAATATCATGTTGCTCTAATATAAAACGTGAAAATGCCAAGTGTGTCCCCTCATATCGTAATATCTCCATCTTGTCCCTCCCTCGGACATCAGAACGTGTTGACCCGAGTCAATTTGTAGGTCATTGAACGTAAAAAATGGGCTTTACAAGCTCAAATCAAAGAATCAACACTGCATAATACGTGCATCTACCATCTTCAGGCGAGCTTATTATTCCTTTTTTGAGGAAGCAGACATTCGTTTATAAAAATAAGCTGCTGGAGAGCGGGGAAGACTACGCTATCAAAGTCGCAAGCGTGGATCGATTACTCAATTAGTATTCAGGGAGCAGGGCGTAGGTCGTCATTAAGACCCAAGTTGTTGGAAAGAGAGAACTCTGATTAGGACCACATGCGAATCCTATTCTGTGATTACGTTTGGATGAGGATTGGGATTGGGATTGGGAGAAGAAAATGAAGATAGCGAGCAAAGGAGAGAGATAAATGATTTCTCGGGTGTAAGTTTGGACGGTGAACAGTCGTAAAAGTCCGAAATTTATTGTCCGCCGATCAATTTAATCCTAATTTTTTTTAATTTTATCAATTTGGTTATAAACATTTTAACGATTTGCCAATGTAGTCATTCTAACCAGTCTTGGATGCAATTTTTTTTTAGACCGAATTGACCTTCGTATAATGGATTTGGAACTTTTTGGACTGGAAATGGTAGAAAGTTCAGGCGACCAAAGCATGAAATTTTACTTACAGTTGGTATCTGGGTTAGAGGATGAAAAAAGATATTTTGGGAAAAAGACCCTTTTGCCCTTGTCATCGCGGGATTCAAATGGAAGGAAAAAGCCAATGTCGTGGGCCACCCCCGCGGAACTTAAAGCCCACCTTCAATTTCACACCCCGACTTTTCCATCCCTTTTCCAAATTCATCCCCAAAGTCTTCTTTCCTTTTACAATTATCCCCCCAGGGCTTCTAGAACCCACCCCATCATTCAACGTCAGCAACCCCAGAATAAAACAATCCCACAAATAATTTCCCCCACCACGCTAAGATCTGAGAATCGAATGAAGAGCGCGTGGATCGATTTCCACGAAATGCTTTCCGGATGGTTATAGATCCACACTTTATTACCGCGTATTTTACATAAATAATTTGTTAATTATAAAAAAAATGGGATCAGAATATGACAGTATTATCGGGATATTAGAATAGTAGCTCCCGACACATTATTCTCAAATTTTCTCCCTTGCAAAAATATCGGGTCCCACAAAACGACAAACTAAGCTGAACACAAACACGTTCAAATATATATATATATATATTGGACCGACTGAGATATGTACGGTCCAAAACTCTTCCTCCATAGGAGCCTTCGTTTGAAAATTCAGCGCGCTAAGTATGACCAAGACCGAAGCTTCCGGCCATGACCGTTGATGGGAACACCTTCGCTACATGCACATTCCTCTCCTTCTCTCTCTCTCACACACACACACCCAAAAGTCACGGGCATCTAGAAGTCAAGAAACAGCCACCTCAATTATAAATTTTTTTTTTTCGTCTTGCCGTGTACTAAGTTCTCTGGCCCCTGTCCGAGCATGAATTTTCCCTGGAAAATTCAACTCCCCCATCCCCACGATACACACACTTCGACAGACTATATATACCACCGTCTCCAGCAATACAAAGCATCAGCACTTCCTCCCGCATCTCCGCCACTTTTCCCTGGAAAAAAACCCAGAAAATTTTCTCGCTCCTTTTTCCCTGAGGAAGGAAAGAAAGAGAGGGAGAAAAGAATCAAGAGAAACCATCACCATTCACCATCCCAGCATCCATGGCCGACAAGAACCAGAGCCAGTACCACCCCGCGGAGGTGAACGGGTACAACCGCAGCGACCAGGAGTCGCTCCAGGAGGTCGAGGAGGCTAGGCGCAAGAAGAAGATGAAGTGGACCATCGGCATCATCGCCTTCGTCATCTTCCAGGTAGTCCAGGCCCTCTTCTTCATCCTGGTAATCATGAAATTCAAGTCCCCCAAGTTCAGGATCGCCGAGGTCGACATCCAGAACCTGACCGCGGGGACTCAGGCCTCGCCCTCGTTCGACATGACCTTCCACGCCCCGATCCGGGTCAAGAACACCAACTGGGGTCCCTTCAAGTACGGTGCTTCTACTGTCAACTTCACCTATGAAGGTGCCCAAGTGGGACAAGCGATCATTCCCAAGAGCAAGGCCAACTTCAAGTCCACCAAGAAGATCAACGTGGACGTGACTGTGAGCTCCACTAGTTTGTCCGCCGATCTTAAGTCGACTTTGGGGAACCAATTGGGCTCGAGCGTCATCACATTGAAAAGCCAGGGCGAGCTTAATGGAAAGATCACGGTTATGTTCATGTTCAAGAAGAAGAAAACCTCCCGAATGAATTGCACCATGGAGATCAATACCTCGACAAAGACGGTCCAATCCTTGCATTGCGACTGAGGCTGTCGAGAGTTGAGAGGGTGGTTCTCGGTCTAGAGCGCTTGTATGCCTTCGCTTATTATATGGTTCCGTATGCTACAGAATCATATGCATACTCTAGTTTTCGGGGTGTTTCTTCTTTAACCCTTTTGGCTAAGTAATGATGTATCCTTTTTTTTTTTTTTTGGGTGATTTTACGTACGATCCAATTTATTATTGCGCATTGCCCACATGTTCATCCTACAATAAGTATCTGGAAAGCAAGTTTATTCGTTCTAAAATCTTGAAAGGATGAGCGCAAGTGAATGACACAACATTAAGGTTCCGATTGTTTCGCGAAAAATAAAAGATTTGGAAAATGTAATTTTTAAAAATGATTGATTGCATCACTTACAAAAGTGAATTCATTTTTCACGAAAATATTATGAATCGTTATCGATAATGAAAGATGAAAAGTTTTCATTAATCCACGAATGGAGCCTAAAAGATGAACAGGCCTGCCGGCCACACGTAGTTAAGGGGTCGATGTCGGTCTCGGAACTCTTGTTTCAATCAAAAAGCAAAGGCCAAGTCAAGTCTACCAAGGCGGGCGGAGACGGTCGTGCTCCACTCGAAAAGCCATCCTACCCTCAAATAAACAAAGCGCTTATTTTCTTTGCTATAGAGCAACCGTGGATGCACGGGATTGAGACATGCGAAGTCAACATCCCGCCTCAAATTAGCCCCTTTAGACCTTAGGCCTTTGGGGAGGAAAAATGGATATCTATAGCTAGTAAGGAGTATACAAGCACATGAGCTTAGCAATTATAGGAAACTTGAGCACAGACAAAATCATATTTCATGGTAATCAAAGACCCCGCTCGCATTGAATTTCCAAGCAACAAGTCGAGCATTCGTTAATCGAGTCGGGGAAGCTAGAACCCCAGCTTTTCTTTGTGTGCGATAAATCTTCCTTAGCCCATGTACAATCACAACAAGGTCAATTTGTGCTTCAATGCCGTCTTCGACGCTTTCGACGTTAACTACTTTCATGGTGCCTTTGCTTCGAGCATGGCCGTCTCGTAATTGTGATCAGTCGTGAATTATGCTGACAAAAAATCTCGAAGTATAGACTCTGAGAGCAAATTAAAGTTACCCAAATGTGATGGTGAGCAAAATACATAGTCTTGGGAAGAGAACGAGAGTGCGTATAGTTGAATGTAAAATCTCGTGCATGCGCTATGATTTGTTGTTGGATTTTTAATACGCAGTGATGACATCATAAGTACATTAACTGTTGCTCTTTTAACAATCAAGTACATTAATTTCTTAAATGTGAATGAAATCTCAGGCATCCATTGAAATAGAGGACGGAAAATGCCAACTTAGACACTAACACGGTCAAATAGCCATCATCTGTCTATACTCCATCCAATGCGGCCTTTTGAGATGACACCATGCCATATTGGAGATAGCACAATTTTTGCCAAAGTAAGAGAGCCATATTACCCAAGAGAAATGCTTCACCGACACTACTGTCGGGAACGATACAATTTCAATCGTAGATCCACACACCATCACTGCGTGCTTTGCATAAAATACTCATCGATTAAGAGATCGTGTGGCTAGAAATAACCGACAGATCTGTTAAACTATCGGGCTAACGGCTTCCATTATTCAATTGTGCTTAACTTTATTCAATTAAGCGAGCCACGTTAGTAGAATCACATAAACCGATAGCTTCTTTAATGGAGTCTTCATTTTGGGCTAAATTTGAAAAGTTGCAGGTACTTGATTGGGCCAACAATATTAGATTCTCAAATTTGAAACGAGCAAAAATTTTGGTACTTACTGCATTATTACCCATTTTAAATGTCCATCTAACAAAAATCTCTTAAATAGAAAAAGGCCCAAGGCCCATAAAAAGCAAAGCTTGCAGTTTATGCTTTGCCAGTCAACCTTGCCCTTAGCCCCGCGCAGCCCTGCCCGGTGCGTTTTCCATGTCTACACTGTGGTTAAAACTTGAAAGGAGGAGAGAAATTAAGCCAAGCGACTCACAAAAAGCTCTGCCGGATCACATTTCTATGGTCCTTTTTTTTTTTTTGTTGGTCCCATGAAATTTTAAGCCGAGCCCGAACTTTTCGAGTATCTTATCGAGCTCGAGCTTATCCATATTTAGCTCGTGGGCTCGTGAGAAAAATCGTGCTCTTTTCTTTCACGTGGAAAAAATATTTATTAGACATAGTATTCTTAAAGTTACATTGCAAACCCACATTCCCCAAGTAATTTCAAGATCAAGATTGTCTAATTGTCAAGCGATGTGGAGTTGGATTACGCATGGCACGTGGAATTTGACCAGTAGTAGTGGACACCCTTTCAACAAAAAAGTTTAAACCGATAAGTGGAAGAAGATCTCATAAATATAAAGATCATATAGAATCTGTTGTCAAGCGATGCCAAATACTACTACAACAGAGAACGAGCTTAAGTTCCTTCATCGATTGATTATTATCTAATCGAGTCGCATTCGAGTCTTTCAAGCATCGAGCATGCGAGGCAAGTTGAGCTCGAGCTTCGCTCTAAATCGAGATGGGTCCGACTCGGTTATACCTTAATTGGAAGTTACGGAATGAGGGCAAAGATCAGCTATGGAAGCTTCTATTCAAAAAATATAATATAACGAAATATCTCTTGCGTATCGCAGAAAATTCCGCCTCGTCAGGTTACCTCTAGAAGCCTATAAAAGTTCAAGGGGCTACAGGGGACGCGCTTAAGCATATTAAACATCGCCGTCGGGCATCAAGTCAACCAAAGTAGGCTCATCTCCACGGTAGCTCCTTTGACAATGCTCCATTACAGGACTCTGCAATACTGTATATAAAGCTTCGCAACGCCCTCTCCTTTCCATCATTCAGAGCTTTCTCTCGCATTCAACTTGTTCAGAGAGAGAGAGGAAATTCTTAATCCCAAACACAGAAGAGGCAAAAAAGGCTTTGTGTTTCGAGATTAAGCGATGATGGCAGAGAAGAACGAGAACCAATACCGGCCCCGAGAACTGTCGAACGGCCACCACCGCACCGACGAGGAGTCGCTACTGACCATGGAGGAGGAGGAGGCCAAGCGCAAGAAGAAGATGAAGTTGACCGTCGGCATCATCGCCTTTGTCATCTTTCAGGTCGTCCAAGCTCTGTTTTTCGTGCTGGTCATCATGAAGTTCAAGTCCCCGAAGTTCAGGCTCGCCGAGTTCGACTTCCAGTCCCTGACCGTCGGAACTCAGGCCTCTCCCTCGTTCGACATGAGCTTCGTCGCTCCGATCCGGGTCAAGAACACCAACTGGGGCCCCTTCAAGTACGGCGCCTCCACCGTTGATTTCACCTATGAAGGTGTTCAGGTGGGGCAAGCGGTCATCCCCAAGAGCAAGGCCAACTTCAAGTCCACCAAGAAGATCAATGCAAACGTGACTCTGAGCTCTTCTGCTTTGTCCAGCGATGTTAACTCGAATCTTGGGAGCGACCTAAGCTCAGGTATCATAACCCTGAACAGTCAGGGCGAGCTTAAAGGGAAGATCACAGTCATGTTCATGTTCAAGAAGAACAAGATCTCGCAAATGAATTGCACCATGGCGATTGACACCTCGACAAAGACGGTCAAGTCCATGTCATGTAACTGAGAGATGCGAGTGCGATTCCACGTTAGATGGACTGCGCTTCCTTTTTTTTTACATTTGTTTTCGGTGGCATGCTTGTTTTTTCATTCGTTTTTCGATTCCTATCCTTGTTGATTTTTGTCATTATAGAGGGATTTTACGAATCACACGGTTTATAAATGGGTTGTTGCGATATTTATGATACGGACTGGATTAGATTTATCTAAAACTCGATTAATTGCGTGTCATGTACTTGATTGGCAAACGGGTCATGTGGAGAATAATTGGTCATAATTTGCTGAGTCAATTGCTTTGATTGAATGGAGAAGTTGAGCGATGATGACTATCACGAGAATGGACCTAAAGCAACAATTTTGGCAAGTGGGACGAGGGCAGGTGAGAAGAGTCAAGATTTCCGTGCCCTCTAGTTAAAATAAGTTGTGCCTACGTTCAGACAACCTTTTTAGATTTACGCATGAAACATGCTTTTGCCATAAATTACGGTGCTTACAAGGAAAAGCATACCAAGTTGCAACCGGTCAGACTTTTTTCCTTGAGTTTTTTTTTTTTTTGGGCTCTTTTTTTGCCTTTTTCCATAAATAGAATAGAAAAATTACTCTATTTTGTATTTCAAATTGTTAATAATTGCAAAATCGATGGTCACCATGTCATCATGAGCAAGACTGCTGCAAAAAATGATTTTGATTGCACGAAATTGATTGAGTTCGAGTACTTGAGCCTACAAAATTAAATTTCAAACATGTTAAAGAAACAGACATTAACTTATCCTGTCAATTTATGTCCATCCGTGAAGATCTTTTATCCGGCACAATAAATTTCCCGATACCTCGGCGAGTTTCAATCATTTATAAAACCTCGGGATTCCTCTGCAAGGTTCGTCCACGGAGGGTGCGTCAAGACAAAGATCGGGTGGAAAGGCGTAATCGATTGACAACATGTGAATATTCATGTACTATCCTTTGTTGATCCCGAGGAACAAAAAAGTCTAAGTTAATCAAAAGATGATTATTGGTTCAAAAACGCAAGGTGCCCTTACTTTTTTTTAGGATAAGAAGGGGTAGAGAAAATGCCCGAGCCATCCATTAAAATGTCAAAGGGAGTACCACTTGAGGTAAATGATCCATATCTTATGCTCAAATAGGGGGTGGTAGTCTTATAAACTTCTTGTGAAGCGCCAATTTTTTATATTCTGTTTTTTTTTAAAATTTTGCATAAGAGAATTATACAACTATGTCACAAATTTAATCTTCTTTTTTATTGACTTCATTTGAATGACATCAAATTATTTCAAGTTACTTTTTTTGTTGTTAATTCCCAAACTTTCTTATGGTAGTCACTAATGCATTTTCTTGTACATGTCAAAGCTTTTCGATTTGCCACGACATAATATACATATATAATTGTGAGAAAAGTACAAAAAATTCTTAAACCTATTGCATTAATATTAATTCAGTCTTGAACATTCAATAGGATCAATTTAGTCACAAATATTTTTACATTGGAAACAATCGAGTCCACACGGCTAATTTAGACTAGAAATTGCTAATGTGGGGTTTTTTTTTTAACTTTTAGATGTTTCTTCGATCTTACTAGTTTTGTTATTTTCTTTTCCTTTTTTTTTCTTTTTTTTTTTTTTTTTTTATATTTCCCTCCACCAGTCGTCAACCTCTGTTTGACCGCAAGTAAGAGCGAGGCTGCTCCTCGCCAAATTCAGAGAGGAGGTCCCCGCCCAGCCCTAACACCGGTGAGGGACCTTGCCCTTTGGGCAAGACCCCTCACCATGGCCAAAGGCTGACGAGGCCCCTCTCCATCTAGGTGAGGCCACCCTTCACCTAGGTGAGATTGACCTTGGTTGAGGGTCCCCTTGCCAAATCTGGCGAGGGGTGGCCCTTTTTAGTGGCCGACGACTTTTGCCGGCCATCATAGAGGTTGGTGTCTAGCAGAGGGAAAAAAGAGAAGGAAAAAAGGAAAAAAAAAAGAGAAGAAAAAAGAATAGATAAATAAAAATATTCAAAATATTAAAATTTAAAAATTATCCATATCATGGTCGGTCATATCACGTAGGACGGCCAGCATCCACGTCAACAATTTTCAATCTAAATTAAGCGAGAGGACTCAATTGATGTCAATGTGAAAATGTTTAAGACCTTTTTGGTACTTTTTCCTATGTAACTTCAATTAAACGATTTAGTTTGTGTTTTGATATTTAAGGGAGACGAGACATATCACAAGTTCTAAATCCAGATTCGATGCCCATCCAACGCATTGTTCGATGTGCTACTATGCGAGTAACTTTATCCCAATGTTTAACCCTGAACTCCATCAAATCCTGTCTTGTGAATTTGTTTCCGCCTTTCCTGGAATTTTTTCCGTGGCATGTTGAAAAAGAAGAAGAAGATTATTTAGGTTCGGTAGGTGCAATAATGGCCGCGTTAATGATTGCCCTTTGCTATCACAAATGTCGACAGCCACCACCTTCGCTGCTCCAGCCGGCATCTCTCTCGACTACCTCACGATGAAGCCACCGCCGGCCACATACCTCTCTCCTTTTCTCTAATGAGTCCCAAATGGATTCTACGAGATCGGACGGTCCATGGTCATTTTATTAGTTTGGCACATGCAGGACCCTCACATATTAGTTACTCCAAATTCTAGCTCCTTCTAGATTTAAGAATCAGACCGGATATAATGGGTTGAGGACCGGATGCCGGCTGGTCCTCTGGTACGGTTCATCCTGTCATATCCCAAGCTATGTAGCACGGACTCACTCTTCAGGCCATCGTGCGCGTGTCGGTACGTGTCTGACACGCACCCGACACGTTGGAACACGCTCGGACTCGCGGTCAACGCGTGTCCGATCTTCTGACACGCAGTCAACGAAAGCTCAGTGCCGGACTCTCACGTGTCCGGGCAATTTTGCGAAACAGAACTCGGAAAAAGAACAGCAAAGATTGATTTAAATAAGAAACGCTGGCCAGTCGTAGACACTCAAGCTGAGACCCGGTAATCGAGGATCCAGGGGACGACGTGCACGGCGAGGGCGTCGGGGGAGAAGAGGTCGGGCCTCGAGGAGAGGCAGCAGTCGAGGTTAGAGTTAGAGGGAGAGCCCGCCAGGCAATGAGGATGGAGTTGTGGGCAGGAGGATCGGCAGACGAAAGCCTGTGTTGAAGAGCTTGGGGCGGAGAAGGGAACGGGGGCGGGGACGGCAGCATCAGGCAGAGAGAGCGGGAGAGGGGGATTTTTTGAGGGAGAGGTTAAGGCCCTGGGGTTTCAATTGACACATGTGGTTAAGTTAACCCAACCATGGTTGAGGATCCTTGAGTCTTGGTCATGGTGGAGGAAGAATTTTGGGGGCCACTGACCAGTCTTTAGGATTTGAGTTTCTAACGTGCAGTTCGTGGGACATGACTCTCAAGTGTTTCTAGAAAATAAAGCGTAAATTGCTATTTCTTCTTTTTCCAATTTTTTAACGATTTTCCGCGTGTCTGATCCTTCATGGTGATAATATAATGATTTTCCATAATTTTTTTATTCATTTTTTGCAATATTTATTTATATGTGAAGTTATAAAAGTGATCATTTATCATGTATATAAGAATATATATTTGAAATATAGCGTGTCACAATGTGTCGAAATTCTCTATTTTTTGAGAAATCACGTGTCGGCGTGTCATGTCGTATTCCGTATCCTGTGTCCTATGTCGTGTCATTGCTATATAGATCTCAAGCACATTAAATCAGTCAAAACAGCACCTAACCCTATTGAACCAGTCAACGGACAAGCCAGTGCCGTATTGAACCGGATGTGGACCATTTTTGTCCATTAGATATGATAAGTTGCGGGGAAAAATTCGAACACCAGGAATGTATTTAATCCATTTAACTTGCTTTTTTCCCTTGAAAAGGCGTTTGCCTTTTTTCTTAAGTGGGTGTTTTAAAAAAGTCAAACCAGCGACCTCTTAGTGAGACGACAACAACCTCACAACTCAGATGTGCATCGCATATGCTACATACAGGATTCTCAGACATAAATCAGCCGATCCCATTGCGCACACGCCGGGTAAATCCGGTACGGTATCCGGCACAATTTTAAATACATTGCTTATGTTAGAGTAATTAAGTATTAAATCATTTCTTCGTCTAAAAGTTTAAATTCTTACCACAGTTGATAGTTGTCCCGTAAAATCTCAAGTTTAGGCTAACACCATGATTGAATGCACTCGGCCATAAAAGGATTGGGGAGGTAATTCAGGTCACTGAAGCTTTGTATTGACAAGTCTTTGCATTCTCCTATCAAGAAAGGTGAGCAATCTCTCTTGCCTTAATTTGATAGATGCTCCCACTAAACTGGCATTCCTCTGGAAGAGATGGTTCGAACGTGGGACGCGTTCAGCAGCTGAGTTCACACACCATTTCCCTGGAAAGCGGTCTCATATTCCCCGTCTACAGTGCCAAGAATCGTTCATATAAGCGTCTGAGCCGCCTCTCCTTGGAAAATCACTCACAGAGTGATGCCGAAACGCAACAGAAATTGGCTAAACAGGAGAATCGAAATCGATACGAGGAACAATTTGTTTTCTCAAACACGAATATCAAATTCGATAGAATGTCAAGATATCAAAGTCTAAAGTCCGCCTTCAATAACCCTAAAACACCCTTTTATATGGTGTTAACCCTAATTAACCTAGGAAACGCAAAATTGCAAAAATGCCATTAAAATTATAAAAATGCCTAAAAACAACTGAAATTATAAAAAAAAAACGCCTAAAAACCCACCTAAACGGCAAACCCATTCCGAGTTCGCTAATTTTTAGTGCATCATTCTCCCCTACTAGGAAAAAAGATTCGCCCTCGAATCTAGTTTGTCTTCATTGTCATCAATCTCCCTTTCGATAGGATTGGGCAACTTCTTGCGCCTTTTATCATGAGGAAAATTAGTGCCCATGGATTTAATGGAGGGGTCAACATCATCTTCTGAGTCAGCCCCATAAAATCCATCATCTGATTCAGTCACGCTTGCTTCCGCACTGCCCTTGTCTTGCCTCTGCAGCTCTTCATCATGTTCCTTATGAACCTCCCAAACTACGCTCTCCATCCTCATATCCCACAATTTGGTTTTGCCTGATGCACCTGGACAATCGTCCCGAGGAGTGTCACTATGTAGAAGTACTTCTCGAAAGTGCTAGCCCATGCATCTCTCTTTGTCAAGAAGTTACACTTAAGATTGAAAAGCTTCTTGACAGTTCCAAGGATGGACGAGTGCTCAAACTGTGATTCATTGATGTTTATGAATCCTCCGATCAATAACATGACTCGACGTGGGGCTTTCATTAAAAGAAATGCTTTAATCATGGATGGTATCTTTTCATCTTCATCTTTCCTGACGCTAAGAGTTTTTGTTGATGAACCAAAGGATTGACCTAGTCTGGCAGCATATTTTTCCACATTTCATATCTTACGAAAATCCCTCATCCACTCCCTTATATCTGCTGTGGTAAGCCCTTCCCATAATTGACTTGATGAAAAGGCAAGAAACTCAAACCTCTTATCACCAATAACAATTCCATCTCTCAAAACCCTCCTCTGAAAGTAAGGCTCGGAGAACTCATTACGAACCCCAACCGACCCATCCACGGCGATAAAGCCATTGCCATCAAAATCATCACCTTCAGGAACAGAATTACCTTGATCCTCAGTGCTCCTCGAAACATCAGCTTTCTGCACATCTTCAGGAACCAAAATAGCCATCTCCTCGAACGTGGCTAAATCCCAGTCGTCCACCTCCCACGTCGGCATCCGCGCGGCCACTTGGGAAGCGTCGCTAGGGGTGACCTCGCCGCTCTTTGCCGACAAGATGGTTTATATCGTCGTGCCTGGATCCGCATCCTCTTGTTCTCCATCAGATTCATCATATACGGAATCTTTATTCATCATATACGGAATCTTCATCAAAGATTGGATTTTCATCAAAGATTGGATCTTTGTCAAAGATTGGATCTTGATCAAAGATTGTATCTTCATCAAAGATTGGATCTTTGTCAAAGATCAAATCTTCGTCAAAGATTGGATCTTGAAACTCAGGAATCTTGATCTTCATCCCGATATTAGGAAAAGTGGAATAATTTTCAGGTCGTATTCCTTGATTCCATCCATGGCTCAAAACCTTGAAAGGATTGACGTCCTCCTCTTCATCATCGGATGGATCCTCGGATTCTGCTGCTTCTTCGGATTGAACGCCCAACCTCACCTCCGCAAGTTGTCACTCCAAATCCTAGATTCGCCTTCTCTATTCTTCAAATTTGACATCTCGCGAGTCTCTTAGACGCAGTTATTCATTTGCATCAAGAACGACTCCACATTCCCGACCACCACGAGCTCGTCGTCCATGACCACCACAATTTTGTTCAGCCATTAATTCAAGGCAACATGTGCTCTAATACCAATTGATGCCGAAACGCAACGAAAATTGGCTAAATAGGAGAATCGAATTGATACGAGTAACAATCTGTTCTCTCAAACATGAATATCAAATTCGATAGAATGTCAAAATATCAAAGTCTAAAGTCTGCCTTCAAAAACCCTAAAACACCGTTTTATATGGTGTTAACCCCAATTAACCTAGGAAACGCAAAATTGCCAAAATGTCATTAAAATTATAAAAACGCCTAAAAACAACTGAAATTATAAATAAAATAAAAAAAAAGCCTAAATACCCACCTAAATGACCAGCCCATTCTGAGTTCGCTAATTTTTAGTGCATCATAGAGGTAACAAATCGAAACATCGAAAGCAACTTCACAAAGAGAGTACCAGCAATGGCGGAGAAAAACTAGGAACAACACCACCCACCCGAATTGCACGGCTATCACCGGAATGATCAAGAAGCGCTTCCAACCGTGGAGGACGAGGAGACTAAGCGCAAGAAGCGGATGAAGTGGACTATCGGCATCATCGCCTTCATCATCTTTCGGGTCATCCAATCTTTGTTTTTTGTTACGGTCATCATGAAGTTCAAGTCCCCCAAGTTCGGGGTCGCCGAGTTCAACATCCAAACCCGGACCGTCGAGACTTAGGCCTCAGCCTCGTTTGACATGAGCTTCGTTGCTCCGATCCGGGTCAAGAACACCAATTGGGGTCCCTTCAAGTATGACGCCTCCACCGTAGATTTCACCTATGGAGGTGTTGATGCACTTAGAGTTCGCGAACTTGGAATGGGATGAAATTTGGTCGGCTGCATGGGAACGGGCTGTTGATAAAAACTCACCATGTTGCTGTGATTGGCGTTATTTTTTTGTGTTTCGAAATCGTTTTGATGGGTTTTTAGGCATTTTTTGTAATTCCAATGGCGTTTTCGTAATTTTATGTTTTCTATTTTAACTAGGGTTAACGCTGTATAAAAGGGTGTTTAAGACTCCTAGTGCAGAGAGCTTTTGACATTCTATTGATTTTGATAATCGCAATTGAGAGAACAAGTTGTTCCTCTCTTCAATTCCAATTTTCTGTTTAGCCAATTTCTATTGCGTTTTAACATTATTTGGTATCAGAGCACGGGTTTTCTTGAACCAATGGCTGAGCAGAATCGCAGTGGTCGTGAACGGTGGAGCTATAGTGGCCGGAGATGTGGAGTCGTTCCTAAAGCGCACGAACAACCACGTCAAAGAAACCTATGAGACATAGAAATTGAAGAGTAGGGAAGGCAAATCCAAGATTTGGAACGACAACTTCCACAAGCGGGGTTGGGTGTTTAATCCGAAGAAGGAATGGAACTCGAGAATCCATCCGATGATGAAGAGGAGGACGTCAATCGTTTTGGAGTTCTGAACCGGGGACGGAATTGGGGAGTACGACCTAGAAATCAGTCCTCTTTTCGTAATATCGGGATGAAGATCGAGATTGCTGAGTTTAAAGGTAAGGCACATCTTGATGAGTTTATTGACCGATTGCATACGATCGAGAGGATCTTTGATATTAAGAATCGGACCGAAGAGTGGTTATAAGGCTACGGAAACATGCTTCTAGTGATGGCCGGTTCCGTGGAACCGCCGATTCCGGTTCCACGAAAAGGTGGAATAGGAACCGGCCGTTGAAAATGCCGGTTCCGTTTCGGAACCGCCGGTTCCGGGCCGGTCCATTCCAGTTCCTTTTTTAATTTTAATTTTTAAAATAATAAAATAAACATAATAAATTATAAATTATAAAATATAATCAAATTGTACATTGTAATAAAATGTGGGGAAAAAAAAAAGAGAAGAGGAATGTGCTTGAACTTAATGAATTATCATTAAGCGCCTACATATCTTCTTGGGGATAGAAGAATCAAAGCCCATGTAGTTCTTTTACCTTTGATAACCCCAACTTACCTCATCGTCAATCGTCGCTACCCGTTGTGGTACCCGTGGCGGTGGTATCTCAAATATCGTCGCTAAAAAATTCGTGTTCTCGATCCAGCTCTTGGTATCGAAATTTCACCCTCGTCCAATCGTTGACACAAGCTTGAGCTTCCACAAACTCCGGGCTTAATCTTGAATGGCGAGAGTCCAAAACTAATCTTCCAGCGCTAAATGCTTGTTCAACTGCAACCGTTGAAGAAAGGGTTGCTAATATCTGACGAGCGATGAGAGCGAGAACTGGGTAATCGATTTGATGACTCTTCCACCACTTTAGGATTTCAAAATCTGTACTATGTTCTGCATCACGAAACTCAAATTGAGTGGTTAAATATTTTTTTAATTCATAAATACTACATGTTGCCCCTTTTTGTTTTTTTTTTTTTTTTTTTGCATACTCTTGAGAATATTATACCCTATACTAAGTGAACTACCACCTTCGCTACGTGAGACAGTAGATTGTAAAGATCCAGAATCACTTAAACCATATCTACTACAAAATTCTCCATATAATACTACTATAGATTCTTTAACATCTCCTAGTATATTTGAAATATTTATTGAATCTACCAAATGTAAACAATCATGATAATACACATTCAAATAATCTAGTAAACCGTCTAATTTAATACGTGGATAAAAAACAATACCAACTAAATAGACAAGAGGAATTTGCAAATAATAATGCAACCATTTTTCTCGCATTACTAAAATAGTTCGAGCTAATTTAGTATCATTTTCATATTCACTAAAAACACTACCAATATTAACACACTCTATTAAAAATAAATGCGTAGTAGGATAATAAATACTAGATAAAGTCTTAGTAGCATCATTAAAAATTTTCAAAAAATCTAAATTTTTTTTGCAAACGTCCCAATGTTGCGGAAGTAAAGTAATTTCGGGAATATTTTGTGAAATAAGCATACATAATAAATCTTTGTAATCAAAAGTTTGCCGAAGCAATTCGTACGTAGAATTCCAACGAGTCGGAATATCTTTTGGAAATCTTCTTGCCCTTCGCCCATTTTGTTTACAAAATTTTCCCCATGATTTCATAAAATGGGGACGACTCCATAAAAATTTAATTGCACCCTTTATTGAGGCGAGAGAAATGTCAAGAGTTCGTAAACCATTTTGTATACATAAATTTAAAACATGGCAAACACATCTAATGTGAAAAAATTGTCCGCCAAAAGTGGGTTTGCAAATATTTTCTAATTCGGGAATAGAAGTGGTATTTGCGGCGGCATTATCAAAACCAATAGAAAATACTTTATTTATCAAATTATATTCTTCTAAAATTTGCATAATTATTCTATAAATATTATGAGCCGAATGTCTTTCATCAAAAACTCGGAATGCAATAAGTCTTTTTTGAATGGTTCAATCGTCACCTATCCAATGACACGTGACACCCATATAAGAATGAATTTGCTAAGGATCACTCAAAATATCGCTATCTATATGCACACGTCCATTGAATTCCGTAAAAAATTTTGCTAAAGATTTTTTTCCTTTTTTATAAAGATGAAAAAGTTTCCGTTTAAGAGTATTTTTTAGAATAGTTGGTGCTTGCGGAACCAACACAGTATTTATCAAATATTTCATATTAAAATTTTCACCAATATTAAACGGAGCATGATCAAGGGCAACATATTCAGCTAATGTTTGTTTATAAAGTGCATCAGTGTAATGGAATATATGATGAGGATTAGAAGTGGCGTACCCGGAAATTTGTTGTTGCGTATTGTCGATCCCCGCTTGCGTTGGATGTTTTTTCGTCAAATGCTGACGGAATGTTCCATAGCCATCTCCTTTCATAAATTTATATGTTTGCGAACAATATTTACATTTTATATTATACTTACCTTCACCTTCATCACGTATCTTGTCGAAGTGTAGCCACAAGTCGGATGTATTATCTCGACCCTTCCGTTCCGGCTCATTTGCCGTTGACATTTCTTCGACACCGGTGGGATGATGAAGACTTTCTTGTGTTGGGATGTGCTCGACGTTCGAAATCGGGACATAGTTGATATTATCATCGTTGTCTTCCCAACATGCATACTCACGAGGATCATATTCGGGAATGGGATACTCGGAATCTCCCATAGTCATCTTGCATTTGTCAGCATTTCTGCTTCCACTTGCCATTTTTGAGAGAATTGATCGGAAATCCGATTGAGAGAATTGAGTCGGGAGTGAGAGAATTGAGAGAATTTGAGCGAATTGAGAGGATTTGAGAGAATTGTTGAGAGAATTTGTGAGAAAAATGAAAGGGAGATGATAGGTATTTATAGGCAAAAATTAAAAATAATTCATTTTTTTTATAAAGGCAATGGCTCTTTGGGCCAACGGCCCAAAGAGCCGTTCGGGGAGGAGGGGAGAGCGGGCCCGTAGGGGGCCCGGCGCCGTGGGGCAAAGAGCCAAACAGCTCTTTGCCCCACTGGCACTTTTTATTTTTATTTTTATTACGGGTCGGAACCGTGGGCCCAGTCAACGAGCTGGTTCCGGGCCCACGGTTCTAAATGGCCACATCTACATGCTTCAATATGGTGGGAGCATGTGAAGAAGTAGCATGCTAAAGGGGGGAAATCAAAAGTGGATTGCTGGGATAAGATGAAGAAATTGCTACAAAGAAAATTTTTGCATACTCATTACAAGTAGGAGGTGTTTATTGAATATCACAATGTTAAACAGCGAGATTTAACAGTCAAGAAATATACCAATGAGTTTGATCGCTTGAGGATGCGTTGTGATGTGGCTGAGGAAGATGAGAAAACAATTGCTTGATATTTAGCAGGGCTGCGGATGGAAATTTCTGATGTTGTCCAATTACAGCAGTATTAGACCTATGAGGATGTGTGTAGATTGGCCTTGAAGGTGGAAACACGGTGTAAAAGGAAAGGCAGCAGTTCTAGATTTCGTAGTCGGTGGTTAGGCAAAAAATCCCGAGGAAAAGCGGGGAGTTCTTCAGCCAATTCGACACCAGCAATATTTAAGGGTACAAGTTCTAAAACTACATCCAAGGAGGGACAGAGTAGTACTGGAGCTAACATGGGAGGAGCTGTAACCAAGCGATATTACCAATGTCGGGGAATCGGGCATTTCATTGTTGATTATCTGAACCGACAAATTGAGACGCTTCTTGATAATCCAGCCTTTGATGAAGCTCCAGTCTATGATGAATCTGATGGAGAACAAGAGGATGCTGATCCGGATCAAGAAGAGATTATCTATGCTGATTCTAGTGAGTCCTTAGTCATTAGAAGAATTTTAAATGTTGTTGTGACGGAAGATGAATCGTGGCTTAGGCATTTCATACTAAGTGCACTAGTGGAGGAAAAGTATGCATCATGATAATAGATGGAGGGAGCTGCAAGAATGTGATGTCCACTACTATGGTGGAGAAGTTGGGGATGAAAATAGAAGGTCATGCTGAACCATACAAGTTATCGTGGCTTAGGAAAGGGAACGAGGTGAAGGTGAGCAAGAGGTGTCTTGTGCAATTTTCGATTGGAAAAAAGTATGCCGACAAAGTGTGGCGTGATGTGGTCCCAATGGATGCTTGTCATATTCTGTTGGGGAGGCTGTGGCAGTTCGACAGAAAGACACAGTATAATGGCTTCGGAAATACCTACACCTTCAAGAAGGATGGCCGGGCCATTACCCTAGGTCCTTCAAATTTGAGAAAGAAAGTGAAGAATAATCTGCTATCTAGGTCAGAGTTCCAAGAAGAGGCGGTGAACGCACCTGTGCTTTTTTCCATTGTGGTGATGGAACAAAGTCCCGACAGTTCCTAAATTCATACACAAGTTTTGCCCTTGCTTGAGGAGTTTGCTGATGTCGTACCGGAAGAGATGCTACACGGGTTGCCGCCCATAAAAGACATTCAGCATTGTATTGATTTCATTCTAGGAGCTGCTATTCCCAATAATCCAGCTTAGATAATGAGTCCTAAGGAACATGAGGAGCTGCAGAGACAAGTACGGGAGCTGTTAGAAAAAGGCAGAGCATGAGCCCTTGTGCGGTGTCGGCCTTGTTGGTTCCTAAGAAAGATGGGTCATGAAGAATGTGCATAGATAACAAAGTTGTCAACAAAATCACATTCAAGTATCAATTTCCTATCTCACAATTTGGTGACTTGATTGATCGGTTACATGGGGTGACCATCTTTTCGAAGATAGACTTGAGGAGTGGTTATCATCGGATTAGGATGAGACATGGAGATGAGTGGAAGACGGCGTTTAAGACTAGAGATGGTCTATAGGAATGGATGATGATGCCCTTTAAGGTTGTCTAATGTGCCGAGCACTTTTATGAGGTTGATGAATCGGGTTTTTCGACCTTTTATTGGCCAATTTGTTATCGTTTATTTTGATCTTATTTTGGTTTATACACTTGCAGCACTTGAGAAGAGTATTTGAGGCCTTGAGGGAGCAGAAATTGTATGTCAACACCAAGAAGTGTCACTTTTTAAGCGATCATGTGACCTTTTTGGGTTATATTGTGTCGAAAGAAGGCATTTAGATGGTTCCAGTTAAGATCAAGACCATTACGAATTGGGAGACTCCGAAGAATATTCATGAGGTACGCAACTTTCATGGGTTAGCGTCCTTTTATTGGAGGTATATTCGGGATTTCAGTACCATTATTACACCTCTTACGGATTGTCCGAAGGGAGGCAAATTTGCGTGGACCAAAGAGGCAGATGCTACGTTTTAGTTATTGAAGAAAAATGTGATTGAAGCCCCAGTTTTAGTGCTTTCCAGATTTTAGTGAGGTTTTTGAGGTGCATTGTGATGCCTCAAGTGTTGGTATTGGAGGCGTCTTGAGCTAGAAAAATAAACCTATGGCGTTCTTCGGTGAGAAGTTGAATGAAGTGAAGATAAGGTATTCGACTTATAACAAGGAATTTTACGCCATAGTGAGGAGCTTGGAGCATTGGAGGCACTATCTTATTTCGAAGGAATTTATTCTGTATTTTGATCATGAGGCTTTGAAGTACATTAATGGGCAGCATAAACTGAAAGCTAGGCGTGCAAAGTAGGTGGAGTTTCTTCATATTTTCAATTTTGCCATTAAACATAAGATAGAAGTGCTGAATAAGGTAGCAGATGCATAAGCAAAAGACATTCTCTGCTGTCTATGGTGTAGGTGAGAGTTTGGGGCTTTGATTCTTTTAAGGATTTGTATGTTGATGATCCCTATTTTGGAGATATTTGGAGGAAGTGCAAAACAGGGCCCTTTCAACAGTTTTTGATTGTGAGGGCTTTCTTTTCAAAGGCAACAGATTGTGTATCCCTTAGTGTTCTTTGAGGGAATCCATTATTAGCGAGAGTTATGTAGGAGGTCTAGCTGGGCACTTTGGGGTGGATAAGATGATGGCCTTGATGTGTGAGCACTTTATTGGCCCCGAATAGAGCATGATGTAACTCGATTTGTAGAGAGGTGTAGGGTATGTCATGTGGCAAAAACCGGAGGTACCAATGCTCGTTTATATATGCCTCTACCTGTCCCAATTGCACCATGGGAGGATGTCAACCTTGATTTCGTCTTGGGATTGCCAAGAACATGGCGAAATAAAGATTCCATAATGGTGATTGTCGACAGATTTTCGAACATGGCGCACTTTATTCCCTATAACAAGACCTTTGATGCTTCACGAGTCACTCAATTGTTTTTGTAGGAAATTGTTAAGTTACATGGAGTTCCCAAATCCATAACCTCAAATCGTGTTGTGAAGTTTGTAAGTCACTTTTGGCGCACTCTTCGGAGGCACATAGGAACTAAATTGCAGTTTAGTTCCTCTCACCATCCCCAGACCGATAGGCGGACCGAAGTTGTCAACCGAAGCTTGGGGAACTTGCTGCGAAGTTTGGTTGGAGATAGCCCGCGGCAATGGAACTTGGTGTTACCTCAAGCAGAATTTGCCTACAACAGGTCATAGAATCGAACTACATACAAGAGTCCTTTCGAGATAGTCTATGGGCATAATCTAATTACCCCTCTGGATCTCACACCATTGCCAGTTCACAAGCAATTCGGTTCAGACGCAGATAAACATGCCAAGCGGATCAAAGAGATGCATTCACATGTTCATAACTAGATCAACAAGCGGAACATGAAGTATAAGCGGCGGGTGGATAGGCATAGGAAAAGAGTCGTCTTCAAAAGGGGTGATCTAGTGTGGATTCACCTCGGGAAAGAACATTTTCTAGCCAGTAGGTTGGGCAAATTGCAACCTAGAGCTGATGGACCATTTAGAGTTCTTGAGCGAATTAATGACAATGCTTATAAGATTGAGCTGTCGGGTGGGTACAATGTATCCGGGACTTTTAATGTAGCAAATTTGTCACCTTACCATGCAGATGAGGAAGAACCCGAGGAGATTGATATCAATGAAGACAAAGCAGATTTGAGAGCGAATCTTTTCCTAGCAAGGGAGGATGATGCACTTAGAGTTGGCGAACTTGGAATGGGCTAAAATTTGGTTGATCGCATGAAAACCGGCTGCTGATTAAAACTCACGGTTTTATTGTGATCGATGTCATTTTTTTGCGTTTCGGAGTCGTTTTGATGAGGTTTTTAGGTATTTTTCGTAATTCGAGTGATCGCTCCCCTGACCGAATCGGCGAACCCGATCAAGCTTAACATGGTCTGACGGGTCAACGACCGGTTTGACCGAGAAGCCATAGCCAATGGTCAACCAATTCGGGTTGCGCCACAAGTGGGGTCGGGGTCTCCGGGTTGGGTCGGGTTGGGTCCGCCCTTACCGAGTGATGCCATGCTAACGTTAGCCCCGCACATGCGGGGCTCGGGTCTAGCGCGTGGATGACATTCTTCGCACGTGGCTGCCACGAGCTTGATGGGTAGCGGCACATGGCCACGCGTGGCGGAGTGTCCACCGGTCGCCAACTACGATTTTTATATGGTTTTGGTCGTTTCGATGTGTACGTTCCGAATATATAATTTTCTTTCACTTTTGTCAAAAAAAAAAAAAAAACACCGAGAACGCGATTGGAGATCTAATACGCGTAGGCTTTGATGCCACATGTAAGCTACAATTTTAATCCTTATGCAGTAACCCAAGAATAACACGTATAGATATGCAGATCATAGATTCATAAAATAGAAGAATTAACGCACCTTATTTCTGGTCCATTGTTCTTGATACGGAATAATGAATTTGCCATATTATTTTTCGAGTTTGACCTCATGCACGAAATCCAACCGGATAAAAATGTAGCCCGTGTTTTGGATGTCTTTCGACTTGGACTTTATCTTCAAGCAAATATAGTGGAGTCCAAAATTTAGTGGAGTCTGACCTTAGATTCAAAGGAAAATAACAACAATAATAATAAAACTACGGAATTGCTCTCGATTATTGCACATTAGAGCAAACAAGGGAGTCATGAGTTTCTGTGCCATTTCGCAACAGTATGGACTGTCTCTGGGGTAAACGAGCTCATGGCTTTAGATTAAGGCTCCGTTTGTTTCACAAAAAAATATTTTCCTGATTTTTTGGCATTGGAATCGATTAGGAAAATGAATCAGCATAAATTCAAGACAATGATTTCTTCTTTAAAAAAAAAAATCTTTTTCAAAATAGGACTAGATATTGAAGCTTGGATCAGAAACTCTGTGCTTGGGCACATGAACTCTAACGCTCGTTCTCGGGCCCTTGGCAGCAAGGCTAGGTCCATCAAGGCAGAGCCTAAGGGTGCGTATGGTAACGCTCCAGAAACGCGTATGGTAAAAAAGTGTTCCCAAAGTGTTCCGGGAACACTTTTCAGAAACGGGAACACTTTTAGAGCAGAAATGAGAAACAAAAAATACTTATTTCTTTGTTCCCGGAACACTTTTTATCAAAGCTTTTGAACACATTTTATAACGCAAGAGGAACACTTTTTGCAACTCTCTATTCCTGGACTACTCCTTCACACTCTCAAAGACAACGATTTCTTATCAAAGCTTTTGAACACATTTTTTTTTTGTAGTTACCAAACGCATTTCTGTTCCCAAAAATCGTAGCCGGGAACAGAAACAGAAAAAAATGTTTCTGTTCCAAAAGTTGTTCCGAGAACAGAAACGTTACCATACGCACCCTAAGACTCTAGCACCCTAGGCCAAGGTCCGTCTAGGCTGCCTTGGGACACCGGTACCCATGCCTGGTACGCCGGGCCCAAGAATATCGAGGCCATAGTTTTTAAAATTTTCAATCAAAATTAGAAAATATTTTAATTTTTTTATTTATTTTTTATTTCTGTTTTTTCCTTCTTCCTCCACGGTTGCTCGATCTCGTCGACCAGCCACAGGCATGGGCCGACAAGGATGAGGCTTGACCTCACCAAATTTACTTGGGCTCGAGCCTTCCCGAGGCCAGCAAGGTCAACCCTCGCTTGTGGCCTATTGCTGAGGCCCGATGACTGGTGGACGAAGAAGGCAAAAGAAAAATAAAGAAAAAAATATTTTCGGTTTAGCATGGCCGTGCCACTTAGGATGGTCAGTACGGCCGACGTCCACATTAGCTATTTTCGATCAAAATGAGATTTTCCATACCAAACAACGGAAAATATTTTTCAATTCATTTTCAGCTCTTAGCCAAACACTGAAAAATATTATCATTATCCTGTAACTTCAACTAGTTTCTTGGGTCGACATTCTTTAGAGGAAATTGTGGTAGTTAAAAAGAGAGATCATTCCCTAAGAAGCGTGACTTAGATATAACAAAGACATCTGCCGAAGAACAGAATGCTACTGTCTAACATCAACTAGAACATCATGTAGAATCAGCACAGTGAAGCAACAATTTGATACTTGACTTGGGCTCATGCGTACGGCCGGACAGAACTAGGGAAGACGATGCATGTCGTCGAAGCTTCCATTGACGAAAGAAATTCAATCTTGTTAACAGAAGAAGGGTCAACGATCTCTCTCCTTGCTTATCCAGAAATGTTCCCGGCAAGCTCGCCTTCTTCTAGAACAGATGATTCCGACGTCGGGACGCGTTTGATGGCCAAGTTCTGCATAACATTTGCCTGGAAAATGGTTATGGTTCCACTTCCACTGCTTGCTATTGATCTTCGTTTTTCACCACAGGCAGTAACTTTAACTCATGCAAAACAATATGCAGACAACTTTCCAACTTCAAAGGTCCCCATAAGTTTCAAAAAAACAATAGTAGTGTTTTCCAAACGTAAACTATTTACATAAAATTTGCACTTCAATAAATTCAAGAATAAACATACATCATTAGTGATCTTATCTCAAGGCAAATTTGTCTTCCGAACACAGAAAATTGT
The DNA here is from genome assembly GCF_020921035.1 of Rhodamnia argentea. Classification (NCBI taxonomy): domain Eukaryota; kingdom Viridiplantae; phylum Streptophyta; class Magnoliopsida; order Myrtales; family Myrtaceae; genus Rhodamnia; species Rhodamnia argentea. The sequence goes on from NC_063152.1 coordinate 32,244,854, forward strand.
TGCGATTATGCAATAGAAATCCAATACCTTCATGTTGGGAGATTGTTAAGAAAGAACTCAAGTCCAAACTCGTTAGCATATCTAATCGGATTCACCTTTACTCAAAATCTTAAACCAATGAATTATGGACCTAGATCTGCTCTCCCTTAATTCAGGTATTATTTTGTGTCAACGTGTCTCAACTTGAATATCCACTTTGTTGTCTTGTGAGGACCGCAACAACAGCAAAGCGCACCTTCACCCTATGTCTCTTTCGCTGGGCCAAATCATGAAATCTCCTAGGTCTCTTTCACCAAATCGATCTGTGCAGACTGCCTGGAATATGCATTTTGTCATGAGATTCGTTCCTTGAAATCACCAAACACCGATACACATTGGGAGTGGGGTACTTACTAACCATCAGCTTTGATATTATTTTGTTGAAGTCCTATATGTTTTTTGGGGGAGATCGCCAAGAAAGAGCGCAAGCCCAAGCACGTCAACATATTCAATTAAACCCACATTTAATCATATTCTTAAACCAATGATTATGTGATAACTAAGTTATATTAATTGTTTCGCACAACACCAATTGTTTGATGTAGAACTTTTCTAACACTATCTACACGTTCATCTCAACAAAAATGTAGTACAATCATTTTTCATGGTTATGAGCCCCCCAAAATCTAGATCTCCAAGCGGCAAATATCCATAACATTTTGTTTTACATGGAGTAATGACGTAAATTTCGAACTGGTTTGATGAATTTTCAGTTGATACATTGTCTGTCCAAAAAAATCTTTTCATAAGTAGGGTTGAGGCCTTGACATATACCCGATTTTTAAATTTTGTAACTGTATTCATTGAATTAATAAATGAAAATTTCCATCTCTCATATGCTTGTGTAACTTATATTTCATAGTGGCGTTGTTGTGATATTTTTGTATGCGGCCATAGTAGTGAGACCCTCATGATATAAACGGAACATCATCTAGGAGAAGTACAATAAAGCAATATTACAAAATTGGACTTCGTATGGTAGTGTGAATAGTGACGACAGGATTTTTTAAATATTCTGCAAAACAATGACTAACACGTAGTCAAATATGTCCAGCTTCGATCTAAGATTTAAGTGTTATTTTAATGATTATTTCATACTATCTGATCATCCACGATGTCCAAATAAAGCATGTAAAATATTTTTAGCCATATATCCCGTGTGTATCACCTGAATCGACATTTGATTATTGGGTCTAGTACTTTGACTGGAAATGAAAATAGAACACGGTCCAGAGAGGCGGTTATGTTCATGTGATCGAAGCTTCGATTGATGGAATAATATTGGAAAAGCAATGTCCGAAGGTCATACTCATACTAAGTGGCATTCCTCTAGAAGAACACGATGATTCCAACATTCGGACGCAGTTTCCTGGAAATTGAGTCTCATATTCACTTGTGTTGTGTCCCAAATATCGTATATATATACCTCAGCATAACCAGGACTTCTCAACGTTCTCAGCCTTCTCACTTACATCTCCAATTCCTTCGGCGAAGCATAAACTCGAAAATCACAAACCAGCTCCCCACAACTACAAGACCATCTTGCAATGGCAGAGAAGAAACAGAACCAATACCAACCACCCGAATCGAACGGCTATCACTGGAACGATCAAGAATCGCTTCATACCATGGAGGATGAGGAGGCCAAGCGCAAGAAGAAGATGAAATGGACGATCGGCATCATTGCCTTCGTCATTTTTCAGGTAGTCCAAGCTCTATTCTTCGTCCTGGTCATCATGAAGTTCAAGTCCCCCAAGTTCAGGGTCGGCGACTTTGCTGTCCAGACTCTGACCGTAGGGACTCAGGCCTCCCCTTCGTTTGACATGAGCTTCATTGCCCCGATCCGAGTCAAGAACACCAACTGGGGTCCCTTCAAGTACGACGCCTCCACTGTTGACTTCACCTATGGGGGTGTCCTGGTGGGGCAAGTGATCATTCCAAAAAGCAAGGCCAACTTCAAGTCCACCAAGAAGATCAATGCGAACGTGACTCTGAGTTCTGCCACCCTGCCTAGTGATATCAATTCGAATCTCGGGAACGATTTGAGCTCTGGGGTCATAAACTTGAGTATCCAGGGAGAGCTTAAAGGAAAGATCACGGTCATGTTCATGTTCAAGAAGAAGAAGACGTCCCTGATGAACTGCACAATGGTAATCAATACATCGACAAAGGCGGTCCAATCCATGTTGTGTAAATGAGGATGCTGAGCGTGATTCTCAGTGATCCATAGTTTGTGAGCCCCGCTTATATATTTTCTTTCCACGAATCTTCAGTGGATCGAATTGAGAAATTTATGCAATTCTACCTGTTTGATTGGGTTATTCTTTTGAAAATTCTTTTAACTGTTCTGTATACATGTGACATTGTGTACCGACAGTATGTACTTTCGATCTTTCTTTCTTCTTACCATAGAGAATATGGTTTTCATCGTGAGGACGACTGGTCCTCTGTATTTCTTTTGTGCCATGCCATGGTTTAGGATTCTTGCAGACAATTTATTGAGTATGTTTTAAATTCTTTATAGGCTTGGGCCAATGGTAGGATTTTAGGGTAGCAGAATAAATATTACTCTTATGTTAAGAAGCAGAGACAAAAAAAAAATTTAGTTTTGAGAGTTTCCTTTTGTAATCTTTGAATTTCTATAGTAAATTTCGCTTCTTTTCTTTTCATGATTTTTCTCGTAAGAGTTTTCATGTAAATTTTTGTGTTGTTTTTTCTTTTCAGATTTATTTTCGTTATTATTTTCGCATTAATCATAACACAACTTGAATTGGATCTCTTACCGATGAAGTGGTCTGAGATGATGGGCTTTGGCAATGGGTCATTCTCCGTCCCTTATGGCTAGGGTTGGCCGGTTCGACGGAACCGCCGGTTCCGGTTCCGGTTCCAAAAAAAGGTGGAACCGCCGGTTCCGGGCCGGTTCCAGTTCCGGTTCGGAACCGCCGGTTCCAAAGCCCAATTGCTCTTTTTATCAAACCTACTACCTTTTTTTTTTTTTTTAAAAAAAAAACCGGGTTGGAACCGGCCCGGAACCGGCGGTTCCGGGCCGGTTCCAACAATTTACAAACCGGAACCGGCCCTTGAAGGCCGGTTCCAGTTCCGGGTTGGAACCGTGGGCCCGGTCAACGGGCCGGTTCCGGGCCCACGGGTCCATTTGGCACCCTCTACTTATGGCTCTTGAAGGTAGGGTACACGTCTACGTACTGTCACGATCAGCGGCTGGCCTAAGGATTCCTAACTTCCTACAGGCCATCTTGTTGCCGAGGCTCACTAGTGACAGCTTTTCAGATTCCAGTTACAGTTTTAGCTGTCTTCCGAGACCTCTATTAGTAGTGAAAAGTCAATCACCTTTTCAGCTTCTGGGGACACGTCTTAGCCGTCGTCTGAGACTTTTCTTAGCAGTGGAAGGCCAGTTAGTACGGATGTGGCACTAGTCGTGGCCACGGGCCAGGTTGAGACCGGAACAGATCAAGACCCGGCCCGGGTCAAACCAGAATCGGCTTGTTGATCAGGCCCGCGGTTTCAATCCGGAATTGGCCCTTAACATAAGGGTTCAGTTAAGGTTTCTTCAAAACTTGAATCGAGTCCGGAACCGATGGTTTCATGCCGGTTCTAAACCGTGAAAAAATGAGAAAAAAAATTAATTTAAAAAAAAAAGAAAGAGAAAGAGCTGTTGAGAACGGCTCTTTTTTTTTGGTGACACACTCCCCACCTAATTGTTTTTTTCCTTTTACTTTACTAATTTCTAACCTATAAATACTCCTTCACATCTCTCTTTTTTCACACAAATTCTCTCTTCATCTCGATTCTCTCAAATTCTCTCTAACTCTCAATTATTCACAGCATCCAATTTATTATTTTCTTTTCTTCAATTATTCAATCACACTATTTTTTTCATTTCTTATTCAATATTTCAATTATTCTCATTCTCTCTTTCAATTTTTCTTAATCCATTATTTTCACACCATCTCATCCAATTTTTCTTATTCTCTAATTCCTTATTTTTTTTATTTATTATCTCCTTTAATAATTCCCTGTTTCAAATTCTTTTTTCATACCATATATTTGTTTGCATTATACCATATATTTTTTCTATATTAAAAAAAAAAGTGGCAAGTTGAAGTAGAACTAGTGGCAAAGGTAAGAACAAGATGGGGGAATCCGATTATCCTCCTAGTCCTCGTGATTATGAAGATTGGGGACTTGAAGTTGATGTAGATGATGAAATTAACATTATTCCTAATATGGAGCAAGTCCAAACGCAAGAGAGACTTCATCCTCTTACCGATATCGAAGAAATCTCAACAACAAAGGAGTGGGAGTTTACATCTGACGTATGAGACCACTTCACGAAAATTGAAAGATTTGATATAGCTCCAAATAGGTATGATGTAATTTGTAAATATTGTGGGATAAATTACAAATATATTGGTTGAGGCGGATATGGAATATTTAAACGGCATCTTAAGGCGAAACATCCAGCCGAAGCGGGAATTGACACCAAGCAATAACAAATTTCCGAGTACGCCAATCCTAAAATTCTTCCTTTATTTCGTTATAATGAAAAAATTTATAAAGAAGAATTAGGTAAATTTATTTCCGTTGAACATTTATTACTTAGTTTCGATGAAAGATTTGGGTTTAATCAATTTATACAAAATGCATGTGTTCCACAAGCAAAATGTGTTCCTAGAAATACACTTAAACGCATAATTAAATATCTTTATAAAAAAGGAAAAAAAGATTTACAAAACTTTTTTATGAATTTTAATGGACATGTGCATATGGGTAGCGATATTTAGAGTGATTATTGGCAAGTTCATTCTTATATGGGTATAACATGTCATTGAATAGATGATAATTGGAATATTCAAAAAAGAATTATTGCATTTTGATTTTTTGATGATGGGCATATGGCAAATAATATATATAGATTAATTAGGCAAATTTTAGAAGAACATTATTTCCTGAATAAAATTTTTTCAATTAGTTTTGATACGCTTTAATTATTGAACTAGAAAAGATTTGTAAACACATTTTTTGTGGACAATTTTTTCACATTAGATGTGTTTGTCATGTTTTAAATTTATGTGTATACAACGGTTTAAAAACTCTTGATATTTTTCTCAACCCAATAAAATGGCAATTCAATTTTTATGGAAACATTCCCAAAAAATGAAAGAATGGTTAAATTTTATAGAGCAAATGAAAAAAAAACCAAACATATTTTCAAGAGATGTTCCAAATCGTTGAAATTCTACTTAGAGTTGCTTAATGAATCTTTTGCATATAAATATTTATTATGTGCATTTATTTCAGATAATATAACTCAAATTAATTTATACCCACAAGAATGGGATATTTCCAAATTTTTTTTAGATATTTTAAAAGTTTTTAATGATGCAACTTATACTTTGTCCGGTGTTTATTATCCTACGATGCATTTATTTTTAATAAAATGTATCAATATTGATGGAGATTTTTAAGAAAATGAAAATGGTTTAGAATTAAGTGAGACTATTAGAACAATGCGAACAAAATGGTTACATTATTATAGGGAAATTCCTATTATTTATTTAGTTGCTTGTGTTTTTTATCCACGTTGTAAATTAGATGGTTTATGTGGTTATTTGAATATGTATTATGAATGTTTACATTTAATTGATGAGGTAAATATTAGAACTATACAAACAAGGGTTAAAAACGTAATAATAGAATTATATAATGAATTTTGTAGTACATATAATCTAGTTGATGGTAGATTTTCTCAATCCAATGACATACAAAGTGGGAACATAGGTAAAATTAGTAGAGGGTACCAACTTGTGTTATATAGGCAAAAAAAGTAAAAGGGAGCAATAGAAAGTAATTCTAAAATAGAAAGCTATCTAACCATTTTTTTTTTTAGTTTGATGAATCCGAAGGCAGCTCGGATTTCACAATGTTGATTGGTGGAAGAGGCATTCCATCCAATATCCAATTCTTACTCTAATTGCAAAATAAATTTTAGCAACTCCTTGTTCGACAGTTGCGGTAGAATAAGCATTTAGCGCTGGAGGCAGTATTTTGGACGAACGACGTTTAAGATTAGCTCCCGATTCGGTAGAGGCTCAAGCTTGTATTGATTATTAGATAAAGGCTTAATATAGACAACAAGAGATAGATCACAATAATAAAGCCGAATTCTTTGATGATGGAGATACTACCGGCACCGGTACCGAAATGGGTAACGACGATTGAGGAAGAGGTAAGTATGAGATTATCAAAAGTAAGAGAACCACATGGGCTTTGATTTTTCTATCTGAAAGAAGATATATAAACGCTTAATGATAATTCATTAAGTTCAAGCCTCCTTCCCCTCCATTCCACCCCCCCCAATATTTGATTACAATTTGTATTTGATAATTTTTTCCCCAATTACAACTTGTAAATTACAATTTGTTTTTGATAAAAAAAAATTTCAATAATTTGTATTCTCATTACAATTTGTATTTGATAATTCATTATTTCATAATTTGATAATTCATTATTTTCTTTTATTTCATAATTCATTATTTGATAATTTGATTGCAATTTTATTACAAATTCATTACAATTTAATTTTTAAACTCAAAAACCGTAATCAAAACCGAAACTGAAGGTTTCATTTTCGGTTTTCAACTGAAACAGGGCCCAAAACAGGCCCGTAACTATCGGTTCAAAACCGGAACCGAAATCGCCACTTAAGGGCTTGGTTTCGATTACCCCTAAATTGGAACCGGAATCGTTGGTTCATGAATTGGAACCAGCGGTCCTCGGCCCATGGCCATGACTATGTGGAACCGTCACATTTTATACTATATTGATATGGTGGTACTTGCAAATGAAATTACAGTAGAATTCTGCTCGGTTGAACAATAAGATTAGTTGGTACAAGTAATATCCTTAGTAAATTGTAAAATCTCTCTCTTCACCCTTCCCCCGGCCACCAGTAACATTTCCTGAGAGGGAGAGAGAGGGACCTTCCCTCCCCTCACCATTTTCTTACGTTGTTTTGATCTTCTTTTTAATTTTTCTTACTTTTTTCCCATTTGGAAGCTTTTCTCTTCCGATTTAGTCTAGACCTGAAAGTTTTGCTCTCTCATTTTTGCGAGATTTCTATCCGATCTAGTTTAGATTTGGGATTTTTTGCGGTTATTTTTTCGGAGTTTCGCTCTCCTCGAGTTTCATTGGTGAACAAGTTCAGCTTTGAAGGAAATCAAAGAAACTTCGTGAAGGTTTTGCTTGTGTCAAATCTATGCTCGTTCAATCTTTTTACTCTACTTGATGATGGTATTGGGGACGCTAAACCTAGGTGTGCACCACCGAAAGGCAAAGCCATAGCAATAAATGGAGTTCTCAATGTATGCTCATTATTGAAGATGGATTTGGTGATCAGCCGCCAATTATGGTATGAATAAGTCATAGATGTGCTCATTAAGCTTGTAACCCATAACTTTGTTGTGATAATTTATTTTGTTATTTAGAGCTTGTATTTTTTTGAAGTTATTTGGGATATATTTTGGTTTGCAGTTGAATTGCGATATTTCTCTCTTGTATTCTGAGAAAGTGAATGAACTTTTTTTTTAGGTAGAAAGTGGATGAAATGAAATGTTACTTTTGACAAAAAAAGAACTAAAAGATTAGTTCATAGCACACAATCAAAATTTGTTTCTAAGTTTGTGTATACATTGGATGTGTTGGCAATAAGTGTCCGCAAAACATCTTTCAAAATATGGATCGATAGATACAAATCGAGCAGGGTTGTTCTTTAATTGATCGGCGGTGTCTTCTGCAAGCTAAAATTCAAGTATTAATGCGAACTATTGACACTTAACAGCGATTATAAACAAATCGAACACATTTTACGGGACTCGGACTCCTACAACCAAGCAATTCCTATCTACAAGCGGGTACTCATAGATAATGACGCTCCTACTTGACCGTTGTGTCTTCTCCACTTTTTCAAGGTTGCCATTACTTCAGGATCTTCGCCTGCACTGCCTGACGGTTGCGCCAGATCTACTTCTTCATGGACACCTCTGTGAAGGTTGCTTCGGAAATCGTCAGCTCCATCACTTGAAACTTCAATTCTACTTCGTTCACGATTACGTCGATCATAGCCCTTCAGTCGTTCGAGTTGATCTTCATTCATTGACGTTTTGGCTTAAGACAAGGCCATTTTCAACCATATTCTCTGTCGGCTAAAACTGTACTCTTTTGTCGACCAATTGGGTTTGTCGACAAAAGGCTCCAAACACACGGTGATTTCTTGTCCGTGTATCTTCTTACTTAGCCCCTGCCAGTCGAGCTGTCGATTGGAAATTTGAACATCTTTTGGTGTCAACAGCGGAAAACTTCAATACATACAAACACAATCACCTCACAATATTTTTGCCCGAAGACTTTTCTATATATAGTTTCTTCACACAAGACATGAGAAAATTATCCAAAAAGTCATAAATCTTTTAATTTTGCTAATTTAGTTCTAAACATTTTCATGATTTGCTAATTGAGTCCATCCAGTCAATTTTGATCGAAAATTGTTGACGTGGATGCCTACCATCCTACGTGGCATTGGCAACGCTGACATGGATAATTTTTTTTTAAATATTTTTTGAATATTCATTTGTATTTTATTTTTCCTTTATTTTTTCTTTTCTTTTCTTTGTTTTTGTTTTTCTTGAAAGTGGCCAATGAGGCTGGCCTCTCTTGCACTCTCTCATGCAGCTACTGAGGGGGCCTTGGCCCTTGCCAGCGGCCGGTGAGGGCTTCGCTGCCCTTGCCTAGTTGTCGAAGAGGGCCCAACATTCCTTGCTAGCCACTTTTAGAAAAGAAAATTTTAAAAAAATGTTAAAATATTTTGTGCATGTCGGTTCCGATCATGCCATGTAGAACGATCGGCGTCTACGGGATGGACTCAATTACTATAACGCAAAAATATTTATGACTCAATTGATGAAATTAAAAAAATTGAGATTGAATTGATAAAAATGCAATAGACTTGAAACTTTTTGGATAATTATCCTTGATAACATCAATAGGTGGATAATTGAATAAAACAAGCCTTGCAATGAGATAACCGTGCACTTGTGATCCTTCAAAAGTCAAAACAATCAAGCTCTAGAGACCTACGACAAAGACTTTTCCACTCTTCTTGTCGACGTATTCCCGCTAAACTCGCGTTTCTCTAGAAGTGAGGACTTCGATGACGCGTTTTGACATTAATTTCCAGGAAAGTGGCTCTCTTTGGAAATACTCTCTCCGAACACACTACATTAACATGAGCCAGACACCTCTCTTCTCCATCCGCACTCCATTCTCACATATCCAATTCCTTCACCGAAACAAAACTTGAATTCATCCCCAGTTTTGCAGAACCATTACTAAAATGGCAGAGAAGAACCAGAGCCAATACCAACCACCTGAATCCATCGGCTACCACCGGAGTGATCAAGAATCGCTTCATACCATGGAGGACGAGGAGGCGAAGCGTAAGAAGAGAATGAAGTGGACGATTGGAATCGTCGCCTTCATCATCTTCCAGGTCGTCCAAGCTCTCTTCTTTGTCCTGGTCATCATGAAGTTCAAGTCCCCCAAGTTCGGGGTCGCCGAGTTTGACGTCCAGAGCCTGACCGTCGGGACTCAGGCCTCGCCCTCATTCAATACGAGCTTTGTCACTCCGATCAGAATCAAGAACACCAATTGGGGTCCCTTCAAGTACGATGCTTCTACTGTGAACTTCACCTATGGGGGTGTCCAAGTGGGACAAGCGATCATTCCGAAGAGCAAGGCCAACTTCAAGAGCACCAAAAAGATCAATGTGAACGTGACTCTGAGCTCTGCTAACTTGCCCAATGATTCGAATCTCGGGAGCGATTTGAGCTCCGGGGTCATAACCTTGAACAGTCAAGGCGAGCTCAAAGGGAAGGTGACAGTGATGTTTATGTTCAAGAAGAGGAAGACCTCCCAGATGAATTGCACCATGGCCATCAACACAGCCACCAAGGCAGTCCAGTCCTTGTCGTGCAAATGAGAATGAGGACGGCGATCCGCCATTAGATGCTTCCACAAGCTTTCCACGGATTATGTGGAATTATGTATTTCTGCCTTGTCATTCTTTTGCAAGTTCTTTCATTCTTTTTGTACACATTGCTTATTGTTGTACGAGAATATTTTCTGTTGGTTTTTCGCGGATCATTCTTGTACTGTAGTTTGATCATTAACTAAAAGAAAAATCTTTAAATAATTATCCATGAGTTGTGGTAATAATCGCCTTAGAAGAAGTTGACGATTTTGTTCATTGCAAGGCATTGCATGTGACAAGTAATATTTAGACCCCTTTTCATCAATTATAAGCAAAAAATTAATCGTGATATTATGGTAAATCCCTTGATGGTATTCACTTTATATCATTAATTTTTCTCTTTAAAGTCCTCTTTGTAAATAATAATTTAAATATCAGATTGCTTCACATAATATATTTGATTCAGAAAATGTAGCCTTAAAAATAATCATTTATATCACTCAAAAGAATTGGTCACGGGAAAATGTTTTTAAATATTAACAACATAATATGTCTAGATATTTCATTGATGATGAAAATATTTTTTATTCATCCATTTTTGCGTTCGAGTACAAATATATTGCGTGATCATCTTTCATGACAATTGTTAGAATAATAAAATATTAAATCACTCATTTGTTATAAGCTTAAACTTGTAGAACAATTGGCAATTACTCCACAAAATTTTACATACATTAGAGTACGAGGTCATAAAAAAAATGTGCAACATTGCCTCCTCTTTTATATTTCCAAAATTTTGTCTCAGACCAAAGTAAGACAAAAGTTCAACCTACGCGTGAGGGTGGCTTTTTAGATAGAGTATTTCAATGTAACAAATACTTTAATCTACAAGTTTAAACTTGTAGAATAGTAGGTAATGATCAGTTAAAAAAATTCATAGCAACGACCTCAAACTCCGGATTTCCAAGTGAAAAAATATATATATAGTATTTTGTTTTATATCTGGGATAATTATCCAAAAAGTCTTAAATTTATTGTAAATTTGGTTCTAAACGTTTTAATATAGCCAATTTAGTCCTAAATCTTTTGAGAATTTGCCAATGTAGTTCTTCAAACCAAAATTGATATGAAATTGCTGACATGGCCGCCCATCATCCTACGTGGCACGACCGATGCTGATGTAGATGATTTTTACGTTTTTTGAATTTTTGAAAATCATAGTTTTTATATGTTTTAATTTTCTTTTGTCTCTCAATGCTAATCTTCAAGGAGGGGCCTCTCGCTGACCACTAGACGAGGCATTGGCGGCCCATGCTGGCCTTTCGGCCTTTCGAGAATATAAAGTGAAAATGGAGAAAAAAGAAAAAAAGGAAGAAAATCAAAAAAATTATTAAAAAGAAAAAAAATTAAACTAAAAAGTAAAAGTAATTATTGTCCATGTGAGCGTCAGCCATACCACGTAAGATGGCCGACAGCCCCATCGGTGATTTCCGGCCAATTTTTGTTGGAAGGATTACATTGGCAAATCGTTCGGAACTACGTTGTCGTATGATAGATTTATGACTAAATTGTCAAAAAGTTTGAGACTAAATTGGTCAAAATGAAAAGTTTATGACTAAAATGGTTGTCGTATAATAAAGTTAAGATTTTTTTGGAAAGTCTTCCCTTTTATGTCGAGATAATGACGTAACTATCCAATTTGCTTAATGAATTTTTATTTGATACACTAGCGGTCAAAGTAATCGGTTCGTAAGTAGGGTTGGGACATCGCCATGTATAGAATTTTTATTTTTTTGTTGCTGTATTCATGTCTGTAGCAGATGAAAGGTTCCATTTCTCATATTCTTCTGTAATCTGGCATTGTTTTAATAGTTGTTTATGTAGGCGGCCATCTGCAATGTAACTCTGTAATATTAAAGCGACCTCATTATATAAATGAAACATTATCTAGGAGAAGTACAATAGATTAATATTGTGAGATTGGACTGTGTATGCTAGTATGAACAATGATGATACGATATTGTGCATTAAAACATCGCCCAAAAGTAAGATTAAGGTAGGGAACATCGTGGAATACTTCATATAGGCAATCACACGATCCTCCATAGTCCATACCATACATAATTGCAGTCAAATATGTCCAGCCTTGATCTCTAATTAAGGTGTTTTTATTTATTTGTTTTGTGGTTATATAGCGATGAGGCATCTTAAGTCAACCTTGACGTATCACACAAAGTTCTGAAAAATAGTCTCTGTATCTGAAAGATCACAGGCACGCTCGCAAACAATGGGCTTGAAGACCAATTTAGGTAAAGCTAAAAAACGGCATAAGCACATTCGACGTGCCAAAAGTTTCGTACGGCGCTTAGTTTAGTATCAAAAGTTTTCTTTAGAGTACCTTAGTGCCACTTTATAAAAAGAATGATCACTCAAGTGCCAATACTGATTTGAGTTATCGAAAATCCGACATGATAATATTTTATTAATTTCTCCAATCGATGTGACTTGCTGGTGTGCCCAATTAGTACGTATACCCCCATTTTGATGTCGTCCACATGTTTTGACCCAAATATAAACCCTAAATTGAACAATCAAGCATTTTCCCAAATTCAAAATCATAATTCAAGTTTTTGGAGCAAATTCTTGCACCTTAGTTCTTGCTATAGAAAGCCCCAAAATTAACAGTTGAAGCTTGCAATGCAGAGCAGTATCATGACTAACTGCTCAAATTCGTTTCAACGAAGCTTTGGCTCAAATTATTGCACCCTAATTGTTTTGAACTTAAAACTTTAATCTTCTACGTTATTGTCCGTTGCTGCTTGTCGTTACTCTTCACTGCTCGTCTTATTCACTATCACTACCGCTGCATTTGAGAAAGCACAACGAATGCTCTGTTTGTCTCTGTTTTTCGGCCGTGACGCTTGAAAAGCATCAATCTCGGTTCAAGCATCATCATTGAAGTCAATCTTAACCGGAAAAAGCTTCTAGCACTACCTCCTATCATCGCAACTTTCAATCACGATCAAGATTTCTCTTCAGTAAGGAATCAAGGTGCTAAAGTTAGGGGTGAGCAAAAAAACCATGATCCACCAAAAACGGATGGGATCATACTCAACTGGTTGACTTTGAATGATAACTAGCGGGTATGGTTTAGCTCCCTGTACCAATTTTCTGAAATCGGTACCGATTCGGTTCTCGATTTTGAGTCCGAATCATCCAACTGGGTCAACTGGACCGGTCCTTCTATATAATACAAATAAATATTCTTTTAATCACATTATGTTCATCTATTATCATATAATTCACAGTCAGAGATCAGCAAAAACCACGTGAATGGAGCTTAATATGCATGTTGATCAAAATGTATGATAGTGATGTATTTTACAACTTCAATCACCTTTAGAGCTGTCAATCCTTCTATCATGATCTATAGATGCTTTCTGAGAATCTTGCAATAGAAGGTGCAAAGTAATTAGGTTAAATATTGCAGCACTAGAAACAAAAGAACCTCAACCATAAATAAATCTTCCACTCAACCAGAAAGAAATCTTCCCTCGGCTACCTTTAGAGATGTTGATACTCGAAAGAACCGTAATCGGGATCCTATTGAGAACCAGACCAGACCGGTGGTTCGATTCTCGGGTGGATTTATAGAACGAGCGGATGGTTCATGATTTGCATTTTGCAGAACTGTTCCCTAGCGGGCGGTTCTCGATTTTAGAGTAGGAACTATCCATCCTCAAACTGATCACCCCTAGCTAAAGTTTTGAAGAAAACCTCTTAATAAATTTTGATAAGTGACAAAACAATCCTCATCATTTGAAGTTGATAAATCTAAGTGTTTGTATGTAGGGGATAACTTTAGAAGAAAAGAAATGTATCAAAGCTGTCTATGACTTCAGACTTTACGAGTTATATTACACAACTATGGACCATAGCAGTATACTCATCGGGGATGATCTTATGAGTCTTCCTAGATATACACAAAAGCTAAGATATGCACATTCCCAAGGCATTTGACTTAGGAAGCTATTAGACTCAGTGTTGGATCCTAAGCCTAACTTATGTTCAGACTCATACGCAAATCATATTTACAATGGCTAATGATCTGGTTTAGATTCTACGCATTGGAAAGAATCAATTTACGTAGTCTTGCTTACTAAATATTACAACAAGACATCTTGATTGATTGGTGTGATTTCTCAACAAGAGTACAAAACTATCGAACGGTAGATTGAAAGTGAAGAAGTATAAAAGGAGACCAAAGTGCTACAAAAAAGAGACATGCAAGAATCCAAAATTTCAAATTCTGAAGAGAGCTTCATCTCTACATTTGTCTTTGTTGAGCTTCAAACTGTAATCATTGAGAAGTTCTTGTTAGCGTGATTGTGTGGGATGGTGAGATTTCTCAATAAGAGTATCATCACTCATTGTAACATCTGAATGATGGAATAGTGGAATTCAGCTAGTAGGCTGTTAGCGTGGAGAGTGAATGTTTGGTTGGTCTAGAACCGAACTACTATAAACATTGTGTGCACGTTTCTCTATGTCTAAACTTTTTCATACTGCATATATTACTATTTATATACTAATTCAAACTTGGTAGTTTAAATTCCGCATTAATTTATTGAGTTCTTTGAATTTATCAATTTATCCCATCTAGGTGATTTTACTAACAACATCATATAAAGTTAACGGCCACAGCTTGATTGCAAGGCCTCCTCTTTTTCCGCAAAGCTCGAAGAATGGAGCCCTTCTTCCCCCGTGCTTTAGATATCATTCTTCTAAGCTGCGATGAACGAGAATCGAAGCATCACGAAGACGAACTCCAGGTCAAGACAGAGCTCTATATCTCCATGTCAAAATAGAGGTTTGTTCCTTCCGGATCCCCTAACATTGCAATGGCAATGTCAGGGGTGACATTGATCAAATCGGGCCGTCCAAATCAAAATGGACGGCCTGATTTGATCCATGTCACCTCTTCAAAATTTTTAAAAATTCTAGCCCAAAATTTTCCCTCCTTTTGAAGAGGTGACATGGATCAAATCAGGCCGTCCATTTTTTATTTGGACGGCCTCATTTGATCAATGTCACCTCTAATATTGAATTGGCAATGTTAGGGGATCCATTTCCCTTTCTTTCAGCTCCACAAAGAGGGAGAGAGTTTTTCTAAAAGAAACTATGTCGCTTTGTTTATTTTGCCAGGGTGGACAAAAAAATCTCCATGTTGGACTTCAATTTCTTTTAAAAAAAAAAAAAGCCATGTCGGAGGGACAAAATTGATTTGAAAAGTGGCCTTAATTTATTGGTGGAGGTATTTAAGTGACCGTTTTTTTTTTCCAATTTGGCACATAAGTGAGCCGGCAAAAAATTTCAACACCAAAGTGAGCACCATTCGAAACTTTTGGCACTAGTGTCCTTATGCCGCTAAAAAATGATATTTAGTTCTTGAGTAATTTTTCAGTTAAACTTAAAATCACGAGGAGATGTGCAAACTCTCTCGCTAGTTAAGCCAAATTTACAGGTTTCATTTCATTTCACGCTATGATCATCGACGGTCTTCGAGTAAACCATCTCATTTTTTTTTTAATGTTTTGCAGTATATCCCGTATATACCTAACGTATCTATACTTGATTATGGGGTAGCATTGTGGGGATAAGGATATTTTGGAAGTCAAAAGACACATTCTCCGGACTGGGCTTGCTTCTGTCCCCATTGTGCCTTAAGCTTTGGTCCAACCATATAAAGATCATCCTTCTTAATTGAAGAAGCAATGTGCGAAGGTCAGACTCACACAAAGTCGCATTCCTCTAGAAGACCACGATGATTCCAACGTTCGGACGCGCTGGCGTCTCAAATCATGGCAGTTTCCTGGAAATTGAGTCTCATATCCACTTGGCTTTCGTCCCAAACATCGTATATATAAACCTCAGCATAACCAGGACTTCTCAACATTCTCAGCCTTCTCACTTCTCACATTTCCAATTCCTTCAGCGAAGCAAAAACAAACCCAAATTTCACAAACGAGCTCCCCACAAGACCATCAAGCAATGGCAGAGAAGAACCAGAACCAATACCAACCACCCGAATCCAACGGCTATCACCGGAACGATCAAGAATCGCTGCATACCATGGAGGACGAGGAGGCCAAGCGCAAGAAGAGGATGAAGTGGACAATCGGCATCATTGCCTTCATCATCTTCCAGGTAGTCCAAGCTCTCTTCTTCGTCTTGGTCATCATGAAGTTCAAGTCCCCCAAGTTCAGGGTCGGCAACTTTGCCGTCCAGACTCTGACCGTCGGGACTCAGGCCTCGCCTTCGTTTGACATGAGCTTCGTTGCCCCGATCCGAGTCAAGAACACCAACTGGGGTCCTTTCAAGTACGACGCCTCCACCGTTAACTTCACCTATGGAGGTGTCCAGGTGGGACAAGCGAACATTCCAAAAAGCAAGGCCAACTTCAAGTCCACCAAGAAGATCGACGTGAGCGTGACTTTAAGCTCTGCTAATTTGCCCAGCAATATTAACTCGAATCTGGGGAGTGAATTGAGCTCGGGGGTCATAACATTGGACAGCCAGGGCGAGCTTAAAGGAAAAGTCACAGTCATGTTCATGTTCAAGAAGAAGAAAACCTCCCAAATGAATTGCACCATGGCAATCAATACCTCGACAAAGGCCGTCCAATCCTTGTCATGTAAATGAGGATAGTGAGCGTGATTCTCGACGATTCATACTTTGCGAAATGTGTGTATTTCTATCTTATAGTTGCTTGCATCATTCGTTTGTTAATTCTTTATTTGTTCTGTATCCATGTCAAATAATGTACCAACACTATGTGCGTTGGATTTTTCTTCTTTTTCCCCATAGAGAATACCGTTTTAATGATGAAGACGACTGGTCTGCTCTATTTTCTTCCACTTGGCTTGCCATGGTTTAGAACTAGTGCAGCCATGTTGTGTACTTGGGGACCCCTAGGGACGAACTGACGAACCTTTGATGGATGAGCTTTGGCTGTGGCTCGTTTCCCGTCCCTAATGGCTCTTGACATCAAGGTATACGTATACGTATACGTATACGTATACGTGCTGTATGACTATGATAGTATTCACAAATGAACTCGTCCTAGAATTCTGCTCGATTAAACCTCAAGATGTGTTCACAACACTCGACTCGAAATAAATTTGTACGTTCGTATTTACAGCAGAAATCTTTAAAGCGTGCAAACCCAATCAACTCGTCATAATTGAAAGGCACTCAATGCGACATCTAATTTTACAATCTCTTGCAAACACCAACCAACTTCAATCTTTTTCTATTTTGGCGGCTTCTTCTTTGTCCTGACAACTTGCCAAGTCTGCCAAGGTGGGCGGAAGACTTAATCCTGTTCTCCATTTTAGCCTGGAGTCGATGAGTCATCGAGTTTATGCATTATTAGGGGGATATACAAAGAAGAGAGTATGCCACACGTGTATCAGAGGGCAAACAGAAGATCTATACTATAATGCTTATACAACATGGAATACAAATACGGCACTCTCAAGAATGAATACTCGATTGGGGAAAAGTAACAAAAAATCCTAAGCCTATTACATTTGTACTGATTTAGTACTCAATTTTTTCAATTGGATTAATTTAATTCTAAATCTTTGCATGTTTAGCTAATTGTGTCCTTTCGACCAATTTAGACAGGAATCCAGCCATTCTACGTGGCATGACTGGTGTTGACGATGACATGTTTTTTTATAATTTTTTTATGCTTCTGCCATGGCATGTGCCGGTGGCCAGCAAGGGCTGGTCTTGCCTGAGCAAGGGCCGCCCATGCTGATCTGGTGAGGGTGGCCCTTGCTCGGGGTTAATTCTGCTGCAAATCAACACTCAAAACAGTGATGTTCGGAGTTGATTCTAGGCGATTTCACGACAATTCAGCTCAAATTTTTGCCCTGCATTTTAAGGTAATTCTTCTACTATTTTGTGGCTGTTTTAGTGCTGTTTGTTAGTGATTTTATTGCTGTTTCGCTCTTGTTTGGACCCTAAATAAAGCTGTCTTTGAGTGTTTTTGCTTACTAATTAGTGCAGAATTTTTTCGGCATTAAAAGGTGGACTCCTCATCCTTTTATTTGTGATTTGCTCGTCGCTTGGTATTACTTTCAAAGTTTTTTTTTTTTGCATAAAAAGAAAGACATAAATTTTCGATAAACAAACGGAAAGCCACTTTTGCAAGATCAATAATAAAAATCTGATTTTTATTGAAAATTCGAAAAAGATGTGCACAACTTGAATTGATTATGATCATGATTTCTAGGCATAATTTTCTTAATAAAAAAGACTCAAATCTAAATTAGAAAAATCTTTTTCCTAATAGGTAACGTCCGTGTTAAGTTGGATAATCTTACCCATTGTCATTCGGTACAACCCTCCATCTTAGTAAAGACAGGAAGTTAGCTAATTTGATCTATTGCCATTTAGATCCGATACGCTATCTTCATAAGCCGATTTTAGATTTGGGTGCATTAAATTTTCGAAAATCATGAAATGGATACTCATGAATTGCTTCTGATTGATTTTGATTGTTATCTTGAGATTATCTTGGTTGATATTATCTTATTTGAATTTCATACATAAAAATTTCCTAAAATATTTAGTAAGATACGGTTTTCTGGAAGCCGTATCCAATTAAAATTTTTAGGAAGATAAATTTTCTTAGAAGCTTTATCTCATTGGATAAATTGGAATAAAAATTAAGATAATGAAGTCAATCAAGCTTATCTTTTAAAAGGGGTGAAAATTCTAAAAAAGTACCCCAAAAAAAAAAATTTCCACTCATATCATGCATTTATCTCATGCATATCTTTATGTCATATCTTGCATATTTTTCGAGTATCACTTATCTCACTTTTCATTATATATATCACGTTGCATATCTCATGTTGCATCTTGCATTATCTTTTATTGCTTGCATATCAATTTTCGAGTATCACCCATATCTAGAAGCCCATTTTTTGAAAATTAGCATATTCATGGATTGTCGTGTCAAGTTTTGCACACTTCATATTTTTGCCATGTTCATGATGCATATCATATCCGGCTATGTCATAATTGCTAGCTCTCATGCCATGTTATGATGTGAATGTGTTATATTGTGTGAAAGTAATGTTTGGTTTCATTCATTTTAGGTTAATTAGATGAGCTTGCATGTTTAGTTAGCCCACTGCATGATTGCTTGCACGTTACCTATAATTATTGCATGTGGTTTGAATAGATTGTCTTGCATTATGCTTTGCTTGATGTCACTTTGCATGTTTTAATTAATTAGTTAACTTCGCATATAGAGTATGATGACATTAATTCCGCATGTCTTGCATTGCATCCTTTTCTTATTTATTCATGTCATTGCATTTACTTTTGTCCATTCATTGCATTCATATTGTCATTGCATTTTAAAAAGCAAAAACATTAATAACACCTCATTTGAACTTAAAATGAATTCAATCAAGCTTGAGTTGCCGACCTAGGATATCTCATGGAATTAAAGTACCGAAAGGGCACTAACTTTAATTAGTTAATGTAACCAAGTCCTGGATCTTTAATCTCTGGTTTGTATGAATAAAATAGCTATCCCGCTATTTTATTTAGGTTTCCAACCAACCAACCTATAAAAAATGATTAGTTATCACTTCAAAGTTAAAATCATTTGAATTAATCTAAGTTACGATTTGGTAGGGCTTGGGAGAGTCCGTATTAGGTTAGTCATTTCGTTAACCCGATAATCCATTAACCTAGAATTTTTTTTTCGGGTCGCGACAAAGGGTTGCCCATGCCGATCCGGTGAGGGAGGCCCTCGCCTAAGTCCAGCAAGCTCCGCCAGCCATTGACGAGGTCCGGCGATGGGAAAAAGGGAAAAAGAAAAAGAAATAAAGAACGGAAAAGGTAAAAGAAAAAATAAATAATACATTCAAAGAAAGATATGAAAAAATTATTAAAAATTATCTACATCAGCGTCAATCCTATCATATAAGACGGTCGATGCCCACGTCAACAGTCACAAAAACTTAATTGACAAATTATAAAAATATTTTAAATTCAATTGGCTAAATTAAAAGGTTCAAACTGAATAGATAAAAGTGGAATAAGTATTAAACTTTTTGGACAATTTTTTCCAGGTGACACATATAAAAGGCCGCAATAAATCGATAG
The DNA here is from genome assembly GCF_020921035.1 of Rhodamnia argentea. Taxonomy (NCBI): domain Eukaryota; kingdom Viridiplantae; phylum Streptophyta; class Magnoliopsida; order Myrtales; family Myrtaceae; genus Rhodamnia; species Rhodamnia argentea. The sequence goes on from NC_063152.1 coordinate 32,265,132, forward strand.
ACAAGCTTGGCAAGGAGATACCTGTGCGCTCCTGGCATACCTTTTTTTTTTTTTGGTCGAACTTGGCATACTTCAAAAAGTCAAAATAATCAAGTTCTAGAGATGCAGGAGAGAGACTCCTCTACTCGTGTTGCTGAAATATTCCCACTTAATTCGCGTCCTAGAGAAGTGAAAATTTCAACGGACGCGTTTGAGGTCTGGAGTCAAATCACATTAATTTCCGAAAAAGTGGCTGTCTTCGTCCACTGGTCGCTTCTTTGGACACACTCTCTCTCCGAGCACTACAAACAAAGCTGACCCAGACAACCTCTCTTCTCCTGGATCCTGACGACATTCCCACATATCTGATTCCTTCGCAAAGCACCTGAATTCATTCCTGATTTCCAAGAATGCTACCAAATTAGTGGTGGCCATGGGCCGGTTTGGGCCTGGAACCGGCCCGTTGACCAACCGTAACTGGCCCGTTGACCGGGCCTGGCCGATTCCGAATCGGAACCTACCCGGCCCATACGGGGCCGGCTACGGTTCGAAATCAATGGGCCCAGTCAACGGGCCGATTACGGTTGGTCAACGGGCCGGTTCCGGACCCAAACCGGCCCGTGGCCCAGATTCTGTTCCTAAAAATTTGGAACCGGCTCATAGCCGTTGGGCCTGGCCCAATGGCTAAAAATAATAATAATAATGAAATTCGAGAAAGAGCCGTTCGGCTCTTTCCCGACCGTTGCAAGCAACGGCTCCTTCCCCCCTTGAATTTTTTTTCTTAATTTATTAAAACTATCCTAAATATTTATAAATATTCATTTCCATCTTTTATTTTTATCACAATTTCTCTCAATTTCTCTTAATTCTTTCAATCCGCATAAATCTCTCAATTCTCTCAATCTCGGCTCAATTCTCTCAATTTTCTGAATCCGCTTTCCGCTCAATTCTATAAAAAAATGGTAAGTGGAAGTAGAGCTGGTGATAAGGGAAAGAGCCCGATTCGGATGGGGGAATTCGATTATCTTCATGAATATAATCCTCGTGATTTTGCATATTGGGTATATGAGAATGATAATATTAATGTTATTCCCAACGTCGAGCATGTCCGAACGCAAGAAAGCCTTCATCCTCCTATCGGTATCGAAGAAATTTCAATAACAAAGGAGCTAGAACGGGGAGGGTACATCCAACATATGGGAAGACTTCACGAAGGAACATTTAGGCGAAAACAAGTATCGGGTAAAATATAAATATTGTGGGGCAACATACAAATTTACAGGAGGATGCGGCTATGGAAAATTTAAATGGCATTTGAGGTCGAAACATGTAACGCAAATGGAGATCGACACTAGTCAACAACAAATTTTCAGATACGTCAATCCTAATACTTCTCCTTTATTTCGTTACAATGAAAAAGTTTATAAAGAAGAATTAGCTAGATTTGCTGCCATTAAATGTTTACCGTTTAATTTTAGTGAAAATTTTGATTTTAATTATTTTATAAACATTGCATGTACATCACGAGCACAACATGTTTCGAGAAATACGTTTAAACGCCAACTTACTAGGCTTTATAAAAAAGGAAAAAAAAATTGAAAAACTTTTTTTTATGAATTTTGATGGACGTGTGCATATAGGTAGCGACATTTGGAGTGATTCTTGGCAAACTCATTCTTATATGAGTATTACATGTCATTAGATAGATGATGATTGGAACATTCAAAAAAGTGTTATTACATTTCCAGTTTTTGATGATTGGCATACGGCCAATAATATTTATAGAGTAATTAGGCAAGTTTTAGAAAAATATGATTTGATTAATAAAATTTTTTCAGTTGGTTTTGATAATGCCGCGGCAAATACCGTTTCCATTCTCGATTTAGAAAAGATTTGTAAACCTGTTTTTGGTGGACAATTTTTTCACATTAAATATGCTTGCCATGTTTTAAATTTGTGTGTACAAAATGGTTTACGAACTCTTGATGCTTTTCTCAGCCCAATAAAGAGAGCAATTCAATTTTTATGGAAATATCTCCAAATTATGAGAGAATAGGGCAGATTTTGTAAAGTAAATAAAAAAATCAAAAAAATTTCCACAAGATCTTTTGACTCGTTGGAATTCTACGTACGAGTTGCTTAATTAATCTTTCGCATATAAAGATTTATTATGTATGTTTATTTCGAATAATGTTTCTGAAATTAATTTATTTTCACGAGAGTGGGATATTTGCAAAAAAACAAAAATTAGATTTTTTAAAAGCTTTTAACGATGCAACTTATACTTTATCCGGTATTTATTATTCTATTACGCATTTATTTTTAATAGTGTGTGTTACTATTGCTAGTGTTTTTGAAGTATATGAAAAAGATGATCAATTAGCTCCGACTATTATAGCAATGCGAACAAAATGGCTGTATTATTATACCAACATTCCTCTTATTTATTTGGTTGTTTTTGTTTTCGATCCACGTACCAAATTAGATGGTTTAGGTGATTATCTGAATATGTATTATGAATGTTTACAATGAATGCAGTGGTAAATGTTAGAGCTATATAAGCAGCGATTAAAGACGCAATAGTAGAATTGTATAATGAATTTTATAGTATATATAATCTAGTAGGTGATAGTGGACCTTCCCAATATATTGACGTACAAAGCGGACACCTAGGTAGAATCAGTAGAGGGTACAAAATGCTGATGAGTAGGCAAAAAAGACAAAAGGGAGCAACATGTAATATTTATGAAATAGAGACCTATTTAACCATTCTTTTAAATTTGGTGATTCCGAAAGCGGCACAAATTTCAAAATTATAAAGCGGTGGAAGAGGCATTCAACCCAATTCCCAATTCTCACTTCATCGCAAGACATCTTTTAGCAACCCATCATTCAACGATTACGGTTGAACAAGTATTTAGTGCTGGAGGCAACATTTTGGATGAGTGACATTCAAGATTACATCCGGATTCGATGGAGGCTCCGGCTTGTGTCGATGATTGGATAAATGCTAAACATCAACAAGAGATGGATCACAACAATGAAGCCGATTATTTCTATGATGATGGAGATACCACCGACACGAGTACTAGAACGGGTAGCAACAATTGACAATGAGGTAAGTTGGGGTTATCAAAGGTAAAAGAACTACATAGGCTTTAATTCTTCTATTCCCAAGAAGATATGTAATCGTTTAATGATAATTCATTAAGTTCAAGCCCATTCCCCTCCCCTTTTTTTCCCCTCAAATTTGATTACAATTTATATTTGATAATTTATCATTTCATAATTTCATAATTTATTATTATTTTTATTTCATCATTCATTATTTAAAATTTAAATTTAAAAATCAGAACCGGAACCGGAATTAGCATTTCCATTTCTGGTTGGAACTGAACCGGCCTAGAAACTGCTTGTTCAAAATCGGAACCGGAACCGCCCCTTAAGGTTTCGGTTCCGATTCCGATTCACAAATGACCATGAACCAGAACCGCCGGTTCATGAACCGGAACCGGCCAGTTTCGAACCGTGGCCACCACTACTACCAAATGGCGGAAAACAACAAGAACCAACACCAACCTCCAGAATCAAACGTGTTGCTGAAAGCAACCAATCAAGCAATAGAACACACAGAATAAGAAAATAAATTAGACACCATATTCATGTTATTCGATTGGAGTGATCGACGTCTACGGGGACAACAACACGAAATTCTACTATAGATCAAGCAGTATAATGGAGATTACAACCGCACTCAAATCATTTAAATACTCTAAATATCTCTAATCTCCTTATTACACCCAATAACTCATATAGTGTTTAACTTCACAATCCCTCACCAACTACTCTTTCCATCTCGCAAAGAAATCCGCAAATCTTATTCACAAGATTCAATTGGTTTCAATACTCTCTCATTGCCAGTAGGGTGTAATTTATGAAGAAACAGCCTCGATAATGCTCTTCGAAACAAAGACCCACTTCTTATGTATAGACAATAGCATTATCAAAATAGGAAATCTCTTTTTAGGAAACCCACTGCTACTAGGAAACTATTCAACTATAAAACCTATAAAAATATGGAAACCTACTTGGATTAGGAAAATTTCCTTTTCAGGCTTAGACTTAAGACATATTTCAACAATCACCACCTTGGCTCGACCTATGAGAAAAGTTCATCACTTCGATGGATTTTGAAGTTCACTGCTACTCTCCCATAGCCCATCATAGGCTCCTCAATAGCCACAAACATCTTCCAAGTCTAAGCCTCATTGGAACTTCACCATAACCGTGGACCTCATAATAAGACCAACTTCACTTGCACTTTTAACTACTTCCCAAAGATTTTTCAACACAACCTCTTCTATTAGAAATGAAGAAAAATCATCATTACATCCATATCTATAAGTAAATCAAACACACAAATTGTCACACTCAGCAATCATAGCAACTCTCGGCTCTACAAGCTCCACCTTACTACAAGTATCATTAGTTTCTATTACTGCATAAGCACCCGCTACTTCAGAAGTTTTTAGTTGCAAGTCCTATCACAACCTTCCTAGAGGTGAACCACCAAGGGAAAATTAACGAATGACTAGGCGGGCATGAACGGTTACTCATTAAAGAGATGATACCGTCGCCTAATACGGACTCTCCCACGCCCATACCTATCGCAACTTGGAGTTGCAATTAAAGTATTTTGAAACATGCAATTCAATTTATTTAGGAGCTGCCACTAATCGATTTCGGGCTGATTAGACACTCAAGTAAAATATAAGAGTACATTTTACTTCTTGGAATAAGAAATTCATGGATACATGGACTTAATTATGCTAGATTAACATAATGCCCTTTCGGTACATTTTCTCTTTATTTTGAAAATATTTTGTAATTAGTCTTGATCAATTTTAATCCTAAACCACTAACATGTGATGGGTGATAATGCCGGTATGCAAACAACAAAATCACGCTCAATAATCAAAGTACTAAATGAATTACTAAAAAAGAATTAAAGAAACCTGAATGCGCTAGGCAATCAAATGCAAACCTTCATTACCATCTGATGCAACATGGATTCTGCAAACTTTGATTATAAAAAGGGCAATGATGTGATGTATGCATGTCCTAACTGTGATTTCTAAAGGCAAGGACGACAAATTGCTACATTATAAATTTAAAACGCATATTAGTCTTTGTAAACATGATTTATGTATAATTAAGCTCTGTGAGAAAACTTTAATTCGTACACAGAATTTAATGCCAATTAATTCTTTTTGGGTGGTACTTGTTGAACAGGACATAATTTGAATGTTATGACTATATGAATTCTATCTATCTTGCATTAATAAACTAGCATAAAATGTAAATGCAATGCCCACTATGCTATCGTAAGTTAAATTCAATGTTATGAGTGGATGCTTTGACATGATATAAAATTAACTCCATTATTTAAACTAAATGAAAGGCTATTTTTTTACATTTCCTTTCTATAAAGATTAAGAATAAAACCCTAGGACACTAAACATGACCTGATGACTTTACGTATTAAAAGAATAGTGTTTAATGTTGCAGCGCTAATTTTTTTATAGGTTCTATTTATGGTGTACATCATGAATAATGCACGAGAATACTATCTGCATGATATGACTATTTGAAATCGGCCGTAAAAATATGTCTCTCTAAATGACGTTTATTGTGTGGCATGAACGTTATGCAATCTATATGAGAATCTAATGACATCTTTTATTTGAACTTTATTTAATGAACAGTATGACTTTCCTTAAATCTATATGCATTCCAAGGTTAAAATGCACTATCCTAAACATGCATTTTGAATGCCCCCTAAATTCTAATCACGCATGTGACATGCAACATACTTGACGATTATTAATAAACTTAATGATGCATTAAAATATATGTCTTATCCAAAGTTTTGTTGATAGGATTTAATAACAAATTACTTTAACAAAATTGAAATTTATTTAATCAATCGTGCATAAAAACATACATTATAAATCACTAGGTTATGCATGAGATAATCTTAAGGAGCTGACATTTAGGCATAAAGGTTTAACACCCTAACATTTCCTTAATTAATGCAAGGATGTAATGGTTTTGCTATTGAATAACATACATTTGTAATTATGTAATTAACTAAATTACCACATAAATAGCCCTAAAACTTGTTGGGAAAACATCCCTATGCTTTCGATGTTTCTCAAACTTTCCTTAGTAGTAATATCAACTATGATAAGTGCAGATATTGTGATGATTACGTAAATATCGATGATTTCAAAGATGATGCACCAGAGAGTAACTAGGAGAAGGAGTGCCAATATGACAAGTAACTCATGGTGACTTGGAGAATCCAGAGTTAATCTCGTGCTCTTGGAAGTCTTTGGATTATGATAGATTCAAAGAGACGGTTGATAATATGCACGTGCTAATGATGAGTTTCGAATAGTGCTGATATCAAATCGCAAGTGATGCTGGTTAGGTATTTGCTTGAAGATGACCGTTGATCGTTCAAAAAATTAGCCACTATAAGCTTGGAATCCGCAGTAGAAAAATAGGAAAAGAATCAGAGGAGCGACTGACAACTTTTTGAATCAGATCAAGAAGCAGTGAAGCGACAGCTGAAGCAGAGTCTACTTAAGGAAACCTGCAGATGTTGGAGGAAATGATTGTATGGGCAATCCCGACTTCGGAAGGGCTTCCACCTACTCTCAAAAGGCTATCTTGATCTTCCTTAAAGCCTCCAACTTGATGATTGAGGACTTCTATATGAAGAGAATGGTGAAACTTGAAGGGGTTGAAAGAGAGAAATATTGAGAATACTATTGATGCACTTCATCTTAGTTGTCTGAAAACAAAAAAAGTATCATTGTTCTTAATCTGATAACTTTTGAAGGAGGGTTTACACTGCATCACGTTTGCAACAAATCAAGTATAAATCGTAAGAGCAGTCGTTGTGTCCTGATAGTATGATCTATCGGCTGATAGGAGCAAGACTTGCATGTTGTAACTTCCATAGCAAATTACTAGTGGAATCCTGGTTGTGTCGAGGATGTTATTAGGACAATGAACGTATAGTTAGAGACAGAATCACTATAAATTGCTGCGTGCTTTACTTATTTAGTTCATCAACATCAATGCTTGTTCAATATCATCACACCACCTGATAATCATCTCGACTTATATTCTCCGCATAGGGTTGACACGATTCTCTGCTAGTTCTATTGACTTGTTCTGCGATTTTTTTTTTCATAATACATGTACCACCTATCTAACCCCTTTCTAGGTTGTATTGTTAGCCCCAATAAAACCTACCTTGGATTAGGGTTTACCGAAGATGACGTTGAGGAAATGAAACGAGGCGGAATCACAACCGTCGAGTTTGATGATCCGTCGCCGAGGGAGCGTAATAAGTGGATGCAGCGATGTTGAGGGCTCGTAGGGGCACCAGAACTCGTTGTTCGTGGTAACGAGGCTGAACTAGAGAGATCGAGCATGAGGTGGTAGGTAATGGCATCGAGTCCGAGCGAACGCATAGTCGAGACTAGGCAGCAAGCAACAGTGTCGGCAAGCGATAGTGTCGACTAGATAGGAGGCACCGGACAATAGCATCGACCGGGGTTGGTACTCGCTGAAACCCGCTGGAACGATGAGGCTACGACTATTAAGGGTAATCGGTTCCGGGGTGGGTGGCTCCCACCCTAAAACCGAGAATGGCTCACTAGGGACTAGTTTTGCAAAATGAGAAACATCAACCACCCAATTGTTCCATGGATCCACCCGAGAGCCGAACCACCGATTCGGTCCGGTCCGGTTTGCAGGTGTCCATGGAACCGGTCCTATTGAGTACCGAGCACCCACATCACTTGCTTATTTCTTAGACAAGTTCAAAGAAAAATCACCTTTATTTTGAAGTGAGAAGTAAAATTGTTGGGGCACAACCTGCCTTTTTGAAGTGAGAATTAATGAGATGCAAACATTTTGCTCCAAATTGAAAAATATTGGCTATCAATGTGATTTAATCGGACAAGCAAAGCTAGGTGTAATACTGCATCTAATCCCTGCAATTGGACTATAAAATTTTTTTTCCTCATGATGCGCACTGAACTTATCCCGCAAGTGATCACCTCAAAAATAGAGATATAGCTACAATTGAAAAAAAAAACATATATAATATAAATATGTTCGATCTGGTTGGTCTAGGTGGATGTTTCTCACTTGAAATCGAGAATCGGACTAGTACCCGCTAGTTCTAGCAAATTGGAATTGGGAACCGGATCAGTACCAAGTGGGAACCACCCAAAACGAGTTGGTTGGGTACGGTCTAGTCCGATTAGAGTGGATCCCGATTTTTTTGCTCACCCCTAACGATTGTAGATGCTGGGCGACGGCTTAGGAGAGACAGTGAAGCTACAGCAGGGCCGGTGACTATTGAGGACATGCTTGGCGCGACTTAGAGGCTTGTAGCAATTCGTCCGTGTTGAACTCGAGTGGTGGTGGTGGTGGGAACTCGTCAACATCACTAGGAATGTTGGAGGTGTTGTAGGGAGTTTGGCAAGGTTTTGGCTTGGTGGTGAGGCGCAACAATGTTACAACGTAGAGTGCGGTGAACTTTGAGGCTCGATGCGAATGGCAATAATGGGGAAAGAAGTTGAGGGCCTATATTCTCTCTTTTCTTTTCTATGTATATGAGAGATTCTTATAATCTGCTTTTGTGTAGTCGTAAACACTAAATAATGAACATGATATGATATAAACATATCCAGCTTTATTATTGTGTTTCACCAAATAGTGGATAGGATATGGTTAAATCCTTGAATTTCACATCCAATCATATCCAATCATATCCTGGCTAGAAATTTGGACAACCAAACGCAGCCACAATGTTTATATAGGCACAAGAATATGATTTTCTTGCAAGAACAAGGAGTATTATAATAGGAAGCTGCGAGTCTAATAGTTTGACAGTATTATCGGTTATTTTTTACCACATGATCTTCTAATCAATTAATGCTTTATCTAAAACATGCGATGATAGTGTGTAGATTTATGATTGAGATTTTATTGTCTCTAACAATACTGTAAGGAGATCATTTTTCATTATAATCTCTTACTTTAGATTAAGCAAATATATAATTTATTCTTACTAGTAAACTAGGATATTTTCCTCTCTTATTGCTTCAACGAAAACAATCTTTCCTAGTTTGTAACACCCCATGTGCTATACACATGAATTTTTCAGCCATTATGGTTTCCAATTGGCTTGGCCGAATTTTATGCTCATGTGAGCTCAGTCTTGAAAATTCAATTAAGTTAGGGCCCCTTGCTTAAACTTATTCAACACATTTATAACTAGACTAGTTAAAATACCATTTATGTGGGCCAATTACTATTAAATGTTTCTAATATGAAAATGCAAATTAAAGAACATGTCCCTAATATAAAAATGCAAATTCAGACGGCCAACATATAATCAACATCATTACTTGACCACACTCTTTCGGGAGATCGACATCCAATCGCAGTTGATAGAGATGAATCCATCTGGTTGCTAATCGTACTAAGCGTATCTATAGTGTTGAAGAAAACTCTCCTTCTGAATATTTTAATTCTAACAAAACTATCCTTATTCGGAGAGAATCTGTATAATGATTATTAAAACTCTTTATTGCACAAGAACAATTCAACAAAAGCTTATATTGATCTAATTCTGACATTCTTAAATGGAAGTAGTCATGTATTTGCTTATGAAGTATTTCGGATGGAGTATGATACTGTACCTAAAGACTCATCTTCCGAAGATTTGTATGACATGTCAGAAGGACTTTATTGAAGTTGAGAGTCACTGTTCAAAGTCTATTCGGATTCAAAGAGTCTACTTTTGAAGACCGCTTTTGAATATAGTTCAGATTTTGCGATATTTTTTTGAAAGATTCTGAAGACCCACATTTGGCGGGTTTCTGATATTGGCCGCATCTCTTTTGGAAGTTCGTGATATTTGATTGACAAGATTATTCTTCAATCAAATCAGGAGAATATCTACGATTGGATATCACTTTCCGGAAATGAAGAAATGTTGTTTATTTGATTCACTCTACTTTTGGAAACTAAAGATTTAGTTGTATGGGTGATCGAATCTGAAGAGTTCAAACTCTATTCTAACGGCTACCATATCTTCTTGAGATATAGTCTTGTTCAATTACAATTGATGACGTCCAATCTATGATTGAAGAGAGGTCCTTTGAAGGTTTGTCCAATGGCTAGTTTGGAAGCAAAGGAGTATAAAAGAAGATCCATGATGACCAGCAGAGAGAATGAGAGAACATTTAATTCAAAAGGCTGAGTGTGTCAGATTCATATTCTTATTTAAAAAGAGCTCAAAGTTATTCCTTTGAGAGGGTTTGTAATAGTGATTGAGAGTATCATCTCTTGTAACCTCCTTGAATTCATTCTAGTGGAATCCAGCCAATCGGCTATCAGCGTGGAAGAGTGGATGTAGGCTTGATCTAAGCCGAACCACTATAATCGTCGTGTGCAATTTTATCCATCTCTAAACTCTTATCGGTGAGTTTGATAGAATATTGCATACCGATGTTCATATTCTGAATCTGTATACCCAGAAATTGCATATTCGTGTTCAAAATCAAAACTGCACATATTCAGATTTAGATTCATTATACATTTTGACTTAATTCTTTTAATTCCGCATTTTCTAGTCAATTTTTTTAAAAATCACCTATTTACCCCCTGCTAGGTGATATTGCTAGACACAACATATAGGTCAATAGGGATAAATTCTTTTGCTAGTTAAGCCAACACCTTATTAGTTTATAGATTTCATTTTATTTCATGTGATCCGATCACCGACAGTCTTCAAATAATCAATGTCATTCCCTAATATACCACATAAATTGACGTTTAATTATAGGATCAAGTACCTGTGATTGAACAATTGGGGTCAGCTTCGTCAAGACAACGATATTTTAGACGTGAAAAGACACATGCTCTTGACTGGGCTTGCCTCTGTCCCCATTGTGCCTCAACCTTTAGTTTAGTGTTCAGAAGGAAAACAAAAACGAGGAAAATAGAATATGGTAAAGAACTCAGGGAGGCCAATCAATTATTTCCTATGATCGAAGCTTCTATTGATTGAATATTACTGTCCAACCACAAAAAGGTGTCCCACTTTTTCGAAAAAGCAATGTCCAAAAGGTCATTCTCATACTAGGTCGCACTCCTCTAGAAAAACACGTGATTGCAACGTTCGGACGCGTTGGCGTCTCAAATTAAAAGCATTTTCCTGGAATTTGAGTCTCATATCCGCATTTGTTGGGTCCCAAAAGCTGTGTATATAAAGCTTAGCATAACCAGGACTTCTCAACATTCACAGCCTTCTCAGTTCTCGCATCACCAATTCCTCCAGAGAAGAAAAGAACTCGATAATCACAAACAAGCTACCCACAAGACCATCTAGCAATGGCAGAGAAGAACCAGAACCAATACCAACCACCCGAGTCAAACGGCTATCATCGAAACGATCAAGAATCGCTTCATACAATGGAGGATGAGGAGGCCAAACGCAAGAAGAGGATGAAGTGGACGATCAGCATCATCGCCTTCGTGATCTTTCAGGTAGTCCAAGCTCTCTTCTTCATCCTAGTTGTTGACGCCTAAATTTTGATTAATCTATTTTTTGCATAAAAATTATAAAAAAATCATCTCACATATTTATTTTTAGCGTACATTGCATTGGCATATAATCGGGCAAGCAGAACACTTAATTTAGCATGCGTCTAGACTAGGCACGGGATGGAAAAATACACCGAGAAGATTTGAAACTTCAGGGACTATATTGCAAATACTTAAAACTTCAGGGACTGTATTGCAAATACTTGAAATTTCAGGGACTGCATTGCAAATACCAAGAGAAGATGAAGAAGGGAAGATAATGAAGGGAAGATGATGAAGGGAAGGTGATGAAGAGAAGATGATGAAGGGAAGATGATGAAGGGAAGATGATGAAGGGAAGATGGTGAAGAGAAGATGAAGAAGAGAAGATGGAGAAGGGAAGATGGTGAAAAGAGGATGGTGAAATTTGGCTATAAAAGGGGGAAGTGGAAGAGAATTGAGAGAGAGAGTAGAAGAGAATTGAGAGAGTTTTTTAGGAAGAGTGGAAGAGAATTGAGAGAGTTTTGAGAGAGTTTTTGAGAGGAATTTTTAGAGAGGAAAAAGAGAGTTCTTGAGAAAAATCAGAAGAGAAAATTCGAGAGTGAAGAAAAGTGTTTTAGTCGAGCATCATCTTCGACGAGTCCCGACACATATTTCGCCCCTCGCAACCCAACAACGCCATTGCTTGCCATTTTCGACGACAGCCGCGTTCTTCCAGCTCCGAGATCTTGAAGGGAACTATAATGTGTATGTGAGTAAGATTTTGTGTAATAGAAGGTAATCCTTTCCATCTCGATCTACAAAAATGTAATCGTTTGGTTTGAACATTTGTTTGTTTATTTTAGACATGCCACGTGTTCCAAATTTTAGCATTATTACATGTTAATTTATTTCTGTAAATACTCGTGACTGGCTGCGTTTTCTTTCTTTCTAAATCACCCATGGTGTATATCGTACAAAGTTCAATGTTTTACATCCCCATAAAAAAGAAGAAAAAACCAAAAAAATTGCATCTTTGAATTTCAAGCAAAATCCATCAAAATTGCCAAATCAAATATTTTTCATGAAAATGGTACCGAAAGGGCGTTAGAGAAATCCGACGTAACCAAATCCCCGAATTCAAAATCTCTGGTTCGCGGAAATAAGATAGTTTTCTCCCGCTATTTTATTTAGGTTTCTAATCAACCTACCGAAAATGATTAGTGGCGACTCCAAATTGAAATCACATTGCATGTTAATTATTTGAACCTTAAGTTGCGATTTGGTATGGACTTGGGAGAGTCCGAGTTAGGTTAGTTAAATAATTAACCCGATAATCCATTAGCCCGAAAATAAACTCGTTTATTTTTTAGGTCGCGACAGCTTGGCGACTCCACTGGGGACTTTAAGAGGACTTAGGCCGGATAATTTCATGAAAAAGGAATCACTTGATTTGGCAAACTTTGGTTGAATTCTCATTCTTAGGTGTTAAATGCTTTTGCAGATTGGGAGTTATAAGGGGAGGAGTGATTGGCTAACCCTTTGTTTTGCAGGCTTGGTGAATTGGAATTGTGATTTAACTTTTGAATCATTGAAGCGGTGTTTGCTTTTAATTGTTGTGCATGATTTATCGTCTTTGCACTACACTGCACACAACCCGTGACCGGACCTGAGTCACACTAATAGTTTTAAGATGGTATTTAGATGGTCCTTTAACCTTGGCGGTAAGGCTTCGCTAAAGGTTATCCCATCCGGATCCCGAAAATTTTTTCAAAAAATGGCTCAAGGGTCGTTCTCATACACGTGAGGCTACGATGCATGAGAATTGCCCTTGTCGACCGAACCAAGCCGAAGTGATTGGACCCGACTAGTCATGACTATTGTACGCGAGGTTGCGACTAGTCATGATGATTGCGCGCGAGGCTGCGACATGTCATTTCGTTCATCATTTCACTTTGCAAAAGCCTTTTGGATAGATAGAATAAGATTTAAATTCACAATTCATGCGCATGTCTTTGTGATTGGCATTTTCTTCGTATGAGAGGTAATTTCTTGTCTCTTGTACCATGTTATCTCATTTTTATTTTGGGCCGGTCCATGGTTTAGGTTGATTGTTTAGAAGTTTCATTGTCTTATTTTCAATTTCGCACTTTGCTTCCGTAGCTTTTACAATTTCATCAGTTGTCCTCAATTTTGATTTGGCTTATTCCTGTTGTGCGATTTTTACTAATTTCTACGATCGAGCTTTGAGTAAGTGCCAAACACGAAAGTTGTAGACCTATGTTTCAACTAATATCTTGCAAAATTTCAGAATTAAATTCATAATTTAAGATGGCCCTTCGTTTTTTCAACAACATGCGGTTATAACAGTTTTCTGAACGTGATTGTTTTGGAGAGACACATTAAACTGATTTGATCCGTGCATTTCTAGTCTGATTGGCCAACATAAAAGTTGTTCATCACCTTCTCAACTATAAGCTCGTAAAATTTGGACATGTTTTGATCAACGTACGGATTAATACGAATTTTTTCGTAAAAGCGGACAAACTGAAAATTACATGTTTCAATCCTTTGGCCATAATCACTTTGTTCGTTTGAGTCTAGAGGGATGTCATGGGCCGGCTCGCTATTCTTGCTCCCTATACTCATTTTGGGTTTGTTACTGCGTACAGGTAATTTGTCACGGATCCTCTACACATTACTCGATCGGTCGCAAAGAGGATGGCCGACATCAACGCTATCGTCGGTGCTGCCCTAGACGAGAAACTTGGCTCCTTGATCGAGCGCTTTGAAGGGATGATGTCCCGAAAGATGGAAGAAATTATGGCCGCCTTCACCGCCAAACTTCAATCATCCGCCGCCATCCCGCCGCTTCCTGCTCTAGTTCCTCCTACGGACAACTTCGGTAAAGCCCCGGAAGCTACTCCCTATCCGACAATGCCGGTAGAGGATGTGATCATCACGGGCGTGAGCTCGAGCACACCGCCCGTAGTCCCAATCCCTCAAGCCAGCCCCGTGGCCCCCGGATTGAATGGTGATGCGGCCAAGCTGTTGGCCCAAATGGAACAGAGGATCCGAGAGGTTGAGGGGACTCACAACAGATTGACCTGTCTATCTTTTCAAAGGTCACGGTGCGGGAGAAGTTCAAGATGCCCAACTTTGAGAAGTATGATGGAACTTCCAACCCGGTTCAGCACGTTCGGATGTACCAGGCAAGAATGAACAAGCATGTGACCAACGGCCCTTTAATGGTTCAGACTTTCCAGGCTAGTTTAAAAGAAGCTGCCATGAGATGGTATACAGACTACGAGATCTACCGGATGGATGATTGGGAGAAGGCAGCTAATGTTTTCATCAAACATTTTAGCTTTAACTTGGATGTGCTCACCACCAGAGAAGACCTTGAGCAGCTTGAGATGAAAAAAGGAGAAACAATCAAGCAGTATGCCACCAGGTGGAGGAACGTGGCATCTCAGTTGAAACCAGTCCCTCCCGAAAGGGAACTCATGAAATTGTTTGTTTCCACCCCGCCACCGATTATGAGAACTCGAATTTTGGGATCTGCCGCCACGTCATTTAGCTATCTCATCGCGATGGCTGAAGAAATTGAGAACGGCATGAAGAAAGGTTGGTACGGTGATGTCACCACGATGACTAAGAGATTTGCGGTAAGGAAAGACAAAGAGCCGGCCCCACAGGTCAACATGACCTACAGCCAAAAACCCACGACCCGGACGCCGGTCGTACGGGTTCCAACCCAAGAAGAGGCCAATTTCGGCGTGCAACGACAAAGAGAGAATCAACGGTCCCCTCGGCGGTTTACCCCTCTACCGGGAACCCCGTCGCAAGTACTCGCGGTTCTACGTAAGAGAGGTTTATCGACTTCCGAGCCTCTACGACCCAAGAACCCGAGCTCGCCGAGATATGATCCATCAAAGAAATGCGATTACCATTGCGGGGAGCTCGGACATGACACCGACGGCTGTATCGTGTTGAAGCATCGGATTCAAGATCTTCTTGATTCTAAGGCATTCTCGTTCCAAGGCAACAAACAGCCAAATGTCCAGAATAATCCTTTGCCGGATCATTCTGGTAAAATTAATGCTGTATTCGGGCTGGGAATCAGACAGGTTGGTGCTAGTAAGGATGAAGGAGTCTTCGATATCGCCGGTTGTTTTGATGATATAACCATTGCTGCTATATCCGAAGACGGAGCGCATAAGGAGGAACCTTACCCGACGCCTAAACCTTCCAAATCATTCATTAATGCCATATGTGATGATCCACTGGAGGGTTTAGATTCGGAGTAACATCTTTATGTTTATGCAATCCCCTACGTGGGACATTTTCTGTTTCCTTTAGATTTTGGATCGCATTTGGATTTCTATTCTGTCTTGCACTCTTGGATTTTCTTTCCTAGAAGATGTAATTTCATATCAATAAAATTGCACCATTTTTCGAATCTTGTTGAAGTATCCCAAACCAACCCGATGACGATAACCAACGACCAACAAGTTTGTTATCATGGTAAGAACCGAGGGTTGGGCTTCTTCAAGAATTCATGTCCCATGGTTTTGAAAAATAAAAATAAAAATAAAAATAAATTCTTCAAAAAAATCACACCGCAATTAAGCCCCGTTTGTCCTTCTGATTTTGTTACTTTATGTTTCAAGGGGATACATGAGGAGGAAAACCTAGTGGATTTAGAAGTATACGACCTAGATGGGTCCAGATCTGATTATGAGGAAATTCGTCGGGATTTCGAACGTTATGAGGAGATCAAGCCCTTGACAGGTGAACAAACTATCTCGGTCAACCTAGGCGATGCGGAAAACCCTAAAGAAGTTAAGATCGGGGCAAACCTTTCCAAAGAGATGATCGAGCGCTTGATTAAGCTCCCGAAGGATTACCGGGACATTTTCCCCTGGTCCTATGCAGATATGCCCGGTCTTGACCGTTCCATTGTCGAACATTGTTTGCCAATCGATCCTTCGGCTAAGCCAGTAGTGCAAAAATCAAGGCGACCGGACCAAAGTTGATTGGAAGATCAATACCGGGAAAACCTATCGAGCAAAAGGTACCCGGCCACTTCCCAATCAAGAATACAGGCCATACCAACCTTCCGCTGGTGGTTCTAGCAAGACACCAGTTGATCATCCCTACAAGTTTCCGAGCAACGGCAGAAGCTCAAGCTCAAGGAGTCAAACCGCTCACGGCGAGAACAAAGTGGGAAATCTGTCGCCGGTGTTAGCAAGTAACACCGCCCAATTCGAGTATCAATCAGAAGATTACTTTGATGATGAGCTCACCACCTTGATTAGCCGGTTCGGAGCTGAAGGACCTCCCGAGTTGTGATCCGAAGCAAGTGATTATGGATCCTTGAACAACGATCGTTGGTGTATGATCCAAGACAAAATCGGTCGATCATTGGAATGGCCAGCAAAAGAGGGGATTGCCAACTGTTTTGAGAACAATATAGCAAAAAGTGAACCAACCGTGGACGCCAACATCACCACGGCCTGGTGGTTGGGGGAATGACAGTGGTCCGAGGCGTCCCAGGTTCGATCCCGGGATTTGGCATTAATGTACAAAGATTAATAAAAACCTTTTTGCTTCGCAGTTCAATGCCGATTGAAGCTCAGCCCAGATGGTTACAAAACCGGAGAGATAACATCCCGGACATACAATCCGATCCAGATGAATCGATCTTTTCAATTCAAAGTTCGCAAGGAATACGTACAAGGGTAAAGCGGTATCGTTTCAACTCGTTTAGAACATGAGAACATACATTGATGCTTTCCCTTTTGATTTTTACAGGGGTCACTGCCTTTCCAGATAGGGAAGTATCCATTCTCCTTGAAAAATTAATGAAATAAGAAATTCCTGGAGCCTTTGACAATCTCATGTCTCGAACCGGATAATGAAGTTTTGCAACTCATTTGCATGAGCAGGGGCAACTCCCAATCCACGCCCCTAAGAAGTTTCTTATGTGCTTGCGAATTCTGTCCACCAAGATAAAAAGTTGTTGCATTTTATATGCTCAAAAACACTCATACATTGCATAGTTTGCGCATGACTGTTCCTCATGTTTAATTTACCAACTCTGAATAAGGAACATGAACTACATAAGATACATCGAATGTATGGAATGGGGCAGGGCGGGATGATGAAAGGCAATCCTTTCCCAAACACGTCCCATTTTTTCAGGCGAGATGAACGGTGGCCAAATTCCGCATTCCCCGAGGTAAAGAGTTTTCTCGCAAAAGGTACGATAACCGAAGTAACGGAGGCGTTCATTTCTCTATCCTAAACACTACAGGTTATCCATTGATTACCCCTTTTGAGCGGTGGTTTCATTTCTTTACCCCTGTCAAGAACCACCCTACATCGGGGTCCAGACGAGTTAATTCTAACAGCAACACGAGGTAAATGGTTAGAAATTTTCTTGCTCGGACTAACATTAATCTGCGGGTGTTTCTTTGCATTTATACTCGAATTTTAATTCAAGTGCCTTAGGATGATGAAGATCATTCACTTCTCTATCCTATACACTTCATTCTTTGCATAGCCCACTTGAGCCTGCAAATTCATTTCTTAAACCCCTATTGGTGATCATTTGCTCATTCCAAAGGCGAAGATAGCATTTTCCCAAGGATTAGAATTGGAGATGGTCGAGTCAACAGAGAATTCCCGAATGATCATTATGCTTGTTGTAATTCCTGGTTCAAAGTCATGGGATTGTAAAAAAAGGAGAGGCAAACTCAGCTTAAAGGAGAAGGGCCCGCTCTAAAAAAAAAAAAACCAAAAAAAAAAAAAAAGCAAAATAAAGAGATGTCGAAGGGCTCTCAAAGAAAAAGGAAAAGAAATCTTTTCTCGAAAAAAAGAAGAAAAAAAGAAAAATGAGAGTCGGGAGTAAGAAAAGCAAAGGCCGATCTCATATGAAAATTTCAAGCATAGGAAAAGCAAAGTGCCTACCAAAAGTAAGGCCAATGCACATTCATTTGTAAAGTACTTCTGAATTTTGAATGTACATTTTTGCATGTTAAGTTGTAAATTCCATGTACATGTTTGCATTGTGTCTCTTGCAAATCCTTGACAGACACTTGTTGTGAAGAAGACTCCCCAAGAAATCGGTTTGTAAAGTGCAATTTTCAGTAGAAAACTACCATCCCTCATTCAATGATGGTATTCTTTCTGAAGACATTTCCGGAAGACCAAGATCGGTGACTAGTCGGCGATGATCACCAACGTCAAGCCCCTTCTCATTTAATTTCTGAGCCAAAACGAGCATTTTCGTTCCTCGGTCCCCAATCCTAGCCTACGTTATAACCCTCCAAAGTCTCTTCTGATTAGGGCACTTGAGTTAACGTAGAGTTAAATGATTTTAAGCATCACTCGAAGAAGTTCGAGCAAGATTATTTCTCTCTCATTTTTGCAGGATTCTTGACTTGTAAATCCGGAGCAAATGATGAAGAAATTCATTTCAAAGACACCTTGACTCAACCGGAGTCCCCTTTGTAAACCTTTGACCTAGCTCTCATTACGGTCCTAATCAAGACCTCCGGATCGACTCGGTCGTATCAATTGCGAGATTACTTGGATCCTTATCGAATGCGATGATGGAAAGATTGAGTGATTTCTCTTGAATCCTCAGCAGACAGGATAAATAGCTTTTCTCGAGAGTGAGAGAAAGCCCTTTCGGACCGAAGTCCCCCATTCAGCTCACATTCGAGGTATTCGTAATGTGAGAACCTCCCTGGACAAAATTGGTAATACATTCCCGATGTTCGAGTTCCCTCCCAAGGTCTCGAAATTCATCCAAGGATTATTGAATGAGCAAGTTTTTGCTGGCAAATGCCTACCAGGTACGATATGACAGCTTCCGTTCCTTGATTAATCGTTTGGAGAACCCGGGTAAGTTTTCTGAACCCCTTTTCAAATTAACAACTCTTCTCATGATAGTTGTTATGATTCAATTCAGGCAATATGCCCCTTTTGTACTTATCGATTCCATTCGATGGTGCTCCTATCAAATATTGTTCAATTCGGGCAATATGCCTCTTCCGTCAAGTCGTGTAGACATATGCACTCGGCGATCTTGACATCTTATCAAATCATAACGACGTAGCTCTTATGGTTTCAATCTCGGGACGTGAAGACATATGCACTCGGCGATCTTGACATCTTATCAAATCATAACGACGTAGCTCTTATGGTTTCAATCTCGGGACGTGAAGACATATGCATCGGCGATCTTGACATCTCTTCAAATCATAACGACGTAGCTCTTATGATTTGTATCGATCACGAAGACGTATGCACCGGTGATCTTGACCTTTAGTCGGCTCATAATGACATAGCTCTTATGATTTTCGGCTCCTTTATCAAATCATGAAGACATAAGCACCCATATTTTTGATCCAAACCAAATCATAACGACGTAGCTCTTATGATTTTGGTTCCCCTTTATCGAATCGTGAAGACATATGCACTCGGCGATTTTGACATTTAATCAACTCACAACGACGTAGCTCTTGTGAACTTGATCCCACTTCTTTCGACTCACAACGACATAGCTCTTGTGATCTCAAACGACACACATATCTTGCGCTGTCTTGCATTAGGGAGAAGTCTCCGATAACAGATAGGCCAAATACCTTAAAATCCTTGCATCTGCAAAAAGAAGCTTGGAAATTAAGAGAACCATTAGCTTACGAGAAATTTGGTAAAACAGGTATTCTTGTATGCGATCCATGTGCGAGTTTCTCTAACATGAAAAAGGGAAATTATGACACGTGTTATTTACAGTCTTGCATATCATGCATCACTTCATTACATAAAAAATGGGATTAAAACTCCCGCCAAAAAGTTCATCCATAATTTGCACTGTCAAAATTTAGGATTCAATTTTGTCTTTGAGCGGAACCTCTACGAGCCTCCACTCAAAGAGGGGCAGCTGTTGACGCCTAAATTTTGATTAATCTATTTTTTGCATAAAAATTATAAAAAAATCATCTCACATATTTATTTTTAGCGTACATTGCATTGGCATATAATCGGGCAAGCAGAACACTTAATTTAGCATGCGTCTAGACTAGGCACGGGATGGAAAAATACACCGAGAAGATTTGAAACTTCAGGGACTATATTGCAAATACTTAAAACTTCGGGGATCGTATTGCAAATACTTGAAATTTCGGGACTGCATTGCAAATACCAAGAGAAGATGAAGAAGGGAAGATAATGAAGGGAAGATGATGAAGGGAAGGTGATGAAGAGAAGATGATGATGAAGGAAGATGATGAAGGGAAGATGATGAAGGGAAGATGGTGAAGAGAAGATGAAGAAGAGAAGATGGAGAAGGGAAGATGGTGAAAAGAGGATGGTGAAATTTGGCTATAAAAGGGGGAAGTGGAAGAGAATTGAGAGAGAGAGTAGAAGAGAATTGAGAGAGTTTTTTAGGAAGAGTGGAAGAGAATTGAGAGAGTTTTGAGAGAGTTTTTGAGAGGAATTTTTAGAGAGGAAAAAGAGAGTTCTTGAGAAAAATCAGAAGAGAAAATTCGAGAGTGAAGAAAAGTGTTTTAGTCGAGCATCATCTTCGACGAGTCCCGACACATATTTCGCCCCTCGCAACCCAACAACGCCATTGCTTGCCATTTTCGACGACAGCCGCGTTCTTCCAACTCCGAGATCTTGAAGGGAACTATAATGTGTATGTGAGTAAGATTTTGTGTAATAGAAGGTAATCCTTTCCATCTCGATCTACAAAAATGTAATCGTTTGGTTTGAACATTTGTTTGTTTATTTTAGACATGCCACGTGTTCCAAATTTTAGCATTATTACATGTTAATTTATTTCTGTAAATACTCGTGACTCGGCTGCGTTTTCTTTCTTTCTAAATCACCCATGGTGTATATCGTACAAAGTTCAATGTTTTACATCCCCATAAAAAAGAAGAAAAAACCAAAAAAATTGCATCTTTGAATTTCAAGCAAAATCCATCAAAATTGCCAAATCAAATATTTTTCATGAAAATGGTACCGAAAGGGCGTTAGAGAAATCTGACGTAACCAAATCCCCGAATTCAAAATCTCTGGTTCGCGGAAATAAGATAGTTTTCTCCCGCTATTTTATTTAGGTTTCTAATCAACCTACCGAAAATGATTAGTGGCGACTCCAAATTGAAATCACATTGCATGTTAATTATTTGAACCTTAAGTTGCGATTTGGTATGGACTTGGGAGAGTCCGAGTTAGGTTAGTTAAATAATTAACCCGATAATCCATTAGCCCGAAAATAAACTCGTTTATTTTTTAGGTCGCGACACTAGTCATCATGAAGTTCAAGTCCCCCAAGTTCGGGGTCGGCGACTTTGCCGTCCGGACTCTGACCGTCGGGACTCAGGCCTCGCCTTCATTCGACATGAGCTTTGTTGCCCCAATCCGAGTCAAGAACACCAACTGGGGTCCCTTCAAGTACGACGCCTCCACTGTTGACTTCACCTATGGAGGTGTCCAGGTGGGACAAGCAATCATCCCCAAGAGCAAGGCCAACTTCAAGTCAACCAAGAAGATCGACGTGAATGTGACTTTGAGCTCTGCTAATTTGCCCAGCAATATCAATTCGAATCTCGGGAGCGAACTGAGCTCTGGGGTCATAACTTTGACAAGTCAGGGTGAGCTTAAAGGGAAGATTACAGTCATGTTCATGTTCAAGAAGAAAAAGACCTCGCAAATGAATTGCACCATGGCTATTGATACCACAACAAAGGCGGTCCAATCCTTGTCGTGTAAATGAGGATGCTGAGTGTGATTCACGGTGATCAATAGTTTGTGAGCTTGCTTGTATGTTTTCTTCCCATGAGTTTTTCATGGATTAAGTAGAGAAATTTATGTATTTCTATCTTCTTCTTGATTGGGTCATTTCTTTTTAAATTCTTTATTTTTTGTGGATACATGTCTACTAGTGTACCGACACCAAGTACTTTTGATTTATTCTTTCTGCATTCCATAGGGAATACTATTTTCATCCTCTGGCGAAAACAAATATCACGAGTATGACTGGTTCGCTGTATTACTTCCATTTGGATTCTCATGGTTTAGAATTAGCGTAGACATCTTAAATTTTTTTTTTCCGGAACAAACATCTTCATTTCATGTGAAAAGTGAATTAACTTGCTACTACTTACAAAGACCGCCCAATGCCACATAGACAGATCTGTCATAGTATCAAGGCTCAAACGACGGCCAATCACAAAATCTCACATCATCATTAGTGATAAATACATGCTAAGAAATTTCACTCCAGTAACTACGGTTTTGCCAAAAGGCGATGTGCACTTAAATTCGGCGTCCCCAGCACCACCACCGTATAAAGACCATAGGATCACAAATAGGTTGAAGAAACATAGAAAAAGTCTTGTAAATCCCAAATTTATATTTAAATCGGGATAAAAGAGCATCCAAATCTAAATCTTTCTCTAAATCAGGAGAGAAAGGCTATGAAAGAGATAACAGTTGATCACAAAATCACTTTTAGATAAGCCAATTATTGAAACAACAGCAAAAAATCTCGAAGACTTGTAGAGTGTTCAACTATTTGGAGCAAGCACCTGGAGCTGCCGAGCAAGCGAGAAGATTCGGATAAAATAGATTCTTTCGAAGCACTCACGCTTTGATTTTTAGAGCTCACTTCTGTGGAAAATGTCAATTACGTAGTTCATGAAATCGACAGAGAAATTAAAAGATAGAGAAATAAAGAAACAAAAAGGGGACAGGATGTAGCGGAAAGAAGGGGAGGGAGGGGGAGAGAGATCCCTCGGTGATGTCTGCTCCAGTGAAGAAGGATGGGCGGCGGCTTCAGAGAAAGCCCAAGGGGATGGGCAGTGTGTTGTCTGCTCGGACATCTTGAATTGGATCTCTTAATTATGATGTGGACAGAGAACTCCGCATATTGTGTACTTCGGACTCTTAGGAACATATTTGACGACCCTTGATGATGGGCTTTGGTCATGGTTCTTTTCGAGCTTCATAACCTTGAAATTTTTCTTCCCCTTGCATTTATACGTGTACAGATACATATGAAACTTGAAAATTTTTCCTATCAATTTGTAATTATTAGTTCTTTTTATTCAACACAGAAGGACACTTGGCCAAAGTGTGACCCGTTTGCCATAAATAAGTATTATGAGGGAAAATTATCAAAAAAATATTGAACTTATTACAATTGTGTCAATTTAATTCTAAACTTTTTTTTATCAATTGAGTTGTAAATCTTTTATATTTGTGCCAATTATGTCCATTTGGTCATTCGGTGATGACATGGGCAATTTTTAACATTATTTTATATATTTTTAAAATATTTTGATTATTATTATTCTTTTAATTTCTTGTCCTTTTTTTTTTTGTTAGGGCCGACAAGAGGCCGCCAACCACTAGCCGAGGGCCTGCAAGCCCTGCTGACCACAAATCGAGTACAGAGAGAGATGACAAGGACCAAAGGGGTTGGGATCTTGCCAGCAAAGGCAAGCTGCGGTGAGTAGTGCGAAGGTCACAATGGCTATTGGCACGGCGGTGGCGGCGATGCACAGTAGTAGATGTGATTTCTGCTATCCCTACCCTTGTTATGCATGTGGTTTCTCCTTCCAGTATAATGTGAGCGTTGCAATTTTATTTCAGCTTGTTTTGGTTTAGTTCGAATATCGTATAAACCTAAAATCAAATCGAAACAATTATAATAACCCTTTTATAATTGTATAGGGATCCACAACCCAAACAGAAAAGACCCGAAAATTTCGGGCCGTTCGGTTCAGTTCGGGTATACAATTCCTTTTTGACACCTCTAGGCCCACGTGTTACGCTTGGGCATTTAAGTAACATAAATAGTAAGAAATATACAAGTGAGAAGAAAACATTTCATATTAATATACAAAGCACCATAACTTGACTCTCGGGTCACGTTAAGATTTAAAAGTACCCATTTCAAAAGTTTTGGTTGTTAAGGCTATAAAGCAACATGGATAAAAGGCCTGTAAATCAATTTTAAGCGGAGCTACGAGAAAACTACACGCTTGGGACACATAAAAGTCAAAATATTCAAGTTCTAGAGACATAAGAGAAAAAATTGTCGAAAAAGTCTTAAATCTATTGCACTTATATTAATTCAGTCCTGAAACTTTTAATAAATTGAGTCCCAAAACTTTTCATGTTGTTTCAATTGAGTCCATCCAGCCAATTTTAGCCAAAAATTGCTGACGTGGATATTGGTTGTCCCGCTAGTACTAGCAAGGCTGGCACTAACATGAATAATTTTAAATAATATCTAAATCCTTTTCAAATGTTTTATTTTTTCTTTCATTTTTTTCTTTTCTCCCTTTTTTTTCTTTTCGTTTCTTTTCCACCTTTGTGTGGCAGGCAAGGGTCACCGAGCTTTTGTTGGCCACTGGACGACCCTCGTCGGCTGCGGGCAAGGGTTGGGATGCACAAATAGCTCGCCCCTTGTCGGCCACCCATGCTGGCCACACAAAGAAAATAAAATAAAAACAAAATAAAAAAGAACATAAAAAGTAATAAGAAAATTGGAATATCTAAAAATATTATTAAAAGTTATCCATGTCAGTACTAGTAATGCCATGTAGAATGGCTAGTGTTCATATCATCAATTTCCAACCAAAATTGACTGAATAGACTCAATTGATAAAATATGAAAATGTTGAGAACTCAATTGACCAAATTAAAAAGTTCAAGGCTAAACTGACATAAGCGCAATAGGTTTAGGATTTTTTGGATAATTTCTCCTCTAATACTATCGATCTCTCATGATATAAATGGAACATCATCTAGGAGAAGTACAATAAAGCAATATTGTAAAATTGGGCTTCGTATGGTAGGATGAATAGTGATGATAGGAGTTATCAGATATTCTCCAAAACCTTGGCTAATTTAGGTGGGGAACCGCGTGGAACACTCCATAAAAGCAATCACACGATTCCTCCATACCTAACCGCAGTCAAATATGTCCGGCCTTGATCTCATATTTAGTGCTTTTTTTTTTTTTTGCAACGATTATTTCATACTATCTGATCATCCACGATTTCCAAATAAACCATGTCAAATATTTTTAGCCATATATCCCGCATGTATCACATGATCGTGGGGATGATGATAACCTAAAAGTCAAAGGACACATGCTCTGGACTGGACTGGATTCGCTTCTGTCCCCATCGTTCCTTAAGCTTTGGTTTAGCACCCAGTTGCAAAAAACCAAAAAGAAAAAATAATAAAAAGAAAAAGAAAAAGAAAGGTTAAATAGAATATGTTTCAGATGGAAATTGAGGGATCGAAGCTTCTATTGATAGAATAATAGGTCCAACTGTCATCATTCTTTACTGAAAAAGAAATGTCCGAAGGTCATACTCGACCTATGTTGGTGCTCTAGGTGCACCTAATAGTTTCTCCTCAACCTACGTCGCATTGTTCTAGAACAGTATGATGATTTCAACGTTCGGACGCGTTGGCGTCTCAAAGAAATGGCAGTTTCCTGGAAATTGATTCTCGTGTCCACTTGTTTCGTGTCTCAAACATCGTATATATACCTCAGCATAACCAGGACTTCTCAACATTCTCAACCTTCTCAGTTCTCACATCTCCATTTTCTTCAGCGAAAAAAAAACCAACTCAAAATTCACAAACAAGTTCCCCACAAGACCATCTAGCAATGGCAGAGAAGAACCAGAACCAATACCACCCACCCGAATCCAACGGCTATCACCGGAACGATCAAGAATCGCTTCATGCAATAGAGGATGAGGAGGCCAAGCGCAAGAAGAGGATGAAGTGGACGATCGGCATCATCGCCTTCGTCATCTTTCAGGTAGTCCAAGCTCTCTTCTTCATCCTGGTCATCATGAAGTTCAAGTCCCCCAAGTTCAGGGTCGGCGACTTTGCCGTCCAGACTCTGACCGTCGGGACTCAGGCATCGCCTTCGTTCGACATGAGCTTTGTTGCCCCGATCCGAGTCAAGAACACCAACTGGGGTCCCTTCAAGTACGACGCCTCCACTGTTGACTTCACCTATGGAGGTGTCCAGGTGGGACAAGCAATCATCCCCAAGAGCAAGGCCAATTTCAAATCCACCAAGAAGATCGACGTGAGTGTGACTTTGAGCTCTGCCAATTTGCCCAGCAATATCAATTCGAATCTCGGAAGCGAACTGAGCTCAGGGGTCATAACATTGACAAGTCAGGGCGAGCTCAAAGGGAAGGTGACAGTCATGTTCATGTTCAAGAAGAAGAAGACCTCGCAAATGAATTGCACCATGGCGATCGATACCTCGACAAAGGCAGTCCAATCCTTGTCGTGTAAATGAGGATGCCGAGTCTGATTCTCAGTCATCCATAGTTTATCGGCTCGCTTGGATATTTCCCTTCCACGAGTTTTCTGTGGATTAAATCATGAAATTTATGTATTCTTATCTTCTTGTTGATTGAGTGGGTCACTCGTTCGAAAATTCTTTTAACTCTTCTGTAGACATGTTATATAGGGTACCAACACAATGTGCATTGGATTTTTCGTTCTTTTTCCCCACAGAGAATACTATTTTCATCGTGAGGATGACTTTTGGCCGGAAAAAGAAAAATCATGAGGATGCCCTGAATCTCATTAGCGATAGTTTGTCAGCTTCTAATGAAGGTCTTAGCAGGCAACATTTTATACTATATAATTATGATATAATTTTCACAAATGAATGTGCTCGGTTGAACCATAAGATCAGTTCATAGTACTGAATCTAAATTTATTTCTAGTACTTTGTTTCTGGTCGAAAAATTTGTTTATAGTATTTACTGTTAAAAAATATCTCGGTTTTGAGCTCGAAAAATATCAAGAAATACGTTTTCTGATTTGGATTGGTCAAAGGAGATGTGTGGTTGTTTGACTCTTATATGTAGCCGCACAAGAGAGAAATAAAAGCTCCCTTAAGAAGACCACTACATGGCAAAATAAGGGTTCACATAAAATTTACAATTATACATGTTTATTGTGGGGTGAAAAGGTCCACGTACAGGAAAGAAAACAAAGTAAAATATAGATTTAAGAAATTATTATGTGAATATCCTTAATTCACTATGAGATTAACAGTTTATTCTAGGTCACAAAAAAATTACCAAGAAAAATCACAAATTAATACACCTATGATAAATTTATCTCAAACTAATCTTTTGACCACTACAAATCACATACTATTACATATGTGACAAATTTAATCCAAACTAGTTTTGGTGGTACACTTATAACAAACTTACCTTATGTTAATTTTCAATAAATTTGGTTAATACTACGAAAAAATCTCAAACTTGTACAGCTAAATCACTTGTGACAAATGGAGGGTAAAAATATCAAACTCGTACACGCATTAAGCGCCACGTCTTATTCAACTTACAATTTAATGATAAAATTTAACAAAAACTAATGTGTGGTAAATTTGTAACAAGTATTCCCTTATTAGGGTTCTTTATGGTCAAAAAATTAATTTTTGGTAAATTTATCATAGGTGTACCTGTAAATTCATTCTTTCAAGAATTTATGGCCCACAACATGCTATTGTCTCACAGACACCCAAAGATTGTTATACTAGCAAATCCCTTTAGGTTTTTACTTTTGTATCTCTCGCCTTTTTTTTTTTTTTTTACGAAAGCCGCCAGTCAGTACCTTTGTTTGGAAGAAACGCAGCACAGAGAAGACAGAGACATACAAAGCGTTCTTTTTTTCCAGCAGTACAAAGAGCTCTTATTTGGTCGAAGCTTGAACACTTGCAATTTATGCTGTGAGTTTTACATCAAATTGAGTTGTTTATCTATAAATACTTTGAGTTTGGCAAAACGATACCTCAAGTTTCAATATTTGTGTACAGCGCTTATTTTGGTGCCAATATATTTTTTGTATCACTTAAGTGCTAAATTTTTTGGAAAACGATCATTTAAGTGTTAATTCCGGTGAAGTCGCCGGAATTTCTCGCTATTGGCACTAAAGTGATCTTTTTTTTTCAATTTGACATTTAAGTGACCTAAAAAAAATATTTGCACCAAAGTAAGCACCATACACAAATATTGGCACTTGAGGTATCCTTATGCCCTTTGAGTTTGGACTTAATCTAAGTGTGAGTTATATCAAGTGTGTTTAGCAATTGTAACTCTGATTATCCGATTATAATGAATTATCTGTTGTTGCCTCTTTCTATGTGGTAGGTATCGACACTCAAATCGAGTTACATAAATCTCTCATTCCTTTATTATTTTTAAGTATTTATGTGGTGATTTCACGTTGATTTAAAATTGTAAGATTCCGTCAATTTTTGAATTAATATTACAACACTTGCAGAGGAAAACTTTAATGCATGCCAACACAATCACCTCGCGATATTTTTGTGCAAGAAGTGTTCCATGTACGGTTTGCTCGCACGAGACACTGTGTGACATCGAATTTTACAATCTCCTGTGTTCAGTAAAAGTTTGAAAACAAATGTAATCGTTATGGTTTATGTTTTTAGATCTTTTAGCAGCCTTTTCTTTGTCCTGACAGCATGCCAAGTCTGCCAAGGTGGGCGGAAGACTCGATCCTATTTTCAAGATTAGCTTTGAGTCAACTGGTGAGCCATCAAGGTTGGTGCACGTCAATATTCTCGAGGCATTATTTGGGGGATTTACAAAGAGGAGAGTGTGCCCCACATGTATCAGTGGGCCAAGACGAAATCTAACTAATATGCTTATACAACATGGAAAAAATATGTCATTATCTATCTTATTAAATGCGTTATCACGTCAGTACGTAAGATGACCATTTTTACGTCTACTATGATTCAACATTTAATGGGTTAGTCATATTAATTGCAAATTATTTGTCTACTTTTATAGTAATTCTTCAAGATCTACTACGATTTATAAGAACTTGAGATATATAAAGTTCATTCGCCTCTTTAGTTATGACGTCAAACTTCATATAATATTTATTTATTTACAATCTTAGACTTTTAGACTTCCCGTTTTGCAAAAAGAAGAAAGCAAATAGAACTTGACTAATTTCAAATAATTTTCCAACATCTCTAGAAATATATGTATTTTTTTTTTTTTGGGTAAGGTAAGTATATATTGATATGTATATAATAATTTGTGAAAAGGCAAAAAAAAAAACAAAATGCTCTTGGACTTGTGTAAAAGCATGGGCATAGAATTAGTATGAAACAAATGTCAGAAACATACTCTTGAAATGAAATAATTTATTATAATGCACAAAGAATCATAACTTGACTTGGACATCATGTTTAGATTTAAAATTATCGATTCTAAAATTGTACCAATAGGCATGCAATTCTGCTAATAAAAAGATTAAGGGGTGGGGATACTAGTATCGTAGGTAGGGATGGGCATGGTTTTAGGGTAGAACCTAGAACCGAACCAGTAGGGAACCCGTTCGACTCCAAGTTACAAGGTTTGTAGGGTAGGTTCTAGGTTCTAAAATTAAAAAACCTATTTCGAATGGTAGGAATCGGGTTCCAGGTAGGAACCCGGAACCCGTAACGTAACTTGTAAAATGTTTTTGTACTTTTCTTGGTATATATATTTATGTGATCCAGCGGTATTTCATGGCATCCGATGATGAGTGTGTAATATGAAATCACTAGTTTAAGCTTCTATTTTCGGGGATATTTATGACCGAGACTTTTACTTTGTTAATGTTTCTTATTTATTCGAGGCTAAATATGAGTTGTGGTCATTGTATTGTAGCAGCAAATGTTAATCATTAAATGTGATGATTCATTGCAATCATTCAATTAAGAATACAAGTGGAACCTAAATAGATCTTGAAACTTGCGACTGGGTAGGTTTCACATTCCAAGGTATGCGGGGTAAGTTTCAAAAAACGAGAAACCTATTTTGATAGATGGAAATCTGTACAGAACCTGGAACCGCTCACCTCTAATCATAGGTGCGGAGTTCAACTTCCTTGCTCTGAAAAAAAAAAAATAAAAAAAAAATAAAAAAGATAAGAGTTAGAGATAGGATAGACAAAAAAAAAATCTAAAATTGTAAGTTCTTAAATAGATAAAGTGGCACGGATAAAAGACCGCGATACATCAAGGGAAAAAAAAAACTAGCTATGAGATAACTGTGCGCTTATGATACTTCCGAAAGTTCAAAACAATCAAGCTCTAGGAGACTCCTCTTCTCTTGTTGCTGAAATATTCCCACTAAACTCGCGTTCCTCTAGAAGTCAAATTTTCAACGACGCGTTTGACATTGATTTCTAGAAGAGGAAGACCTCCCAGATGAATTGCACCACGGCCGTTAACACTGCGACAAAGTCGGTCCAATCCTTGTCCTGCAAATGAGAATGAGGATGGCGATTCTCCATTGGATGGTTCGGCAAGCTTTCTACAGATTATCTGAAATTATGTATATCTGCCTTGCCATTCTTTTGCGACTTCTTTCATTCCTTTTATACACATTCCGTATTGTTGTTACGAGAATATCTTCTATTGAGTTTTCGCGGATCATTCTTGTGCTGTAGCTTGATCATTTGATATGGTTATGCATTGTAACTCGTTTTGTAGTTGAAAAGACGTGTGGTAAATTTACAAATGTGTAAAAATAAGCTATTACTCTCGTCATAGCAGTCGCGTTGTAAATTCAGGTTCGTGGAAACATAAGATGAGTTTATATTACTCTACCAAAAAAGAAAAATCTTCAACTGATTGTTCATTGCAAGGCATTGTAGGTAATTTTTCAGACCCAAGGAAAAAGGTAATTGTAATATCATGATTAACTCCCGCGATGGTATCCCCTTTATAATCGTTAATTGTTATCTTTGACGACCTCTTTTGTATGAGATACTAATTTAAAGATCAGATTATTTAACAGAAAATTGGTTATCTTATTATTCAGCTATTTTGGTGAACAGCAAATGTTTTCATTATAACAACAAGATTGCACAATTATGTTACGTGGCAATGACCCCTCCAAAATCTGGGTTTTTAAGTGGCAAATATCCATAACATTTAGTTTTATATGGCGTTAATGAGGGAAAAGTATCAAAAAAGTCATAAATTTATTACATTGGAACCAATTTTATTCAAAACATGTTGCATTAATATCAATTTAGTTTATCCGGTCAATTTTACTTGGAAAATACTAACAGGACAATGGCAATCCCAAGTAGCATGACCGGCATTAACGGGATTTTATAATTATTAATTTTTCTGAATTTTTTTTATTTAATTTTATCTTTTTGTTTTATTTTTTATTATGGCTGGCGAGGGTCACCAAGCCCTCACCCAAGAGACCCATTCCCAAATCTGGTGAGAGTGGCCCTCACCCAAATCGCAAGGGTCAAGCCCCCGCTAAATCAAGCAAGGGCTATTTTAGCTAGCAGTATCATCTAGTGGGAGGGTGAATAGGTGATTTTGAAGAACTTGATAAGCTGATACGAAATTTAAATTATCATGTTCAAAACAAAATTAGAATCTGAATGGAAACAGTGATATAATCATATTCACGTATTGTAGTAAACTATCGGATGTAGTAAGTAAAAGTTAAAAGATAGAAGAGTTTACAAACGATATTTATAGTAGTCCGACTTAGATCAAGCATGCATCCACTATCCACACTAACAACCTACCGATTGGATTTCACTAATCAATTGATCAAAGTTTACAATAAGTGATGAGACTTGAGTTGATATATTACACTAACTCACACTTAATCACTCTAACAGCAACTCTCAAGAATTATAGTTTATAACTCAATAGAGACAAGTATATGATAACAGTGCTCTTTAGACTTTGGAATTTTAGATTGTGGGTCCTCTATTCTCTTCAGCTTTTTGGTCTCCTTTTATACTCCTCCACTTCCAATCTACCTTTGGGACAGTCTTTATAGGACAAATCTTTAATCAACCCGTTGGAAAGAATTACCAAAAGAAGATTAAGGGTGTGCATGACAACAGTTCTATTTCCCTATTTTTCTATTTTTCTGTCCCGAATAATAAGTTTGGAACAAAAATCCATTTGGCAAAGCAATTTCATTTTTCTATTCTCGGGACAAATTTTTGGCCTAACAATAGGTTTGGAAAGTAAATGAGAAATAGAATTTTTTTACTTTTCTATTTCTATTCCAGAAATAGAAATAAGAATTTCTCTCTCTCTCTCTCTCTCTCTCTCTCTCTCTCTCTCTCTCTCTCTCTCTCTCTCTCACGTCCATGCTACCGGTTGCCCGTTGCTGATCGCCCGTACTCGATCCCCAACCGCCTTTCAACGTTCGTTAGTTGCCCGCCATCAATCTCCGGTCTCCGATCCCTGGCTATCGATCGTCGTCCACAGGCCACAGATCGCCGTCCACAAGTTACAAGTCGCCGTTTGCCGGCCATCGGTCACCGTTCGCCAGCTACCTATCTTTGGTTCCTGGTGGCCATTTACCAGCCATTCGCCTATAGACAGTCTCTGATCCCCAACTGCTATTCGCCAATCCCCAGCTACTATTCGCCTATCGCCATTTGACTGTCTCTGGTTCTCGGCTGCCATTCGCCTACCGACCACTAGTTGCTAGTCTCCGGTCTCTGGTTCCCCGTTCGCCATCCGTTGTTCACCCATTGCCTGCCCTTTGCCCATCTCCAGTCCTTGGCCGCCGTTCATCGGTCTCCAGTCCTCGGTCGCCTTTTGCCAACCGCCGTTCGTCGATCTTTTGTCGCTGGCTACTGTTTTACCTCCATTGGTTGCCAACCAACATTTTCCAACCGTCATTCTCTGACCATCCAACCATTGAAATTTTATGTTGTTATAAAACGAATTTCTGTTTCGAGAGCAAAAATTTTGCATTGTTATCAAATGCATTTCTTTGCTCAGAAACTCGTCCAAGGATATCCAGAAAAAGGGTCCGGAAAGAGAATGGTTGTCATTTGCGCCCTAAGTAGCCGTGGAAAGATGATATCAAAATCTCATATTGATTTGGTTGCCCTACAACCAATTCTAGGTTGGCATAAGTAGAGTTCTTTGTTTGAAAATTATTCTTGTCTTTGCCAATCAATTAGGATGTATTGCATCAAGATTTGCTTCGCAAGACAATCTTTATGATTGACTTTCTCCAAGATTGAAATCCAAGCTAGATCACTAGCCATTAGAATAGAAATGAATTATGTGTCAATCTGAGTCCGATACTTGGTAGTTTGCGTCCGAGTCTAGATTGACTTCAAAGTTAAATGATATTTTATGAATCTGAATGCTCCCTGATTCTGTAGATATTAAATGCCATGAGAATAGTTGTGTTTCGGATTCTTAATATAACTTGGAATTGACTTATGAACCATGTGATATTTAAGATATAATCCATGAAAATACTGCTTCAAACTATAGTTACATAACTCAACTTATAAAGTTTGAAAGCATAAAAAATATTGAAATATACTTCTTTCGCAAGTATCACCTGCAAGCGAATGCTCATATGCATTTATCAAATTCAGATATATTTAAGATTCTTTTGTCAGCTTCAAAATCTAGCAAGTGCTCAACCCTCTTGGCCTAGGCGATAGTTGTCCTTGCGGTCTTTGGCTACAGCTTGACGGCCCTCACAGGCCACAAATGAAAAGATAAAAGAAAAGAAAAATTATAAAATTCCAGAAGATAATATTAAAATTATAAATTTGTCCATGTTCGATGTCCATTTCTGCAATTTCCGATTAAAATTGACTGGATGGACTGAATTGATATCGATACAAATGTTTAGGACTAAATTGGTTTAATTGAAAAGTTTATGACTAAATTGGTGACAATGTAATAGATTTGAGATTGTTTTTTTTTTTTTTGTACTTTTTCTTGAGTTAATGACGTAACCATCCAATTTGTTTAGTGAGCTTCTATTTTATACATTGGCGGCCAAAAAAATACGTTTTATAAGTAGGGTTTAGACATTGAAATGTATACAATTTTTAAGTTTTACAAGTGTATACATTTTCATTGGTAGATGAAAGTTCGTATTTGTATATGCTTGTGCAAACATTATTTTATACTCTCATTGGTTTATTATTTGTTTATGTAGACGGCCATCGATAGTGTTGCTTTCTAATATTATTGAGACCTCGTAATACAAAATGGAACATCATCTAGGAGAAGTACAATAAAACAATGTTGTGAAATTTTATCGTGTATGGTATGAGTAACGATGATAGGATATTGAGTTATGAAATATTATTGAAAGTAAAGATTAACCAAGGCAGGTACCACATTGAATACTCCATATAAGCAATCACACGTTTCCTGCATACCTAACTGAAGTCAAATATGTCCGGCCATCATTAATTGAGGTTTTTTTTTTTTGGTTACGTGTTGACGATGTGCCTTTAACCTTGACACATCACGCTATGTCATAATATATAAAAAAAATTATAAAAAAAATTCCACGTAAACACCGGCCATGCTACGTAAGAGAGCCGGTATCTACATTAGCTATTTCTGGCTAAAATTGGCCGGATGGACTCAATTGAAACACTTGAAAAGGTTTAAGACTCAATTGGCAAAATAAAAAGATTAGGGAGTGCAATAGGTTTAGGAGTCTTCCAACAATTTTCCCCCCAAGCAGACTATAGGCGAGCTCGGGCCAAACGGACTTGAAGACCAATGTACGTGGGTATAAGTCGCATTACTCTTTTACCAGTTAAGCTGTCTCTTATTGGTTTACAAGTTTCATTTTATTCACGCTATATGACCATCAATGGTCTCCAAATAATCCATGTCCATTTTTTTAGCCATATTTTCCATATGTACCACATGAATTGACATTTAATTATGATATCAAGTACCTATGAATTGGGGTCATCATCGTGGCGAAAATGATATTTTAGAAGTCAAAAGACGCGTGCTCTTGACTGGGTTTGCTTCTGTCCCCATTGTGCCTTAACCTCTAATTTAGTACCCACTTGGAAGAAAAGAATATGGGAAAGCACTCAGGGAGGCCAATCAATTCATGTGATCCAAGCTTCCATTGATAGAATAATGTTGTCCAACCATAAAAAAAGGCATCCTTCTTTATTGGAGAAGCAATGTCCGGAAGTCAAACTAATATTAATAAGTGGCATTCCTCTAGAAGAACATGATGATTGCACCGTTCGGACGCGTTGGCGTCTCAAATCAATTGTAGTTTCCGGGAAATTGAGTCTCATATGCACTTGTGTCGTGTCCCAAACATCGTATATATGCCAAGGCATAACCAGGACTTCTCAACATTCTCAGCCTTCTCACTTCTCACATCTCCACTTCCTTCGGCGAAGCAAAAACTCGAAAATCACAAACCATCTCCCCACAGCTACAAGACCATCTAGCAATGGCAGAGAAGAACCAGAACCAATACTACCCACCCGAATCGAACGGCTATCACCGGAACGATCAAGAATCGCTTCACACCATGGAGGATGAGGAGGCCAAGCGCAAGAAGAGGATGAAGTGGACGATCGGCATCATCGCCTTCATCATCTTTCAGGCAGTCCAAGCTCTCTTCTTCGTCCTGGTCATCATGAAGTTCAAGTCCCCCAAGTTCAGGGTCGGCGACTTTGCTGTCCAGACTCTGACCGTCCAGACTCAGGCATCGCCTTCGTTTGACATGAGCTTTGTTGCCCCGATCCGAGTCAAGAACACCAACTGGGGTCCCTTCAAGTACGATGCCTCCACTGTTGACTTCACCTATGGAGGTGTCCAGGTGGGACAAGCAATCATCCCCAAGAGCAAGGCCAACTTCAAGTCCACCAAGAAGATCGACGTGAGTGTGACTTTGAGCTCTGCCAATTTGCCCAGCAATATCAATTCGAATCTCGGAAGCGAACTGAGCTCTGGGGTCATAACATTGACTAGTCAAGGCGAGCTTAAAGGAAAGATTACAGTCATGTTCATGTTCAAGAAGAAGAAGACCTCGCAAATGAATTGCACCATGGCAATCAATACCACAACAAAGATGGTCCAATCCTTGTCGTGTCAATGAAATTGCTGAGTGTGATTCTCGGCGATCGATATCTTGCGAGCTCACTTTTATATCTTCATTGCACGAGTTATCCATCGATTGAGTAGAGAAATTTATGTACTTCTATCATGCTGTTAATTGCTTCATTCATTTATGAGTTCTTTGTTTGTTCTGTATACATTTCACATAATGTGCCTGACACTGTGTGCTTTGGATTTAGAAATTCATTTCGGGCAATTGAACATTCTCAACTTGTTTCTTCTTAAGACCAAAGATATTTGTGCCAAAATAACATATGCCAAGAAGAACAAAATGCCTGGACACAGAATGGATCTTGAAGTACTATTTGTGCATCCCCTTGACCAAATCCACCCACATTAGGATTAATCGTCAATGGCAGATCAAGCTTAAATCATAACAGCACAATCACCTCGCAATAATATTTTGCAAAAATATTGTATTATTCTGAAAACCGAGTCACAAATACACATGTGAGTTATACTAGAAAAATCCACATCGAAAAATTGGTATGGAGTAAAGTAGTTAATATATCTTAGTTGGCACATGAGTCATTGGCCTAAGTTTTTGAGTGAAAGTGGATCCAACGTCTAATTTTACAATCTCTTGTGTTAAGTAAAAGTTGAAAAGTAAGGAAGCTGCTATGGTTTAAGCTTTTTTCTCTTTTAGCGTCCTTTCCGTTATATCTTTAGAGCTTGATTGTTCTGACTTTTGAAATATCATAAGCGCACAGTTGTCTCATAGGCAGGCTTTCTCTTGATTTATCGCGGCGTTCATCCATGTTACTTTATGTATTTAAGAACTTAAGATTTTATAGTCCATTCGTTTCGTGAAAAAAATATTTTCCTCATTTCTGGCATTTGTATAGCTTAGAAAAATGAGTCAACAAAAAATATTTTCTTAGCCACCAGGAAAAAATTTCCTATCAAAACTGAAATTTTGGAAAATGATTTCTTTGTTAAAAAATCAAAAATTATTTTCCAAAATATGATTAAGTACTAATGCTTGGATAAAAAAACTCTACGCTTGAGCACGGGAACCCCAATACTCATTGCTGGGGCGGCGCCTGGGATTCCAATTCTCGGGATACCCGCATCCCCGCCCCGATCCATTGATGTTG
Source organism: Rhodamnia argentea (assembly GCF_020921035.1). Classification (NCBI taxonomy): domain Eukaryota; kingdom Viridiplantae; phylum Streptophyta; class Magnoliopsida; order Myrtales; family Myrtaceae; genus Rhodamnia; species Rhodamnia argentea. The sequence continues at coordinate 32,302,899 of NC_063152.1, forward strand.
GGTAAGCCTGACTACCGGGGAGCAGGGCCTGGCCTTGATGGAGTCAAACATGGGTGCCAAGGTCCCAAGCCCGACCTCAATGGACCAGGGTCCCGGTGCGGGAGACCGGGTCTCTAATACGGGGTTTACGAACTGCCCTTGATGGAATTGGATGCGAGCACGGGTACCTAAATCCCGAGCTCAGCCTCGATTGACCTAGGGTGCTAGCGTCTTGATCTCTAGAGCTGGGATCCCAGGCCTGTGCCATACCATGGCGTGACATCTATAGATCGAGGTCGGGGCGCCAAGGAGCCAGGCACGGGAGTTGAGTTCTCGGGCTTGGTTTCAATGGATCCAAGACCGGTGCGCATGCTTGTGTTCGAGAGTTGGGATCCGGGCTTGAGATCCCGATGCCCTTCCAAGTTTCTTGGCTACTCATCCGCAAGCCACTAGCACCTCAGTAGTATATGTATATTTAGGAAACTCTTTTTCCATACCAAATGATGGGAAATATTTTTCACTTCATTTTTAGATTTTAGCCGAACACCCAAAAAATATTTTCATTTTTCACAAATGTCACATTTTTCACGAAAAAAAATGGAGTTTTAGAATTGATATGAAAAAATTACCAAAAAAGTCTTAGACCTATTGCAATTGTGTCAATTCAGTCCTAAACTATTTTTTTAATCAATTAAGTCCTAAACCTTTTGCATTTACTCCAATTCAGTCCATCAAACAGGCCAATTTTGGCTGCAAATCGCCGACGTGACGTGGTCGATACTAACTTGGCAATTTATGATAATTTTTCAATAATTTTTATTTCTTTTTTCTTTCTTTCTTTTTTCCCTTTTTTTATTTTCTTTTCTTCTCATTCTTCCTCTAGCCGGTCCGGGCGAGGCTTGGCCACGACCGGGCGAGGTTGAGCCTCGCCCGGTCGAGGCCGAGCTCGTCCAGCAACAACAAGGTCGAGCCTCGCCAAATGCGGGCGAGGCCGACCTCGCCATCACTAGGCAGGCACGGCCTTGCCAGCCGGCCGGTCGCCGATCTAACGACCAGCTGGAGGAAGAAGAGAAAGAAAAAAAAATAAAGAAAAAAAGGAAATAAATAAATAACTTGAAAAAATATTAAAATGCTATTAAAAATTGACACGTCAACGCCGGCCAGTCAAAGTTAGCTGCAAAGACTAAATTGGTAGAAATGCAAAAAGTTTAGGACGCAATTGACAAAAGAAAAAAAATTAGTACTGAATTAAAACAATTACAATAGGTTTATGACTTTTTTGGTAATTTCAAATGTCAATCTCCAAATGGTAAATATACCCTCCGAATAAAACATATTTTGCAAATGATGATACATTTGCATTCTCGAGGAAAATATCTTATTCAATACTTGTATTATCTACCATACTGACATGATAAGATATAGGATTATCAAATTGAGTATTCTTTCTTTCTTTCTTTCATTTTTCGAGCATATGAAGAAAGGATAACACATTTAATAAGATATATGATGACATATTTGTATTCCATGTTGTATAAGCATAATGGTACAGATTTTCTCTTGGCCCGCTCATACATGTGAGGCATATTCTCCTCTTTGTAAATCCCCCAAATAATGCCTCGAGAATACTGACGTGCACCAACCTTGATGACTCACCGGTGGACTCAGAGCTAATGTTGAAGAACAGGATCGAGTCTTCCGCCCACCTTGGCAGACTTTGGCGGGCTGTCAGGACAAAGAAAAGAGAGTCTCCTCTACTCCTGTTCGCTGAAATATGACCACTAAACTCGCGTTCCATCTAGAAGTGAATATTTCGACGACCGCGTTTGACAATGATTTCCAGGAAAGTGGCTCTCTTTGTCCACTCGATGCTTCTTTGGACATACTCTTTCTCCGAACACTCTATATAAACCTGACCCGCACGTCTCTCTTCTTCATCCTCACTACATTCTCACGTATCCAACTCCTTCAGAGAAGCAATACTTGAATTCATCCCTCGTTTGGCTGAATATAACCAAATGGCAGAGAAGAACCAGAACCAATACCAACTACCCGAGTCGAATGCCTATCGCCGGAGCGATCAAGAATCGCTTCATACCATGGAGGATGAGGAGGCAAAGCGTAAGAAGAGGATGAAGTTGACGATCGGCATCGTCGCCTTCATCATCTTTCAGGTCGTCCAAGCCCTCTTCTTCATCCTCGTCATCATGAAGTTCAAGTCCCCCAAGTTCAGGGTCGGCGAGTTCGACATCCAAACCTTGACCGTTGGGACTCAGGCCTCGCCCTCATTCGACATGAGCTTCGTCGCCCGATCCGGATCAAGAACACCAACTGGGGTCCCTTCAAGTACGGTGCTTCTACCGTCAACTTCACCTACGGAGGTGTCCAAGTGGGACAAGCGATCATTCCCAAGAACAAGGCCAACTTCAAGTCCACCAAGAAGATCGATGTGCCTGTGACCTTGAGCTCCAGTGCTTTGCCCAGCAGTTCGAATCTCGGGAGCGAATTGAGCTCGGGGATCATAACCTTGAACAGCCAAGGCGAGATCAAAGGGAAGATAACAGTGATGTTCATGTTCAAGAAGACGAAGACATCCCAGATGAATTGCACCATGACTATCGATACAACCACAAAGGCGGTCCAATCCTTGTCGTGCAAATGAGAATCGGGACGGTGATTCTCCATTAGATGGTTCCACAAGCTTTCCATAGATTATGTGAAATTATGTGTTTCTGCCTTGTGATTTTTTGCAAGTTCTTTCATTCTTTCTGTAAAGACTGCGTATTGTACGAGAATATTTTCTGTTGGTTTTTCGGAAATCATTGTTGTGATGTAGTTTGATCATTTGACATGATTATTCATTGTGATTCATTTTGTAGATAACAAGATGTGTGGTAAATTTACGAATTTACAGAAACAAACTTACAAATTTATCTGTGGAGATAGGATCAATTTGTAAATTCACAAAAAGAAGCTATTACTCAAATCATAGCACTCGTGTTATAAATTCGGCTTAGGCTCCTTCTATTTGTAAAAAATGAATAATTGGACAAATGTTTTCTTAAAAAGATTATTTGTATCACTTGAAAATGATTAATTAATGAAAAATACTCTCATTATCAATGAAAATTTATGCTCAAAAGTTTTGGTGGATGATGAAAATATTTTTCGTCTAATGGAAAAGCCACCTTTAAAAGTGGGAAAATAATTTTCCCCCATCTTTCTTTCACCAATCCAAGCACCTTCTCCTCCGTGCATTCCTTTTAATTATTTTTATTTTTATTTTATCTCTTTTAATTTTATCTTTCTTTATTTGAATAAATCAATTTTTTTAAATATTTTCTTTTTCTTTTTTCTTTTTTCTTTCTTCTTCGGTCGGTTCTCGAGAATTGGCCCCAGGCAAGGTGGAGCCTCACCCAAGGCTGGCTTGGCTTGGCTCATCGAAATTTGGCGAGCTCTAGCCTCACCCGAGGCCGGTCACCTGCGATCGCCGTGGCCAACGACTAGCCAAAGAGAACAAAAGAAATTAAAAATAATTAGAATTTTAAATTTTTTGATATAAAGAAAAGAAAAAAATAAAATGTTATTCTTTACCAAAAAAAAATAATAAAATGTTATTAAAAGGAATGCACGGTGGAAAATCAAATTTTCCATATCAAATAAAGGAAAATATTTTTTATTTCATTTTCGGGTTTCAGCCAAATGCCGAAAAATTTTGTTATTTTTTTTAAAATTGACTTCCTAAATTTTTTTTTTCAGAAATGTCACATTTTTCGCGAAACAAACGGAGCATAAACCAATGGTTTTTATGAGCCAACTCGAGCATGTGTGGGTCCACATTTAACTACTGATCATCTGCACCTTCGAATGTGATACCTTAATTGAGGTGGCAAATGTATTCTCTTTTTTCTCTATAAACTTGGAGGCGATCGAGGCAGAATCTAAAAGGTGGATGTTGTTCCACTTCAACACGGTGCACCAAACTTGGACAAGCCGAAACAGACGTTCAACTTGCAATAGCGCTAGTGACGAAGGAGACATGAATCAAAGAGGAGTGACTTTGACACGGGAAGATCACACGTGAGGGTGAAAGCACATACGAGGGTGTTATTAGAAGAAAGTCGCACATTAGGTACGTGTTGCTATGTAAAGCAGTTAATATTTTCGAGTTAGCTCATGATTTAGTGACATAAACTTTCGAGTTAAGATGGATTTAACAAGATATGTTGATAACATTTGTCTTGATTATGTCCCCAGCAAAAGGTATCGAGCTTCTGCTACTCCTTTTTTCACCGAAAATCGAAAAGGCCGGGCTAGTCATAAAGAAGATGAAAAAACCAATAATCACGCAGGGTCACGCTGAGCAAGGGAACATCGGACCCAAGACACACGCTTTGATAGTTCAAAACCTTCATGTAGTTCTTGATCTACTTCGTCCAATCGGTCGTCCTTATTGAGAAAACCGCCCGTCTGAATATTTTGATTATGACAAAACTATCCTCTTCTGTGAAGAATCTGTTTAAAGCAAATAATATTTATATTGCAGAAATGAGCAAGTGAACTAAAGCTTATGCTGTTCCAGATCTGGTATTCGGACTCAAAGTGGAGTGGTCACCTATTTGCTTTTGAGATATTAAAATATTGCATTTAGATGGGAGATGATATCGCCTCTGATGGCTTGATCTTAAGAAGATTTATGTCACACATTAGCAAGGACTTTATAGGAGCTCAGAGTCATTGTTCTACTCTGTTCATATTCAAAGAGCACTTCATAAGACAGCTTCTGAATTACGTTAAGATTCTGCAATATCTTTCTTGCAAATTCTGAAGACCTACGTTTGACAGGTTTCCAGTTTGACTATTTTATTTATGGAAGTTTGTAATCTTTGATTGACAGGATTATTTTTCAAGCAGATCGGGACAATATCTTCGATTGAATATGACCTTCCAGAAATCAGTTTTGTTGAATATTTGAATTAACTCTACTTATGGAAACTAAAGATTTAGTTGTATGGCAACCGAATCTGAAGAGTTCGAACTCTACTTCAACTGCTACTATATCTTCCCAAATACTGTCTTGTTTAATCATGAATGATTGCGTCCAATCAATGATTAGAGGGCGATCCTTTGAAGACCTGTCCAATGGCTAGTTTGGGGGTAAAGGAGTATAAAAGGAAATCCATGGTGACCAGCCGAGTGAGATCAAAACTTACAATTCCGAAATGCTTGAGTTGTTCGGATTCACATACTTATTCTCGAGAGCTATAAGTTTTATCTTTGAGAGGCTCTGTAAGAGTGATTGAGAGTGATATCTATTGTAACCTCCATTGAATCATTTCTTCTTTGGGGATAAAGTTGCTTCGAGAGAAACATCAACAACTCCGAATTGGATCAGTTTCTACTGAACAAATAAGTGCTTCGACCAATAAAATCCATCCTCCCTAATGGAGAGATAGTTGGAGAGGTAACAAAATCCTTTAGTGGAATACAGCCAATCAGCTGTCAGCGTGGGAGAGTGGACGCAGGCTTGCTAAGCCGAACCACTATAAACATTGTGTGCAATTCTCTCTACTCTAAACTTTCATTACTATCTCTAGATCTCTGCACTTGATATTTTGAACTGATTTCTAAACTGTCTCGGTTTGTGTTTTGAACTTGTTTAAATTTCGCACAAAGTTTCAAAATTATTCAGAATTTCCTATTCATCTCCCTCTAAGTGATATTGCTAGATACAATAGTCATTCAGTGGCGACGTGGCTCAAAATGATCTTGGTGATGACTCTAGTATTCAAACCTTCCATTTGATCGTGACAAGCGAAAACAAAAACAAAAAAGGTTAAGAACTTTTTCAACAGTTTTCCCCTGATAGACTAGAGGCAAGCTCGGGCCAAACTGACTTGAAGACCAATGTAGGTGGGTCTAAGTCGCATTACTCTTTTACCGGTCAAGCCGTCTCTTATTAGTTTACAACTTTCATTTTATTCATGCTATCCGAGCATCAACGGTCTCCAAATAATCCATGTCCATTTTCGATATGTACCACATGAATTGACATTTAATTATGATATCAAGTACCTATGATTAAACAATTGGGGTCATCATCGTGGCGAAAATGATATTTTAGAAGTCAAACGACTCATGCTCTTGACTGGGTTTGCTTCTGTCCCCATTGTGCCTTAACCACTACTTTAGTACCCACTTGGAAGAAAAGAACATGGGAAAGCACTCAGGGGGCCAATCAATTCATGTGATCGAAGCTTGTATTGATAGAACAATATTGTCCAACCATAAAAAAAAAGGCGTCCTTCTTTATTGAAGAAGCAATGTCCGGAAGTCAAAACTAATAGTAATAAGTCGCATTCCTCTAGAAGAACTCGATGATTCCAACGTTCGGACGCGTTGGCGTCGCAAATCAATTGCAAGCTTCCTGGAAATTGATTCTCATATCCACTCGTGTCGTGTCCCAAACATCGTATATATACCTCGGCATATCCAGGACTTCTCAACATTCTCAGCCTTCTCACTTCTCATATCTCCAATTCCTTCAGCGAAGCAAAAACTCGAAAATCACAAACCAGCTCCCCACAACTACAAGACCATCTAGCAATGGCAGAGAAGAACCAGAACCAATACCACCCACCCGAACCGAACGGCGATCACCGGAACGATCAAGAATCACTTCACACCCTGGACGATGAGGAGGCCAAACGCAAGAAGAGGATGAAGTGGACGATCGGCATCATCGCCTTCGTCATCTTTCAGGTAGTCCAAGCTCTCTTCTTCGTCCTGGTCATCATGAAGTTCAAGTCCCCCAAGTTCAGGGTCGGCGACTTTGCCATCCAGACTCTGACTGTCGGGACTCAGGCCTCCCCTTCGTTCGACTTGAGCTTCGTTGCCCCGATCCGAGTCAAGAACACCAACTGGGGTCCCTTCAAGTACGATGCCTCCACTATTAACTTCACCTATGGAGGTGTCCAGGTGGGACAAGCCATCATTCCGAAGAGCAAGGCCAACTTCAAGTCCACCGAGAAGATCGATGTGGACGTAACTTTGAGCTCTGGCAATTTGTCTAGCGATATCAATTCTAATCTCGGAAGCGAACTGAGCTCTGGGGTCATAACGTTGACTAGTCAAGGCGAGCTTAAAGGAAAGATTACAGTCATGTTCATGTTCAAGAAGAAGAAGACCTCGCAAATGAATTGCACCATGGCAATCAATACTACAACAAAGATGGTCCAATCCTTGTCGTGTAAATGAAATTCCTAAGTGTAATTCTCGGCGATGGACATCTTGCGAGCTCACTTTTATATCTTCTTTCTACGAGTTATCCATCGATTGAATAGAGAAATTTATGCACTTCTATCGTTCTGTGGATCGCTTCATTCATTTATGAGTTCTTTGTTTGTTCAGTATACATTTCATATAATGTGCCAGACATTGTGTGCTTTGGATTTGGAAATTCATTTCGGGCAATTGAACATTCTCAACCTATTTCTTCCTAAGACCAAAGATATTTGTGCCAAAATAACATATGCCAAGAAGAACAAAAGGCCTGGACACGGAATGGATCTTGAAGTACTATTTGTGCATCCCCTTGACCAAATCCACCCACATTAGGATTAATCGTTAATGGCAAATCAAGCTTAAATCATAACAGCACAATCACCTCGCAATAATATTTTGCAAAAATATTGTGTTATTCTGAAAACCGAGTCTCACATCCACTTGTGTGTTATATATAAATATATATATATATATATATATATATATATATATATATATATATAAAGAAATCCCACGTCGAGAAATTGGTATGGAGTATAGTAGTTAATATATCTTAGTTGGCACATAACTCATTAGCCTAAGTTTTTAAGTAAAGGTGGTCCAACGTCTAATTTTACAATCTCTTGTGTTAGGTAAAAGTTGAAAAGTAAGGAAGCTGTTATGGTTTAAGCTTTTTTCTCTTTTAGCGTCCTTTCCATTAAATCTTTAGACCTTGATTGTTCTGACTTTTGAAATATCATAAGCGCACAGTTGTCTCATAGGCATGCTTTCTCTTGATTTATCGCGGCATTTATCCATGTTACTTTATCTATTTAAGAACTTACGATTTTATAGTCCATTCCTAAAAAATATTTTCCCCATTTTTGGCGTTTGAATAGCTTAGAAAAATGAGTCAACAAAAAATATTTTCTGAGCCACCAAGAAATAATTCCTATCCAAACTGAAATTTTGGAAAATGATTTCTTTTTTAAAAAATCGAAAATTATTTTCCTAAATATGATTAAGTACTAATGCTTGGATCAAAAACGCTACGCTTGAGCACAAGAACCCCAATACTCATTGCTAGGGCGGTGCCTGGAATTCTAGTGCTCGAGATACCCGCATCCCTGCCCCGATCCATTGATGTTGGGTAAGCCTGATCGCCGGGGAGCGGGGCCTGGCCTTGATGGAGTCAAACATGGGTGCCAAGGTCCCAAGCCCGACCACGATGGACCAAGGTCCGGGCGCAGCAGACCGAGTCTCTGATACAAGGTTTGCGAACTGACCTCGATGGAATTGGACGCGAGCACAGGTACAAGAATCCCGAGCCCAGCCTTGATTGACCTAGGGTGATAGCGTCTCGATCTCTAGAGTTGGGATCCCAGGCATGTGCCCTAGCATGGCCCGACATCTATAGATCGAGGTTGGAGCGCCAAGGAGCTAGGCATGGGCGCTGAGTTCTCAGACTTGGTTTCAATGGATCCAAGACCAATGCGCATGCTTGTGTTCGAGAGCTAGGATCCGAGCTTGAGATCCCGATGCCCGTCCAAGTTTCTTGGCTGCTCATGCGCAAGCCACTAGCACCTCAATAGTATATGTCTATTTAGGAAACTCTTTTTCCTTATCAAATGATGGGAAATATTTTTCACTTCATTTTTAGATTTTAGCCAAACACCAAAAAAATGTTGTCACTTTTCAGAAATGTCACATTTTTCACGAAAAAAATGGAGTCTTAGAATTGATATGAAAAAATTACCAAAAAAGTCTTAGATCTATTGCAATTGTGTCAATTCAGTCCTAAACTGTTTTTTTAATCAATTGAGTCCAAAACCTTTTATATTTGCTCCAATTCAGTCCGTTACTGAAGTCAATTTTGGCTGCAAATCGCTGACGTGACGCGGTCAATACTAACGTGGCAATGTTTGATAATTTTTTCAATAGATTTGATTTCTTTCTTCTTTTTTTCTGTTTTTCCTTTTTTTTCTTTTCTTTTCATCTCATTCTTCCTCTAGCCGGTTTGGGCGAGGCTCGGCCTCGACCAGCCATGGCAAGGTTCGCGAGGCTCAACCTCGCCATCACTAGGCGAGCACGGCCTTGCCAACCCTCACATTTGGTCGGTTGTCGATCCAACGACCAATTAGAGGAAGAAGGAGAATGAAAAAATAATAAAGAAAAAAAGGAAATAAATAAATAACCTGAAAAAAATATTAAAATGTTATTAAAAATTGACAACTCGGTGCCGGCCAGTCAAAGTTAGCCGAAAAGACTGAATTGGTACAAATCCAAAAGGTTTAGAGCTCAATTGAAAAAAGAAAAAAATTTGTACCGAATTGGAACAATTACAATAGATTTAGGACTTTTTTGGTAATTTTCATATGCCAATCTCCAAATGGTAAATATACCCCCTAAATAAAACATATTTTGCACATGATGATACATTTGCATTCTCAAGGAAAATATCTTATTCGATACTTGTATTATCTAACATACTAACTTGATAAGATATAAGATATCAAATTGAGTATTCTTTCTTTCTTTCTTTCTTTTTTCGAGCATATGAAGAAAGAATAACACATTTAATAAGATATATAATGACATATTTGTATTCCATGTTGTGTAAGCATAATGGTACAGATTTTCTCTTGGCCCTCTCATACATGTGTGGCATATTCTCCTCTTTGTAAATCCCCCAAATAATGCCTCGAGAATATTGACGTGCGCCAACCTTGATGACTCACCAGTTGACTCAGAGCTAATGTTGAAGAACAGGATCGAGTCTTCCGCCCACCTTGGCAGACTTTGGCGGGCTGTCAGGACAAAGAAAAGAGAGTCTCCTCTACTCCTGTTCGCTGAAATATGACCACTAAACTCGCGTTCCTTCTAGAAGTGAATATTTCGACGACCGCGTTTGACAATGATTTCCAGGAAAGTGGCTCTCTTTGTCCACTCGATGCTTCTTTGGACATACTCTTCCTCCGAACACTCTATATAAACCTGACCCGCACGTCTCTCTTCTTCATCCTCACTACATTCTCACGTATCCAACTCCTTCAGAGAAGCAATACTTGAATTCATCCCTCGTTTGGCTGAATATAACCAAATGGCAGAGAAGAACCAGAACCAATACCAACTACCCGAGTCGAATGCCTATCGCCGGAGCGATCAAGAATCGCTTCATACCATGGAGGATGAGGAGGCAAAGCGTAAGAAGAGGATGAAGTTGACGATCGGCATCGTCGCCTTCATCATCTTTCAGGTCGTCCAAGCCCTCTTCTTCATCCTCGTCATCATGAAGTTCAAGTCCCCCAAGTTCAGGGTCGGCGAGTTCGACATCCAAACCTTGACCGTTGGGACTCAGGCCTCGCCCTCATTCGACATGAGCTTCGTCGCCCCGATCCGGATCAAGAACACCAACTGGGGTCCCTTCAAGTACGGTGCTTCTACCGTCAACTTCACCTACGGAGGTGTCCAAGTGGGACAAGCGATCATTCCCAAGAGCAAGGCCAACTTCAAGTCCACCAAGAAGATCGATGTGCCTGTGACCTTGAGCTCCAGTGCTTTGCCCAGCAGTTCGAATCTCGGGAGCGAATTGAGCTCGGGGATCATAACCTTGAACAGCCAAGGCGAGATCAAAGGGAAGATAACAGTGATGTTCATGTTCAAGAAGACGAAGACATCCCAGATGAATTGCACCATGACTATCGATACAACCACAAAGGCGGTCCAATCCTTGTCGTGCAAATGAGAATCGGGACGGTGATTCTCCATTAGATGGTTCCACAAGCTTTCCATAGATTATGTGAAATTATGTGTTTTCTGCCTTGTGATTTTTTTTTTTTGCGAGTTCTTTCATTCTTTCTGTAAAGACTGCGTATTGTACGAGAATATTTTCTGTTGGTTTTTTGCAAATTATTGTTGTGATGTAGTTTGATCATTTGACATGATTATTCATTGTGATTCATTTTGTAGATAATAAGATGTGTGGTAAATTTACGAATTTACAGAAACAAACTTACAAATATATCTGTGGAGATAGGATCAATTTGTAAATTCACAAAAAGAAGCTATTACTCAAATCATAGCACTCGTGTTATAAATTCGGCTTAGGCTCCGTCTATTTGCAAAAAATGAATAATTGGACAAATGTTTTCTTAAAAAGATTATTTGTATCACTTGAAAATGATTAATTAATGAAAAATACTCTCATTATCAATGAAAATTTATGCTTAAAAGTTTTGGTGGATGATGAAAATATTTTTCGTCTAATGGAAAAGCCACCTTTAAAAGTGGGAAAATAATTTTCCCACATCTTTCTTTCATCAAACCAAGCACCTTCTCCTCCGTGCATTCCTTTTAATTATTTTTATTTTTATTTTATCTCTTTTCATTTCATCTTTCTTTATTTGAATAAATCAATTTTTTTTTATTTTTTCTTTTTCTTTTTTCTTTCTTCTTCGGTCGGTTGCCGAGAACTAGCCCAAGGCAAGGTGGAGCCTCACCCAAGGCTGGCTTGGCTTGGCTCGTCGAAATTTGGCGAGCTCTAGCCTCACCCGAGGCCGGTCACCTGCGATCGCCGTGGCCAACGGCTAGCCAAAGAGAACAAAAGAAATTAAAAATAATTGGAATTTTAAATTTTTTGATATAAAGAAAAGAAAAAAATAAAATGTTATTAAAAGGAATGCACGGTGGAAAATCAAATTTTCCATATCAAATAAAGGAAAATATTTTTTATTTCATTTTCAAGTTTCAGCCAAATACAGGACAATTTTGTTATTTTTTTTTAAAAATGACTTCCTAAATTTTTTTTTTTTAGAAATGCCACATTTTTCGCGAAACAAACGGAGCATAAACCAATGATTTTATGAGCCAACTCGAGCATGTGTGGGTCGACATTTAACTACTGATCATCTGCACCTTCGAATGTGACACCCTAATTGAGGTGGCAAATGTATTCTCCTTTTTCTCGATAAACTTGTAGGCGATCGAGGCAGAATCTAAAAGGTGGATGTTGTTCCACTTCAACACGGTGCACCGAACTTGGACAAGTCGAAACAGACGTCCAAGTTGAAATAGCGCTAGTGACGAAGGAGACGTGAATCAAAGAGGAGTGACTTTAACACGGAAGATCACACGTGAGGGTGAAAGCACATACGAGGGTGTTATTTGAAGAAAGTCGCAAATTAGGGACGTGTTGCTATGTAAAGCAGTTAATATTTTCGAGTTAGCTCATGATTTAGTGACATAAACTTTCGAGTTAAGATGGATTTAACTAGATATGTTGATAGCATTTGTCTTGATTATGTCCCCAGCGAAAGGTATCGAGCTTTTGCTACTCCTTTTTTCACCGAAAATCGAAAAGGCCAGGCTAGTCATAAAGAAGATGAAAAAACCAATACTCACGCAGGGTCACGCTGAACAAGGGAACATCGGACCCGAGACACACGCTTTGATAGTTCAAAACCTTCATGTAGTTCTTGATCTACTTCGTCCAATCGGTCGTACTTATTGAGAAAACCGCCCGTCTGAATATTTTGATTATGACAAAACTATCCTCTTCTGTGAAGAATCTGTTTAATGCAAATAATATTTATATTGCAGAAATGAGCAAGTGAACTAAAGCTTATATTGTTCCAAATCTGGTATTCGGACTCAAAGTGGAGTGGTCACCTATTTGCTTTTGAGATATTAAAGTATTGCATTTAGATGGGAGATGATACCGCCTCTGATGGCTTGATCTTAAGAAGATTTATGTCACACATTAGCAAGGACTTTATTGGAGCTCAGAGTTATTGTTCTACTCTGTTCAGATTCAAAGAGTACTTCGGAAGACCGCTTCTGAATTATGTTCAGATTCAAAGAGTACTTCAGAAGACCGCTTCTGAATTATGTTCGGATTCTGCAAAATCTTTCTTGCAAATTCTAAAGACCTACGTTTGACAGGTTTCCAGTTTGATTATTTTATTTATGGAAGTTTGTAATCTTTGATTGACAGGATTATTTTTCAAGCGGATCGGGACAATATCTTCGATTGAATATGACCTTCCGGAAATCAGTTTTGTTGAATATTTGAATTAACTCTACTTATGGAAACTAAAGATTTAGTTGTATGGCAACCGAATCTGAAGAGTTCGGACTCTACTTCAACTGCTACTATATCTTCCCAAATACTGTCTTGTTTAATCATGATTGATGGCGTCCAATCAATGATTAGAGGGCGATCCTTTGAAGACCTATCCAATGGCTAGTTTGGGGGTAAAGGAGTATAAAAGGAAATCCATGGTGACCAGCCGAGTGAGATCAAAACTTACAATTCCGAAATGCTTGAGTTGTTCAGATTCACATACTTATTCTCGAGAGCTATAAGTTTTATCTTTGAGAGGCTCTGTAAGAGTGATTGAGAGTGATATCTATTGTAACCTCCATTGAATCATTTCTTCTTTGGGGATAAAGTTGCTTCGAGAGAAACATCAACAACTCCGAATTGGATCAGTTTCTACCGAACAAATAAGTGCTTCGACCAATAAAATCCATCCTCCCTAATGGAGAGATAGTTGGAGAGGTAACAAAATCCTTTAGTGGAATACAGCCAATCAGCTGTCGGCGTGGGAGAGTGGACGCAGGCTTGCTAAGCCGAACCACTATAAACATTGTGTGCAATTCTCTCTACTCTAAACTTTCATTACTATCTCTAGATCTCTGCACTTGATATTTTGAACTGATTTCTAAACTGTCTCGGTTTGTGTTTTGAACTTGTTTAAATTTCGCACAAAGTTTCAAAATTATTCAGAATTTCCTATTCATCTCCCTCTAAGTGATATTGCTAGATACAATAGTCATTCAGTGGCGACGTGGCTCAAAATGATCTTGGTGATGACTCTAGTATTCAAACCTTCCATTTGATCGTGACAAGCGAAAACAAAAACAAAAAAAGGTTAAGAACTTTTTCAACAGTTTTCCCCTGATAGACTAGAGGCAAGCTCGGGCCAAACTGACTTGAAGACCAATGTAGGTGGGTCTAAGTCGCATTACTCTTTTACCGGTCAAGCCGTCTCTTATTAGTTTACAACTTTCATTTTATTCATGCTATCCGAGCATCAACGGTCTCCAAATAATCCATGTCCATTTTCGATATGTACCACATGAATTGACATTTAATTATGATATCAAGTACCTATGATTAAACAATTGGGGTCATCATCGTGGCGAAAATGATATTTTAGAAGTCAAACGACTCATGCTCTTGACTGGGTTTGCTTCTGTCCCCATTGTGCCTTAACCACTACTTTAGTACCCACTTGGAAGAAAAGAACATGGGAAAGCACTCAGGGGGGCCAATCAATTCATGTGATCGAAGCTTGTATTGATAGAACAATATTGTCCAACCATAAAAAAAAAGGCGTCCTTCTTTATTGAAGAAGCAATGTCCGGAAGTCAAAACTAATAGTAATAAGTCGCATTCCTCTAGAAGAACTCGATGATTCCAACGTTCGGACGCGTTGGCGTCGCAAATCAATTGCAAGCTTCCTGGAAATTGATTCTCATATCCACTCGTGTCGTGTCCCAAACATCGTATATATACCTCGGCATATCCAGGACTTCTCAACATTCTCAGCCTTCTCACTTCTCATATCTCCAATTCCTTCAGCGAAGCAAAAACTCGAAAATCACAAACCAGCTCCCCACAACTACAAGACCATCTAGCAATGGCAGAGAAGAACCAGAACCAATACCACCCACCCGAACCGAACGGCGATCACCGGAACGATCAAGAATCACTTCACACCCTGGACGATGAGGAGGCCAAACGCAAGAAGAGGATGAAGTGGACGATCGGCATCATCGCCTTCGTCATCTTTCAGGTAGTCCAAGCTCTCTTCTTCGTCCTGGTCATCATGAAGTTCAAGTCCCCCAAGTTCAGGGTCGGCGACTTTGCCATCCAGACTCTGACTGTCGGGACTCAGGCCTCCCCTTCGTTCGACTTGAGCTTCGTTGCCCCGATCCGAGTCAAGAACACCAACTGGGGTCCCTTCAAGTACGATGCCTCCACTATTAACTTCACCTATGGAGGTGTCCAGGTGGGACAAGCCATCATTCCGAAGAGCAAGGCCAACTTCAAGTCCACCGAGAAGATCGATGTGGACGTAACTTTGAGCTCTGGCAATTTGTCTAGCGATATCAATTCTAATCTCGGAAGCGAACTGAGCTCTGGGGTCATAACGTTGACTAGTCAAGGCGAGCTTAAAGGAAAGATTACAGTCATGTTCATGTTCAAGAAGAAGAAGACCTCGCAAATGAATTGCACCATGGCAATCAATACTACAACAAAGATGGTCCAATCCTTGTCGTGTAAATGAAATTCCTAAGTGTAATTCTCGGCGATGGACATCTTGCGAGCTCACTTTTATATCTTCTTTCTACGAGTTATCCATCGATTGAATAGAGAAATTTATGCACTTCTATCGTTCTGTGGATCGCTTCATTCATTTATGAGTTCTTTGTTTGTTCAGTATACATTTCATATAATGTGCCAGACATTGTGTGCTTTGGATTTGGAAATTCATTTCGGGCAATTGAACATTCTCAACCTATTTCTTCCTAAGACCAAAGATATTTGTGCCAAAATAACATATGCCAAGAAGAACAAAAGGCCTGGACACGGAATGGATCTTGAAGTACTATTTGTGCATCCCCTTGACCAAATCCACCCACATTAGGATTAATCGTTAATGGCAAATCAAGCTTAAATCATAACAGCACAATCACCTCGCAATAATATTTTGCAAAAATATTGTGTTATTCTGAAAACCGAGTCTCACATCCACTTGTGTTATATATATAATGTTAAAATACACATGTGAGTTATACTAAAGAAATCCCACGTCGAAAAATTGGTATGGAGTAAAGTAGTTAATATTTCTTAGTTGACACATAACTCATTGGCTTAAGTTTTTAAGTAAAGGTGGGTCCAACGTCTAATTTTACAATCTCTTGTGTTAAGTAAAAGTTGAAAAGTAAGGAAGCTCTTATGGTTTAAGCTTTTTTCTCTTTTAGCGTCCTTTCCGTTAAATCTTTAGACCTTGATTGTTCTGACTTTTGAAATATCATAAGCGCACAGTTGTCTCATAGGCATGCTTTCTCTTTACTTATCGCGGCATTTATCCATGTTACTTTATCTATTTAAGAACTTAAGATTTTATAATCCATTCCTAAAAAATATTTTCCCCATTTTTGGCGTTAGAATAGCTTAGAAAATTGAGTCAACAAAAAATATTTTCTCAGCCACCAGGAAAAAATTTCCTATCAAAACTGAAATTTTGGAAAATGATTTCTTTTTTAAAAAATCGAAAATTATTTTCCAAAATATGATTAAGTACTAACCCTTGGATCAAAACTCTACGCTTGAGCACAAGAACCCCAATACTCATTGCTAGGGCGGCACCTAGAATTCCAGTGCTCGGGATACCCGCATCCCTGCCCCGATCCATTGATGTTGGGTAAGCCTGATTGCCGGGGAGCAGGACCTAGCCTTGATGGAGTTAAACATGGGTGCCAAGGTCCCGAGCCCGACCACGATGGACCAGGGTCCGAGCGCAGGAGACCAGGTCTACGATACGGGGTTTGCGAACCGACCTCGATGGAATTGGATGCGAGCACAGGTACAAGAATCCCGAGCCCAGCCTCAATTGACCTAGGGTGCTAGCGTCTCGATCTTTGAAGCTGGGATCCCAGGCCTGTGTCCTAGCATGGCCAAACATCTATAGATCGAGGTCGGAGCGCCAAGGAGCTAGGCATGGGCGCTGAGTTCTCAGGCTTGGTTTCAATGGATCCAAGACCAATGCGCATGCTTGTGTTCGAGAGTTGGGATCCAGGCTTGAGATCCCGATGCCCGTCCAAGTTTCTTGGCTGCTCATGCGCAAGCCACTAGCACCTCAGTAATATATGTCTTTTTAGGAAACTCTTTTTCCTTATCAAATGATGGGAAATATTTTTCACTTCATTTTTAGATTTTAGCCAAACACCAAAAAAATGTTGTCATTTTTCAGAAATGTCACATTTTTCACGAAAAAAATGGAGTCTTAGAATTAATATGAAAAAATTACCAAAAAAGTCTTAGACCTATTACAATTGTGTCAATTCAATCCTAAACTGTTTTTTTAATCAATTGAGTCCAAAACCTTTTATATTTGCTCTAATTCAGTCCATTACGGAGGTCAATTTTGGCTGCAAATCGCCGACGTGACGTGGTTGATACTAACGTGGCAATGTTTGACAATTTTTCAATAAATTTGATTTCTTTCTTCTTTTTTTCTATTTTCCCTTTTTTTCTTTTCTTTTCATCTCATTCTTCCTCTAGCCGGTTTGGGCGAGGCTCCGCCTCGACCGGGCGAGGCTAAACCTCGCCATGGCTGGTCGAGGCCGAGCTCGTCCAGCAACGGCAAGGTCGAGCGGCGCCGGATCCGGGCAAGGCCGACCTCGCCATCACTAGGCAAGCACGACCTCGCCAACCCTCGCATTCGGTCGGTTGTCGATCCAACGACCAGTTAGAGGAAGAAGGAGAATGAAAAAAAAAATAAAGAAAAAAAGGAAATAAATAAATAACCTGAAAAAAAAATATTAAAATGCTATTAAAAATTGACAACTCAGCGCCAGCCAGTCAAAGTTAGCCGAAAAGATTGAATTGGTGCAAATCCAAAAGGTTTAGAGCTCAATTGAAAAAAGAAAAAATTTGTACCGAATTGGAACAGGTTACAATAGATTTAGGACTTTTTTGGTAATTTTCATATGTCAATCTCCAAATGGTAAATAAACCCCCTAAATAAAACATATTTTGCACATGATGATACATTTGCATTCTCAAGGAAAATATTTTATTCGATACTTGTATTATCTAACATACTAACTTGATAAGATATAAGATATCAAATTGAGTAGTCTTTCTTTCTTTCTTTCTTTTTTCTAGCATATGAAGAAAGAATAACACATTGAATAAGATATATAATGACATATTTGTATTCCATGTTGTGTAAGCATAATGGTACAGATTCTCTTGGCCCTCTCATACATGTGTGGCATATTCTCCTCTTTGTAAATCCCCCAAATAATGCCTCGAGAATATTGACGTGCACCAACCTTGATGACTCACCAGTTGACTCAGAGCTACTGTTGAAGAACAGGATCGAGTCTTCCGCCCACCTTGGCAGACTTTGGCGGGCTGCCAGGACAAAGAAAAGAGAGTCTCCTCTACTCCTGTTCGCTGAAATATGACCACTAAACTCGCGTTCCTTCTAGAAGTGAATATTTCGACGACCGCGTTTGACAATGATTTCCAGGAAAGTGGCTCTCTTTGTCCACTCGATGCTTCTTTGGACATACTCTTTCTCCTAACACTATATATAAACCTGACCCGCACATCTCTCTTCTTCATCCTCACTACATTCTCACGTATCCAACTCCTTCAGAGAAGCAACACTTGAATTCATCCCTCGTTTGGCTGAATATAACCAAATGGCAGAGAAGAACCAGAACCAATACCAACTACCCGAGTCGAATGCCTATCGCCGGAGCGATCAAGAATCGCTTCATACCATGGAGGATGAGGAGGCAAAGCATAAGAAGAGGATGAAGTGGACGATCGGCATCGTCGCCTTCGTCATCTTTCAGGTCGTCCAAGCCCTCTTCTTCATCCTCGTCATCATGAAGTTCAAGTCCCCCAAGTTCAAGGTCGGCGAGTTCGACGTCCAAACCTTGACCGTTGGGACTCAGGCCTCGCCCTCATTCGACATGAGCTTCGTCGCCCCGATCCGGATCAAGAACACCAACTGGGGTCCCTTCAAGTACGGTGCTTCTACCGTCAACTTCACCTACGGAGGTGTCCAAGTGGGACAAGCGATCATTCCCAAGAACAAGGCCAACTTCAAGTCCACCAAGAAGATCGATGTGCCTGTGACCTTGAGCTCCAGTGCTTTGCCCAGCAGTTCGAATCTCGGGAGCGAATTGAGCTCGGGGATCATAACCTTGAACAGCCAAGGCGAGATCAAAGGGAAGATAACAGTGATGTTCATGTTCAAGAAGACGAAGACATCCCAGATGAATTGCACCATGACTATCGATACAACCACAAAGGCGGTCCAATCCTTGTCGTGCAAATGAGAATCGGGACGGTGATTCTCCATTAGATGGTTCCACAAGCTTTCCATAGATTATGTGAAATTATGTGTTTCTGCCTTGTGATTTTTTTGCAAGTTCTTTCATTCTTTCTGTAAAGACTGCGTATTGTACGAGAATATTTTCTGTTGGTTTTTCGGAAATCATTGTTGTGATGTAGTTTGATCATTTGACATGATTATTCATTGTGATTCATTTTGTAGATAACAAGATGTGTGGTAAATTTACGAATTTACAGAAACAAACTTACAAATATATCTGTGGAGATAGGATCAATTTGTAAATTCACAAAAAGAAGCTATTATTCAAATCATAGCACTCGTGTTATAAATTCGGCTTAGGCTCCGTTTGTTTGCAAAAAATGAATGATTGGAAAAATATTTTCTTAAACATGATTATTTGTATCACTTGAAAATGATTAATTAATGAAAAATACTCTCATTATCAATGAAAATTTATGCTTAAAAGTTTTGGTTGATGATGAAAATATTTTTCATCTGATGAAAATGGAAAAGCCACCTTTAAAAGTGGGAAAATAATTTTCCCTCATCTTTCTTTCACCAAACCAAGCACCTTCTCCTCCGTGCATTCCTTTTAATTATTTTTATTTTTATTTTATCTCTTTTCAATTTATCTTTCTTTATTTGAATAAATCAATTTTTTTTAATATTTTCTTTTTCCTTTTTCTTTCTTCTTCGGTTGGTTGCCAAGAATTGGCCCCAGGCAAGGTGGAGCCTCACCCAAGGCCGGATTGGCTTGGCTCATCGAAATTTGGCGAGCTCTAGCCTCACCCGAGGCCCATCACCTGTTGTCGTTGTGGCTAGCGACCAGCCAAAGAGAACCAAAAAAATTAAAAATAGTTAGAATTTTAAATTTTTTTATATAAAGAAAAGAAAAAAAATAAAAAATGTTATTAAAAGTAATGCACGGAGGAAAATAAAATTTTCCATATCAAATAAAGGAAAATATTTTTTTATTTCATTTTCGGGTCTCGGCCAATGTCGGAAAATTTTGTTATTTTTCTGAAAGATCACTTCCCAAAATTTTTTTTTTAAAATATCACATTTTTCGAGAAATAAATGGAGCATAAACCAATGGTTTTTATGAGCCAACTCGAGCATGTGTGGGTCGGCATTTAATTACTGATCATGTGCACCTTCGAATGTGACACCCTAATTGAGGTGGCAAATGTATTCTCTTTTTTCTCAATAAACTTGTAGGCGATCGAGGCAGAATCTAAAAGGTGGATGTTGTTCCACTTCAACACGGTGCACCAAACTTGGACAAGTCAAAACAGACGTTCAAGTTGAAATAGCGCTGGTGACGAAGGAGACGTGAATCAAAGAGGAGTGACTTTAACACGGGAAGATCACACGCGAGGGTGAAAGCACATACGAGGGTGTTATTTGAAGAAAGTCGCAAATTAGGGACGTGTTGCTATGTAAAGCAGTTAATATTTTTGAGTAAGCTCATAATTCAATTACATAAACTTTCGAGTTAAAATGAATTTAACTATATATGTTGATAGCATTTGTCTTGATTATGTCCCCAGCGAAAGGTATCAAGCTTCTGCTACTCCTTTCAACACCGAAAATCGAAAAGGCCAGGCTAGTCATAAAGAAGATGAAAAAACCAATACTCACGCAGGGTCAAGCTGAACAAGGGAACATCGGACCCGAGACACACACTTTGATAGTTCAAAACCTTCATGTAGTTCTTGATCTACTTCGTCCAATCGGTCGTCCTTGTTGAGGAAACCTTCCTTTTGAATATTTTAATTATGACAAAACTATCATCTTCTGTGAAGAATCTGTTTAATGCAAATAATATTTATATTGCAGAAATGAGCAAGTGAACTAAAGCTTATGTTATTCCAAATCTGGTATTCGGACTCAAAGTGGAGTAGTCACGTATTTGCTTCTGAGATATTAAAGTCTTGTATTTAGATGGGAGATGATACTGCCTCCGAAGGCTTGATCTTAAGAAGATTTATGTGACACATCAGCAAGGACTTTATTGGAGCTTAGAGTCATTGTTCTACTCTGTTTAGATTCAAAAAGTACTTCAAAAGACTGCTTATGAATTATGTTCGGATTCTGCAATATCTTTCTTACAAATTCTAAAAACCCACGTTTGGCGGGTTTCCGGTTTGATTATTTTATTTATGGAAGTTTGTAATCTTTGATTGACAGGATTATTTTTCAATCGGATCAGGACAATATCTTCGATTGCATATTACCTTCCGGAAATAAGTTTTGTTGAAGATTTGAATTAACTCTACTTATGGAAACTAAAGATTTAGTTGTATGGGCGACTGAATCTAAAGAGTTCAGACTCTACTCCAACGGCTACTATATCTTCCCAAATACTGTCTTGTTCAATCATAATTGTTGGCGTCCAATCAATGATTAAAGGGAGATCCTTTGAAGACCTGTCCAACGGCCGGTTTGGGGGTAACGGAGAATAAAAGGAAGATCCATGGTGACCGGTTGAGTGAGATCAAAACTTACAATTCCAAAATGCTTGAGTTATTCAGATTCACATACTTGTTCTCGAGAGCTATAAGTTTTATCTTTGAAAGTTTCTGTAAGAGTGATTGAGAATGATATCTCTTGTAACCTCCATTGAATCATTTCTTCTTTGGAGGATAAAGTTACTTCGAGTGAAACATCAACAACTCCGAATTGGATCAATTTCTCCTCAATAAATAAGTGCTTCGACCAATAAAATCCTCCCTATTGGAGAGATAGTTGGAGAGGTGACAAAACCCTCTAGTGGATTCAGCTAATCGGTTGTCGGCGTGGGAGAGTGGACGTAGGCATGCTAAGCCGAACACTATAAATATTGTGTGCAATTCTCTCTACTCTAAACTTTCATTACTGTCTCTAGATCTCTGCACATGATATTTTGAACTGATTTCTAAACTACCTTAGTTTGTGTTTTGAACTTGTTTAAATTTCGCATTAAGTTTCAAAACTGTTTCGAATTACCTATTCACCCCCATCTAAGTGATATTGCTAGATACAATAGTGTTTTAGTGGCGACGTGGCTCAAAATGATCTTGGAGATGACTCTAGTAATCAAACCTTCCATTTGATCGTGACAAGCAAAAACAAAAACAAAAAAAGGTTAAGAACTTTTTCAACAATTTTCCCCCGGTCAAGCCGTCTCTTATTGGTTTACAACTTTCATTTTATTCATGCTATCCGAGCATCAACAATCTCCAAATAATCCATGTCCATTTTTAACCATATTTTCGATATGTACCACATGAATTGACATTTAATTATGATATCAAGTACCTATGATTAAACAATTGGGGTCATCGTCGTGGCGAAAATGATATTTTAGAAGTCAAACGACACATGCTCTTGACTGGGTTTGCTTCTGTCCCCATTGTGCCTTAACCACTACTTTAGCACCCACTTGGAAGAAAAGAACATGGGAAAGCACTCAGGGGGGCCAATCAATTCATGTGATCGAAGCTTGTATTGATAGAATAATATTGTCCAACCATAAAAAGAAAGGCGTCCTTCTTTATTGAAGAAGCAATGTCCGGAAGTCAAAACTAATAGTAATAAGTCGCATTCCTCTAGAAGAACACCATGATTCCAACGTTCGGACGCGTTGGCGTCTCAAATCAATTGCAAGCTTCCTGGAAATTGATTCTCATATCCACTCGTGTCGTGTCCCAAACATCGTATATATACCTCGGCATATCCAGGACTTCTCAACATTCTCAGCCTTCTCACTTCTCACATCTCCAATTCCTTCAGCGAAGCAAAAACTCGAAAATCACAAACCAGCTCCCCACAACTACAAGACCATCTAGTAATGGCAGAGAAGAACCAGAACCAATACCACCCACCCGAATCGAACGGCTATCACCGGAACGATCAAGAATCACTTCACACCCTGGACGATGAGGAGGCCAAACGCAAGAAGAGGATGAAGTGGACGATCGGCATCATCGCCTTCGTCATCTTTCAGGTAGTCCAAGCTCTCTTCTTCGTCCTGGTCATCATGAAGTTCAAGTCCCCCAAGTTCAGGGTCGGCAACCTTGCCATCCAGACTCTAACCGTCGGGACTCAGGCCTCCCCTTCGTTCGACATGAGCTTCGTTGCCCCGATCCGAGTCAAGAACACCAACTGGGGTCCCTTCAAGTACGATGCCTCCACTATTAACTTCACCTATGGAGGTGTCCAGGTGGGACAAGCCATCATTCCGAAGAGCAAGGCCAACTTCAAGTCCACCAAGAAGATCGATGTGGACGTAACTTTGAGCTCCGGCAATTTGTCGAGCGATATCAATTCTAATCTCGGAAGCGAACTGAGCTCTGGGGTCATAACGTTGACTAGTCAAGGCGAGCTTAAAGGAAAGATTACAGTCATGTTCATGTTCAAGAAGAAGAAGACCTCGCAAATGAATTGCACCATGGCAATCAATACTACAACAAAGATGGTCCAATCCTTGTCGTGTAAATGAAATTATTGAGTGTAATTCTCGGCGATGGACATCTTGCGAGCTCACCTTTATATCTTCTTTCTACGAGTTATCCATCGATTGAATAGAGAAATTTATGTACTTCTATCGTTCTGTGGATCGCTTCATTCATTTATGAGTTCTTTGTTTGTTCAGTATACATTTCACATAATGTGCCAGACATTGTGTGCTTTGGATTTGGAAATTCATTTCGGACAATTGAACATTCTCAACCTATTTCTTCTTAAGACCAAAGATATTTGTGCCAAAATAACATATGCCAAGAAGAACAAAAGGCCTGGACACGGAATGGCTCTTGAAGTACTATTTGTGCATCCCCTTGACCAAATCTACCCACATTAGGATTAATCGTTAATGGCAAATCAAGCTTAAACCATAACAGCACAATCACCTCGCAATAATATTTTGCAAAAATATTGTGTTATTCTGAAAATCGAGCCTCACATCCACTTGTGTTTTATATGTGTATGTGTGTGTGTTGTTAAAATATATATGTAAGTTGGCACATAACTCATTGGCTTAAGTTTTTAAGTAAAAGTGGATCCAACGTCCAATTTTACAATCTCTTGTGTTAAGTAAAAGTTGAAAAGTAAGGAAGCTGCTATGGTTTAAGCTTTTTTCTCTTTTAGTGTCCTTTCCGTTAAATCTTTACACCTTGATTGTTCTGACTTTTGAAATATAATAAGCGCACAGTTGTCTCATAGGTAGGCTTTCTCTTGATTTATCGCGGCGTTTATCCATGTTACTTTATCTATTTAAGAACTTCAGATTTTATAGTGCATTCGTTACGCGAAAAAATATTTTCCTCATTTCTGGCGTTTGTATAGCTTAGAAAAATGAGTCAACAAAAATTATTTTCTCAGCCACCAGGAAAAAATTTCCTATCAAAACTGAAATTTTGGAAAATGATTTCTTTTTTAAAAGTTCAAAAATTATTTTCCAAAATATGATTAAATACTAACGCTTGGATCAAAAACTCTACGCTTGAGCAGAGGAACCCCAATACTCATTGCTGGGGCAATGCCTGGGATTCCATTGCTCGGGATACCTGCATCCCTGCCCCAATCCATTAATGTTGGGTAAGCCTAAGTGCCAAGGAGCAAGGCCTAGCCTTTATGGAGTCAAACATGGGTGCCAAGGTCCCGAGCACGACCTCGATGGACCAAGGTCCGAGCACGGGAGACCGGGTCTCTAATACGGGGTTTGCGAACCGGCCTCGATGGAATTGGACACAAGCACAAGTACCAGAATCCCGAGCTTAGCCTTGATTGACCTAGGGTGCTATCGTCTCGATCTCTAGAGCTGGGATCCCAGGCCTGTGTCCTAGCATGGCCCGACATCTATAGATCAAGGTCGGGGCGCCAAGGAGCTAGGCATGGGCGCCGAGTTCTCGGGCTTGGTTTCAATGGATCCAAGACCGGAGCGCATGCTTGTGTTTGAGAGTTGGGATCCGGGCTTGAGATCCCGATGCCCATCCAAGTTTCTTGGCTACTCATGCGCAAGCCACTAGCACCTCAGTAGTATATGTCTATTTAGGAAACTCTTTTTCCTTATCAAATGATGGGAAATATTTTCACTGCATTTTTAGATTTTAGCCAAACACCAAAAAAAATATTGTCATTTTTCAGAAATGTCACATTTTTCACGAAAAAAATGGAGTTTTAGAATTGATATGAAAAAGTTACCAAAAAAGTCTTAGACCTATTGCAATTATGTCAATTCAGTCCTAAACTATTTTTTTAATCAATTGAGTCCAAAACCTTTTACATTTGCTCCAATTCAATCCATCAGACAGGTCAATTTTGGCTACAAATTGCTAACGTGACGTGATCGATACTAACGTGACGCAATCGATAATAACGTGGCAATTTTTGATAATTTTTCAATAAATTTTATTTCTTTTTTTTCTTTTTTTTTTTTTTTTTTCTTCTCATTCTTCCTCTAGCCGGTCTGGGCGAGGCTTGGCCTTGACCAAGCGAAGCTCAACCTCGCCATGGCTGGTCAAGGCCGAGCTCGTCCAACAACAGCAAGGTCGAGCCTCGCCAAATCCGGGCAAGGCCGACCTCGCCATCACTAGGCGAGCATGGCCTTGCCAACCCTCGCATCTAGTCAATCGCCGATCGAACGACCAGCTGGAGGAAGAAGGAGAATTGAAAAAAAAAAAAAAGGAAATAAATAAATAACTTGAAAAAATATTAAAATGCTATTAAAAATTGACAAGTCAGCGCCGGCCATTCAAAGTTAGCCGAAAAGACTGAATTGGTGCAAATTCAAAAGGTTTAGGACTCAATTGAAAAAAGAAAAAATTTAGTACTGAATTGGCACAATTACAATAGGTTTAGGACTTTTTTGGTAATTTTCATATGTCAATCTCCAAATGGTAAATATACCCCCTAAATAAAACATATTGTGCACATGATGATACATTTGCATTCTCAGGGAAAATATCTTATTCGATACTTGTATTATCTAACATATTAACGTGATAAGATATAGGGTATCAAATTGAGTATTCTTTCTTTCTTTCTTTCTTTCTTTTCTTGCATATGAAGAAACGATATCACGTTTAATAAGATATATAATGACATAGTTGTATTCCATGTTGTGTAAGCATAATGGTACAGATTTTCTCTTGGCCCTCTCATACATGTGTGGCATATTCTCCTCTTTGTAAATCCCCCAAATAATGCCTCGAGAATATTGACGTGCACCAACCTTGATGACTCACCAGTTGACTCAGAGCTACTGTTGAAGAACAGGATCGAGTCTTCCGCCCACCTTGGCAGACTTTGGCGGGCTGCCAGGACAAAGAAAAGAGAGAGTCTCCTCTACTCCTGTTTGCTGAAATATGACCACTAAACTCGCGTTCCTTCTAGAAGTGAATATTTCGACGACCGCGTTTGACAATGATTTCCAGGAAAGTGGCTCTCTTTGTCCACTCGATGCTTCTTTGGACATACTCTTTCTCCGAACACTATATATAAACCTGACCCGCACATCTCTCTTCTTCATCCTCACTACATTCTCACGTATCCAACTCCTTCAGAGAAGCAATACTTGAATTCATCCCTCGTTTGGCTGAATATAACCAAATGGCAGAGAAGAACCAGAACCAATACCAACTACCCAAGTCAAATGCCTATCGCCGGAGCGATCAAGAATCGCTTCATACCATGGAGGATGAGGAGGCAAAGCGTAAGAAGAGGATGAAGTGGACAATCGGCATCATCGCCTTCGTCATCTTTCAGGTCGTCCAAGCCCTCTTCTTCATCCTTGTCATCATGAAGTTCAAGTCCCCCAAGTTCAGGGTCGGCGAGTTTGACATCCAAACCTTGACCGTTGGGACTCAGGCCTCGCCCTCATTCCACATGAGCTTTGTCGCTCCGATCCAGATCAAGAACACCAACTGGGGTCCCTTCAAGTACGGTGCTTCTACCGTCAACTTCACCTACGGAGGTGTCCAAGTGGGACAAGCGATCATTCCCAAGAACAAGGCCAACTTCAAGTCCACCAAGAAGATCGATGTGCCTGTGACCTTGAGCTCCAGTGCTTTGCCCAGCAGTTCGAATCTCGGGAGCGAATTGAGCTCGGGGATCATAACCTTGAACAGCCAAGGCGAGATCAAAGGGAAGATAACAGTGATGTTCATGTTCAAGAAGACGAAGACATCCCAGATGAATTGCACCATGACTATCGATACAACCACAAAGGCGGTCCAATCCTTGTCGTGCAAATGAGAATCGGGACGGTGATTCTCCGTTAGATGATTCCACAAGCTTTCCATGGATTATGTGAAATTATGTGTTTCTGCCTTGTGATTTTTTTTGCAAGTTCTTTCATTCTTTCTGTAAAGACTGCGTATTATACGAGAATATTTTCTGTTGGTTTTTTGCAAATCATTGTTGTGATGTAGTTTGATCATTTGACATGATTATTCATTGTGATTCATTTTATAGACGAAAAGATGTGTGGTAAATTTACGACTTACAGAAAAAAACTTACAAAGATATCCGTGGAGATAGGATCAATAAAAAAAAGCTATTACAAGTCATAGCACTCGCCTCATAAATTCAGGGAAAAAATCCAAAAAAGGGCCCGAAGTCCTCTTGTTTTCTCAAATAAGGGCCCAAAGTGAACTATGTTTCAAATAAGAGCCCAAAGTAACATAGTACGTTTCAATTAAAGGTCCGAAGTGGTCATAATGTTTCAAAAAAGGGTCGGCCTCGAATGGTGTTTTCGTCATTTCACATTTTAATTTTTTTATTCATTTTTTTCTTTTTTCCGATTAAAAAAAAAAGCCATGCACAAGCGGGAGGGCTACCCCTCCCGCCGGTGGCCATCGGCACACCGCGGTGGGGGAGTCGGCGAGCGCGGCGAAGGCCGGCGGGGTCGCCGCCGACCCCACCGGTCAGAGGCGAGGGCCAAAAGCCCTCGCCAAAACCGGGAGACGGTCGGGCCCTCTCCCGGATGCGGGTGAGGGCCGGCGGTCCCCGCCTAGATCGAGGGTCATCATCCGTCGCCTGGGATCGGGCCGAGGTCGCCTTGACCAAGCGACCCCCCACTAGCGACGGGGCAACAGCCGGCGACCCCGGATCCGGGCGAGGACCGTCGACCCTCACCCGGATCCGGGAGAGGGCCCGACCCTCTCTCGATTTTAGCGAGGGCCAAAGGCCCTTGCCTCGGGTCGGCTAGGTCGTCGGCCCTCGCCGAGGCGCCGGCAACCCAGCCAACCTTTGCCACCCTTGCCTACGACCCTGCGGCGGTGGGGCGGTGGCCATAGGCGGGAGGGTCGGCCCTCTCGCCTGTGAAAGTCTACTTTCTCCTTTTTTTTTTTTTTTTTGAAAACAGATAACAAAAAGTATAATAAAAAATAAAAAAATTAAATAAGTAAAAAGACTAAA
This sequence comes from Rhodamnia argentea, assembly GCF_020921035.1. NCBI lineage: Eukaryota > Viridiplantae > Streptophyta > Magnoliopsida > Myrtales > Myrtaceae > Rhodamnia > Rhodamnia argentea. Next base: position 32,331,710 of record NC_063152.1, read on the forward strand.
ATGCCCTTAAATCAGGCCCCTTTTTTGAGATTTTATGGTCATTTCAAGTCATTATTTGAAATGATGTTCACTTGGGGCCTTATTTGAGAAAACATGAGGACTTCGGGCCCTTTTTTAAAAAAGTGTTCACTTGGGCCCTTATTTGAAAAAACATGAGGACTTCGGGCCATTTTTTGGATTTTTCCCTAAATTGAGCTCAGGCTCCCTTTGCTTTTGCAGAAAATCAATGATTCTAAAAATAGTATATTAAAAATGATTCATTGTATCGCTTGAAAATATTCGGTTAATGAAAAATAATTTCATTGTTGGTGAACATTTATGTCTAGGAATTTTCGTGGATGATGGCTCAATGAAAAAAACACTTCAAAAGTGGGGAAAATTATCGCCCCTTTTTGAAAAGAGGAAATCATTTTCCATCCTCTTTTTTTCGTCAAACCAAGCATGTTCTTTTTTATACACTCATTATTATTATTATTTTTTATTGTTTCTTTTATTTTGAAAAAAATAAAATTCTTCCTTTTCTTTTTTATTTTTAATGTTTTTTGTTAATTTTATTTTTCTTAGAGATCCGCCCCAGGCTAGGTGAGCCTCACCCGAGGCCTGCAAGGTTTGGCACGCCGAAATTTTGGCGAGCTATAGCCTCGACCGGGGTTGATGGCCATGGTGAGCGACCAGCGGAAGTAGAAGCAAAAAGAAAAGGAAAGAAACGAAAAAATTTAAAAAAATTAATGATCATTAATAATTAAAATTTCAATTTTTAAAAGAAGAAAAACTAAAAAAAATATTGATAAAAGGAGTGCACAAAATAAAATCAAATCGGACCAAAAATATTTTCAAGTTCATTTGAGGTTTCAGCCAAATACCAGAAAATATTGTCATTTTCCTTAAAAGCGACTTCCTGAAAAACATCTTAAGGAAATGCCTCACTTTTCAAGAATCAAACGGAGCGTAGATCGATGGTTTTTATGAGCCGACGCAAGCATGTGTGGATCGACATTTAATTAGTGATTATCCGCACCTTCGAACGTGACTCCTTAATTGAGGTGGCAAACGGTGTTCCTTTTTTTCTCGAGAAACTTGGTTGGGCCAAGGCGATCGAGGCAGAATCTAAAAGGTGGATGTCGTTCCACTTCAACACGGTCCACCAAACTTGGACAGAGTCAAAACAGACGTTCAAGTTGAAATAGCGTTGGAGACGAAGGAGACGCGAATCTAAGGGGAGCGACTTTAACACGGGAAGCTCACACGCGAGGGCGAAAGCACATATGAGGGTGTTATTTGAAGAAAGTCGCACATTAGGTATTTGTTGCAACGTGAAGCGATTATATATTTTCGAGTTAGCTCATGATTTAGTGATATAAATTTTCGAGTTAAAATGGATTTAACTAGATATGACGATAGCATTTCTCTTGATAATGTCCTCAAAGCGAAAGGTATCGAGCTTCTGCTATTCCTTCCGACACGGGCAACGGAAAAGGCCAGGCTAGTCATAAAGAAGATGAAAAAAAAAACCAAAACTCACGCAGGGTCAAGCTGAACAAGGGAACATCCGACACGAGTCGCACGCTTTGAAAGTTCAAAACCTTCTAGCAGTTCTTGATCTTCTTCGTCCAATCGGTCGTCCTTCCGTGGCGACGTGGCTCAAAACGTACGGCAACGATCTTGGAGACGACTCTCGTAATCGAACCTTCCATTTGATCATGACAAGCCAAAACAAAAAAATGGGAAAACGAAGACTTCTCCCCTTAAAAGAACAAGGCATCTCTCTCTTGTAGTTGTTGGTGAAATCTTTTCTCCGTGAACTCGCGTCCGTCTAGAAGTAAGAATTCCAACATAAAGATACACGCGTCTTAACATAGTATTATTCCATTTCCGTTTTCCTCGAAGGTGGTCTCACACTCGCTCTTCCTTGTTTTCGACGCACACACACACCCTTGCCTGATCTCGACAAACTTCACATATAAAACCTCATACTGAGCCCCCACTTCTTCCAATCCTCACAGACACTTGTCACAGATCCTTAACCCAAATTTGGCGAGAACCTCAGAATCGTGGTTACAAGTTTTCCCGAGACACCGGCGATGGCGGAACCCAACCACAACCGCAGGATCGACGAAGAGACGTTGCTAACGATGGAGGAGGCGAAGCGCAAGAAGAGGATGAAGTGGACGATCGGCATCATCGCCTTCGTCATCTTTCAGGTAGTGCAGGCTCTCTTCTTCGTGCTGGTCATTATGAAGTTCAAGTCCCCCAAGTTCAGGGTCGCCGAGTTCGACATCCAAACTTTGGAGTTCAATCAGTCCTCGCCCTCATTCAACATGAGCTTCGTGGCTCCGATCCGGGTCAAGAACACCAACTGGGGTCCCTTCAAATACGGTGCTTCTACTGTCGACTTCACCTACGGAGGCTTCCCAGTGGGACAAGCGATCATTCCCAAGAGCAAGGCCAACTTCAAGTCCACCAAGAAGATCAACGTGGACGTCACTCTGAACTCTGCTACTTTGTCTAACAATTCGAACCTCGGGAGCGATTTGAGCTCTGGTGTCATAACCTTAAACAGTCAAGGCGAGCTTAGAGGGAAGATAACGGTGATGTTCATGTTCAAGAAGAAGAAGACCTCGCAGATGAATTGCACCATGGCAATCAGCACCTCGACAAAGGCGGTACAGTCCTTGTCATGTAATTGAGCATGCCCGGGAGAGGTGGTTCCGCATCATATTATGGCTTTGTATTGCTCGGTTTCATTTGTTGTCGATGCATTTTTCGCGGACCGCATCAACCTCAGTATTCTATCTTGTTTGAATTTGCCTTACCTTTTTGTTCACATCACATGTACTGCCCTCAGATTGAAGCTTCAGCTTGGTGTTCTTAATTATGTGTCTCCCCTAAACGAGAAATCTACCACTGTTTATCGCGACGATCATTGTTCATGCGTCGATTCACTTCACATACAGAGACAATCGGTTAGTCCTATATACGTCGTGCGTAATAAGTTATGTAGTTTGGTGTAGCATTGATCTGGTTACTTAGTAACCTGCATTTCTTGTACTTGTGCGCTCCTATATCTGATGGGCGTTGTAGGGAATGTTTGGTCTAACCCACAATGCACTTCTGGAGCAGAGAAATATGATAAATATAATTTTTTTTGTCAAAAGATATATGATTTATAAGATAAATATAGCTTTTTTTTTGGAGTATAAGATAAATATAGTTCACACGACCAAATCACCACACGTTGATGTCCAGATTTTTGACTTTTCGTACTTTGACTTATGGCCCTTGTCGGGACTTACTCATCTACTGCGGCATTATCGCCGGCATGATACATTTGTAATTCTTCCATTTGGAGGCACATTCCCAACTTTTGGGTAAAATATGCAATTGTTAGTCCTAATTATACTTCTTTAGAAAATTAGAGTTTAATCGTTCCTCCATTGATTTTGCTATCGGAAATTGCCGATATGATACGTCCGCCATTGTCGTGGCTGTTAACTCGTTATCAAGCTCACCTTCATCATCCAGCAACCTCGCCAAATACAGTTGTAAAAAACCAAAGAAAAAAATGAATCCGAAAATAATATTAAAAATTATCTACGTTACTGCGAGCCGTGCCATGAAAGACGGTTGGTATCTACGCCGACAATTTCCGGCTAAAATTTACCAGATGAAATCAATAAGTAAAACATAAAAAAATTTAGAACTTAATTGGCACAATTAAATGTTTAGGACTGAATTAGTAAAAGCGCAATAAGTTTACAATTTTTTGGATAATTTTTCTGTTATTTAGAAACATCACTATGGTTTCAACATCAACATGAGGAAACTTTATATGGTCTTAGAAGCATCATATCGTGGGTCTGCCCATCTAATTATAACACACAATACGTTAGGAATATGTTCCTTTTCGATGAAAAATAACCGAACCTGTAATGCTTTGTCTTCCGGGATTCGTTGAATGGACGAACGACGTAGTATTTCGGAATTGCGTTAAGCTCCTCGGAGTCTTTCAAATAATTATCACGAATAATTCGTGAAGTAACAGTTTATTAAATAAATAAAAAAATAAACTGCCGATCTTTAGATTAAATTATCACTTGACGACTTTTCTTTATTCTGACGTGTTAAGAAGTCATTTGAAAGCAAAGGCATCTAAAGAAGTCAGCCAAGGTGGGCGAAAGAGTCATGACGCCGCTCGGCCTGAGTCTCTGGCCATACAACTTTCCCGTGAGCTTTCAGCCAAACTCATCACCTTAAGTCAACATCTATTCTCATGCCCATATCTTAACCTTCTAGATGAGCGTCCCAGTCACAAAACCATAATTTCCATCAAAGAATCTAATTATAGATTAGAAAATGCTTTCCTGACAATCTTGTCAATGACAATACAATCTCAACCATAGATTCACACATCATCATCCCCATGTTTCGCATAAAGCACTTATTGATTGGGAGATCGGGCGATCAGAAATAACTGATTGTATTGTCGGACTATCAAGCTAGCAACTCTCTTACAAATTTAATCACGGTTGTTGCATACCTTGATCGTTGATCCTCGTCCGTGCATAATCTTTCATTTCAATCGACAAAAAACAATGAGTTTAGGTAGGAAAGCTCTTAGAAGATGGGATCTTCGGTCTAAGGCATCAACAAAGCACCATACTAGAAACGAACTCGCTATTGCAGCCACACCAAGTGCGAGTGTGAAAGCCCAAAACTAGCGAGACACCTAAATTCAAATCGTCTTTGCAGACTAACCAAGATAACTTGATATCGAGGATGGGGTAGGGAACCCGAGCTATGGCTTTGGGCTTGCTGGTCGAGTTTTAGATCGCTCGATGAATCATCCGATCGGTACTATTGATGGGTCTTGAATACAATCCGCGTATATAAATGTTCAATCTAATAAATCAAAGTTTACAAATCAATCTCCATAAACTTAGTATTGTTCTATCTCTTTCGTTCTTTTAATTATACGGGGCCTACTCAAGGCCCCACACGGTTGCGCAGTTCTCGTACTATTGGAAGTCGAAAAAACTCGAGCTCCCATCTGCTTTGTCCGTTGTTCTACCTTGAGCTAGGGTTAACAACGTTCGTAGAAACCGTACGGTAAAGATCTCGGAGACTATTCTTTCGGTCGATGTTTCGTGTTCACAAGCCTCTGTCGTTGCTGACAAAATTCCTGGTCGCCGTTTCGTCTAGAAGGTGAACATTCCCAGGACGCGTTTGGCGACTCTGAATCAAAACAACTTCTTCTAGGAAAGTGCCCGCCTCCATTTGATCATATAATGGAATCAAATCCTATATATACCCTACCAGTTCCTCATTTCAATCTTCACAACTTCTGCAATCTCCAAACTCGTTCATAAAACCGAGTCGAAATCACAGAAAACAGAACAGAGAGAGAGAGCGTGTCTTTCAGTTTTCTATTCTTCCATCTCTTCCAAGGAAAGGAGAGTTGAGAATGTCGAAATCCGATCACGAGTCGCTCCATACCATGGACGAGGAGGCCCAGCGCAAGAAGAGGATGAAGTGGACGATCGGCATCATCGCCTTCGTCATCTTTCAGGTTGTCCAAGCCCTCTTCTTTGTCCTCGTCATCATGAAGTTCAAGTCCCCCAAGTTCAGGGTTAGTGAGTTTGACATCCAGTCCCTCACCGTAGGGACTCAGGCCTCACCCTCGTTCGACATGACCTTCGTCGCCCCGATCCGGATCAAGAACACCAACTGGGGTCCCTTCAAGTACGGTGCTTCTACTGTTAACTTCACCTATGGAGGTGTCCAAGTTGGACAAGCGATCATACCCAAGAGCAAGGCCAACTTCAAATCCACCAAGAAGATCAACGCTAATGTGACCTTGAACTCTGCGAACTTGCCGAGCGATTCGACTCTCAGGAGCGAGCTGAGCTCGGGAGTCATAACGTTGAACAGCCAAGGCGAGCTCAAAGGGAAGGTGACCGTCATGTTCATGTTCAAGAAGAAGAAGACCTCCCAAATGAATTGCACCATGGCCATCAATACAGCAACCAAGGCAGTCCAGTCCTTGTCGTGCAAATGAGGACTCCATTAGATGGCTTGCTAGTGTTTTTTTTTTTTTGGGGTGTGGACTAGCTAAGATTTCGTTCTACATCTTAGCTTTCCTCGATTGTAATTTGTTATCACATATTATTGAATCCTAGTTATATGAGCCTTTTGATTATTACGGAAGCCAGAAAAACTGCTACTAAACATTGCGATTGTCTTGGAAAAAAAGAAAGGTTAGTATGTTAGAAATTTAACGTAAAGCCTTTATGCGGAAATTTAACAATTACGGATCTTTGATTTTCATGATTTTCACGAAAAGAAAGATGAAGACATACCTCAATCCATAGCAATAATTTTGACCATGATTGTTGCAGAAGTATGAGAAGACAAGAACTTTGACTTCTCTCTCTTAACCCTCTTTTCTTTACGTTGTTTTTCTATGATGGAGGGAGATACAACCGCATGGCTTATGAACATTGTCAATGGATGGAGAGAGGACCAGTTTCTTTTATATCTATCAAGTATCAACATGTGCCTCTTTAAGGGGTGCCTTCCATCAACGCACATTAATTGTACCTTTACAATTATATCCTTTCATACCAATACATTTTTAACGTCATAGCTGTACATAATTATTAAACCATTATTAATCACATCATATGGGCTACATTTATTCTTACATAGTATCGTCACTCCACGACATGTTTTACTCGATGCACATGGGTTCATTAATTTGTTTAGGTTCACTCTATATCGATCATAGATGGACGTAGATCTTCAAGATAGGACCTAAATTATGAGTATCGACAAGTATCACAATTAAGACCATAATTTACTAACTGATTATACTTAATTAGCCTTTTATACATAACTCTCGCTAACCAGAGATAAATTTGAAAATCTCAGTTGCTAAAAATTATCAACCAGCTCAAAAAATTACGGGTCCTATCGTTATGAATTGATTTTCGTTATTTCGTGCAACCTTGATTGGAGGAAATTTCAAGATGTGGGTGGAACTTGGGAGTCAGAAGAGTCATAGTTGTAGGGCTGCTAGTTCAGACTACCTAACTTTCGGTTGGCTTTGACCAACTCATCAGTCAGCATTGTTCAAAGAATCACAGGTAACATCTCTTAGGTCAAAATTGAGTCCAGGCATTATTCGTTAGAGAGGGTGGGACCAGGAAAGCAAAGGGACGAGAGAGTTTGGCAGATGAGTAATGCCGACCAACGTTGAAAATTTTCCCAATTTTCAAACGAGAAATAGAATGCAAAATGTTAAAAATGAGAACTTTGTTGCATAGGCGTTGCTCGAGATATATTCTCAACAATCTTCGATACTATAAAATCATTCGCAAGCCTCGATGCAGCAATCAATTGTACTACTCCAATAACTCGGTTCAAAACATTGGCTATCGGACTATTTATCTAACTAGTTGAATCAATTCGTATACATTAGTAGCTTGCGATTGATTGATAGTATTGCGATGCTTTCTATATGTTGCGACGAGGAACCTACTATTAATAACATAGAACATAGCCTTAGATGTGTGCGTATTTCAACACAATATGTATTGGGAGATCAAGTTCGAACCCGTGAACATATCAAATTGAACCCACACACATTCAAAAGTTTAAAGTTAATCCGTTGCGAGCCATATACGATATAGTAACTACCCCACACCATACTAGTTCTCCGATGTGGGACTTTTTTAGTGCAATCCTTACATGCATCTTAACGAATTATCCAAGATGCGCACTCGTGTTTAATCAAATCTCTTGCGATCCACAAGCTTGGAAATCAATCACTACGGCCCCCCCAAACTCAAATTCTCAAAGTGGACTTAACCATCTCGATATGAGGCAATTTTGCAAGAAGATGCATCAATTTCACCAGTTGCGTTTAGGTGAAGGCTGTCCGACAAATTAGAGGCGGCTAAACAAAACTCATTCGCTACTTGTCGTCGTCCGCTTTAGGCCCTAGGTCCACCGACGCGGACATGGACATGGTCAGTATGTCAAACCTCGCGTGTGTATCGTTTCAAATTTTAAAGACATTGGGAAAGCTTCTTCTCTCCTACCGATCAGAAAAGAAAATGAAACTGCAAATGGGTCGGCTCGAGATAAGTCGACAAACTCCAGCTCCTCTTGCTTTTTGTCTGTTTGTACCACGAGTCGGCGGAATTATTACGTAAGATAGCAGTTACAGAATTCACCGTTGGCAGCCTAAAAGGATTCTGTAACCTTGCCAATCATTGATAGACCTGTTAAAATAGGTCATAACGATATTCTTTAACTCTACATGTAATGGTTGAATTGTTATATGGGTTAATTATACTCAATAAATGATTTTATATATAATGTGAATGTTAAATGGATCGTAAAATGTGTTTACAATTTGGACTCAACTCACCTCTATGCCTCTCTTTTCATTCTCTCCCGCCCTTACTCTATTTCGTGGTCACTGGTTAATCTAATCATTTGTTTGATGGTTAGTAAGAGAGTGAAATGATTAAAAACCTTGTGATTAGCTGCCCGCAGCACGGTGAACGTCTCTGTTTATTTTTCTCCGATCATGGTGTGCGTGCGCGTTAGCGTCTTGGTTGAAACTTGAAACCGCACAATCCGATCATCGAAGCTTCCGTCGTAAAACATATCATTGCGGTTTAGAGAGAAATCTCTCTCTCTCTCTCTCTCTCTCTCTCTCTCTGTCTGATCCACTACCAACCAAACTCGCCTTCGTCTCTGGCTAATAATAGAAAAATGGATTCCCTTTCGTCTAGAAGTGAGGCTTTCAACTTACGCGCTTGGCCGACGGAACAGACATCATTTCCTAGGAAAGAGCCCTCCCCCATAATTCTCACCCATTTGGTACCAAAGCCTATATAAACAAACACCGCCTGTTCATTCCGGTCCTCACATCTTCTCCAATCGCCAAAGTCGTTAAGACAACCAAACCCCATTTTTTGGCCTTCCATCTCCTCGGAGAAACATTAGCAATGGCGAAGACCGACCACGAATCGCTGCAACACATGGACGAGGAGGCCCAGCGCAAGAAGAAGATGAAGTGGACGATCGGCATTGTCGCCTTCGTTATCTTTCAGGTTGTCCAAGCCCTCTTCTTTGTCCTTGTCATCATGAAGTTCAAGTCCCCCAAGTTCAGGGTCGGGGAGCTCGACATCCAGTCCCTCACCGTAGGGACTCAGGCCTCACCCTCGTTCGACATGACCTTCGTCGCCCCGATCCAGATCAAGAACACCAACTGGGGCCCCTTCAAGTACGGTGCTTCTACTGTTAACTTCACCTATGGAGGTGTCCAAGTAGGACAAGCGATCATTCCCAAGAGCAAGGCCAACTTCAAGTCCACCAAGAAGATCGACGCAGATGTGACCTTGAGCTCTGCAAACTTGCCGAGCTATTCAGCTCTTGGGAGCGAGTTGAGCTCGGGGGTCATAACGTTGAACAGCCAAGGCGAGCTCAAAGGGAAGGTGACGGTCATGTTCATGTTCAAGAAGAACAAGACCTCGCAAATGAACTGCACCATGGCCATCAATACAGCAACCAAGGCAGTCCAGTCCTTGACATGTAAATGAGGATGCAAGAGTGAGTGATTCTCCATTAGACGGCTTGTGATTTGTCACAGAATCTTCTGCTCATTAGATAAGATTTGTGATTTTACCTTCTTCTTCTATCATTCGCTATTGGGGTACTTCTCTTGTAATTTCACATTCCTATTGTTGATATGAGGATTTGAGCCTTTGATTTTCTATTTTTTCTTCGTTACTGAACTCGTGGTTCGCTTTTTTCTAAGTAATGAGGAAGAGGACCTACCGAGCCACCTCCATGAACATTATGACATTCAGCGCTTAAAATGTTAAGTAATTACTCGAGTCAAAGAGGTAAACATCGAACTAATTAACCTCTCACGAAGCCAACAAGAAAGTTGACCTAGGGGATAAGGTTCGGTAATCGTTCTTCCCTCTCTTCTTCATCGTTTCGCGAGTTCTTTCCTGCTTGTGATACTAGTCCTATTGACCTTTTTCCAAGTCAACTACAGGGCGTGTTAATCCTTGATTACCCCTTTCATATAAAAAGTTACTATGTATTCATGCGTTCGAAAGCACTTTTCTCCAAGAAATAGGACTAATCAATTTATTGACGTATACCAACTCCTCAATGTTGTTAGGAACTTACATTATATTGTTAGATATATTTAGGATATTTTGTGATTGTGTATATTTCTCGTGCCCCTTGATTGATCCTAATTGATTGTACTTACTTTGTTACTTTAGGTACTCTCATGTAAAACCTATAAATAGGCTCATGCAATCTTCACTTTAGAATGTATAGATTATTATATAAACGGTTATAAAGATTTAAACCAAGGCAGATGGTACTCTGAATCTCTATGAAGCTCGGCTAATAGCAAAAGCCTTTACTTAAGAGCATGGCATTGATTATGATGGGACCTTTGCCCATGTTGCTCGTCTTACTTCTATTTGCAATTTTCTTGTTGTTGCCGCTATTAAGCGTTCCATGGATGTTAAGGAGGCATTTCTCAATTGCAATCTTACTAAGGAAGTTTAAATGGTACCTTCTCCTAAATACACTCATTCATCTAAAGTGTGCCAATTACTTCGAGTGTGGTTTGACGCGGGCGCCATGTGCGTGGCATTCCAAGTTTAGCTCAACCATGGAATCTCTTGGTTATAAATCCAATCATTATGACTATGCTCTCTTTGTTCGGCACACACATCGTGGGTATATTATGCTGCTATTATATGTGGACGATATGATGATTATCGGTGATGATCAAACTGCATCACCAAACTCCTGCAATATTTCAGCAATTCGAAATGAAAGACCATCGGCAACTTAGCTACTTTCTAGGCTTGGATGTTTCTTCTAATGCTTCTAGTTATTATCTATCTGAAGCAAAATATGTCACTGATCATATTTCCCTAGCTGGCCTCACTAATAACAAGATTGGTTCGACTTTGATGGAGTCGAATGCCAAATTCAATGGCAAAGATAGAAGTCTTCTTCCAAATCCTACACTTTATCGGCAGTTGGTTGACAATCTTATATATCTCACTATTATTTGTCCTCACATTGCCTATGCCATTCACATTGTTAGTTAGTATATAACCACACCTCGTACGACTCATTTTGTTGCATTCGTAATTCTTCACTATATCTAGGGTCCGTCACTTCATGGCATTCACTTTCTGCTCATTTTACCTTGGAGTTGATAGCCTATTTTGATATTGATTGAGCTGGTGACCCTCGGGATAGTAGCTCCACTATGGACTACTGTTTCTTTTTTGGCGACTCACTTATCTCATGGCAAAGCAAGAAACCGACTATATCACTCGCCCTAGTGCAGAAATAGAATATCGAGCTCTTACCGATACAACATCGGAGTTACTATGGTTGTGATGGCTACTAGAAGACATTGGAGTGTCTTATCAAAGCAGATTAGTCATTCATTATGACAATTGAAGTACTATCTAAATTACACCTAATGATGTTTTTCATGAACGCACTAAGTTTCATCATGATATCATGCTCGGCATAGCACCATTCGACTTGTCTCTACTTCAGCCATTGAACATATTGTTGATGTATACACCGAGACACATCCACATGGGCATTTTCTGGATGTATTCTCCAAACTCAAGTTGATATCTTTCAAATCATCTTCAATTTGAGGGGGGGATGTTAGATATATTTAGGATATTCTATGATTATGTATAGTTCCCTCGTCCCTTGATTGATCCTAATCTATTGTACTTACTTTGTTACTTGGGATAGTCTCATGTAAAGGCTAATGTAATCTTCACTTCTGAATGTACAGAATGTTGCACTTTTTGTCATCACAATTCTGAACTTATATGAAGAAAAGTAAGTATCAATATATCAAACGATTGCTATTAGTAGTAAGAAAAGGCAATGCTTATGCTCATCAATTCAACTAGATGGGGAAAAGTGTCAAAAAAGTCATAAACATTTTGTATTGGTACCAATTGAGTCCATCCAAGCAATTTTAGCCAAAAATTACCGATGTAGATATCGGTCGTCTTACATGGTGCGGCTGGCGCCGATTGAATACTTTTATATTTTTTTATCAAAAAGTTAGTTTCTTTCTTTCTTTCTTTTGGCCTTTCATTTTGGCTGATGAGGGCCAACAAGCGCTCACCAACTCTGACGAGGGTCACCGCCCCGCCTGCGACTAGTGACAATGCATGACCTTGGGTGAGGCCATCATGGTAGTGCAGGCTGCGAGCGAGGCCAGCGAGGTGGCAATGTCCTCTTCCAAGGCCCTCGCGACCTCATCGACGGCGAACGAAGCTGTGAAGGCCCTCAACCATATCTTGCGAGGGCTGTAACCCTCGCCAACAATTAGCAAGGGCTTGTTGGCCATCGTGAAGTGACCAGCGAGGGCCGGTAGCAACCCCGGCCGGCCAAAATGGAAGGAAAAAACAATTCAAAATTTTAAAAGAAATCACTAAAAATGTCCACGGCAGCGTTAGTCGCCACGTAAGATGGTCGATGTCCATGTCAGCGATTTCAGTGAATTACTAAAAAAGTTTGGCCGATGCGGGTATGGACATGGTCAATGCGTCAAACCTCACGTGCGTCTCGTTTCAATGACGTTGGGAAAGCTTCTTCTCTCCTACCGATCAGAAAAGAAAATGAAACTGCAAATGGGTCGGCTCGTGACAGGTCAAAGAACTCCAGCTCCTTACTTTTTTTGTCTGTATGCACCACGAGCATGCGGAACTATTAAATGAGACGGCGGTTGCAGAATACACCGTCGGCCGCATTATTGATCGCAAAACGCCTGTCAATTTTTCTCTAATCATGGTGTGCTTGTGTGTTAGCGTTGTGGTTGAAACCGCACAATCCGATCATCGAAGCTTCCGTCGCAAACATATCATTGCGGATTAGAGAGAAATCTATCTATCTCTCTCTCTCTCTCTCTCTCTCTCTCTCTGATCCACTACCAACCAAACTCACCTTCGTCTCTGGCTAATAATAGAAAAATGGATTCCCTTTCGTCTAGAAGTGAGGCTTTCAACTTACGCGCTTGGCGACGGGAACAACATCATTTCCTCAGAAAGGCCCCCTCCCTCCCTAATCATTCTCACCCCTTTGGTACCAAAGCCTGTATAAACACCACCTGCTCATTCCGGTCCTCACAGGCACAGCTTCTCCAATCCCAAAGTCATCAAGATAACCTGCACAAAACCACACCGAGAGAGAGACCTTTTTTTCCCTTCCATCTCCTCCAACGAGAGAAGAAATATTAGCAATGACGAAAACTGACCACGAATCGCTGCAACACATGGATGAGGAGGCCCAGCGCAAGAAGAAGATGAAGTGGACGGTCGGCATCATCACCTTCGTTATCTTTTAGGTTGTCCAAGCCCTCTTCTTCATCCTTGTCATCATGAAGTTCAAGTCCCCCAAGTTCAGGGTCGGCGAGCTCGACATCCAGTCCCTCACCATAGGGACTCAGGCCTCGCCCTCCTTTGATATGACCCTTGTCACTTCGATCCAGATAAAGAACACCAACTGGGGGCCCTTCAAGTACGATGCCACCGCCATAGACTTCGTCTATGGAGGCGTTCGGGTGGGACAGGTGGCCATTCCGAAGAGCAAGGCCAACTTCAAGTCCACCAAGAAGATCGACGCCAAGGTGAACTTGAGCTCTGTGAACTTGCCAAGCGAATCGACTCTTGGGAGCGAGTTGAGCTCGGGGATCATCACGCTGAACAGCCAAGGCGAGCTCAAAGGGAAGGTGACGGTCGTGTTCATGTTCAAGAAGAAGAAGACCTCCCAAATGAATTGCACCATGGCCATCAATACAACAACCAAGGCAGTCCAGTCCTTGAAATGTAAATGAGGATGCAAGAGTGTGTGATTCTCCATTAGACGGCTTGTGCTTTGTCAAAAAAATATTTTTGTGGATTAGATAAGATTTGTAATTTTACATTCTTGTTGTTTCATTTGTTATCGCCTTTCTGATTTGTTGTTTACCTCTCTGTTACTCTCTCTCGAGATGAACCAGGAAAAGACTCTCTCTCTCTCTCTCTCTCTCTCTCTTCCTCTCTTCATGCTGGTGGTGATGATGAAAAAGATTGCTCTTTGTTTTTACTCTTGTGTGCCTGTAATTAGAGGGCAAATGAGAAAGAGTTATAGCAATCAAAGCTAAAAGTCCAACTATTGCAGCTCTAGAATTATTGTTGTTGCGTCCCTCGAATTTAGCGACATTAGTTCTTCCTGTGCACAAACATCAGGTCACAAATGCTTGGAGATCAAGCACATTGCAGAGATTATGGCCACAAAATAAAAAGGAAAAACAAAATGGAGCTCCGATTTTGCATTGTGGGTTGATTATGGTCGGGGCATGCGTATGCATGTCGAAAATATTCACTGATTTGCGAACACTACCTCAACTGGTTGACGTGGCGTACTCTTATTTACTAATATCCAATTACATCTTGACACATGGAGATTTTCTTGGAGAAAAAAATTTAAAAAATTTCTCTCTTTTCCTCCTCCACCCTATTAGGAGCACACAACAGTTCAAGTCTAAGCCCATCAATATATCTAGTTGAACCCACGTTCACTCAAAAGCTTAAACCAATGAGTTAAGAGCCAACTTGAATATATTAACTACTTCACACTACATCAATTTGGGATATAGAATTTCTCCAACACAACTTACACTTGCATCCTAGTTATGTCTAATAGCATTTTACACCCCCTTAATGCACAACAACAATTCTCGGTATTTCTCTAACACAACTTATAAGTGCATCCTAACAATCTCTAAAAGCGTTAGGTTTACTCTCCTTTAAATCAAGTATTCCTCTGCATCAACTTATCTCATCTTGGATCTCTTTGTCACACAACGCCTACATGCCAGGAAACCGCATTGGTTACTAGATAGCCATCGGCTTTATTACCTTTTGTGAGGAGCATGCAGCATAAATTCGATACTTTTGTTTGGGGAGA
Organism: Rhodamnia argentea; assembly: GCF_020921035.1. Classification (NCBI taxonomy): domain Eukaryota; kingdom Viridiplantae; phylum Streptophyta; class Magnoliopsida; order Myrtales; family Myrtaceae; genus Rhodamnia; species Rhodamnia argentea. The sequence goes on from NC_063152.1 coordinate 32,346,752, forward strand.
ATGTCAAGAGGGAGCTCAAGTTCGATCCCGTCAATATATCCAATTGGACTCATCTTCGCTCAAAAACTTAAATCAATGTATTGTGCATCAATTTAGATATATTAACTACTCCACACCTTATCAATTCTTCAATATAAGACTTATCTAACACAACTCACACAAGCATCCTAACAATCTCTCCCTCACATGCGAGTTTTAGTATTAGGTTTGTTCCCCCTTAATTCAAGCATCCTTCTACATCAACTTATTTCAACTTGAATCTCTTTCTCGGATAAAACCACGTAAATCTCTAGTGTCCTTTATAGTTTCTCATTTATTTCTCTAGTGATTTCGCATTGAGTTATTTGCAACATCCTCTTATGTTTTCGTGTTAATATTGCAACACATCCTCCCGGACTTGGCCATCTCCATAGCCTAAGCCAACACAATCTCCATTTCTAATCCACTGTACCATCGTGGGCACCACGTCTAGCGATAAGCTATTGAGGTCGTTGCCGGTAACCATGGATGAGCCAAGAATCAAACTCAAAACTGTTGAGTAACATACCAGATTTGGCTATTGAGTAACGGTCAACAATCGCATCTAGGCCGACCTTCGCGTCTACTCTCTTCATTGTCCTAGCGACCGACCAAAAGTTTTAGAGATGCAGAGCGATGGGCTCACCGCCAAGACTCTAGATCTAGAGCCTTAGTCATGAGTGAAAATCGACCTCCGGTCCACCCTCTCCGTCATCACGGCAGGTGAGTGGCAAATATGGAGACGCAGAGTAGCAAACTCGAGGCTAAGACTCTAGATCTGGAGCCATGGCTTGGCCATGAGCGACGTTTACCCTCTCCGTCGTCCTAGTGGCAAAGAGTGGCAGATTTGGACACACAGAGCATTGGGATTGTGGTCAATACTTTAGATTTGGAGCTATAGCCATGAACAACGATAGTTCCAAATTGTTGAGAAAACCTACATATGAATTTTGATTCTAATAAAATTATCCATCTTAAGAAAGAATTTGGTTAATATTCTCATACACATTATTTTATGTATAACATGTGAATGAAAAATTTTATATTGTTCCAAACCTAATGTTCGGACTCAAGACGAAGTTGTAACATATTTGCTTCTAAATGAGTTGAATCTTATTATTCGGACGGAGTAGGATCGCTTACGGAAATTCAATCTTTTTGATTGGATAAGACTTATGTGAAATATCAGTAATGACTTTATTCAAGCTTATAATCACTGTTTTAATCTGATCAGATTCAAAGAGATTCTTCTACTTCTGAAGGCTGCTTCTAAATTATGTTCGGATTCTGTAATACTTTCGCCCAGATTCTCAAGACCTACATTTTTTGCAAGTGTCCGGTTTGGCTGTGTTATTTATGGAAGTCTGGAATCTTTGATTGGTAGGATTATTTTTCAAACAAATTGATAAAATATCCAATCGAGGATATTACCTTCCAGGGGACAAGAAAGCTTCCATATTTGAATAAACTATACTTATGGAAATTGAGGATTTTAATTGTATGGGCGACTGAATTTAAAGTGTTCAGACTCTACTCCAACAGCTACCAAATCTTTTTAGATACCGTCTCTTCTAATCAAGATTGATGGTGTCCAATCAACGATTGAAGAGCGATTCTTTGAAGACTTGCCCAATGGCTAGTTTGAAGGTGAAGGAGTATAAAAGAGATATCCATGGTAATCGCTTTGAGAGAGATCAAAACTTAGAATTCAAAAGTGCTTGAGTTTTTCAGATTCGTATACTTGTTATCAAGAGCAATACACTTTATTTTTAGAGGTTATGTAAGAGTGAAAAGTGTGATATCACTTGTAAACTTTGATTCATTTAGTAGAATCCAGTCAATCGATCGTAAGCGTGGGAGAGTAGACGTACGCTTATCTAAGGCGAACCACTATAAAATTTATGTGCAATTCTCTCTTACTATAAACTCTTTTTTCTGTCTTTAGACCATTGCATGTCTTATTCTGAATTTGTCACTAAATCTATTCAGATCCTATTTAACTTGTTTAAATTCCGCATTTAGTTTCAAAACTGTTCAAAATCACCTATTCACCCTCTTCTAGGTGATATTGCTAGACACAACACAAATCTAGAAGTTCGACGACCTTCACATATGGCCCTCCATTGTTGCACGTGAATAAACCGTCGCCTCTCGTGGCCAAGGCTCCAGATGTGGCATACACACTTTGAGTCCATGGTTTCTTTGTTGAGGTAGAATGAGAGAGATCAATTTCGGCCATGGCTTCTATTGACCAAATCCAGTCCCTCACCTCCAGATCTAGAAGTGAGGCATCGAACAAAGGAGACGGCTAAGCTGGAGAGATGCGGTGCCGGCAACTCCGACTCCGCCGGTAGCTATGGCCAAAGGAGGCGCAAAGGTTGAGCTCGTGGCTATAGATGGAAGAGGAGAAAAAGAGAGATCCAAGTGGATTGGAGGACTTTTAATTTATTTTTCTAATTCCACGTGTCACTTTGTAATTGGTTAAGAGTAAATAAGCAGATGACACGTCAGCTGTTGACGTGAGACATGTGTTGATCAGTAGATGGAGTAGGCAAGCTTAAATGGAGAACCGGTCAAGGATATTCGACTATTTGACAATATTGAAGTGGCTAAACAGACCCTAAGTCATCCTCTACCACGTCATAAGTAGCTTGATTACATTGAAGCGAGATGAAGATATCAGGATGTACACTGCCATGGGGAGATTAATTACCATGCCCCTTTTTTTTTTGTCCCGCTCATCTTTTCTATGTACATGTGTGTGAACGTGCATGGTGCTCACGAGAATCGAACCCTGGACCTAGTACTCTCCAACCCCACCCATCAATCCATTTACCAGCAGGGTCGCATGCCTGTTGATAATCACCTATCCTTTAACCAGCTAAAAACCTAGTCTTGCAATAGAGGAGAACTTTGTTTTGCGTAACGTTCAGTTGGTGCATGAATTATAATTTAGTCGGTGAAATGGAAGAACCCGAACCTTCGTCATGTTTGGGTTAAGACGAAGGTTAACCACTATATTAGCCAATTAAATACTGCAAATTTAAAATAACAACGGCCACGCGGACATGGCCAGTATTTGGCGGACCTCAACTAAGCGTTGTTTAACCCTAGATCAACGAAGAATGTCTTTTAATAATCGATGAAAATACGTCGCTAACTGTTCCATTTGCTACAGTGACGAAACCTTTGGAGAGTTCAAACATCCTGCGGGTTTGAAAAGTCAATAAACTCAAGCTCTCCCCACCTGCTTTTCTGTCTTAGCGTTGTGGTTGACACCGCACGACCGTCGAAGCTTCTAATGTCCGACAATTTATCCATTCCATTTCATATTGGAGAAAATGGAAAAATCCACTTATAAACTGGCGTTCGTCTAGAAAGTTTGAATTTTCAACATTGGATTGCTTTTGGCGTGTGGAGTCGAATAACGCGTTCTAGGAACGAGCCTCTGGTCATAACTCATAACGAGCCGCCTTGGGCACGCACCAAAATCTATATAAACGCCCACCCTCCTCCATACAGTCCTCACAACTTCTCCAAATCTCCAAATTTGTTGACAAAACAGCCAATCTGAGATCACACATCTAGGAAGAAACAGAAAACTCCCGTCTGTTCAGAAGAGAGACGAAACCGGCAATGTCAAAGGACAACGAGTCGCTGCACTACATGGACGAGGAGGCGAGGCGCAAGAAGAAGATGAAGTGGACGATCGGCATCATCGCCTTCGTCATCTTCCAGGTAGTCCAAGCCCTCTTCTTCGTCCTTGTCATCATGAAGTTCAAGTCCCCCAAGTTCAGGGTTGCCGAGTTTGAGGTCCAGACCTTGACCGTTGGGACTCAGGCCTCGCCCTCATTCGACATGAGCTTCGTCGCCCCGATCCGGATCAAGAACACCAACTGGGGTCCCTTCAAGTACGGTGCTTCTACCGTCAACTTCACCTACGGAGGTGTCCAAGTGGGACAAGCGATCATTCCCAAGAACAAGGCCAACTTCAAGTCCACCAAGAAGATCGATGTGCCTGTGACCTTGAGCTCCAGTGCTTTGCCCAGCAGTTCGAATCTCGGGAGCGAATTGAGCTCGGGGATCATAACCTTGAACAGCCAAGGCGAGATCAAAGGGAAGATAACAGTGATGTTCATGTTCAAGAAGACGAAGACATCCCAGATGAATTGCACCATGGCTATCAATACAACGACAAAGGCGGTCCAGTCCTTGTCGTGTAAATGAGAGATGCAAGTGTGTGATTTCTAAGTTAGGTGGCTTGTGTGTTTAGCGGTTGATTTCCGGTTGTTAGGTTTTATTTTTCTCTCTCTCTTTTTTTTTTTTTTTTTTGGTTATCCATGGATTATGTAGAATTCTGTAAACAATTATGGTTGGTTTTTCTGCCTTAATGCAATTTTACGTGACCCGATTGTACTTCCATAAATATTTTTGTGTGGAGGGATTTGGGATAAATACTTGTCTAGAGTACTGTGTTGTCTTAATTTTTTGATAACCATATAAATGCAAACTGAAGTTTGTAAGTTTAGCAGCCCGACGGTGGAGTTCGCATTCGACAGGCGGTGAGAGGTTTAATAATCAATCATAATTGTATAAATGAGAAATTGTGGAGAACAAAAAAAAGGGTGAGATCCAAAAACTCAATAAAAAAAAAATTGTGTTTAGTCATGATAATATACAGTCTTGTGAATTTGTCTAATCTAGACATTTGGTTCAACTTTGGAAATAGGCTTTTGAGGAATGCAAATACTTTTAGCCTAAAAAGCTTTGAGAAAATGCAAATAACGTTTGGTAAAAAACGCTTTGAAAAAAAAATTTGGGCTAATTAGTGTTTGCCAAAATAAATTTGCAAAGGGACTTTTCTACCATAATTATTTTTAAATAAACAATAATTTTTAAAAAAATCCAAATCCTAGGGTTATGGCTGCTGGAGATCCGGATCTAGAGTCAGCAACCGTGGGGCCAAGGTCGCCAGGGGTCAAGCGAACCTTGACGAGGGCTGTCCGGGGTCGTGCGACCACCGGCGATCGTCGCCCGAGCCATGCTAGCCTCGGCATGCTGGGGGTCGCGCAACCCTCGTTTAGGTTCGCGCTGTCCATGCTACCCTAGGTAACGGTTGCCAACACCGAATGTGGCCAGTCAGCGGATGTAGCCCTAGGGTTTGATTTCCTTTGTCAATTTTTAATAAAAAATAATATAACAAAAAAAGATGAGGGGCAAAATCAAAATTTAAAAGAATAAGTTATGGTAGTTTTGGAAGAAAAAACCTAGCCTAGCATTTGGCCAAATGCTGAAAGCTCAATAGTACCCTACCAGCATTGAGCTTTTAGCTTTCTCAATGCTAGCTTTCATCCCAATGCCCCTTGAAAATGGCTATCAAATGCCCATATTTTCTCCAATGGGTTTTGGGAAAACCGAGCCAAACCCACCCTAATTGCGTTGACCGTGTTAAATTATATTTCGAGTTTAAACTCGTGCAAAATTTGAGCTAAATCCTTAATATAAGAACGATTAACCGAGAAATGATTGTTGTACAGATGCGAGGAAAGGAATCTCACATTTTTCCTATTTTGATTAAGGGTGCGTTTGTTTCACAAAATTTGAATGATGTGAAAAATATTTTCTTAAATATGATCGATTGTATCACTTATATAAATGAATGAATGCAAATTATTTGCATCGTCCATGAAAATGATCGGATATAAATTGTTGTTGATAATGAAAATGTTCTTCATTGACTAATTATATCAAGCGATATATTTGAATAGTTTCAGAAAAAATTTAAATAATTTATTTTTTGAGAAAAAAAGTTGAGCCAAATGTCTTTGAGAAAATGCAAATGCCTTTGAACTAAAAGGGATTTTCGAAATGTAAATAGTATTTGGTAAAGTGTATTTTCAAAACACATTGGAAAGCAACTTTGATGTAAATGTCGTTTGGTAAAAAAATCCTTTGTAAATAATTCAATTTTTACATTATTTTTTAGTCTTTACAATAAAAATTATTTTTAATTGTTAATTATTTTATTTTAAAATTTTTTCTTAATTTTTTTCTCTCTTTTTTTCCTTCTTCCTTCGTTAATTTCTTCTCGGCCTATCGTCGACCACGGAGGAGAACGGCGGCCGGCCACAAGCCAAGCTCAACCTCCCCCCGACCATGCCGGATGCCCGCGAGCCGACTCAAGGCCGAGCCCGGCCGAGCCAAATCCGGTGAGGCTCGGCCTCCTTTAAGGCCGGCCTCGCCCGCTTTCGACCGAGGGTCACGTCGTCGAGCGTCTAGCTCGCCGGCCCATGTGTCATGGTCCATCGCCGGGCAGCCATTGTGGAAGAAGGAGAAAAGTAAAAAAGAAAAGAACAAGGAAAAATAAAATAAAGAAGAAAATAAAAAGATTACAAAAATAAAAAATTGTAGTTGCACTTCGAAAATACAACTTTCCAAAGCACCTTCAGAGCTACTTTAGGCTAAAGTCCTTTAGGGGCCGTTGAGAATGCAATTGCATTTCTCCAAAGTTGAGCACAAAACGAACCAAGAGCTATTTGCATTTGACCAAAGAACTTTAAAACCTCAAAATCCCTTTCAAATGCTGAACCAAACATGCCCTACTACAAAAGTAGGGGGTCATATGTAATTGTCAGGTCATAATTGCCGCACCGCCGACTCATAAATTCGAAGTCTTTTTTGAGCCACTCGTAAAGGAAGCTCCGAAACGGTGATTTGTGCAAAAAGATTATACACCCAATCGAGGCTTTTTCTTTGTGACGACGCTAGTGTTTCAAGTTGCAAGGTTAAACACCGTGAATTTAAGTGTAATTTAGGCATTGAAAACACCCAAGCGTATAAACAATTACAACTGTATTTGATCTTGGCTGAGGACGTCACATGCTAGGTCGCCCAGGCCAAATCCGGCGTCATTGTCCTTGGGCGACCCACTTATTTTGTGTTGCCCAAGGCCAGTGACACCATTCCTGGTGGTCCTGAGGTCCCGAATGGCATGGCTGGAGAGGATAGAGAAGGACAAAAACGAGTGCATGTCGAGGACTGACGGGCGGTGATGGGCAACGGCTCAAGGACACGACCGCGAGGTAAGATGACAACCGGTGACGGCACTAGATGCGAGGCAATGTCGCCCACAGTACGCGGTTAAGCGTAGGGATGTGCAAAGGAGCCAAGAACCACTCGGATCGCACGGAACCGGACCGGACTTGCTTGGAACAGATGGGTACCGATTCGATTTCCGGTTCCAAGTGTGAAGCCGTCCACCCACACCAGTAATATATAATACATATTATTTAATTTATAATTTCTAGAAAATTTTAAAAAATTCTTAAATCCCGAATTTGAAACTCGTTCATTTCGTCTCAAGCTCCCACTCTTATCTTAGTCTCTATTCTCTCTCATCTCAGGCTCTCAGTCTCTCACTCTCATCTCGATCTCTCCTTCTCTGTCTCTAGACCCACGGTCTCAACTCCCATCGACCACGGCCACAACTCTCAACTTTCATCCACTCGTGGCCACGCCTCTGACCATTCATCGCCTCTCTCTTTTGATCTTGGTCACCTCCATTGCTTGGTGAGACCGGTCCATGGACCCACCCCGGAACTAGACCGGACCAGCGGTCCGGTTCTCGAGTGGATCAATGAAATCAACGGACGGTTTTCGGTTTCAATTTTTTCGAACCAGCCTTTAGTAGTCGGTTTTTGGTTCTAGGGTGGGAATCGCCTACTTGGATCATACTCACCCCTAGTGGAGCGGTGGTAGCCCTGCAGTGGTTTCCGATGAGAGAGAGAGAGAGAGAGAGATATTGGTAAAAAGTTGGGTTTTGATGTGCTTTTTGTAAAATGATTGTGTGTGGTAGAGTGCGCAGATGAATGGTGAGAAACACCAAACAAACGGGAGACACCTGACGAGCACTAGCTAATTATTATCCACTTTTTAGACTCCGTTTATTTCTCGAAAAATGAGTGATTTGAAAACTATTTTCCAAATAATAATTACATATATCGCTTGAAATGATTAGTCAATGAAAAATATTCTCATAACCTAAAATAATTTATGTCTAATCGAAAAGCAATTCGATTAGAATAAACCGACTGAGTACCATCATTGGCATTAGGTGAAATGTTAATTCTACCGTCATTTTCTTCTCTAATTTGTATATTACCTCTCGTTAAGCAGATTGATCCAAAGTCGGAACGCTTTCGTTTGTTCATCGAGTCAAAGGTCGGAAAAAATGAGGTTTAAAAATATCCAATAACCCTGTTCACGGAGAAGAAGAAGAAAGTTCCACCATTCCCATCACGCCAACACCTTCCTTTAAAAAATCAATTTTTTCTTCCCCGGAAGAACCCTATCTTCCTCTCTGTCTCCAAAACGTGATTCGAAGTCGACTGCTCCGCAAGTCCGCTATGGCAGGCGGCCGACGGAAGTCTCGGAAAATATCCTAAAAAAGAGGCCAGCAGCCTTCCAGTTCAGGTTCGCTCTGACCAAAACCACCCATCAATATCGTAATCCGCCTAAAAATATTTCTCTTTGGTCAACATTCTTCCGGGCGTGGTTTGTAGGGGGATCATCTACATGGACCCGTAACGGACGAAACAAAGGTCTCTTGACATCCCTACCTCGATAGCCAAAGTTACCCGTGTTCGTTTCGCAAAAATGAATAACCTGATAAGCGCTTTACTGAAGACAGTCACCCGTGTTGCTCGCGAAAGATAAATGAACGGATAATGTTTTCGTGAGTTGTCGTCCTCATTGATTAATTATTCGGAGCGATATAAATCTTTTTCGCGAAACGAAGGCGTCGGAAATGCGATTTGAAAACCTTTCGAGGGGGGACCGGTTCCAAGTCCTGTAACTTCGAAGATGAGACCTTTTTTCGTTTGGTGGAGTGTCTAAGTCAGAGCGGGGTGGTTGGGCCAAGGCCCTCTATAACAATGACCAATCAGGGCAATGTATTCTCTTTGCTTTGTTCCAAGTGCCTTTTTTTTTAAATAAAAAAAAAAATCGGTTGGAGCTTCGTGCCAAGTAGATATCGTGTGGAACAGAAACTTAGTCAATCATGTTTGGAGGCCAGGAGCATCGTATGCTGATAAAATTTTGGGGCTGATGGGCGGCCCAAAGTTCTCAAAGTTGTCGCGAAAGTGTGATCGCATATTAAAAATTTCAAATAATGCAATCATATTCTAAAACTCGTTAAGTTAATACCGTCGAATTCCTTCGTTAACTCCATTTAATTTAATTAAAAGAAAAATATGCCGCACACCTCATTAGCAACTATTTGTCTCATTTTAGTTTGCACGATATTCGACCATCTTGAAATATCTTATTAAACCATCGTTTATAGCTTTGTTCCTTTAATTCCGCGCGATACGTTGACATGTTTAATTACTCAATTTAGTTGAGCGGCGAACAATCTAATTCAATCGCATCGTGGAGAATCTATAACACGAGTATATTGTGCACACTGACCTAAATAAGACCTATTGAAAATAGTGAGTTTATGGAGCCTACATCCCAAGTAGGCCCTCTCGAACCTGAAGGTTCATATACACTTCAGTACATATATTAGATTCACCGAGTAAGGTCTCGTGGCAATCGCGACGGGTCTCTAGTCGGTAAGGGCGCGCATGGTAACACTTCTACTTCATATATCAACTTACGGAGTTAAAGTAGAAAAAAATATATTTCTGCTATAGAAGTTGATTTACGATCAGATAAATTCGTTTGGAAATGAACTAAAATTTCTACTTCTAAAACATTATTAACACAAAATATTCTACAAAAATTATTGTCAGAAGTAGAAAAATTTCTACTTCATTTTTAATTTTTTTAAATTTCTTAAAATTACTTTTTATTATAAAAAAATTAGTTACTTTCTAACAATAAAAATTAATATTTATTTTTCACTCCGTCGGCAAGAGACGGCGACGGGTGGCGGCGGTGGTTAGCTGGGCAAGCGGCGGTGGCGGTCAGCGCGGGCGACAGATAGGGTGGCGGCAATCGACGGTGGGTGGTGGGGGCCAAGAACGGTTGGTAGCCGAGGGTAGCCGAGGGTGACAGTGGTCGCAGCAACGATGCTGCAGTGGTCAACGATAGGCGGCAACGGCCGGTGGTGGGCAGCGGTAGTCGACGAGGGGCGACGATGGAGGCGCAGTGGGGAGATATATGCGCTAAAAATGAAAAGAGATTGAAGTGAGAGATATATTGATGTTAAAAGATTTCTATTTTTGAAAGAAAATTAACTTATTTTATCTTCTGAAATTGGCTAAAAAATAACTTTAAAAGTAAAAATTTACTTCGGTAGTAGAAATATAATATTAAGTAATCAAATGAATTTCTACTTTAAAAGTTACATTAAATTTCTATTCTAAAAATATTTCTAAATTAAAATTTCATTTTCAAAAGTGTTTCCCGATCTCTCGATCCGCTCTTCTTTGGCTGGGCCTCTCCACTATTGGTTTTAATTTCTGACCAAGCAGAAAAAATGAGCTCCAGAGGTCGCTGTCCATCCAGAAGTGATGGCTCCAATTGTAGTCCAAGCGTGGGACGACGGTCTCAGTGCTGAATTGGATTGTTCTCAGTCGGCTCATCTCATCAGCTGTTGCTCTTTGACCCCAATCCCCTCTTCTGTGCATAAAAAGGGGACAGACCTCAGCAGCCTCTCATCTCTCATCTCCTTCTCCTCATTCCATCCCAAATTCTCAGGCAAAAGCACCCCAGATCTTCAATGACGGACAAGGACCACGAGGCCCTCCACGCCATGGACGACGAGGAGGAGGCGAGGCTCAAGAAGCGGCGGAAGTGGACCATCGGCATCATCGCCTTCGTCGTCTTCCAGGTCGTCCAGGCCCTCTTCTTCGTCCTCGTCATCCTGAAGTTCCGTTCCCCCAAGTTCAGGGTCGCCCCGCCGGACATGATCCAGACCCTCACCGTCGGGACCCCGGCCTCGCCTTCCTTCGACATGAGCTTCATCGCCCCGATCCGGATCAAGAACACCAACTGGGGCCCCTTCAAGTACGACGCCACCGCCGTCTACTTCACCTACCAGGGCGTCGTGGTGGGGCAGGCCTTCATCCCCAAGGGCAAGGCCAACTTCAAGTCCACCAAGAAGATCGACGTGGGCGTGAACCTGAGCCTGAACTCCGCGAACTCGCCCGGCAACAACCCGAACCTCGGGACCGACCTGAGCTCCGGGGTCATAACGTTCAACAGCCAGGGCGAGCTCAGGGGGAAGGTGACGGTAATGTTCATGTTCAAGAAGAAGAAGACGTCGGTGATGGACTGCAACATGACGATCCTCGTGTCGACGAGGCAGATCCTGGGCTGGGTATGCGAGTGAGGAATCGATGGAGACGGAAACAAGAATACAAAATACTATTGTATTTTTTCCTTTCTTTCCAAGTGAATGTTTCACTCTATACTCTATAATAGGTGCTGTGCTATGCTAATTTGTCTCTTTGCAATCATTAAGAGATATTTTGCACAGTAGTTATTAAAGAAATGGATGGACCGACTCGGTGTTGATTCAGGTTATAATGATTCGAAGGGCAATCCCATCGATTGTTCACAAGACTTTGCTTGTCTACAAATCGCAGTTGCATAACAAAAACAGAGCATCAAGTTCAAGTTAATGTCCTGTGTATTCTCTGTTCTTGGGTCAAACCCTGGGATAACAGAGGAAGCCCAGCGGCTCTTAAGTCGAGCTTGCTTGCCACAAGCTCGTTCGTGCACGAGGCAATGAGCAAAGCTCACCGGTCATTTCTGCTTCAGGAGGAACCAGACCAAGAAGAGACGGAGTGTCCCTCCCCAAGCAATGGCTCGCCGTCGCCAGTGGCCGGCGAGGTCCGGTCACTGGTGTGGCCCACCAAGAAGAGATGAAAAAAAAGAGAATGAAAGAAAAAAAAAAGAAAAATAAATAATGTATAAAATTTATAAATTATTAAAATTGTCACGTCAGCGGCGACAATGCCACGTCATCAATTTCCTCCGGAAGGATTGAATTGGCACAAATGCAAAAGGTTTAGGATTAAATTGACCTAAAAAAAATGAGATTGAAGATTAAATTGGTACAATTACAACAGATTTAGGATTTTTCCGGCAATTATTCCGACTTTATCGGATGTTCTCCGAAGACACGGGTGTTCATTGGATGATAGCAAGCCTGCCACTTTATGGGCTTCCGGCGATGTGGGACTTCACAGTTAGTCCAGGACCTCTCGTCATGGGCTGAAAGTATCTCTGGTGGGCTTTGCAGATTACCCTAGAAAAATATCTGAAGACCAAAACCCAACCCACGTTGACATTTTTCCACTCTAATTCTTGGCAGCCAATGGCTTATTGTTTCCCCCCTTGCGCCAAAATTCTGTAACTTCAGTTTGAAGATGTCCCATTGTCACTATCAGTATCATGGCAAGTGAAGAACAATGCCAAATTTTGCAGGTCGTGATTCACAAAGTTTCTGCCGCTTTGAATTTTAATAACGTCGGTTTAGGGCTTAGATTTATTCGCTGATGACTTAGTATGCCGAACCGGGCTTAGATTTATTCGCTGATGACTTAGTATGCCGAACCGCATGAAATCAACGCTAGGGAAACCCTAGTGCGATGCCGGAAAAAATTCTGAGAGATCCTTAATCGATCACTGCCTGGTTTTATTCTCGGTAGTCCATGACTCTCAATCTCGATATAGTGAGCCGATGTTTAACGGCATCAAATATAATCTTTAATCAGCTACCATGTTTGGTAAGTATACAAATTCAGCTTTTGCATACGCACACGAATACGTATACGTGGAAGTACGGGAGAAATGCCGAGCCCGAGATATGGCGTCGACGTCTCTAAACCGATGGCCCTTTTGTTTCGTGAATCACCTTCCATTCTCTCCAACTAAACAAAAAGCAAACGAGCTAAAAAGTCAAGCTTTACGCGTGGGGCTATTCTTTCCCACGAAGAAAAGCCATCGTCAGAGCAGAAGTTGCACGATCCAGATCGACGACTGGACCCATGCACGTTCCTGTTACTTCGCATGCAAGGCGTAGCGTAACCATGCCTGAACGCGGTCCTAACGAGGAGAAAAACCTCCACTCGGCTTCGAGTCCAGAAGCTCCTGAGGATCGTTCACAGTGGACAAAGATAGATCTCCAAGAAGTTTGACTTCACAGATGCAATTATTATGCAGAGTCTTGATCGTTTCACATTGATTGATGTCGATATGTTCGACCCCAGGAGGAGTCGAATTTCGGGGTAATCCAGTCAGAGAGAGAGAAAAAGAAAGAAACAGAGAAAAAAAAAACAAGAAGAAAAGAACGAATTCGTATTCGCAGGACTCAATCGAGGCTGTCCGAGAGGAGCTTTCGACATGTTCATTTCAGTACGCGTGGCAGACCTTCGCAGGAACGGAGTCTCGACAGCGACCGGAGGAACTTCACACAAGCAAAAGACCAAAGGGAGAGGGAAAGAAAGATGAGGAAGAAAAGAGACGGAGTAGTGTCTCTTTCTTTCTTTCTGTTTTCTTTTGGTAAAAAGGCATACTCATTTTTGCACCGATTATCAATTATAGCTAGAGAGCTATTCAAGTTCAACTCGACAAGATAAATTGAGTAGCCCGAGCTCACAAGTTCTCTCGAATTCGAATGATCCGATCTCGAATAATCATCCGGCGTAGTCCGAACTCGTTCCGAGTAACTTACATTTAGATCCACTCCCGATTCAATATGATACGACGTGATTAATTAAGATAAACTTTTAATTTAGCTAATTTAGTCTTAAGCATGTTGACGATTTACCGAGATAGTCATTCCTATCTATTTTGGCCGAAAATGGCTGAACTAGAGGCCGGATTGCCGTCTTGCATGGCATGACTAGAGCTAACGTAAATAATTTTTGTATTTTTTTAATTTCTTTTCGAAATTTTTAAAAGGTTTCCTTTCAATTTTTTTGTCTTCTTCCTCCACCGGTCGCTACCACATCATCAATTTCTAATCAAAATTGACTGAAAGGACTATATTGACAAATCGTCAAAAGGAGTAATATCAAATTAAAAGGTTTAGAATCGAATAGATTGAAACTTTCGGCAATCAACGTTAACAAGATGACCTCGCACTCCACAAGAGTTAGGACTCAAAATTTCGGATTGCATAGTCGGAGGACATATCAACTCTCTACTCCAGCCCGAACTCGGAGAGGATCGCAATTATCAATCCGAACTGACAGAGGAATGTTACCTCAAGAATTCCGAAAGATTCTAAGAACGGCCTTTGGATTCTCCGAGGAGAGGCCGACTAAGCTAAGTTATAAATCCCGCCGCTTCCTTAACTCTCCAGTCGATCCCACGCGTCGCTTCTTATTTCCTCTCCACACCATAAAAACAAAAAGAAAAATTTCATACACCTTCATGTGATCTCACCCGCTTTCATATATAGATATACACACGCACACGGAATCCAAAAATTCTCGAAGATACCCATCAATCATCAGTGGCTTCACATAACGCCTTCTGCTCGCGAGTATGTCTGCAGAAAATCATCAAACTCGTCCACTGGCGCCTCCGAAGATCTACGGCCGGAGCGACGAGGAGCTCGTGCCAGTATTCAAGCCGAGGCCGCCCTCCTCCTCCCGCGGCAGATGCAGCAGCAAGTGCCCCGTGTACTTCCTCGCCGTGGTCGTCGTCCTCGCCGCGATCGCCCTGGTCTTTTCCATGATCGTGCTTCGCCCCGCCAACCCCGAGTTCGCCCTGCGCGACGTGTCGGTCAAGTTCCTCAACTACACAAGCGATGACCAAGCACCGTGGCTGAGTGCGAGGCTCGCCGTGCGGGCGACCCTCAAGAACCCCAACTTCGGCCCATTCGAGTTCAAGAGCAGCAACTTGACCGTGAGCTACTACGGGACTGTCGTCGGGGAGAAGGCACTGGGTGACGGGACGGTCTGGTCGAGGGAGACGAGGCACGTGGACGTCACGGTCGCGGTCGGGCCAAGCAGGGTAGCCTACCTGAAGAACTTGAGCAGCGACATGGGCGGCAAGGTGCTGGAGCTGACGAGCTACGCGAAGCTGAGTGGTAGGGTTCACCTGATCAAGATCGTGAAGAGGAGGCTGACATCGGTGTTGAATTGCACCATGAGCGTCGGTTTGTCAAACCGCAGAGTCCAGGATTTGAAATGCAGATAGAGAACTTGATGGTTCTTCAAAAAAACATTTGGCTTGCCGTTTATTTTTTATGAAAATACGTCTAAATAGTTCGTGAATGCCCATGAAAAGAGCAAGAAATATCTGCAAAAATTTTGCTTTTTTGGCTCGTGTAATCTTCGTATAGTTAAAAAAAAAAAAGAATAATTGGGCACATTCTATGTGTATGTGCGCTCATAAATACAACTATAATAAGTAATTTAAACAAATATTTTGTTATTTATATTCATATAAAGTTTAGTTTGCTTTTAGAGATTTCTTGCGATTCCTGTGTTTCTTCTGGTTTCGAGCGCTTGAGAATTTGGCAGTACTAGGATGTCGCCTTGGGGAGACGTTACCAATACGACATGTTCAATGCGCAAGAGGCGGCAAGAAGAGAGAGAGGGACAGAAGCGAAGCTACGAGGGATCCAATTGGCCAAAACAGGAATTATTACGGAATTGAATCAAACCTAATCAATGCTGCGAGCTGTGCTGTTTTAACTTTCTCACGTCGAGCCGGTTTTTCGGGGAGAAGTCGCGAAGGAATGATTAAGCGTAATTAAAAGGTGGTGGGGGGGGGTGTTTAATAAGTTGTTATTAAAGTTGTCAACCTGGCTGGAGAAAAAGGGTGGATGTGTAGGAGCATCGACAACCACAGCCCAACAGGTAATGCTATAAACAAACATGTTTTGGTCTGTCGAAGCAAGAAAGAAAGACTTATAAACAACATTGCAGTAAAGTAAACCCGACTATCAGACCAACCCCCCACACGCAACCACCCCCCCCAAAAAAAAAAAAAAAAAGAAAAGGGCGAACCCAACTAGACTTGCTGGGTAGACGTGGTCCGGATCAATGGGCCGAACGGGTCGGGTGCCGGTAAAGTCTCTGGTAATATACATGATGCCATCCCCATGAGATTTTATATTTTTTCGATAGGATTATGATCCTTTAAAGTTAGGGTTAACTTTTATTTGGTAAAAGTTGTCTCTTGGACAAAAATATATCCTTGTTATAATGGAACTTGCCCCCAACGCCCAAGTAATTAAACATACCCCCTCGCCTCCCTCATCGCCATAGTTTTCTTCGAGCCTCGAGGTAGGGACGAGAGAGATGGGGGGATTGGACGAAGTGCATTGCCCTCGATTGGTGGTGGTGGGTCGTGTGGCTCGACGGTGCGGCATGCGACAAGGCGATGATCGAAGTAGATAGAGGGTGGTCACCTATGTTAAGAGGGGAAATGTATAAAAAAAAAAAAAGTCTTAAAACTATTATGCTTGTGTCAATTCGGTCCTAAACCTTTTAATTGTGCCAATTAAGTCTTAAATCTTTGACGAGTTGTCAATTTAGTCCATTCAGCTATTTTTTGTTACAAGTCACCGACATGAACGTTAGTCATCTTATGTAGCACCACCAACACCGACGAGGTCAAGCTTTGCAATTTTTTTTCTTTTTTTTTATTATTTTTTTTCTTAGTTTTTTTATAGAACTCTGGGCCAGCAAGGGCCAGAGGCCCTCGCTTGGTCCGGGCAAGGGATAACACCCTTGCTCGTTGGCCGGCAAGGGTTGTGGCGCCCTCACCTATGTTGGGCAAGGGCGTCATGGCCCTTAGCGAGGGTGTCAACGTGGCGTCCCGTGCCCACCACCCGGCACTTCACTAATCATGTTCTGTTTTAATATGATATTAAATATATAAAAAAGGGCACCTGCGGAAGACTACACTTTAAACAATCATCGGCCATACAATAACTTACAAGCGCAATCACCAAACGTAGGCACGACACCTAAGGTTATGACCTTAATAACGGTTCACTAACATGTAGCAGTTACAATGAGATAATACAATAGATTCGAGGGAGATTTCTTACTATATATATATATATATATATATATATATTGTGGCGGTCCAAATTTTTTCGGCAGCCGATTTATTAAACAAAATGTTATTTAACGAGCCCAGAGCCCTAAAGGGGCGAGTGAATTGCGGAATTCCTGAATTACGGCACGGGAACTTCAAGACTTGGGCTAGTGACGAGTGTAATGGAATTAGGAATGGTACGAATCTTGTTTGAACAGGTTCGCGCAAAAATTTGATAAAATTGGCTCGCAAAACCTCCCCGTTGAACCGGCCACGCCTACGAGCACCTCCGCTAACTCTCTCTCTCATTCCCTCTCTTCCCTCGTGAATTACCCCCCAAGCCTTGTTCCCTACGCCCACTCTCACTCCCCCACCCGAGTACCAACTCTCTCTCTCTTTCTCAAGTGTCCCTCGTGAGCACCGCCATCGTCCTCTTGAGCTTGAGCGAGGGCCAGCGAGCTTGGCAGGCGTTGCTGGTCGGTGCCGGCGAGCTCGCGTGCTACCTCAGCTCCGTCATCGTCCCACCCCACGAACCAGCCGTCCACCGTAGCTCGCACGTAGCTCCTCGATCGTGACGCCGTGATAAAGAAGGAACGGGCCTGAGCTCGTCCCGCCATCCTCTCATCCCCATTTTCTCCGAGCAACAACTCCAGGCAAGTAAAGATCTAAATAATACTGCTAGATCAATTAATTGTCACTTGCTTTATGCGGATTGATGATCTTGAAGGGTGGGGTATGCCGAAGTAGGTCCCGACCTGCACAGGAAGGAAACTGCCTTTGTATGCTGATCCGTCACTTGTGCCAGCCTCTCTAAGTCTTGGGTAGTTGAGGATTTCAGTTAGCTTGTTGAGTTCAATGCTGGTTTGGTTCGAATTGAGTGGCACGGACTGAGGGGCATCTTGGCCGTGTACTTGAGTGATCGGAGTTCAATGCTGGTTTGGTTCGAATTGAGTTGCACCGACTGAGGGGCATCTCGGCCGTGTACTTGAGTGATCGGGGTGTGGGGTCTGAGAAGGTCGGGTGGCTCTCTTGTTAGCATCGTCGTTACTTAAGTTAGAGCGGACTGAAATTGAGGAAGGATCACCTAATTGTTGGTTGGGCCGTACTAAGTGTGAAATTAGATCCTAATAATGTTCGGCAGTGAGGGACGTGAGAAACTTGTTTTTAAAGATCAAGTCCGGTGACCTCTATCGGTGTGCTTGAGCTGAGGTGTTAAATGGTCTGAGTGTAGTTGGTTGGCTTAGCTCATGGTCACCACATGATTAGTGAGTCCGAGGTTAACTCGACAGATTGCCTGTAATGCCGCCTGAATTCACCCGTTGTCTTTGCCAAAGTAAAGGATTTATGAAATGACTAAGTGGTTGGCTTAGATGCTTTCTTGCTGAGCTTTAGCTCACACTTGCTAGTTGACATTTTTCTTTTCAGGTGTTTAGACATGTCGTCTTTCCCTCCACTTACTAGAGTCATTCCTCATTTTGGTGCACCGATGTGCGTTTCACCTACCTGGAGGAGCGCACCGAGCCCTACGCACCGTATACACATTATGGGAGGCCGCGTACGACGGTGGTAGTGGACGCCGGTCCTCCGGATGGCTGTATTAAGCACCACTTCACCGCCATCTACATTCAAGTATTAGGTGTATGGCGTAGGCCCCAGCCCTCTCCTCCCCCAGGCAAGCGTAGTGATGGGGGAGGTAGCAGTGGAGGGAGCAGCAGCGACGAGAATGAGGAGTAGTGGAGCATTAGGGCGAAGGTGGTTGCATAGGTAGGCTTTTGGAAGTTGGCGACACAGCAGCTATTTTTTTATTGAGGCCGTGTGGTGATAGCTATGGACGTTGGAGTTGGCGACACATGGCACTCCATGCGCGCCACTTCTCATTCGACCGCGACACTTGTCGCTCTTCCCATCGTGTCCCAATTTCACACATATTTAGCTTTATGAACCTAAATTAAACACAAGGAGTCCATGATAGACTTCCATGTTGTCAATGTAAGTCCTCAAAACATAAGTTCACTCAATTCATAGCCAAAATAATACATTAGGAGAAAATTCGTGTCGTTACAGTCAAGCCCTTACCAACCAATAGGAGAGATTTGCAGCCCTCTCCTGGATCTAGGCGAGAGCTTGACACCCTCGTCGGCCCACAGTTAGGGAAAAAAAAGAAAGGAAAGAAAATATAAAAATAATAGAAGAAGGAAAAAAAAAAAGTGTTTCCAGTGGCGGACGGGTGAGTAACGCATAAGAATTTGCCTTTGGGAGGGGAACAACAACTAGAAACGGCTACTAATACCTCATGGGTTGAGAAGCAAATTTCAAAAATTTTAAAAACTTGTCCATATCAGCATCGATCATGCTATAAAGGATATTGGGCATCTATGTTACCAATTTCCAGCCACAATTGCTTGAATGGATTATATTTTTACAAATTTTCAAAAGATTTAGGACTCAATTGACATAATGAAAGGTTTAGGACTGAATTGGTACAAATGCAATAGGTTTAGGATTCTTTTGGTACTTTTTCTGGGTTCGGAGGGTGTCGTTCAAGCTTGTGTCTCGCAAGAGAGAAGGGAAAAAGTAGATAAGAAAAGAAAAAAGGAAAAAAGAGAAGAAGAATAAATTAGACAATCCATTCTTAAATGGGTTCAATGTCAACTTTTTAGGTGGCAAATTTTACATGTAATTGTACCATGTGTCGAAACATAGTGTAACGAACTATCACTAGTTCGGTATAGCCTAGTCCATCAATGGCCATGGCTATATCAAACACACTACCGGTATCACATCGAACCATACAACAATAGACACATTGCACGTAGTTACATCTAGGACGAAAGATACTATACACGGTCAATTTTTAAGGATAGATCAAGAGAATTAACCCTAACAAAAAAAATATATATATATGTTGGAACACTATGAATCTCCTTTGAATTTGATTAATTTTAGTGAGCAATCTAATGTACTAAAGCACCACCGGCCCAAAAACAGTCTCATGAAAAAGTTTCATGACCTACAATTAACTTAGCACCCAACTTTTTTTTTTTTTTTTGGTAAACAGAAGGTACAAACTGAATAAATTACAATCTAATATCTACAATCTCAACTTTATCACTAAACAAAACATGAGATATTTCTCTAGGAGGCTGCAAGTAGTACATAGTATCCAATCGCTTCGCTATACCAATATTGGTAAGCATATCCGTGGGTCGATTGCATTCTCGAAAAATATGACGAATTTTGAACTCATAAAGAGAGCTCGGAAGTCTTCTAATATCTTTAAGTAGTGCTGGTCCTGTGATATTCGCTATCCTCTCCCGATTAATAAGTTCGGTGATAACTTTGGAGTCCATCTCGATGATGAGTTTATGAAAACCATGTTCTTTTGCAATGGTAAGTCCCAACCATAGCGCCCATAATTCAACTTGTGAAGACGAACATATTTCAAGAAATGAGGTAAAACCGCCAAGCCAATCACCGCCTTCATTTTGGAACAATCCTTCAGCTCCCGCAAGTCCAAGATTACCTTTAGATACTCCATTCATATTCAATTTAAATCCATTATGGTGGTGGTGGATCCCGGGCGACCATAATGGGAGAAGCACGTGATCCACTTTTAGCCAAGGTGATCGTCGGTGAATCTATAATTTCCTTCATGTATGATTGAATTACATGTACTGGGTGGGAAGGAAAAGCAAAACATTCTTGGAAAAGCGACTTGTTTCGCCATTGCCAAAAAAGCCATATACTCACACCAAAGATAATACTCCAATTATAGTGAGAATTGAATCTCCATTTGTCGGTCAGGTTGAATTTCAATCATTGATATAAATTCATTGAGAAGAACTCTTCCAAACAATGTTGTGGGACAAGATCAATTCAATTGTTCTAAATAACCGAACAATCCCTCAAAACATGCAAAGTTGTTTCCACTAAAGACTCACATCGTGCACAATAAGGTTTACCTCCCGGATTGTGAGTCATCCTTAGTTCGTTGGTTAATAAGCGCTTGTGTGCCGCCAGCCAAAGGAAGGTTCTAATACGTTGAGCTCCCCTCCACTTCCTTATAAGTGACCATATCTTGTCGGTTTCTTGATTGTTAGTCCCACCGATAAGTTCACATGCTGACTTAACAAAGAAAGATCCATTGCTATTACCTTCCCACATTAGACTAGCTCTCCCATCAGAATTAACTGGAGGTTTGATAGTCCAAATTCTAAGGATTACATTATTTGGTAAGATTCCTTCGAAAAGCGGAAAGTTTCAAGTCCTATTCCGCACATAGTCACAAACTTTTTTGTCCATCTCAAAACGGAGGTAGGTGGGAAGTAAGTAGGTTGTTTAGTGGCTCCAACCCTGAAATCCACCTCTCTTTGCAAAAACTTACATGTTCTCCATTTCCCAAGCTCCATACCGCTCCATCTTCTAAAGTCGGCCATACTTTAGCAATTGTTTTCCATAACATCGAATCACGAGGTTTAGCTTGAATAATATTTCTCTGTTGGGAACAGTATTTAGCATGCAAAACCTGTGTCCATAAAGAGTTGGGTTGCGTCTTGAGGCCCCATGCTAGTTTCATCAAGAAAGCTTGGTTAGTAACTTCAAGAGATCTGAAACTAAGATCACCACATTTTTTAGGCTTACAAACAAACTTCCAATTCATAAGGTGTATGCAACGCTTGTCTCTGGTATCTCCCCAAACGAAATCATGACAACCTTTTTAATCTGCTAACAAACATGAGATAAGACTTTAGAACATTGCATATGATAGGTAGGGATACACATGATCGCAGATTGAGCTAAAGCGATGCAGCCTGCCATTGATAGGTTATCAGATTTCCAACCACTAAGTCTATTTGTGTCTTCTCTAGTAACGGTTGAAAATGCCTTGAAGATGTTCTTCCATGAATCAAAGGAACACCCAGATATTTTCCTAAATTTGAACATATTGAAAAGCCGGACATATCGCTTAAGATTCATTTCAGCCCTAGAGAAGTATTCTTTGAGCAGAAAAGTTTAGTTTTAGCCTTACTCACAATCTGACACGGTCTTTGACAAAAATCATCCAATCACTCTAAGATGACATTCATCTGTTCTGTTGAGGCTTCTGCCAATAATAATAGATCGTCTGCGAACATTAAATGAGATATTCACGGTCCTCCCCTACCAAAACAAAAAGGCTTCCACCGTTTTGACTTCACTGCAGCATGGATAAGATGAGATAATCGATCCATACATAATACAAAGATATAAGGAGAGAGAGGGTCACCTTGACGTATTCCTCTGGATGGCAAAAAGGCCTCTGTAGGCTCATTGTAGGCTCACCGTTCCACAAAACCTGCATGGATGAAGAGGTGATGCATTTCATAATAAGCTGAATTAGTGATTCTGGAATACCTGTCAAGTAGAGAGTTTCCTCAATGAATGACCATTTCAGTCTATCATAGGCTTTCTCCACATCAATTTTCAGAATCATGTGCCCTCGTTTCCCTTGGGATTTGCTCATTGAGTGAATTGCTTCTTGTACAATGATGATGTTATTCTAAATGTGCCGACCGGGAACAAAGCTAGTTTGATTAGGCAAGATAAGCTGTGGTAGAACATCCTTCAATCTGTTAACGAGCACTTTGGAGAGAATTTTATAAGTGACATTACACAAACTAATTGGCTGAAAGTTGTTGATTGTCTCTGGTTGCTGCACTTTCGGAATCAGCACAAGGATTGTTTTGTTAATCTCGGCCCAATTACAATTTCCTGACCAAGCATCACTAATAACATTGGTTAATGAGTTGCTCACCAGATTCCATTGATGCTGAAAGAAAACCGCATGGAATCCATCCGGTCCAGGTGATTTATAAGGACCCATATCAAATAATGCTTTGCGAACTTCTGCCTGTCAACAGGTCTAGCCAGACTGGAAGCTTGCATAAAATTCAAGACTTGAAAGCCACGAGGTTGTGAAAGCACAACAGGTGTTGGGTCATTCTCAGTGAACAGATTTTTGTAAAAATCTACCACCATACCTTTCAACTCCTCCTGGTTAGACATCCATTCTCCACTAGAATTCTGTAGCGCTTCAGTTTTATTCCTTCGCCGTCGAATGATTGTAGTAGCATGAAAAAAACTTGGTGTTTTTATCCCCGAACTGCAGCCACTTACGTCTTGATTACTGGTACCAGTGGATTTCTTCCTGAACTGAGACTTCAAGCAACTCTTTTCGTAACTTTGCCTCGAGATTCACTAAGAATGGATTTGGACGTACCTCCAATGCCATTTGTATACCTACAAGACTCGCCAGCAATGTCTTCTTTCTTTTGAAAATATTGCCAAAGACGCGTTGGTTCCACTCCTAAAGGTTTTTCTGGAGTTGTGACAAAGCAACATGAAATGGCAATTCATATTTCCAGTGGATTTGAGCAAAGTCATTGAACGAAGGATGCGTTAACCAAGCTGCTTCAAAACGAAAGGGCCGATTTAATTGAGGAGTACGCTCACTGGACAGAGAAATCAAGAGAGGATGATGGTCGGATTTAACTCGTGGAAGTACTTCGTACTGTCGCATCAGCAAACAACAATCTCCAGGAAAGATTACGTAGTGCTCTATCAAGGCACTTGAATACTCGATTATAGTCATTCAACTTGGGCCCGCGCCATGTAAATTTCATGCCCACGCAACCAAGATCAATGAAGTGGCATCTGTCAATCCATTCTCTGAACCGAATGCATCTTGCAACATTGATTGGTGCCCCCGCTTTCTTTTCATCGTGAGACACAATGTCATTAAAACCACCGGTGACCATCCAAGGATCTGTCATTGTAGTGGCTATTTGTTCAAGCTGACTTCACAACCGTGCCTTTGCAAGTTCATCTGGTTTGGCATAAGACAGCAGTTAACCACCAGATTCGATTGCACCTCTCTCTAATCTGGACGTGAATAAATTGAGGGTCAACTTATTCCACTTCCACAGTAAAGGAAGTGCCATGCCATAACAGCCTTGAGCCTCAGCACGAAACATGATTAGTAAAGCCAAGCTTCTTGACAATTTTCGTCGCTTGGTCTTCACTTAGCCTTGGTTCTACAACAACAAAAACCTGAATTTTGTGCATACGGATCAAGTCCTTAGCAGTTGCTAGAAACTTGTTGTTTCCCTCTCCTCGACAATTCCACATTAGTAGACGCATTTAACAGAGATGTTTGAAAGATAGAAGAGCTAGATAGAGTCGTCTAGCATCAGATCCTTCGCCGTGGGAAGATCTCCATAAGGCTTTGGATGAGATCAATAACAAATATTTTGCTCAAATAGTTAATACATAGTAATTTATGGACCCATTAAATCAAAGTTGAGAACATCAAATGAGTCCAACTACTTACCTAGAATTTAGTATTAATGGACAATAGAATGTGGACCAAGAAATTTGATCATCCAAGGCCCATCTTTAAATTATGTGAATGGTCCCTCCTTGAAAAGGCTTAGATGCATTTACCAATACTATTATGGTAAAATAAAGAGGACCTCCTATTGTTAAGACTTTTCAATCTTCTTTTCTTCCCAGAATATCATCAATTACTTAATTATTTCATGCATAAATGCGTACAATAATCGATTGTGTTATAATTTTAATACCACATTTGAATCTTTTCTTTCTTGCAACACCTTTCTTTTTAAAAAAATCGAATTTTAATAAGGTGGTTTTGCTCAATCTATCCGTCATATAAACACAATTTTCAAATCTGATATCCACGATACGATTAGAATACCCTTGTATGCCAATTTTGTGCATATACGCGTAACGCTTGTGCCTATTTGATAGTAGTATTAGATAATTATTATTTGTTTTAGCTCATCTTGACTTCAAAGGTTATGCACTCAACTTTGAACTCTTTCGGATCCAAGCTGCACCCGGGTCCAGTGTTTTACACGTACAACTTGTTAAACCCTCTAATAGACAAAGGGGTAGAATCGGAATCCATTCTAAGGAAATAATCAGTTTCAATTAGCTAGACTAGCTCGATCCCGAATTTGATTAAGAATGAATTACATATTGTTTAAACTAGACTCGATCATGAATCGGTTTTCGACCGAACCGTCAGAATATTTACATATTACGCTACGTTTTTATCTAACAGCTTAAATTTTTAGAATAATTAACAGTAATTCTATGAAAACTTGTGTGACATCAGAATGGAAAGTTCTGAATTTAAATCTTTTTTTGGCTAAAAACGTTGATGGAAGTCATGGTTGAGCTTATCATGGAGCTTAGCTGGACATTGACATCATTAAACCGAAAGGTGGAATTAGCAACAGCCAATTTATGTGACTTGACATAGCTGTCCTTTTCCTTTTGTCCCCCTTTAACTCCTTTCACTTTTTCTGCTTTTTGATCCACCTTCCTTGCCTTCTAAAGTGGCTGTCCTCATGCATTTGTTTCTTTTTCACACGAAATGGGAAAATTCTGGTACAATCTTGTCGAATGTAAGCTGAATTTGCATGAACCGTCGGATGAGGTGGGATCCATGTACGATTCACATGATCCAACGATGCATGTACATCAAGACCATCCAAAAATGGCTCACGAAATGCAAACCGGCTTTGGGTCAATTTTCAAATATATATGGTCTCCTAAAAATGCTATTCAGTACTTTCAACTTGCTGAGTTAGATAGTGTCTTTTAACCAATAGTTAAGAGAATGAGACGCTATTATGCCACTAAATCGATCCACCACCATTGAGCATCCGAATCGTTATATCATATCAAGTCCTTATGGTCCATAAACTCATCGTCATAGTAGCATGTTATTGATCCGTTTCGATCTAAATTATCTCTGGACAATTTTTTTTTTTTTTAGCTAGGACGAAGCACATCGGTCGGACCATTTTACCGCCTTTTTTTTTTCTAATAATAACAAACAAGTTTAGCATCTAGATTTCCCAAAGATTATTCGAGAGCCACGAGCACCTCCATTTGCAATCTTGAACCTAAGGTCAAGATTATCTTATCCCATGTCTCTTTTTGCGGCAATAATAGATTGAGGTTAGCGCAAAAGAGAATCTCATGCCCCACAAGAAAGCATGATGTGAATGTCGCAAAAACACTACATGTGGGGCATACCATAGCCATGATACCTCGTGAACATGTCTATCCACATTTTTCAAACATCATTTTTCTTGATAAATATTTCGGCTGTTTCGCGATAAATAAATGGTTTAAAAAATAATTTCTAAAATTGAACCCTCGTATTCCTTAAAATAATTAGGAAAAAAGCCATAAAAAATCATAAATTATGTCAATTGTGACACATTCATCCCAAATTTCTTTTTTGCGACACAAAAGGTTTCAAACTTATACTAGTGTGACACATTTGCTCCAAAATAAACTCGAAATTTTTACTCGCGTGACTTGGGAGAAATGTATCACGCCGATAAAAAATTTAGGATTTTTTGTGTCATAAAGAACGTTTAGAGTAAGTGTATCACAGTGGGTATGCTTTAGGATATTTTGTGATTTTTTTTTTCAAATAATAAATTTCGTGACTGGTAAAAATTTATTTGCCAAATTATTCATTCTTCGTCGGTCGGAAAATTTTCGTGTTCTCATCTTGACAAAGATGGTGGTGGTGTTCAGGGTTCTAGTTCTAACTGTGGTTCTGTAATAAAGAAGGGTTTTTCTAAAACGTGCGTGGCAGTGCGATAAGACTTTTTGCCACCTCCCGTCACCCGCAGTGCGTGCCCCGCATTTCCCAATCTGAATCTCCAGGTTCGGCGCCGAACCGAAGGGACGTCTCGGATCGAAAGAGAGAAAACGATCCGACGTCCGAGATTGAAAAGAAGCACGCCCCTCCCCATTTTAAAGGCGAAAGGATTGTGTGGTACAGCGTCTGTTACGCAGGATCTGAAATCGCAGCCAGAGAGTGAGGGAAAAAAAAGAGTTTGCGTTTTGAGATTCTCTCTTAAACCACACGCGTCGCTTCGGGTGTCTAGGGTTTTTGGGTCAAGGAAAAGGTCGGAGCAATTTGGTTGTCGCATGGCGGATCACGAGGAACCCAAGGGCGGCGAGTCCATCATGGAGAAGATAGCGGAGAAGATCCACGCTCACGACTCCTCCTCGTCCGACGATTCCGACGACGATAACCCGGCGCCGTCCGAGGTGAAGGCTAAGATTTACCGCCTGTTTGGACGGGAACAGCCTGTTCACAAGGTGCTAGGTGGTGGAAAGTGTAAGTCCATTCTCTCTCTCTCGATCGATCGATCCGTGTTGCTCTCGCTGTTTTTCGCGATCTTGATGTCGTTGTTTGTTCTTCCCGGCGTGTTTGAAGGGTTGAGGGGGATTCTGATTTGATGTCGAGATCTAGCTCCGGCATTTTGGTTGCTTGTTGATTTGCGGAAAGCGGTGGTTTGGTTTTGCTTTAATTGGTTCCGAAGACGGAGCTGTGTTGAATCGGAATCTATTTATTCGATCTGTTGATCTGATTCATTATATGAGATACTTTCACATTTTTTATTGTCTGCTTGATTGTTTAGCACGTTATGAAATGCATCGAGGTTTTTCATTCCAGGGTGCTTTTCGTGCCGCTCGGATGATTATGCATGTGATCTAGATCTGGAAATAGTGTGGCGAACGTGCTACAAATGAAGTTTGTGTTGACCTACTGATAACTATTGCCATTCTAGGGTAATTTTTCACGCTGACTGGCGTAGCATCTGTAGATGCCTGTGTTAAGCTTTGGCTTGTCCAGTTAAGGTCGGTTTCTTGGGTTGTGATGAGATTTGCTTCGAGCAGTGTTAAAGACTGTTTTTTTAAGGCTGTGAAACTGTCCTCTTTTCCGGGTCACATTGAAACTTTCCTGTTAATATTTTAAGATGATGCAGTGACGATGACACGATATGACGTGACATATTATGCAAATTGGTGCTGCATCTTTGATGAATTTCGAGTTCAACATTCTAATGATTGTTTGCTTCCGCCGGTGTGTTGTATCTTCTTCACCCTGCTATACATATCTCTGATGGCAGTAGTTTGTTATTAAGCTGTTCAAATTTAATTGTGGTGGAACAGCTGCTGATGTACTCCTATGGAGAAACAAGAAGATATCAGCAGGTGCTCTTGGTGTTGCAACGGCAATATGGGTTCTGTTTGAATTGATTGAGTACCACTTTCTCACTTTAGTTTGTCATGGCTTAATCCTTGGCCTTGCAATCTTGTTCTTGTGGTCCAATGCTACTACATTCATCCACAAGTAAGATTTTGATGGTGTACTAGATCTATTTGAGTGTAGATAATGTTAAATTCGATATTCTCCTATTTGCTTTGATGGGATTATCTTGCCTTAATTGTTCTTTCTTAGGACGCCACCTCACATTCCTGAAGTGTCGATACCAGAGAAACCTGTCTTGGAGTTTGCCTCTGTACTTAGCTTTGAAATAAATCGTGCAATTGCTACACTGAGGGAGATTGCTTCCGGAAGAGATCTTAAGAAGTTTCTCTTGGTATGTTCATACTTGTGCTTAGGGTTGTTCTCAGCATGTGTGGTGCTCTTCGCGATCATTTGTTACGGTTGAATCTTTGCACATGGCTTTGCAATTTCTGTTCACATTCTAATGGAAGAACTGAATGTGGACAAATTAGGTGATTGCTGTTTTTTGGGTTATGTCTATCGTGGGCAGCTGCTGCAACTTCTTGACGTTATTTTACTTGGGTAAGGAGGTGTTTCTATATTTGTTGAGTTTGATTGTGTACGTCTCCCCATCAACTCTTATGGATAGAGTTTTGTTTCTTAAACAGTGTTTGTATTACTGCACACTGTGCCTGTGCTCTATGAGAAGTATGAGGACAAGGTAGACCCGTTTGCGGAGAAGGCAACTATTGAGATCAAGAAGCAGTATGCAGTGTTTGATGAGAAAGTTTTGAGCAAGATTCCAAAGGGGCCTTTGAAGGACAAGAAGAAGGTTTAAACTATTTAATGTTCTGTCTCATACCAGGTCCTTTGCAGTCATGTGGTAGTTTTTCAATTTTTTGGTTGAAGTTGCCAAAATTATCCATGATTGGCATGAACCCTGTTTTCATCATGCTTTTTTTGGTGTTGGGTTCAGATGTGGATGAATCTGGATTTTTGTCCCTTCATTTTCTTCAGACATGCTCAGAATTGCATGGATCTTTGTGCTAGCTAGTATTGGTTTGTTGACATAGTGTTTTATGCTGTGATTTGTGTTGAATCTTCGACTTTTACTTGTGATAACAGTGAGTGATGTGATTTTATCTTGAGATGTATGGAATCAGAGCTACATGGGATGAGCATAATAGAGCTTGTAGCATCCCAGGAGACCCTATGATCGAGGTTTTTTTTTCTTTTTTTCCTTCAAAATATAGTCATGGCAATGCAAAAGATGGTGCTGGGTCCTTCAGCATGTCATTCAAATGATGGCAATTTTTTATTCATGCTTGAGTCACTTGATAATACGAGAAGGGCAGATTGAAATTATAGGTAGCTTCGAAGGTCTGTTGCTAGGCTTGTCTCCTTAGAGTGGATCTGCCCTGGCAGATACCAGTTGTGGCCACAAAAACTGCAAAGAGAATGGATCTGTCTAAGAGTGAATGGAGGTTCTCATGGATACTGATTGCAGTGAGCTTAGATCATGTTTTCTCATATAGGAGTGCTTTCTTCTCACTTCAATTAGACACTGATAGAAGCGCGTTCCATTGAGGCCGACTTAGTTGGAGTCAAAGAAGTAGTTGTTGTAATTTTGCTCTTAGGAAGCCCTTTCTCGGGGCAACTGCGCTCCATGGAAGCTCTCCCAATGAGGAGTGTTGCCCTCAAAGTGGATTTGTAATCTAATTTTGCCTTTATCTTGTTGCTGAAAGTTCCGTCACTTTAGGGTTGGAGAGTGTAAGATCTCTGACTCTACTAGCTTCTATCTTCAGCAGCTTTATGGTTATCAATACCCTCTCTTTGTCGTTCAACCGTGAGATAGGTATGCAAACTTGTAGCCTCCCAACGAGCTCTGTCAAGATTTGTTTCAGAAAAGCTATAGGTGTTGATGGCAGCACTACCACTGCGCAAATGGCCGAGGAGGATGTGGCCTTGTGAAATTATCTGTTTTCTTGCATTAGCATTTGTCCCAGGCGTCTAATGTCTTGATGGTATTACTGAAGCCCAGTATTTGGCAGTGAGGGATTATCATGCTCTTTTGGGGAGCAAAGCAGAGAGACTTCATCTAAATAATTTGGTGAAATGATTGCAAACTAAAGATCCGATGGGAGGTCCTGAAACTCACTGGTAAGTGTTACGAGTCGTGTCTTTTAGCTTTACAGAGGCTGCTACGTACATTGGCCAGGGTAGTGGCAACGAAGGGACAGGTTGAACCGAACACCGTTGTCTTACGCTGTTGTCTTCTTCTCTTGGTTAGGCTGTCCTTTCGTTCATCGGCTATGAAGAATATTGTCATATGAAAAAAGTGTGCTTGACGTCCGCTGTGTCAAAGTTGAAATTCACTCCTGAAATTAAGGGCGACTCGGAGTTTCACCAACATAGACGAAGGTAGCCATACATTATAGGAAAATCCCACAATTCCTTTGACCATCGTTACTTGGGATGGGTCGACCCGCACGTGCTGGCTCAACTCGGATTTCCGAGAGAACGAGGTGAGTTTCAGGGTACCTCTTGGCCAAGGGAGGCGAGCCACATTCTTAGGTTGTAGATTTATTAATGCGCATTTTGCTGGTGCAATGTGCCCCTAGAATTGCACTGTCTCGTTAAGTCTACTTTTTCTATATCTATAGTAATAAATAGACATGGTCACGGGCCGTGAACCGTTGGTTCCGGTTCGTGAACCGCCGGTTCCAATTCGTGAACCGCGGGTTCCGGTTCGTGAACCGGCGGTTTCGGTTCATGGCCATGATAGAACCAGAACTAGCCCTTAAAGGGGCAGTCCCAGTTTCGGTTTGGAACTACCGGTTCAAGGGTTGGTTCCGATTTCGAATTTAAAATTTAATTTTAAATAATAAATTATGAAATAAAAAAAATTATAAATTATAAATTATAATCAAATTGTACATTGTAATCAAATTTGGGAGGGAAAAAAGGGAGAGGGAAATGGCTTAAACTTAATGAATTATCATTAATCGATTACATATATTTTTAGAGATAGAAGAATCAAAACTCGTGTAGTTCTTTTACCTTTGATAATTCCAACTTACATCATCGTCAATCGTCGCTACCCCTTATGGTACCCGTGGCGGTGGTATCTCCACTATCATCATTGAAGAATTCGTTGTTTCGATCCAGCTCTTGTTGTCGAAATTTATCATTTGTCCAATCATGGACATAAGCTTGAGCCTCCAAAGCATTCGGATTTAGTCTTGAATGGCGGTCGTCCAAAATTAATCTTCCAGCGCTAAATGCTTGTTCAACTGCAATTGTTGAAGAAAGGGTTGTTAACATCTGTCTTACGATGAGAGCGAGGACTGGGAATTGGGTTGAATGAGTCTTCCACCACACCGGAATTTTGAAATCAGTGTTGTATTCGGAATCATGGAACTCAAAAACAATGGTTAAATAATTTTCTAATTCGAAAATATTACATGTTGCTTCCTTTTATCTTTTTTGCCTACTAATGAGCAAATTGTATCATCTACTAAGTCTACCACTCTCCTTCATTTGTGAGGCACTAGGTTGAGAAAATCTAATATCACCTAAACCATATCTACTACAAAATTCATTATATAATGCTACTATAGCGTCTTTAATCTCTACTTGTATAATTTTAATATCTACTGTTTCATTAAAATGTAAACAATCATAATAATAATCATTCAGATAATCATACAAACCATCTAATTTAGTACGTGGATCGAAAAAAATAGCAACCAAATAAATAAGAGGAATGCGAGCCTAATAATGTAGCCATTTTGCTTTCATTGCTATAATAGTCGAAGCTAATTGAACATATTTTTCATATTCACAAAAAATACCAGCAATGTTAATACACTTTATTAAAAATAAATACTTAATAGGATAATAAACACCAGATAAAGTATAAATTGCATCATTAAAAACTTCCAAAAAATCTAATTTTTTTTTGCAAACAACCCAATCTTGTAGAAGTAAACTAATTTCATAAACATTATTTAAAATAAACGTACATGATAAATCTTTATAAGCAAAATATTGATGAAGCAACTTGCAGGTAAAATTCCAACTAGTCGGAACATCTTTTAAAAATCTTTTTGGTTTTTGTTCATGTGATTTACAAAATTTGCCACATTCTTTCATAACTTGGGGACAACTCTATAAAAATTTAATTGCTCTCTTTATTAGGATGAGAAAGGGCTCAAGAATTCGTAAACCATCTTGTACTCATAAATTTAAAACATGGCAAGCACATCTAATGTGAAAAAATTGTCCGCCAAAATAGGGTTTACAAATATTTTCTAAATTAGGAATGGAAGCGGTATTTGACGCAAGATTACCAAAACCAACTGAAAAAACTTTATTAATCAAATAATATTATTCTAAAAATTGCCTAATTATTCTATAATTATTATTGGTCGTATGCCTTTCATCAAATACTCGAAATGCAAGTACTCTTTTTTGAATGTTTCAATTGTCACTTATCCAATGACATGTGATACCCATATAAGAATGAATTTGCCAAGAATCACTCCAAATGTCGCTACCTATATGCACACGTCCATTGAAATCTGTAAAAAAGTTTTACAAAGCCTTTTTTTGTTTTTTATAAACCCTGAAAAGTTCGCGTTTCAGAGTAGTTCTCGGAACTGATTTTGCTTACGGAGTACAAACAGTATTGATCAAACAATTCAAACCAAATTTTTCATCGGTAGTAAAAGGTAAATGTTCAATGACAACATATTGAGCTAATGTTTCTTTATAAAGTTCATCACTATAACGAAATAAAGGAGAAGTGTTAGGATTGGCGTACCCGAAAATTTATTGTTGTCTGGTGTCAATCCCCGCTTGCGTTGCATGTTTTTGCGTCGGATGCCGACGGTATGTTACGTAGCCGTCTTCTTTATTAAAATTGTATGATTTCGTACAATATTTACAGTTTATCTTGCACTTGTCTCCGCTTACATGTACCTTGTCAAAGTGTTACCATAAGTTAGATGTACTCTCTCAAGCCCGCCCTTTCGGCTTTTTTGCCGCCAACGTTTCTTCGACGCCGGTAGGAGGATAAAGACTTTCTTGCGTTGGGACGTCCTCGATGTTAGGAACATAATTGATATTGCTATCATCGTCTACCCAACATGTAAACTCACGAGAATCATATTAATCATGATGTTGAGGATAATCGGATTTCTCCATCCCCATTGGGATCGGGCTCTTTCCCCTATTACCAGCTCGGCTTTCACTTGCCATTTTTTGTTAGAAAATTGAGCGTAAAGCCAATTTAGAAAATTAACAAAATTGAGCCGGGATTAACCAAATTAAAAGAATTTGAGAGAATTGAGAATTGAGAGAATTTGAAAGAAATTATAAGAAAAAATGAAATGGGAGGAATGGTTTTTATAAGAAATTTAAGAAGAAGGAAAAAAAAAAAAAAAAGGAGGGATAATTGCAACAGCCATAAGGGGGAAAGAGCCATTGGCTCCTTCCCCCTTATTTATTTATTTTTTTATGGGCGGTTTGGAACCGGCTCGTGAGGGGCCAGGCCGGTTCCGGTTATTCCACGAGCCGGTTGTGGGCCCAAACCGACCCGTGGCCATGTCTAGTAATAAGTGTTCTGAAAGTCTTAAAATTTGTTACGAAAATGTAATCGAGTTCTAAAACTTATAAAAAGTTCAATTAAGTTTTAAAACTTGTCAAATTAGTGCAATCGAATTCTTTCGTTAATTTTTTCCAATTTAGCTAATAGAAAATGTGATGTGGCTTTTTTTAAATATTTTTTGTTCTACGTGGTGATGACGTGGCTAAAATAAAAATTATAAAGTAAAACGATATCTTTTTGGTACAAATCTGATTTTTAATATAATGTTTAGTTAAGTTAAACTAAAGAATAAGCAAAAAAAAATCAAAAAAGGGAAACACGCACGCACCTGAATTTCCCTTTTTTGTGTTTTTTTTAATTATATTTTCTTACTTTAATATAATTTAAATAAAATTTATATTTAAAATCAGACTTGGACTAAAATAACGTTGATTTAGCCTTATGTTTCATATTTTAGCCAAATCATTACTATGTAGGAGTGAGTATATTAAAATAAGTCACATCGACATTTTCCAATAACCAAATCGGACAGAGTCAACGAAAGGACTCAATTACACTAATTTGATAAGTTTCAAAATTTAATTACACTTTTTATAAATTTTAAAACTCAATTGTATTTGTGGCAAGTTTTAAAACTTTCGATGTACCTTTCTCTTTTCACTGCAGAACAGTTCACTGGATCCCACCTAATAGACCACATGAAATCAACAAACGAATACATCAGTGGGTTGGGCTCCACATGCTATGAGCAGTTTCATCAACTACGTTAGCCAGCGAATCATTGCCCGTAGGCCTTAAAAGACATAATCACACTGCAGGACAGTGAGCAGTGGGAGTGTTTCCTACCAAACTTTGCATTGTGAGAAAGGAATATGCAAACACTTTACAAGACTTATAATTTCCATCGACAAATCGATTGAATCGCCATTTGCGAATGCTTCGAAAAGTGAAAGGTATGCGATCCTACATTGGTTTGGGGAGAGGACAGTTATCTACTGATGTACATGTCAAAGGAAAAAAAATGGAAATATGTCGAGAGGATCCGTACTTGATCATTCTAGATATTCCTCAGAATCTACCTCAACAAATTGAAAATACAACCGTTTAGAAGCTTTTTGCAATAAAGCACACACTCACACTCAAGCCAACCGAGATATGTCCAACCTCAAAACTACAAGTTGAGTCAACAAAATTTCCAGTAATCTCCTGTATTTCCGCACTAACAAAGGAGCAGCAACCAGAGGCACGGATGAATTGCGTGCAAATCACATCAGAAAGCAAGAATGCGGACTCCGTAGCTAAAAGCATGTAAAAGCTTGTTATCTTGATTCTCGACAGTCATAATTACGGTCACACAATCCACAATCCGCTTGGCGCCATTGTTTTGGGCCAACCGAAATCTTCATATGCCATCCAACTATTTCCGACGTCTATTGGGGGCCAAATCAGGATTTCCTTTTCTCATCATGGCAACAAACTCATCATAGTTGATTCTGCCATCCTGATAAATTCAGAAACGCTCGTATACGTCACAAGAAGATTAAAATCAACAGGCCACAAGGTATGCCACAAAGTAACAATGTCCGCTGATCTTCATGGAACAACAGTGTTAAGAACGTAACTTAGAAGACCTTGTCGTGGAAGCTCAATAGAGATTTCCAACTTACACAAATGGAGCGCTAATTAATTTCATGACCTACTCTACTTTTTACTTGCTTATGTGTTCTATTTGCACTCCATGAAATAATACCGCGATATATTTCGCAAGTTGTACATTTTCAGCTGTAAATCGTTGCACAAGTAGCACTTTTAAAACATAAAACCTACCAACAAAAAGTTAGCCCAGAACACAAGCATTCCTTCAACCAAGCTAGAAATACCTGATTAGTGTTTTTGCAAACGTAATGATCTAAGATTCTTTTTTCTAAGGGAAGCAAAACATGCAAGGGTGTTTCCTTGAAGGATGTTAATTGTGACTTGAATTATTTGTGTGCCAGACCAATTTGCGATTCAATAAGATAAATTTCATGGCGACTTGATCGATCATTTTTTATGAGGTATGTGCTGAAAATGGAGGGCCCTCGCAGCACAGACCAGCTTGGATATACATCATATTTTATTGGTGTTATAGTATATATATTCTGTTAGTGCTATTTCAGAGTGTGTGAGAGATAATGGGTGTATATGTGGGTTATGGGTTTTTGAGAGTTCTTTCTCTTTCATTGTACTTCGAATTCTGACAGGTGAATTGCTGCTTCTAGTGGACCTAGGCCAATGGCCAAACCATCTTCCGTCATTTCTCTACTGTCATTGCATCACTGTACTTGTTAAAGCAACTTTGCCAAGTCACATAATATACATGAATTACGCTTTGACAGCCACATAGTTGAGCTGTTCGTAAATTACGTACTAGGAGATGACCATAGGTGGGCAATATCTTATGCACATTTAGGGCACCATAGTTGAGCATGAATGGACATGAGAGAAGAAAATAACTCACACGATCACTGTCGACTTCAGCAATGATCTCCTTAATTGTTTTCTCATCACCCATATTGTACTTCTTAAGTGCATGCTCCAACTCCTCCATTGTGATATACCTTCAAAGGGCAGCAGATACATGCAAGTGAGCATCACACTTTTCTATAATTTAATCGTTGATTGATAATTAGATTCGCTAACTGAACGGGAATGTAAAAATCATGCTCAAGTGCGAGAAAGGAAATTACCCACTCTTGTCCTTGTCAAAATATTCAAATGCCTTATATAAATGATCCTCCCTTTCCATTCTATTCAAATGCATAGTGGCTGTTATAAACTCAATGTAATCAATCGTCCCATTGCCATCAACATCAGCCTGAAAAACCAAATATTTTATTATGCAGGAGCAACCATGCACTTCCTTTTCTTTTCTTTTTTAAACAGGAAAGGAGCTGGAAATCATATTGAGAAGAGTACCGCTTCCATCAGCTGCTTAACTTCACTCTCTGAAAGCTTGGTACCCAATTTCGGAAGACCAGCTTTCAACTCTTCATAAGTAATTGTTCCGCTATTGTCCGTGTCCATGGTTTTAAACATTGCTTTCAACCCCATAATTTCTTCTTCAGAAAGATTTTCAGCAATTACCTAGAAGGACAAAGAAATGATATGTAATTTATACCAGTGAATCACAACAGTTCCAGCAACAATTTTCATACTGCCCTTAATACAGATGCTCAAGCCTTTGATAGTTCTTCAACTCCTTTTTCCATTTTTGACAAGAAATTCAAACGAAGGTGCTATAGGTGAAGAAACCATAAACGTGTATTTTGCGAAAGTGGCACCTGAGTTTAAGTTCACTATATACAGGTATTAACCAACATATACTATGGTAGAGGAGGATCTTTATGCAGCATTTCCAACAAAATTCTCAGGATAATATGGTAAATGCAAAAGGTTCTCAGAATGTGCACTACTATAGAGAACTATGAATCAACCAGTATTCAATACCTGTCTTGACAAAACAATAGGCATAAAGACTTTTCAAGTTCTAGCTAACAGTGAGCTTTACAGCTGTTGAACTTCCGGTTCCTCATTATAGCTGGCCAGCGAATGCTTTAGTTCCAACATAACTAAACTTCCACCATACCACAAAGATAGCATCCAGCGTCTCTAGTTGACAAACAGCAAACTAAATAGTCAATTGTCTATGCCTCACTGTACCCTTAGACATACTGCACCAACGAAAGTGTGTTGCCAAAAGTTATGGTTCTTAGAACTTTTCCAGAAAAAGCATTAGCCTTTAAGTGGAGAAGACAAAGCTTTGAGTCCCATGAGCTATCCAAATGCAAGGCTAATAGGTGCAAATAACATCTATACTAGGAGAAATGAAAGAAGAAGAAATAACAAGAAAATTCAGGCTAAATAGCTTTGTCAAATTGCTGCTCTCGAACCCATGTCACACCAAAACCAACAAACTTGTTTCTTTTTCTTATTTTCGACTTTTGGCCGTCAACCAACAAAACTTGAATGATGTGGAGTTAGCTTCCTGATACTACTCTGTTTCCATAACCCCACAACAAGAGAACACATTCAACGATTCTAGCTAAATAAAAAGGAAGACAACTCACGTACATGAAGAAGCTGAAAGAAACATATCTAACAGCACAGATGTTCTCACCTTTAAGGCCACTTTCTTTAGCTTGTTCATTGCCCTGAATTGTTTCATTCTAGTTAAGACAGCAATATCCAAAGGCTTATCGGAAGCATCTCCATCTTCTCTCATCCAAGGATGATCTACAACGTTCAATTAAAGAATCACTTTCTCTGAGTAACAACGCATTATACATAGTAAAAACATGTAAAGTACAACACAAGCCTTTTGGTAAAAGTAGAAGCACATAGATATGACTTTTCTAATAGCTATAAAATATTCTAAAAGCTAAAAAATTATATCTCGTTGTTAGCAAATTTGCAATTTATGCTTCTACTTCTACCAAAAGGCTTCTATTTTTCCTTTTTTGGCCCTGTTGATGACATCAACACGTATACCCCTGGGCCCCTGCTTCATTTTTCGTAGGACAATCATTTCTCCAAGTCCCTTAATCCATAAGCTGATAAAGAAAATTGAATAGTATCCTATTCCAAGGCAAACACAAGAAATCTTAGTTCGATCTTCTATACAGAGGGATAGCTTCAAAATTTTATTGGCATAATTGTCAAAATTGTTTTGATTTTGAAAGTGCAGCATATCCCATCAATGAATAGTAAGCTCATCATTGACAGTCAGTTTTTACTTACTTAGCACCTCAACTGCAGAAAGCCGCTCTTTTGGATCAGCGCGGAGCATTTTTTTTACCAGATCTTTAGCACTACTAGATATGGATGGCCAGGGATCTGATACAAAATCAATATGCCCCCGTAGAATGGAATCGAATATGGCCTGCTCATTTTCTGCATAAAACGAAAGAAAAGAGGATGACTGCCAAGGTGG
This sequence comes from Rhodamnia argentea, assembly GCF_020921035.1. Taxonomy (NCBI): domain Eukaryota; kingdom Viridiplantae; phylum Streptophyta; class Magnoliopsida; order Myrtales; family Myrtaceae; genus Rhodamnia; species Rhodamnia argentea. The sequence continues at coordinate 32,385,479 of NC_063152.1, forward strand.
AATAAGCAGTGTCAATATCTTCTGACTCCTATTAACAGTGACAAAATTTGATCCTGATGGTAATCGAATCCATTATCCATGCCAAGCACTATCTCCATGCTGATTGTGAGAAGGAACATAAATTTGATCACTTAGCCAAGTGACCTGTAAAAATAAACGACCTAATAAATGAATAATTCTTATGTCCTGGCTCTGTTTTTATTCCACCAACATTTTCGTCATCCATCCCTAAACAAATCAAACGTCGAAACTAGAAATACTGAAATTCTCACAAGAATTCGCCGAAAAAAGTAAATTACTTTGAAATAAGTTGGTCATTAGCGAGGCACAAGAAGCATACCTCCCCAGAAAGGAGGGACACCGCTAAGCAGGATATAAAGGATCACACCAGCACTCCATATATCCACCTCAGCACCATAGTTACGGCGCAGTACTTCAGGGGCCACATAATATGCACTTCCAACAAGGTCTCTAAATACATCACCTAACATGGTGCATGAGAAATTATAAACCAAGCTCATCAACAAGTAGTATCTATCATTTGTTAGGAATGAACATAGAAGAATAAAAAAATATCATCTTTGTCCAAGATTGAAACTGTTCTCGTCCATGCTTTTAAGGCCTACTTACGATGACCCCCAGTGATAGTGCGCAAATGCCCTGGAAACATCTTACTCTTTTGCAGACAAATAAGAAGCAACAGTGTAAATATATTATGCAAACAAAAGCTTAAAGAAAAAGGAATGTGACCCTGGGTAGTACACAAATGAACATATTGCGTAAATACCGTCATATCACAGCTAGAAAAGGATCAAAGCACAGGACATGATGATCTATACTTTTCATCAATGCTAAATTTTGAAATTTCAAGCCACACAATTCACACTCAGACGTTCCATATACGTTTTTCAGAAATTGGAGGAAGAAACTTCTTTTATATCCCTCAGCAGAAGCAGAGTTTCCACATTACCATAATCACAGTGTTGCAGGGTGACCTTCTAGCTTAAACTGAAGAATTGAGCAGCAAATAACAAATATGTAGGCAATAATATGTATCACATACTCAAACATCGTTAAATACGACTTGTACCAAATTTCTTCTCTTGGCATCAGAATCATACACCGCAATGCCTTATATGGTAATCACTACAGCAACAAAAGGAAAACACGCGCGCGCGCGCGACATAATGGATAATAACAGGAGAACCAGAGGTACCTTGTTTGAAGAAAACGGAGAGGCCAAAATCAGTAGCTTTCAATGGCGAATTCTCATCAGTACTCAGAAAAAGGAAATTCTCAGGCTTCAAATCTCTGTGAATAACTCCCATAGTGTGACAATTATGCACCACCGTCACAATCTGCCTACACAGGTTCGCCGCAGCTCGCTCCGTGTAATGGCCTTTTGCTATGATCCGGTCGAACAATTCACCACCCGCACACAACTCCATCACCAAATTCACTGAATGCTTATCTTCGTAAGCACCTTTCAATTCCACTATATTCCTATTCAATGCAAGAAGACAGGCAATAAACACCAATCACAAGATAGAGAAGCAAAGTCAAAGTTTAGTCAGCCGAAGACCTACTCCTAGCTAGAATAGATCGACCTCCTATGAATTCAACACCGATACATTGTCAGTCACAGAATGAATCTAACTCAATTTAAATCAGGGACACGGTTCGATTGATTTCGAGAGAAGATATGCCTGTGGCCGGTCAAATGGTGCATGATCTGGACCTCGCGACGAACGTCCTCCATGTCATCCTTGTTGATGAGCTTGCGAGTGGCGAGGGATTTGCAGGCGAACTGCTGCTTCGTCTCCTTGTGCGTGGCCAGGTACGTCACGCCGAATTGGCCGCGGCCGAGCTCGCGGCCGAAGACGTAGGTGGCACGGACGTCCTCCATCGGCCGGCCGAGGACGCGGCCGACGGCGGGAGCGGCGGAGGGTGGATGAGGGGGGCGAGAGGGCCTGGGAGAGGGAGGACGGATGTTGAGGCCGTTGGTGTCGGGGGCGGAGGAGCCGCCGTGGGGATCGGTGGAGCCCGAAGGGCGGTGGCGGGCGTAGGCGGAGGGGAGGCCGTTGCAGTTGCCCATTGGTGGAGAGAGAGAGAGAGAGAGTCAAAGGCTGGTCAACGAGGCAGAGAGAGAGAGAGAGAGAGAGAGAGAGAGAGGAGTTGACTGAACGGAGATAACGCGGTATTTGTTGCAGGGAAGTTGTCCGAATTATAGCAGGAGGAAAAGTAGGCGTTGAATTTAAGATGAAAATAAATGGGCTTAGGCTCGGGCTTGGGCTTGGGCTTGGGCCTGGGCTTGAGGAGTTTTCGACGATTTTGAAGCTTTAACAACTCTTAACTCGATTACATGCCAGTCTTCAAACCTCGTTTTACAAAAGACAACGTCCGTGGTTCGGGAAAAATGTCAACAAAGTCATAAACCTATTATATTAATATCAATTCAGTCCTAAATCTTTTATTAATGCCAATTTAGTCTTAAATCTTTTTCATTTGTGTCAATTCGATCCATGCGATCAATTTAAATAGGAAATCATTGATGTGAACGCCGGCCGTCCCACATAACACGACCACGTAAGCACTTTTAAATATTTTTTTAATAAACTTTTGCATTTTTTAATAATTCTTATATTTTTTTTATTTTTTTTCTTTCTTCTTTTTGTTGTCCTTTTTCCTTCTTTCTGTTCTCTACAACGCCCTTCCCTTTTCTACGGTGCGGGTGGTCGACCGCAGGCCGCACGCTTGGCCCGTGCTCGGGCTAGCGAGGGCAAGCCTCACCACTGTCGATCCTTGCTCATGCCGGGGTAGCCTCGGCAGTAGTCTCCGGGGCAAAAGCGACGCTCGGTGAGGCCTCCTTAGCTTGGGCGAGAGTCGTCATCACCGGATCTACGACAGACCCCGATTCAATGCTCACCTAACGTTTTAAGACCAACCAACCCAAATTGAAAAAAGAAAAATTGACGACAAAATCGAACGAACCTAACAACAATTGATGGTCAAAGTTCGATCCAATCTCGACCACAACAAGGCTGTCGTTTCCAAAACGCAAGACGAGTTGAACCAATGACCAAAGCCGACCCACAAAGAAGATCCGATTTGTCCTCACGCGCTTCCTCCCGACTCCGAGCAAAGCCGGTTGCCCTCGGCCTAGTGAGGCCACCCCGGCCTAGGCAAGGGTCGGTTGTGCCGAGGCTCACCCTCACGGGCTGCCCTCGGCCCAGCGAGGCCCAAGAAGGCTAGCCGTCCCGACGTGCGGCCAAGCGGTGGTTGGCCATTTGCAACGCAGAAGAGGGAAGGACGTTGCAAAGAACAAAAAAAAAAGGAAAAAAAGGAAAAATATAAATGTTATTTAAAAATTTCAAAAAGTTACTAAAAAATTATTTAAAGATGTCCATGAAAACCTCTACTGTACCACATGGGATGGCTGGCGTCCACGTTAGCGATTTCCAACTAAAATTAACTGGATTGTGCGAATTGGCATAAATGCAAAGATTTAGAACTAAATTTGTATCAATAAAATGAATTGATACTAATGCAATAGGTTTATGACTTTTTTGACACTTTTCCCTCCGTATTTCTCAAATATGATGCATGTGCAAGCGTAACTTAGGAGGGATATAGTCAAGATAAAGCCGCAATGATGCAAACCTACACCCGTCATATTGGTCAAGTTAAGAATGGTTCGACCCAAATAGATAATTTAAGCTTATTTTGATCCATTTCCATGCAAATACTAATTTATTGGCTTATACCTGATTTGACTCATATCCAACTCATATCTAACCCGACCATTATTGCTAAAACAACTCATACCATACTAAAAAGTGAGTGCCGAGCCGGCAAGGACGAGAAACAGTGAAAAAGGTGAATTGAGTTTAAATAAATTGTGAATCTATTTAACACCCATATTATTTTGGGTTTTACCTTCCTAAAATCATTTCTGAATATAACTCATTTTGACAGGTCTATACAGACCGTCTGGCACTGATATTGATTATGATTCTTTTAACAGCAAGAAATCTTACAGCCTCACTACTAGAAAAGGGTATGATGACTCAATGCTTCTCTAAACTGATAGTACCAGACATCAATAAGGCTTCTTCACCTCTATCTAATGAGATCGGATTCATCCATAGACCGATACCGCATTATAGTAACCAGACTCCAAAGCCGGTGCAAATTGAAAGAGAGCAGGAAATGCTACTAAATGCTGTTAGTTTGTCCACTCTTTTAACTCAAGTCAGTCTCTCTGTGATCCAGAGAACGCTAAGAAATGCAGGGGGAGCACCTAATCAAACAAAAAGAGCAACAACCCTTGAGTTCAGACCAGAGAAAGCAACGCAATGATCTTGGAGCGAGGCAATTATTTTACATAAACCAAAAGCTGCCAAACCATACACGCATAACATTTCACCCCAGAAGCATTTACACATAACCAAGGCTTTATTACATAACCAGAATCCCAGGCAGACAGACGGGACGATCGGCATCCGTTGACCTTACAAGTAAAATAACCTGTATTCGCAACCAGCTAAAAATACGCATAAATATTTACAGCAGAGACATGACGACAAAACCAGGACTCCAGACATTAATGACTACCAACCTAACAATTTGTCCCTTTAATGTTGCCAAAGGGTTGCAACGAATCTCAAGCAAACCAGTAGAGAGGAGAAGGCACACACGAACAGACTTGATACTCCATCTACGACACGGTCAAATATGGTGCAAAGTAGACATCGCGACTTACATCCAGCTCTGAGGCACCATGGACTTCCCAGTTTTAGATAGATCGATAACTGAAGCTTCAGTATTAGCTGGCACGAGAGTAGAGCCACTTGCGAGCAGTGCCATCAGACTTCCACCGTGGACCCTACCCTCTGGAACAGATACCGACACGGACGAGAGGCCTCCATCCATGACTGGGTAATGAGCGTTGCCGGAGACGTGTGGCTGGAAACCAGAGTAAGATGTGCCAGATGAAGTCACTTCAGAACCTGTAACCTTGGTGATGTCAATGCTCGTGCTCTCTGTGGTCACAGTTTCTTTTGCCTTCTCGAGTTGGGTGACCGTGGGGCTCTGCACCATGGGACCCACGACCATGGCACCGTGGACCCTCTTATCCTGAACCAGGCCGCTATGAAGTGCACAAAGACCCGTCTTCCCACGAGCAAACGAGTTGCAGGGGCTGCTACCTTCCCCGCCAAAACCTGACCCACGGTGTCCCCAGGCACATCTCTTGCCACCACCATGCGCCTTGCAAAAGTCAGTGCTGCCTTGAGCGCTCTTGCCGCACCCAGGGGCCTGGCACCTCTTACCTCCACCATGACGGACACAGAAATCAGTTCGTCCTCTTGCACTCTTCGTGCACCCAGGCACTGCGCACCTCTTGCCTCCCCCATGGGCTACACAGAAAGCAGTCCCGCCATGAACACTTTTGGTACAGACCCCACCTCCTTGGAAGGAGCACCTCTTCCCTCCACCATGACCCTTGCAAAACGGAGTACTACCCTCAGCACCTTTGGTGCACCCCGAAAAGGTGCAGCGTTTTCCACCACCATGCGCCTTGCAAAACAGAGTGCTTCCTTGAGCCCCTTTGGTGCAACCTATGAACTGACACCGGCGGCCACCTCCATGGGAGATGCAAAGGCCGGAAAGGCCTTCTGCACTCTTCGTGCAGCCCTCTCTCTGGCATCTCTTACCACCTCCATGCCGTATGCACAAACCAGACTTCCCTCTGGCAGCTCGAGAGCAACCCTCATGGCTGCAACGTCTGCCGCCACCATGGGCGATGCAGAAGTCCGTACGTCCTTCCGCACTTTTAGTACACCCAAGGAACTCACAGCGGCGGCCACCCCCATGTGCCTTGCAGAAGACTGTCCGGCCCTCAGCTCCCTTGTGGCAGCCAGATTTCTGGCACCTTCGGCCGCCTCCATGGGAAATGCATCGGCCAGAAGCACCTCTTGCTCCCTTTCCACATCCTTCAACCTGACAAATTTTAGTACTACTACGATGCTGCTGTTGAAGTTTCTTTGTTATCCCGGAAGTGCAGGTGACTGAGCTGTTCGGCGTTGTTATTACACTTGAAGACAGGTTTGGAACAATTGACGATGAAGCAGCATTTCTGGCATCTTGGTTGAGGAAGAAGCCAGCCTCTTGGTTTAGTAGGGGCAGAGGAATGCCTGCTTTCCAGAGGCATGATGAAGATTCTACTTCTGCACTTGATGCACAGCCTGTCAATGGAACTCCCTGCCCCAACTTAAATGGCGGGGAATCTGGATGAACGTTGGTTACATCTGATTCTGAAGGACCAGTTGAAAGACTCAACTCTAGGTGAACCTTTGGTTGCATCCGGAACGCTTTAGTATCTGATGTAGTGACTTTCTTTGGGCAAGGCATCTTCTCACACCGGAGGTGGAGGGTGAAATCCAAATCGAGATCCATTGACGATTCCTCCTCAGTTTCCTTGGCTGAGGATATTGCAGTGCAAGCAGTTGCCGAGCTACCCTTGCTGTCAGAAGAACTAGAACATCGGCCTAGCCCAAGGGACAGCGGAGTGCCAACTTGCTGCTGCTCCAGAGTTCCATCAATCAAACTCAATTTGCGTTTGAGGCCCTTCGATAAAGGCGACAGATGAACAGAAGAGCCAGGGGAATTGAGTCTTAAGATGGTATCATAATCACCTTTAGAGCCTCCAACTTGCATAGAACCGCCCAAGAGACTGAAGGGGTTCGAAGAATACTGCACGCTGAAACCCAAATTCTGGAACCGGGGATCCATAACGTAACCAAATGCCGATGTGTATCCAATAGTCCAAACCTAATGCCAACGCAATAGCAGTCTGCCTGACTTCCGGGATAATGTTATTCGCTACAAAACTACAGTTAGAAATTAGTGGAAGGCATACATGCCTCCCCCACTGACAAAACCAGAAGTATCACGGCGGTCCATTTTCAACAAATAATTTAATGATCAAATCTCAACAAGCTAAGAAGAGTCTCAGGATGTATGATTGGTGTAATTTGAGGCCATAGCTCTCAATTACCTGCAAAGAGTAAATAATTCGGTGTCAAAAATAATAACCTCCAGAAATTCTTAACCATCACAATTACTGGTGTTCACAAGGGATAAGTACGCTATCAAAATAACATGTAAAGTTAGTAAATGCTAACACGAATGAATCAATCACCGTATAATCTCAAGATTCCACTCATTACATGAGACCACTTAACTGACAGTTCTTACTCAGGGAGTTTATGAGGCTCACTAACTATCCCTCTACTGTAGCAACAGATTAGCATACATATTTTCCTGGACAAGTGACGAGCTACATATCTGTGAACCATAAACACATTTCCACCTATAAGTGAAAGAAAAAACAACAAACTATACTACTGTGAAACATCAGTCTGTCAGAGATATCATTTCTCAGACCTCCTACCAGAACAAAGCAACCGAATACATCTTATCAAAAACAAAGAAGGGGGAAAAATGTGCAAAACCTTTCATAGAAATTTGTTACACACTAAAGTTGGTTAAGAAATATGTCTGCACTCTCATGCATGTAAAGTGCTTCAAAGTGGAGTGTACAGACAAGAAATCAATGCAAGATTTCCGCCAGCAAACATATTTTACATTCTGATTTCAATCCAGCTCAATAGAATTTCCCAGATGTCTTACTCTCTGAGGAAAAGAGCAAATACGGATTGCAAACACCAAGCAAAGCAAATGAGGACCTGAAATTCAAAGCAAGGAAATTATCAACACAGGCATAAGCTAAGTTAAACAAATATGTAGCATCGCATCCATAAAATCAACAGACATACAGAGTTAAAGTAGTAGATAAATATGTTGTCCAAGACAACAGCTTATAAAGACAAACATGGATGAGATCACCGAACTAGCACGGGATGAACAAGATGTTGGTCAGGCACAGTAAAAACCAAGAAGTAGCTGTTTATCTCATGATCTTAAGCTATAGGCAAAAGATTATGCAGATCAGATGAAAGCACTACAGCAAAACCAAAATAAAATGTAAAATGAAAATCTCACAATCGGGAAGCAAAACACAAAGGTAGCACAAATCCACGATGCAAACAATATGCTCGAAGTAGGTGTATTTTTTTGCAATATCCAACTCAGGAGCTCACGGATCACACAGACACCATAGGACAAGTAGCAAGATTGACAAAACTGGATCTTGACACGGTACAATGACAAAACAGACTAAAAGAATTGACATACTAATGAAGGAAGGAATGCAGGGGACTGGGTCACCGTTCAGATTCAGAACATAATTGGTAATAAATCACTAAGAAAACAGAATATGCAAGAACTCTCCGCAAAGCACAGGGATTCAATCTCGGTACAGTGCTTCAGAATCCCAAGATTGATTATTAATCTCTACTTATAAAAAGAAAAAAGAAAAAACATATGCACAAGCATAATTGCAGGGGAAATACCAGAAGAAGAAATAGCAAAACGGTTAGCGAATGATTTCATCATTTCTAGCTCCAGAAACAAGAAGAACTACAAGCTGGAAAAATTAGCAAAGGTTGGTTTAATCGAACCACTTCTCCAAAGGCCAAGTTTTTGTTGGTTTTTTTTTTTTTTTCATTTGATTGCTAAAATAGATGCAAATAGCAGGAAGCGAACACTAGAAAGCAAAAACATTCTTCCGTTAATTACTAAGGATATGAGCACAATCCAGCTAAACCCTCTTCGATTGGTCAGAGTTTCTTCACAAAAAAAAAAAAAACCCATTTTTGCATATCTCGAATTCTGCTTAGCGAGACTACCACAGCTCGAATAATTCAGCACACGATTTCGTTCCAGGAAAACAAACAAACCCAGCAAAAAAAAAAGAAAGGACCCGACTTTACGGCAAATCAAAGCGAAACCCACAGATTCTGCAGGCGCCCGAAACACAAACCCGGACAGAATTTCAACAGGAGGAGTCGAAATTACGAACACGCGATTGAGAGGGTTGAAGAGGCTGTTCACCTTCGAAACTGTGGGCGGCGATTGGATTGAGCCTTCTCGGAGACAACGGGTGGTGGAGAGGAAGAAGGAAAGAGAGAGAGAGAGAGAGAGAGAGAGAGAGCGAGCGACACTGCAGATGAGTGAGAGAGCACGCGTTGAAGAAGGAGATGGACTCGAGTAGGAGGGGGTTTAACAATTGTCGGATTGAGATGATGTATCATGAACTGAACTAGGGTTATATTCTTGGGTTCCCCCATCTTCTTTTTTCTTTTTTCTTTTTCCTGCGTATAACCCTTTTCTTAGTTTCATTTCCTATCTCTCTCTCTTTTCTTTTCTTTTTCTGTGCTTCTAGGGCAGGGCAGACCTTCGGACTAGCAGCGATCGGTTTTCAATCCGGTCTGGCTCCACTTAGGAATCGATAATCAGATCGAAAGAATCAGCTTTCCATTTCTGAAATTGGGCGTCGAATCGAATCAACGGACCCGGTTCGATTTCGGGGCAATCTAATGAAATTGATGGATTATTCGTAAGGGTGAGCAACTCAAATTTTAATCTTAATATCCTCATTAAAATTAGGTTTACATTTAAGAAATAAAAAATAATCTATAATTTATTATATTTACATTTAAAAATAAATAAATAAAAACCAATCGTCCGATCTGAGCGAGACCAAAAATCAATGGTTTCCAACTTTATGAAACCGAGAATCAGATCGGCACCACCGAGAATCGGGCCTAATAAGTTGGTTCGGTTCGATCCGGCCCAGTCCGAGCGGTTTCCAATCCGATCAGTCCGTTTTATTCACCCTTACTTGGATGTTCACGAGATCAAGTTTAATTTATCACATGACCCGAAATAGGACACTCTTCAACAAAATCGATAAGGGACATATGTTCTACACGAAAAAGACCAAGATCAAGATCAAGAACGGTGCTTATAAATAAAAATGCTCAAGCTCGAAAGGTTTTTTCGCGATTAATCCTCGATAAAATTTTCGCAACAACTAAATGAAGAAAAAAGAACATTAATAACATCTCGTACTGTACACATCAAGTCAACCCCATGATCCTGAGAGCGGCCATTTCAAAGAACCGAATGGCCGCTCTTGGGATTCTATTTTTGAAGTCGAGAGTTGAAGCGCACAAAAAAAAAATATTAATCAAGAAGAGACAAATAATTACAATTAAATACACATTTTAGTCTTCCTCGTCCCCTTATTAAAAAAACAACATTTTAAGGAAGACAGATTCCTTAGTCCGAGGAATATCCCTGACCAAGAGGAACGTGCTGCTAGTATCATACGGCCGATCGAAATGCAACGGAACCAACATCGGTCCAAGGCTTATTATTAAATTAAATCCAACTTAGATGCCAAAAAAAATTATTTTTGGTCGATATATATATATTTGAAGGGAAGAAAAGTGGGTGTTTATATGACGTAAGCGATGGCGCAATTCCGTAATTATTAAGAATTTTTAGTCGGAAATTCAGAAGCGGAAACCACGTAATTACTGAGAAAGAAGATAGGAAAAACCGGAGTTAATTAAAAAAGGGCGGGCGGGGGGTGCAAAATGGAGAAATTGATAAGTTGTGGGGTCGTTGAGAAAGAGGAAGGGGCGGCGGGTTCAACGGCGGGAAGGTGAGTCCGCGTGGCGAAACGAGGACGTGACGCGAACCGCGCCGCCGCCGCCCCCCACTTGACACGTCAACGCGCGACGTGATTGGCTCGTCCCATCTCGCTCGGTTGTTGCGCTTCCCTTATTATTCCTCGACAAGCTGTTGGCCGCGGCTCGTCACCGCGCGGCGGGTGGCGCCACGCGCTGCTGGAGCGAAGGGACGGAAGATCGGGCGATACGACGTGGAACGAAGATTATCCGTGGGACCTTCGCGTCCCGTTTACCGTGAGCTGACCGCATCTCGCGCGCCTTCAAGGGCGCGTGCTCCACTCCCCGGAGATATCGACCTGCGGTTTCGATGTGGGTGACTGCACCCGCTACTTGGATTTAGCGTCGCCTCCGTGTCACGCGCCCAGCTTGTCGCCTCCCCCTGCCCGCTCCCCATCTTCTCAATATATTTCCCCTTTTTGCCCAAAAACTCGTCAATTTTTATTTTGTTGATTAGAAATGTGTTTTGGCAGAGAAAAGAACATAATCTATTTTGCCCGTGTCCTTGAGAAAATCACATACTCATCCCATTAAATCTAGCCCCACTCAGTCAAATGATCCAAAAGCTGACGTGTAATCTTGTTTAATAAGCGGCGGCGACCCTTACTTTATACTCAGCAATCAACGTGGCTAGTGATGTTCGCGCGACTTTCCAACGTGGCACTCTTACCAGAAAAATATGATTAATGATTGTTAAATTTGAAGAACATAACATTCCAAAGCTAAAGAGAGGGGCGTGGAAGGGAATAGAGAGATGGGGGGAGGGATGTGGCCGAGGCCGAGGGCGATGGCGATGGCCAGCGTGATCGACGAGGTTAGCATTTGTCGAAGTTGATGTTGCGTCGCTCTTCGTACCTTTCGTCCGTTCTGGCATCCGACGCCCTCGTTCACGGCGACGACGGCGTCAATTGAGGACGATGCGAAACGGATCATATCGGTGTATAACCATCGAAAGGATTCGATTTCATCGATTATCGCATGAACTTCATTTTGCGATCGTACGAAGGACCAAACGAGCGACACCCTCCTCACCTCAAGCAGGTCAAAATGGTTCGCCACCTTCGATTCCCTCCAAATGCGGCCGGCAAAGAGCAGCCCCGATCGCCGTGCGGGTGCGGGGGGGTCGGTCGAGAATTGAATCTCAATCAATGCGAAAGCATATGCCCTAAGCAGAAGGGACAAGGGCGATGCGATACGCATCACGGAGCAAAGCGTCGCTTTCGGGAAAAGATAAGATCCGGTCGATTTTCCACGTTCCGGAACGGCAACGGCTTTTTCCTTACCTAACTTTAAGGAAAAGGACGTGTTAGTGTAACCCTCAAAACGAGCTCGAACCCACAAGTGACCCTCCAATTTATGGAGAATTTTTTCTTTTTTTTTTGTATTATTTTTTCATGGGAAAAAAAAGTTTCAATTTAATTCCCGAAAAAGTCCAACGAAAGGTCAAAGAATCCCATCCCCACTTGATCTCCCCCCTCCCCCAACCACTGCATGGCGACACGTGGAACGTGGGCTGACCATTGCCACCATCTCCTCATCTCCCCGAAAAAGGTAAAAGCATCGTGCTCTCTTTCCATTTCAATTTCAATGGTGAATCCGAGCAAGACAGGGTACAAACTAGCGTGAACCATTCTTTTTTTGGAGGTTAGCTAGTAGTGCGTGGCAGCTCACTTGGGAGATACTATATATCTTTCCCCTCCACCAGTCCTTTGATCGATTTGCCATCCATTGATTTTTGCTGGTGCTGCCGAAAAATCAACGGCGACCGAATTTTCAAAGCCTCTGTAATCTCGTGTTTAGCTTATCCAATCTCGTTACGGTTCCGTCCGTCTCGAGGAAGACGAATGGCCTGAAGAAACGCTTTTCTCCCCAAAAGAATGATCGCTTTCATCGCTCGTAAAAATGAATGAGCAAAGAATGTTTTTCGTCGTTTCATGAAGTGTTTAGGCATAGATTGTTGTTCGAGTGATGTGAGTGATCATTATATGGAGATACCTTTCAAATCATTCATTTTTCGCGAAACGAGCAAGCTTACATATTTCGACCTAGGTAAAACAAAACGGAGCCTATATATGACGGTGGTTTTCGCGAAATTTAACTATTGACACATCGAAATTTTGTAACTCTTGGATTTAGGATTTTTTTTTCTGTGAAAATTGGTTTTTTTTTTGTTTTGTGAACTCTCCTATTACAAAAACGCCGTAGGTTAATATGTCATTTTATTTTTATGGTAGTCTATATATAAAAAAGCATTTTCTTAAAAATGATCTTTATAACTATCTAGTAAAAAAAATATTTTCATTACCACCGAATATTTTCGCAGCGATGAAAATATTTTTTTTTCGTATATTTTTATAAGCTTGGAATCGATAGTCTTTAGGAAAATATTACCCCGAACCATTCATATTCCGGGAAAACCGGGGCTTTTATCTCGACATCTTTTACCTCGATCTATTTTAGTAGTTAATACTTTGGTCAAGAATGTTTGTCTATACTTCAAGTTCTTGTTTGTTTTGAGAAATTGAAAGTTTTTAGGTCACTGCAGGTCGCACTATTCAAAATTTCAAATGGATGTCAACATGGCATGTTGACTTTTTTGTGTGACTTTTGTATGTAAAATGGATGATGCCTGTCGACAAAGTACTTTGATGGAACCAATTTCATGTGTGACAAAATTAATGTGAAAGCGGTCTCCACTGAAGAGTGTCAACCATGGAGTATGCGTAGGTGACATTGGTTTTGGAGATCATGCCTTTTATTGATCTTTTCATCTTGTGCTTTTAATATGAAGAAATATCATAACTATACACTTACACGTGCCTTTAAGTTATTTTTTATTATTATATGATACAATACAAGTGGGGAAAATTATCAACCGCGGTAAAAATCTTTTATCCTAATTGAAAAAAATGGTTATCGATGGACTTGAACAGGTCCTTAAAAGGTTCAAGAAGAGATAGGGAAAGGAACTCCCCGATATGGTGGAGGGATTCTCTCCGTAAGTTCTCTCTGTATTCCCTCACTTCGAGGAAGAAAAATACACGGAGGAAACTTAGGGGCCATTGACAGGGGAAGGTAGTCCATGATTATGCTGGGTATTTGTAGTGCTTTTTCAGTAGTTAATACTTTGGTCAAGATTGTTTAATCATTCTGTTTTTTTTTTTTAAAATTTACTGAACTTTATTGCAATTAATCTTGAATTTTGGAAATCAAAAGATCGCTAAAAGCATTTACATTGAGGATATAGAATCTTTTCCTTATGTCCCATGGAGGAGATATAGTAATTCCTCAAGATTCGCTTCTAAATGTTACTTTTGGTGTGGTCGTTTGAGTACTATTTTTAAGGACTTGACCTGCATGGAACGAATCGGGTTGTTATAAATGCTGTAGGAGCATGACCCTACTCAACGGATGCGTGGTTCGAGCCGACTGATTAAGGCAAACGGCGACGGCCGGGAGAAGTGAACTAATACAAGGCGCGACTCTTGGCACATTTACGGAATGGCAAAGAAAAGAGAGAGACATGTCGATTTCGATGAGTACATCAATCTTTTGAGCATAAGTGTTTCGGCAACCCAAACCCCGCAACAGATCTGGAGTGTTAAGATCGAACCCCCAAATGATCATTGGATTGTCATTTGCTCGAATAAGCTTCATCTATATTAATTATGAAGAGAATCTAATATTTTTTTCATAAATGTTTCCAAATAAAGGCCTAAAGTGCATTTATTTCCTCGAATAAGGATATGAAGTTGGCATTATTTCAAATAAAGGCTTCAAATTGCTAAATCGTCTCGAATAAGAGCATGACGTGACCAAATCGTCTCGAATAAGGGCTTTTGGCCAGCTGGTGAGTATGTGACTATTCCGGCCTTCGGAGAATAAATAGCTTAGTAAAAAAAAATTTAAGCATCTATTTTTTTTTATTTTTACTTTACTTTTCTTTTCCTTTTTTTTTTGTTTTTCCCTCTTCCTTCCGTCGGGCCTCGTTGATGGCCGGCGGAGGTCGCTAGGGCCACCCTTGCCGACATCGGGTGACCACCACCAGCCATCAATGAGGCCGACGATGGCCGGCAGAGGGAAGAGGGAAAAGGAAAACAAAACATAAAAGAAAAAGAAAAGAAAAGCAGAACAAGGAAAAAAAATCATAAAAGTAAAAGACAAAAACGCCCTTCGGCCTACAAGATCAAGCATTTCTTTGAAATTGATATGACTATTTTAGACATTTATTTGAGAAAATAAAGGCAGTTTAAATTCTTATTTTGAATGTCTCCTATTTTCCTAAAGAAAGGCGAGTCGGGTCAAAGACTTATAGATCCGCAATCCGAAGAGGGCTGCCCACGGATTAGGTCAAGTGCCGAATGCAATGTAATTGTCTAACAACTTTTTATAATGGGAGCCAACTTTTAATGGTGACGTGAGCTACTGTATTTGTTCCATCTTAGCGTGGAGCTTCTTCCAAACTCATCGAACATTCTCAAGGAATATTCCCTTCTTACAGGACGATCTCCAGGATATTCTCCATCGCACGCTCGACTTTCTACGGTTTTTTTTTCTTCTTCTTCTTCTCACCTTTTTCGGGCCGAACACTTTCTAGGGTTTAGACACTGTCGTTCTTACCATATTTGAGGCGACATCCTGAACTAGTTAATTTCGAGGACACGAGCATGAAACTTGTAGCATAAAGAGGGAGTTGTTCTTTTCCATTCTTGTTGCGTGTTGATCCGAATTGGAACGGATAAAGCGCACGATTTCCGGGTCAAGCCTAGGCCGGGCCTACGTGATCTTCTTTTGGACACGACTCGGAGGACGGTGGAATTATTATTGTTATCTGCGTTGACATCTAACGACAGAATTTGGACGTTGCCAAGGCCAAAAAGGACTCGATTGCCGGGAGGAAACTTCCTGTTAGGTTCCGGCCAATGGATCGAATCCTGGGACCAATGTGGGCGGACGTGTAAATGTGCCCCTTCGCTGGACACTTCCGCTCGATGCGTGATAAGTTCGCTCTCTTGTGGATCACGACATCCAACCGCTTAACCATCTCGTCCTTATTCTATTCTCGAACCAAAAGGGGATCATGTTCGAAAATTAGATTGTCCTTAAATCTTGCTCTTTTTTAAGGTAACCTATTATACAGATAAGGTTTTAGTGGAAGCAAAACGTGATATGTATCTATGACATTATTAGAGCCCTAATTCCTAAAAAATAAAATCCTAGCATTAAGTCAAGTTTCAATGCTACTCCAAACTTTTCTTTGTCTAAACACCAAACTTTTACTAAATTTGCCGATGCATCCAAAAATCGTCATTGGTTTTTTTTTTTTTCCAAAGTATCACCATCGGGGCACTAGAGAAAATTACCAAAAAAAAATCCTAAACGTACCTAAATTTTTTTCTTGCCAATTCAGTCCATTTGGCGGGTTGGTGTTGATGTGGTAAATTTTCAATATTTTTAAAATTTTTACATATTTTTTATGTTTTCTTTTCTTTTCATTTTTTTTTCTTTGGGTTTGGGCGGGCCATCGGCTGAGGGCTTGCGACCCTTGCCCAGCCGGGGCGAGAGCCGTGACCCTTGCCAGGTGCCGGCAAGGGCTTGCAATCCCTTAGCCCAAGGACCGATGCAAAAAAAGGAAAAAGAAAAAACACATAAATTTTTTTTAAAAATAATAAAAAATTATTAAAAAATTTCCATGTTGGCATATCAAATAGACTGAATTAGAATATATTCAAAAGGTTTAGGACTGAATTGGAAAAAAAAGTTTAGGACCGAATTGATACAATTATAATAGATTTATGAATTTTTTTGGTAATCCCCCCTAGTTATTATCAAAATATGTGTCTTTATCAATACCCTCATCTTTGTGTGGAATCACGATGGCGTCCCGATATTGATAATCTTGGGAAAAAATTATTGGCGATTTTTAGATGCACAAGCGAATTTCAGACTGCAACGAAAGATTGAGGTCTTTTTTGGATAACAAATTTTTGTAATAAAATTGGGATTTGGCCTAAAGTCGGGAATTTTCTAGGAAATTTGCTCGATAGTAAACGACTTGTATGGCAATTTTGTAATTGGGAAGCAGAGACGTTTTTTTTTTTTTTTTGCTAATAACAATCGAGTCCCGTCAAAGAGAGCTGACTTTGAATTTTCGTTGAACCTGGACTTATTGTGAAACGTCGTACTCGTAGCACCAGCAGCAGCAAATGCCAAGAACCTGCACTGATTAGACGACCAAGTTCACGAGAACCGTCAGATTATTACACGATCAATTTTTTTTTCATTTGACAAGTAATTGCGCCACTTGGCGACTGCCTATGCTTGCAAGATTAGCTCGGACATTCGTCCTTCGGACTGAAATATTCTAATCGACTTAAGATTACGATTGATTTTGTTGGCTCCTAATCAATTTTTGCACATGTGGTGAATCCCGTCTATAGAAATCTCCCAAGAAGTTAATCATCGCATTCATGATTTATAAATCGAAATACCATATCTAGACTTCACGACAAATCGTATCATCAATTTTAATCCCTCGCATTTAATCCTTATGCAACGAAGCCCCATGTGTTAAAATGAAGAAGGCACGTCCTACTTTTCCCCCATTCGGAACGCAAAAGCCTTACAAATTTTGCTTCCAACACAAAAATTAAAGTCGTGCTATATATATTAGCATGAATGTAGTATGAATAGTAAAATGGCGAGATGGCTTCTTGGCTGAACTTTCATGGTTTTAACCTTTTTTCATTCGGATTTATTACTTTTATTCTTACTTTTTACTTAACAAATTGCCACCATTCTTCCATTTATTAGAAGAAAATTGATATGTCGGATGAATTTAACAGTATGGTTAATTCACCTCTTGAGGATTCTGCAAAGTTCTGATTATATTTCTTTGTCTTCCTTAGTTTACTTGTTTATACTCTTACCATTTCTAATCCAAACTTTTTACTCCAACACATATTGCAAAAATTCATTTTTAGTTTAGATGGAGCTTTCATTTGTTTCACGAAAAATATTTTCCGGAAAATCATTTTTCAGGAAATGACAATTTTTTTTTCGATATTTGATTGAGATTTAAAAATCAAGTGGAAAACGATTTTCATCGTTTGGCAAGGAATTGATTTTTTCTAGGAAAAATTACCAAAATTTTAAAATTTTGATATATTTTTTTATTTTGTTTTTACTATTTTATTTTATTTTTCTTCCTTTGCCGTTTGCCCAAGGCTCTACCTCGGCAAATTCGAAGAGCTAGCCGGATCTGGCGAAGTCAACCCTCGTCGTCGTCGAGCTCGCCCGAGGCCGACCGGGCAAGCTGCTTTGGGCGCGGTCGGCAAAGAAAGAAAAATAAAAGAAGAAAAAAGATAATTAAAATTAAAAATACTTAAAATTCGAAAAGATAATTTAAAAGTAAAAAAAATCAGAAAGGAAAACCTTTTTTATTCGAAAAAATTCGGAAAACATTTTTTCATTTTTAAGGAAGTTTGGCTTGTGCTTGATCTTGGGAGGTTTATAGCATTTAAATTGTCTAATTTACTCGTAATTGTGTTCAATTAAGAACTTCATAAAGTTTGGACCTCAAGTTGAAAAACACATAATAGAGGAACTTCCAATTCCAAGATTTTCTTTTTTTTTTTAAATCAAAACAAGATGTAAGACGACATCGTATAGATTTGCTTTTGTGTGGAGGCAAAGACATCCTATGCATCGCACGGGGAATATTCTGGTACATATTCCGGGTGAAATCTGTACACGTGAGACAAACGTGGCTTGAACTCATCTTCTAGGCCTAGTCAGAAAGGTCGGCACTATACGAGCAACCAATCAAAAGAAATATTTTTGAAAAATATTCTCTCAAAAAGCGGTTTTTTTTTTTTTATATCCTTTACAAAAATGGGCAAATGAAAAATATTTTCAGCATTCACGAAAATGTTTAGACGTAAATTATTGTCGATGAAGCACCAACCTATTGAATGAAGAATTGCCCAAAAAAAATCATAAATCTATTGCGATTGTGTCAATTCAATCATAAACTTTTCTTGTGCCAATTCATCTCATTTGGCCGGGTGGCGTTGACGTGGCAAATTTTTTAAAAATATCTTAATTTTTTTTCAAAAATTCTAATTATTTTTTTTTATCTTTTCAATAATTCATTTTTCTGTCCCTTTTTTTTTTGGCGTCGGCGTCGGCCGGTCAAATGGACTGAATTAGCATAATTGTAAAAGTTTATGACCGAATTTAAAGAGAAAAGTTTAGGATTGAATTAACATGATTACATTAGGTTTAGACTTTTTTTTAGTAATGTTGTCACCTATTGTATTATTTATTTTTTGTAAAGCAAAATGAAATAAGTTTTTTATATTTTATTTTAAGATGGTCGACGTTAGCCACGAGATTTCTCGGAAGCATCCCATGAAATGGAAGGGAGGCCATCCTTAGATTTGGAGCATCGCGTGACGTCAGGCGGGCGATCAGCATCGATTTCGAGGTAGACACAGTGGATGTCTCGAAAGTGTCGACACCGTGACTCCATCCCTTTTCCAACATTGAAGTGGTGGGCCGAAATGGGAAGTTGCGGAACTGAATGGGCTTTTGGTCCAAGCATTGTGGGCCAGAGCCCAAGTCTCTCGAGTCCGATCAAACTGACTTAATATTACTGAACATGGGTAAAACTCCATGAAAAATAAAAATACTTTTCGAAAAATCATTTTTTTTTCAGAAAGATGATTAATTTCCCTATGTTTGGTGATATGTGGCCGAAAAAAAAATTTACTGGTGTTTGGATCTCATTTGAAAAATGATTTAAATTTCATGAATTTATCTCATTCTAAGAAAAAAAAAATCTAATTTTTAAATATTTTTTATTTCTTTTTCTTTTCCTTTCTCCCTTCTCCGTGACTGGCCGGCAGTGGCCATGTGCGAGCTTGAGGTCACCTCGAAAATATGTAGTTACAATAAGTTAAGTAATTT
Source organism: Rhodamnia argentea (assembly GCF_020921035.1). Lineage (NCBI taxonomy): Eukaryota > Viridiplantae > Streptophyta > Magnoliopsida > Myrtales > Myrtaceae > Rhodamnia > Rhodamnia argentea. The sequence continues at coordinate 32,405,107 of NC_063152.1, forward strand.
TCGACCTCAAATTACATAGCAAATCATTTTGGTATGGCAAAATCTGATGTTTTGATCGAAAAGTATTTTCATCATCCGCGTGAATATTTAGATATAAATTATTAGCGATGACGAAAATATTTTCCATTGAAGAATTATTTCAAGAGATACGAGAGATCATTTTTAGAAAAATATTTTATAAATCATTCGTTTATCGTGAAACAAACAGAGCCTAAATAAAAGAGACGCATTTTTTTTTTATGTTTTATTTACATTTCTTCACTACACATTATATTTATGAACACCTATGTGAAAATTCTAATTGAAGTAACTTACCAGCTTTTCTCCAATTAAGTAATCGACTAGTTGCCTACCAACTTTCATTTGAGTTAATTACCCATATTTATTTTTTGTCTTTTTAATACATTATGGGTCACTTAATTGGGAAAAAATTTTGTAAGTCACTCAAATGAAAAGCTAGTAATTTTCATATAATAGATGATGAATTTAAGGCGCTGATAATAAAGGTAAGTGCAAGCTGATAAAAGATAAGACAAGCTTTTTTTGGCAAAAGATAGCGAGCCGTTGGCAAATAAATAATCAAATTAAAAAAAATTGGAAATTAACTCAAACAAAAGTGGCCGTACAAATTCTATTGGTAACTTAAGTAGAGAAATCTATCTAGAAAATTGATGCCATCTCCATTTTGGTGTTGGATGATGAGAGTGCCGAGTTGGATAAATTTAGCTGTCTAAAATATAACTCACTGTCGAACGCAGTGAGAGAGGAGTTTCAGAGACTTGCGGAGTGGAGTTTCGGAGACTTGTGGAGTGCTCGAACGACGTCCACAAAATCAACGAAGAAGTCTTGAAAATTCTTGAAGACGTAGAGAAAAAGGAAAATAGGTAAGGATATAAACAGGAAGATGGAAGAGGAAAGAAGGAGAGAGATAGAGAAAGTCTCCCTCAAGGACAAACTGCAATGGAGGAGGCTTGGGGTGGCGGCTGAGAGAAAAAAACCCTAAAAGGGTGCTGGTGGTGCCACGGTGTCGGTGTCGGTGTCGGTGTCGATGTTGGCATCTTTTGTCTGCGATTTTAATGAGGTCACATATCGATCTAAATTTGAAAAGTCGAGGCTTTTCCTTGATAAAAATGAAGGAGTTTAGCATAGTTTATTAGAACAAGTCATAGAGATATGCGAGCTCTTATGATACAGAGAGCGGATTATTGGATCAACTAATAGCGAGGAAGTCCTCCTGGTAAAGCAATAATCACTCTGTCAACTCACAACTGCAAAAAGGAACGATGAAACCCTAAAAGCTGAAACTTGGACCAAAGCCATATGATGCTGTGGGACCAGCTCACAAATAACTAGCATACCAATGAGAAAAAAAATACAAATACAAACAGCTAACATATCACTAGAAAAACTTCATCAAAAGGGAACATAAATTTGGAGAACTTTATTTGAAAATGTCGTTACTTGTCTCCTCTTCCGCTTCAATTGTGCACGTTGCCTTCCCTTGGATCTTGACAAGGTCGGCGCATCAATCATTCCGCTACCAACATTCGTACAACTTGATATCGACGCGAAGCCGGAAGTAAACGTCCCCCTCGAACAAGTCTGTCATCAGAGTGGCCACGCCACGGGCCATGAAGAAGTCGCCGGTGCCGCCGATTACCGAGATGTCCCTAGTCTTGTTCATCAGAGGGTCAGCCCCAGCAAAGTTCAAGCTGCCCTTGTGCTGGGTGGAATTAAACACAAAGGAAAAGCCAAGCCAAGCCGTGAAGACATCCTTCTTGTCATAGATGTAGAACCCTTGGGCACGCCCAACAGGCTTCGAGTGCAAATTATTGTCCAGAGTGATGGGGTCGTCGAACACGACCAAATCGCCGAAATGGCTCTGCCCAGCCAAAATCGTCCGGTTCGCCCAGTCCGGGGAGCCCACGATGGCCGAGGTCGCGTTCTTCGCATTGTTCCCCTCATAGAGAATGTCGTGGAAGAAGAACACGAGCCGCTTGCATGGGTGGCGGTCACGGATCCGCTTGCTTGCCGCGTCGACGCCTGAACGGAAGGCTAGGAACAGAAAGAGGATCGCGACGATTGATCTCGCACCCATTTTCGACCACAATCGATCGGTAGAAAGTCTTTTTGCCAAAGACCTAGGCCCTTGAGCACATATGGGGATCGTGGGGCACATTATATAGGGGACCTAAGTGGCTAACGTCTCGAAAAGCTTGGCTCATACGTCATCCTTCTTGCCGGACGAGGAGTTTGGTGCTCTAATGGAAAGTGCTTTTCTTTTTCTTTTTCTATGCACAACTGTCTCCAATTGAATCGCTTCATTTCCACGGCTATTGTTGCGATTGGAGGCACATGAGCTTAGAGGAGGTCGAGATAAGGCAATAATGATTGAGAGAGGACGAGGAAAAAAGAGCTTAGGAAAGTAAACCCTAACCGAACAAATATGGCAAGACCTTGAAGTGTAAGTTCGGCCTTGTTGTTCACGGGTCTCATTCATGTGGTCTTAGTCCTAAGCCCAGAGATTAGTTAAGTGAAATGAATCAATCACACTTTATGGTTGAATCCCAGAATTCTCGTCCATGTTACTTTGGGTTTACGTGCAATTTTGTCCTTCTGCACCGCATTTCACCTTCAAGCTAATCTCCAACCGAATGATGGGGATAGACCCCGCGATTGGTACCTAATCATGGAGATAACTTAACCAAGTTTTAGGGTTTCTGCAGTTAGCATCTTAATTATAGCACTTTGCTTTGGATGATTTGGCACTTAGTGACATAATAGGGAATGTAGCTATTGGAGATTTACCTGCCGTCGCAAAAAGTTGGTAATTTCATGATCAACATCGTTGCAATGATTACTCGGACAACAAACCTTTTAGATGGATGCATGGACCTTTTAGTAAGATCTGCTCCCGCGCAGATTACGCTGCAGGTAATTTGCTGGTCTGGAAACCAAGATTTTAACCGGAAGGTGGGAGCACAGCATATAATTTAAAATTTGAAAAAATTACCAAAAAAATTCTAATTCTATTGTTATTATGCCAATTCAATATCGAATCTTTTGTAATTGTGTCAATTCAGTCCATTTGGCCGATTGATGCTAACTTTCACAATTTTTCTTTCTGTCTTTTTTTCTTCTATTCGTTTTTGGTCGTCGGTCCCCGGGTGAGGTCCTGCGAGCTCTCGTCGGCCGCTAGGTGAGGGCTCGCAGGCCCTTGCCTAGGGATCGGCGGCCGACGACTTCTTGTCAACCCAAAAAAATGAAAAGAAAAAAAAAAGACAAAAAAATTGTTAAAAATATAATTTAAAAAATTAAAATATAATTAAAAATTTGCCACGTCATCGTCAACGGTATCATGTCAAGACGAGCTGGTCAAATGGATTGAATTGACATAATTACAAAATCTTCAACAACCACTAGTCCCTCCATCTTTATTGCCGGCCTGCAATCTTTGGCAACTACCAATCTGGTTTCCACCCTTATCCTTGCGGTTAACACCGAGGTCGAGGCCTAGCGGATGAAGGTGCAGTGGATGAAGGTGCGACTACTCATTTGACAAAGGTGCGTGAGTATGGTGACGAAGATTGTCGCTCTAGATTTGGCCATGGATCTCCTCCGTGGAATTTTTGACTCATTCAAGACTGAATTGGCACAATCGTAATAGATTTATGACTCTTTTGGTAATTTCCATGGAATTTTTATCCCGATATATCCCTTTTGTATCCAGCTTTACCATATCTTGAACAATAACCAAACACTCGCTTATCACGGGTTAAATATCGGGTCTCGAAAATTCGAATTTTCGGTTTGAGTGATATATACAATATGCTTGATTTTCCGTGAAAATTGAACTAAAAGAGAACGGGAAAGTTTCCAAAAAGTCCTAGACATTTTGCATTGGTCGCAATTCAGTCCAAAATCTTTCAATTGTGTCCATTCAGCCAAGTTTGGCTAGAAATCGCCGACATGAATGTCAATAGTCCTACGTGGTTCTCGTCGATGCTGACGTGGGCCTTTTTTTTAAGATATTTTGCTATTTTTAATTACTTTTTTGGTTTTTTCTTTTTGTTTCATTACTTTGTTTTTGTTTTGGGACATAAGGCTAGTGAACATCGCCGGCATTAGCCAAGGGCGCCAAAAAAATAAAAAAAAACTAAAAAAATTATTGAAAAATAAAAAAAATTTGAAAAAATATCCACTTCAACACTGGTTGTTGCATGTAGGATGATCGGCATCCACATCGGGGATTTTCAGCCAAAATTGGCCAGTATGGATTCAATTGACACAAATACAAAAGGTTAATGACTAAATTAATATAATTGAAAGGTTCATGACTTAATTAGAACAAATGCAAAAGGTTTTAGGACTGAATTGCCATAATTGAAAAGTTTAGGACTGAATTGGTATCAATGCAAAACGTTTAGGACTAAATTGGCACAATTTAAAAGTTTATGACTGAATTAGCATTAATGCAAAAGGTTTAGGACTTTTTGAATACTTTTCCCAAAAGAGACCAGCTAGATGCAAATTTGGAATATGTGAGTTCACTCGAACCTTTAAAGCCTACCTAACTAAACTTTTAACCCAAATTATGTGATGATAGCTCCATATTTACTAAACTATGGTGGTGGTTAATTTATCTAATCTTGTTTTGGGCCAACCGAAACAATGCGCCGGTTCAGAGTTGGAACGAGCTTTAAGCAATGAAAACTTAAAGGAACAAGATGCTCAGCAGGATATAAAAAGCATGTGACCCTTACCCTTCAAAAAACAAATTTATTTGATCAAGGCTCGCACCGACTATGATCAATAACCCAACATTCATTTCAACCGAATCACGTTCTTCTACTTAACTTCACCAGCACTCGTAAGACTCAATATCAACGCGAAGCCGGAAAAAAACTTCGCCTTCAAAAGCATCGGTCATGATAGCAGCGATCCCGCTGTGCATGAAGAAATCCCCCGTCCCACCCACCAGAGATATGCCCCTTTCCTTCACCATTATAGCATCTACTCCGATGAAATTTATACTTCCCTCATAGTCCGTCGTGTTGAGCACAAACGAGAACCCTAGCCAAGCCGTGAAAGTGTCCTTAGTGTCATACATGTAAAGCCCTTGAGCCCGACCGACCGGGTTTTGGGTGGAGGTTGTTGTCAAGAGTGATCGGGTCGTCAAAGGCCGCGATGTTCCCGATGTGGAAGCTGCCGGCTAGGACGGTCAGGTTGGAGCCCTGTGGGGCCGTGACAATCGCCGACGTGGCATTGGTAGAGTTGTTGTCGTTGTAGATGATGTCGTGGAAGTAGAGGACTAGGGATTTGCATGGTTCGTGATGTTTAGTCTTCTTGCTAGGGAAAGTTGAAGAAAGATAAAGGAACATGAGAAAGGGAAAAAGAAGATATTTCTTTGACCCCATTTCGTCTAAATTGTGGATCCGATATTTGACAGGAAGCCGCCTGGCTGATAATATGACAGATCTGTCAATATTTCTGATTCCACGATGTTCTGATTAATGAGTACTTTATGCAAAACACGCGGTGATGGTGTGTGGATCTATGGTAAAAAATAACTAACAGTACTATTAGGGAAGCATTTTCATATCTGATAATTAATATTCGATGGAGATGTATTAAATCTTGAGTTCCTATGTATATATAGGAATTCTTGCGTGGTACTCTTCTACTGTCCATTATGGTGGAACAGTGAAGTCAGATCTATAAATGGCAAAGTTCAACTGCGATGCTAATTCATTCAATTTCCTAAGGTGTAACGACAACTCTACCAACTACTTGCACAGTTAGTCATACTCACTAATGACAAATGTTGCAAAGGCAGTACTAGATCCACGTAACTCCGATCTTCTCCGCTCAAACCGTTTAGAGAAGACAAGGAAATTCAAAGGAAAAAAGAGAGTGAAATCGATCTCTAAACCTCGAATTCAAAATATCATGTTTTAAAACAGAGAGTCCACACATCTCAACCGTCAGAGATGTCGACCGCCGTAAACGATAGTGTTAGGACTTTTTGGACAGTTTTCCTAACATTTTTACCAATTTTACTAGGGTTAGTAGTCAAGTGGCAATGCTTCTGCTTCACTTGTCAAACAAGACCAGCGTAGGAAGGCAGATATATGGATGGATGACCAAAACCAACATGCACGTGACACGAGCATCCAAAAGCATCTACTCCGGGTTCATGCTTGAGGACACGAACTTAGACAAAATGTCTTTATGCACGTGTTGAAGAATTCCAACGCACCCCCCCGGTTCGGAAATTTCTCTGGTCAATCGGTTTCTGGTGAAACAGTGGTGGAGTTAGGTTTGCCAATTCAGCCTTTGGCGGAGTTGAAGTTGAAGCCCTTGAGCGGGTTCGTCTGCAACACCGACAAATTAGTCGGTGATAAAGACTGCTTGGCTGAGCTGAGAAGAAAGTTGGACACCGACTCTAACGACGTGCGGATGATTGTCATCTCCGGCATTTCAGGCATTGGTAAGACAACCCCTGCAATGTCTCTCTACAATGACATCTGCCACCTCTTTCATGGTTGGTTGCAGTTTTCTCGGCGATATTCGAGAAACTACTGCAAAGAAGGGTGTTGTAGCTCTGCAAAGCAGCTGGTTTCTGACATTTTAAGACGCCGCCGTAGGCCCACCATTTCGTTCGTTCTTTCTTCTTCATCCCCTTTTCCACATTCTCGCCCATGCTCATTCCACAACATCATATACGTTTCTAGGGTTGACATGTATGCTTTGCAAATCAAATTTGTTGAGATAATAACTAGGAAATGCTAACGGATCTTGCAAATAAGTTAATACGAAATTACTAGAGAAATAAACAAGGAACACAGGACACTAGAGATTTACGTGGTTCGATCCGAATGTCAGCACCTACGTCTATCGGGAGAGCCATCAACAAATAATCCATTATAATCAGAGAATTATAGAGTTACAATCGCTCAAACGCTCGAGTATTTTCCATACTTAAATTAAGTACAGAGCAAATTCATAAGTAATATCTCAAAATTTCTTATAGAGAATTCACTCAGAAAACTTGCAGGGAAATCGATACTTGTCTTATTTTCTTCCTTCTTCGTCTGGCGGCTTCTGCTACGGAGTCTTCTGTTCGCGGCTTCTTCTCTTTTTGCCCCACAATGTACATTTCCTTCTTTAATGTGCAGACAGAAGAGGTCAAAGGATAAACTCCTTTGTTGACTGTCCAATAGCAAGACAGGTAAGACACGTCCAATATACGGGGCCCAAAGAGAGATTTTCTATGCCAAATCCGGAATAATTTTCTCCAACAGAAAAGAAATCTTCACGTGATTTCACGTGGCCTTCAAGATATATATATATTATCTTCAAATATATTCTATCTATGTTCGAATTCAAGACATTAATTTAACAAAAATTGGACCGGCCGGTTCAAGTCTGATTTTTTTTTTTTCGGTCAATTCTTTTTGTCGGTTTAATTCGGTTCGCATATGCTGATGAATCCGGCTCGATCTCCGACCCGATCGTATAAAATACCAGTGTCATATCATCCGGATGGAGCAATAATGTACACAACTAGTCCACACAAACCATTGATAGTCTTGGACCCAAAAAAAAAAAAAACCATTGATAGGCTTAGCTTTTGCATGTGATTGGGCTCAACTGAGTCAACTGACCGTGATAGTGAACACATCCGATTAACAATGACCGTGCCCATTATGTTCAGCGTGCCTTTGTGCTCCGTTGACTTGAACGCCAAACCGAAACCGAACCACGCATTATAGAAAGTCTTCGGGACCTGTTGACGCCTAAATTTTGACTAATCTATTTTTTGCATAAAAATTAGAACTAATTTTAGTTCTAAATAAAAATCATCTCACATATTTATTTTTAGCGTACATTGCATTGGCATATAATTGGGCAAGCAGAACACTTAATTTAGCATGCGTCTAGACTAGGCATGGGATGGAAAAATACACCGAGAAGATTTGAAACTTCAGGGACTATATTGCAAATACTTAAAACTTCGGGGACTGTATTGCAAATACTTGAAACTTCAGGGACTGCATTGCAAATACCAAGAGAAGATAATGAAGGGAAGGTGATGAAGAGAAGATGATGAAGGGAAGGTGATGAAGAGAAGATGAAGAAGGGAAGATAATGAAGGGAAGGTGATGAAGAGAAGATAATGAAGGGAAGATGATGAAGGGAAGATGATGAAGGGAAGATAATGAAGGGAAGGTGATGAAGAGAAGATGATGAAGAAGGGAAGATGATGGAGAAATTTGGCTATAAAAGGGGGAGAGTTCTTGAGAATTGAGGGGGAGAGGAAAAGAGAATTGAGAGAGTTTTAGAGTGGAAGAGTATTGAGAGAATTTGTGAGAGAAATTCTTTAGAGAGGAAAAAAGAGAGTTTTTGAGAAAAATCGTAAGAGAAAATTTGAGAGTGAAGAAAAGAGTTTTAGTCGAGCATCATCTTCGACGAGTCCCGGCACGTACTTCGCCTCTCGCCATCCAACAACGCCACTACTTGCCTTTTTTCGACGATAGCCACGTTCTTCCAATTCCGAGATCTTGAAGGAAGCCATAACGTGTACGTGAGTAAGATTTTGTGTAATAGAAGGTAACCCTTTCCATCTCGATCTACAAAAATGTAATCGTTTGGTTTGAATATTTGTTTGTTTATTTTAGACATGCCACGTGTTCCAAATTTTAGCATTATTACATGTTAATTTAATTTTGTAAATACTCGTGATTGGCTGCGTTTTCTTTCTTTCTAAATCACCCATGGTGTATATTGTACAAAGTTCAATGTTTTACATCCCCATAAAAAAGAAGAAAAAAATCAAAAAAATTGCATCTTTGAATTTCAAGTAAAATCCATCAAAATTGCCAAATCAAATTTTTTTCATGAAAATGGTACCGAAAGGGCGTTAGAGTAATCTAGCGTAACCAAATCCCCCGAATTCAAAATCTCCGGTTCGCGGAAATAAGATAGTCTTCTCCCGCTATTTTATTTAGGTTTCTAATCAACCTACCGAAAATGATTAGTGGCGACTCCAAATTCAAAACACATTGTATGTTAATTATTTGAACCTTAAGTTGCGATTTGGTATGGACTTGGGAGAGTCCGAGTTAGGTTAGTTAATTAATTAATCTGATAATCCATTAGCCCGAAAATTAACTTGTTTATTTTTTAGGTCGCGACAACTTGGCGACTCCACTGGGGAATTTAAGAGGACTTAGGCCAAATAATTTCATGAAAAAGGAATCACTTGATTTGGCAAACTTTGGTTGAATTCTCATTCTTAGGTGTTAAATGTTTTTGCAGATTGGGAGTTATAAGGGGAGGAGTGATTGGCTAACCATTTGTTTTGCGGGGCTTGGTGAATTGGAATTGTGATTTAACTTTTGAATCATTGAAGCGGTGTTTGCCTTTAATTGTTGTGCATGATTTATCGTCTTTGCACTACACTGCACACAACCCGTGACCGAACCTGGGTCACACTAATAGTTTTAAGATGGTATTTAGATGGTCCTTTAACCTTGGCGGTAAGGCTTCGCTAAAGGTTATCCCATCCGGATCCCGAAATTTTTTTCAAAAAATGGCTCAAGGGTCGTTCTTATGCACGTGAGGCTACGATGCATGAGAATTGCCCTTGTCGACCGAACAAAGCCGAAGTGATTGAACCCGACTAGTCATGACTATTGTACGCGAGGCTGCGACTAGTCATGATGATTGCGCGCGAGGCTGCGACATGTCGCTTCGTTCATCATTTCACTTTGCAAAAGCCTTTTGGATAGATAGAATAAGATTTAAACTCACAATTCATGCGCATGTCTTTGTGATTGACATTTTCTTCATATGAACGGTAATTTCTTGTCTCTTTTATCCTATTATCTCGTTTTTATTTTGAGCTGGTCCATGGTTTAGGAGTATCGTTGTCTTATTTCCAATTTCGCACTTTGCTTCCGTAGCTTTTACAATTTCATCGGTTGTCCTCCATTCTGATTTGGCTTGTTCTTGTTGTGAGATTTTTACTAAATTCTACGATCGAGTTTTGAGTAAGTGCCAAACATGAAAGTTGTAGACCTATGTTTCAACTAATATCCTACAAAATTTCAGAATTAAATTCATAATTTAAGATGGCCTTTCGTTTTTTCAACTACCTGCGGTTATAACAGTTTTCTGAATGCGATTTTTCGGAAAGACACATTAAACTGATTTGATCCGCTCATTTCTAGTCCGATTGGCCAACATGAAAGTTGTTCACCATCTTCTCAACTACAAGCTCGTAAAATTTGGACGAATTTCAGTCAACGTGTGAATTAATACGGATTTTTTTTTAAAAGCGGATAAACTGAAAATTACATGTTTCAATCCTTTGGCTATAATCACTTTGTTCGTTTGAGTCTAGAGGGATGCCATGGACCGGCTCGATATTCTTGCTCTCTGTACTCATTTTGCGTTTGTTACTACGTACAGGTAATTTATCACGGATCCTCCACATATTACTCGATCGGTCGCAAGGAAGATGGCCGACATCAACGCCACCGTCGGTGCTGCCCTAGACGAGAAACTTGGCTCCTTGACCGAGCGCTTCGAAGGGATGATGTCCCGAAAGATGGAAGAAATGATGGCTGCCTTCGCTGCCAAACTTCAATCATCCACCACCAGCCCGCCGCTAACCATTCCTGCTCCAATTCCTCCTATGGACAACTCCGGTAAAGCCCTGGAAACTGCTCCCTATCAGACAATGCCGCTAGAAGACGTGATCTTCACGGGCGTGAGCTCGAGCACGCCGCCCGTAGTCCCAATCCCCCATGCCAGCCCCGTGGCCCCCGGGTTGAATGGTGATACGGCCAAGCGGTTGGCCCAAATGGAACAGAGGATCCGAGAGGTCGAGGGGACTCACAACATACCCAGTGATTGACTTGTCTGTCTTTTCAAAGGTCACGGTGCCGGAGAAGTTCAAAATGCCCGACTTCGAGAAGTATGATGGGACTTCTAACCCGGTTCAACACGTCCGGATGTACCGGGCAAGAATGAATAAGCACGCGACCAACGGCCCCCTAATGGTCCAGACTTTCCAGGCTAGTTTAAAAGAAGCTGCCATGAGGTGGTATACGGACTACGAGATCTATCGGATGGATGATTGGGAGAAAGCAGCTAATGCTTTCATCAAACATTTCAGCTTTAACTTGGACGTGCTCACCACCAGAGAAGATCTTGAACAGCTTGAGATGAAGAAAGGAGAAACAATCAAGCAGTATGCCACCAGGTGGAGGAATGTGGCATCTCAGTGAAACCGGTCCCCTCCGGAAAGGGAGCTCATGAAGTTGTTTGTTTCCACTCTGCCGCGAATTATGAAAACCCGACTTCTGGGATCCTTCGCTACGTCATTCAGCCATCTCATCGCAATGGCTGAAGAAATCGAGAACGGTATGAAGAAAGGTTGGTACGATGATGTCACCACGACGACTAAGAGGTTTGCGGTAAGGAAAGATAAGGAACCGGCTCCACAGGTTAACATGACCTACAGCCCGAAACCCATGACCCGGACGCCGGTTGTGCAGATTCCTAATCAGCAGGAGGCTAATTTCGGCGCACAACGACAAAGAGGGAATCAACGGCCCCCTCGGCGGTTTACTCCTCTACCAGGAACCCCGTCACAGGTACTCACGGTTCTACGTAAGAGAGGTTTAACGACTTCCGAGCCTCTACGATCCGGTAACACGAGCTCGCCAAAATATGATCCATCAAAGAAATGTGATTACCACTGTGGGGAGCCTGGACATGACACCGACAGCTGTTTCGTGTTGAAGCATCGGATTCAAGATCTTCTTGATTCTAAGGCATTCTCATTCCAAGGCAACAAACAGCCAAATGTCCGGAATAATCCTTTGCCGGATCATTCTGGTAAAGTTAATCTTGTATTCGGGCTGGGAATCAGACAGGTTGGTGCTAGTAAGGATGAAGGAGTCTTCGATATCGCCGGTTGTTTTGATGATGTAACCATTGCTGCTATATCCGAAGACGGAGCGCAAAAAGAGGAACCTTACCCGGCGCCTAAACCTTCTAAATCATTCGTCAATGCCATATGTGATGATCCACTGGAGGGTTTAGATTCGAGTAACATCTTTATGTTTATGCAATCCCTGCGTGGGACCTTTTCTCGTTTCCTTTAGGTTTTGAGTCACATTGGGATTTCTATTACGTGTTGCACTCTTGAATTTTTTCCTAGAAGATGTAATTTCATATCAATAAAATTGCACTATTTTTCGAATCTTGTTGAAGTATCCCAAACCAACCCGATGACGATAACCAACGACCAACAAGTTTGTCATCATGGTGAGAACCGAGGGTTGGGCTTCTTCAAGAATTCATGTCCCACGGTTTTGAAAAAAAAATAATAATAACAAAAAATAAATAAATAAAGTTCAAAAAAAAAAAAAAAAAAAAAAAACACCGTAATTAAACCTTGTTTGTTTTTCTGATTTTGTTACTTTATGTTTCAGGGGGATACATGAGGAGGGAAATCTAGTGGATTCAGAAGTATACGACCTAGATGAGTGCGGTCCAGATTATGAGGAAATTCGTCGGGATTTCGAACGACATGAGGAGATCAAGCCCTTGACCCGGTGAACAAACCGTCTCGGTCAACCTAGGCGATGCGTAAAACCCTAAAGAAGTTAAGATCGGGCCAAACCTTTCCAAAGAGATGACTCGAGCGCTTGATTAAGCTCTTGAAGGATTACCGGGACATTTTCGCTTGGTCCTATGCGGATATGCCCGGTCTTGACCGTTCTATTGTCGAACATTGTTTGCCAATCGATCCTTCGGCTAAGCCAGTAGTGCAAAAGTCAAGGAGGACCGGACCAGAATTGGTCCGGAAGATCAAAGAGGAAGTCATGAAGCCGCTTGACGTCGGATTCCTGGAGACTACGAATATATTCGATTGGGTTGCCAATATAGTCCCAGTCATGAAGAAGGATGGGCGTATTCGGGTCCGTGTCGATTATCGAGATTTGAATAAGGCCAGTCCTAAAGATGATTTTCCCCTCCCGCATATCGACGTACTTGTTGACAATCTTGCAGGATTTGAATTGTTTTCATTCATGGATGGTTTCTCCGGGTACAATCAGATCTCGATGAATGTCAATGACAAGTTGAAAACCACTTTCACCACACCATGGGGAATGTTTCATTACCGGGTGATGCCGTTCGGTCTCAGAAATGCTGGAGCTACTTACCAACGAGCCATGGTTGCCCTTTTCCACGACATGATGCATAATGAGATTGAGGTTTACGTTGATGACATGATAGCAAAAACAAGGCATGGAGAAGATCATGTCGAAACGCTCAAGAAATTGTTCGATAGACTCCGAAAGTACAAGTTACGCCTCAACCCCGCCAAGTGTGTCTTTGGGACCAGCTCGGGCAAGCCGCTCGGATTCGTGGTAAGCAATAAGGGTATTGAAGTCGACCCTTCTAAAGTCAAGGCTATTCGTGAGCTTAAGCCGCCGACGACGGTTAAAGAAGTTCGAAGTCCGATGGGCAGGCTAAACTATATTGCTCGATTCATCTCTCGGTTATCAGAAACCGCTAAGCCATTCCTCAAGCTGTTAAAGAAGAATGCGCTAATCCAATGGGATAGCGAATGTGAAGAAGCTTTTGGGAAACTGAAGCAAGATCTCATGAGTCCACCCGTGCTTATTCCTCCAACACCGGGGCAACCTTTAATCCTCTACCTCACAATCCTTAGTGAGTCTTTGGGTGCTATGTTAGCACAAGAGAGGCAGGAGGATGGAAAAGAACGAGCCATTTATTATCTGAGCAAGAAATTCACCGCTTCAGAAATGAAGTACACCGAAGCGAGAAAACATGTGCGGCGTTAGTCCGGGTACTGCACAAGCTTCGGCAATATACCTTGCATTACCAGGTACTTCTGGTGACAAAGTGCGATCCTATCAAATACTTGCTTAATCAACCCGCCTTGATTGGTAGACTTGCCAAATGGCAGATCCTCATCTCCGAATTTGATGTTCAATATTTGTCCCAAAAGTCAATCAAGGGACGGGCTATAGCGGATGTCCTAGCTGAAAATCCGGGGCGAGATGATGATGCCTATTATTCTGAGGATCGGATCATGTCGGTGGAAGATTACATCCGGACTATGTATTTTGACGGAGCTGTCAATTTATCGGGATCGGGCACGGGCGCGGTTTCGATATCTCCAAGTGGTCAGCATTATCCTGTGGCCGCAAAATTGGTATTCCCTTGCACAAATAATATAGCGGAATATGAGGCATGCATCCTCTCGGCTGTGTGCTGCGATTGAAATGGGGATAGCCCGACTCAAGGTGTTCGGAGATTCCGCTCCGATTATCCTTCAGATCGTTGGAAAGTGGAAGACGAGAGATGCTAAATTGCTACCCTACCATGAGTATCTGGATAAACCGGTGGATGAATTTGAGGATATCTCATTTGAGTATCACGTCCGGGACTCATAATCGATTCGGCGATGCATTGGCTACCTTGTCTTCAATGTTACAAATCGCCAATGGACTTGAGGTTGACCCACTGAAAATCGAGGTATTAAAAAAGCCGGCATATTGTATGGCCGTGATCGATGAACCCGATAGTAAGCCGTGGTACCATGACATCAAAACTTATATTCGAAGCGGCAGTTCCTCGAAGAAAGTACCGTATCCGACCAAAAGTACATAAGGAAGATGGCTTCAAAGTTCTTCTTAAACGGAGAAAATTTATACAAGCGATCATTCGATTACGTCCCGCTAAGATGCGTTGATTCAACCGAGGCGGTTCGTCGATGATGGAAGTGCATGAAGGGATCTCGTGGTCCACACATGAATGGCCACATGTTAGCTAAGAAGGTCATGAGGTTGGGTTATTATTGGCTCACGCTCGAAAGAGATTGTATTCAAAGCATGTCCGGAGTTGTCACAAATGTCGATTCATGGTGACAAGATTAATGTCCCTCCGAATGAGTTGCATCGGCTTATCCGAACCATGGCCGTTTTCTATGTGGGGCATTGATGTTATTGGCCCTATCAATCCTAAAGCATCCAATGGGCATCGATTCATCTTGGTAGCAATTGACTATTTCTCTAAATGGATCGAAGCCGCATCCTATTTAGCGGTCACAAAGACGAAATATCGTGAAATTTATCCGTCGAGATATCATCGCTCGATATGGTTCACCCGAAGCCATAATCACCGACAATGGCTCAAACTTGAACAACAAGCTAATGGAGGAATTGTTCAAGGAATTCAAGATCAAGCATCCGAACTCTTCTCCATATCGTCCTCGGATGAATGGAGCAAGAGAAGCCGCCAATAAGAATATTAAGAAAATCTTAGCAAAGACGGCTGAAAATTATCGCGATTGGCATGAGAAGTTGCCATTTGCGCTTATGGCATATCGGACCTCGATCCGGACATCTACGGGAGCAACCCCGTATTCTCTAGTATATGGAATGGAGGCTGTTCTACCAATTGAAGTGGAAATTCCTTCGTTACGTATATTGTCTCAAGCTAAGTTGATCGAAGCCGAATGGATCCAGCAGAGGACGGCCCAATTGAATCTAATCGACGAAAAGAGACTTAAGGTCCGTATGTCATGGCCGGTGTTATCAGCAGAGGGTTGCTAAATCATTCAACAAAAAAGTTCGGCCTCGATATTTTCAGATCAATGACCCTGGTCTTGCGAAAATTGTTGCCAATAGTCCCACTCCCGGAAGGGAAGTTTGCTCCAAACTATGGTGGTCCATATATAGTAAAGAAGGTGCTCCCTGGTGGTGCTTTGATTCCGGCCGAGATGGATGGTCGTGTATTTACCAACCCAAGTGAATTCGACTCGTAAAGAAATATTATACTTGATTTACTCTCGATGTTTTCATAATCGAGTTATAATATTTATACAGATTCACAAGTTGTTCACATTTGGGCATTCGTTTGTTTCATCGCTACCAATTTTTGCCGAGAGATCGTTTCGAATGGGGGGTCTCTCTGGCCCAATTGAATCAGCCATCGTAGCGTGAGATTTACATATTCACGAGTAAAAGGGGTTATCTTGCGAAAAAATATGATGACCAAGATGAAATCGGTAAAAACTTGCATTCGTTTCATCCATCAGAAAGCCTTACAAATAGATCATCGGGGTAGGAACGTAAAGCCAAACCGAGCCCTAATGAGCATCACAAAGGAGCTTAACCGGTCCTCCATACAATTGATGCTCCGCCTACACCGATCGCTTCGAGAATCAAGATCCGCCAGCCTTAAAGAGGAGGAGCTCACATTTCTCTTTAAGCTCGGCTACCTTGTCCTCGTGATACTCGACAGCAGATTCCAAGTCATGGATCAGCATTCTCCCGCGGGCTATATCCAGGGTCGGATCGTCCATCCTTTCTTCCAGCCATGTGCATTGGAATTTCAAAACAATATTGAGCGGATCACGCTCAAAGATGGTCCGAGACATGGCCAAACGTTCCACCAAGTTTCTCCTCTCACGAACCAGCAAGGTGACTTGATCATTACCGTAGTCAAGGGCCTTCTTATAATTGTCGGCCTACAAGACCGGCCAACACCAAGTTATCTCGTCCGATCCTCGATAGCGTGCCCTCACAAGATAGGCCAAAGTAACATCTTGATGAGCGTGATTGTAAGCCTCCGGGAAGTTAGTGAAGAGGGTAGGGAAGATCCTATATTCCTCTTCTAACTTGGTACCTTGAATAGAAGTAATGTCCATATCCCTAAACATAAGACGAATTTCAGTTTCGACCTCCGGATGGTTGGCTATATAAGAGTAGCCCCGGCCTAGGAGATTATAAAGTTTCTCCCATTTGGCCAAAACCTCAGCCGAGAAGACGTGTGCGGGGAGGGAGGCCATTGTTGTTGAAGCAACCGAAAAAGAATGGATGCGAAAGAGTGCTTAGAAGGTTGGAGATGAAGATATGAAAGAGATAATCGTCTCGGCGTTAAATCCTAATTTAAAGGGCAGGAAAAGTCATAGCAATAATTATTGTGGGGGCCGAGTTAATTATCCGGGTGAAACTACAGACGTTTCGTCCGTGAATCACGGATCTACCATCTCGAGGCTCACGAATTCGAAAAAGTTGCGAAACGACTTAAAGGTTCCGCCATATTAAAAGAGGGACAAGCATACTGCAGAAAAGATTTGAGGGTCCCACCATGTTAGAAGGAAATGAAGAAGACAGAGCGGGAAACACGAAATCTTGGGAGAAGCACCGGCTTAGTGGTTTTCATCCACGTTAAAAGGGAGGCTCTGGAACATGCATGTTTACTCAGAAGAATTTGGAGAGAGTAAGCATACAGCGGAGAGTAGAGTGAACAAAAGGCAGTAAGAAGTATTTCAATCCAACATGTTTGGAGGCTACCAGCACTTACCGGAGGCAACCAACCTAGACATCCCCGAGAATGAACTGCTGAATTTCGAGGCCGGATCCAGCGCAAAAGCCGTAAAACCCAACTCCCTTGGCGGTGAAGTTCATGATCTCGATAACAGCACCAACAATAGCAGCAGCAGCAGCCGTAGTCAACCCCGTAAAAGAAAACATCAAATCAAAGAGCTCGAAGCTGCCTTTAAGGAGTGCCCTTACGTGAACGGGAAACGAAAAAATGAGTTGAGCCGGAAGCTAGGAATGGAGCCCTTGAAGGTCAGGTTTTGGTTTCAAAACAAGCGGGCCCGAGTGAAGGTTCGAAGTGAAAGTCATGAACTTGCGTCTCTAAAGGAAGAAAATGAAGAGCTTCGAGCGGACATCAAGAGGTATAGGGATGCTCTTAACATCGCTATTTGCCATGTCTGCAGCAACCCCATCACCTTTGGTGGCATGTTCCTTGATGAGCCACATCCGAGCATTGAAAATGCTCATTTATCGATTCATCCTCCCGAGCAAGTTCTCGCACAATCGGATTTCGTTGGGGATACATCCCGGAAAGTCGGCCTTGCGGAGGCGTAACCGATGCCCTTCGAGGGAAGTGACATGCATCACTACAATTGGAGTTTCCCGATGTCACGATCGGCCAATTCAACACCGATGAAACTCCGAATCAGTAGCCTACATGAAGCTTGAGTTTTTATTATGGGCTTTCAAAATATCACTCTTTTGAGCATTACTAGCTAGCCCTTATGAATTCTCAAGAGAAGTAGAGACATGCGTGAATGAATGTACTGTTTGTTACAAAGTCCCCATGTGAGACATTCTTCCTTTTACGCCTAGAGTTAATCAAGGGGCAAAGAACAAGTACTATCCGCAAATATCATCATGCTTAAATGCGTGAATTCTTTGTCGATTTGATCAACGCCGAAAGGAAAAGCATTAAAAGCCTTCACATAGATAGATGCAAAAAGATTTGAGAAAAAAATAGCTGCCTCGTTATTAGAGAAAGCAAAAAGATTCGAGGAAATAAGCGCCTCGGGAGGAAGTGAAAAGATCTCGAGGAAGGAAATAATCGCCTCGTTCGTAGGGGGGAACCGAAAAGATCTCGAGGAAGGAAATAACCGCCTCGTTCATAGAGAAAGCGAAAAGATTTGAGGGCTCCTACATATCGGAAAAGGAAAAAGATGACAGATTGAGTGAGAGGCAAGAGTTATTACGAAATGGATCCAAGGCACTAAGACCGGAAAGGAGAGAAAAAGTTGTCCTCTTTCGTAGAAAAAGCGAGAACCTATATGCGAGACTAACGGATCAGAAAAAGTTTATAAATGACCACCGTAACTCGTCACGAAAGACCACCATCACTTTTGTGATTTTCGGGCGGATTGTTTTGCAAGTCTCGAGAACATCTAAAGCTCGGTCTCGGGTCGAAACAGCCATTTTTGATCTACATATGGAAGGTTTTAAAAGAAAAACACGTTCATTCCGGGCGGAAGTATGGGAACCTTCCTATCCCGAAGATCTGCGAGTCATGGTCATTGATGGCAACCCCGTTTCCCTCTCAATCCTCGTTGCTATCTTTGAGAAGTTGCATGTACGGGGTTTTTGCTAATGCGAAAGCAACGGATGCCTTACAAGTACCGAGGCAAGTACAAATATGATTTTGACATCGTCGTCACCGCCGTCGTAGGGATCGACATGGACGGTTTCGATCTCTTAAAGATCATTGATTCCGAGTTGGACATACGGGTCATCGTAGTATCGCAAGTAATGATCGGCAGTTCATAACGAGGGCCATATCGCATGGTGCTCGAGACGTCTCCGAAGCCGCTCTGCGTTCAAGTGCTCCAAAACATTTGGCAGCATGCTTGTAAGGAAGCAATTACTTGTACAAAAAAACCACGACCAAGGCGACGACGACGATTTTGTCCAAAAGAAAAGGCCCCTTTGGTCCGCCAAGCTTCATTCTATATTCATTGAGGCGGTTCGACACCTAGGAATCAATTCAAACACGACCACCGGCTGTACATAAAATGATGAATATAGACGGACTCACCATGCAAAGTGTCACAAATCACCTTCAAAGGGTTAGAGATAAGGCGAGGAAGCACGATGCAGCTTGGGACCATGGCGACCGGACTGAGTTGGCTGGAAGATCAATTCGGGAAAACCTACAGAGCAAAAGGTACCCGGCCACTTCCCAATCAAGAATACGAGGTCATACCAACCTTCCGCTGGTGTTTCTAGTAGCAGACCGGTTGATCATCCCTACAAGTTCCCGAGCAACGACGGAGGCTCAAGCTTAAGGAGTCGGACCGCTCACAAGAATCTGTCACCGGTGTTAGCAAGTAACAATGCCCAATTCGAGTATCAATTGCTCGAAAAATCAGAAGATTACTTTGATGATGAGCTTGCTACCTTGATGAGCCTGTTTGGAAATGAAGGACCTCCAGAGCTGTGATCCGAAGCAAGTTATTATGGGTCTTCAAACAACGATTGTTGGTGTTTAGTCCAAGACAAAATCGGTTGATCGTTGAAGTGGCCAGCAAGAGAGGTGGAACCAATCTTGCATAAATACTCCTTTAATTCCATGTATAGTTCCCCTGCGTGGGATATTTTTTTTACTTTCTAGCTGTCTAGAATTTACCTAGAGTTAAAGGACGAATTTTCTCCTCTCTTGTCAAATGCGTAAGTTCCTTACTAAGCTAGGCCTATAGCAAATCAATTTGTGGACGACGCCTCTGAACGCCCGTAAAGAGAAATTCCGAATAGCCTTACTTGGGAGAATACGAGTAAAAGGCCAAACGGGCTCAAAGATGGGTAACTCCGTATCGTCCCAATTGGCTCTCAGTCATTTCAAACTCTAAATTATGCTTATTTTATTCTCGACGGGGGATTGCCAACCGTTTTGAGAACAATATAGCAAAAAGCGAACCAACCATGGACGCCAACATCACCACAGCCTAGTGGTTGGGGGAATGACAGTGGTCCGAGGCATCCCGGGTTCGATCCTGGGATTTGGCATCAATGTACAAAGATTAATAAAAACTTTTTTGCTTCGCGATTCGGTGCCGATTGAAACTCAGCCAAGATGGTTACAAAACCTGGAGAGATAACATCCCGGACACACAGTCCGATCCAGATGAATTGATCTTTTCAATTCAAAGTTTGCAAGGAATACGTACAAGGGTAAAGCGGTATCGTTTCAACTCGTTTAGAACGTGAGAACGTACATTGACGCTTTCCCTTTTGATTTTTACAGGGGTCATTGCCTTTCCGGATAGGGAAGTATCCCTTCTCCCGAAAAATTAATGAAATGAGAAATTCCCTGGAGCCTTTGACAATCTCATGTCTCAAACTAGATAATGAAGTTTTGCAACTCATTTGCATGAGCGAGGGCAACTCACAATTCACGCCCTTAAGAATTTTCTTACGTGCTTGCACCAAGATAAAAAGTTGCTACATTTTATATGCTCGAAAACATTCATACATTGCATAGTTTGTGCATGACTGTTCCTCGTATTTAATTTACCAACTCTGAATAAGGAATATGAACTACATAAGATACATCAAATGTATGGAATGGGGCATGACAGGATGATGAAAGGCAATTATTTCCCAAACACGTCCAATTTTTTCAGGCGAGATGAACGGTGGCAAAATTCCGCATTCCCCGAGGTAAAGAGTTTTCTCGCGAAAGGTACGATAACCGAAGTGACGGAGGCGTTCATTTCTCTATCCTAAACACTACAGGTTATCCATTGATTACCCCTTTTGAGCGGTGGTTTCATTTCTTCACCCCCTGTCAAGAACCACCCCACACCGGAGTCCGGACGAGTTAATTCCAAAGCAGCAACACGAGGTAAATGGTTAGAAATTTTCTTGCTCGGACTAACATTAATCTTCGGGTGTTTCTTTGCATTTATACTCGAATTTTAATTCAAGTGCCTTAGGATGATGAAGAGCATTCACTTCTCTATCTATACACTTCATTCTTTGCATAGCCCACTTGAGCCTGCAAATTCATTTCTTAAACCCCTGTTGGTGATCATTTGCTCATTCCAAAGACGAAGATAGCATTTTCCCAAGGATTAGAATTGGAGATGGTCGGGTCAACAGAGAATTCCCGAATGGACTCATTTCTTGTATGCTAGATTTTTTATGTTTACATAATTTTTCTTTGTAAATGTTTATGTTTGTTGTAATTCCTGGTTAAAAATCATTGGATTGTAAAAAAAAAAAAAAAAAAAAAGGAGAGGCAAACTCAACTTAAAGGAGAAGGGCCCGCTCTCGAAAAAAAAAAAAAAAAAAGCAAAATAAAGAGATATCGAAGAGCTCTCAAAGAAAAAGGAAAAGAAATCTCTTCTCGAAAAAAAGAAAAAAAAAAAAGAAAAATGAGAGTCGGGAGTAAGAAAAGCAAATGCCGATCTCATATGAAAATTTCAAGCATAGGAAAAGCAAAGTGCCTACCAAAAGTAAGGCCAATGCACATTCATTTGTAAAGTACTTCTGAATTTTGAATGTACATTTTTGCATGTTAAGTTGTAAATTCCATGTACATGTTTGCATTGTGTCTCTTGCAAATCCTTGACAGACACTTGTTGTGAAGAAGACTCCCCAAGAAATCAGTTTGCAAAGTGCAATTTTCGGTAAAAAACTACCATCCCTCATTCAATGATGGAATTCTTTCTGAAGACATTTCCGGAAGACCATGATCGATGACTAGTCGGCGACGATCACCAACGTCAAGCCCCTTCTCATTTAATTTATGAGTCAAAACGAGCCTTTTCGTTCCTCGGTCCCCAATCCTAGCCTACGTTATAACCATCCAAAGTCTCTTCCGATTAGGGCACTTGAGTTAACGTAGAGTTAAATGATTTTAAGCATCACTCGAAGAAGTTCGAGCAAGATTATTTCTCTCTCATTTTTTGCGGGATTCTTGACTTGTAAATCCGGAGCAAATGATGAAGAAATTCATTTCAGCAGCCTTGACTCAACTAGAGTCCCCTTTGTAAACCTTTGACCTAGCCCTCATTACGGTCCTAATCAAGACCTCCAGATCGGCTCGGTCGTATCAATTGCGAGATTACTTGGATCCTTATCGAATGCGATGATGGAAAGATTGAGTGATTTCTCTTGAATCCCGCAGACAGGATAAATAGCTTTTCTCGAGAGTGAGAGAAAGCCCTTTCGGACCGAAGTCCCCCATTCAGCTCACATTCGAGGTATTCGTCATGTGAGAACCTCCCTGGACAAAATTGGTAATGCAAACTTGACAGAATGGTTATGCATGAACCATAGTATGAGTGATTGCATTATACTCATTGTTGAATATGTTTGTGTGTGTTACCCTCGACATTCTATGATAGGTAATACATTCCCGATGTTCGAGTTCCCTCCCAAGGTCTCGAAATTCATCCAAGGATTATTGAATGAGCAAGTTTTGCTGGCAAATGCCTACCGGGTACGATACTGCAATCGCTTCATTCCTTGATTAATCGTTTGGAGAACCCGGGTAAGTTTTTTCGAACCCCTTTTCAAATTAACAACTCTTCTCATGATAGTTGTTATGATTCAATTCGTGCAATATGCCCCTTTTGTACTTATCGATTCCATTCGATGGTGCTCCTATCAAATATTGTTCAATTCGGGCAATATGCCTCTTCCGTCAAGTCGTGTAGACATATGCACCGGCGATCTTGACATCTTATCAAATCATAACGACGTAGCTCTTATGGTTTCAATCTCGGGACGTGAAGACATATGCACCGGCGATCTTGACATCTTATCAAATCATAACGACGTAGCTCTTATGGTTTCAATCTCGGGACGTGAAGACATATGCACTCGGCGATCTTGACATCTTATCAAATCATAACGACGTAGCTCTTATGGTTTCAATCTCGGGACGTGAAGACATATGCACCGGCGATCTTGACATCTCTTCAAATCATAACGACGTAGCTCTTATGATTTCGGTATCGAATCACGAAGACGTATGCACCGGTGATCTTGACCTTTAGTCGGCTCATAATGACATAGCTCTTATGATTTTCGGCTCCTTTATCAAATCATGAAGACATAAGCACCCATGATTTTGATCCAAACCAAATCATAACGACGTAGCTCTTATGATTTTGGTTCCCCTTTGTCGAATCGTGAAGACATATGCACCGGCGATTTCGACATTTAATCAACTCACAACGACGTAGCTCTTGTGAACTTGATTTCACTTCTTTCGACTCACAACGACATAGCTCTTGTAATCTCAAACGACACACATATCTTGCGTTGTCTTGCATTAGGGAGAAGTCTCTGATAACGGATAGGCCAAATACCTTAAAATCCTTGCATCCGCAAAAAGAAACTTGGAAATTAAGAGAACCATTAGCTTACGAGAAATTTGGTAAAACAGGTATTCTTGTATGCGATCCATGTGCGGGTTTCTCTAACATGAAAAATGAGAAGTTTTGACACATGTTATTTCTGATCTTGCATATCATGCATCACTTCATTACATAAAAAATGGGATTAAAACTCCCGCCAAAAAGTTCATCCATAATTTGCACTGTCAAAATTTAGGATTCAATTTTGTCTTTGAGCGGAACCTCTACGAGCCTCCACTCAAAGAGGGGCAGCTGTTGACGCCTAAATTTTGACTAATCTATTTTTTGCATAAAAATTAGAACTAATTTTAGTTCTAAATAAAAATCATCTCACATATTTATTTTTAGCGTACATTGCATTGGCATATAATTGGGCAAGCAGAACACTTAATTTAGCATGCGTCTAGACTAGGCATGGGATGGAAAAATACACCGAGAAGATTTGAAACTTCAGGGACTATATTGCAAATACTTAAAACTTCAGGGACTGTATTGCAAATACTTGAAACTTCGGGGACTGCATTGCAAATACCAAGAGAAGATAATGAAGGGAAGGTGATGAAGAGAAGATGATGAAGGGAAGGTGATGAAGAGAAGATGAAGAAGGGAAGATAATGAAGGGAAGGTGATGAAGAGAAGATAATGAAGGGAAGATGATGAAGGGAAGATGATGAAGGGAAGATAATGAAGGGAAGGTGATGAAGAGAAGATGATGAAGAAGGGAAGATGATGGAGAAATTTGGCTATAAAAGGGGGAGAGTTCTTGAGAATTGAGGGGGAGAGGAAAAGAGAATTGAGAGAGTTTTAGAGTGGAAGAGTATTGAGAGAATTTGTGAGAGAAATTCTTTAGAGAGGAAAAAAGAGAGTTTTTGAGAAAAATCGTAAGAGAAAATTTGAGAGTGAAGAAAAGAGTTTTAGTCGAGCATCATCTTCGACGAGTCCCGGCACGTACTTCGCCTCTCGCCATCCAACAACGCCACTACTTGCCTTTTTTCGACGATAGCCACGTTCTTCCAATTCCGAGATCTTGAAGGAAGCCATAACGTGTACGTGAGTAAGATTTTGTGTAATAGAAGGTAACCCTTTCCATCTCGATCTACAAAAATGTAATCGTTTGGTTTGAATATTTGTTTGTTTATTTTAGACATGCCACGTGTTCCAAATTTTAGCATTATTACATGTTAATTTAATTTTGTAAATACTCGTGATTGGCTGCGTTTTCTTTCTTTCTAAATCACCCATGGTGTATATTGTACAAAGTTCAATGTTTTACATCCCCATAAAAAAGAAGAAAAAAATCAAAAAAATTGCATCTTTGAATTTCAAGTAAAATCCATCAAAATTGCCAAATCAAATTTTTTTCATGAAAATGGTACCGAAAGGGCGTTAGAGTAATCTAGCGTAACCAAATCCCCGAATTCAAAATCTCCGGTTCGCGGAAATAAGATAGTCTTCTCCCGCTATTTTATTTAGGTTTCTAATCAACCTACCGAAAATGATTAGTGGCGACTCCAAATTCAAAACACATTGTATGTTAATTATTTGAACCTTAAGTTGCGATTTGGTATGGACTTGGGAGAGTCCGAGTTAGGTTAGTTAATTAATTAATCTGATAATCCATTAGCCCGAAAATTAACTTGTTTATTTTTTAGGTCGCGACAGGACCCGGATATAGAACTCCCGAGCTCGAGCGACCGGGGACGAATGGAACACGCGGCCCCTCGTCACTGGGTCGTCGATCCGTCAATCTTCTTCGTGACTGCAGCCGACGTCGTGTTGGCCGCATCCATCCCCGTTGAAGAGCTTGTCGTGCAAGAAGAGGACGAATCTTCTTTCAAGGTCTGTCCTCTTTGGATATCATCTTGTATTCGAAGAGGAGGACGAGAATGATGAAGAAATCGTGCGAAATGCTTCTCATGATGAAAAATGTTCGATGGATTGTGCGTACGACTTCTTTAAGACGCTTGTTGCTACGCACATTAGTTACGGTGAAGTGAGATTCATCTATGGCGAATTCAGTATATGGAAGCCATGTGTATCATACTTGTAGAGGATAAAATCTTTTGTTGCAAGACGGAGCTAATTTGGAAGTTAAAACTATTTGAAAAACAAATGTTCAAATGGTTGTAGCATGAAAAAAAAAAAAAAAATCCGATTCGGGTTCACATTCATTGTATGAGCGTTTAAGAGGTCACATGTTACTTATCTTGGAACTTCTCATTACAATGTTGTCTTGTTATCTTGGATTTAGGCTCTTTTATTGCGCAATAATTAAATGATTTGGAAAATATTTTTCTTAAAAATGATCGCTTAGACTGTTTACAAAAATGATTGAACGAGAGGTATTATCCGCATCCACGAAAATGTTTAAAGATAAATTGATGTCAATAATGAAAATATTCTACATTTCTAATTATTTCAAGCAGTGTAGGCAAGCATTCTTTGTACTACATGATGTCGGAAACTAGAGTGGGTACTCATAGGATAAAAGTTAAATCAAGTACCAAAATATATGCTTTTCTTACACAAACACGGTTAACGTGAATTCAAATATACTAAGTGTAAACTGAGATGGAGTCGCGGAATCATATAGACGTGTTGTGTCATGTCATAGTAAGGGTGGGTAAATCTGTAAATATTCATGATATTGAGGTAACAAGATAAAAATTGATATAAAAAATTACCTAAAAAGGAAGGGAAATAAAAAAGGTTAAATTACCAAAAATATCTTAAATTTATTGTAATTGTGCCAACTCAGTCATAAACTCTTTTTTTTTCAATTGAGTCCTAAAAATTTTGCAATTGTGACAATTCAATCTATTTGACCGGCCGATGCGTATGTGGACAATTTTAACAATCGTATGATAATTTTTAAATTATTTCCTCCTATTTATTTATTTATTATTATTTTAAATTTTGGGTTGGTGGGTGGCAAGCCCAAGCCCTCACCCAATGGCCGGCCCACGATAAAAAAAAAAAAAAAGAAAAAAATTCAAGCCTTTAAAAAAATATTGTTAAACATTGTTCATGTCAACCCCAATTGGTCAAATAGACTGAATTGTCATAATTGCAAAAGATTTAAGATTCAATTGATTAAAAAAAAATGACCGAATTAGCACAATTGCAATAGGATTGTGACTTTTTTTGACAATTTTTCCAATATAAAAAAAAGGGAAAGAAGCACGAAGTTTGGACTTTGGAGTGCGTAGGTGAAGTGAGAATAACATGAGAAAGCTACTCTTCCCTCGAGTAGGATTGACAGGTCACCTGTCCGATTTGAGTTTTCTAACTTACTCCCTTATTTTATTTCTCCCAATGGAGCAGCGGTTGAATATTCGTCCGTGCACTGATCCAGATTTAAGTAGAGTTGGCGGTTCTAACTTCGTGGTCCCCCTTTCCCGTTTGACCGAATTTGGTGCAAAGTTGGTTTCCAAGAGCCAATTCCATATTCATTAGTGGCGAAATGTTTTCACTAAAGTTATGAAATTGCATCGTCTGTCGGGACCGACCATGTCGGACACGATGGTTTTATTGCGTATGAGCATATGACCAAAAGGCGAAACGTGAAACGACGAAAGCGAACTTGACTCGAATCCGAAACGACGTGGTATGTTTAACTCATGTAGTCATGCTAACTAAACACGTTTTTTTTTTTTTTGTCATTAGTCATAGTAAACTCGGTAAAGCGTATATCGGAAGTCACTTAGATACAATGATTATTGCAAATTAACTCATTAATAGCTCACATGTTTTCAAGTAAGGGAAAAATGTCAGAAAAGTCTTAAACCTATTGTATTAGTGTCGGTTCGATCTTGAACCTTTTAATGGTTTTAATTTAGTCATAAACTTTTTGAACTAGAGTCAATTCAGTTCTCGCGACTAATTTTGACTGCATATTGCTAATGTGGATGTTAACCGGTCTACGTGGCATGGCCAGTCTTGACATGGGCATTTTTAAATAATATTTTAATAACTTTTGATTTATTTTATTTCCTTTTCTTTCTCTTTTTCCTTTCTTTTTTTTTCCCCCTCTTTCCCTATGGCTGACAAGGGGTGGCCGCGTAGCCACAGGTGATGGTCGGCCTCATCGGGAAAGAGGAGAAGAAAAGAAAGAAAAAAAGGCGGAAACAAAAAGAAAGGAAAGAAGAAAAAAAGAAAACAATTTCGAAAATTACTAAGATATCATTAAAAAAAAAATTCCATGTCGGGGTCAGCCGTGCTGTGCAAGCCAGTTAGCGTTCATGTCGATAATATCTGGCCAAAATTAATTGGAATGATTGAACTGAATCTAGGTTAAAATGTTTAGGATTAAATTGGCACTAATCGTCATCATGAACGGAAAATGCTTAGTTGGATTAGAATATTCAATCTCTCTTCTTGCAAAACACACAGAAGAATCAGAACTCTGCGAAGAAAGTTTCTCTAATAACACTCATATAGTTTAATGTCCATCTTGAGGCGAAAATACTTGGCTCCTTGAAAAGTATCGGTCTCGATGGTCGCGATTCCCCTCGCCATGAAGAAATCTCCGGTTCCCCCCACCACAGAAAGATCCCTAGTCTGAGCCGCCATTATGTCCGCACCCATAATGTTCAGCGTGCCCTCACGTTCCGTCGAATTGAACACCAAAGTGTAGGCGAACCACGAGTTGTAGTCGCTCTTCATGTCGTAGAAATAGAAGCCCTGGGCTCGAGCAACCGCCGGGGAGCGAAGATGGCTGTCTCTTGTCATCGGGTCGTCGAACACGACCAGCTTCCCGAACTTGAAGTTGCCGAGCTTGGTCTCGTTCGCGATCGTCGCGGACGTCGCGTTGGCCACGTCCCCGCCGTCGAAGAGTATGTCGTGGTAGTAGAGGACAAACCTCTTGCATGGGTGTTCCTTGCTGAGGGTTTTCTTGGCGGCCGATGCGAATTGGCTTGTGAATAGGAGGAGGAGGAAGGCAAGGAAGCATGATTTGTGTGCAGCAATGTTTCTCATGGTTAATTTACGTGTAGTTGCTAGGCATTGGCTAATGCTTTGTGACCCTAGATAGGGCTTCGCTTCACCTTATATAGGAATTTTTGGACCCCGCAATTCATTGTTGGGAGATACCGTTCTTTCTTATCTAGGATAAGTATACCAGAAGTCCTAAAATTTATCACGAAAGTATGATTAAGTCCTAGATTTTTTAAAAAGTGCAATTAAGTTATAAAACTTGTTAAATTGGTGCAATCAAATCTTTTCGTTAACACCGTCATACGTGGCATTTTTAAATTAATTTCTCCAACATACGTGCATTTTTTTATTATTGTCTTTTTAATTCTTGTTTAAATCAAATAAAAAAGGACTAAAAGATTAAATTTAAAAAGCTAAAACAGAAGAAGAAAAGGGGCAAGGCAAGGCAAGGCCCCACCGGTGAGGCCGGAGGGGACGGCATTGGTCGTGGATCCAAATCTGGTCGACGCCGGCCTTCACCTGGGGTTGAGACGCCTCGCCCATGCCTAGCGAGGGTCACCAACCGTCGCATAGGCCAATGACACCTTGCCAAGAGTGGGTGATGGTTGCTGGCCTCGGGGGAGGGTCGACATTGCCCAAATTAGGCTAGGCGAGCCTCGCCGGCCCTTACTTGGGGCTGGCGACCTTTGTCGGCCCCTCCGGCAATGGGCGGCGCCGGTGGCGTCGTCGCCTCACCGACGAGGCCCTGTCTTGCCCTTTTTTTTTTTTGGTTTTAGCTTTTTAAATTTAATATTTTAACTTTTTTAGTTTTCTAATTTGAAGAAAAGAAAATAATAATAAATTCCAAGTAAGAAGGATGAATTAATTTTAAAATGTCTCGTTAGCATTTTTTATTAAACAATTTGACGGTATTAATGAAAGAACTCGATTGCATCATTTGACAAGTTTTAAGACTTGATTGCACTCTTTGAAAGTTCTAGTCGTGACAAATTTTAGGACTTCTAGTGTTCTTATCCCTTCTTATTTTATCTTTAATTTGTAATACGCGTTTCTTGAATTAATTTTTCAATTTGTGATAATATTTAACCACTACTTGTCTTCTAATGGATATAGTCCGACTCTGAAAGCACGAGGCAACTCTCACGTGATTGGGTGGAATATGGTACATCTGCTTTGGTTGGTGTTAGGCCAGGAGGCACCAAGAGATCTTTGCCGGTGCGCCCTTAATAATGAATTCGCATCTACAGCTAAATCATTGAACGAAACAAAGATTCATAAATTCATATAGAAGTTCATAAATCTCAAGCAGTACAAAAAAGGACAAAAGTTTAGTAAAGCTAATAATTTGTAAGGAGAAAAAAAAAAAGCTAATAATTCCGTTGACATGTACGTGCGAGTTGTATTAGAAAAGTTTCACATCGGAGAATTGATGTGGTGTAAAACAATTAGAATGCCTTAGTTAGCCATGCCTAATCGGCTTAAATTGTGTTATAGGGAAAATGAGTCGGAGAATTGATGTGGCGTGGAACAGTTAATTTATCTTAATTATATCATAACTTTTTGGCTTAAATTTTTCATGGAAGATAAGTTCAACCGATCATGTTAACGGGTTCGAGTTTGAACTCTCTCTCTTGGCCATCTTTCGAGGTGCCGAACCATCATAGCTAATCATCACCGATTTTACTTAATGCTCTTTTGCGAAGAAAAAAAGTCCAGAAATGAGCTGCACGACTTTTGGGGGGGTAGGAGGCCTAGAGAAGCAAAAGCTGTCCACCAGAAACGCTTGCTCCTCTGGCTTTAGGGATAAGACTTTTGCATGTCGTCGGGTTATCTAATTCAATTTCATAAACATCTCGGCATGGACCTACCAAGATTTTGATATATCTGTAACGAGATTCGCAGCAATTAGTCAAAGACTCTACGGTGAAGATAAGAGAAGAAATTATCTAAGTTCTATTTTGGGATGTGTGCACTGAAATTCTAAAACTCGTCACGAAAGTGTAATTAAGCCCTAAAACTCACAAAAGTATAATCGGGTATTAAAATTTTCAAATTGATACAATCGAGTCATTCCGTTAACTCCGTCCATTTAGACTAATGAAAAATGCTCGCTGCTTGCTGCCCTTTTTTTTTTTTTTTTTTTTTTTTTGTGTTTTTAAAAAATAACTTAAATATTAAGAATCTAAT
Source organism: Rhodamnia argentea (assembly GCF_020921035.1). Classification (NCBI taxonomy): domain Eukaryota; kingdom Viridiplantae; phylum Streptophyta; class Magnoliopsida; order Myrtales; family Myrtaceae; genus Rhodamnia; species Rhodamnia argentea. Next base: position 32,436,026 of record NC_063152.1, read on the forward strand.
TAAAAAAAAAATAACGATTTATGCCAATACGATATCGTTTTAACCATATATTTTATGTCAGTATTTTACGTTAGTCTAAATGGACGGAGTTAACGGACGGAATCAATTGTACTAATTTGACAAGTTTTAGGACTTGATTGCACTTTTTTGTAAGTTTTAGACTCAACTGCACTTTTTTGACAGATTCTAGAATTTTCAGTGCATTTATCTCTTTATTTTTTTTTTATAAGGTTTCAATTTCATAGAAGTTACATTGCAATGTTGTGAGGAAGCGATTTTCCTCGCAAGTCCGTATAGCTATCCCGGCTTTGGAATTTTTTTTTTTAAACGGCTTTGGAACTTATACAACTGAAGAAGCAACGAGGTCCTAAATTAGTAGATAAACCTTAGGATGAATTGGGTCCCAACAAATCCCTTATTCCAATGTGAGATCTTCACAAATTATGTCGCACGACATGCGATAACACAAATAAAAGTACTCTAATAGCATTCGTATAGCTTAATATCCATCTTCTAACGAAAATAATCAAGCCCTTTCAAATAATCCAACTCTACCGTGATGATTCCTCTCGCCATGAAAAAGTCTCCGGTGCCGCCGACGACCGAGAAAAACCTAACCTTCTCCGCTATAATGTCCGCGCCCATCATGTTCAGCGTGCCCAAGGGCCCGGTCAAATTGAACGCCGAGCTGAACCTGAACCATGCATTGTAGAAGGTCTTCAAGTCCCAGATATAGAACCCGTGAGCTCGAGCGTCCGGGGGCGAATGGAACACGCGGCCCCTCATCGTCGGGTCGTTGAATACGACCATCTTCCGAAGAAGAAGAAGAAGTCGCCAAACGCGACGAATCTCTTGCGCGGTCTGTCCTCCTTGAATGTTGTCTTGGGTTCCGAGGCGTGTTGGAGCGTGAAGAAGAGGACGAGAATGAAGAAGAAAGTGTGCGAAACGTTTCTTATGTTTAAAATGTTGTCCGTACCAGTTCTTTGAGACGGCTTGATGATGCACATTAGTGAGGTTTCACGTTATTTCGTCTTACAAGGTATTTGTCGTTGTGGGTGGTGCAGCATAGTTTGTGAGGTAAAATTCATCTCCGGCCATTTAGATCAAAGAATCTATGTGCAGCGTACATGTATAATATAAGATGTTGAGGTGCAGGATGGAGCTAATTTTGATGTACATTTTCAAATTGACCATCTCTTTAGTGGTTTGGATTGCTTACACCACTCAAGGAAGGGGAATCTATGGCCGAAAGCTAGTAGCCAATTTGATTGATAGTATGAAGTTATATGCCATAGGGGAAATCTAGGGAAAAGCATAAAAAAAAAACTTAAACATATAGCATTGATATCAATTTGGTCTTGAATATTTCAGTTTCTTGACATATAGCATTGATATCATTGTCGGCCCTAACGTAAACATTTTAAATAAGTTTTTGAGTTTTTTTTTTTATTTTCTTAATCTTTGGTTGAGGGCTGGGAAGAGCTGCCTGTTGTCGTCGACCATAGGCAAGGGATGGGACGCCCTCGCTAGCCACAAGCGAGCCCCCCGCTCCAGGCGTTGCGGCCTCGCCAAGATCGAGCGAGGGTGCCCGGCCCTCGCCCAGCACAGGCAAGGGCTGTGGTGCCTTTGTCTGGATTAGATCTGGTGAGGGTGTTGCGGCCCTCCCCGGTCTAAGTGAGGGGCCATGCGAGACCTTGCCCAGAGTTGGCAAGGGTCGGCCCATAGCAAAAAAAGAAGAAGTAAAGTACATTCTTGACAAAAAACAAAAATGCATAAAAGAAAAAAAACAAAAATATCATTAAAAAAGCAAACTATTATTAAAAAATTCTTGACAATATCCACGTCATAGTCGGTCATGTCTCATAGGACGGCAGGTGTCAATGTTATCGATTTTCGATCAAAATTGATCGGATGGACTCAATTGTTACAAATTTTTAGGATTAAATTGATCAAAATAAAATGTTTCGGACTGAATTGGTACCAATGCAATGTTTAAGACTTTTTTGGTAATTTTTTCGGGAAGTCTTAAAAGATATTAGCAACAAACACTGTGGGAAGGTATTTCAACAGAAACTGCAACTTGAAGATTATGTTATTGTAGGAATTAAGTTCCAATCTTAGGCTGTGTTTGCTTAAGTGAAAGAATTTTTCGCAATTTAGTTTCCTGGACTTTCATGTGTTTGGTTTGCTTAAGGTTATTAGCTAATAAAAAACCATTTAAAAGAAAATATACATACTTAAGTTATGAAAATAAATTCACTATTCTGAAAAAGGTAAATATTTTCTTAAAAAATAATTTTCTGAATTTTTTTTATTATAAATTTAGTCCGACGGACGACAATGCATAAAAATCTTGATCTTTGTTTGCAAAACCGTTGCAAAAAAAGAAGAAGAAATAAAGCCTTATGTAAGATTAACATTTCTCATTTAGTGAAACAATTGATATATGTATAAAGCATGAATTTGTTCAAAAAGTTTTAAACCCATTTATTGTCCTTTGGTCAATTCAATTCTAAATCATTCGATTTTACCAATTTAATCTAAAACCTCTTAATACTTTGTCAATTGAGTTTATCCGACCAATTTTAATCGAAAATCGCTGACTTAGATACTAGTGGTGCCATGTAGAACGGCCGACGCCGACCTGAACAATTTTTAACATAACTCTAAAATGAAATTTGAATTTTTTAGTTTTTCATTTTAGTTTTTTTGTTTCTTTTTTGTTTTTCTTTCTTTCGTTTCCTATCAAATCCGGTGAGGGTTGCCGGTTGACCATAGGTGAGGGCCGTCTATCCTCATCAGGCACTAGGCGTGGGCTTTGCGGTCCTAGCTGAACTTGAGAGGGAAAAAAAAAAAAGGAAAGAAAGAAAAGAAAGAAACATATTAAAAAATAGAAATTTATAAAAAAATTATAAAAAATGTCTATGTCGGCTCAGGGCGTACCACATGGGATTTGGCATCCATGTTAATGATTTTCTACTAAAATTGATCGGAGGAACTCAACCGGCAAAGTGTTAAAAGATTTAGGATTCACTTGGTAATATTGAAAGATTTAGGCCCGAATTGGCCAAAATGAAATAGGTTTAGGACTTCTTGAACGTTTTTTCCTGTTTAATCTTCGATTGCATAATCATATAACATGTTAATTATCGGTAATATAGCAGGAAGCTGCTATCTTGACGATCTGACACTACTGTAAGTTATTGTCGATCACACGATTTCCCAATCAATGAGTGTTTGATGCAAAATATTCGATGATGTTGTGTGGATCAATTGCTGAGATTGTACAATTCCAGACGGTACTGTCAAGAAAACATTCTCCTACATAGCAAGGTCCACTTCAGAAGACAAATTTCTAAATCCTTCATCTACTAATTAAAAGTAAGAGCGACCCCTTATGTTTTGCCATACTATTGTGTATATTGAAAAAAAAAATTCTGTCCTTTTGTCAGCTGATCAATTTCAAAACACATATAGAAAAAACCCGTGTGCATGGGCTGAGTAACCAACCTCGTAAGTTTGGGCCTCGGCAAGCTCGAGCAAGCTATACGAGATTTAAAACCCAGTTGGTCCCACTAGAGTCCACCAAGTGAGCAAAGTCTTACAGTGAGTGCGCCCTCTAATCACGGCCTAATCTCCTAAAATCCTCAACTTTAAATTCGGTTTCAATTTTGCCCAAAACGAAAAAAAAAATTGTATGAGAAAAAAACTCTTCGACTTGAAGTCCAATTCCAAATCTGCTCTATTTTTTCTTTGAAAAAATCGTCAATTTTAAGTTCAATCCTAAACAAGACCCCGAACTTTTTTTCTCCGAAAAGCAAACATCCAATTTGAAACTCCAGCCTGAAATCTGCCCCCATCAGCCCTCCATCCCAAAATCGCCGTGAGTCGTCCCTAGTTTCCACATCAACGAAAGATTTCGTTTTGACAATACCGACGAGCCATGTCAAGCAACTAATGACAAAGGATTAGTAGTAGGGACATATTTGGGACCGAATTGAAAGTCGGCGTTTTTTGGTAGACGAAAAAATTGGAAGCGAATCTGGGACTAGAGTTAAAATTGGTGATTTTTTTAGGCGAAAAAAAAGAGATATTCGGAGTAGCTTTAGGACTAAAAATAAGGTTTGATATCTTTTTTCTAATAAAAGAAATTCAGGGCAGAATTGAAATTGCGCCTAAAGTTTAAGATTTTTTTTTTGTGACAAAAAAAGTTCAGAGTAAAATTACAACTGGATCTTCGACAAAAAAAAAAAAAAATTTACAACTGGATCTAAAATGAAGAGTTTCCTTTAGTGAACTGGGCCTTTTTATCGCTAGGGAAGCCATGGATGGCCCTATGCAATGTGACGTTTGTCGTATCGTTTGACCATACATACATTGCATGGCCGATGATCTGAGCTGACAAACGCAAGCCCAACAATCGTCAAGGGAAGAACCAATTCAGTGAACCCATCAATTTTAGGCCTAAACGGGCCCAACATTAAAAAAAAAAAAAGAACAAAAACCATTTGCCGAAACCACATATTGCCGATAGGCATGCGGCCATGCTAGGACGCTAGTATCACAAATGCGTGGTTCTACTCCAGCACTCTACAAAAAGGCATAGCAAATGGTTTTTTTCTTGTTCGTTTATTAGAGTCTCCTTCTTATCTTCATTGCGAGGTAGAGCAGCTTGGTAGCTTGCAAGACTCATAACCTTGATGTCACGGGTTCAAATCCCGTCTCCGCCCATGTTAAAATAATGTACTTAATGGTATTTCGATAAAATTGATTATGATAGTATAGTGAATGGTTCTATCCTCCCAAGAAAAAGGTGGCAATAATAAAAAATGATAATTAATTTAATTACTAGTTAATAGTTAACAGAGCCAAACCCATATATAAATAAAGTTGATTGTTGTCCCAAGAAGCATTTGCATCATTGCACGTGGCAAACTGTCTTTCCATGAGTTGCACCCCAAGAAGCTGCTTACGGGACAAGTGAAATTGACAAAAAAAAAAAAAAACACACACACAATTGTACCCATTTCTTTAATAAAAACTTTACATCCTAAGTTATCATCCCATTCCAAGAAGTCAACTGTTTTTTTTTTTATAGAGCTAAGTCCCCTGAATTAAACAAAGGCATAGCCGTATAACACCTCGACCCGTATCGAGAAACATCCCGCTCATTTCGTCATCGAAAATGAAACTTTTTCTCTAATTTATGTGGCTAATAAGTGCGTACAAACTCTCGTTAACGCGGCCCTTAATCAAGCGATCAAATCATTGTTTGCGTACAAACTCTCGTTAACGTGGCCCTTAATCAAGTGATCAAATCATTGACAATACAATCATTAACGTGACCCATAATATTTCGTCAATAGTTGAATAAAATGCCACAGCCAGCTCGACATCGATTCGATATGATAATGCAGAATTAATCTGTTCACGAAGTTCCCGTCAGCCGATTGTAGGTGCAAATGCTAACAAGTTTTGTTTGTGGGGATGGAATGTGCCGATCGCAGGCGAATTGGTAGTTACCACGATATGAAATAGGCAATAAAGTGAAGAGCAAAGATACAGGAATTTACGTGATTCGACGGGGCGCCTGCAATAGAGTTCTCTTGGCTGGCTGGCCTCTTCATGAGAAGAGTCTCTCTCGATGTTGAAGAAGAGAAAAGCCATAAGCTTTACTCGAAAACTTCACGAGTTTGGCAATCATAGTTCACAGAGTGCAAGAATTTCGATCCTCCAGCATAGCTCAGCGACCACAAAGGTAATTGATCACCAGAAGACGTATAGAATGAAACCCATCAGTTTGAATTTTCTTACCAATCTTTACATTACGATCTCTTATTACACCTTTACATTGCGTTTCAAACCCAGTTTCTGGACAGCTTAACCAAATCAATTGGCCTCCAATTCATCGTCCGCTGCTGATTCGACCTTTCCCAACGACTCCGAGTCGAGAGAAATTCGGCCCGCATATTGCTGAACCACCAAGACCGAAGCCAAAGTAGAGAACTCCGATGAAGACAGTAAGCTACCAACTGGCCCCAGCTCCGGGGTGTCGCTCTTTGTGTTCATCGCCGCAGCTATCTGGCCCTCCGGCCTCCGGCCGACCAAAAACAGATTGCAGCGGCTAAATTCCTTGATTGCATCGATAACTTCTCCAGGAGTTTCTACTTGTCTCTCTTCATATTTGATAGAATCCGCAACCGTATTCTTAAATTCAGAGAGGAACATCTCGTCACCTGGCATTGACATGGTGTGGGAAGAAGCATCGTCTTTGATGTCAACTCCAACAATTTCCCCGGCAATCTCGGGGCTCACTACGAATCGGACCACCGATAGACTAATCCCAGGATGCTCCACCATGCGTCTGCCATAAGCCAGAGCTTCACGATCATCTCGACCCCCGAAGAACAGGACAGTTATGGTTGAGGAAACGTTGCTTGCTGGCACATGGGAGCCTCCTCCGAGCCCACGGTCCACCAAGATCCCGACTGAGCATGGAGCGTGCTCGAGAACCCTCCTGTTGATGCACCGAAAGTCGTTCCGAGTCGTCTCCATCACCCCGTCAAGCCTCTGGTGCTTGTGGAACGGCATAATTATAATGGCAGCCCTCTTCCTCTCAGCACTGGCACAGATATCCTCGTGTATGGTGGCCATTGCGGAAATCGCCGTCATTGGGCGGATCAACACGTGGCTGAGCTGCCGGAAAGCCTCGAAAGCCACGACAATCTGGTTATCAGGGTCTTGCCCCTTGTTCCAGAATGGAAGCCCGTTCTTCCGCGCCTTGTGGACCATGAGAATCGCAGACGACCTCTCGGAGAGCTCCATGAGGTGCATGGCGTAGACGCAGAGCCCTTCCCTCTTCTCCGTGCCCCGTGAGGCCTCGATGAGGTTGATGAATGTAGGGATATTCCTGATGCTGTGGAAGCAGGCGAAGATACGGAGCTGCGTCTCGGGATTTTTCCTCTCGATCGTTTTGTGCTTGTAAGTGCCTTTGCTTCTCATCTGAGCAGGCTTGTATACTGCCACTACTAGGGGGGTCGTGATGAAGGTCGTGAACACGGCCATCAGGACCATAATGGCAAATGTTTGATCATTCAATACCTGCCGTATCGATTTTGTAACAGCAGAACAATCAAAAGAATAGCTTTAACCTTGGCAAAATACAGAGTACAATCGAACAAAATGAAAAATTGATCTCACCTTCCTGTCTTTCCCAATATTGAGGACGATGAGCTCCACTAATCCTTTAGTGTTCATCAAGAACCCCAAAGCGAGAGCCTCCTTAAAGGGGACTTTGAACGAAAGGGTCGCGACCAATGTGCCGAAAATCTTCCCGAAACAGGCCGTGCATATAACCAAAACAAGGAGGCCCCAGGACTGAGCGCCCTGGATTGTTGCTACGTTCGTCTTCAGACCACTCGATACAAAGTAGAGCGGAAGGAACAAACCCGAAATGAGATCCTCAACTTTCTCAACGAGTGCCCCAGCAAATGGCCCATCTTTCGGGACAAGAACCCCGATCACGAAAGCGCCAAAAAGGGCGTGAATCCCAATGGTATCAGTCACGAAACCTGCGGCTAAAACGCCAGCCAAGGTAGCGCATACGTACATCTCATCGACTGGCTCACCCTCGGGGCATTGCTTCGCCATCCACCTGAAAATAGGTGGGACGCATAATATGCAGGCGACGACAAAAGCGATGCCGCACAAGAAGACCCATAGAGAAACAAGAGGAGAACGGCCGGTTCCCGAAAGGGCAATCGCCAGGGCAAGCAGAACCCACGCAGCTATATCGTTGACGGCTGCGGCTGACATGGCCATCTGGCCGACGTCAGTTGTCAGAAGCTTGAGCTCGGCCAGGATACGCGCCAGAACTGGGAATGCTGTGATGGAAAGTGCGACCCCCATGAACACAAGGAATGGCGGTCCATCAACCCCTTTGGAAATCGTCTCTTTGAGGGCCAAAGATGTGCCAATTCCCAATGCGAACGGGAGGCTAATCCCGGCCGCTGCAATGCTCAGGGCTTTCTTGCCCGTCCGGCGGAGTGACTTCGGGTCAAGCTCGAGGCCAACAAGGAAGAGGAAGAAGAGGAGGCCCAGGTTGGCCAGAGTGTCCAACACCGTGAGACTTCTCGACGGGAAAATCCTCTGGAGATAGTGGTGATTTCGACCCAGCGCCGATGGACCAAGCAGTATCCCTCCCTACCATAAAGCACATCAACACGCGAAAACGACACCACTTGTTCAGCGCGTTCTATTACCAAAAACAAATGTCATGATTTCAATCAATAACAACACCATACTTCACTCCTACAATCTCTTGGGAAAATTACCAAAGCATAGCGCTTAGCAGTGTTCATAACATTTGCCATATCTAGGGTCAAAACAAGTCCCTAACAACATCTAACCAGTGCTCTTTATCAGTACATACGAGAACCAGACGCCTTAATTGACGCCACAGCTTCAACACTATTAGCATCCTTCCGGGGTTCGTATCAAATCAATCCAGCACGAATTTTTCTAAAATGAACAGATTTCTCCTCCAAATTCTCACCAGATTAACATAATTTAAAGCCGTTAAAAAGCAACCACGTTCGTTAAAGCAAACAGAATCAACTCTTACCCAGCACTTCCGAAGCAAAACAAGCCAAAGTTTTCATCTTTTTCAACAAGTGCAGTGCCCTTCATGGAGAAAATCCCAGAAATGAAAACAGAGAAGGAAAACACAAAAAAAAAACAACGGAACAGAGGAGGAAGACTCCACTGTACGGAGCGAAACCACATACCACGATCTCAGCAATGACGCGAGGTTGCCTCAGCGGCCTGAGGAGGAAAGCGAGGAGCCGAGTGACCAGAACGACGAGGCATATCTGCAGTATCGCGAGCGGGAGCGCGAAGTCCAGGGGGTTGTCGCCTTGGAACACCCCGTTCGAGGTCGCGTTCATCGCTGCAGGACACGAGCTCGCGTTCGTCCCGGTGGCCGCCATTCCTCTCCGCCGTTCGCCGTCGCTAGTTCTCTCTCTCCAACACACTCGAGTCTCCCTGCAGAAAGCCGAAAGATTAGCGGCCGGGATTCCGTGTACCGAGCGCGCAACCCCCCACCCAAATCTGATACGATCTCGAGTTTTTATGAAGGCTTTTTACGGAAAAACGCAAGCCAACCCAATGGCATGATAGTGCCAACTAAGCTCAAAAGTAGGAAAGGAGCAACATTTAAGGTATTAAGGCTAAGATTGCTTAAAAAGGAAGGATTAAAGATCAAATTTTTGGCGGAATTCTGGAATTGGACCATTTATCCCATGGTGGATATACATTACTAATCACAACTTACCATTGGTAATTCACGTGCAGACGTGGCAGCAAACCTGCATGGCTTAGCCAAACGTGGCATGCGACAACCAAGGTCCATGCGCGTACAGTCCACCAACCCCGAGCCATCGAAATGAATGTGACAAAATCCCGACAGAAAAATTTAATTTTGGACGAACAAAGGTCGATCCGGTTCCCATTCGACCCAGGAGGAGGAGGAATATGAAAACCCTTTTGCCTATTTTCAAGTGAGCATGTGCTGGTTATTTCTTTACACGACGAGTGCTTTCAGGAAAGTCAAAGCTATATTTTAGTGCCAAAAAGAATGGAACAAGAAAAGGATTAATGCCACTAACGGTACCCCCATTTCGTACTCATCCCAAACCAAGAAATTTGCAAAAAGAGAGAAGGAATATGAAACCTTTGGTCTATTTTAAGTGATTAGTGCTGGTTATATTCTTTATATAACAAGTGTATTTAGGACAGTCGAATCTACATTTTTATTGCCAAAAAGAAAAGAAGAGTAAAATACTAATCCTAACTTGAGGATTAATGCCATTAATGGTGCCTTATTTTCGCACTTACCCCAAACTAAAAATGACATATCGTTATCCCGATTCAAATCTATCCTCCACATCGGATTTCATACTGCTAATAGATTTATGTGGGGAGTATCAATTGGGGATTTTTTTTCACGAGGATCAACTTGGGATATCTTATTGGGTTGGGGTAAATTCATCGTGGATATCAGGGGTTCGAGGTTTTTAATGGAATTAACCTAGGTCAAAGTGATTAACGTGTCGCCGATGACTTCTACCTCATGATGGAAGGTCGATTTCACACGCTTTTATCCGGAAGGATCAAACAGAAGCTCGTACACCTCTGTTGGTCCAATTATAGTTGGGTCGTGGGCGTGGTTGACTTTGCAAGTAAATGACAACGTGGCATTTTTCTTTTAATCTAAAATAATCAGTCGAAGATCTGCCATGCTTTCCCAAAAACACACGGCACATAAGCCCAATTTGCATTCCCCCTCTGATGACGATGACGATGACGATGACGATGATGATGATGATTATTATTATTATTATTATTATTATTATTATTATTATTCGTATAATCCTTATTATTAGCCTTGAATTTGCACGCTCACCTTACCATATTGCCTTCGAGAGGGAAATAGCATATATGGAAATATAATCCAAGAAAGATCAGGACAAGAAAGAGTTTAGAATCGTCCATTCACGATCCGATATCCATGCTTTTATTACGAAGGTTTTGCATCTATTACGAACTGTCAAAGTGAAGTGATTAAGGGTCCGGCATCATCATGCGATCCGAAGACCGAGAAATGGATCGGTCCGTCACCGGAGCCTTGCCGGCGTATCAGCAGGACACCACAAGAAGAAATTCAAGAGGGGAGGTTGACTTCTGTTGTTAGGGTAATGTCAACGATGGGCTATTGTCCACAAGAAAATATTCAAGAAAATATACTCATGCTCTGCAACTCTTTCTATTCTTCTATGTACGTTTTCCTGGAAAATTTGAAGACAGCAAGACGATACACAGAGAGAGAGAGAGAGAGAGAGAGAGAGAGAGAGAGACCTGGATCACTGGGAGGAAACTTGGCGGAGTCTTGTGCGGGCCGTATCTTCTGCTCTCGGCGGAAGGAGACGCCACCAGTGCACTCCCGTTTCAAGTGTTACAGTGTTAATGGCGGAATCTTGAAGGGTTTATCGCAGTGCACAGAAAATGGAGGGGAAGGACGAGGTTGAAGATGTCCGACCCAGATGGCCCTCCCCGTATAAATAGGATCTCCCTCGCAATAAACGGGAATATTACCAACTCTGCCCTTCTTCTCCGGCTTTTCCACTTCGATCACGTTTCTTTTTCCAATTTTGCTTCTTCTTCTTTTATTTATTTATTGGGGTTCGATACTTTTTCCAAGTTTCATCGTTTAATTTCTTTTAAGGAGCCCCATGATATGCACAACTGCAAGCAATTGCAAATGTGGGATTTGGATCAATTTAGCCAGGCAAGAGACGAAATATGTTCGATATTGATGTTGGTGTTATGCTCGACGATGATATTTACTTTGTTCTGCAGTTATTGGAGTTTGTTAAGCCCGAAATCCTCCGATGTGCCTTGCGAGTGCCTTGCGAGTATTATTTTGCTTAATGAATGAAAAAAAAATCAAATATAGATGAGGTCGTTTGCGTAAAATTTATACCATATTACGGGCGTATAAAGTACTCGTTTATTTATTTATTTATTTATTTAGGGGTGTATAATGTACTTGTTTATTTATTTATTTTGGGTAAGTGGGACCTACTTGTGCATGATTCACCAATCAAAGGTGAGCAGTCGGCTGCCCCTCCCAATCACAATGGCGTGCCGGAGAAAGTCAACTAAAAAGTTATTAACATCACGGAAATTAGTCAAAGGACCAACTCGGGAGACATTTCACGCTCGGCCAAAAAACAAAAATAGCAATTTTTTTTTCTATGCAGAGTGTCCTCAAAAGCAATTTATAAAAATATGGACGCAGCTGTACCTGGTCCAAAGGGTGGTCCCTCAAACATTGTGAAATTATTGGAGAAAAGCCATAAGTTTTCGGCAAATTACTCATGTTTGCTTATCACTCTAATCTCATGTGGCAAGTGCTTGATGTTTAGAGTCGGATAGAAGATAACGACAGAGTATTTATGGTGGGCCAACCTCAATTAAGATCGTATAATATGTATTTATACAAGTGAATGACCACAGTATGAATGTATAGAAATTTAATTACAAAAAAGAAATCTCCATAATACATATAAATCACACGTTACTAGTAAGGCCTTGACCAATTTTCGAGCAATTTGCTGGTCTCGGGATAATTTTCTCGCTTCTCTCCATAGTTATCTCGTGATAAATTGATTTGCTTATCGCAACTTAATGAAATCTAAAAAAATTAGCTTTTTTACTTGTTCGTAGAAGTATCAAATTCCCCTCAAGTTCTGAAAAAAAAAAAACCTGAGATTTTGATATATCAACCCGCTTGTCGATATTGAGACATTGTGAAAATTTCAATGCGTGCCCGCCATCATTTCTCCAGTCATTTGTCTTGTTGCATTCAATTTGAGAGGGCTTATATATTGTGTAGCTCGTCTTTCCATCATGTTTTTTGGGCGAACAAAGGGAAAAAAAAATGGAAGCTCGAAAAGTAGGTGTCATTTCTCTACAAACTTTGAGTTTATGATGGGTGGATGGTGGATTTCGATGTGTAGAATAGCAACCTGATGAGTACTACTAGTGCTTCATGTGGGTCGACTTTGATAGGATTGTCTTTATGTTAATCAGCTTTAGAACCATTTAAATCTACAAAGTGGAGATTCACATCTAGACTCCATTTGCTTCGCGAAAAATGAACGATTTGAAAAATATTTTCCTAACAATGACCGCCTATATTTCTTGAAATAATTAATCAATTAAAGATACTTTTGTTATCTCTTGAAATAATTTCGTAGACGATGAAAATATGTTTTATTTATTAGTTTTTGCAAGCGACACAAAAGATCATTTTTAGGAAAGTATTCTCCAAATCGTTCATTTTCCGCGAACACGGACGGAGCCGAGATCTTATCATTCTCAAAAATCATGTATGACACGGTAAGAGTTCCATCGATAACAATGTGAACGCCCTTCAAAATTTCAGATCTTGACGGATACACCATGATAATTAAAGATATTCCTTTCATGAACGTTTCAACTGGCTCAAAAGTCTTGGTCTAGATATTATACTTGATTAAAAGGGCTTATTGTTAAATGGCGTCTTGAGCACCCCAACATAAAATTGTTCTTTATCAAACATTGAAAAATGAGTAAAAGCATCGCAAGATTCTTACGCACTATAGAGAATTAAAAAGAAGAAGAAGTGAAATCTAACTTTTACAATTCTTAAGAATACTGATTACAATAAAATAAGAGTCCAACTATATCATTTGTTTACACCAAATAATGGCCTGCCTGGGCCGTGTTGGGTTTGTAGAGCCCATGGGACATCGTCGGCAAACAGGCCCACAAGTCCAACATTAGTATAAGGGCAATCGCGACAGCCGTGACATACGAAGGATAATCGATAAGCTTCATGGATTGGCAAATCACCAAACGTTCAAGGAACCAACAGTGAGAAGTTACCGAAGGACACATGAAGCCTCGAATCAACCGCACTTGTGGTTAGAGGTTATCAATATCGTAGTTTCTAGACAAATTTAACTTATTGTATCGCCAATTCGTTTCTTGTTCGAGTCATTGTGGAACTCAAGACCACTGTAAAAAGAATCCGAAGATCCAGTGCTTTGGTGAAAGATATTTTCTTGATCATTCTAGGCGAAATATCTTTTTGGCACTCTTGATGAGACCATTGCAATTCGATTTGAAGAAGTGTTGATGGCGAGGACTACGAATCAGGAGCCTCGTAATGCTTCAAGAGAGGAAAATCAATCTTCGCATCGAGGCAACGAGAGGCTCCCTGGGTCAAAATCATCGAATGCAAATGCAGCCGCGGATGACAATCCGGATAGGAACCAGATGGATGTTCCACGTGTTCTTACAGATTGTCAGAGGAGAGACTTGGCCTTGGATCTAGTCATGGTGGCTACCATGAGAAGGATGTTTGAAGAGCATCGAACGAACTTAACCAATCATATGGTTAGTCACATCGGCGGAAGTGATCATACTAATGATCGATAATGTGGTGACAGAACTCATTTCTTAATCGGGGTAGTCTAGTCAACCACCACCCCTTCAGGTGAATCATGTGGTTACGGGGTATGTTCCTTCAGCTTCTCTTGTTCGAATCCTCGACAGTACCGTCTATCAAACTGCTTAGGCCCATGATGAAGCAAACGGGAATAATGTCGGAACAACGAATGGGCACATGCTAGTGTCAAACATTGAAAACCCGAGGCCGGTTGCACCACCACCGAATGGTGACAATGTGAGGCCCATCGGTAATGTAGTGCCGCCTCTAGTAGGGGTAATGAACACGTTGAATCCGATAAATATTGGTATGCCACCCACACTAAATTAGGCTACACCCCTTACAAACCGTTGATGCCAAATGGATAACTTCCCGAGGCCACAATCTTCGCCTAGGGGGCAAGCTGGCCAAGTTTTCCCGCCACGCCCTCACCGACTCTGTTTTTCACTATTGCCTATTTGCCTGCCCTCGTAGGCTCTTGCCTAGATCTAAGTGAGGGCCATGAGCCCTCACCAGCCGAGGCCGGCGGCCTCCCGCCGGCCCCAACAAAAGAAAAGAAAAGAAAAGAAAAGAAAAGAAAAAAGGTAGAAAAAAGTTATTGAAAAATTAAAAAATAACAAAATATTATTAAAAATTGTCTAAGACAGGGCCGCCTGGTCAAATGGACTGAATTGATACAAATGCAAAAGATTTATGACTGAATTAACATGGTTTATAACTTTTTTTTGTAATTTTCCCTAAAATTGTTGTTTATCAAACATTTACAATGAGCAAAAGCATCATAAGATTCTTGCGCACTAAAAAGAACTAAAAATGTGAAATCTACTTTTTACAATTCTCAAGTATACTAAATTACAAGCAAAAGAAGAGTCTTTGGTTCAGACTTTCTTTATTGTAGAGGCAACTGTGTTTTAATAGAAATATATCATCCTATCACGCTCGGCGTCGACGTTAAGCGACTTGTCGATATGGTGCCACCAACTGATCAAGTGTTCTAGCTTAGAAAGTTACAAGTATGTACTTTAGGTAGGTCTTTACTTAGAACTTGCACAAAGGAGCATCGTTGAGTTTTTAGTTATTCTAGAAAATTTTCCTTATTATCTTCATAAATTGGATACGTTATTAATGTATAGGCTCTTAGTAAATGCTTATGCATAATGTTTCAATACGAGCCTTTCTTTTTAAATATTGATGGATGATTTGCCACGTCACTTCGTACATTAATATCATGAAAATTTTCATATGATAATGCTAATTTACTATCCTCATTATGATACTAAATTTACATAGTGACAACCACTAAACTTTTCATATGGTCTCACCGTCACAGCTTACATGATTTTGATTAAATCCCGACCGCGCTTTCTCTCCGATGTAATCTCCAATTTGTGCGATTCTTGTTCCACCAAAAAGCTACTGATTTTATCTATTGATAAGTGGCTTGGAATCTCTCAAGTTCCACCTAAAAACATTAAGAAAATACAAATCATAGATTGGGAATAGAGGAGGCTTCCCACACCACAACCACTCTTTGCTTTAAAAAAATAGATTTGGACATAGACTGTGCGAATTTGTAGCATCAAGTTAATTCATAATAGAACAACCGGAGCAGATACATTGGGCACGACTCATTCACACAATAAGAACAATGAAAACTCGAATGGAACACGACACGACAGACACGCCTAACTTTATATGATGATCCAAATCCACATGAATCGATATCAATATGTCGAATTAGAATCCTAGTTATGACACGGCAACACGAATCGCGAGCCCTAATAGCAAGCGCAACTTTTATGCCATCCACACATCATTCAGTGCACAAGAAGAGCGGAACCCACCAACAGCAATGCGGAGGAAAGTAGAGCTGACCACATAGCGGCTGACAATGGAATGCGTCCCGTATCCGTCCTTGCCATCCCTTCAATCACCGGGTATCCCATCACCAAGATGAAGAACGACAGAGCAATCTGCGCGAATAATTTGTCCCAACCTCCCGAAACGAGCACCCTGGCGATTCCTCCGACGAAGGAAGCCATGCTCAAAATGACTAGACCCACCATCGGGGCCAAGAACACGACCGACGTCTGGAAATCGAACACGCCCTTCTCGTACCTCTCCGATTGCTCGTCGTTGGCGATCTTATTAGTAGGCAAGAAGCTCGCCCCCCTCACGCCTGTGTTCGTCAGGACCGCGTTCACGCTCCCGTACAAGTAAGTGGTCACCGAGTGGATCATCCAGATCCGTTGCTCGTTTATGAACGTCCGAACCGAGTGTCCGCTCTCGACGACCTCGTGGAGATGCTTGGAAAGAGAAGATAGGAAAACGAAGCAATACACGAGGAATAACGAGCTCGAGACCTGACATGCCGAAACCATTGATGTTCAAGACTGTATGTTACTCGAATTCGACCCTAGGAAAGACTCGATCAATTAAGGAGAAGAAGAAACTTACAGATGAGAATAGCTTACCTCTGGAAAGATGGGGATGCCATTGAATAGGCATATCTGCGGAATGGTGGCAAAGCAGCAGAGAGGCAAGCAATAGAGTGGCAAAAAAGCCAACTCAGCATAACACATGGTCTGTAGAATGCTCATCCTCCATGGCGCATAGATCAGAGGAGAAAATCTGGAGAACCCGACCTGAGCCAACCCGGAACTCCATCTCGTGACTTGAACCATTAGGTCGTTCAAGTTCGTCGTGGAAGCCCCTAGGAATTGCGGCCGCGGTGGGAAGCAGTACACCGATCTCCATCCCTTGCAGTGCAAGGCGAAGCTGGTGAAGAAGTCTTCGGCCACAGATCCGTACATGAAACCAACCTGAATAAGAGCGACCGCGAGGTAAATCAAAAGGAAATGGAGTTGCTAATCGGGGGCAAGTGACGAGGGTTTCGGTTCGTCGTGTTTCTTTTGATTGTACTTGCCTCTTGACCCCATTTTGTTCCATTTTCATAGTGACAAGAGGCTAAAAGTTCGGTTTCTGTGGAGGCCGCTCTTGGGTCGCTGAGGATGTTCTTGTTAAGCTTGTCGCCCCGCTGAAGATGTTTGATAAACTCATTCGAATGGCCAAAGATTGCTTTTAAATCCGCGAGATTAGTGGTAATACCTTGCCAATCAGCAAGAGAAGCAGTTAGTAACATCGCATTTTATTTGCTATGCAAGGACTCTCTCCTAATATGTGCCTATGTTGACTTACCTTCTTGCATGGATTTGCCATAAAAGGACTCTCTCTTGACATAAAAGCCAGAACCAGATAATAAAGGTCCTTGCAACCCGTCCATTCCAAACCATAATGTCTGAAATAAAGCCAAAGTTATAGAGTTAAAAATGGATGTGGTCAAAAATATTCCACACGTACGATTTGCTCCATAAGGCTGAGGGTCTTAGTAAATGCATAATCGAAAACTTGATCAAGATTACAGTCTTTTTCTCTCACCCCAAATGGCAATCTGATTTTACTGTCGTAGATGTCGTTCTCGCTGATATTATGGAACAGCTGAGGAAATTGAACGAACGAAAGCGAGGGAGACATCTTCGCGTCCAAGTGGAAGCACATTGCCCGCCTTGCCGAGGATGGGTCGTTGCAGTACATGTCGCAGTCCAGCACCAACACGTACGGCGAGTTGCTTACCACCCCCGACACGCGAAGCTGCAAAGAAGGAGCGGTATCAAGCAGTGTAATCGATGTTACGAGTACAGCCGATATGCGAGACTTGAGCAGCATACCAGAACATTGAGAGCTCCGGCTTTGAAGTTATGAGAGTGAGAAGGCCTCTTTTCCCTGGAGACGTAAACGAGCAGAGGCATCTGTTGTTGGTCAGCTCGCACAACTTCGTCTGAGGAACTTCCATGGATCACCTGCAGAATAATTTCGATTTCTTTATGTCCCTTGAACAAGAGTCTCGACTAGAGCTTTTCCGTTTGCTCATCAAGGGGAACGGAATGGAGCCAACTTTATAAAAGTAGGTCACAGTCCCACGTGTCAAAATGGGCTCGAATCTCCCTATTTATGGAGATGATCGATGTTCAAATCTGCATTTATGGAAAGTAAAGGAACAACTATCTGAAGAGTTGGTATCTTACAGTTTGATAGTACTGTCGTTATTTCCGACCTTACAATTTTCTAATTAATGAGTATTTTATGCAAAACACGCGGTGATGGTGTGGATCTACAGCTAGAAATAATTGACAATACCGTCAGACTTCTATGAAAGCATTTCCTATTACATGATTATAACATGTAATGGTTAAAAATTATGGGCAAACATGTATTACTCCTAAGTTCGGTGCGGTTTTATGTAAGGGAAATGCTTCCCCGACGATCTTGTCAGAAACGGAACAATCTCAACAGTAAATCCACACACACCATCGATAAAATATTTTACATAAAACACTTATTGATTGGAGGATCGTGTACTAAAAAATAACCGATAGTATTGTCATACTGTCGGGCTAGCAGCTTTCTTTATATAATATCTCAACAAAAAAGAAATCGTACCTCAATGGTAGACGGATGATCCAGCCTCGCATTCCTTGATTCACTTTGGTGCCTAATCCTGTATCCATTTATATGCGCCTCGAACAATTCGTACTTCTCCTGAAAAAGTTGCAAATAACGAAGCTACATCAGTTTATGAGACACACAGCCTTTGTCGATTCCTTTCAAATTGGAGAGTTAGTGAGAACCTTTCATTGAAATGCGAATGCTCGTGCTACAACTCTTTATTTCTGAAGCTCAGTCTGCTTTTGTGGCCTGCTTTCAATACTTCTCAAGTGTTCTATGTGTAACTAAAGTTTTACTATTCAAGAAACTGTTACACCCCGTGACTATTTGCTCCAAGATAAACGTAGCATTATATGGAGAAGAAATTCTTCTAGCGACCCACATTAAAAGAGCCATTAGCCATGAAGTCTTGAAGCACTCCCCCTGACAATTCTTGAAACGTCTTGATAAGAGCTCCTCTTTTCTTTATGAAAGCATTTACTCATTGTCGGATGGTGAAGGGGCTACCTAAAGATAACCCACCACAAATTATGTTGATTTCCTTTCGTCTTAATTTTCTTCTGACACCCACCATAAATCAAGACATCCTTTAAGGATACTAACAGCCGAATCTAGAACCCAATAACCTAGATGCTCAAATCTTCAACGATCAATTTTTTGTTGTTTTAACATTTTTGAACCAAAAACTTCCGCTTGAACCTGTCTAAACATAGCCAGTTGATAAAGGGGGGCCGGTCTAAGCAAGTACTTTATGGCCTAGTAGCCAACCGAACACATCCTTCAATCAGGCTACTTAGAACCAAGAGATAATGCGTTAAATGACAACATTAGCAAGAGAAATTCTAGGGGTACCGAAAGTTTAGTAAAACTCTATACTAAATCATGTGGCATTAGATATGATATGTTTTGATTTAATTCCTTTTTTTTTTTTGTCTAAGTTTTGATTGAATACTCGTGTAGTTGGGTCTAGATATAATACATTAGTATAAAGAGAACTTTTACCGGCTATTGTATTCACTGTTGATTCGAGGGTTGGTGAGACAATAGACAATTAAAGTCTTCAAATGGCTGAAGAACTGCATCGCTTTGAGCTCCAGGTTTCATTTGTTTGAATATGAAAATATTTTTCAAAAGATGATTGTTTGTATCATTTGTAGAAATTAATGAACGAAAAATATTTTTATCGTTCATGAAATTTTTTAGGCATAATTTTTTTTCGATAATAAAAATACTTTTCAAAATAACCATTTCTCGCAAAATATACCGAGCCTTGCTCCAATTCTATTTTTCCTTGGTATTTTGGTTTTTAGTGTACAGATCGGTCAAATCTAACAGCACAATGAACGGATGCAGATTGCAGCTTCGATGCCTGAATAATGCCGACTACGTGTGAGAGAATTTGCATTAAATTGGCGAAAGGAAAAATACAAAGAAGATAAAGTAACACAACGTCATCATAGAGAATTATGACGTCACCGAACAAAACTAACCTTGACCTCCTGCTTCTCGTAGTCATACCCCTCGCCAGTGCTCACATCCGCTTCATCCATGAAATAAGCCTTGGGACACCTCGTCTTCAGTCCATACCTCTTGCAAAACGGCAGCCACGTTCTCGCGAAGTCGTACGCCTCCCTCATCCCGCACAGCGTGAGCGGCGACCCGCCGTCGTCCGATAGATACACGTGGAGCTTCTCCGGCGGATAGTCCAGCGACATCGCCGTTATCACCGTGTTCATCACCTCCACGGTGGGCTCCTTGTCCGGGTCCGCCGTGCACACCAGCACGTCTATAGCCGGGAGCTCCCCATCCCCGGGCAAGCGCTCGGGAAAGGCGTCCCGGGACACGGGCCGCCATCGGAAGGCCCGGTGCAGCAGCCACGTGAGGGACAGCGTCAGCTCGCCCAGGAAAATGAGGAGCCAAGCCAAAGTGGTGGGTTGGTCTGGCGTGCTAGCTCCCTCGGTGAAGAAGAAGGAAGCTCTGTAGCGTATGAGGATGAGCAAAGCCGTCCCGTGGACGAGCATGTGCGCCCGGTTGATGATGATCGATTTCGGGTTGACATGGCAAAGGTTCAGAGGGCGTGAATGATGCTCCATGGCTCTTTCCTCCTGTATTCTCGAGGCAGCAGTTCCGGCTTTTGGATCGGTGCTCGGCGAAGGTGGTCGATAGAGGAGGAGGAGGAGGAGGAAGAGGAGAGGAGGCCAGCTTTGGATAAAGGTTTTTGCAAATGCGAAACCAAACGCACTCCTTTTTAATGTGGAGAGAAAGAAAAGCAATGTGAGGAAATTGGGATGGTAAATTCATATTGAATAGGGCATGGAACGTTACATCCCGCATCTAACCTAACTTAGTCCCGATAATTTACGGAATGCCACGTCATCCAACTCGTTTTTACATGTACGGTATTTATCCTCTTGGGATGCATATAACAAAACTTTTACTCTAAAAATTAATTTTTTATACTTCTGAAGAGAAGTAAATTTTTTTCATTTATTTAAGTGGCTCCAAAATTACTTTTAAAGTAAAAAAAAAAAGCTCTAGAAGTAAAAAAATAAAGTTACATAGTCAACCGGATTTCTATTCTAAAAGATGCGTTATGAAATGGAATTTTATTCCAGAAATATTTTTAAAGCAAAAATTCTATTTCAGAAGCGTTGTCACGAGCGCTCTTAACAATCTCGAGAGTAGGTTATTGTTCATTGATAGACTAAATCTACGTTACATCGTCCTCCGTCCCCGAAAGTTTTGTCGCATCCTTGTTTTTTTTTTTTTTTTGAACATTATCACATCCTCGTTCGATTGGTAGATGGGCGGTCACCCTCAAAGAAAGGTTAGAGCAACTCCCCTTCTTTCTCATTTTCATTCATCCATCCTCCACTTTCTTTTTTCGTAGTGATTTTGGTGGTCCTCGATTGATTTTCGTATCGTATCGTATTGTCTCGAAATGTCCATGTCCCCGACAGTGTTACCAGCATGTTTAAGATGCTTAGAATTCATGGCCGCATGGAGAGATGCAAACTTCTTGCCATCTAAAAGCGAACGACTTGTTGGTGTAGATATCTCCATATTAGATATGGCGGTTGGAGGTCGATACCGAACTTACTTTTGCCAGCTACATGCTGGCATTTGTTACCATTTTTGGTTTCGGATTCTGTGGAGTCAGACGAATTTTTCATGATAATGTTACCGAGTGGACCGTCGTTGTACCCATGAATTTAAACATCAACCAAACCCCGAGCACGATTCCGAACATCCTAAGCGCATTCATTCAGCGCCCCTCCCCTGCCGTAGGCCTTTGTCCTGTTGCCGCCGCACCTCTTGTTGCCATCACTTTGCTCGCCATTCCCTCCCAATGAACTGGCCGCAGCGGCAGCGGCGGCGGGTCTCAATCTGTTGCAAAAATAATGCGGAAGTTAATGGACATTTTGATTCAGAAGTTAAGGGGTCGGGGTTGTTTATTTGCGGCAGACCTTCATTTTTTTTTTCTCTTTTTGGTAATTAGGCCTTTCCCGTTCCGTTGATTCGTCACTAAAATTGTCGAGCACATGCCTTAGTTGTAGGGGTGTCAGTACTGAATCAGAAAATCGAACTGAACTGGGATCGAACTAAACCGAAATTTCACGTATTTTCAGTTCAGTTCGATTTTCGATTCAATTAATAGCAAAAGAATTTAGAAACTCTCGCCACTGTTCTGTGCTCTCTTCCCCCACCCCCCGGGCCTCTCTCTCCCCCTTTTTTTTTGTTCTGCTTTATTCTCTCTCTTCCTCTATCTTCGCACTGTCTCTCCTGCTCTGTCTCCCTCGGGGCCTCACCTCTCTCGCTCTCTATTTCACTTTATTTGCTTTACCTTTTCCAACGCACCATTTGGTTATGAACCGAATCAGACCAAATCTTTCGAAATGCGGATTCTGAAAAAGGCTCAAAACCCCACTCTCTCCTCCTCAGAAAAAGGCCGGCATATGTACTTTGACGAAACAGCCATCCACCTTGGCGTGCATCAGCGTTCACTTGCCCCCTTGAAAGGCCATTGAACTTGAATTGTGCAAGCAAAATAGTTGCGTCGAGTTACTCAACAAGGTAACTTCGGGGAAATTGCTCTCGATTCTAAACTTATCGTGCTAATATCAATTCCATTCTGAACTATTTCAATTGTATCTATTTAGTCATAAACTTTTGTATGAAATTCCGATGTAGCCCCTCCCCGATCAATTTTCGTCGAAAATTGCTAGCATGTCGTACCATTGAATCCCATTGAGAATTCCAAATACTGCAGACAAATAAAATAGAAACCCATGCCCTTGGCACTTTGTTGTGTATTTACAAGTTCATCGAACGCTCAACTGGAGCTGCTGCAACATAAGTAGCTATACAAATTTGATATGTATGAACTCGGCAATCGATTTTCACAAAGCACACATAAGCATGTACCTGCCCCAGCTGAAGGAGGCATCAATGTCTTCACTTGTAATTCTTGCCCAACTCCACATTCTTTGCTACATACACCTTAACCTATTTAATATAAGTTTATGAAGCTTCAAACCCATCAAGATCCTTACAATAACAACCTTTGACCACTATTGAACCCGGCGACATATAGTTTTATTTAATACAGAAACAAAAGCAAGTTTCCCACTTTTACTGCTTCCCTCAACCGTATATTCATACATCTTTACCATGTATTTTGCGCAAAACACTCATTAATTGGGTAATTGTGTGGTTATAAATAATTGACAAGACTGTCAAGCTAGCAACTCCCCATCCATTAAGGACTTTTTGTCATTTCCTTTGATATGTTCTCCTTATCAAGAATCTTAATATGGGAATTAAAGTCTTTCTAAGATTTTTTGACTGCCGAGCATGGCTAGCACCCAAGTGTACAAGGCTCAATAACGAACTCACTGCCATATAAATTGACGGACAATTTTAGCGATTTGGATTTCATGCGAGCGAGATGCGGCATGCGATCCGAACTGAGGATGGGTTTCTGAAGTTAGCTCGCCCCTCATGTGATCGCGACCCTTTGTCCCGCCACTTGCCAGTATGGAGTCCAAGGTGCTTGAAACAAACACGCTGCAGACGGAGGAGCCTCCCGAGCAAGTGTAAATACAAAGGATGAGCCCAACAACAACTTTGTCAAGGAGCCCATCACTAAGATGAAACGACAGACCAATTTGTCCCAACCTCCTAAACAAGCACCTTAGAGATTCCTCTAACAAAGGAAGCCAGGTTCAGCATCAACTAGCAAGAACATGGTCGAATGTTTGAGAATCGGACACGCCCCTTTCGTACCTCTCCGAATTGCTCGCTGTCGGCGACCATATTAGTATGCAAGAAGCTCGCTCTCCTCACGCCGGTTTCCATCAGAGCCGTGTTTCTGCTTCCGTGGACATTACTAGTTATGGATCATCCATATCCGCTGTTCATTCATAAAGGGTGGCCACTCTCGCCGGCTTCATAGAGATGCTTGCAAAGTGAAGATAGGAAAACGAAGGACTTTATCTCGAAAACCTCCTTTAACTTAAAATCCTTTGCATTTTGCAAAGGCTTTTCCCAATAGTTCAACCGAACACAGCCCAAGAACTCTATCTCGTACCTTGAACCAATTGGCCTTTAAAATTAGGGGTTTCAGAAAATCGATCCGAAAACTGAACTCAAAACCGAGACGGAAATTTTCTGCATTTTCAGTTCGGTTCGGATTATGGGTGTCAACAGTTTGGAGCTAGAGCTGAACCGATAGGGTGAGCAGTCTAACCGAACCGAATCGCAACCCAAACCCAATACGAACCAAAGATCGATTCCAAAATGGAGAAGAGAGACGAAAATTATGGTTCAAAGAGGTTTTGAGAGGGTTGAGAAAGAAGAGAAATTTTAAGTTGCTCGTTCATTTTTTTGCTGAGAATTCGGTTTCGGTTCGACTAACCGAATTGAAAAAAAAAAAAAGTTATCTTTCCATTATCAAACGGAAACCTGAACCGAATCGAAAAAGCACGAATTTTCAGTTCGATTTTCCAGTTTAGTTTCGACACCCCTACTTCGGATTCCAATGCAGATAATTAAAAAACACCATTATTTTTTCGGTTCAGATAGTTTCGGTTCCGTTAACCATTGAACCAAACTGAGAAACAACCCAATCCACTCAACGAAAACGAAGACGGAAAATGAATTGGGTGCGTTCTTGGAATCGTGAGTTGAGTTGAGCAGGGAAAAAAACAAGAAAACTAGAAAATCAAACCGAACCAGGTCTTCGGTTCGGATCACATTCAGTTCAAAGCTAATGTACACCTAAACGATTCGGTTCGATTCGGGTTTCCTGAAAAATGAAACCATTGCCTTGACGCTCGAGGTGTCAATATGGGTCCATTGACCCATTTTTGACCCATATTTTCACTAAATGAGTTCTATATGGGTTGTTAACTTTTAGACGGCTATTAAAAATGGGTCCCTAAAATTGAATCTAAATCTAATGGGTCAAAAATGGGTTATACATAGAACCCACGTAGAACCCATTTTCGACCCATTTTTGACCCATCAAAAGATTAAGCCATTATTGTACTTGGGTTGGGTCACGAGTCACCGACCACCGCTGCCCTTCCATCGACTGCCGCCCACCCACCACCACCCGCCTCTCTTGCTTCCCGCCGCCACCGGCCACCTGCCGTTGCCGCTGCCATCGTCCTCCACCCACCGCCCTCTAGTAATGTACTTGAGCTTAATTCATCCGGACAATGAAATTTTCCGCAAAACAAGTTTCCCGAGAGGCGGACAAGATTAGGAGGAGAAGCGACCTCGCTGAACAAATGCGCGCATCCGATTCCAGCTGAGATTGGAGGCAGGGAAGCCGTCTCGGAACAAATCTGCATTGCTTTCGAGACGTAGCTCTACAATGGGCTCTGCATAATTCCAAGTCCAACTTTTAGAATTTCACTTCTCAGCTCGAAAAAGCTCGGAGTCTTTTATTCGTGAACTCGCTGGTTTGCGAAGATTTAGCTCTCTTCGCATCCATAATTCAGTCGGGTCCCATTTGTAGCAGAAGGTACTACTTCGTCTACACACCATCTGCTCCCGATTTAATGGTCACAGGATGATGCCCTCGTGTTTGCTTCTGGTTCTCTCTCTTTTCCGGCTTTCATCGAAGCTCGAGAGCCCACAAGCGGCAATGGATGATAAAATCAAAGCGGTTTTTTTTCTTCTTTTTTTTTTTTTGCAGGGAGGAAGCAATGCATGACTTCGTGTCACTGTGCAACCATTGGACCCTCCACCACTAAGATCCAAGACAGCCTCCGCCACAAGGTACGCTCCATCACTTCTCTATCTCCTCCAATAATGTGCCCTACGTTTTGATGGCCAAACTTTGTCGGAATCAGGCAGTGGGCCACGGTGGTGACGATGGGCAGAGGTGGTGGGCCACGATGGCGGCGGCGGGGGCATATACTTTTTATCTTGGTGTGTTTCGGTAAAATGGGCCAAAATGGGTCGGGTCGGGTATGGGTTAGTTGTGGGTTGAGTCGGGTATGGGTCATCAAATATGGGTCAAGACGGGTTAGAAGGGTCAATATGGGTAGGACCATATTCGACCCGATCCAAATCCGATCCGACCTACCCATTTGACACCTCTACTTGATGCCCCTAATTCAAATCATCCCGTGAAGACCCCAAAGTTTGCGACTGTGACGGGGCAACAGCACGCCAATTTACATCCCTTTGCAGCGTAAGGTGAACCTGGTGAACGAGTCTTCGTCCACGGATTCATACACGAAGCCGACCCGAATAAGAGCCACCGCTGAAATATGATATGCAGCCGCTAATTGCGGCAAACTAGAGGAGTTCAGGTTATTACGTTCCTCCTGATTGTACTTGCCACTTGACCCCACTTCGTTCCATTTCCACAGCAACAAGAAGCTAAAAGTTCGGTTTCTCTCCGGAACGCTCCCGAGTCGCCGAGAACCTTTTTTTGTTAAGCTCGTCGCTCCGCTGAGGATGTTCGATGAACTCATTCGAATGGCCAAAAAGGTTGCTTTCAAATCCATGATATCAGTTGCAGTACCTAACAAATCAGCAAGAGAATCAGTCAAAGACATAGCAAACATTGGTCCTAAACATCACTGTAAAAGGCTTCGTCTGGACGTAAAATTCAGAAGTATCTCCTGGGAGAAGGGAAGAAAAGAGTATTTCTCTCAATTTAGGAAAAAGCGGTGGAATATGTAGACTCCTTATCAATTTCGATTGGCTACCGCTGAGTAAGGTCGTACAGTAACGGCACAGGAAAAGGACTCTTGACACAGAAACAAGTACTAGAAAGTAGATAATAAAGGTCCTAGTAACCCGTCCATTTCGCGCCATAATGTCTGAAATAAAGCAAAAGTTACCAGTTAAAAATGGGTTTCTAAAAATGTTTCGCATGAACAATTTGCTCCGTAATCGAACACTTGATTACGGGTCGTTGAGCTTGCAATTGCATGGGCTTTCGCCGAAGACGGGTCGTTAAGATATTTTTCGGGTCCAAACGAACCACGGTCCAATGTCACACATTTGCAATTGCTTGGGCTTTTGCTTATTTGATATTCTGGATCGCACAACCAGCTATAGTTAAATACTAGACTGATCTCTCCTACGTTAAGTTTTATGCATGTTCCACAAACATAGTTGGCTTGGAAGATCTAATTTTATGCTCATTTTGGACCTCGTATTCCTTAATTTTGAGCAAATAAAATGAAATATCTTATCATCATCATCATCCCGTGTATAAGAATTTTTCTAAAGCTCTCAATGTGAATTTTTTTTATCTCTCTTGCCTTCGAATGCTTACTACAGTTAGCTATACCAGAATTGTATCATATAAGTAAATTGGAACTACCGAAAATTCGAAATTACAACGTGCATAACTTATTAACATTTTTTAGTTACTACAACATCCTCTTTGGGTTCTTTTCCTTTGCTAGAATCTTTAATCCAAATCGTGGGCATCAAATGGAGAAAACGTAGACAAACTTCATCAACAAAAACTGATGATTTAATTAAAACAGAGAAAGGGATAGTACGTACCAAGGACCCTAGCTCAAATCATAACTTCGGTACTTGGGCATCCTCTTCTAGTGGTCGCTTGATGATTCAAGCTTGTTGTTTTCAGTTCATGGAGAACACTTTCCGTGGATCAAGTAGTTTTCGGTCATCCGAACACTGAGCAGTCCGAAAACAACTTTCCAGAAATGGTTTTTAATCAAACAAGCCGATTTAAGGTATGCACATAGATCTTTAGTGGGAACAAAATTCATCTTTATCATCAAGACACTGATTTTGATTCGGAGAGGTACAGAAATGAAAAGAAAGAAAGAAAGAAGAGTATCAACTCTTAACTACAAAAAGAAGAAGAAAAGAGGGGATGCTTAATTTGCTTCTATCCTTTCCATCATCAAAGTACAAGCTTATTGCTTATTACATCCTTAAATATTGCTAAAAAGAGCTAACTTAACTAATTTATGTCACTTCGACCTAAAAAAAAAACTAATTTATGTCACTTCAGTGAATCTTGCATCATTAAATTCAGATGGTTCTAATAAAAAAACATTGATAAAGTACAGAGTGTGTTGGATTACGATGTATTATTATATCTGGAAGTGTCTCATATTGCCGAATACAGCATTAGGAATCGCCACGACAAAAGGGAATAGAATTGAAATCAACCATGATGTAGATTGAAAGTATACGCGCTTCGGACACCAGGAGCATCTTCGGATCTAAGGACTCATTGCTTTTAAGTGAAGAATCGATGGTTAAAGCATTTAGAATAACAGTTACTTTTTATTTTCACTGTCCTCAATTGTAAATTTGCTCATGCACGCTGCAAGTGGGGAAAAGTATAGAAAAAAGTTGTGCCGATTTAGTCCTAACATTTCAATTATACCAATTGCATCCTAAATCTTTTGACGATTTGCTAATGTATTTCATCCGGTCAATATTAGCCGGAAATCGCTGACATGGACATGACCGATGTTGAAGCGGACAAATTATGCAATTATTTAATATTTTTTCTCTTTCCTTTCTGTCTTTTTTGTTTACAACTCGGGGCTGGCGAGGGTTGACATCCTCGCATGTTAGGAATTGCACACCAATTCTAGAAAAACAATCCTAGCAAACAATTCACACTAGCAGAATATAACAATAAAAAGAACCGAATTAGAAGAATATACCAGAAAATTTGTTATCGAAGTTCACCCAAACTTGGGATACGTCTCCGTGCGGAGGTACTTTGCGAATTCACTATACTTCGAGAAAAGTATGAATACAATTAATGATATTCTCACAACATCTGGGCAAAAAGAAATTGAGAACACTCAAGAGTACCGTTATGGCTTCTCTTTTTCTTTTTCTCTTTATTAGCTATTTTGAGTTTTTTTTTTTTTTTTGCTCTTATGACGGCTACTACCTATATATCCCTAATATATGAGGTATAGCTTTTAATCTAGAAGCAAAAAAAAAAAAAAAAAATGACAAAAGACAAAAAAGCCTTTAATGAAATATTTTGGCTTCACACACCAACAATTTCCCACTTGAAGACAAATATATCCGATGCACCAAGCAACTTTACATCCATCCTCTTCAAAAAAACTAATATCCGGAACTCGTGCCTCAGCAATACTCATCATCAATTAACTTGGAGTAATGCCAATAGTAATAGTACATATAGTATCCTTCTCTCTGTCTACCACCTTATTAAACATGTCTGTTAGATTCTTTGAGCCATCAATCTTTCATAACTTTAACTAGTTATCTTTCAATGCCGACTTGATGAAGTGATAACGCTTCTTGATATGTCTCCTCCTTGAGTGATAAGCTGCATTCTTTGCTAAGTGCTTTGCACTTTGACTATCACTCCACAGTGTGCTCACTAGTTGCTTCCGATGTAGCTCATTTAGGTGATCTTGTAACCACATGATTTCCTTAGAGGCTTTCGTGATCGCAACGTACTTTGCTTCTATCGTCGATAAAGCCACTACTTTCTATAGTTGAGATACCCAACTTAATGTTGTACCTACAACCGTAAAGACACATGTAGTGGTACTCTTACCAATATCTCGATCACCCGAATGATCTACATCCACAAAACCCCGCAATTCTAGAGATGTACCTCCATAACAAAGTGAGTAATTTGATCTACCTATTAGATATCTCAATATCCATTTCACTGCATGCCAATGCTCTTCGCCCGGGTTCCGCAAATCTTGACTCACAACTCCCATTGCCTGTGCAATGTCCGGTCTCGTACTCACCATGGAATATATCAAATTTCTCACCGCTGATGCAAATGGAACTACCACCATCTCATCTTTCAAAGCTTGAATACTTGAACACATATCCTTGAAAAGTTTGAAGTAACTCACTGGAGGAGTCGTAACTAGCTTTGCTTTATTCATGTGTAATCTCTCCAATACCTTGTTCACATAGTCTTCATGCGACAACCATAATTTCTTATTTTTTCTGTCCCCGATGATTTTCATGCCTAAAATCTTCTTGGCCTCTCCCAAGTCTTTGATAGTAAACCGCAATGCTAATATCTTCTTTATTTCTACGATTCTCTTCATATTAGAACTAGTCACTAGCATGTCATCAACATATGAAGAGAGATATGCAATATCACCATCGCTATACTTTCGAAAATAAACACAATAATCAACCTCACAGTGTGCAAATCCCTTTTCTTTCGTAAAACCATCAAACTTTAAGTACCATTGTCGCAGAGTTTGCTTCAAGCCATATAAGTTTTTCTTCAAGCGACACACCATGTGTTCTTTACCTTTGGTCTCAAAACCTTCAAGTTGCGCCATGTATAACTCTTCATCTAAATCACCATGCAAAAATGCTATTTTTATATCTAACTGCTCGAGATGAAGATCCTTCACCGCAACTATACTCAGCAAAACTCTGATTGGTGTCATCTTCACTACAGGTAAAAATATCTCGGAGTAGTCGATCCCTTCTTTTTAAGAAAAGCCCTTTACTACAAGTCTCGCCTTGTATCCGATACTACTATCTGCTTCACTTTTGATCCTATACACTCACTTGTTTAACAAAGACTTTTTACCAGTGAGCAACTCGATCAACTCTCAAGTTTTGTTTTGAAGTAACAAGCTCATCTCGTCTTTCATAGCATGCTCTCACCGCATGTGAGATGTGTCTTTCTTTACCTCATCATAAGTCTCCGGCTCTCCCGAATCTATATATAAGACATGGTTCAGAATAGTATTAGCTGATGGATAAAAAATTACCTTTGGCTTTCTCACATGTGTAGATCTCCTCAAAACGGATACTTCAGGGTCATTAGTCTGTTCTAGATCACTGCATTCCTCTTGAATTGTCTGCTCATTAATAATGTGTTCATCTTGAACCTCCCCTTTAGGTGCATTCTGATTTGCTGGAATCATTTTCACAGGAATTATGTCCAGCTCAATATATTATAGTTATACTACGATCTCATACTCCGTCCGACAATCTTTGTACATCTTTTCTTCATGAAACACCACATTCCGGTTGCAAATGACTTTATTATTCTCATAATCCCAAAGCCTATATCCATATTTGTCGCCACCATATCAAATAAAGACGCACTTCTGGGACTTAGCATCAAGTTGCTTCATGTCTTCTCCGTCAGCCAAAGCATATGTAATACAACAAAAAACTTTTAGATATAAATAATTGACCTTTCTACCTGATCGCTATTCTTGCGTTATTCCTCTATCCATCGTACTAGATAGACTCATGTTAATCAAACACATAGCTACATCAACTATAGCAGCCCATAAGTGTAACGAAAAACCCACATGTAGTCTCATGCATTTTGTACGCTCCAAAATAGTCAGCTCATCCTCTCGGCTATACCATTCTCTTGAGGAATTCTAGGAATAGTCTTCAATCCATGTATGCCTTCTTGGCTCAAATATTCTACAAAGTCATTGCTAATGTATTCACTACCATTATCGGACTTCGAAGCTTTAATCCGATCACCTATTCTCTTTTTCTACCGTAAGAGAGTTCCCGAATCGATCCCCACACATCGGTATGAATCAACTCTAGCTTTTGCACTTTATTCTATCTCCCATTCAATTGAAAACTAACAGCATTTTGTTTTCCATGAATGCAACTTTCACAAAAATCTAACTCAACTTTTTGAAAACCTAGAAGTAATTTTCTTGAGTGTAACCGCTTTACACCCTTCACCAAGATATCCTAAACGATAATGCTAAAGAGTAGATAAATTACCCGTAGCTACTATAATTGCAACCATATCACCGATATTATCTCCCTGAAGAAGGTAAAGTGTACTTGTGCGCTTTTCCTTTGCTACTATTCTTGCCCCCGAGATTATCTTCCACTCTCCGCATCCAAAAGTTGTTACCATGCCATTTTGGTCAAGTTTCCTAGTTGAAATAATATTTTTCTTTAATTTGGGAATATGTCCGGTTTCACGCAAAATTAGATGTCCGCTACTTGAGATATTCACAATCACAGTTCCTTTTCCTACAATCGGACACATGTGGCCTTTTCCCACAACCACTTGTCCAAAATCTCCACTAGCATAATAAGCAAATATATCTCTTTATAAGGTGCAATGAAAAGAAGCATCAGAGTCAAGAAATTACTTATCTGTTGTCAAGTCAAACTTTGCAGATAAACACAAATTCTCTAGCAAAGGTTCATCGCTTACTACATTAGCTTCTTGATTCTCATCTTGTTGCTTCTTTTTGTAGGCTTCACACTGAAATCTACAATGTCCTGTCTGGTGACAAAGCCAGCACTCATCTTTTGCAATCTCTCTCTTCCTCCTAGATTGTGACCTGCCATGCCCGCTGAATTTTCCTCTACTTTTACTTCTCCCATGGTTCTCCACTGCTAATGCCATTGAAGATGCAGATGCCGAAAACTTATCTCCACCCGAGACTTTCCTTCGTATCTCTTCATCTATGATATTGCTAACAGCATCATCTAGAGTCAACTCATCCTTCATGGCGCTCGAAATTCCCCGCTTTGCGATGTTGTAACTTTTCGGAAGAGAACAAAAAAACAATAAAGCTTGTAGCTTTATATCCAGATTTATGCCCGTGGATTCTAACCGACCTATAACCAGTGTGAAACTATTAATATGCTCTGCAGCAGAACCTCCGTCAGATAATTTCATATTAACCAACTTCTTTAGCAAAAATATATGATTTGATGTGGACAGATTTTCATAGATATTCATTAGAATATCCATGGCTTCTTTTGTAGTCTTCGCTTTCCCGATGTAATATCCTGTCTTTTTCATCAGCCCTAGTCGAATCCCATAAAATGCCTTTCGAACATGAATTTTCCATCCCGATTCTGCTGTCGGATTCACTACTGCGATTTCGGGTTTCCAACCCTCAAGTGGTGCATAGAGATCTTTCTAATAAGGATAGTCCTCTATTTGGAGTTTCCACTATCCAAAATCCTGCCCTTCGAACTTATCGATTCTGATTTTATCTTCTGCTATATCATTTACTTTCAATCGAACGTCACCGAAAAACGTCGATATTCTCGATTAGCCAACCCAGGCTCTGATACCAGTTGTCGGGAATCGCACACCGATTCCGAAAAAAATAA
This sequence comes from Rhodamnia argentea, assembly GCF_020921035.1. Taxonomy (NCBI): domain Eukaryota; kingdom Viridiplantae; phylum Streptophyta; class Magnoliopsida; order Myrtales; family Myrtaceae; genus Rhodamnia; species Rhodamnia argentea. The sequence goes on from NC_063152.1 coordinate 32,469,195, forward strand.
TCATAGCAAACAATCCACACTGGCGGAATATAACAATAAAAAGAATCGAATCAAAAGAACACACCGGAGAATTTATTATCGAAGTTCACCCAAACTTGGGCTACGTCTCGCACAAAGGCACTCTCGCGAATCCACTAGTTTTTGAGAAAAGTAGGAATACAATTAATGATATTCTCCCAAGATCGAGGCAAAAAAAAATTGAAAACACTTAAGAGTGCCGTCATGGCCTCTCTTTTTCTTTTTCTCTCTATTCGCTACTTTTAACCTAAAAGGAAAAAAAGGACAAAAGACAAGCCCTTAATGAAATATTTTGGCTTCACACACCAATACCCCGGCCACGGGCAAGGGCCTCTGCACCCTCGATGGCCACAAGTGAGGGCATCATGGTCCTCTCTCAAACCAAGCAAGGGTGTTGCGGCCCTCACTCCACCCCACAGTTGGGAAAAGAAAAGGAAAAAAAAAAGAGAACAAAAAACTAACAATAAAATTCATAAAATTTAAAGAAAATAAAATTATCAATATCTGCGTGGATTGTGCTAAATCGTAAAAATGCTTAGGTCTCAATTGAAAAGTTTAGGACCAAATTGGCATAAGTGCAATAGGTTTACAACTTTTTTGGTACTTTTTCCTTGCATATGTGCAAGAAACCGATGTGTAAAAGATCGAGCAAAATCACTTTATTAAGAAATTTTTAAATTGCTAATTAATGGAAAACAAGTTATTAATAATGATACACAATTCAATTGAATATAGAGAGAATTTCAAATAAGAGTCTGAAGTACTCTCATTTTCTTAAATAAGGATTGAAGCGGACTTTATTTCAAATAAAGGCTAGAAGTGCACTCATTATTTTGAAGAATGGTCTAACCACGGGTATTTTCGAGATTTATAGTTTCTGAATTTTTTTTTCTTTTTTTTCCCTTTCTTTTCCCTGGTGGCCGGCTATAGCCTAAGACCGGCCACTTGCAAAAATGAAGGGGGGAAAAGGAAAATAGAAATAAATAAAAGAAAAAAAAGGAAAAAAATGAAGAAAATGTAAATGAAGAAAATACCTTTGGTCAAGCCATTTTGTAAAATAAGGAAAAATTCCAAAAAAGGGCCCCTGGTGCACTTATTTTCTCAAATAAGGACCCAAGTGAATCTTATTTCAAATAAGAGCTTGAAATGCGCTTTTTGTTTTAAATAAGGGCCTGGCTAGGCGTACTTTTGTCTTTTTACATTTTGTGATTTTTTTTCCTTGTTTTCTTTTCATTTTTCCTTTTTTTTTCTCTTCCTCATCGCTGGTGGCCGTGGGCTGAGCGGTTGCGAGGGCTTGCCTCACTCAGCCCGGTGCAAGGGCAGCCTCATGGCGGCCGGTGAGGGGAGCGCTCACCCCGCTCGATCAAAAATCGGTGATGATAATTGATTCTGAAAAGAGCTTTGTTTGTTGATTTGATGGAAAAAAAGAAACAAAGAAGATCTTCTGTTGTTAGGAGCTTCCATTATGAAATTTCAAAATGTAAAAAGATGAAAGTATCCTCGGTCATGTCCTTCTTTGAAACAAAGAGTGCACTTCAAGTCCTTATTTGAAATAAGATCTATTTCGGGGCCTTATTTGAGAAAATGAAAGTACTTGGGGCCCTTTTTTAGAATTTTCCCTTAAAAAATAATGAGTGTATGTCAATCTTTTATTTGAAACAAGTTTCACTTCAAGTCCTTATTTGAGAAAATAATGACATTTCGGGCCCTTATTTAGAACTTTTCCCTCTTACATATATGCGGAAGGAAAAAATTCAAGATTTGAAATCTTTTTAAGAAAGTTGTTTAGGAATGAAAATATATTAACTTTGGTGTCAACGCGCGTGAGAGATAAAATAATATCATAAGTTTGTGCATTTGTGCGTAGACACAATATTCATAAGATCAGTAATTGAGGATATTTGGGGAAGATAAAAACCAACTGAGATAAATATTTACAGCTCGTAAGCTTGAGAAATTAGATGATTAAAGTTATCTCTTTATTTTGTATTTAGCGTCTCAATAACGCATTTTGAATATTGATAATAGCCGAAGAATTTGTTCCATGGTATTACCAATTTTAGTATACCAAAAAGTGAAATTGGCTTTTATAAGCACTTCCATGGATATGCTCATTGAACAATTTAATACATTGTATAACTTTCAATTTGTTCAACTATCACGTACACTTCGTTTATGATGTTAAGGCAAATCTTGACTTTTATTTTGCGATTGGTCGATCTAGGATATGCTCTCGCATCCAAATAATACATTCGTTGTGAGAATATCTAGATTAAATAGGTTGTATACGAAGCTTGGTTTGATGGAAAATTATAGGGTGGTGCTGATTCCACACCTTAAACGACTTCATTTGCACCTTTTTTGAGTTTAATTGATTAAAATTCCCATTAAAGGAATATATCTATCTGAAATCGCCTCTCCCATTTTCTCTTCTTTCTAATCCATCAATCTTGAGCCTCCCTCTCCTCCATCTTTTCACACCAGATAGTTTTCAAACCACTTGTCGCCCTTCTTGGATTTGCATGTTGCTTTGTCCTCATCCATTAAAAAGCCAAACATGAAAATGGCTCAACGAATGGCAGATTCTTTTGCTTCAAATAGGAATTGAATTCTGCAATTCTATTTAAAGTGCACAAGTACGCATAATTGAGATATATAAAATGGTGACTTTTGGAAAAGATGAGGTAAGGATCTTCAAATATGATGAAAGGGTGACAATTAGGGTGGAAAATAGAAATTTATCACTACCGTCAAGTCTGGGGAACGTAATCACACGAATTTAAACATCGATCCACCATATTTTCCAAACAATTTGATTCATTTGTGTGCCATGTTCCCCTTTTATTTAAATTCTCTTCCCTCTCGATACGCTCTTGCAGTGATGTATGCAGGAGGGATTTCAGAATTGGGGTTTTGAATGAAGAATCAATTGATAAGTTTCATGACAAGTTAGAGCTCTATAAATAAATTGGAACAATGTGACCATTGGATTTATTGGTGTTTTCCCTCGGTAGAGAAATGGCAATGAAAGAGGACTGGTTTTTACGTGGGCTGGTGTGTATTAAGCTATTTCGGGTGTGGAATTAGCACCACTACATCGACGTTGATTTAGTATAGATACTTAAGGAAAAAACATGTTAGAGCCATGGGGTGTTAATGTAAGTTAGCTTTAAAAATTACTTATAGAAAAAACAAACTGAAAGAGAAGAGAAGAAAAGAAAAGAAAAGTAAAAAGAATTGAGGTCAAGACTTGGTCAACCAACCAAGTTCCCATGTATTAAGATATGAGAAAGTGCTTGTTTCTACTTCATTAAAAAGTGAAAAATAATTTTTTTTGTATTTTCCAGTCAATTTTAAGATATTATGCAACCTTAAAAGATTATGAAAGACACATTCGAACTACGTAATTAGCATTTAAATGTGGTGAAAACTTCAAGCGCCTCGGACTGAAAGCATGTCAAAGTTCATATGTTGCTAGATTTTGGTCAAGACAAAAAGTAAACAGTAAAAATAAGGTGAATTTATAATTTTACTGTCTACATTTGGAAATTATCCATCCTTGTTGGAAATAACGTGAATCATCATCCCAATCTTCACTTACTTTTAAAGATACATAAACTGCACGTACATTAAATTTTTTTGAAACGCCTTACACTTCATATATTGAAGTGAATGATTCTGCATCAGGGTGGTGACAAAAGAGATGGTTCTGAAACGAGAAATAATAACAGCCAAGAAGAAAACAAAGAGGCAGACATTTCAATCAACCGAACATCATTTCATGGGGACAACTCCTTCGTCCCACACCACCACAGCTTACTGATATTGCATCGGTACTCGTCTTCCTCCCTGCAAATTTCGTTTTTATTTGTTTGGGGTCAGATTCCTCTCTGCAATTTGCTGATGGTGTCTGGTTTCTCTCTCTCTCTCTCTCTCTCTGGTTCATCGATCTTTTTCGCCAGGTAGGGAATATTTTTGGGGTGCTCAAAGCTGATCTTTTCGGCCAGGCTGGTTCTGATGAGTGCTTCGGCGAGAGAGATAAAGATCATGGGTGCATGCCATGCTGGGACGGCCACACGGAGAAGATTAACTCTCGATTTGTCCTTAGTTTTATAATTACCCAAATGAAAAAGAAAGACAAAAGGAAATGTAAAATATGGTCCTCGAACTTATTAGAATTCACCTCACAATCACAACAAATTAAAGCGTAATAGCAAAAAAGAGAAAATTGAGAAGCAAAATTTTTATCCTAATTCACCCATAAACTAAGGTTACATACTATAGAAGATTCCATTATAATTAACATATCGTACCTCTCATTACATCATTCAATTATAAGCGAGAAAGTATATATATAATAGTAGCTATTCACGAGCCCAAACCCTTATCAATGAAAATCATGATCTCAAACTATAAAAGTCCTCTTGATATCCAGGGGGCTCCACCCCTTAAGACCTCCCGCCGGAGCGGTTCCCGCGAACCCATGTGCTTTTCTATCTTTAAAGTGTATGAACCACACCCTAAAAAAATTTTGGCCCTGAATGATAATAGCTACGAGGACATTACACGTTAAGCTGAAATTGAGAGACCACATTTCTTATTATTAGTTCATCGGGACCATCATCGTCCATTGGGCTCTTCCATGGCACCACCCCCCACACTGCTCACGGTCACAGTCTGTTTCCTTAATAATTGCACTCTTCTTTCTCCGGAGAGAATGATGATAGAGAATATCATCAGAGCTAAAAAGAATTTTTGGAGAAGACAGTAAAATCTACGACATAAAATGAATTGCGATGTATTTTATCAATTTTGATTTGATTTTTTTCTGTTTTCATCAATCAAATTTTTAAAAAAAAATCTCATATATTTTCTATCATTTTTTGCCTTTGTTATGCCTCGATAAGGTTCCTTCCTGTGCTTAAATGAATCTCTAAATAATGCGCGTGATAGCTACTCGAAATTTGATGCCATATATTTAAACAACTCATATTATTTCTACTGCGTGACATTATATGATTTTTAAAGTTATATGCTCAATCGTTTACTCCAAAAGTTTAACTTATTAGTGTACAAGGTGGTATATACTTTATATTCCAATATTCTGTATATACTAAATTGCAAGGATATGCATTGTTTATCTTTGCGAGAATCGAATTAAAAAAAAAAACGAAAGGTAATCGTGAGGACCACGGCGCATGTTAAAGACCTAGGCACATTATCCTGTGGAACGGGCCATTTTTAGGCTTATCCACAGAGCTCAAAAGTTTGGAATTCAGTTGGAGATGACTGCGTTCCTACATCAACATAGAAAACTTTAGAGATTGTTACGTGGTCATTCTCAGTTATAACAAGAGTGTTTAGCATAAAGCCAAGTCTTTAAATTAAGGGTGCCGTATACCTTGTTGCCAGGTCGAAAAACCTTTTCGGCGTCAATGGGAAATTGTACATGTAATGCATTGAGGAAAGGCTAATACTGGCTAGTGATGGGGGCTCGAACTTTTTTTCAGCTGTGCCCCTAGCTGTTTACACATAATTGGAAACCCTAGGACGATGACAATTTTTTTCCCTTTGAATCATGAGGATTTCCCTAGTTTTCTCTCGGACAATCGCTTTCCACGTAGCAAATGAATTTCTTGGTGTAGCAGCAGTCGTGTTTTTGGACTCTGTGGTATGTTCCTTCTCTCTCGCGCTTTCGTTTTTGAACTTTGGTGGTGGTGTGGCCCTTGTCGATTACATCAAACTTTTTGAAGCTTCGGCCTGATATTATTTGAAAGGAGAGGAAGCCCTTCCTTTCCTTCGTCACGTCACGTCCCGTCCAGTCCCAACGTTGCCAGCAGATTGATTGCTCGAAACAAACTGTGGAGCTATTGCATACGTGCAAGGTACAGTATGATGGAACGTACCGTCTTTAATATATGTATTTTGAGATGCATTAATCCGATGTGTATGAATTTGGGGATATAGCTAGGATTATTATCCAACATATATGATAGAGAATATAATAGAAATACCCTTAGAAACTGCTTTGATGTTTCATGGAATGAATTGTTATGAAATGGTGAGCTTGGATTAGATGTGTGTTGAATAGAGCGTAGGTGATTTGCAATGAGTGACTCGAATAGAGCGAATTGATTTATTAGTCGTAATGTTTCATGGAATGAATGGTTAGGAAATGGTGAGCTTGGATTAGGTGTGTGTTGAATAGAGTGGGCGTGATTTGCAATGAGTGACTCGAATTAGGGGTGAGCAAATCGAACCACCCGAATCGGGAACCACCCCGATTGAATCGGATCGGTGGTCCGGTTCCCGGTTCTTAATATTGGAACCGATGGCTGGGAGGTCCGGTTCCTGGTTCCGAGGATATAGGACAGGATCGAACCGCCCGAACCGGACCGATCGAATTTAAAAAGAAAAAAAAAAATAACCGTACTGTTTATTGTTTAGTATTTGCTTCTTTCTTTTACTATTTTGTGATTGCCTTCTTTCATCCTTGAGAAGGGCAAAATCTTGACAGGTAATCAAATCATATCCAAGAACTAAAACCAGAGTAAAGAAATAGCGGGGAATTCTGGAAAAGGAAAAGATGCTCTCTATCCTGCGCACGTGCAGAAATTTGTCGTGTTATTGGTTTCTCGAAACCAATCAGGAATTGGACCGAACCGATGGTCCCGTCCGATTCCCGATTCCCAAGGTGGCCGGTTTGGTCCCTGGTTCTGGAAAATGGGAACCGGGACCACTAGTCCGGTTCTCGGTTCTTGAGGGGAACCGGACCGAACCGGGAACCGATCACCCCTAACTCGAATAAAGCAAATTGATTTTTTAGTCGTAGGGTCACGTGCATGAAATAAGACGACAGCCAGTGAAAAGCATGAATGAATATACATCTTTGCTCCAGTGACACGATTTAGTCGTGAAGAGCGAAGCCCTACTTGGAGTAGTAATGTTTTGATTTCAAAACCTAGATGACTAAAATTTTCACGACGAAATGAAGCTGTGTATGTATCGATTTTCTTAACAAAGAAAAGTTGAAAGTGGCGAGCCCTGATAAACTAAAAAAAATATAACTGATTAACCTTGAAAGTGTCTGAAAACTTGCAACTTGAAAAACTTGGACCTTTTTGACCCAAAAAAGAAAAAAGAAAAAAAAAACTTGGACGCCTTGTTCATCTCATATTGCTTAAGATTATTGGGCAGCTTCAACCGAAGAACCTGAACTTCACAAGATTTAATCCGCAGCGATCTTTAAATTTAGATGGAAGTGTGTTAAGTGCCCTCGACCACACATTCCTCCTGAAACCAGAACCCCACATCACAATTCATGAACATGCGATTATGCTGAAGTGCCAGACTTAACAATTAATTGTTACAGAATTCATCTTTATTCATCATATGCTAAAAAGAGCATATGCCAAGGAAGATGGGATTTTCATAATATAATGTGAGGGACAGAGGCATATATACATGGCAACAATAATGAAAGAATATGAATCACTCCTGTAATTGTTTATATTATTACAAGCTGAGATTGGCATGTCTGGCATGTTTGTCTTATCTGTAACCCTTCTTCTTACCTGTATAAAAAGACCATTTCGCTGCATTCTCAGATCCATCAGCAACTCAGAAATTTCTTTCTCCAAGACAAATCTTCCTGCTTTGGTCTCGCTTCATCTCTCCCCACCACCTGGTCTCACAAAAGACGGAGCCAGAGATTGAGCTGAAGTATCAAGTATCACCAGAACACAATGTTTTGCATTAGTTCTTCCTTCAATTCTTTCCTCACCTGCTCATGTTTGCAGATTGGATGAGATCTGGTGAAAGTTGGAGTGGTCGAATTTTTAAATAATCTTACTATTTTCCTTCTTTTAAGGGTTTTGCTGAAGAAGTTGGTGGTCGAGATCAAATCAAAGAGAGCTTTCTTCGGTCCAGACACGGGTGGATTTAGGATTTAATTGGCTGCCGACTCATTCATCCAAATACTGAGTTTTCTTTGCGGCGGAGATCAAAGCACGACGGGGAAAGTTATTACTAATTACTCAGTAAATGAGTGATTGATGCGGGAGACTTGTTGGATCTTAATCTTCCTGTCCTTGGACTGAAGGGAGCTCCCTTTTTACTTCATGATCCTATTTTTCAACAAGTATTGCTTCGTTCTTCAATTCTTGACTTGGGTTTCTTGAACTTTCCTTCAATTTTCAAAAGCCAAAGTTTTCTTTCTTCTCTGATAATTAAGTCACCTTTAGGCAAGCTGATGCCAGGTTCATCTTTAGAATTCCTGCATCATTGGTCTGCTTAATATTTTCCCGTCGCTAATTACTGGTTGGTTCATTTATTACATTCTTCAGAGTTTTCGTGTAGGGTTTTTTTTTTTTGGTCGGATTTCGTGTAGGGTTAGGGTTGCTGATCTTCCTTCCTTTGAAGAAATATTCCCTTTGTAACCTTGAACTTGTGTTTTTTAAGTTTGTCAGGCGTTGTCAATAGCTAAGCTTTCGAATCATTAATTTTACCTTATTTAGTGCTCTAATTAAGTGCTGTCAAAAGGTCTGTATGGCATCATTCTGCTAATTGTAGCAAAAAACTTGATTTCCTTTTCAAATCATGGCATAGCCATGGGTTTTTGAAGGATCAGCATAGGGTTTAGCGTGTTGGATCCGTGGGAAATTCAAGAATTCTTTATGTCAATACCTATAAACAAATGTCTATTACTGAGCTCAATAAAATCTGACCGTGTGAATTTTGTTTTTCTAGTTAATGTTTCATATGAACAGTGTCATTTCCTTGCACTTCTGGGGAACAAGCGATGTCCGAGACTCTTCCCAGCAGTAGAGATGCTTAATTATTCTAGGAACTCAACTCAAACCCTAGTCGATACAGCTCAAGCGAAAAGGGTTGCAACATATGACTTCTTGGGCCTTCCTCTTCTCTGCTGCAACAATTTCCTAGACAAGTGCCTCGTCCATACGGGGGAAAAAAAGACATGTATACTCACTGTTTTAAGGCTGTGGAAACAGTTCAATCAAGTTTTCATTTACAATTTTTTAATATTGTTATAAGCCATGCTGCTGACATGGCGTGAGAAGACCAATTTCAATTATTAATTTTTTGATCTATGGTTAGAAACTACTCTTGTAACTATGTTTTTCGACTAATAATTTGTTGGATATGGGCATTTCACATAGATATCCATGGTATAACTCTGGGTCACACAAGAGAGGAGGTCATTTCACATAGATATCCATGGTGTAACTCTGGGTCACACAAGAGAGGAGGAGAGCAAACATACTGATATACTATGTATACATTCGCGAACTCGCTTTATGACATATAAGTTCATAAGAACACCATCTCTAAAAACCATTGCCGAAAGAACAAAAAGATGTACATTGAAGCTGGATATATTGTGATCCACTAACAATATTCTCTATTTGTGATGCAGACTGAGGCATTGTTATGACTCGATATTAAAGCACTGTTATGACTACACGAATGGTATAGAAGAGTCCATTTTGTTGATAAAACTCTATTAAGAGACCCTAATCCTAGATGTATATTCTGCAGAAATGACCTAATGATAAAGGCTTCCTTCTTTTGGGCATGATTTGATGATAAAGATCGTCCACATATTATACTTCACAATCCCTTGCCCTCCGTGTATGTTGGACACCCAAAAATGACAAACTTTTGATTATTATCTGCATGTATCGGACTTAGCCTATAAGAGCATAGTTTGGTCAATAATGAACAGAGTAATCAATAATTTGAAGGGAATTGACAATTAATCGGTGAAGTCATCCATAACACAACATGAAGTCATTGACGAGTACCTTGAAGTTTCTCGATGAAGTTTCTTGATAAAGTCATCGATATTGACGACAAGCAATCGATACGAAGATAACCGTTGGTGGGTTATGTCTTATCCGTTTGTGAAGTAACATCCAATAACCATCGAAAATGAGTTATTTGTTCTTTCAAATCTAGTAACCACCATGTGTCACCGTAACTTATAATAATGCGCAACGTGTACTCTTTGTATATCCCTTTCAATCGATCATAGAACTCAATGTTCTTTATTTTATCTTTACCTCCACAATTTATCTTCTCTGCAACTTTATATTCTTTTTCCTTTCAATTCTCGTACTTTAGTTGTAGTTTCAGATATCTTCGCCGTTAATTAAATTCCGGCATTGTATGTGTCTATCGTTACTTCTTTGTCAATTAAATTTTGGCAAATTCTTTTTAACTTCATCGTCAATTAAATTCCAACGAAGGATATCTGTTCCTTGTGATTCATTGAGACTCTTGTCTGAAATCGCTACAAAATCCGTCCCTTCTTAATAGAAATCGAAAAACCAATTTTGGTGAAAAGTATTTTGTCGATTAGGACCATTTTCCGTGAAACACTATCACATATCAACTATATATACGACGTAGAGAACTTGCTATCCTCAAGCGTCAATGCTCGAGTAGGCCTTTTGGACATCGAACCTTACATAAACGAATCGGAGCTTCGTGTACTTGAGCTCCAAATGAATCTGCTAAACTCCAACATCGTTGCCTGACCAAGGTTAAATTTATGTAAAAAAAAGCTGTTATTAGCACAGTAAACAAAAGGATTAATACCATGAAAAATGCTAAATTGGTACACCGTGATAAATTTAACCCAAACTAATTTTTTGACTATGAAAAACTCTATACTTGGTATACCGTGATAAATTTACTCTAAATTAATTTGTTTGACAATAAAAAATCACAAACTGTTACACTTAGAACAAATTTATCCTATGTTAGTTTTCGTTAAATTGGGTTAATACTATAAAAAATCTCAAATTGATGCAGTTGTGATAAACAATTGGTAAAAACCCCAAACTAGTATACTGTCAACCTGTCAAATGCTATCCAACTCCATAATTTGATAATAAAATTTAATAGAAATTAATGGAAGATAAATTTATTACATGTGTGCCAATTTGATATTTTTTGTGCTCAAACAATTAATTTAGGATAAATTTGTCATAAATGTACCTATTTGAGATTTTTTATGGTATTAACTCTAAACAAAAGGTGTCATAATTTATCATTTTCATCGGATTCAATTTTTTTACTTCTTCATAAGGTTGTTCTTTTTCTTCATTCTCCAACATGAATAAAAACGATGAACAGGTTGAAATCCCTTATCTTATTTGCCTGCAAATGAAAACGGCGATGATGGGAGAGATGAAGTTCTGCTCGTGGGGTGTTCAGGAAAAGGTCGACATTGACATCAACTTTCCTCGTGTTTTTTGGGTTGAAACGAGGCGGATCACATTCTCATGTTCGATGACACCGTAATTGAAATTAAAGAAAATAAGTCTAAGGACTTTTATTTATACGAGGAAAAAAAGTTGATCTAATCGAGCTACTCGAGTGGTGTTTCGTCCGAATTTTTTTGCGATAAAATATCTTTCATCGAAATTCGTTCTTCAGTCTTAAAATGTGATAAAGGATACTAGGTGATTCTGAATAGAAGAGATCTAGATAGTCACAAAATTAATGCGTGAAATATAGAAAGATTTCAATATAATCACACAAACGTAAACCCAACCGAAACTTGACTCGACAAAAAAAGGCTTAGTAGGTACGACTCAAAAGAAATCGATACCGCAAATTTGGAAGAAATTATACAAACTAAGATCAAACCGGAGTTTGACTCAATGGAATGATTTAACCAGCACAATTTCTACCCAAAAATAGTGAACCAAACGCAGCTAAAACTATGTCGGAGTTTAACTCAACGATAAAAGTTGAATGCGCCTCGATACTATACCAGAGTTTGACTCGATGGTGTAGATTCTAAGATAAAGAAAAATGCCAGAGTTTAACTCAACAACGAGAATCTGAAGGCTACGATTAAGAAAAGTAAAATGCAACGCAATAAGTAAAGATAAGATAAATTCTGTTGATTTGTTCGAGGGAGCTTTTCTATAGACGCTTGATGGTACTTATAATGGTTGAGTAGGTACCTGTCATTCGTCGATTGTAACTTTAGGTGCATCGACAACATCCACGTTCACCATTTCTCACGAGCTCATCTGACCAAGTCCTTATGTAACTTCCAACTACCTTTATATCGGTTCAGTTTTTAATCCTTCTTGATCCGAGTTTTCAATAGGTTATTCTGGCATTTAAGTAACTGTCAATTGCTTCAAAATTGCGCGTATCGACTCAACTTCCTTCTTCCTCTGTTCACATGGATTGCGCCCACGTCTTCCATTCTTTGATGGTTCTCGAACCGCATCTTCAAAAGGTTGTTTCACTAACTAGATAACTGTCGATAACTAATCTCCTGCCAAGTATTCGAAAGAAAAAAAATATTCCTCTTTCCAGCGCATCTTTGGAAATACTCAAACCCTTAGCAGGATTTCTTTAATTGGTACCAATATTTTCTAATTGCTCTGTCCGTCTTATCCTTGATAGCCAGTTTAATGTTTCCCCACTAATTGATACCTATAGAAATCCTCACGTGCCCTGCACATGACCTCCTCGTATCTTGATACTGTCAAGATGCTTGCTCCTCACGTGTTTAGCACGTATATCGATCTCTCACGCACGCAGCACATGTATTGGCAGGCAAATTATTTTCAGTGTCAACAAGTGGCAATAATCCTCCTTAATATAGGAGGAAAAAAACAATAGTTTCTCGACTCATTTGACCTTAATTACTGTTTGAATTCTCTGTTTCCCTTGTGACATCCTATGTTAGAGAGTCAAAGAGATAGGAACATGCTTTCCCACGGGAGCATGGAACGTCCATCTTATCCGCAAGCCAACCCTTCAAAGCCCTAAAGTTGTCCCTAACTATTATTTAAGATTATCGGCAAGCGAACATGCTTTCCCAATGTTATTTTTGAAACAGTCTTGCATTTTTCTCAACAGATCACAAGGCTTCACATTTCTCCACACGCTTTCTTCAAATATCGAACCAAACGACACACTGTGTGTGTTAATATAGGTATCTCGGGATGATAATTTTTTTTTTTTATGGGAAAATTTTTCCTAGGGTTTTCTCTCTTGAATTGTTCTTTTTTTAATCAGCAGATGCAGAAAAAGTTGATTGAATCTTGTAGTGCTTGCCAATTGCATTCCATCAATCACCAGTGACACATTGATTGACAGGTGCATGTGCATCTCTCCACAAAACTACTCTCTCTCTCTCTCTCCCCTCTGAAATCGAATCTCATCTGTAGCAAACAGTCCTCCTGCCCACACAAAACACACGCATAAATATATAATTTGTACTGTGTTTTCTCTGTTTTCTTGTGTTGCCTTACTCGTCACATGTGAAATAGTATTAATGGAAAATGACATGAATAATTCGTAAACTTTAACGCAGCATATAACGTAATCTCTGAATTTTAGCTTAATATGTAATATTTTTTTATATACTTTCAATTTATTTAACATGATTCCCATACTTTTGGAACATATTCAACTTAGTTCTAAACTACAAAAAAATGTCACATTCTTATGATGAACTTGAATTAGTAAAAGAACTTCATTGAACATCTTCCATAGTTCAAGGATCAAGTTAAACAAATTTCAAAATTTCATAAACCATATTAGTCAAATTAAAAATTCAGAGATTATATCGCATATTGGGTTAAAGTTAGAAATCATATTGCGCGTTAGGTCAAAATTTAGGAATCATTTGTGTCATTCTTCCTAATATTAACGATAAAGAGGTCATAAAATGAGAGTCGCACTCTTTCTCTCCCCCTCTTTAGCATGATTCCGGGATCCAACAATTTCTTCCTAGAACTAATGCTTTTACTGCTCCAAAATCAACAAAAACTAGTTAATCCTTTTAACTTCATGGATGAAGTTTGCATACTTTTAGTTTTAAGAAAAAAAAAATACTAGAAACCTCAATTATATTAACTGTGATACATTTACCCTAAACTTTTCTTGCGAAACCAAAAATCACAAACTTATATCAATGTAATGCATTTATCCAAAATTAATTTTCAGTGATACTAGAAATTCTAAACTCGCAAGCATGTGACACATGCATATAAATTTGAAGTTTTTTGTGTCACAAGAAAAAGTTTGAGTTAAATGTATCACACATTAGTACAAGTTTGAGGTAAATGTGTAACATGGGTGCAACTTTGAATTTTTTTGTGTCATCAAAAAAGTTTGAAGTAGATGTGTCACGGTGAATATATTTTAGGATTCTTGGTGACTTTTTTCCTTCAGTTTTTGACTTCAAATTGCACCACTCTTCTCTCGCGACTCTTCAGTAAAATTAAGCTAGCTGAAACCTCGAGAATGTGCTGTGCTATAAAGGAAAATTGGGGCAAAGATGCACTCCTAGATGTTTAGACGTTATCAAGTGGTCTCCCGGTCGTTTATTCGACGCTATTAACTAAAATTGAGATTTGACGAGTGATTAACAAGCTATAAATTAGGAATCTTTACTGCCATTAAACTTGGTTAGTTTCGCTTTTTTTTTTTTCTTGGAGAAATAAATGAAACAGCTGGAATGCGCGAGGGTCCATTTTACTTAATCATCGCGTGAGAACTGCTATTAAGAAAAAAAATCTGAAAAAGTGATATCATTTATCACAAAATGATTAACTTGGGTGGACGGAAACATCAATAGCCTAGAACAATCATGAACTTCTCCAATTATATAGATTTCTATCCATATAAATTACTTCTAGCGTTGACCATCTTTTAACAATATATCGTACAATCATATAGACGTGTTTAAATCATCTGTCAAAACATATAGCATTGAGAATCTTGACACAGATTTTTTTTGTCTCTCAAGATTTTAATTTTACACCAGTTTGCTTAGTGGCCAGTAATAATGCTGGGTGACGGAGGTAACCCTTCAACTAAGGGCTTCTTTCGGATCGTTGCTGTGGTTGAAGGGTTACTTCGCTAAAGAAGGTTTCAGGGGCTTCTAGCCTCTGTCCGAAAGCCCGACGAGCTGCCTAACTACGTTCTTTATTTTAACGTTGGTGCCCGCACGCGGTGTACCCCTAATTGCTATTAATATTTTTTCTTCTCTGGTAGCGAGGAATACCCTCTATCTACTTTACATATAAGAGATCCCAAGGTCCAGACGAGACCTTAGACGAAGTGGTTTAGAGACTTTTAAGTCCATGGAGAAGCACTAATGAAGCATTAGACATTCTGTGGCATGCGGAGGGTCAAGATCATGTAACCTACCATGACAACTAGTATTATAACTCTTAGGATCCTCCGTTGAGTTTGGATCCTAAGATAGGGGAACAGGGGAAGGACTTGGTTGCTACAGGTGCAACCGAGCTGCTTAGCCGGTCGTAATGGTTAACCAAGACAATTTACCATCAGCTACTCCTAAACTTTTTTTGGTGAATCTAGATGACCTTATGATCTTGTCTACTGATCAAGCATCCGATCCGCAGTTAATGAAATAACGGGAAAATTACTAAAAATTTAGCATTTTTTTATTATGATGACCTAATCAAGAGAGTACGATACATCGGTGTAAAAGATGGAGTGGGAGAGGGGTGCTATTCGATGAATTAAATAGACTTTAGGTCGCCGCCAACTCGATGTCGTTGTCACCTGCAGGATTCAAAATTATTCTTCCCTTAGGATCGCCCTTGAAAGCCTCAATCAGCTCTCGCTAGTCTCGGTTGATTTCCCTTCCTTTAACTAGTCATATGTTCTCATTCAAATGGGAGTGGAGTTCACCTTTCGAGGCAGTATAAAATGAAGATCGAGGGGGAATAGAGACAAATTCCCTTCTGGTGGGGTATTCCGAAGGTAACCTAAGCAATGAAAAATGGGCCCTTGTGATGAAAAAGATGGTAATACAGAGGACGACCCTTAACCACCTATCATATTGTTATAGCTAGAAGTCATAAATTTATTACAATTGTTCCAATTCAGTCATATACTTTTTTTTTTTTTGGCTAATCGAGTCATAAATCTTTTTCATTTATGCTAATTCAGTCCAACCCGGCCAACTTTGACCCTCTGCGTTGACGTGGACGCCAACCGTTTCTGGTAAGGCAATTTTTAATAATATTTTTCCAAATTTACTTGTTCTGTTTCTTTTTTTTTTTTTTTTTTTTTTCTTTCTCCTTCTTCCATCAATGAACGGTTAGAGGCAAGGATAGCTGTTCGCCGATCCAATGACCGACTAGAGGAAGGAAAAAGAAAAAAAAAAGAAAAATGAATATTTTGACAAAATATTATAAAAAGTTACCACATCGGCGCAAGCAACGCCACGTCCATGCCGACCGTCCAGTTAAAGTTGGCCGGATGGACTGAATTAACACAAATGCAAAATGTTTATGACTCAATTGACATAATTGCAATAGGTTTAAAACTTTTTTAGTAATTTCCCTGTGAATAACAAAAAATAGCATAGGAGTATATACTCCGGTGCCATCTACGTGAAGGATAACATCTGTTCCTCGACTCTTCAGATTATGTATTCATTAGAAGCTTGTGTTGGTTACCATCACAATTTAAACATCAAATGATGCGTAAAAGAGACAACCCTAAACAAGTAAGGGGCATGCTTTATGCAAGTATGTAGCCAAAATAATGAATCTTGCAAGCCCAAGAATTGAACAATTGAAATTTCTCTCAACCCCGAGTGCAGATAGTGCATTAAGAATCATCATTTATGATTTCAATGCCTGCCTCGAAGACCAGAGTTTGAAGTCAAAAGGAAGACAAAAGACAGTAATCATTCAACTTTGAAGATAAAAATAGAAGCGTTTCATCTTCTCTCTAGAAAAATGACTTTGCAATATTACCTTCATGTAGGTGGGAAGTTAACTAAAGCTCAGCATAAACCCCCACTTGCTCGCTATCATGCTCACTGCTGTGTGTTGCAACTACTTCAGGCATGTTCACTCAATGACTTTGGGCAGCAGAGTCTTAAATATGAACGAACAGAAAGTGAGCATTATGGGACTGAAACAGAAAAGAACAAGATTTCGGGATCTGATGTCTTCAGAGAAACTGAATGTGCTAGTAGAGCGGCTGTGAAGTCCTGTTGGTCAAACGGTTCATCAATCAGAAATATTCAACTCTGGAACTCTTATGCAGGCTCATGAAGGCCTACCATGTGACCATCTAAGTACCGCATAGCAGCAACCTGAACGTGACCAGAATATACATGCAACTCTTTCAGATTGAAACACTACTGCTCAGGGGCTATAATAATGGAAAAGTTGATTAAAGTTGATCTCAGTACCTTCCCGTGGAGCTCATGCTTGATGGGACCATCAAGCTCGGCTCCTAATGCCATTAGCTTTGTCACTGTACTGTTGATATCGGCGACCGTGAACGACAAGAGTGAAGAATATCCCTTCTCCACAACGTGATCGCTGTGAATTGCGGGTCATTAGTTGCAGTTGTCTAAAGGGAGCGTCTGAAAATGCAGATTTTCCAATTGTTTGTATCACACAACATCAAACTAAGACCAAAACCCAGATCAAGAAGCAACCTTCCAGACCAGCCAAATACCAGAGCTGAACTTGTCTGATGGTCAAGTCTCATTTTGTGATTTCATTAGGCAGATAGCCTCTCAACTCATATTTGAAACTCTAACCTATACACATGTCAATGAAGAATTCATGCACAGCTTAACCCAAGAATACCTTTCATTCTGCCACATCAAGCACGAGGAAAGGAAAGGCACCAACATAAGCCCAATGCTCCTAGAGACCGCACTTGTGAGTCTAGGATCATTACACGAATCCATTGCAAATTCACAGAATATGTGGAGTCCATATGCTAGGATTGACCCTGCATGAATTCTACACGGTGCTCGGCACTATCTTAACCTAAATTGGAATAGCCAACAGAGTCGTTCTGAAATTTTCACTTCCTCAACTCACCTCCCATTGCTACGAGCCTACGAGAAGAATCATCATAAACAACCATGGAGAAAGGGAAAAATCCAAACTTTACGAGGGGAGATACAAGACAAACCACGAATTTCAGGTAAGACGTAACGAGACATGGGAATGTCCAGCTAAAACAACGTTGGGCTCTCACAGACAATTCATCGAACAGAAGGGAGGCATTCGAAAAGGGTCACCTCGACGCTTGCATCAAGGCGAGTTTGAGAGGGCCAGACTCGAGCTCGGCCCACCGGAGAGTGCAGACATTGACGGTGAAATCGAGGCCTTGCGAATAGAAACGAGCAGCTTTAGGGACGTCCCTGTGAAGTTGGAGTACCCACTTGAACGAAGCCGCCATTTTTCTCTCTGGAAGCTGGCCGAGCGTGGTGTGTGCTCCAGCTCCGCCGTCCTCGTTTTGCCGGTGTCGTTCAATTGGAGACAGCCAAAACGAATTGCGTTTCGGAGAAACTAGTTGAGACTTGAGAGAACATTTTGGAGTTACATAATTTTGATTTGAGTAGCTTCAATGTTGCATTTGGTACGGCAGGATGGAATGCATTAGAACGGAATGAAAACGAAAGGAAATGAAGGATCTATTTATTTTAAAGAAATTGTTTCTCGAAAATTATTTTTCTGACTTTTCGGTAACTAAATGACGGAAAAAAAACTAATTCACCCGGTAAAACGTTTTTCATAAATTGAAAAATGATAATAAGCTTAGGTTGGGAGAAAATAATTTTTCCTTCCGCCAAAAAGGAAATCTCTTTCCCTAAATCACAAAATAAATTACAACAAATTATTTTCATGGAAAGTATTTATATTGGCTTGCAAGATCACTTTGAGGGGGTGAATAGGTAATTTTACATAAACTTGATAAATAAGTGCGGATTTAAAACAATCAAGTTAGAAATGAATATGACCGATTTAAACAAGGTGTGAATATGATCAAACTTGTGATGATATTCAGCAGTGCAGAAGTTTCTATCAAGTGATAAGCAAGTATGAGCAGAAAAATAGAAAACTTTGCACACGGAGTTTTATAGTGATTCGGCTTAAAATAAGCTTGCGTTCACTCTCCCACGTTGACATACTACTTGCTAGATTCCACTAGTCAATTAATGAGCAATTACGCTATTGAGTGCTGCTAATACTCAAGCATTTCTTCTCCAAGTAGGTGTTGCTTATGCACAAGCTGATAATACTTATTATCTCACACCTAAGCACAAACTATCGCTCTACCAACACTTCTAAAAAGATTACAATTGTAAGCTCATTGTAGACAAATATGAAAATATGAAGTTCTCATGAACTTTGGAATTTTTAACTCTCGATATATCTCTCTTCAGCACCTTGGTCTTCTTTTATACTTGTAAGTTTCGAGAACTTCCCATTGGACTGTCTTCTAGAAGATCAATTTCCAATCTAGCCGTTGAACAATTGACAAGAAGATTAGAGGATGGGTTGAAGTCGAATAATCAGATATCCCAAGAGATTTGACCACCCATACAAACAAATCTCGATTTCCATAAGTATAGTACTTCAGCTTTGGAAAGAACCTTGCTTTCGGGGTGATTGTCAATCGATAACATATCTCGTGTGATTGAAAATTCTATGGAGATAATCTTAAATTAATTGTCAATCAAGGTCTTCTAGAGAGGGCATCCACACCGGATCACAAGATGTATAATTATGAGATGAAAATCTCAAAGTGATAATCTTGAAAATTACGTCAAGAGTTTCGTCCAAGGTGGAACAGGTGTTATGCGGGAAAAGTACACTGGAAGTGCCATAACTTTTGTACGGCGTTCACTTGAGTGCCATAACTTTCAAAACATTCACTTAAGTGCCATAATTTTTAAAAATCGTTCGGTTGAGTGTCATGTTGACGTGACGGTCGGAAAAGCCGACGTGGCAGCCGGGAAAGTTACTGTAGATGCCGGGAAAGTTACCGTAGCACGCGCGGAAAAGTTCTTGTAGACCCCGGAAAGCCGACGTGGCACATCGAAAAGCTAACGTGGCACGTCGGAAAAGTTACCGTAGCACTCAAGTAAACGATTTTGCTCCGACGTAGCATTCAAGTGAAGGATTTTTTAAAGTTATGGCACTTAAGTGAACGTTTTGAAAGTTATGGCACTCAAGTGAACGTCGTACACAAGTTATAGCACTTCTAGTGTACTTTTCCCGATGTTATGCTAATATTCAGCTTTCACAATAGTCCGGTGATATCCAACCTTTCTCTTGCTAATATTCACGTTTTAATTAAGTTGATATTCACATAGTAACATTCTTGATTAACTTAGATGTTGTTTTTGACTTCTTAGATAATGTCAATAGTTCTTCCCAAAATTATTTGGCTTCATTTGCAAAAACCCTCAATTTTAGATCACTCCCAAATCTGTACCGAACTTTTTTTATCTCAAAAAAGACCTTCAACTTTATGTCTAGTCTCAAATCTATCATGAACTTTTGTTTTGTCTAAAAAAAAAAAAAAATTGAACTTTTGGTCCAGTCCCAAATCTATCCCGAACTTTTTGTTGGGCTCGGAAAAAACCCTCAACTTTTGATTCAGTTCCAAGTCTACCCCGAACATTTTTTTTTTCTAAGAGAAAAATCATCAATTTTTACTCTAATATCAAAATACCCCATTAGCCCTCTATCCAAAAATCGTCGTTAATTATCCTTAATTTTCATATCAAAGAGTGGCTTCATTTTGGAGAATTTTAATAATTTTTATTGGGGTGAATTTGTTATTCATGTGGAAATGTCACGTTGCTTTGTACCTATCATTCCATTACTTCGCCAATGTGGATTTTTTTATTGATGTGGAAATACCATGTCAAGTTGGGACCGGACCACGAGGTAAATTTGATAATAAATTGAAAATTTGTGAATTTTTTAGACAAATCAGGGCGGATTTAGGACTGGACCTAAAATTTGGGATTTTTTCTGAGATGAAAAAAGGTTTCAAGCTAGATTTAGGACTGGACCTAAAGTTGAAGGTTTTTTCTGAGACAAAAAAATTATTTCAGGGCAGATTTGAGATTGGATCAAAAGTTGGGGTTTTTTTTTTAGATAAAAAAAGTTTAGGATAAATTTGGCGCTGGAGATAAATTTGAGGGTTTTTTTGGAAATTAGGCCCAAGTTATTTATGTACAAACATTGATCACCAAGTGGATCCAGCAGACATAAGGCCACGATGCTTCCAAGTAAACATAAACTTCCCATTTGTCTAGACTTGTTTATGAAGTTCTTTTAGTCATAAAGAATTCTTTCAACATGAATATTACCTAAAATTAAACATTTCTTACATTACCTAATATCAATATAAAATATGGATAATTTTGTCGATTTCAAAATATATTAGAAGGATTTCTTAACAAATAATTTCCTCCATCATGAAATTTCAGTGAAACAAACACATTCGAAACTATGATTCCCATATCTTCATTTGGTAAACTATGGGAATGGAATAAAACGGAACTGTGTATTTGTAAGAATAAAATGTAAGAGGAGAATGGAATATGGATATAAAAGTAAGGGTAACAAGTATAATAAACCATAAAAAAAAAAAGGGGAAAGTACCAATCAATAGGGACAACTGCAATAAACTGAAACCAGGAACATGCTTATAATGTTATATAATCTGCCTTGGTTGGTCTTTTTGACCGGGGAGTAGCAGCAAAATCATCTGCCTATGGCATTTTCAACTGCACCAAACGAAGAAATTAGCCTAACGCAATGCATTCCGACAATGTACATTGGCTTCCGCATCTCAAAAGTTCTTGGAGGAATTACTCGCATTCGACGTTTGAGACCAGTACTCCTTGTAAAGCTGCCCGAACATCGAACCTTCCTTGCCTACCAATTTCATAGGCACATCATACTCTACCAATCTGCCTGTCAAATGCAAAGAGTGTCATGTATTTCTCACAGTTCTGGTCAGTTCTTAGTAAACAGTTCATGGTAAATTTAATTTTACCATCACTGATCGCCAGCACCATTGTGCAGTCCATGACGGTTGGTATCCGGTGCGGCACGGTTACGATGGTGGAGTCCGCAAATTCCCTTCGTATGGTTCTCTGGAGGATTGAATCGGTTGCGTTGTCGATGGACGCGGTGGCTTCATCCAGGACTAGGATCTGACTCCACCTCAGCAACACTCGTCCTAGACAAAACAATTGTCGTTGCCAATCCATCATGTACCACTGCGATTCCAGTTTGTGTAAACTGTTAATAATCAACAAAGGACGCGATACGACTGGATTTGGTGTTTGATTTTATCGTTACCCAGCGACTCCAGGCCCTTCTCTTTCTCTTGTATGGCCTCCCGGAGCCGACATTTTTCAAGAACCTTTTTACACAGAAAATCAATCATGAAACATAAGGCAAGTACTTCCTTTTTTGCGGGAGGTATAGTCAGTCATTCAGGATCCAGTTCACGAGCTCTCGCTACATTCAAATCAAGCACAGTGCGGTTATTTTTATAAGTCGAGCGTGGCTTGCAAAAGACAGAAACATACGCCGATCTAGTTTTTGGAAATTACCTCCCATATCTCCTTATCGGTGTGCTCGGACAAGGGGTCCAGATTGTATCGAATTGTCCCGCCAGAAAGCGTCGGATCTTGCGGGATGACCCCGAAATGCGATCTTAGGTCATGAAGTCCAATAGTGGTTATGTCTAGGCCATTGACAATTATTCTCCCATCGGTAGGCTCCACTAGAAGGAACAAAGCGCTGATGAGGGTCGTCTTTCCGCCACTGGTCCGGCCAACGATCCCAATCTTGCGCCCTCCTTTTATTTTACAAGTTATCCCATGAAGAATGAGGGGAGAATCGGGCTGATACCTAACCTGTAAATATCACAATCAACCCTAAGCTACAGGATAACTCCTGAATCCAAAGGCATATAAAGGTGCATTTCTACCTTCAGATCACAAATCCCCGACATTGCCAGAAGAAGGCCAGTCCTGTGCTGGTCGGCTATCTTCGATTACTTCTGGAGCTTCGCTTTGAATGTTCATGTACTGCTCTAGCCTTTCTACAGAAATGATCAAATTTGATATTGAGCACTGGAATTGGACCGAAAAGACCAGGAAGACATTTAAAGATAAACTGTATGCCAGCGCCATCAAATGGTAGTGAGTAGGGGTGTGCAAACTGGACCGGACCGGCCCGGACCAATCCGGGACCGGCCCGGACCGGCCGGGTTGGTTCGGTCCTTGAGGTGGATGGTCTGGTCCCCGGTCCCCGGTCCCAATAAATGGGACCGGTGATCGGGCGGTCCGGTCCTCGGGTTTCTTGCATTGGGACCGGACCGGCCCGGCCCGGACCGGACCGCCAATAATATATAATTATTTATATATAAATATATACAATTGCAAAAAAAAATTGAAAACAAAACAGAATAATAAAAGTCCACTGCCCATTTTTTTCCCAACCTTGCACGGTCGCACTCTCTTCCTCAAGACTCTCTTTTTAGTCTTATTTTCCATCTTGTTTTTGGTCATCTTTTCTCCCTACGGGCTTTTTTGAGTGCGGTTGGTGATGTTTTTATCATGTAATGACTGGATTTGGTATTGAATTCGAACATTTTGGTCAAGTTCGTCGATCATAAAAGTCATAGCGAGTCGCTATATTTTTACCATGGCATAATTTATTAAGTTGACTAAATTTTCAATAGTTAGCGGTCCCATCGGGCCTGGACCGAGACCCGACCGGGACCGGCCCGGACCAGGACCGGCGGTCCCGGTCCGGTCCTTGGTCCCGAAAATATGGGGACCGGGACTACGGTCCGGTCCCCGGTTCCATGCCGAGACCGGACCGGCCCGGACCATGCACACCCCTAGTAGTGAGGCCCAACACCTGCTAAAATCTTCAAAGTCGGAAACCAATTTCCTAGATGATATTGAAAAGGGAAAAGAACCAATTTGTCGATGCATATCTGAATTTAGTAGAGTTATAAATCAGATTAAAAAATGCCGAAGTAAAGGGATACAACTATAGGAGCCAAGCTTCTAGTGAAAGTCTCGATATGAAGAACTGAATGGAGCTTTTACTGACAAACCAGAGAACGAAGACCCGAGATCGAGAAACGTAATTGCAAGGGCGAAGGACGTTAGGACAATAGCGCACAGGACTTCCAGACGTTGGACCAGCCAGTCATTGGCTGAAAAGCTGCGAAAATATGGACTCACGTTTGCATCGATAAGACAAAGACTTGCGGAGAGAGTCAATACCTTGGTCAAAGCAAAGAACCCAGAAACCAAAATGTCTCTCCATTCGCAATACAATATGGCGGACAAGATGGAGTAGGTATCATATGGGTTCTTCCTCATTTCTTTGTGCAGATGCTCCATGAACCTCGAGTAACATGTTTCCGCTCGTTCTTCCACCCTGAGACGTGGAATATCCTCATCTTGAAGGACCTTCTCTTTCCCCAATTTCAATAGAGGATTCAAACACCAAAAAGACATCTTGCTGAGTAATCCCGCCTTGGCAAAAGGAGTGACGTTATTGAGCTGTCCTTTGTCCAGCAGAGGTTCATGCACAGCGCCATTTTCGCGGTCCTCGCTATTCTCCATGTAACTGTATCCTCCAAAAGCACAAAAAAGCAGAAGGAGGAGATGATAAGATATCTAACGCCAATGACACAGATGCAGCGGTTTCCTTTATTTACCAAAGGGAAAATAAACAGAGATATCCTTCATTCAATGAGGCTAGTACTGTATAAATCCGAGCCAACGGAATGTATGGAAGGTGTAGGTAATGGTCACAGTCAAAACTAGCAGCAACCAACTGACCCCTTGGAACAGAAAGACTATCCGCTCTTGTAGAGGTAAGAGCGTAGCATCCTTATTCAATTCCTGAAGATCGCTCAAGTACTGAGTGCGGACGTATAAGTGGAAACTGCGGTGGCAGGTGTCATTTTCATTTAGGACAACTTATAGGGTAAGACAAATAACAAGTGCAAAATGACCAAGATATCAATTCAAATGACCAAAATGTGGTTGGACAAGAGGAGGGATTGTTAATGGACGCGAGCCCGGAGCTGCAGCTATCTCCAACCTGACTTGAGCGCCAAGAGTCGTCATAGAACACTGTCCAGAATTCTCGCCTGATTGTGGATCTTTCCTGAAAGACTGAAATCTGAGAACCTGCTTCAACTCAAACGCCCTTGAGGTGTATGTCTCTAGAAAGCTACCTACTTCAGATAGGAAGTCATGCGTTTCCAAAGCATGATGAATGAGGGATCTCTGCAATTTCCTCATAATTATGTGAACAGTAGTGACATGTTGAGTGAAAATTTGTGACAAGTTGAGGTTTTTGGCACTATTCTGCCACATTTGTGTAAGTCGAGAGTGGAATGAGATAATCAGAAAGTAGTCATACATTGGCAAAGTGCCAGATTTTTTTTCATTATCTTGTCTCGAGTACACATGCGCCATCTTTGATTCTTTTTCAGAAAGCTTCAAAAAACGATGACAATTTCGTACTTAGAAAATTCCGCACGATTTGCCAGGACTATCAAGGAGCAAACCTAGTGAGTCACTCATATTGTTGGGAATAATCCCTGATACGTACATGCACAAGAGACCCTTATGGGAACTATTTGATTAGAAGCAGATTTTCAGAAGAAAAAAGCAATAAATTCATGTCTTCAATACCAACGAAGAGCAAAAATCAATAATTTCTTAGAGTCCTACACCCAAAACATTCCTTTTCATGCACATTTCAGCAACAGTAGCACTCGACAAGAACGGATGAAGTGTCATAGTGGCAACCGAAAATGAAAACTACAAACAAGAAGAAGCAGCAGCAGCAGTACTAACTTTCCAAGCTCTAGTGAGCAATGTTTGCTAAAACAGAGCATACGAAGAAGGCACGTGTGTGACTCTGCTTTCACTGCACAAAACAGAGCATCTCTTCTTGCTTGCAAGCAATCCCATTTTGCTTATGTCCGAGGAGCTCGATCGGACGCAAAAACAAAGGCTAACTTTGACCTGTCGTAATCAAGAAAAACCCACCTGGCTTTACTTAGTTGCTTCTCTTTTAACTATTATATGTTGAACAATTTTCACGTTAAGCGAGGCAATAACACTAGCAGGTGGATGAGTAAACGGCACGATTGGAATCACTGGATCGCTCTCCTCCTCTTCTTCTTCTCCTCCATAGTACGACGAACAAATATGTTGCTCACTTTCCATAGACGGTAAACTGCACCATGTCTCTTAAATCGAGGATGAATATGATATTCATATAATAATCTCATAAATGGTACCCTCATAGATTGACGTGAAAAAATAAAAGAAATTAAAGTAACTTCTGTTCTTAAGAGAGGATGGGTTGAAAGTAAAATAAAAATCATTAAATACACTTTATTAGCATTAAATGAAAGATAAAAAGAAGTAAGCCGTATAAAATCTTATGTTTGATTGGGAATGAAAGGAAATGGTATTTTTTTTTAAGACAAAAACATGGGGTAATAGCACAAAAAATTTCAAAACTAAATTTCATGTTACAAGAAAGTTCGTCTAAGCGATATTTACCTCGTACTAATTTTCGTGTCATGAAAGATATTAAAGTGATACAATTGTGCCACATATTTTTTGGTAAAAATGTAAGTTTCATAAATCAGAAAAATCATTAACAGATGAAGTCAGAAGCTTAGGGGCATCATCCCCAACATTACAAATAGAACTAATAATACGAGACAATGGAGATGGAATCCTCCACATGGCAGCAAATACAACATTTGCTTGTGAAGGCGAGTGAAGATCAACATCTTACGATCTTATGTGGCTTAACAAAAATAATGTGGATATCAGTTTACTGTTTTAAAACGTCTGTGGTCACACTTTACCCAAATGCAATATGTAGTTGCTAAGAGAAAGATACCTTGAGGAGCCTCGCCGTCAAGCCTTTGCCCTCAGTAGACTTAATCATCCTTTGAAGTTCATCAACCCATACTCCTAAAAAGCGCCACATCCCATGTTGTGCGAAGATATTACACCATATACTTCCAGTCCAATTGCATTAGAAGAACAACTCGGCAAGAAGCAGACCTACATTAAGATAACCCTTCTCTAAAACACTTTGGTAGTGCTCCTGAGTTGAAATCAAAATAATGAATCAAAGCACATGGACCCATCTCCACATTGGCAAGAAAAAAGATGGCAGACTAATCCAAAAAACAAGGCTTGTTGGGTCTTTGAAATAGTTCGAATCATTTTGATAATAATCAGTTTGATCTACTTTTAATTGGCTTTACAAAACAGGCTTTTATCACAGCCTTAATCACAAGATGGGAAAAGGCTATTTCGATAGGTTTGACATTTAGTCATTAGAGGCATTTTCAAATTGATTGTTTTTAATATATTGCAATGGACGGCCAGAGCTTGCTCCTTATTTTTTTGAATTATATCATGAAGAAGAACCCCGTATTTTTATAGAGAATCTCCTAATTTCTCTAGAGCAACTGGAAAGAGATTCTTTAACCCGAAAGAATTTAGTTCAAATATAGAGTACCTATCCAGAAGTTTTCGCAACTCCATCATGTATGATAGAATCATCCAAGGTTTGACCGATATCAACTGAAGAAATCCATTGTGATACATGTTTTGCTGTCGATAGTCTATCCTTACAAACAAGCCAATCGATAAAATTGTGTTTACTAATGTTGATAGTCCATATTATGTCATGCCATTCCACAACGGGTCCCACATGTCAGAGTTCGTTGTATATCTCTTTGCAACAACATCTTGAGCTAGAAATGGCCGAAGTTAGAGCAAGTTTTCGTTTAAGAAGACCTCTCCAACTCCAAAACATACTGCCCTTGATGTCGAGCTGCATAATTGCAGTGCCTCTGCATGCAGTGAACCTGATTACTCCATGAGGGAGAGGGGACATAATTTGTGAGGTTCTAGAGCATACGGTCAACAATACCGTGTTCCATAATTTCGCAGCCTTAGTCCTCTCTCCCTTTTGGGCGAGCAAACTGCTTGCCATGCAATTTTGTGTGATCTATTACGCACTTGTGCATGTTCCACCCTCAAGAATCATCTAATATTCTTCTCAACCTCGCCAATAGCTTGCTGTCGAAGTAAAAACATTTGCATCCAGTAACTTGTGTTGTGTTTTCTCTGCTTTCTTTTGTTGCATTATTCGAGACATGTGAATTAGTACCAACGATATAGAGGTCTTTACGAGAGTGACTCTCTCCTCCCTCTTTCTAGTTGATTCTGGGATCCAACGGTTTCTTCCCGGAACTAATGCTTTTGCAATGTCAATCAACAAACCCTAGTTAGCCCTTCTATCTTCATGGATGAAATTTGAAGCCTCTTAGTTTTTTTACTATGGATTGCACCACTCTTCTCGTAACTCTTCAATATACTTAAGCTAGCTGAAACCCTTGTAGCAGAGTTAACTGAATAAGGAAGTAGAATTCCCAATAAAATTTTGACATTACAGAAGCTAAACGATTAAAAAAGAAGGTACCTATCAATGGGGAGAAACGCAATGAACTGAAAACAGGATACATGCTTATAAGGTTACATCGATCTGCCTTGGTTGGTCTCTTTGACTGGGGAGTAGCAGCAAAATCATCTGCCTATAGCATTTCCAACCGCACTGAACGAAGAAATTGGCCTCATGGAATACATTCCGACAATGTATATCGGCTTCTGCAAGCTGCTTCATCTCACAATTTGTCCAAGTAATTACTCGAATTCGACGTTGGAGACCGGTACTCCTTGTAAAGCTGCCCGAACAACGAACCATCCTTGCCTACCAATTTCATGGGCTCATCATACTCTACCAATCTCCCTGTTAAGTGCAAAGAATGTTTCATGTATTTCTTACAGTTTTTAAACAGTTCACGGTAAGTTTAATTTTACCATCACTTATTGCCAACACCATTGTGCAGTCCATGACAGTTGGTATCCGGTGGGCCACGGTTATGACGGTGGAGTCTGTGAATTCCCTTAGTATGGTTCTCTGGAGGATCGAATCGGTTGCGTTGTCGATAGACGCGGTGGCTTCGTCCAAGACTAGGATGCGGCTTCGCCTCAGCAACGCTCGTCCTAGACAAAATAGTTGTCGTTGCCCCATGCTCCAGTTAGATCCATCGTGTACGACTGCACTTCAATTTTGTGGAAATTGTTAATGATTGAAGATGAACATAAGAAGATTGGAATTGTTGTTTTATCGTTACCTAGCGACTCCAGGCCCTTCTCTTTCTCTTGTATGGCCTCCCGGAGCTGGCATTTTCCAACAACCTTGTTCCACAGGAAGTCGATCAATCATGAAACATGACACACAGCGGGAGGTATAGTCATTCAAGATTCAGTGCAGGAGCTCTCATTATATTCGAATAATGCAGAGAGTGGTTATTTTATATGTCGAGCGTGGTTTGCGAAAGACAGAAACATAGCCAATCTAATTACGAGGGACGTTTGAAAATCACCTCCCATATCTCCTCATCGGTGTGCTCGGACAAGGGGTCCAGGTTGTATCGAACCGTCCCTCCAAAAAGCGTCGGATCTTGCGGGATGACCCCGAAATGTGATCTCAGGTCATGAAGGCCAATAGTGGTAATGTCTAGGCCATCGACAATTATTCTCCCATAGGTAGGCTCCACTAGACGAAACAAAGCGCTGATGATGGTTGTCTTTCCACTACCGGTCCGGCCAACGATCCCAATCTTGTGCCCTCCTTTTATGTTACAGGTTATCCCATGAAGAACAAGGGGAGAATCTGGCCGATACCTCACCTGTTAATGTCTCAATGATCAAACCTAAGCTAGCTACAAGACAAGTCCTGAATCGGAAGGTGTGTTGATGGTGCATATGTCTACCTTCAGATCACAAATCTCGACATTGCCGGAAGAAGGCCAGTCCTGCGGTGGCCGGCTATGTTCGATCACTTCCGGAGCTTCACTCTGAATGTGCATGTACTGCTCTAGCCTTTCTACGGAAACCTTCAAATTCGACAGCGAGCACTGTAATCGGACCGAAAAGACCAGGAAGACATTTAAAGATAGACCGTATGCCAGCGCCATTCCAACGTATCCTGCACCAAATAATAGTGAGGCCTGGCACCCACTAAAATCTTCTAAGCTGGAAACCAATTTCCTAGATGACATTGAAGGGGAAAATGAACCAATATGTCAGATGCATAGTTGCCTTGAGCAGAGTAAGACAATAGGTTAAAAAGTGCCAAAGCAAAATGATACAGGTATAAGAGCCAAGCTTCTAGGGAAAGTCTCAATATGAAGAATTGGATCGAGCATTTAATAATACGAACCAGAGGAAGAGGACCCGAGATTGATAAAAGTAATTGCGAGGGCCGAGGAAGTTAGGACAATAGCGCACAGAACTTCCAGACGTTGGACCAGCCACTCATTGGCTGAAAAGCTGTGAAAATACGGACTCGCGTTCGCATTGATAAGGCAAAGACTTCTTGAAAAGAATCGGTCTTCTTGTCTGAATGCTCTGATTGTCATCACTCCGGCAATAGACTCAGCAAGGTGGCTCGCGAGTGTAGACTTAGTTGTGCCATCAAGTCGCATCAACTCATTGCAAGAAGCATAGTAGTATTTCTGTAGTAAAAGACACAAAAATCAATGCTACGTTGGAATTTGAATGAAAGGAAGAAGTTTCGGGTGGTAGATGCGCAGAATTTTTCCTTTCAAGGAACAACAAATTGATTTGAGGAATAAGCATTACCTGTATGATCAACGTCAGATAAATCATGGGTACGATGACAAATAAAACCGGCCACGTAAGAAGAGCAAGGATAAAAAAGCTTGAGTAGGCAGTTATCGCGGACCCAAGGGCAATAAATAACTTGAAGGCCAAATCGATGTCGATGATGCTTAAATCTGAAGAAACCTGCAAAATTGAGCAAAGCACCCTATTCATCTTAAACATTGTCAAAGCACACCACAAATTCAACTTTGGAGTATGTTCTTACCCGGCTGAGTATTCTTCCCAAAGGAGTCGAGTCGTAAAAGGACATTGGCGCTCGAATAAGGGAGTGCAACAACACAGAGAAAATGGAGTCCGATGCGCCGCAACCTATATAGACTACAAAATACGATCTAATAAGCAAAAAGAGAGCTAGGGCAATGCTGATGCCTGTGTAAACAGAGTTCAACTCGACGGAGCTCACACTCGTAGAGTTGACTTCAGAAGCCAACCAATAATTTTGCACGAGCTGCCCGGCTATAAAGATTATCTGAGATATAATTGCCAAGCTGAAAAACAAAAAGCCCTTGTTGTGTTTCAGATACTGCAAGTAGGGCTTGAAACCGCTGTCTCCAATCTCTCTTTCCTCCTGCTTAATCAATTGACTTCCCGGAGAGGCATCGAGTTGTTCCTTTATGTACATATTCTGGATCTCCTCCTTCAAACATCCAGGCCTTCCTGATGAAGTGATTCCGATTTGATTTCCAGAACCAGAGATCTTGTTATGTGCGTTCACAAGGTCCTGAAATTCTTGGCAAGAAGTCACCAGCTGATCATACGTGCCGGTGCTTATGATTTGTCCGGATGACATTAACTGTCAAGAAACACAACTGCTTAGGAACACCATGAATCAAATGAGTAAAGTGAAAATAGCTCTTTCATAGCAAAGAAATTCATCAGGGATGACATTTTCTTTCTAGTGAGCCAAAGATATAAATTCCCGAGATACCAAAAAAGAAGATTTTTTTTTTTTCATTGAATGAGGTACTGACCAAGATAAAGTTAAAAGCTGGAAGGAAATCAACTTTATGCGTAACAAGCAAAACAGTCTTTCCAGATAAAGCTTTCATGACATATTCCTGCAACATCGAGCAAACATCATATTCATTTAGAACTTGATACTAAAACAAATAGAAGTTTCACTGTCCTTGAGGAGATCACATTAAATAAGCTAGTCGCTGTATGTGCATCCACGGCGCTGAAGGGATCATCCAACAGATACACATCCGCATCCTGATACAGAGCGCGTGCAAGTTGTATCCTTTGCTTCTGCCCACCGCTTAAATTGACGCCTCTCTCCCCTATTTGAGTTTGATCACCAAAGGGAAGCATCTCGACGTCCTTGGCCAGGGAACACTTCTCAATTACTTCTCGATATTTGACAGAGTCCATGGCTGATCCAAATAGGATGTTTTCTTGTATAGTACCAGTCTGGATCCACGCTGTCTGAGACACATACGCCATCTGACCATGAATGCGCACCTAAACACGGATCAAGGATTACTTGCAAGTCTTCAATCATATTAGTTGCTAACTGATTTAATTATGACCTGATAAATCGTACATGGCAAGTGATAATAGGCACACAATCAACTGGCCGTAACAGGAAATAGTCCAATTCTTTCGTCGTATTTAAAAATCTAAAAAGTAGCGGTGGGGCAGTTACAACGTATGACTAGAAGCTCCCCGAAGGAGAAGATTCATTGATGACTTACTTCACCATTGCTAAATGGAACTTCTCCGAGAATTGCAGCTAAAAGGGTAGATTTCCCCGACCCAACTTCCCCACATATAGCTACTTTCTCTCCCCTTCTGACCAACAAATTTATGTTACTCAATGTCTCCTTTGAGGTACCACTGTCCCAAGAAATTTCAGGTGCATCCAAGAAAACAGCCATTTCCAGCAAGTCGTTGTCACTCTCTGTTGGCTTATGTTCCAATTCAGGTGCCTCTAGAAATTCAGCGATCCGAGACAATGAAACCTTAGCCTGGATGAAGGACCCAATCACATCGGGGATCAAACTGATCGGTTCCTGAACAATTCTTAGACTCGCCAAGAACATGAAGACATTGCTTGCAGTCAAGGGGATGCTCATGAAGTAGCATGCCCAGAAAGTGATGGCAGGAACAAAAACCGCCGAAGACCAAAACAGGACCATATAGTTACCCTGTTGCCACAAAACCGCCACGATCCACTCCGATTCGTCTTTCCTCAGCTCCTCGATAACCTTCTTGAAGTGCTTCTCCCAGGCATACAACTTCAACACCCTCATATTAGCAAACACCTCCGCAATCCCCTTCAGCCTTTTATCTTGAGCCTCCATGAGTCTTCTTTGGTACTTGAGTTGCAATTTGGCCATCGGAGAAGTTAGGGTGACAATCAATACAAGTACTGCCAGAGCTGCCAAAGTTGCGAGCCCCACGGCATAATAAACAATGGCTAATGAAAGGCACAACTGAAGGCTAGTAGACCATATTTGGTGAAACCAGTAAGGGAACTCACCGATCCTATAAGCATCTGATGCAACATAATTTACTATCCCGCCCGGAGAGTGTGTCATTTTCGCTGCACTCGAGAGCCGCAGCTGCTTCTGACAAACCGCTGCAGAAAGAATAGATCTTATTCGGAGTCCAATCAGTCTTGCTCTAAAATACCATTGCCTTTCCGATAGAGATTCCAAGAATTTGGCCAAGAACAATCCTCCAGCTAGCACGTAACCCTCATACTCAAAAGCCTTTTCACCTTCGGCAACCATGATGAAGGCTCTAAGGAACAAAGGCCCGGTGGAGAGAGTCAAAACCTTGATCAAAGCAAAGAACCCGGAAACCAAAATACCTCTCCATTCGCAATAAAATATCGCGGACAAGATAGAGCAGGTGTCATGCGGGTCCTCCTTCTTTTCTTTGTGCAGTTGCTCCATGAACCTCAAGTAACATGTTTCCGCTCGTTCTTCCAACCTGAGATGCGGAATATCCTCATCTTGAAGGATCTTCTCTTTCCCCAATTTCATTAGCGGATTCAACCACCAAAACGACATCTTGCTGAGAAATCCCGCCTTGGCAAAAGGAGTGACATTGTCGTTCTGTTCTTTGTCCAGCAAAGGTTCATACGCTGCGCAATTTTCGCAGTCCTCACTATTCTCCATCTTACTGTATCCTCTGAAAGCACAGAAAAGCAGGAGGATCGCTCCAGGAAACGCTAAAATATCTAATACCGATGACACGGACGCAGTGGTTTCCTTTAATTACCAAAGGGAAAATAAGCAGTTTGAAATCCTTCATGCAACGAGGCTAGTATCGTATAAATCCGAGCCTATGGAATGAGTAGCCTCCTAATGGTCACGATCAAAACTAGCTGCAGCTATCTCGAACTTGACTCGTGGGCAAAGAGTCATCGCCGTACATGGTCAAGAATTCTCCTCTGATTGTGCATCTTTCCTGAAAGACTGAAATTTTGGAACATACTTCCAGACTATTATCATGCCGTATTTAGCAATTCGCCTTGAAATTTGAATTGCCATATGAAGGCATGAACACATATAGTGTCTAGTCAACGAAAACAGAGAGAGCATTATGACGACACTTCGAAAGCTACCTACTATGAATAGGAAGTACCAAATCCTTACATTTTCTGTCTTTGAGTACACAAGCATTATCTTTGACGATGACAATTTCATCCTTAACAGAAACCCCCAACTGAACTATTTGATTAGAAACAAAACCTCAGAAGAACAGAAGCAATAAATTCATGTCTTCAGTACCAACGATGAGCAGAAATCAAGAATTTCTCGAGTCGTCCTACCCACAAAACATGCCTTTTCATGCACATTCCAGCAACAGTAGCACTCGACAAGAACGGATGAAGCGTCATAGACGCGACCAAAATCAAAACTGCAAACAAGAAGAGAAGGAGAAGAAGAAGTAGCAGCACTCACTTACAAGCTCTAGTTAGCAATGTTTACTAAAACAGAGCAGACGAAGAAGGCACGTGTGTGACTCTGCTTTCACTGCAGAAAACAAACCGTCTCCTCTCGCTTGCATACGATCCATTTTGTCGTCTTCCAGGAGCTTGATCGGTTGCAGAAAGGAAGAGTAACTTTGACTTGTGAAAATCAAGAAAAACGAGGCTTTCCCAAATCATGCATGCACAGAGAGAGAGAGAGAGAGAGAGAGAGAGAAGTCCAGCTGGCTCTATTGAATTGCTTTGCTTTTCTAATATTATATGTTCAATAATTTTCACGTTAAGCAAGGCAGTAGCAGGTCGATGAGTAAACGGCACGATTGGAATCACCGGATTCGTCTGAGCAAGAGTCCAGTCGTTGCCCTCTCTTGTCGCTTTCATTGTTTCTTAATCAAAGCCAAATCATTGTGCGTTTCTTCAAATATCTGTAAGATTTGTCAAAAAAAGCAGATCATGCAATCTTAATTCATTTAAATTAAAGAAAACTTCATACAATATGTGTTGGTGCACCGCCAAATTCAAACTTAGGAGTGCTATCTCTTATCTATCATATCTGTAAGAAGAAATGGCATGCTGCATTGAATTGCCGCTATGGTTTCGAGTATTAATAGACCCCCCCGCCCCCCGGGGCCTCACTGCTTTTCATCTCTCAAACTCACGAGATAAAGAATGGCATGCGAATAGTTGTGCTAATACTCCTATGACTAATAATCCAGGTAATCTTGTTAATGTAATTCCTTACCATGACCATCATAATGTGATAGTTGGGAATGGTACATTATTGTCAACTGTTATAAAATTTTAAGCTATTATATAATGACATGATTTAATTCAATATTTAAATATTTTATGGTAATATATTGATGTGATTCCTGTACAAAGGAGGCACTTACATAAATTTTTCTCTGAATCGATGGTGTATACATTGCATTTACTTGTAAAAATTATAGTAACAGACTAGGGCGGCAATAGCGCTGTCTAAAGCTATGAAGCACCGACACTCTCTAGGGGTCTACAAGTCGTGTCCGACACTCTCTGATATGCGGCCGACCTGTGGCGGTGCTCAACACGCCAATGATACGCGAGTCTAGCATCCCTACACGTTATTTTGACGCGCATGGGTCAATTTTAAGCATTTTTAATAAATTGGAGATCAATATATACTTAAGTTATATACTCAGCCACCCCAAAATTAATATACTCAGCTAGCCAAAAAATGAACCGATCATGATATAATAGAAGAAGAAGAAGAAGAAACTCACCGCCGATATAATTGATCATGTTACAACGTGTCCCAACATGTCGAAATTCTTTATTTTTTTTATAATAACGTGTCGGCGTATCGTGTCATGTCGGGTTACGTATCGCGTGTACGTGTCGGTGTCGGTGCTACTTAGGTCCAAAGTAAAATCCATATGGCCAAAAATGGCTTGATCGATTCAGCTTCAATTGGTTTCCAAGTAGAATCGATTTCATTCTTGGTTCCACTTTCCATTCCATTTAAGAACCGACATTCTAGGGTATGGGCGGTATCCACCGATTCTCGGTGATTTTTTCATTTGAAAAAAGTTGAGCTCGATCTGATTTTCAAAAAATTGTCGGAAAAAATTTCTATTTTATTATTAATTTCTAGGTTTTTTTGGAACATACTAACTTTTAGTTTCATCAGGTTGAAAAGTTTTAGATTTGAAGTTTGAGCCAAACACAAGGTTCAGGAAAATTGTCAAAAAAATATTAAGTATTTTGTACTTTTACCAATTCAATCTTCAGCATATTTTAGGTTTGCCAATTCGGTCATAAGTATTTTTGCCTTTTTCCAATTTGGTCATATTGGCCCTAAATCACTAAAGTGGATGTTGGCTATCCTACATGATACCACTAGCACTTACATGGACAAATTTTAGAAATAACATTTGTATTTATTTTTTATTTTTCTGTTTTTCCTTTTTCCCTTTTCAGTTTTTTTCCTTTTCTTTTTTTTCCTCTCCGGCTAGCCTTAGGTGAGGGCTGCCCTCGTTGGATTGGGTGAGGGCGGCCCCCATCGGCTTTGGGCGAGGGACGCCTTCAACGGCCCTTGGCAAGGGTGGCGGGGCATCCCTCACTCAATCCGATGAGGACGGTCCTCACTTGAGGCCGGTGGACGGAAAAAAAAAAGGAAAAGGGAAAAATGAAAAACAAAAAATACAAAAAAGGAAAAAAAATTAAAAAAATACATAAAAATATTTGGATTTTTAAAAATTTTGTTAAAATTTTCCACGTCAACACCGGTGGTGCCACATTAGACGGTCAACGTCCACGTCGGCGATTTTTAGCCAAGAAGACCAAATCGGTAAAAAGTGAAAAGGTTTAGAATTGAACCAACAAGCTTAAAAGTTTTAGAATTGAATTGACTAAAGTGCAGAAGGTTTAAAACTTTTTAGACAATTGTCCCCAAAAAATTCAATTCTTGCCGGATAAGAGAATCAACCCTTAGCTGGCGAGCCCTTGTATCATTTTTTACTCTGGGAGAATCAGTTAGGGTCGCGTAAGTTTCCAATTCCAATTGAAATTGGACCACCCAATTATGGAGCGGACATTGCACAAAATCAAAAAAATCCTGTCCAAAGATTTTTTGGTGTTCTTATTCCTTTCACATAGTATCATTCTGAAAAAATGAATTATCTTCTTAAAAAATCGAAAATCATTTTCAAAATTATGATTAAATAATAGCGCTTGGATAAAAAACTCTATGCTTAGACAAGAGAACGCCAATGCTCATTCCCGGGCTCTTGGCAATGGGGCTGGGACTAGAAATCAAGACGGGTCTACCAGGGTCCATCGAGGCCATGCCTATGTCCATCAAGGCAGGGTCCAAGACCCCAATGCCTATGCTCGAGATTCTGGCACCCATGCCTAGGACCCCGACGCTTAGGCTCGACTCCATCGAGGCTGAGCACAAGGGCCTTGGGACTCTCGTGCCCAAGACCCTAGAGCCCCAATCTAGGTCCATCTAGACCACGCTTGAGACCCCGGCCACCACACTAAGGTCCATCAAGGCTGAGCCTGGGATAATGGTGCTAGTGCCCATGCCTAGGACGTCGGCCCGAGAACATCAAGGCTAGGCATGGTCCCCAATGCCCGTGCGCGCGTCCATCGAGGCCAAACCCCAAACCTCAGCCAAGCCCCAGACCCCGGCCTCGACACGACACAGACAAATCCAAATGGGCTCCCATTCATACTTCGGACACATTAGAATTCAAAACATCCACCCAACAAAAAATGAAATCTAAATCGAAGCGCCTTACCTCCACCTAGAGAGAGCTAACTAGCTAACGCACACGCGAACACAAAGCAGTATAGAAGTCAAACAAGGCTGGCGATTAACGATATAAGCCCTTTCAGAACATCGAACTTTCAATCCAAACTTGCGATCCTCAACCAAGTGAAAGACGTAGACCGTAGCGAAGCTCCGATTAAATCAGTTTCCTGCAGGCCGAGCATTGGTATGTACTCATCATTCTACGGAAAACGCTCTCCATGAATTGAAAACAATAAGCTTAGATTGGAGAGAGACAAAAATTTCCCCTTCTTATCAGAAAAACTGTGGGAATGGTGTTTTTAGCGTTTGATTGAAAGGAAAAATGTGGAGGAGAATTGAATATGGAGTATAAACGCAAGAGTACCAAGTGTAATAAATATGAATTACTAAGAATTATTATTGGATAAAAAGATGAATTCCCAACAAATTTTACATAGTAGAAGCTAAACGATCAAAAATGGGAAGTATCAATCAATAGGGACAAATGCTTACAATGGTAGCTCGATCTGCCTTGGTTGGTCTTTTGACCGGGGATTAGCTGCAAAATCATCTGCCGGAAGCAATTCCAACTGCACTAAACGAAGAAACTGGCGTCCCGCAATGCATTCGGATAATGTATGTCGGCTTCCGCAAGCTCTATCTCAAAAGTTCCCAGAGTGACTACTTGCATTAGAAGTTCGAGACCAGTGCTCCTTGTAAAGCTGCCCGAACAACGAGTCACCCTTGCCTACCAATTTCATAGGCTCATCATACTCTACCAGTCTCCCTGTTAAATGCAAAGAATGTCACGTTCTCGCAGTTCTTGCGGTTCTCACTAAACAGTTCACAGAAAGTTTAATTTTACCGTCACTTATTGCCAACACCATCGTGCAGTCCAGGACGGTCGGTATGCGGTGGGCCACGGTTATGACGGTGGAGTCCACAAATTCCCTTTGTATGGTTCTCTGGAGGATCGAATCCGTCTCGTTGTCTATAGATGCGGTGGCTTCATCCAAGACTAGGATCCGGCTTCGCCTCAGCAACGCTCGTCCTAGGCAAAACAATTGCCGTTGCCCCATGCTCCAGTTAGATCCATCATGTACGACTGCAGTTCGAATTTGTGTAAACTGCTAATGATCAATGATGAACATAATAAGAGTGGATTTGTTGTTTGATTTTATCGTTACCTAGCGACTCCAGGCCTTTCTCTTTCTCTTGAATGGCCTTCCAAAGCTGACATTTTCCAAGAACCTTTTTCCACAGAAAATCAATCACGAAACATAACGCAAGTACTTCCATTTGCAGGAGGTATAGTCATTCCAGATTTAGTTTAGGAGCTCTAATTAAATTCAAATCACGCACGGTGCGGTTCTTTTTATAAGTCGAGTGTGGTATGCAAAAGACAGAAACATAGGCCAATTTAATTTTGAGAGACGTTTGCATGTTACCTCCCATATCTCCTCATCAGTGTGCTCGGACAAGGGGTCTAGGTTGTATCGAACTGTCCCGCCAAAAAGTGTCGGATCTTGCGGGATGACCCCAAAATGTGATCTCAGGTCATGAAGTCCAATGGTGGTTATGTCTAGGCCATCAACAATTATTCTCCCAGTGGTAGGCTCCACTAGACGGAACAAAGCACTGATGAGGGTTGTCTTTCCGCTACCAGTCCGCCCCACGATCCCAATCTTGTGCCCTCCTTTTATTTTGCAGGTTATCCCATGAAGAACAAAGGGAGAATCAGGCCGATACCTAACCTGTTAATGTCTCAATCAAACCTGAGCTACAAGTCCAGTCCTGAATCAAAAGGGTGTTAATGGTTCTCGTGTCTACCTTCAGATCACAAATCTCGACACTGCCGGAAGAAGGCCAGTCCTGCGGTGGTCGGCCATCTTCGATTACTTCCGGAGCTTCGCTTTGAATGTGCATGTACTGCTCTAGCCTTTCCACGGAAACGACCAAATTTGATAGGGAGCACTGGGATTGGACCGAGAAGACCAGGAAGACATTTAAAGATAAACCGACCGCCAGCGCCATTCCAACGTATCCTGCATCAAATGATAGTGAGGCCAGAAACCAGCTAAAATCTTCAAAGTCGGAAACCCATTTCCTAGATAATATTGAAAAGGGAGAAGAACCAATTTGTCGATGCATAGCTGAATTTGGTAGAGTTAAGACATCCGATTAAAAATTTCCCAAGCAAAATGATACAAGTATAAGAGCCAAGCTTCCAGGGAAAGTCACGATATGAAGAACTGAAGAGCTTTCACTGATACGAACCAGAGGAAGAAGACCCGAGATCTAGAAAAGTAATTGCGAGGGCTGAGGATGTTAGGACAATAATGCACAGCACTTCTAGACGTTGGACCAACCACTCATTGGCTGAAAAGCTGTGAAAATGTGGACTCGCATTTGCATCTATAAGGCAAAGACTTCTTGAAAAGAAACGTTCTTCTTGGCCAAAAGCTCTGATTGTCATCACTCCGGCGATAGACTCAGCAAGGTGGCTCGCAAGTGTAGACTTTGTGGTCCCATCGAGCCGCATCAACTCATTCGAAGAAGCGTAGTAGTGTTTCTACAGTAAAAGGGAAAAATCAATGCTACATTAAAATTTGAATGATAGAAAGAGTCTCACGGGAGGTAGATGTGCAGAATTTTGCCTATTGAGGAACAACTAATTGATTTGAGGCATAAGCATTACCTGTATGATCTGTGTCAGGTAAATCATGGGTATGATGACAAATATAACTGGCCATGTAAGAAAAGCGAGTACCAAAAAGTTCGAGTAAGTATTCATTGTGGACGCAAGCGAAATGGTTAACTTGAAGGCCATATCGATATCGATGATGCTTAAATCCGAAGAAACCTATAAAATTCAGCAAATCCTGTTATTCATCTTAAACATTGTCAAAGCACAGCACAAATTCGATTTCAGAGTATGTTCTTACCCGGCTGAGTATTCTTCCCAAAGGAGTCGAGTCGTAAAAGGACATCGGCGCTCGTATAAGGGAGTGCAACAACACAGAGAATATGGACTCCGATGCACCGCAACCTAAATGGACTATGAAATACGATCTGATAAGCAAAAGGAGAGGTAGGGCAATGCAGATGCCAGTGTAAACAGAGTTCAACTCGATGGTGCTCACACTCGTAGCGTTGACTTCAGAAGCCAACCAATAATTTTGTACGAACTGCCCGGCTATAAAGAATATGTGAGATATAGTTGCCAAGGTGAAAAACAAAATGCCCTTGTGGTGTTTCAGATACTGTAAGTAGGGCTTGAAACCGCTGTCTCCCATCTCTCTTTCCTCCTGTTTAGTCAATTGAGTTCCCAGAGAGGCCTCGATTTGTTCCTCTATGTATATACTCTGGATCTCCTCCTTCAAATAACCAGGCCTTCCTGATGAAGTGATTGCAATTCGATTTCCAGAACCAGAGGTCATGTTATGCGCGAACACAAGGTCCTGAAATTTTTGGCAAGAGGCCATCAACTGATCATATGAGCCGGTGCTCACGATTTGCCCAGATGACATTAACTGTCAAGAAACACAATTGTTCAGGAAGACCATGTATCAAATGAGAATTGTAAAAATAACTCCTTCATAGCAAAAACAATTCATCAGGGATGACATTTTCTTTTTAGCAAGCCAAAGATCCAAATTCCCCACAGACCGAAATATATTCTTGGTTTTTGGTTGAATGAGTTACTAACCAAGATAGAGTTAAAAGCTGGAAGGAAGTCAACTTGATGCGTAACAAGCAAAACAGTCTTTCCAGATAAAGCTTTCATGACATATTCCTGCAACAACAACCAAACATCACATTCATTTAGAACCTAATACGAATACAAATAGAATTTTCACTGTCCTTGAGAGGAGATCACATTAAATAAGCTTGTCGCTGTATGAGCATCCACAGCGCTGAAGGGATCATCCAACAGATACACGTCCGCATCCTGATA
Organism: Rhodamnia argentea; assembly: GCF_020921035.1. Classification (NCBI taxonomy): domain Eukaryota; kingdom Viridiplantae; phylum Streptophyta; class Magnoliopsida; order Myrtales; family Myrtaceae; genus Rhodamnia; species Rhodamnia argentea. Next base: position 32,511,046 of record NC_063152.1, read on the forward strand.
CAGAGCGCGTGCAAGTTGTAGCCTTTGCTTCTGTCCGCCACTCAAATTGACGCCTCTCTCCCCTATTTGAGTTTGATCGCCGAAGGGAAACATTTTGATGTCCTTGGCCAGGGAACACTGCTGAATTACTTCTTGATATTTGACAGAGTCCATGGCTAAACCAAATAGGATGTTTTCTTGTATAGTTCCGGTCTGGATCCATGCTGTCTGCGACACACATGCCATCCTACCATAAACATGCACCTATACATAGATTAAGGATTACCAGTAAATCTTCAATCACATTAGTTGCTAATTGATTTAATTATGACCTGGTATATCATCCACTGCAAGTCATTTTATGCATAATATGAACTGGCCATAACAGGAAATAGCAAAAGTTAGTGGGGAAATTGCAACGTATAACTAGAAATTACCCAGAGGAGAAGATCAATCGATGACTTACAACGCCATTGACAAATGGAACTTCTCCGAGAATTGCAGCTAAAAGGGTAGATTTGCCCGACCCAACTTCCCCACATATAGCTACTTTCTGTCCTTTCCTGACTGATAATTTTATGTTCCTCAATTCCTTTGAGGTACCACTGTCCCAAGAAATTTCACGCGTATCCAAGAAAACAGCTGTTTCCAGCACCTCATTATCACTCTCTTGCTCTGTTGGTTTACTTTCCAATTCAGGTGCCTCTAGAAATGTAGCGATCCGAGCCAATGAAACCCTAGCCTGGATGAAGGACCTGACTACATCGGGAATCAATCTGATTGGTTCCTGAACGATTCTTAAACTTGCCAAGAACGTGAATACATTGCTTGCAGTCAAGGAAATGCTCATGAAGTAGCATGCCCAGAAAGTGACAGCGGGAACTAAAATCGCCAAAGACCACAACAGGACCAAATAGTAACCCTGTTGCCACAAAACTGCCGCGATCCACTCTGATTCGTCTTTCCTCAGCTCCTCGATTGCTTTCTTGAAGTGCTTCTCCCAGGCATACAACTTCAACACCTTCATATTCGCAAGCGCCTCCGCGATCGCCTTCAGCCTTTTATCTTGAGCCTCCATGAGTCTTCTTTGGTACTTGAGTTGCAATTTTGCCATTGGAGATGTTAAGGGGACAATCAATATAACTACCGCCAGACCCACCAAAGTTGCAAGCCCCATGGCATAATATACAATGGCTAATGCAAGACACAGCTGAAGGCTAGTCGACCATATTTGGTGAAACCAGTAAGGGAACTCACCGATCCTATAAGCATCTGTAGTGACATAATTTACTATCTCGCCGAGAGAGTGAGTCATTTTCGCTGCACTCGAGAGCCGCAGTTGCTTCTGACAAATCGCTGCAGATAGAAAAGATCTTATTCTGAGTCCAATCAGTCTTGCTCTAAAATACCATTGCCTTTCCGATAGAGATTCCAAGCATTTGGCCAAGAACAATCCTCCAGCTAGCACATATCCCTCATACTCGAAAGCCTCTTCACCTTCGGCAACCATGATGAAGGCTCTGAGGAACAAAGGCCCGGTGGAGAGAGTCAAGACCTTGGTCAAAGCAAAGAACCCGGAAACCAAAATACCTCTCCATTCGCAAAAAAATATCGCGGACAAGATAGAGTAGGAATCATACGGGTTCTTCCTCTTTTCTTTGTGCAGTTGCTCTATGAACCTCGAGTAACATGTTTCCGCTCGTTCTTCCAGCCTAAGACGCGGAATATCATCTTCTTGAAGGATCTTCTCTCTTCCCAATTTCAGTATCGGATTCAACCACCAAAAGGACATCTTGCTGAGAAATCCTGCCTTTGCAAAAGGAGTGACATTATCATTCTGTGCTTGGTCCAGCAAGGGTTCATACACAGCACCATTTTCGCGGACCCCGCTAGTCTCCATGTAACTGTATCCTCTGAAAGCACAGAAAGGCAGGAGGATCTCTCCAGGGAACGATACAATATCTAACACCGAAGACACGGATGCAGTGGTTTCCTTTATTTCCCAAAGGGAAGATAAACAGAGAAATCCTGCATACAATGAGGCTAGTATCGTATAAGTCCGAGCCAATGGAACATATGGAAGGTGTAGCCTCCCAATGGTCACAGTCAAAACTAGCAGCATCCAACCGACCCCTTGAAACAGAAAGACTAGCCACTCATGTAGAGGTAAAAGATCGATTTCCTGAATTATCCAAATTCTGGGTGTGGACGAATAAGTGGAAATTGCAGTAATTTTCTTTTGGGACAACTTATAGAGATAGACAAATAGGAAGTACAGAATGAGCAAGACATCGATTGAAATGACCAAAATGCAGTTGGAACAAGAAGACGCACGCCAGCCCAGAGCTGCAGCTGTCTCGAACTTGACTGGAGCAGCAAGAATCACCGCAGAACATGTTCCAGAATTCTCTCCTCATCGTGCATCTTTCCTGAAAGACCCAGATTTGAGAACATACTTCAAGACTATTATCACGTCATAATTAGCAATTCGCCTTGAAATTTGAATTGCCATATGAAGGCATGAGCACATATAGCGTCTAGTTAACGAAACGCCCTTGAGGGCACCAATTAAGGTTACTGAAAACAGAGATGACAATTTCATACTTAACAGCAGAAAACAAGATTCCACTCGATTTGCCTGGACTATCAATGAATCCATCATGTTGTTGGGAAAAATCCTTGATACATACACGCACAAGAAACCATTAGTTGAACTATCTGATTAGGAACAAAACTTCAGAGGAAACAAAGCAAATATATTTATGTCTTCAACACCAACGAAGATAAAAAAATCAAGAACTTCCCGGGTCGTCCTACCCACAAGACATGCCTTTTCATGCGCGTCCCAGCAACAGTAGCACTCGACGAGAAGTGATGCAGGGTCATAGACGCAACCAAGAATCAAACTACAAAGAAGAAGAAGAAGAAGAAGAAGAAAGGCTCACTTCCAAGCTCTAGCTAGCAATGTTTGCTAAAACAGAGCAGGCGAAGGAAGCACGTTGTTGACTCTGCTTCCGCTGCAGGAAACGGAGCGCCTCTTCTTGCTCGCAGACAATCCATTTTGTTGTGTGTCCGAGGAGCTTGATCGGATCCAACAGGCAAGAGCAAGAGCAACTTTGACTTGTGGAAATCAAAGAAAAAACCAGGCTCCCCCAAATCTTGCCCGAAGAGAGAGAGAGAGAGAGAGAGAGAGAAGCCCAGCTGGCTTTACTTGCTTGCCTTACTTTTAAATTCTTTAAATGTTCACATTATTTTCACATTAAGTTGAGACAGTAGCAGGTGTTCGACCCTTAAAAAACGAAAGGAAAAATAAAAAAGTGCAGTAGCAAGTGGGACGAGTAACGGGAAACTGTTGCTGGGCCCCCTCCTTCCACGTCATCATTGAACCCTGCCCATTCGGCAGACGACACGTGGCGCCCACCCTTTTCCACCCTTCATCACCCGAGCTTATCTCTCTCTCTCTTCATTTTTTTTTTTTTTTGTTAAGAAACTCCCAACGCGCCTCAACTCTCTGTCTCGCAAAATCGAACGGACCACCACCAGCCGCCACGATCCTCCCCGCCGGTCGCAGCTGCTGAAGAAGGACGGAGGCTTGGTGTAGTCGGGGGTCGATGGACACGAGCTTCCCTCTGAATAAGAGGTCCAACACAGACGACGAAATGCTTGCGTCCATGCAGTCGTGGCGCTCTAGCCGGACGACCTTCCAGAGGGGGAAGACGAATTCTGTATGGACGTCGAGCCGTCGACGTCGCCACCTCCGCATTTACTGGCACCGTCGTCTTCTCCGTTGCCCGCTCCTCCTACTTTTGTCTCTCCTCTTCCTCCTCCTCCTCCTACTATAATCTCTTCACCAGCGTTTTAGATCCATAGCTTCTTCTTTCCGACGGCCGGATGGAGGGAAAAGCAACTTGATTCGCCGGAGGTTAAGTATCGCTACTTGCCGGGAACCTGCAAGAACCAATCAAAGGTGCGACAATGGAACAATCTGGACGCAATACTGGAACCAATTCACTGGACGTTCGCCTGGAGGAGCCACTGATATCGTCGGGAATAATGGAACAGTGGACGTGACAACAGGACGGGTGCGGGAACGTCGGATGTACTGCTGGGCATTGGGGGTGCTGTGTTGGAAAACCAGGGGGCGGTGGCGGTCACCGGTGCTTCACTGCAGGTGTTCGAAGTGGAAGAACGGGACAGCGAATGGCTCCATCGGCACCGGAATTGTGACTTTGGGCCGGGAGAATAGGAATTGCAGGGAACCCTCCCCCTCTTCGGATGATTCAGCCCTTTCTCTTGTTCTCCTCTATTCTTCTAGTTATTAACGGCGAATTTGACATAAATGATCGTTGGACCTTGACCTAATATACAATATGATCTCTAAATTTTTAATTTGTTCAATATGATTTATGAACTTTATTGCAATATACAATGTCGTTCATGAATTTTTTTATTTTTTCAATGTGGTCCCTAATTTTTTTATTATGTTCAATCTAGTCCCCGATCTATAAACTTTATTGTGCTATATGGGAATATTTAATGTTGTTCGTGAAATTGAATTAATAGAAAGACAACAATGAACAATTTCATATAATATAGAGACTAAATTGAACATATAATAAAATTTCAAAGATTATACTGAATAAATTTAAAGTTTAAGGATGACATTACACACTAAGCTAAAGTTTGTGACCCATATTGAATAAATTAAAAGTTCGAAGACTCTATCAAGAACCATTTGCATCATTTTCCCTTATACACGTGTATCAATTCCCTTGTCCAATGAGGGGAAGAAAAGTATTGTCTATGTATCTATTGTACCAATGAAAAAGTGGATGGGAAGAGAGTCTACGAACCAATTTGGGGTTTTAACTCTCCTTTCATCATAGGTGTACCCGTTTGGATTTTTCATAGTATTAACCCAATTTAATGAAAATTAATAGAGAATAAATTTTTCACAGGTGCATCTATTTGGGATTTTTTATGGTCAAAAAATTAATTTTGGATAAACTTATCACATATTTACCAATTCAGGGTTTCTTATAATAAAAAATTAATTTCTAAAAAATTTGTCACAAGTGTATTGGTTTGAAATATTTCGTAATATTAACCCTTTTTCTTTTTGCTTAACTCTCTGTCTCCTTTTGTGCCCTCACTTATCTTTGTGTTTTCTTTTGTAGAAAGCTCGACCAGTGAGAAGAAGGGTTTGGCCGAAGCTAGACCACAAGACACCCCTCTCCCTCCCCACCTTCCTCCCCCAAAAAAAAAAAAAATTGTGAACCCTATCTAATATAGTTATTTTCATTATTACTAGTAGGTGAGAATGGAATGAAAGAAAATTACTAAAAAAGTCCTAAACTTATTGGAATTGTGCCAATTTTATCTTAATTTTTTTATTTTTCAAATTAAGTCCTAAATATTTTACATTCGTGCCAATTCAGTCCGCTTGACAAACTTTAAGCGGTGTTGACATGGATAATTTATATTAGTATTTTAATATTTTTAAAATTATGTTGTATTTTTTATTTCCTTTCTTTCTTTTTTCCCTCCTTCTTCCTTCCAGCTAGATTGACGACCTACCAAAGGCGAGGGCTGGTAAGGTCGATGTCGCCGGCCACTAGCAAGGGGGCCAGGGCAAGGTGGGCGAGCTCAGCCTCACTGAGTCCTTGGGGTGTGCTCTCGAGTGGCAATTCCAAAACTAAATGGAATGCCTATTTCATTGGAATTAGCCGACTTCAACTTGTCAAGTGTCCCCAAACATTGGAATGGAATGACAATTATAGCTCGATTCTGTCGAACCAAACATAGCTTTTGAAGAGCATCCCCAATTTGACCACAAAGAAAAACAGAAAAAGGCATCCACAACTTTGTTTTGAATCTCCTATCCATGTTTAATACTATGTTTCTGGGCCCAATATTAAAAAAAAAAAAAAACTCTCAACTTTAGTATTTGTGTAAATTATATTCAAAAAAAAATTTGTCTCATAAAAAATTTTCAAATTTTACTTTTGTCCCAATTCTATTGGTCTAATACCCAAAAAAAGATCGAAACTTTAACATTTATCCCAGTTATATCCAAAAAAAAATTTGTCTCATAAAAAATCTCAGTTTTTATATTTTTTCCAGTTCTACCACTATTATCCTTCCATCCATAATCCTCATTAGCTAATTCTACGTGACATTTGCATGTCATTAAAGAATTACATATCAACAAAACTGACATGAAAAAATCCCACAATTTCTCTTATGTTGTTTGCTTTGCCTACACATTGTCGGGAAATACAGAGTCACTCAAAACAGCGCGTTTTGGATTTTCCTCAACATTCAATAGCCCAAAGAATAGTTAGACGTGGAGATCTGAATATTTGGACGAACAATCTCAAATCTTGTCATCCCTGAAACTTATTGTTTCTATTTTTGAAAATTAATTTGTAAGTTTGATGAAAAAAGCTACGTAAGATTAACTAACGGTAATTATGTACGGAAGACTAATGGTTGTACATTGGGACAAAAGTAAAAGTTTGAGGTTTTTTTTAGATAAAAAAAGTTTTGGATAAAATTGGGACACATGCTAAAATTGGTTTTTTTTTTTTTTGCCAATAGAATTGGGACAAAAGTTATAGTTAGGGGTGACAGAAGTAAAAATTTGGGGTTTTTTATAAGACAAAAAAAAGTTTTAGATATAATTGGGACAAATGCTAAAGTTGAGAGTTTTTTTGGGTATTAGAACTATGTTTCAGTGGGCTATAAAAGAAGTACATCCTTGTGCAATTTGGACCATCAGAATCGAACAAGATTAATTAAATCGAAAGAGCAACTAATTAAGTCAATTATCAAATATTATGTCACTCTAGTTAGTTATTTCTCGTAACAAATTACTAGTCATTGAGATGTCGAAACTTACATTTTTCCATAAAGAAATTCACTAAAGTTAGAATAGGAAAAAATTGGAAGCTTCTGATGAGTAAATACATTATATTTCCTTTGGGAAAGTATGTTTATCTTATGCATATCAAAGGGGAGATCTTTTGGAAAATCCCATTATTTTCTTGTTAGCTGCTAGCTTAACAGTTTGATAGTATTGTCAGTTATTTCTAACCACACAATTTCATAATCAATTAGTATTTATACAAAACACGCGATGATAGTGTGTGGTTCTATGGTTGAAATTATACCCAACTATCAAGGGAATCATTTTCTTATTTTCTTATATTAGTGTTGGAGAGAGATTTCAAAATAAGCCATTCGTGTTTAATAGAGATTATAACACGGAAAGAGTAACAGCAAAATCATCTACCTACGGCATTTCCAACTGCTCTAAACAAAGAAACTCGCCTCACGCATTGCATTCGGATAATGTATGTCGGCTTCCGCAAGCTTCATCTCAAAGGTTCTCCGAGCAATTACTCGCATTCCACATTCGCGACCAGTACTCCTTGTAAAGCTGCCTGAACAATAAATCTTCCTTGCCTACCAACTTCATGGGCTCGTCATACTCTACCAATCTTCCTGTCAAAATGCAAAAAATGTCATGTATTTCGCACAGTTACTATCAGTTCTCGCTTAGCAGTTCTCTGTAAGTTTGACTGTACCGTCGCTTATTGCCAGCACCATCGTGCAGTCCACGGCGGTGGGTATCCGGTGGGCCACGGTTATGACCGTGCAGTCCGCGAATTCCGTTTGTATAGTTCTCTGGAGGATCGAATCTGTCGCGTTGTCAATAGACGCGGTGGCTTCGTCCAGGACTAGGATCCTGCTTCGCCTCAGCAACGCTCGTCCTAGGCAAAACAATTGCCGTTGCCCCATGCTCCAGTTAGATCCATCCTGTACGACTGCAATTCGAGTTTGTGTAATCTGTTCATGATTGACTATGAGCACATTAAGAATAAATTTTGCGGTTTGATTTCATCGTTACCTAGCGATTCCAGGCCCTTCTCTTTATCTTGTATGGCCTCCCGGAGCTAACATTTTCCAAGAACCTTTTTTCCACAGAAATTCAATCAATCATGAGACATAACAGCAAAGTCGGTCCTTTTAAAATTTAGCTCAGGAGCTCACATAAGCTTGAAGTTATGCACCGTTCGGTTGTTTTTATAATGCAAGTACGCTTAGTAAAAGAGACAAACATGCACCAACCGAAGTTCGAAAGACGTTCAGAAATTACCTCCCATATTTCTTCATCGGTGTGCTCCGACAAGGGGTCCAGGTTGTATCGAACTGTCCCGCCAAAAAGTGTTGGATCTTGCGGTATGACCCCGAAATGTGATCTCAGGTCATGAAGTCCGATAGTGGTTATGTCTTGGCCATCGATGATTATTTTCCCATCGGTAGGCTCCACTAGACGGAACAAAGTTCTGATGAGAGTCCTCTTTCCGCTGCCGGTCCTGCCAACGATCCCAATCTTGTGCCCTCCTTTTATTTTACAGGTTATCCCATGAAGAACAAGGGGAGAATCTGACCGATACCTCACCTGTTAATGTCTCAATGATCAAACCTAAGTGAGCTACAAGACAAGTCCTGAATCGGAAGGTGTGTTGATGGTGCTTATGTCTACCTCCAGATCACAAATCTCCACATTGCTGGAAGAAGGCCAGTCCGGCGTGGGTCGGCTATCTTCGATTACTTCCGGAGCTTCACTTTGAATGTGCATGTACTGCTCTAGCCTTTCTACGGAAACGATCAAATTCGACAGCGAACACTGGAATTGCACTGAATAGACCAGGAAGACATTAAAGATAGACCATACGCCAGTGCCATTCCGAGATATCCTGCATCAAATGATAGTGTGAGGCCCGACACCCGCTAAAATCTTCAAAGTTGGAAACCTGTTTCCTAGATGACATTGAAAAGGGAAGCGAACCCACATGTCAATGCATAGCGGCTTCTAGTAGAGCTAGTCGTCAGGCCAAAAAGTGCCGAAGTAAAAAGATTCAAACTATAAGAGCCAAAAATTTTCTAGGGAAAGTCTCGATATGAACAACTGAAATGATCTTTTTACTGATACGAACCAGAGGAAGAGGCCCGAGATCAAGAAAAGTAACCGCTAGGGCCGAGGACATTAGGACAATAGCACACAGGACTTCCAGGCGTTGGATCAGCCACTCATTGGCTGAAAAGCTGTGAAAGTATGGACTCGCATTCGCACTGATAAGGCAAAGACTTCTTGAAAAGAATCGTCATTGCCCCAGCAATGGACTCGGCGAGGTGGCTTGCGAGTGTAGACTTGGTTGTGCCATTGAGTCGCATTAACTCATTTGAAGAAGCGTAGTAGTATTTCTGTAGCAAAAGAAAGACAAAATGATGCTGCATCAAAAGTTTGAATGACAGGATGAAGTCTCTCAGGAGGTAGGTGTGCAGAACTCTGCCTATTAAGGAACAACTAATTGATCTGAGGTATGAGCATTACCTGTATGATCAGCGTCAGATAAATCATGGGTATGATCACAAATAAAACCGGCCACGTAAGGAAAGCGAGTATCAAAAAGCTGGAGTAGGTATTCATCGTGGACCCGAGGGCTGTGCTTAACTTGAAGGCCAAATCAACGTCGATGATGCTTAAATCTGAAGAAACCTATAAAGTTAAGCTAATAATGTTATTCATCTCAAACATCTTCGAAGCACAGCACAAGTTCGACTTCGGAGTATGTTCTTACCCGGCTGAGTATTCTTCCCAAAGGAGTCGAGTCATAAAATGACATTGGCGCTCGAATAAGGGAGTGCAACAACACCGAGACTATGGAGTCCGAGGCGCCGCAACCTAAATAGACTATGAAATACGATCTAGTGAGCATAAAGAGAGCGAGGGAAAAGCCGATGCCAGTGTAAACAGAGTTCAACTCAATGGTGCTCACACTCGTACTGTTGACTTCAGAAGCCAGCCAGTAATTTTGCGCGAGCTGCCCGGCTATAAAGATGAAGTGAGCTATAGTTGCCAAGGTGATAAACAAGAAGCCCTTGTTGTGTTTCAGATACTGCAAGTAGGGCTTGAAACCGCTGTCTCCTATCTCTCATTCCTCTTGCTTGATCAGTTGGCTTCCTGGAGAGGCCTCGACTTGTTCCTCCAGGAGTATTTTCTGGATCTCCTGCTTGAAATGCCCAGGCCGTGCTGGTGAAACAATTCCAATCTGATTTCCGGAAGCTGCAGTCATGTAATGCACATTCACAAGGTCCTGGAATTCTTTGCAAGAAGCCATCAACTGATCGTATGAGCCGGTGCTTACGATTTGCCTGGATGACATTAACTGTCAAGAAACACGACTGTCCAGGAGCACCATGAACCAATTGAGAAAAGTGAAAATAGCCTTGCTTTTTAGCTGAATGAGTTACTGACCAAGATAGAGTTAAAAGCTGGAAGGAAGTCGACTTGATGCGTGACAAGCAAAACAGTCTTCCGGGATAAAGCTTCCATGACATATTCCTGCAACAACAACGAGCAAACATCTCAACATTTCTTGAACTTAATACGAAAACAAACAGAAATTTCACTGTTCTTGAGAGGAGATCACGTTAAATAAGCTAGTCGCTGTATGTGCATCCACGGCGCTGAAGGGATCATCCAACAGATACACATCCGTGTCCTGATACAGAGCGCGTGCAAGTTGGATCCTTTGCTTCTGCCCACCGCTCAAATTGACACCTCTCTCCCCTATTTGAGTCTGATCGTCAAAGGGAAACATCTCGATGTCCTTGGCCAGGGAACACTTCTGGATTACTTCTCGATACTTGACAGAGTCCATGGCCGATCCAAATAGGATGTTTTCTTGTACTGTTCTGGTCTGGATCCATGCTGTCTGAGACACATTCGCCATCCTACTGCGAACATGAACCTAAACACGTGTCAAGGATTAACAGTAAGTCTTCAATCATATCAGTTGGTAATTGATTCAATTATGACCCAATAATCCATTAGTGGCGTGATTACAATGTACAACTAGAAATTCCCCAAAGGAGAAGATCAACAAATGACTTACTATGCCATCGATAAATGGAACTTCTCTGAGAATTGCAGCTAAAAGGGTAGATTTCCCTGACCCAACTTCCGCACATATAGCTACTTTCTCTTCTTTTCTGACCGACAAATTTATTTTCCTCAATGTCACATTCGAAGTACCACTGTCCCAAGAAATCTCACGTGAATCCAAGAAAACAGCCATTTGCAGCACCTCAGTATCACTCTGTTGCTTTGTTGGTTTATCTTCCAATTCAGTTGCCTCTAGAAACTCAGCGATCTGAGACAATGAAACCTTAGCCTCGATGAAGGACCCGACCACTTCCGGGATCAATCTGATCGGTTGCTGAACGATTCTTAAACTCGCCAAAAATATGAAGACATTGCTTGCAGTCAAGGGAATGCCCATGAAGTAGCATGCCCAGAAAGTGACGACGGGAACCAAAACCGGCGAAGACCAGTACAGGACCAAATAGTTACCCTTCTGCTGCAAAACCGCCGCAATCCACTCTGATTCGTCTTTCCTCAGCTCCTCGATTGCTTTCTTGAAGTGCTTCTCCCGGGCATCCAACGTCAACACCTTCATTTTTGCAAGCGCCTCCGCGATCGCCTTCAGCCTTTTATCTTGAGCCTCCATGAGTCTTCTTTGGTACTTGAGTTGCAATTTTGCCATTGGATGAGTCACGGCAACGGTCAGTATAAGTACAGTCAGAGCCGCCAAAGTTGCGAGCCCCACGGCTTAGTAAACAATGACTAAGGCAAGGCACAGCTGCAGGCTAGTGGACCATATCTGGTGAAACCAGTAAGGAAACTCACCGATCCTATAAGCGTCTGAAGTGACATAATGTACTATCTGGCCTGGAGAGTGAGCCATTTTCGCTGCACAGGAGAGCTGCAGTTGCTTCCGACAAATCACCGCAGATAGAAAAGATCTTATTCGGAGTCTGATCAGTCTTGCTCTAAAATATTATTGCCTTTCCGATAGAGATTCCAAGCATTTGGCCAGGAACAATCCTCCGGCTAGCACGTAACCCTCATACTTGAAAGCATCCTCACCTTCAGCGACCATGATGAAGGCGCTAAGGAACAAAGGCCCGGTTGAGAGGGTCAAGACCTTGATCAAAGCGAAGAACCCGGAAACCAAAATACCTCTCCATTCGCAGTAAAGTATCACGGACATGATAGAGTAGGCATCATACGGGTTCTTCTTCTTTTCTTTGTGCAGTTGCTGCATGAACCTCGAATAACATGTTTCCGCTCATTCTTCCAACCTGAGACGCGGAATGTCATCATCTTGGAGGATTGTCTCTTTCCCCAATTTCATTAGCGGATTCAACCACCGAAACGACATCTTGTTGAGAAATCCCGCCGTGGCAAAAGGAGTGACGCCGGGGTTCCATTCTCTGTCCAGCAGAGGTTCGTACACAGCACCATTTTCACAGTCCTTGCTATTCTCCATGTAATTTTCTTCGAGGACAACTTACAGAGTAAGTCAAACAGAACACACAAAAATGAGCAAAATATCAAGTCAAAACATAACCAACGAGGCTTGAGAATTGCACCAACGGAACTCTTCAATGATTTCCTCGTAATTAGGTGAATAGTTGCGTGTCATCCACTCGATTTGCCGAGATTATCAAACAATGAGCTAAGATGATGAATGAATCGTGGTGTTGGGAAGACCCTGATACATGCCTGGACGAGAAACCGCCAAATGAACTATCTGATTAGAAAAAGGAATTGTCCGAAGAGAAAAAAAGGCAATGTCCTCAACACCAACGAAAAGCAAAAATCAAGAAGTTCTCGAGTCCTCCTGCCTACGAAAGATGCCATTTTCATGCACATTTTCAGCAAAAGTAGTACTCTCGAAAAGAACGGATAAAGTTTCATAGACGCAAACTTCAAACAAGCAGAAGAAGAAGAAGAAGAAACGCTCACTCCCAAGCTCTAGTCAGCAATCGTCGCCAAAACAGAGGACGAAGGATGCAGAGGTTGACTCTGCTTTCGGTGCAGAAAACAGAGCATCTCTTCTTGCTTCCGGACATTCCATTACCTATTCCGAGGAGCTTTGACCGGGTGCAGAAACAAAGAGCACGTTGACTGGTGGAAATCGAAAAACACCAGGCGACCCAAATCGTGCATGGAGGGAGAGGGAGACAGAGGCCCACCTGCCTGCATTTAATTGCTTGATGTTGCTATATTACATGTTCTGCGATTTTCACTTTAAAACAAGGCATGGCAGGGGGGACGAGTAAAAGGAACGGTTGAATCGGCCGATCGCTCTTCTTTGCTGCTTCTTTTTTTTCCTTGGATAGGGTGCGCGTGCGCGTGCGTGGGAGAGACAGAGAGACAGAGAGGGAGAGACAGAGTGGATCTTAATTTCACAATTATGTAGGGTGAGGTTACACTTAAAAACTGAAACCTATCCGTAGGAACAAACTCCTCGTTTATCTGCATACCCTAAAATTAAGAACCTACCGTGTCACACAGGTGGAATTGATTCCAGGTTCTGCTTAGGTTCCACCTAAATTGTTAAGTGAATAGTTGCAGTGGTTTTAGTTTACACACTCATCACGATACGTCATGAAATATCGCATGATTGCGCGAAGATATATACCATGAAACACAATAAAAATTGTTATTGGTTATAGACTTCGGGTTCCAGATTTCAAGTTCTAGCCTAAAATGCGAAACCTGCTCTTCGGAACAGGTTCTCCAATTTTTAGAACCTAAAACCTATCATGGATAACTTGAAACCTAAAATCGAACCGGTCAAACAGTCGGGTTTTAAGTTCTATCCTAGAACCATGCTCACCCCAATGATTTTGGCTCTCATATGTTGTTGGGGATTGATTCTAAGCGATTTTCCATTTAAAAAAAGAAGTGAAACGTGATTTGATTTTACAAAATTTGCTAAAGAGATCTTATTAATTGTTAGAATTTAGTTGAGATATGCTCACTGGAAGTCCCAAAACTTGTTATGAAGGTGCAATCGAATACTAAAACTAGGAAAAAATGCAATAGAGATGTGACTTTTTTAAATATTATCTCTATCCTACGTGGTTAAAACGACGTCGTTTTGGTCCGAATCTAATTTTAATATAATTTTTATTTAAATTAATTATAAAAAAATATAAGATAAAATTAATATTAAAAAAATTGATTCTCAAAGCCCTCGCCGCCGACGGGAAGGGCAGGGATGGTGAGGAAGTGGTCACCTGGGGTCGCCGGGCGCTGGCCAGGGGCCGGCGTCCCTCCCCAACTAGAAGCAAGGGCCTGCTGGCCACCAATAGATTCAATTGTATTTTCATGATAAGTTTTAGGACTTTTAATAAACATATCTCAATTTAGTTTTATCATAGTTAAAAGTTGTCATATTAGAAGTTTTGGGGGAGAAAATGCGCTAAGAGAATAAGTCTTCATGCAATGAGTCCTTATATCGTTTTTAATTTTCGATGACCGGTCGGGATTAAGTAAGTTTTCGATTCCAATCGAAACAGGATCCAATCTCGTAGAGTACATTGCACAAAGTCGAAGGCTTGTCAAAAATATTTTCGCGTGTCCTTGTTATTTTCACATTGAATCGTGCTAGAGAAACAACAAGACTTGCTTGGCTCATGTCCTAATAAGAGAGTTATCGAATTAATTAATAAAATTTACCTGATCGAGTCATTGCATATTCGTGACATGCACAAGCGCAATCAATGTTTCGAAAATATTGAATGTTTCGGAAATATGTCCAGCAAGTAGAGCCGGCAATATGGGTCATATGTCCATTTTCTGACTCATTTTGAGAAGACCCCACTCTATATGGGTAACTCACTTTTTTTCTAAAATGGGATAAAATGGATTGAAAAAAACTAAAGTCCAAAAAACAGATTAAAATATGGGTTATCTTTTTTACCCATATTTCAACCCATTTTTCAACTCCACGTCACTCGGAAAAAGGTGAACCCCACGCTTTGGAAGCCATTGGAGTCTTCATCTTTGTTTCCTTCTTCTTCACCGAGTCCGAGAGTAACGAACACAGAGGAAGATCACTCGACGGAGACTACTTCTGCCGCGACAGCCCACTGCGAGTGTCTAGCTCGTCCAAAATTTGCTATTCAATCTTTACGCATCCGGAGGCGGTGACATGATACTTTGCTGTCGGATGTTCGACGAAATGCCCCAAAGAGACGTTGTGTCGTGGACTGTCCTCATCACTGCATACACGAAGGTTAGGAGGTTCGATGATGTCTTGACGGCGTTCAAGCGGATGTTGCTGTTCGAGTTAAACCTGAATCGGGTCATGATGGTGAATGTGTCGGCCGCTTGTTCGAGTGTTTGTGAGGTCGCCGGCCTCGGACGGAGGAGGGAGGAGTCGTAGAGGGGGAGGAGGGAGGAGGAAGGAGGAAAAAAGAAAAAAAAAAAGGAAAACGAAAAAATAAAAAAGAAAACGCTTAAGAAATACGGGGTCGGGTATGGATTGGGTCGGATATGGGTCATAAAATTATTATTGTATAGAAATGGGTCAAAACAGGTTATATGAGTCAATATGGGTCGGACCATATCCGACCCGACCCAAACCCGACCCGATCCACCCGTTTGACACCTCTACCAGCAAGTGCTCGGGAGTGTTCGTTAATAGGGCATTTACTAAAGAGTGCACCAGATTGTACTTGTCAAACCCTCAACCTGCCCAGAATGCTACGGGCTTCGTTGATGAGGCCTAAGCTCTTGACAAGTGCACACGGGCAATCAACGTTTTTAAGAGCTTTTGTCTAGAGCAATCTAACCATGCAGCAGATTGGGTCTGTAAAGCCCATGGATCTAGCTCTTTATATCCCGTTTGGATTGCTAATCCCCCAAATTTCTTTGGGATCTTTTTATGTTTTGATGCCCCTAGCTTCGGCTTTCACTTCAATTTTTTTGTTGACAAAAGAAGTATTATTAAATTGAAGTGAAAGCCAAAAAAAAAAAGGTTCGGGCACATCGTGAGTCATCCCTAATTTCTCAAACTTTCATATCAAAGAACGATTTCATTTTGGAGAATTTTTTCACGTTATCTTGCTAATGTGGATGTGTTACCAACATGGAAATTGAACATCAAACAACTAATAGCAGAAAGGTTAACGGGGGCAGATTTGAGAGATATTGAAAATTGATGATTTTTTTTAAATAAAAAAAAAGTGTGGGACAGATCCATGACCATAGTTAAAGTTGGAGACCTTTTTAGACACACACAAAAAAAAAAAAATCGGCCAGGTCTTGGACTGGACCTAAAGTTTGGATCTTTCTTTGAAAAAAAAAAAAAGTTCATGACAAAATTGGCACTAGACCTAAAGTTTATGATTATTTTTTGTGAAAAAAAAAAGTTTGGAGTAAAATTGGGATTGAAGCTAAAAGTAAGATTTTTTCTAGGAATTAGGCACAGTGTATGTATAAAGTTAGTGCGAGTTAGTAGGCTAGATAGCAAATTGACGCTCCATACGTGGCTTTCTGTGGTAGACGCTTATTAAGAGCTTCTCTCTTCGTACGCCAGATTGGTATTTTCAGAGATGTTTTGCAAAATATGATGAGTTGAGAATGGCTAATTCAATCATAAAACTTTTTAATTGTACTAATTTAGTCCTAAACCTTTTATTTTTGTATCAATTAAGCCGACCAATTTTGCTAAAAATCACTAATGTAACACCAGTCGTCCTATGCGGCACGGCCGACGTTGACGTGAACATTTTTCTATAAATTCTTAATACATGGTTATTTTAATAATTTTTTCCTTTTTTCTTTACTTTTCATTTACAATTGAGGGCCGATGAAGGTCGCCAGCCTCAATCTAAAAAAAATAAAGCAAAAGAAAACTAACAAAACATAGAAAATACTTTAAAAATTATATTAAAAAAATGTCCACGTCGGCGCTGGCCATGCAATGTAAGATGACCGATTTTCATCTCGACGATTTCCGGGTAAAACTGGCCGGATGGACTTAATAGGCATAAATGCAAAAGGTTTAGGCCTGAATTGACCTCAATTAAAAAATTTCGGACTGAATTGATACTAATGTAATAGTTTTATGACTTTTTTGACACCTTCTTGAGGTGAGTGTATTGATCAAAGACAGTAATACCAACTTAATAGCCTGCTCACAACCTAAGATGTCGACACATTTTAAAACATTCTTTTTTTCTCTTTTTCATTTAATTTTTAGATTCAAATGATGATAAGATATATAGACGTATTATTTTTGCTGCAAACTTAAATTTAAGTGTCATTATTTTAGATTATTATTTTTTCTAGATATGTACTTTGTTGGAAAATATCCGATTTCATGATGCGTTGCTAACACTTTTTACAAATAATGTCATAAAATTACGTGTGTATACCGTGATTCAAAGAAAGACAGAAAGAATTGGATAAAACTCTATCCATATCTAATTTTTGTTCAAGTTTTGTGATGCAATAAACATATATGCTCCATTTATTTCGCATAAAATGTTTATTACAAAATATTCTCTGAATAATAATCGCTTGTATCATTCGAAATAATTAGCTAATGGAAAGTATTTTTATTATTGACTATAATTCATGTCTAAATATTTTTGTGAAAAATATTTTTCTTTCATTAATTTTTTTAAACGATACAAGCGATTTTTTAGGAAAAATATTTTCTAAACCATTCATTTTTCCTGAAATAAATGAAGCCACAAAGTTATAAAAAAAAAAAATTGCTACTATTTTCAGTTTCTTTCCTAAGACTTGAGATTCCAAATCTCACTCCTCGCTCTTATGCCTACCTGTCGCCGGAACTTCTTCGTTTGATAATTGCATTGAAGATTAAGGGTTGGTTTGATTAGGGAAAAACTCCATGAAAAAGCAAAGTCATTTCTCGAAAATCATTTTCCAGGAACATTTTCATTTGTTTTGTGGTCTCATTTGTAAAATAACTTCAATCTTATGACTTTATTTGAGTCCAAAAAATAAAAATTAAAGTTTTTAAATATTTTCTTTGTTTTTATATTATATTATTTTGTATATGTTTATTCTTTTTCTTTTTCTTGTTGTCTTTTTCTTCTTCTCCACCGATCACAAAGCCTTGATGACCAGCCACACGAGATGGCCGGCGAGGTCGAGCCCGCCAGGCAATTGGTGAGGTCCGGGATCGGGCGGGCTCGAGCCTCTCCGAGATCTGGTGACCGGTCGTCCACCATCGCCGAGGCATGGTAGCCAGCAGCTAAAGAAGATAAAGAAAAAATAAATGAAATATAAAATTTTTAAAAAATTAAAATATTTAAAAATGAAACTATATTTAGAATTTAAAAGAAGCAATTGAGGAGGGTGTTTTCACCTTTTCACATTGGGGAATTAACTTTTCTATTTTCCTCATGTATTTTTCACTGACTAAGTAATTTTTGGTGAACCAAATGGGTAAAAGTCCGGAAAATCAACTCCCCGAAAAATACTTTTCCTCAAACAAACGCGTCTTACACATATAGACGGACTTGGAACATGAGTTTTGGAGTATCTTAATACTTAATTCTTCAATCAATGTTAAGGTCGATATAAAATCACCTAAAGACTTTTATATTTGCAACAACCCAAAAAAATTTGTTAGTTTAACCACACTTTAACTCCCCACCTCGTGCGTCTTTGTGCCAATGTGCCATACCTGTCTCTTAGTAAATTCATCTTCAAGAACCCTACCACACACATGTTTAAGGTACACGAGCCACAACAATTTTACATGTCCAGCACGTTCAAAATATGAACTCGCGCAAGCGTGTAAAACCGTATTTAAATGCGCAAACAACCAATTTCAACTAAATTTGTTTAAGCGTGTCATAAACAAGTTGAAGCATTCGACCCTACGAATAAATCATGTAACAAGCTGAAAACGCTTTATTGATCATGCGTCGCGAAACGAGTGAATGAACGAAAGTTTCGAGCCCTGTATCTTCAATGGCCAAAAAAAAAAATTTGGCCGGGTGTTGTACGATATGAATGAAGGGAGCAAGAAAGCACAAATGCTTAATGCTACTCCCACCCGTAGGAACGAATAATTTACGGACACTTACTTCTCTGTTGGAAATCTCAATTCCAGGACTACTGTGTTCGGTTAGAGCAGGGGAATAGAACGCCAGATCGATCATCGACCTGCTCTTCGGTCAGTACCCACCGTTCATGCTTGGATCTGAATCCAGCGGACATTCAATTCTTGCGTCTAAGTCAAGTCCAATAATGTTGCTAGCTGCTGCCACTATCTTTAGAGGAAATTATCCCATGAGTCCTAAATTCATTACGCGGATACTAATTCAATTCTAAAATTTCTAATTTTGCCAATTGAATCCTTAATCTTTGCGCAAAATTTCGACATAGTCCTTGGGATCAATTTTCGCTCTAAATCGCTGACATTGTGGTTCAGCCATCGTTGGTCATCTAACGTGGCGATATCTGAATGACGTGGCGGTATTTGAATGTCACGTCGGTGATTTCCGATGAAAATTGATCGAAGAGGCTACATTGAAATTTGGAGCAAAGGTTTAGTGTTCGATTGATAAAATTGAAAATTTTAAGACTGAATTTGCACTCATATATTAAGTTTAAAATTGATTAGGTAATTTATTCAAGGGAAAATTCTGAATAAGGGCCTGAAGTGCTCTTATTTTCTCAAATAAGTGCCTGAAGTGAATCTTGTCTTAAATAAGGATCTGAAGTGGCAATGTCGGTCTTAAATAAGAGCCTGACCTTTCTGGCTGATTAAATATTCCGACCGATCAAAGGTATTTTCGTCCAAAGATAATTAATCTTATTTATTTTTTCTTTTCTTTTTTCTCGCTTATTTTTTTCTTTATTGCGGCTAGCAAGGGCACGGTGACCCTTGCCTAGGCCCTCGCAAGTCATGCTTGGGCGAGGCGACCCTCACCAAATCGAACGAGGCCGGCCTTGTGGAAGGCGAGGGTGGCCCTCACCCAATCAAGTGAGGGCGACCCTTGCCCAGCCCTCTTCAAGCATCGCCGATAGCCGGCCCTCGACCACTGTCGAAAAGGAAAAAAAACAGAAAAAGGAAAAAAAAAAACTCAAACACATAAAGGACGAAAATGCCCTTGACCAGCCGGAAGATCATGCCCTTATTTGAGAAAATAGTGGCACTCCATGTCTTTATTTGGGAAAACGACAACACTTTAGGTCCGTATTTGAAATTTCCTTCGTTCAATAACGTTGCTAGTTCCGTATACACATACATCTCTTGAATTAGTATTGGCACATCTTACCTTTAAGGCTGACGAATAGACAGGTTGTTTTCGCTTTTGTTGGACAGATGGTTTTCGATGTTACGACTCTACTCGATAACATGTTTACAATATTGCTATCAGCAGTATCTTTACAGCTGTTCTTTTGTTTCAATTGAGGTTGCCTCTCCTTCTCCTCTCTCATGCCAATGTTCCTTTCGGATTCAATTCTCTGATCCACTCGGGCTTTAGTTTTCCGGCCACCGCCCCCTATTTCGAACTGAAATTTTTCCTGGTTCCAGTCGATCAGCTATTGTCCATTTCTTTGTCTAACAAAAATCCAAGATAGATGTTCGACGAGCTACAAGTATAAACATGCAAGAAAAATGTGAAATTTTCACCACAAGTCACAACTCCTGTGAATAGATTAGTTTACTCTCTTTCTCGAGCAAAGCAATATCTCTTACGTTTGCATGAAGCCATAAGACCGCAGAGAAAATGCTATATTTACTCTTCTGTTCTTCACAATGCATTATTTACCATTTAATCCTCGTGACTTTATATATAGTATTCAATATTCATGTCCGAAGGGTAAGACAAGACAATGACTCATCATTGAGATCTGATCATTCGTGCTAGTATAATTAGGGGTGAGCGACTCTAGGTTCTGTACAAGCTTCGGGTTCCGTGCAAGTTTCACATGGAACCTGAAATCTACCGATCGGAACAGGTTTTTCATTTTTTTGGAACCCGAAACCAACCATGTATACCATAGAACATGGAACCTACTATATCACAGGTTACAGGATCGATTTCGAGCTCTATTCGAGTTACATCTGTATTCTTAATTGAACAATTGTAGTAAATTATCACTTTTGATTATCATCACTAACTGCTACAATTCACTAAGCACGACTCATATTTAGATACACGAATAAATATGAAATATCAACAAAGTAAAATTTTTTCTCATAAATATCGTCAGAAATAAAAGCTTAGATTAATGATTCCATATTAGACACTCATCATTGGATACCATGGAATACTATAAGATCACGTGAACACATGAAACAGAAAAGCACAAAAACTTGTTATAGGTTCCAGGTTCCACTTACCTAGAACCTAGAACTTACTCGTAAAAACAGATTCTCAAATTTTTGAAAACTGAAATATACCCTGCACACCTTAAAACTTGGAACCGATCGGGTTCCTTACCGATTCGGTTCCACGTTCTACTCTAAAACCATGCTCACCATTAATTGATATTCATTTACAACAATAACTGGGTTTTTTAATGTACATGCGATCGGAGGTTAAGGACATCTATCTTGGATTTTATGTAAGTAGATCATATTTGATATCAGTTAAGAATATATCAGAAACGTTCAAAAATAGTGCCGTACCAATGGTCACATGGACTCTGTTCACGCCAGAAAGTGGCTGCGGGGATTCTGCACCAAAGCAAAAGGTCAAAACAGCTAGCGATACAGAAGAGCATCGACCACTTTGTTTTTGAATCACATGCTCACGTTTAATATTACTATGTTGGAAAAAGTGTTATAACAAATGCAAAAAGTAAACACAGAACACAAGGATTTACGTGGTTCGATCAAGGTGATCTACGTCTACGGGCAAGGTAAAACCAGATTCCACTATAATCAAATAGA
Source organism: Rhodamnia argentea (assembly GCF_020921035.1). Taxonomy (NCBI): domain Eukaryota; kingdom Viridiplantae; phylum Streptophyta; class Magnoliopsida; order Myrtales; family Myrtaceae; genus Rhodamnia; species Rhodamnia argentea. The sequence goes on from NC_063152.1 coordinate 32,532,846, forward strand.
GTACAGATTATAGAAGTCGATCTTATCGACCAAACAAAAGCACACGGCTCACAAGTCTCTCATGTAAGGAAAATCCTCCATCTAAACGAAAAAACCCTAGCCGCAATATAAAATATGTCGGCTCGGGTGATGAACCGGACCGAGTACATAAAATTCAAGACATATTTAACAAAAAGGATGTCATAAGTGACATAATTTTCGTACAGTGCTCATTTGAATGGCACAATTTTTTTTTTCGATCACTTGAGTTTCATAACTTATGTATAGTGTTCGCTTGAGTGCCGTAACATTTTTTCCGACCACATGAGGCCATGTAACTTTTTAATCAATCATCTAAATGCCATAACTTTTTAAAGATGTCCACCACAAGTTCTACGTCGAATTTTTGGCACTTGGATGAATGTTTTGAAAAAAGTTCGAGGCTTAAATAATCAATTGAAAGTTATATCAAACGTTTCTTAGAAGTTATGACACTTAAGTGATCGAAATGAAAAACTATGGCTCTCAAGTGAGCGCATGGTGTCCTTATCCCTATGTTGTTGGTTGTAGGCTATAAAAGAAGTCCATCCATATGCAATTTGGAACATCAATTTCTAATGAAAAATTATGTGAGTTATTGGATCAAATAAATTACATCGAAGGATCAACTAAGCCGTTATCATGTATCAGTACACCCCGGTTTGTGATTTGTTAAAAAGAATTACTACTTATTGAGACTTTGAAAATTTGCATCTTGATAATGGAAATTGACACCAAAAATCTATAAATTTTTGCCTAATATGCAACATCACCATCAAACTTTTAATTTGTTTAATGTGTTCTTGCTACTATTTCGAAAGATTCGATATGGTGCTTGAGCTTTTAATTAGTCCAATTTAGTCCCTCAACAATTTATGACAGATTCAAATCAATCTTTCAATACCATTCACAAGTTTTCGTAATTGCATCACTGCCTCGATTTTAAAATATATTTTCATTTCAATTCTTTACCAAAACAACAAACAATATACGATATCCTTTAGTTATCTTTCTACCTTTTTGGTCTTTATAAATATTACCATATAGTTTATGTTCTCTATAATAGTAAAAATAGAAACTCATTTAGAATTAAATTGGGTCACAACAATAAACAATCCTCACTGAAATGATGTTATACTAATACGCTTTGGTAGGTTCCCGCTTTCTCTGGCGTCTGGTCTTTTGACCGGGGACGTAACAGCAAAATCATCTCCCTACAGCATTTCCAACTGCTCTAAACGTAGAAACCGGCCTCTCGCGATGCATTCGGATAATGTATGTCGGCTTCCACAAGCTGCTGCATCTCACAAGTTGTCGGGATAATCACTCGCATTCGACGTTCGAGACCAGTACTCCTTGTAAAGCTGCCCGAACAGCGAATCCTCCTTGCCTACCAATTTCATAGGATCATCGTACTCTGCCAATCTCCCTGTCAGATGCAAAGAATGTCATGTATTTCTCACGGCTCTCGTCGGTTCCGACAAAACAGTTCACGGTAAGTTTAACTTTTACCATCACTTATTGACAGCACCATTGTGCAGTCCATGACAGTCGGGATCCGGTGGGCCACAGTTATGACCGTGCAGTCTGCGAATTCCGTTCGTATAGTCCTCTGGAGGACCGCATCGGTCGCGTTATCTATAGATGCAGTGGCTTCGTCCAGGACTAGGATCTGGCTTCGCCTCAGCAATGCTCGTCCTAGGCAAAACAATTGCCGTTGCCCCATGCTCCAGTTAGATCCGTCCTGTACCACTGCAATTCGAGTTTGTGTGAACTGTTAATGATGGACAAGGAGCTTATTATAAAACTTTGCTGCTGTTTGATTCATCGTTACCTAGTGATTCCAGGCCCTTCTCTTTATCTTGTATGACCTCCCGGAGCTGACATTTTCCTAGAACCTTTTTTCCGCAGAAACAATCAATCAGGAAACATAACCGCAGGTACTTCCTTTTGCAGGGGGTGAAGTAATTCAAGATTTAGCTCAGGAGCTCTCATTAGATTCAAATTATGCGCGGTGCATACTTTTTGTAATGCTGGTGCAGTTAGTAATAGAGAGGAACATGCTTCAATCAAACTTCCAGAGACGTTCGGAAATTACCTCCCATATTTCCTCGTCGGTGTGCTCGGACAAGGGGTCCAGGTTGTATCGAACTGTCCCTCCAAAAAGTGTCGGATCTTGTGGGATGACCGCAAAATGTGATCTCAGGTCATGAAGTCCGATAGTGGTTATGTCTAGGCCGTCGACAATTATTTTCCCATTGGTAGGTTCCACGATACGGAACAAAGCACTGATGAGAGTTGTCTTTCCACTACCGGTCCGGCCAACAATCCCAATCTTGTGCCCTCCTTTTATTTTACAGCTTATCCCATGAAGAACGAGGGGGGAATCAGGCCGATACCTTACCTGTTAATGTCTCGATGATCAAACCTAAGTGAACTACAAGACAAGTCCTGAATCAAGAGGAGTGTTAGTGGTGCGTGTGTCTACCTTTAGATCATAAATCTCAACATTGCCAGAAGAAGGCCAGTCCGGCGCTGGTCGGCTATCTTCGATCACTTCTGGAGCTTCACTTTGAATGTGCATGTACTGCTCCAGCCTTTCTACAGAAACGATCAAATTCGATAGCGAGCACTGGAATTGGACGGAAATGACCAGGAAGACATTTAAAGATAGACCGTACGACAGCGCCATTCCAACATATCCTGCATCAAATCATCGAGTGAGGCCTGATGGTATTGAAAAGGGAAGTGAACCAACGTGTCAACGCATAGCTGCTTTGACATTAGATTAAAAATTGCCTAAATAAAATGATACATCTACAAGAGCCAAGCTTCTAGGGAAAGTCTCGATATGAAGAGCTGAATTGAGGTTTTTACTGATACGAACCGGAGGAAGAGGACCCGAGATCAAGAAAAGTAATTGCGAGGGCCGAGGACGTTAGGACAATGGCACACAGGACTTCCAGACGTTGGACCAGCCACTCATTGGCCGAAAAGCTGTGAAAATACGGACTTGCATTCGCATCAATAAGGCAAAGACTTCTTGAAAAGAATCGGTCTTCCTGGCCAAATGCTCTGATTGTCATCGCTCCGGCGATGGACTCGGCGAGGTGGCTTGCGAGTGTAGACTTGGTGGTGCCGTCTAGTCGCATCAACTCATTAGAAGAAGCGTAGTAGTATTTCTGTAGCAAATGAAAGATAAAAGCTAATGCTGCACTAGAACTCAAGAGGTAGGTGTGCAGAATTTTGCCTATTATGGAACAATTAATTGATTTGAGGCATGAGCATTACCTGTATGATCAGCGTCAGATAAATCATGGGTATGATCACAAATAAAACCGGCCATGTGAGAAAAGCGAGTATCAGAAAGCTCGAGTAGGTATTCATCGTGGAACCGAGGGCAATGGTTAACTTGAACGCCACGTCGACATCGATGATGCTTAAGTCTGAAGAAACCTATAAAATTCAGCAAATCCTGTCATTCGTCTTAAACATGTTCAAAGCGCAGCGATTTCACAGTATGTTCTTACCCGGCTGAGTATTCTTCCCAAAGGAGTTGAGTCGTAAAAGGACATTGGCGCTCGGATAAGGGAGTGCAACAACCCAGAGAATATGGCGTACGAGGCACCGCAACCTAGATAGACTATGAAATATGACCTAATAAGCAAAAAGAGACCGAGGACAATGCCGATCCCAGTGTAAACAGAGTTCAACTCGATGGTGCTCACACTTGTACTGTTGACTTCAGAAGCCAACCAGTAATTTTGCGCGAGCTGCCCGGCTATGAAAATTGCGTGAGCTAATGTTGCCAAGGCGAAAAACAAAAAGCCCTTGTTGTGTTTCATATACTGCAAGTAGGGCTTGAAACCGCTGTCTCCTATCTCTCTTTCTTCCTCCTTAATCAATTGACTTCCCGGAGAGGCCTTGAGCTGTTCCTCTACATCTATTTTCTGGATCTCCTCCTTCAAATATCCGGGCATTCTTGATGAAACCATTCTGATACGATTTCCAGAGCCAGCGGTCGTGTGATGCGCGTCGACAAGGTCCTGAAATTCTTGGCAAGAAGCCATCAACTGATCGTATGAGCCGGCATTTACAATTTGTCCGGATGACATTAACTGTCAGGAAACAAATGAGAGAAGTGAAAAATAGCTTCATAGCAAAGAAAAAGTAAAATCTTCCTTTGGGTTGAGTGAGTTACTGACCAAGATGGAGTTAAAAGCTGGAAGGAAGTCAACTTGATGCGTAACAAGCAAAACAGTCTTCTGGGATAAAGCTTCCATGACATATTCCTGCAACAACGCGCAAACATCTCATCATTTCTTGAGCTTAATACGAAAACAAAAAAGAGGTTTCACAGTCCTAGAGAGGAGATCACATTAAATAAGCTCGTCGCTGTATGAGCATCCACGGCGCTGAAGGGATCATCCAACAGATACACATCCGCGTCCTGATACAGAGCGCGTGCAAGTTGTATCCTTTGCTTCTGTCCGCCGCTCAAATTGACGCCCCTCTCCCCTATTTGAGTTTGATCGCCAAAGGGAAACATCTCCATGTCCTTGGCCAGGGAACACTTCTGAATTACTTCTCGATATTTGACAGAGTCCATGACGGATCCGAATAGGATGTTTTCTTGTATATTCCCGGTCTGGATCCACGCCGTCTGAGACACATATGCCATCCTACCATGAACGCGCACCTAAACATGGATGAAGGATTACCAGTAAATCTTCAATCACATTAGTTGATGTATCATACATTGCAAGTCATTATAGGCAACTGGCCGTAACAGGAAATAGTACAATTCTCACGTTACAGTGTACAACTAGTGACTCCCCAAAGGAGAAGATTAATCAATGACTTACAATGCCATTGATGTATGGAACCTCTCCGAGAATTGCAGCTAAAAGGGTAGATTTCCCTGACCCAACTTCCCCACATATAGCTACTTTCTCTCCTTTTCCGACCGACAAATTTATGTTCCTCAATGTCGCCTTTGAGGTACCACTGTCCCATGAAATCTCACGTGAATCCAAGAAAACAGCCATCTCTGGCACCTCATCATCACTCTGTTGATTTGTTGGCTTATTTTCCAATTCAGGTGCATCTAGAAATTCAGCAATCCGAGACAACGAAACGTTAGCCTGGATGAAGGACCCGACCACATCAGGGATCAATCTGATCGGTTCCTGAACGATTCTTAAGCTCGCCAAGAACATGAAGACATTGCTCGCGGTCAAGGGAATGCCCATGAAGTAGCATGCCCAGAAAGTAATGGCAGGAACTAAAACCGGTGAAGACCAAAACAGGACCATATAGTAACCCTTTTGCCACAAAACAGCTGCGATCCACTCCGATTCGTCTTTCCTCAGCTCCTCGATGACTTTCTTGAAGTGCTTCTCCCAAGCATACAACTTCAACACCTTCATATTCGCAAGCGCCTCCGAGATCACCTTCAGCCTTTTATCTTGAGCCTCCATGAGTTTTCTTTGGTACTTGAGTTGCAATTTGGCCATCGGAGAAGTCAGGGCGACAATCAATATGAGCACCATGAGAGCCGCCAAAGTTGCGAGGCCCACAGCGTAGTAAACAATGGCTAATGCGAGGCACAGTTGAAGGGAAGTCGACCATATCTGGTGAAACCAGTAAGGGAACTCACCGATCCGATAAGCATCTGAAGTGACATAGTTTACTATCTGGCCAGGAGAGTGAGTCATTTTCGCCGCACTGGAGAGCCGCAGTTGCTTCTGACAAATCGCCGCCGACAGAAAAGATCTTATTCGGAGTCCAATCAGTCTTGCTCTAAAATACCATTGCCTTTCCGATAGAGATTCCAAGCATTTGGCCAGGAACAATCCTCCGGCTAGCACGTAACTCTCATACTCGAAAGCCTCCTCACCCTCGGCGACGGCGATGAAGGCTATGAGGAACAAAGGCCCAGTGGAGAGAGCCAAGACCTTGGTCAAAGCAAAGAAGCCGGAAATTAAAATACCTCTCCATTCGCAGTAGAATATCGCGGACAAGATAGAGTAGGCGTCACATGAGTTCTTCCTCTTTTCTTTGTGCAGTTGCTGCATGAACCTCGAGTAACATGTTTCCGCTCGTTCTTCCACCCTGAGACGCGGGATATCCTCATCTTCAAGGATCTTCTCTTTCCCCAATTTCATCAGCGCATTCAACCACCAAAAGGACATCTTGCTGAGTAATCCCGCCTTGGCGAAAGGAGTGACGTTATCGCCCTGTTCTTTGTCCAGCAAAGGTTCATGCACAAAGCCATTTTCGCGGTCCTCGCTATTCTCCATGTAACTGTGTCCTCCGAGAGCACAGAAAAGCAGAAGGATCGCTCCAGGAAATGGTAAAATATCCCTCACCAATGACAGTCAAAACTAGCAGCAACCAACAGACCGCTTGGAGCAGAAAGGCGAGCCACTCATGCAGAGGTGATAAGGTAGCATCCTCGTCCAAATTTCCTGAAGATTATCCAAACTCCGAGTGCGGACGAATGAGTGGAAACTGCGGTCGCAGTTGTAGTTTTCTTCGAGAACAACTTACAGAGCAAGACAAAGACAAGAGTACAAGATGAGTTAGATATCAAGTCAATCACGAAAATGTGGTTGGGACAAGAACAGGATTTGACAATGGACGCGAGCCCGGAGCTGCTGCTATCTCCAACTTGACTCGAGCACCCGAGAGCCGTATCAAATATTCAAATCTACGAGGCTTGAAAAGTGCATCAACGCGAATTCAGTAGGCGAATAGTTGTGGATAATCCACTCGATTTGCTAAGACTATTAATCAAGCTACAGAATCAATCGTATTGTTGGGGAAACTACCTGATACACACATAGACAAAAAGCCGCCAAATGAACTATTTGATTAGAAAAGGGAATTGTCGAAACAGGAAAATGCAATGCATTCATGTCTTCAATACCCACGAAGAGCAAGAATGAAGAATTTCTTGAGTCCTCCCACGCACGAAACACTCCTTTTCATGCACAGTTTCAGCGACAGTAGCACTTGAAGAGGACGGATGAAGTGTCACGCGCAACCAAAATCAAAACTTCAAACAACAACAACAACAAGAAACACTCACTTCCAAGCTCTAGTCAACAATCCCTGCCGAAAACAGAGCAGGCGAAGAAGGCAAAGGTTGACTCTGCTTTCACTGCAGAAAACAGAGCATCTCTTCTTGCTTGCAAAGAATCCATCATCTGTGTCCGAGGAGCTTGATCGGGTAAACACAACAAAGAGTGACTTTGACTTGTGAAATCAAGAAACACTGGGCTCCGCAAATCATGCATGCAGAGAGAGAGAGAGCCACCTGGCCCTATTTCTATGCTGTAGTTTTTAAATATCATGTAGCCTCCTGGCCCTATTTCTTTGCTGTAGTTTTTAAATATCACGTACCCCACACGATTTTCACGTTAAACAAGGCCGTGTCAAGGTGGCTTCTCTTCTTCTTCTTCTTCCTGGAGATGATGCGAGTGCCTGCGAGAGACAGAGAGGCCGAGAGACGCAGAGAGACACAGTGAACAGTGCTTTCCTGAGTTTATGGACGGGATGCGACAGCCACGCTTGCGAGGACATTCATGCAGATCGCAGACACATAACATGCATCCCAAGGTCAAACTTATGGAGACGATGCCAACCTTTCATGGACGGTTGACTGCGAGATCTACCTCCAACTAAAGGTCGCATGAATGAGACCGTATGTACGGAATTTTCTTTAAAAAATGACCATCCGAACCTAGGCGCGCATTCCCTTTTAACAAAGCCATGGCTACTAGAGAGGAAAATCTTAGCGTGTGCTCATAATTAAGATTCTGTAGTTGACTGCCGGTAATGCTTTGATGCTATGACAGACCTGTCTTTATGGAATGAGCGGGTCTCTACAGACTGGATCAACGTAATTTATCATTCAAATTTACTTGCTTTATTTGACTTGCATCTTTATCTTGAAATTTTTTTGTATCATATCTTTATCTTAAATTATGTACCTCTTTTTCAGGTGAAATGAAAACTTCCCTTGCAATCAAAAAATATAAAATACTTACGCAATATTGTAAAAAATAAAAAAATGCAAGTGACAAATTAGTCGAGCAATAGCACGGTCCAAAGTAGAACCAGGCTCGGCTAAAACCGATCGGATACGTGCAAAAATAGATTTAAAAAGTAATACAATAAAAATAAGAAAAAAGGTTTGAAAACTAGCCTAGCAATAGCATCACAGTCTTGTGCTTGAAAGATAAGTTGAAAATATATTAAAAAAATAAAAATAATCACTAAATAGATCTATAAAGTAACAAAACAAAGATGAAATAAATTAAGCTATAAAAATAGCATGTTTGTTTGGAAATAAGAGGAAAGAGAAATGTCTTACGATAGATGATTGGTCGAGAAGGTCATACTGATCGTATACTGCGATTATATCGAGTATATTATACAGAACGTGTACCCTAGACAACTAAGTGTTTTTTTGTCGAGATTTGTAGTTTAATAGAAGTTATGCGATTCCACCATACATGCCTACATTTTTTTATTTTTTTTTTGTGGGGGGTGGGTGGGGGTGGGGGTGGGGGGGGCCTGGGGGCTACCAGGAGGATCGAACTGACGCCTCCTTCGAGAACCGAAACTACTGACTGCTGAGTATGGACGACTTTGGTCATACGTGAGATCCCAAATCTCAGTCTGAAAATGAATAGAACGGAAAGATCGCCGACAGCGTTTGTCCTTCTCTTTCGATTATCGCATTGAAAATTGCAGGGCATGAGACTTTGGAACGTCTGAATATTTAAGTCTCCCCGTCTGTCTGATAATTGACATGAAATCGCCCTTCTAGGCGTCGATATTCGCAAGCGCTTTTGGTTATTTTAACTGGTCTTTTCGATGCCCCCACGTCGTCGAATCTCAGTGCTGGCAAATTGGTGTCCTTGTTACCATCTCCATTTCTTATGAAATTTCAGGTTTAAGATGAACACGACCAATTTTTGTTAATGTGCATCGAAAGACTGCGCAAACGAGGTTAAAACGTGTCGGAGCTCGCGTCGTCTCAACAGGAATGGAAGGTTCTCGTTTCAACGTGTTTCGGCGTGTTATGAACGAGTTGACATGCTCAACCATACTAGCAATGCTTTTGTGATTCATATATAGGATTAACCCGTGTATAAAAAGACCGCGCATGATTAAACTCCGGCCGGTCACACCGAATTTCGCATTGTGTGAACCAGAAAAAAAATGTCCAAGAAGTTCTGAACCTATCGGACTTTTGCCAATTCAATCTTAAACCTTTTAATTGTGTCAATTGAATCATAAACATTTTAATATTTTGCTAATTAAGTCCATCTAATCAATTTAGAAGAAAATCGTTGGCATAGACGCCAGCCGTATTACGTGGCACAATCGGCTTTGTCATGGATAATTCTTAAAAATGTTATAATGTTTTTATTTCAAAATTTTTATCTCTTATTTTCTTTTCTTTTCTTTTTTCTTGTTTATTTTTTATTTTTTATTTTTTATCTTTCCCGAGAAAAAAATAGAAAAAAATGAGAAAAAGAAAAATTAAATAAGGAAAAAGAATAAAAAACAAAAAAAAAATTTGGAAAAATATTAAAGTATTATTAATTATTATTCACGCCAACGTTGATAGCTATTCGTAGAACGGTCGGCGTCCACCTTGACAATTTTCGTATAAAATTGGCCAAATAGACTCAATTGGAAAAATATCAAAAGGTTTAAGACTCAATTGACACAATTAAAAAATTTATGATTAATTTGACAAAAGTATAATAGATTCAAGATTTTTTGGATAATTTTTCTCATATGAGCAAGTTAGCGTCTAAAGTTTTCAGCCCGGTCCCTTCAACGGGAATGAAAATTTGGCCACATGTTACACGATATCCTACAAAAGCAGAAATGCCGGGTCCTGCCCCCCTCCAGATAGGGCCGAGATGTGAGATCACTTGACTTTCTCCGTCCAATATCTCAATTTACCTTATCAGCACATAAAAAAAAAAAGTAGAGATTAAAGCTTACTTGTCACATTGTGTTTATCCAAAGTAGCGACATGAAGTAAAAAAAAAAAAAAAAATTAACCCGTTTCCTCAGTCAACACCTACCGTTCATGCTCGTGTCCTAAACCCAGCACACATTCAAATTCATGCGTCTGAATCCAGTCCAATGATGCTGTTGGTTGCCACTAATAAAACTTCACTTAGAGATAATTGATCGCTTCTCCGTCGCGGGGACCAAGGAAAATTCGCATATCGATTAGGTTTAGAACTTTTCTGAAATTTGTTGATCACTCGTGACCTTTTTTTGATAATTTTCGCTCGTTAAGGACAGATCCTTTCGAAATAATGTATACTGGGATCTTGAATATGTCGGGTGTTATATCGGCTTACTCTGGAGGTTGCATTTATGTTTGATAGAGAATAGCTCGATTTCAACGGTCGTTGGAACTCGGAACTCATACAAGGAACCAGCATCTGCCCGATCCTAATCTTTATGACGGTTGACAATGGCAGGTCCTTAAATTTTTTTTTTTTTGGTCCAAACAGGTCCTTAAATTTAAGGCTAACATTTAGATTAGGTTTTGCTTTTATTGGATGTACGACCGTCAACACACCAGTCGATAACATATTAAATATGTCGGTTCTCTTTACAGCCATCTTTGCATTTGAATTGCTGTTGTCTGTCCTTCCTCCTCTCGCGTGCCCGGTGTTAGTTCCGGGTTCACTTCTCCGGTCCGCCCGGGTTTTAGTTTTTCAGCTACACCCCCCCCCTTCCCCCCACGGGCTTCGGACCGGATCTTGACCCAATTCCGGTCGAGCGGCTTTTGTTCATCCCCTTTTTCTTAGTTCCGATCCGACAAAACCCTAGGGTGGGTGAACGACGGTCGAGTTAAGGTAAGGACATGCAGAATCAAATGGTAAGAACATGTATTAAACACTTTAGTCTCTTTCTAAAGTAAACCAATTTCGTAACATATGGAACATAGATAAGATGCATTATTGACCTATCAGTCCTTTTCGCAATGCATTTTCTTCATCGTTTCCACACGCAATCATGGAACATTAGGTCTCGGGGAATCACATGAACACAAGTCGTCTTACGTGTGCTCCTTGATCAGTTTTTGTTTTTTTTTCCTTAGTACTTCTGCCCAAAGGGTAAGAAGATGACTCATAACTTGGGCTCTTTCCATATTGGCGGAGACAGTCTCGGACAATTATCTATTCCTCTTTGAAGATGCAAAATTGATTTTCCCCACTCAATCATGCAATTCCTCACCAGGATTTATTATAAATTCAAAAAATTGTGGTTGGTCTTGCTTTCTTAATTTGTCGATCGAGACGGGCCTGGCTTTATTCGGTTTTTTTTTCTAAATGTTTTTTTTTTGCTCATTGACACATCAATTTTTCTTACGTGCCCTACAAAGTTCAATAATTGCAGCATGCGATGGATTTGTTTGGTTATTGTATTTTCCCTTTCGCCTAGGAAAGATGATTTTGATTGGATATACAACAATGGGGTGTCGGGGGTATAAAGGGTTTCTTAGTAAGCATCTCTGGCACTATATGTTTATTGCAAATGAAGTGACCCTTCTATTGAATGTTTTGAGTATACATGGGTTTCCCTCGTTTAATTATCTACTCAAAATTTGTTTACGGCGCCATGTAAACCAAATTTATCAATGACCACATTAAGATCTGATCGGAATATATACGGCTGAAATTCACTGGCACGATGACTTGTTTCCTTAAACGTAGATGCGATCGCACCTTAAGATTCTACGTAGAAGTGATCATTTTTTTTTTTTTCCATGAACGAGGATGAGACAACAAAATGCTTCCTGAATTAGTCTCTGTATCTTTAGCTAATCATCATAAGATTATTCTACTCTATTCTATTTTGGGACAAATACTTTATTTGGTTAGGTTTGTCCACGGGTTGTGTGAACAGGGCAAAAGTTAGGTGTCTGCTTGTCGAGATGAGAGGAAATGCGGAAGCTACCTTGATCAACTAGGATGCTCAAATCTTATTTAGAGCCATGATAAGATTATTGAGATTGGTCGAAACCGATACATTAAGTGATATCTATCTCGTATCATAAGTGACTATTTGAATAGATATATCATATTCAACGTCTAATAAGAATTTGTCAAAACGCTCAACTATCAAAATTTGTAGATCTGCGTTAGACATTTTTGTCATGATCCAAGAACCTTTCTAGCCAGAAAAGGTAGCGCACTAGGATCTGATGCGAACCTGGAAAACACAGCATGGCGTCCCGACGGTCACGTGTGATCTTTTCATGCTAAAAAGGGATTCTGGGGATTCTGCTCTACAGCAAGAGGACAAACAGCTAGGGTTCAGAAAAATCCTTGGGTTTACAACAAAAGAAGAAAATTAAGACAAGCATAGAAATGATTGCAGCCAAATGGTCCATTGGACTGTCGTCTGCCCTGTAGATGGAAGAAGATTTTAAGATCCTCCTTTTTTTTTATTTTATCTCGAAATAATGTCAAGATTGAGGAAGCACCGACACTCTTCGAGAGCTTTCGTGTCGTGTCCGATACACTCCGAAAATCCGACACTCTCCTACACTCTTCCGACACTCTTTGGAATGTAGTCCACACGTGGTCGGCGCTCTAAACACACGAATCCAATGTCCCAACATACCATTTCGATAAGCACGAGATCAATTTTAAGCATTTTCAATAAATTGAGGGTCAAAATGTAGATTTATCAAATATATATTTATATTTAAGTTACATTTCCAGTCACCCCAAAATTAATATACTTAGTAGGCAAAAAAAAAAAAAAGAAACCTAATCTCGAATCCCTAACGAAAGAAGAAGAAAAAAAAAACTCATCGATATTTTTATATAATCATGTATACATAAAAATATACTTTTAATATATAAGGATTCTCAATGTGTCGGAATTCTCTATTTTTAGAAATGACGTATCGGAGTGTCGTGTCGTGTCGCGTATCACGTGCCAGTATCGGTATACTTAGGTCAAGACCTTATTTTCCAAAGCCAGTACTGGTTGCTGGGCTCTCTGCTGGACAATTTTTAGTGCTCAAGAAAGAAAAGTCATGGAAAAACGAGAAAGAAGGAACTTGTCTGATTAATCGAGTCTAGCAATACGTGGTTCAGATTGAAAAGGACCGAGGGTTGTCGAGTGGGGTTGGGGATTGTGAAGTAAGCTAGCCACCCTACGTTGAGCTTGTATTATTGAGTCAAAAGAGGCGGAGAGGCTAGCCATCACCATGATCGCGGCTATTGGACTTGATCGAATGTATGGAGCTCGACGAGTTGACCTCGGAGGGTCGAGATCGAGCACAAGAGGCCGTGCTCGATCGAGCCCTTCCATCCGTCGTATAAGAATCTCCGGAAACATACTTAAGACAGTTCCAGCTCGCCGTGCACGAGCTGACCGAGAGCACGAGGAAGAGCCACTCCACCCCAATTCAATTTTTTCCGACCATCGGAAGTGGTGGGGCCAGATGGGCAACTCGATCGTGCCGGGACGGGGACTATACTTGGACCACTTTGTCAGCCAGTTGATCATGAGATTGAACAAGCACCACGTACAGAGGAGAGAAGGGTAGATACTTTTCTGTTTTGGTATCAATTTTTATCCTTGAAAATAAAATGATGAGCAATCTAGAATCCCCGAAAGGACTTGATTGATCACCACTCGCACTTTGGATTTCCTTAAGTTGATTTCGCCAACATCTATATCATTTTGATTTTCAGGGCTCATCTCACACTAAAGCCGATCGAAGCTACGCAACACTAAACAAGTTCGTCAGATTAACAACTACGCATCATTTATTTTGCACCAACATGCACGAAATTTTTTAATCTGTCCAGAAGATTCAAATCCGTGAAGTTGCAATTCTACGCACGAGAATGAAAGACACGGATGCAGTTGGGATCAGTGGCAAAAGCGTTGAAGGATAGGTGCAGCGACGGGCGGGGATGGGTGTCATGGCGGAACTAAGGGCGGTTCTGGTTGAGTGCAGGGATGGATGGAGGAGTCTGGCGTTCAGAAAGGTGGCAGTGATGTCGTAAAGCTGGTTATGGTTGGTCGTGGAATGGTAGTGATGGTGGTGGAGGCAATGTGAGGTTGATCTTCCGGTAGGAATAGATAGCATTTGTAGGATGGAACCATGCCTCTCCCTAACTTTCACTGAACTTCAAATCACATGCGAGGGCAGATCTCCAAATACCTGCCCTGAAGTTAAGGCATTTGTGGCAGAATTAAAATAATAAAAGCAAAAGGAGAGTGTATGCAGGTAAAGTCCTGACCTGTCAAAGTTGAGCCATCTCAGTAAAAACTCAATCATAGACATTCCGAATATCGGCAATCCAGGATTTTTATTCGATGTAAATAGCTTATCAAATAATTATAAGTAGCAATCAGTGCTTTTCCACACTCCAGAGATAATCTTGAAAAGCAAACGAATAGATTTTTTCAACTGAGAGCGTAAATTGATCAAAGCTTACAAGAACAAACGATCTCCCCTGCCCACACGCATCCACGAATTCCATACCTCTATATTTCTGATGTGAACAATATAGGCACAGTCAAACAGAGCGATCTGCCCAACTCAAGCAGCAACCTGACCAAATAGCCACTTGCGGATCTGCAAGAGCAGAGATTAATAACTTTTGTCAAAGTCCATCACGAGCAAATATAGATAACAATTGGAGCAGTTTCCAGCAAAACCCCAGCAAACAGAAAATACAAACTTCCTTTGGCGGTTCACTTGTCAATTCAGGATGAAGACAACTCTCTGCTCTAAAATCCTAAGTACAATGTTCGCCTAATCAATTTTGTTTTTCTGTTTGTATAGACCGCATTGACAAAATAGCGAGAGCTTTTGAAAAGTCCCTAAAGAACCCAACCAACAGAAGGGCACCTCCAGTAAACCTCAGTCGCAACCAATTTCATTTTATTCTGACTAATCCGAGCAGACATTTTATGGTCAAAGCACCACCACAAAGCTCATTCCACCAAAATCCTTGTTGGACTTGACAGAATCCAACACTTTTTGTTGAGGTCTATGCCTTGACTACAAGTCGCAGAAGCAGGGAAAAGGCACATCTAAAAAGCATCAAATATTTGATTTCCTGGGCAAAAACTTTTAAATCTTTAAACAGAAGAACTATCATCTTCCACTTCGTGCTCCCATCACAAAATGAGGACATTTAATAAATTTAGATGTCTACAATGACCACTGAACACTAATCAGTGCTTAAGCAGGAGATTTTATCTCAGCCAAGTCTTAGTAACATCCTCAGAAGGTTTTCCACAGAGAGCCCAATAAATTTTGCATAGAACATTAAACATCATGGTGACAAAAGGCACACCATCTTGTTGATTCACTTGCAAAGCAAAATGAGACGATACCAATACTAGATGAAGCAGCAAAAGCAAAGCCATCAGTGATTTCACCATTAATAATGACTAGAGATTTCAACATTTGTTTGTTAAAGAAGCAAAAGCATTCTGGAGATAGAAATAGGAAAGCAAAGTCAAATAATCCTATTTTCTTTCTTTCTGAGCTCAATTGTCATAGTAAGTAAAAGGCAATAATCTCTAAGGCTCTGACCAGTCTATTCCAAAGTCCTAATCTTCCAAATTACTTTTGCTGCAAAAGCAACATAGTATAGGAAATCGTGTGACAATTTACCAATTCATATCAAGCGCTATAAAACGGAGTGGGGTGGGTGGGGTGGGGGAGGAAAGGGGGGCAACAGTAATAACGTAAAACAAGTACCTCTGGAAGCTTTTTCCTGAAGGCAACATCCAATCGCGCATCAAGTGTGTTCTCACACACAATTTTCCCATCTCGGGAAGCCAAAACAACTCCTCCTGAACTGCAACAAAAGAAATGGAAAAAACTTTAGAATCTTTTTTACCAGTGTTGTGTTGCCGACCACAGTCAGATGGCACGAAAAGATGGGCTAGCTGCCTTACAAACCCTTATCATCCAGATGATGATAGCATATATCCCACAAGGCACAGGACCAATTGTTAGTACCACTGCATGCTTTTTAGATGCCAGCAAACTGACCCCCAGTCAGGCTCAGCTTTGCCAACCAACAACAAACTCAGTTATCTATTAGTTTTACCATTTCAGTCACATCTACCTAGTACAAAAAGTATCTCTTACAAAATGAGAGAACTCAGAAAGGTAATCACCAGTGAAGGCCATGGGCATTGTGATGGGAAGGAGCAGGTGGAAGATAAACACGATTGTCGACTATGATTTCCGGAGAATGAACGCTTGCTTTCTTTGCATACTCCTCTTTGGCTGAATCCAGGATGGACTCCACCAGATGCAGGTCATCCTTTCTACAACGAAGTAGCACTGCAGGCTCTTTCAATCTTAACAAACTCTGAAGCATAAAATCAATAATGTTGCAGTGTTAGCTTTCTTTCCAGGTGATCTCTAGTCCAGAGCATTTACAATGCTTACTAAAACATCAACCTTTAAAATCAGAATTAACACTGATGGTATGGAAAGTTCCAATTATTTCAAGTTGCTTCAAGATGATTCAGAAGCTAATGGAATTAATACACTAAACAAATAGTGTTCACCAGCAATGATATGAAGTACGTTAATAAACTGGGAAAAAAAATTAACTGTATGTTGCCATAAACTACTATGTGAAACACCTGATGCTTAAAAAGACCATAATCCAACCATTTGCCCCTTAGAAACCCCCACTTAAAGTCGAACGAAAGAGTTTAAACGGTCAGGAAACAAGTCCACTGTGTACATTTTACTTTATCTCTCAACTCAACACTTTGTGTAAGTAGACGATTATGCGTAAAACATGAGATGTGGAAAATATTGGGAACAAAAGTTTGGGATTCTCATCGCATTTGTAAAATATTTTTTAACATTCACAAACATCAAGAAAACTACCACTCGGCTAGCATGAACATAATTCAGACTACCAAAGCAATTTAAATTTCACAAACCTGGACAATGAGATTGTTCAAAAGATTCTTATAGACATAGTGATCACGACTTGCATTAAGAAGCTCCTTGGCTGCTACCTCTTTCATAGAATTAACCACATCATCTTGAGCTTGAAGGACCCTGATCCGAGAAGCATTCAGCTGCATCGAATATTCACTGCCAGAAGCAACCAGAGAGGAAAATATTGAGCTGCCTAGCATTTCGTCATCAAATTTAGAGTGCCAAGCAAGATCACTTTCAGATGAAATAAATTATGTTGACAGAACAAAAACCCCAAAGTATACTTGTCTATTGCCCTAGTGTGAAGCCAGCAAATGGCAAAACACTTCACATAAAATTAGGAAATACCTACCTGCAGAAAGGCATATTTTCCCTTGCCTATAAGTTTTACTTAAATCTCTTCTATAAATTGGCCAAAAATGTGAAGTTTAGATCTTCAAGCAAATGCAAGGATGGTCATTGGTAACATTTCAACGGCAACATGATAATTAAAAAACAGGCCTTTCAGCAAATAAGAAATCCATCATTTTCCCAAGGTTTCAAATTTCCCTCTTCTTTAACGAATAACAATTTCCTCTAACGAATAACAATTTCCTCCAGCTCACCAAACAATTCAGCATATCCAATAGCATGGTTGATAACCAGTTTTTCCTTGTCTCCCATTCCAAGCAGTAACTCCTGTATCAAGTTTCTCTAGTTTACCGTTGATATGTACCCTATATAAAATATCAGCAGCATCCAATTCTCAGCTATCGACAACAATGCATTCAAATCAACTGTAGGCCATTCTAAATCTCTATCGATTATTCAAATCTCTCAAAATTTGAATGCAAAAAACCTAAATATTTTAACCATGAACTAACTTTAACCTAATCCGAATCCAAAGAAGTTCATCTATTCGGTGAACAAAGACAAAAGAAATTGGCATATAATCGAATAGGGAGGTTACATCTTCTTTCGAATTTCCACTTGCTTCTCCTTGCGCTCATACTCCTGTCTGATCTTCTTCTTTTCTGCTTCCACTAACTGCAACTTCTCGATGTTGAACTCCTGCGACAAACAATCTCACCCGCCTCAACACAACACAACCGAAATTCACCAAAAACGGCGCGTAATCCCCAAAAAAAAGGGAAAAAAAAAACAAAACAAAACCCAACGACCAGCCGTAGCAAAAACCTCCAGATCACGGATCAATCGACTCGAATCGAGAGGAAAGACAAGCGCACGCACCTCTTCAGCAGAGACGGAGATCTCGTTGGCCTTCTCCTCCGCCTCCTGGCGGATGAATCTGACCATCTGCTGAATCTGCTTCGACACATCGGCGTCGTTCATCTTTCGGTGATCGGCGACGAACCGGAGGCGGAGATCGGAACGAGGGAGCGAGGGAGACCGGGCGAGCGAGGAGGAGGAGGGGGACGGGAAACTTCCTTGGATGACGAGATCGATTGAGGCTCGTTCGGAGTTCCGGAGTGAAGCAGGGAAAGAGACGGGCTTGTATACGGCTAACGTGTGTAGGATCACGAGTGGCCGAGAACCCCCAATCTTGTCGTTTTCTTCATTATTTCTGTTCTTTTTGTTTTGGCTAATGAAATGTTTTTCCTTTTTTTTTGGGGGGTTTTTGGGCTTAATTGTCTTGAAAGAATTACACTATTACCATATAATTAATCTTCCTAACTTCCTATAGATCGAAAAGAACTATGGATTATTTTCATTAATTAGCTTTTTCAGCCAAATTCAATTCGTTTGTCTATGGCCTAAGTCCAAAGGTACCATTTTAATCATACGATAAAGCGATTGCTTTGGATGATTTTCTACCGTAACCTACTTAAAAAGTGTTCATGATTAGGCAGTCGAAGATCAAGCTACTTGGCCCTACTTGGGTCCGAGATTTGGAACGAGCGCCCCGATCGGCTGCTTCCAAAAATTGGATTTACCTCGGAAGTCGTTTTGGAAAAAAAATTAATCAAGTAAACCATGGCCTAAGGCTAATAAAATCAAAATTAAAATGAAATAGGTCATTTTCATTTGGATCAATGATTGCAAGATACTCTTAGCAAATTCAGCTCTATTTTATTACAAAAAAAGGTCTTGGTATTGAATTAGTCTTGGAAAGTTGCAAGATTCAAGGGTGCGCGTTTTTTAAGTAGAATTTATATTCCAAAAATACTTATGAAGCATAAATCCGTTTGGTAACACAGTTTCTAAAACAGAAACCGTTTGATCATGCTACTCCATTTTCTATTCATGGAGCATTTTTTTCTTCGAAAATTACTTCTCTCGAGAAGTAGAAAAATTAACTTATGGTCAAAAGTTGATTTTTAGAGTAAAAGTATTGTCGGTGGCGCCCAAGTGTCGGGATTCAAGGTTTCGGGGCCATTCTAGTTGATTTTCCATTCCACGTTTTTGTCTCCCTCTCGACTTGTGCACTCATATTTTCAAAAGGCATCAAAATAATATTGTTTATGAATACTGAATGAGGACGCTAATATCACAGATGCGGGATTCGACTCCCGCACTCTGCAAAAAAGCGTAACGAAAATCGGAGAAAGGAGAATTAGAGATAGGACAAAAAAAAAAGGAGAATGTTGAATGGGGAAGAATAAATTGTTATAGGATTGACTATCAAAAAGGATAAAGATTGCCCTATCTCAAATATTTCCCAATTTCATGAAATTGCTATAGGATTGATGATAAAAAGAAAAGATGAACATTGCCCCTATCTCGAAAATTTGAATCATGAAAATGGGTAAAAACCAAAGTTCTGATTAATGGTATGGAAAGTGAGTTGAGATTTGATAATAACGCTATAACAAGAAAATTGTCTAAAAAGTTTTAAGCCTATTATACAACAGTCAATAAAGTCATAAATCTTTCAATGATGTTAATTTTGATCTCAAATATTTTGATAATTTGCCAATGAAATCACAAATCTTTTAATTGTACCAATTTAGTCAAAAAAACTTTTTGAGATTTTGTCAATTTATCCTAAACCTTTTAGCTCATTAGCAATATAGTCATTTCGGAAAAATTTAACTGAAAATCGATAACATGATGATCTAGTCGGCGCCGGCCGCCCTATGTGAGCGGTCGACCCCGACGTGAATGATTCAATTATATTAAAAAATAAAATTTTATATTGATTTTTTTTCTTTCTTTCTTTACAAGGCCAAGCCCTAGTCGAGGGTCATGACCCTCACTTGCGGCCGGCGAGGGCTTTGCGGCCCTTGCCCTGGGGCTGGCGAGGGTCGATGGCCCCTGTCTAATGGCTTGCAGAGGTCACTAGCCATTTAAAAGGAAAAAAAAAAAGGAAAAAAAAACACAAAAAATAAGAAAGATTTAGATTTTTTTAAAAATTTTCCCAATAAGGAAAGACGAATTCAACAATAAAGGTTCTCCCAAATTTAGCATTAAATTTACTTTAAAAAAAAATGCACCTTCAACAAATATATTTCACTTCAACTTGAATTGCATTATATTTCCTTGGTGCATGGCGTTGTTTAGTGGTGAGCAAGTCGGACCGATCAACCCGGAAATCATTCGGACTAGATCGGTAGTCCGGTTCCCTGTCCTTAAAAATTGGAACTGGTATCCGAGCAATCCAATTTCCGATTCCAAGGGGTATAGGATCTGACCAAACTAGATTGAAATTTTTTAATTTTTTTTAATTTCCAAAAACAGAGGGACGGCTCGGACGGGTATCTTAAACAATAGGGAGGGTTCAAGTAGTGTAGCGTACGCAAGGTATCCAATTCTTAATTTCTCGGACAGAGCACTACAATCTCTGAATCACCCAAAGATTATACCAGCGTGGTATTTGAGTAGAGCCTTATAATGCTAGCGAATTTGCAGAAATTGTTAAATAAAAAAGTGTTTGATGTGAATATGAGCTACCAGTTCGTGTTACTCCAAACTAAACTAATTGAATGGATCGATCGACTGGTTTCCAATGAAGATTCGATATAATTCACGAGATATTGGATAATTTGCCGGTTTCATTGGACCGTTGAATCGGTCCAATCTACTATTCTGAAAATTGGAAACCGGGATCACCGGTCCAGTTCCTGGTTCTTGAGGGGTACCGAACCGAACCGAAAACCGATCACCCCTAGCGTTGTCTCTCTAAAGCAACTTGTACTTGGATCATTCGATTCTAATTTCATTCACCGGATGCATTGAACTCTTGCTTACTTGCAATCACACTTTGACTATCCTACGAACAATTAATTTATCAAAGAGACCATGGAACTAAAATGTTCTGGCCTACAAAGATTACTCTAAATTTGGACCAATTAATTAGTCAGAGCAAGATTCAAATGAAAGGCAATTTTGTACGTAGTGGCCCTGCACTTATCTAGTAGTGAAGTGACCACGCGTTCTTAGCTTAGAACACAACTGATATTACTTCTTAAGATATTGCTCGAATTTAGCTTAGTCATTGTAGATTCTTGGGAGAATTACCTAAAAAGTCATAAACCCTCCAATTCAGTCCTAAATTTTTTTTTCAGCCTATTCAATCTTAAATCTTTTACAATTGTGTCAATTCAGCCCATCTAATGAATTTTGGCTGGCCGGCCAGCTGGAGACCTAATATTTTAATAAATTTTTTGATTTTTTGTTAATTATTTTATTTTATTTTTTTCTTCCCTTCCCCTTTCCCCTTCCCCTTTCATGTTGTACCCCCCCGCGGGTAGCCGGAACTCAGCGATCGGCCAAAGGATGATCGGCCGGGCTCTTGCCGGCCTCGCCATAGCCGGGTGAGGCCGACCACGCTAGCCTAGACCGGCAAGGCCAGCAAGAGCCTCGCCAATCACCAAGATCCGGCGATTGGCTAGACGTAGAACATGGAAGGGGAAAGGGAAAGGGAAAAAAAAAAGAAAACAAAAAAATTTAAAACAAAAAAAAGTCAAAAAATTTGAAAAAAAAATTATTAAAATATTAGGTTGCTAGCCGGTATCCACGTCAACACTGATTGGCCAAAATTTCTCGGATGGACTGAATTGGCACAATTATAATTGATTTAATATTTTTTTTGGTAATTTTCTCCGGATTCTTTAACTGCCAACTCTTTGGATCCTAGGAAGTGTAGTGCTGGTACAGGTAGTATTTAATTGACTCAAAGGGTGATCGTATAGTTCGTGCTTCATTCTAGAGAAAACAATAGTAGTTGTTGAGGAAAATGTATCTAAGGATTAGCCCGTACCTTCCTGGCCACATAATCGGATTGATTGGCAGCTTGATGCGGAAGATTGTGAAGATGACAAGTAGATAGTGTCTTTCACTTTCATTTTGTCACCATCAAACGGTACCGTCGATTCTATGGGAAAATTATTGAAAAAGTCTTAAACACATTATAATTATACCAATTCAGCTCTAATTTTTTTTTCTAGTTGAGTCATTAATATATTTTTTTTCCAATTTAGTCCATCCAGCCAATTTTGATCGGAAACCGTTGACGTGGATTATTTGTAATAATTTTTTAGTATT
Source organism: Rhodamnia argentea (assembly GCF_020921035.1). NCBI lineage: Eukaryota > Viridiplantae > Streptophyta > Magnoliopsida > Myrtales > Myrtaceae > Rhodamnia > Rhodamnia argentea. Next base: position 32,555,353 of record NC_063152.1, read on the forward strand.
TTTGAACTTTTTACTTTTTTTTTTCTTTTTACTTCCATCCCTTCTTTCTCCAACCGATTGCCAAGGTCCGACGATCGGCTCGAGGTAAGCCTGCGAGGTCGGCCTCTCCCAACCATCGCGAATTGTTTTTAAATTATGACAAATTTGCCACGTGTCATCTAACTCAGCAATTCTACGGTAAAGTTTGATTGAAGCTAACGAAGGATAAATGTGTCACGCTTGTACTGGTTTAGCTCTTTTGTTGACCCAAAAATTAATTTGGGATAAAATTTATCGCATGGATACCTATTTGGAATCCTTAATAACCTAAAAATTAATATGAGGTAAATTTATCGAACGAATCAATTTAGGTTTTTTCATAATATTAACTCAAAACCGACAAGTGATCAATCCTCCAGGGGCGTGACTAGACCAATCGATTTTTTTGCCTTGTTTTTTTCATTGCTGGTATTATAAGCGAACCGGTGGACCTAAATAAAGTCCTTACATTGCTTCATCCGAACTCTGGAACGTAAAATTTAAGATCCTCCGATGGCGTGACTAGACCAATCGATGTTTTTGCCTTGGTTTTTTTTTTTTTTTTTTTCATTACTGTTGTTATAAGCAGACCAGTCTTAGTCCAGAACAAGCCCGGTTGATCCGAATCTTTCCTCCTGAATTTAACGAGGAGCACGTTTTTCAACGGAAGGACCGTTCACCAAGCACGACGGGGTGGGTCGGGTAGAGCCGGGACAAAGCAACACGTTCTCTCCTCAGCTTACACAGAACTAGAAGCAACCGAGCAAGGGCCGAACAGGAAAAAAAAAAAAAAAAAGCTCGAGGAAGTACGACGATGTCCAATCGATCATCATGGATCACGAGACCCGAGCGTCACGCGGTCGATTCGTCTCTCTCATTCGTTCGTACTAAAGTCAAAGCTTTGCCGAAAGTTCATCCATGAAGAGATGCATGCACGTCTTGCGATCGGAATCCCTTTTCACTTTTTCCTCTGACAAATTGAGAATTGAAAATCGAAATCGGGGGAGTCGATAGAATTGGCATAACTATAAGATTTATGATCAAATTGACATAATTAAAAGATTTAAAATTGAATTGGCAAAACTTTAATGGATTTAGAATTTTTTGGATAATTTTCCCTAGAGTGGAGAGATACATGCGAAGAACCTGTGGGAATCACAAAAGTCCGCAATCCCCCGATGGCAAATCCTGTTGTTAGGATCCAATTAAAGATTTGAGACACTTAATCAAATATTATCCATACTTAGGAGCTAAATTTCCTAATACAAAATAGATCGTTGCTCAAGTTTGGATGGAAGTTATGTTTAGAATTTATAAGTAGAATATCAGTAAGAAATTAAATGACGATAAAAGTACACGGCGATATATTTTTAAAGATTCAAGCGGAATACCGAGTAAAAGATGAGAGCGTGATAAGCCAACAAAAGATGATGAGTTATTTTATCTTATCTTATCTTATGTATGGGCGATCTTATGAATAGGGTCTTTTCGGATAAACTCTGGAGTAGCCACCATAAACTCTCGAAATTAATTTTTATTGAGTCCGGATGAAGAGCGAGGATAAAGGAAGTTAGAGAAAGGAAAACACCCATTTAGCCTGAAGTTCAAGGGATCGTTAATTCAGGTAATCCCGGTCGGGCGTTCGGACATCCAAGTCCAACCTCAGCCCGAGCTTATCATTAGGATTTTCAAAATCCGATTTTTGTGTGCCAGCGGCGGCCACCAGAATATAAAGTCAAACGATAATAAAAGCGAAAGCAAGAAGAATTCGCGGTTGCTCGGTCTTGAAATTCAGCCGGCGCATGGATCAGCTGACTGTTTTCCTACTCGGCAGTTTCGTCTCTAGAAATATTTCTCCATGGACATCGTCTTCTGTCTGACCAATCCTTAATCTGGGAAAAGTCGTAAAGTAATCCTAATCAATTAACGTCCAAGAGGGTGTTCTTGAGTCTTCACCTGACCTTCGCCCAACATGTGCGCTGGGTTCTCAAGGTGTCTCTCTTTGGTGGGCAGAAGCTAGAATTTCGTCTCTCTTTTTTCCTTTTCTTTTCCTTTATTAATTGCCTGAATTTGTCTGAAGCATTCATTTGAATTATCTTCGGAACACACTTTGAATTGCTCCTCCTTCTCTTTGTCAAAATCCGACGCACTGTCTTGTCAGGTTTCTGGAAGTGGGTTTTCTCCATATAGTCTTGCTACCCCTTCTCGTTTTCCCCCCTCTCCGCATGAGTTCTGCATTTTCTTCCGGCCTCCGAATTCTCAAAGTAGATTTCGAGCCACGTTCAGGATTCGGGTTCTGTCTCTGTCGGTGAGTCTGGAGGGACGACAATAACTGCTGGCGGTTTTGGCGTTGGGGGAAAATTAGAAAGAGTGAGGTAGGCAGAAATGGTAGCTGAGCTTTTTTGTTCGAGTTCACGAGATTGTTTTGGATTGTCACCGGAAAGGTGTTTGACGAAAGTCCTGGGAGACACTCAACTTTATTAGTGAAGGCTGACCTGTTTTTGGTTATATTGCAGCCATTGTAGACGTGTTCAAGAACTTGAGAGAGGACAGAAGTAAGAGAGAGCGAGAGAGCGAGAGAGAGCGAGAGGGAGAGATACTTTCTTTCTGCCTCATTCAAATACCCTTGCAATTTTGAAATGAATCACTCTGGAGTAGCCTGTGACAAAAAAACAGCTTCCTTCGAAGTCGTGAAGGACCGTAATGGGATAGACCAGGTCGTGCTTCAGAATTCTCGCGGGGCTTCAGCCCGGGTTAGACCTTTTTGACTTTCTTGATGAACCGCTGCTCCATTCTTTTTTTTTTGGCACTTGAGCGTTACTTGGTCATTCTCTTTTTAACGTTCCTGAAGATATCTAGTTGAAAAAACTCAAAGAAGGTTAAGTCGATAAGGTTCGGGCATGTCGGAGAATACACTTGAGTCTCGATTGCCCTTATCGGGGCAAAATTATCTGGATATCCGTGTCAAAAGGTTCTTGGAATATGACAGAAGTTCATGAACAATTTTTGTTTCCTTTCAACTTCTTAGACCCAAGAAATTGGCACCAGCATATGACATGCTGCACATTGCAAGTCATAGCTTACCATGCTTATTCTTATATTATCTTTCAGGTTAGTTTGCATGGAGGGCAAGTTCTTTCATGGAAGACTGACCATGGAGAGGAACTATTGTTCATTAGCAGTAAGGTGAATGATTTTGATAGTAATTCGTTCTTCAATGTATGGATACTTTCATGTATACTTTTATTAGCTAGATCTCTATTTGTTTAATTTTGAAAAAATTTAATATTACTTGAATACGCTATAATTTCATGATGTCAAGATACAGCAAACAATTTTTTAAGGTCTCATGAAATTGTATTTTATCCCCTCTTACTTATCAGGTTCTGAGGAACTTGTTTTCCGATGCGTTTTGATTAAGTCGTTGCTTTTTCTGGCTGAGTTTGAAACTGCCTAAGTTGTTGAGTGCTCGCTTCTCATCCTTATTTCTGTCCTCTTTCCACCTTGATTTTGTTAAAATAGGCAATCTTTAAGCCACCAACCCCAGTACGCGGAGGAATTCCAATTTGTTTCCCACAGGTATTTGTTTTTGTGCTAATGATTGCTTTGCTTCAGTAATTTGGTATACACAAGATTGACAGATTGAATTTTGAATATCAAGTTTGGAAAACGAGGATCACTGGAGCAACATGGATTTGCCAGGAACAAGATTTGGGTTATGGATGATCATCCTCCACCACTACAGCCTAGTGACTCCAGTGGCAAATCATTTATCGACCTGCTTCTTAAACCATCTGAAGATGATCTCAGGATCTGGCCACACGGGTAATGCCTCCTTGAACTCCTTGTATGTTCTTTCTATATACCATGGTATGTGGTTGATGTTAAGGCTAAGAAAGCGTGTACTTTGTGGAGTAATTGCTTTTGAGGACTCTATGATGATTAAGGTTTTGAGCCAGTTCTTAGGCTGCTCTTGTGCTTTGAAGCATGTCTTGTGAACTTCTGAATTTCTTTTATTTATGGTCGCATCACTAATCTGGATCCTGCTCTTCAGTTTCGAGTTTCGTCTTAGGGTGTCTTTATCGGCAAATGGGCACCTGACCTTGATATCACGTGTCAGAAACATCAATTGCAAGCCGTTCAGTTTTTCAATGGCGTATCATACATATTTCTCCATATCTGATATCAGGTAATCAGCAGGCAGTCGTACCTACTCATTTTCTCCCTACAAATAGGACTCTTAATGACCTTCTAGTAAAAACTTCAGTGTTAGGAACAAAGATTGATGTTTTAAAGATTTAAAGTCACAAATTTAAAGCATACTATTATGAGTTTTAAGGGTTTTTCCAGGACTTCGAATTTGTCTACTTGTAAGTGGATCCGCCACCGTATTTTTCCCTTTTATGCTGTTAAAGGTCTCTTGGCTGCATCTTTTTCACAGCTATGCGGAACAATTGTCTGCAGCTTGCAGCCTTATAATAATTTTGATGAACCCATACACTGTATGACTTCAGGTCCTCAATGAGTACTTAAAAGCATCGACCAACATTACTACAGTGTGAAATTTAATGGACTTAAATAAGAGAAAACAGAGAATTCGCAAAATCAGTGGAAACACGGTTCAGCCAAACTCTTGTCATTACTCACTGTCTTCGTAGTGCCAGACTTATCAAGCGTTAAATTTTATTGCATGAGTGGATTTTCATGCATGTTAAGTGCCTCCGTAGTCAACGCACCCTTTTACTTGCACATGGCTGGTTATGATCATTTCTGAAGGAGCATAACGAGTAACTTCATTTATTTTCCACTAGCAGTGAAGTTAGAATTGAGGGATTGGAGACACTTGACTACCTTGACAACCTATGCGAGAAAAAGCGCTTCACAGAACAAGGAGACGCTTTAACATTTGAGTCTGAGGTAATTCTGACACGAGTGCTATTATGTAACAATTAGCAAAGCGTCTTTCATTTCCACTGTGGCCCAATAAGATACTAGATTTCCATTTAGCTACTAAATGGAATTGGGTCGAGTCAGACTGAAATTTCCAAGCTGAGCCTTCTTGTCTCAGTCAGTTTCTTTATGTTGTAGGTGGATCGGGTGTATCTTGGCTCCTCAGATACGGTTGCAATTTTTGATCATGAAAGGAAACGGACTTTCCTAATTCAAAAGGAAGGACTTCCAGATGTAGGTAAGCTTCCTTTGCATCACTGTGTGCGCCTCCTTACCCGAGCTTAACGTGCTGCGAAGTGGGCAAAAGCCTCTCATTACTTTTCGGAGTCAGCATCAACTTTGACGTAATCTTCATTCTTGAGGGTGCCCATTTCATCAGACAATGGAAATACTAGTAAAGTTGCCTGTCAGCTGAAACAATCATATGAATCTTAACGCCGTTCATGGTCTATTCTGTCACCGACATTAGGTGCTCCTTGGTTTAGCTGCAATCAAGAAGTTATGTCATCTCAATACTCATTTCTCACGAGCTTCAGTCCTAAAACAAATTGATCAAGCTACGATTTCCTGCGTCACTTTAGTCCGTGTACCTTGGTTACCATGTCGCTTAGCTGAAAAGGAAAAAGATTTTTTTTTTATAAAAAAGTAGCATGTCCCGAATACATTACTGCGCCATCTAATTTTCACTGTTCTTGTGACTGCATGTCTGCACAGTGGTCTGGAATCCATGGGAGAAGAAATCCAAGTCCATGACCGATTTCGGGGACGAAGAATACCGACAGATGCTCTGCGTCGATGGGGCAGCGATAGAGAAGCCGATCACTCTCAAGCCAGGGGAGGAATGGACAGGACGGTTGGAGCTCTCTTACGTCCCGTCAAGCTAGGTCCGACGGAAGCTCGACGTCGGGTTCTGAGTGTACAATGAATAATGGAGGGGAGATGCTACAGTCTAATGACGGTCCACTGTTTTTGCTGTTGGAAGCATATCCTTGCTAAGATCAGATGTATTATTAGGACAATAAGCAGCTTCCAAAAAGGTCGTCGTTGTTCCCTGTTCGCAGAGAGTCCTTTTTCTTCTCTCAGCAGTAATGTGATGATCAGTATCAGCAAACTTTGTATGAGCATTGGCTACTTATGTACAATATAATCTCTCTCTCTCTCTCTCTCATGAAAAAAGAAGAAGTTAAATCAATGAAACAGAAGAAAGGGAGAGAATCAAAAAGGCAAAAGGTATGGCAATGCCTGAAGCTTTTCTCTGCTTATCAGAGCCAGGTTTCGATCCTGGGACCTGTGGGTTATGGGCCCACCACGCTTCCGCTGCGCCACTCTGATGTGTTGTTCCATGTGTCCAAAACATATTATTTAATGACATGAAGCTGATGACTGGATGAATGGGCCCACAAGCCCAACAATTGTGACCCAGTAGGCCCGAGGTTCGACGGCGAAATTCCCCTCCCAAACACGTAAATCCAGCCCGACATTGCCCGAGCATATCCGTTGCCGAGCCATCTTTATACACACACCCGCCATTCGCCATTTGATTTTGACTCCCAACTTCCCTATCGAATTGAACGACACCTAACCACTTCCAAAAGGATAGAGCCTTCCCCCCGACGGGGGCGCTGCGCCCCCGACGCGACGCGACCCTCGTTCGTAGGCTGTTGTGAATGGGTTCATTTTTCATCTTCCTCCCGCGCGGCGATAAAAGAGAGCGCCTCTTGACGTTTTATGTTTGCGAATGGAATCGGCATTCTTGAACTATACGGTTTCCAAAGGTGCGTTGTTTTGAACTAGGATGGGAGCGGTTTGATTCGCGACGTGGAGCATGGTGACCCCCCGAGTGCCATAGATATATTGCACCGTCCAGCGAAACCGTCGACGCGACGGGCGTAAAGGCGGATTGGCGAATGAACGGTTGAGAATTATGGAGGCACCGAGAGAGCTGCCGAGCGGCGCGGAGAGCCGGCGACCCTCTGATCCATTGGAAACACTGATCTTGGGCTTGTTAGTGGGCCACGAGAAGACAAGGAGGGGCCCACTCGTTTTTGGATGGTGGTCCACGGCTTGTGGTGCGGACGAGCCATGTGTTATCGTGGGCAGCTTTGTGGGTTGGTTTGCAGAGTTTGAAAGAGACGGCTACCTTTTAGGGTACACTTCCTGCATTGTTATCCCTTTTGCTCTCGGCATTTGAGGTGTCCGTGTGGCCGTAGATGAGAACAGATGGAATCGCCTGCAAATTTAGGTGCGCTTGGATTAGACTGATTCATGAGTCGGGTGGTCGGACATGCTCGCCCGCCGCCCGGACACACTTATCCATCCGTTTTGCCCGACTCGATCAGTGTTGCAATTCAAGCAACCAATCCAAGTCAAAGAGTTTCAGGCTTGACTTTACATCCGAATCCTAACAGATCTCTTGTGTGTTTCCAGTTAAGCACAAACATCAATTCTGTTCTCGGCAACTTCATTATCATTCCATTCATCGCGATGTTTAGGACTTCACGCATCGAGCATGTTTTCATAACCACCCACGCTATTTCCATTTCTCAAGATGAATCACCCTTTTTTTCTTTTTTCTTTCGTTTTCGGAGAAAACCATCTAAGTTTCCAAAAACAAGAGTACCCTTATAAAGCAAGTTTCTAGATAACCATACCCGACCCGAATTTAACTTCAAACATATATTATTAATGAGGTCGGAATCGTCTATAAGCTAAAGCAACCGGTCCTATTTTCTGTCCAAAAATTACCTACGACCATTTTCCAACAACGTCAGATCTCAAACAGCTACCCTCACTCACCAAAACCTCGCCCTAGTTTTACCCACCTTCAATTCCAAACAATCTCTACTTCACTTCTAATCTAATCTTACTCCAATTCGATCCGTTCAACATCCGCTTGAGACCTTAAAGAAACGAACGGTTTTGCTGATTTCAGAAAGTATCGATCTCTTAGCGCGCACTCGAGATCTTGCGGGACCGCCGGCTATTGCTCCATAAGCTCGAGCCCCGTCGATGAAGGCTGCGGCTTGATCATCACGCGAGCTGAACTTTATCCCGAGATTAAAAGGAGCGAAAATATCTGAACTCAGAATCTCATGCTCCGACACGGGTCCGAGGCGTGCGCGCCTGCGCTGCAAAAAGGAAACAATGATAAAATAGAAGAAAAGAAGCAGCCAAAGAATTTTAGGACCAATGCGCCTGATTAGTCTCCATCACCATGATCGTAAATCCCCATTGCCACTGTCCACATCAGCATCTGCTTTCATTAGGATCCAAACCAGAAATGGGAAAGAAGAAGAAGAAGAAAGTAAGTGGATGTTCACGAAACTTAAAATGACTATTTTTTTTTTTTTGTAGATTATGTAAACTTCAAAATAAAGTTTTCCAATTTCTTCGTTACTTTTTGAAAAATCAAACTGCTACTTTTTTTTCTAATCCCGACGAGCCATTCCAGATTTTCAAACTATAATTATTGTAGGAAGAATTTTAAATAAGAGTCCGAAATGCTTTACTTTCTTAAATAAGGGTTGAGAGTGGATCTTATTTCAAATAAAGACCTGAAGTGCCTCTTTGTTTCAAATAAGGGATTGACCAAGGGCATTTTCGGCATTTTATTCTTTTTCTTTGTTGTCGATAGCGATGCGACCCTTGCCCATATCCGGCAAGGGTCGTCCCCGCTCGATTTGGCGAGGGCGGCTCTCGCCGGCCACAGGCGAGAGCATTTCAAGTGCTTATTTGAAATAATATTAACTACATACTCTTATTTGATAAAATGAGAGCTATTCATATTCTTATTTGAAATTCTTCTTTTACTATATGAATGAAAAAGCCTGGACAAAAGGCTCGGTCGCTGCCAAAAAAAGACATTGAAAAAGAGGGAAAAAGCGAGGTGATGATCCGCAAGTTATGTGGAAAATCTTTGGACCAACGCGGTTTGCCAGGCCGGATAGGTTGAAAAAGCTTTAGGGATCTCTCCCTCCATCTCTTCTTCAAAATTGAACCAAGCATGCAAGAAAAAAAGGTGAAAAGTTAGATCCGAAATTTACTTTTAAGGAAAATTGTTTTTCACTCTAGGGTTACACTGCTTAAAACAACTTCATATTCCCGAAGGACGAGTTTCATCTTTCAAATTCAATATAAAGCATTTAAAGTTTGAATCGAATGATAGTAAACAGAATCCGAATCGAATAGACGCTTTGGTATCAATTGAATTGGAGGTGTAACTTTGTTTCAAAACATCTTCAAATTGAAACAAAAACGGGATCCAACTTTGAAAAAAGAGGTCCTTTTCTATTGGATGATTTCTCAAGAAATTATTCCGGGCAGTCTTATTTATATTTTTCTAATTCAAGAAGCTCACAAAGCGAAGACCTTACTTACTTTCTTTCTTCTTCTTTTTTTTGGGGCAAACTCCAACCGCCTTTGCCTGCTAAGATGAACGACGCAAACTCTATCTTCACTCACGGTGCGATGCGCTTGCTGCTCGATTTTTTGTTTTTGACAAACGACGTTTTCAGCGTCGAAACTCGAGCGACCATGGTGATTAAGAAAACTACAAAGTTCATTTACGAAAATAATTTCGAATTTTTTTTTATTATGATTAATTCTGTCCACCACCGCCGACGACAAATGCTGCCCATATTAAGAATGTTAAGCCCACACAAAAATTTCTCCAAAATGACAAAACATTAATTCAATCTTCAGACCTCCCTTACTTCTTACTTGTCAACAATAATTAATCACGCAGGAAACCGCCCCGCTTTCGATGCCTAGGAACGTGCCACGTCACCACCCCCAACAAACACAACCTCTCTTTCTCTAATCTCTAGTCACAACTGTCACATGTCGCGAGTCGCAGGAGCAGCACGAGCAACAGTGTCCCGAGCATCCATGGAAATCGCATAAGTAGGCGCTCTCTCCACTCTCATTTAATGCGTCCCTCCTCCTCCTCCTCCTGTCGGTTACTCGCGAAACCGATGAAGGACGAGGCCATTGATGACACAGAGCCGTTGCGCGCCTGAACTCGGCCACCCGCATTCGCTCCTCCGCCGCTCGCGCCCCGATTCCTCGTCCTCCCCTCCGCGCTCCCACTTCGCAGGTCCGCTCCCTCTCTCTCTCCGAGTAGTGACAGAAGGTGCGCCTCGAGAGGTTGTGCTCTCTGCGTGCTGTTCTTCTCGAGGTCGTCGCCCTCTTCTTCGAGTGATTTAGCCACCCGTTGAGCCGTTCTCGGCAGGTGGGTCGACTCGGCGCATCGTCGCGGGTCCGGGAACGAGTCGAGGTAGCGTGGGCTGTGATTCGGTTGAGTTGATCCTCGAGCTTCTTGGCGAGATTCCGGTTTGGAGGAGGAGGTGATTCGCGGAATGAAGCGGTTCTTCTTCGTTCAAATCTGAAAAAAAAAAAAGCGAGAAAGCGAGGTTTGCGAGTTCCGCTTTACTTTACTCCTTACGAGCATTCTTTTTGTCCATTTCTCCTTTCGCGTTTCTTTTACTTTTCGCACCTCCTCAGAGTTGCTCGGTTTTCAACGGAGTGAGCTTTTTCTGGGTCTCCTCCTCACGAGAAACTCTCGATTTCGCCATCCTCATGAAAAGCTAGAGAACAAAAAGAAGCTCGGTTTCTGGGGTTGTGTAGACTTTAGTTTGCAAGATTTAAAAAAACATTACTTTTGACCGCCCTGCATTGTTCAAAGGCTGCTAGTTCTTTATGCATAAATATCGACTCAGTCACGACTTTCTTGGAATCTGAATTTTTTTCCCCTCGCTTTTTCTTTGAAATGCTTGTCGCTTCACGCTTGAATTTAGGGTTCGTCTCGGCCTAAAACCATTGGTGTGGAAGGACGAGTGGTGGGTATTCCAGAAACAGCTCTGGTTAGCGAAGGGAGGATAATGGATGCTCTCTGCATCTTGTCTTCAGTTTTGCTTGTTGGCGGGAGCTTGTTACGAGCAAATGCAGACTTGGTAGGTGATAAGCAGGCCCTGCTTGATTTTGCCGAGAATTTACCACACTCTCGGTATCTCAACTGGACCGAGGGTTCCCCTGTTTGCAGCAACTGGATTGGAGTGACTTGCGATAAAGATGGGTCCAAGGTAATAGCCTTGAGATTACCTGGCGTTGGATTTCACGGCCCGATTCCAGCCGATACACTCGGCCGCCTTTCGAATTTGCAGATCCTTAGTCTCCGATCGAATGCTATAACCGGGAATTTTCCTTCCGATTTCGCAAACTTGAAGAACTTGTCGTATCTCTATCTTCAGTCCAACAATTTCGCCGGTCCTTTGCCTCAGGACTTTTCAGTTTGGAAGAACTTGACTATTGTGAATCTTTCCAACAATGCCTTCAATGGAAGTATCCCTTCTTCGCTCATGACCTTGACTCAGCTAGCTGGTTTGAATCTTGCCGATAATCTCCTTTCTGGCGAGATTCCTGATCTCCAAATGCCCCACCTGCAGCTGTTAAATTTGTCTAATAATAATCTGCATGGTCGTGTTCCAAAGTCACTTGAGAGATTTCCTAGCTCAGTTTTTGCTGGAAATGACCTTTCCTTTCAAAATTCTACTCCCCATCCTTCTCCTTTTATTTCACCTTCTTCTGGACTTCATCTTAGGTCCAAGAATCCTAGGATGCTTAACGGCACAGCACTATTAGCGATCGTCATTGCAGGTTGTGTCGTGGCACTTGCTTTAGTGGGCATTCTTATTTTCATTTGTTGCTTGAAAAGGAAAGGTGAAGAAAAGTATTCAGGGAAGTTGCACAAGGTAAGAATGTCGCCTGAGAAAGCTATTTCAAGTAGTCAAGATGCAAACAATAGGCTGGTTTTCTTTGAGGGATGTAACTATGCATTTGATTTGGAAGACTTGTTGAGGGCTTCTGCTGAAGTACTTGGAAAGGGGACTTTCGGTATATCTTACAGGGCTATTTTAGAGGATGCAGTGACTGTAGTGGTCAAGAGGTTGAAGGAGGTTAGTGCTGGTAAGAGAGAATTTGAGCAACAGATGGAAATTGTTGGGGGCATTAGGCATGAAAACATTGTTGAGCTGAAGGCTTATTACTACTCCAAAGATGAGAAGTTAATGGTGTATGATTACTACAGTCAGGGGGGCCTCTCCACTCTTTTACACGGTATGCTTCTTGCTTGCACAGTTTTTCATTGCATCCACTTTACTTCGGTTGGTTTAGGAATTTCCTGGTGTTGCAATCTTCTCACTATGAGCATGTCTTATTTGCATATTCAACTTGTTGAGAGGTTTATGTGGTCAAATTTTCCTGTTCTGATGCTGACTGCTAGTTAGCGTGTTTCCACCAATATGGGGAACTAATGACTAAAGGGTATATATCATCTACAAGACATGGAATATATGGCTTATTGCAGTTAACAAGGCTACCTAATATAATCTGCTCAACATTTCTAGTGTCTAGGAATGTTCTCCATTGAAGATTTTTGGGTAGAAAGGAAATGATGTGGAGAGAGAAAGATTGAATTTGTGGATAATATAGTCTACACTTGTGATTTATTACAATATCAAATGTTGGTTTGCTCAACAGGTCCGTAAAACTTTTATTTCCTTTGACAGAAAAAACTTGTCGATGTTATGGCGATGCCATTAAGTGATGCAATTACCGTCCAGTATAGTTTTCTCAATGACACAATCTGCCTCATTTGCATAATCCATGAATCAAATAGCTATGCAGATACTAATTTCATTGGTTTTGATCTTATAGTTAAACCTTTTGCACTGTCCTGGTGGGATAAAAAATACCGCTATTTTATTTTCTTGAGAGTTGAAATTTCCCCAGGGGTTTTACCACCCATTGCCTTTGCAACTTTTCAGGTAAGATAGGCGAGGATAGGTCCCCTCTAGATTGGGATACTAGAATGAGAATAGCCCTTGGGGCAGCTAGAGGCATAGCTCGTGTCCATTTGGAGAACAACGGGAGACTTGTACACGGAAACATCAAGTCATCTAACATCCTTATCAACCCACAACAGTATGGCTGCATTTCTGATCTTGGTCTGGCTGCTGTAATGAGTTCCCTACCTCCCCCCATTTCCCGAGCTGCTGGTTACCGAGCACCAGAAGTGACAGACACTCGTAAAGCAGGACAGCCATCGGATGTCTACAGCTTCGGAGTCATCTTGCTGGAACTGTTAACTGGGAAATCTCCCGTTCATGCTACAGGCTACGGTGAAATGGTGCACTTGGTGAGGTGGGTCCATTCAGTGGTGCGAGAAGAGTGGACAGCCGAAGTATTCGATATAGAGCTGATGAGGTATCCAAATATCGAGGAGGAATTGGTGGAGATGTTGCAGATAGCAATGGCCTGCGTCGTCAGGATGCCGGATCAGAGACCTAAGATGGCTGATGTGGTGAAAATGATAGAGAATGTCCGGTGCGTCGAAACCAACAATCGGCCTCCCTCTGAAAATAGATCCGAAAGATCATCTCCATTGCAACTGGCTGTTAGGTCCGGTCCTGTGCCCCTACAATGAGCTCCTTCCCATCATCACCGTTGGTAATACTTGTCACTCGTTTTTTTAACCTCATTTCACTAAGTTCCACACTACTCTTGTTATTTACTCTTTTCTTGCTAATCTTGCCCACCTTCCGGTTCTTAGTGCGACCGAATTTCTACCACTCAGCCTGCCCAGTACATGTTATAGCTAAAATCACCGTTACGCCCGCATCTGTCCTTGAAATCTGTTTGCTAATGCCCGCACATGTTTGTGATTCCGAGCAACTGATCTATGCTCGTGTTTGCAAGAACTCCCGGTTCCTACTTTTCATCCTAGTTCCTTTTGATGCTGCACGTCTGTTAGGATTGGGATGAATTATTGTGGAGAGGGATGTGTTGGATATGTGTACTTGGGATTGATCAGATCACGCGTAATCTTTTGGTCTTGTAATTAATCTGAGCTTTCCAATTCGTGTGACCTCTAGAACATTATCAAGAATGTTGCTGGAATTCCGGAGACTCTCTTCCTCCGTTCAGGTTGATGTTATGATCCTCCGAATGCCTCTTGGGACTCTCACTGACGAAAACAAATCAGGCATTCTTGTTTCCGAACCAGTCCGAATCCGAGTACTTTTGGTCCGACCATATTTTTTCTTTTTCTGGGCTGGGCCGGGCCGGCAGACTGGGCCAAGCAAAGCCAGCCTCGATCTAGGCCTGGCCCATTTGCACCACGATCTCACCAACTCAACCACTTCTTTTGAACTTCTTGCCAGCTAGCGTCAGCTTCTGCGACCGTGCTAAGAGTTTGAATATTACTATCTGCGAAATTCGGGTTTAGTAAGTCCTGCATGTGAATATTACTCTCATATGCATTATGAGAGCTTTAACGGCGTACGAAATTAGAAAGAGAATCCAATCATAGGATTCGCGAGGAAGTAATCTGAGGTTGAGATCGGTCGCCGGTGGGGATGGCAAGGGGAGGGCCTGCGGTCTTGCCTGGATCTCTCTATCCCTGCACGGCACGTATCTGCGGGGGTTGGCGGTGGCATCTCCACAGCCTGAGCGCACCAACGGTGCGGCCACCCCCAACGGCGGCTGGAAGATGACTCTGCTACCTTCTGATGTCTTCGCAGCAATGTCTTTTTTTTTTTTTTTTTTTTTGTCTTTTATTTGTTCAGATCTTCTTCGCAAAACAAAAGTTAAATTGAGGGGTGCATGATCCTATGGTAAGTCAAGTAACCCGAAAGTTAAGAACTGGGAAACACTCCGATTGCAAGTCTTCTGTTGTTTCGAATGCAAGAAAAATCCTTTCCTTGTCGAATGGAGTTTTTTTTTTTTTTTTTTTAAGTTTTTGGGGATTCGGTTTCTACGGCCATGGGTTCAATTCCTTTCTCGAGGAGCTCGAATTTATTTGGGAGGAAACGACTATGGATTGTTGTACTAGTTTTCCTTCATATGGCCGAGTAATTAGGATATATTGCCCTGAGTTATGAGGTTACCTAATCTCAAGAGGATTCGATCGAGCCCACCGCATCTCAATCGGGCAACATGATTTGATTCTCCCTTCTCTCTCTAACGTGACTGGCTATCTTGACTTGTGTCGCCAACATCTATATGAGCTCACTCTCTCTAGCTCGATCTAATGCGTTAGGTATGTGTAAGAAATGAAGCTAAACTCGAGGGTCAATTTGGAAACCTTGGCATGTCTCCGTTACCTTTTTGAGAGGCCTACGCCCTATAGCCGCGAGTGGGCAAAATCATCATCGATCGAAAATGAAATGCCTCACATCTCAACGAGAAATTCCAAGAAACCGTCGGAGTCCACGGATGCGATTAGGCAAAGAATTAATTTAATAGTATAGGACAAAAACGTAATTTCCTGTTAAAAAAGGTAATTATCAACAAAGCCCTTGAATTATTATTAGTGCACCCACAAAAAAAAAAAGAAGACAAATTGAAAGTGGAGAAAAGAGATAATGGGACATTAAGGACAAAATCCAGAGGCGGCGGGGCCCACAGAAAGAAAACACACCAATGGCCAATTGGTGAAAGAGGACGCTGTCACGCTGCACTTCATCTCCCTCCCTCGCGCTCTCCCTCTCTCTCTCTCTCTCTCTCTCTCTCTCTCTACATGAGAGGTCTTTTTCCAAGGTCGCTGTAACCTCCTCCTCCTCCTCCTCCTCATCCTTCTTCCTTCTTCGTCTCTCCCAATCGGAGAACTCAATAAGTGAATAACCAGGAGGATCTCCCCAGGTACCTGCTCTTCTTCTACTTCTTCTCCTTCTGCGTCTTTCGCTTGTTGTTCAGTGCGTGGTCGCGCGAGCGCATGAGCTGAAGAGACCTTCTGTTTTGGTGGAGATCAGCCGCTCGCGGTTATACGGTTTATCGGTCGAGGCGATGGCGTCGAAGCGGATCTTGAAGGAGCTCAAGGATCTCCAGAAGGATCCTCCTACCTCTTGCAGCGCCGGTACTCTCTCTCTCTCTCTCTCTCTCCCCGTCTCTCTCTATCCGCTCGATTCCGTTCGCCTCCATTGTGGTTCGCGTGTCCGGTACTCGTTCCTTGCGATGCGGTGTGTCTGCGTTGCTGATGTGTGCACGAGCGTTGTGGATAACCGTGCGTTAGGGCGGGTTCCGTGACTTGGTAGCTTGAAGTGAGGTCGAGTTTTACTTGCTGTGTATTCTCTTTAGGTAGGAAATGCGGGAGCGTTTGTAATTTCACGTTCACAAGCTCTGCTGATGCATCTGTCTGACTGCGCGAAATTGCGATCCGCACTGTGTATTACTTATTTGGTCGTCTTTTATGGCAGGTGCTCGTCCGGGACTTCTCATTTCTAGAGGGAGGAATGAGATATAGCCAGAGTAAAACCTTGTTAACTTTAGAGAATGTGCTGTTCAATAGGCAGTTTTATGCTAGCAGGAGGAAATATCAGTGGCAGAGATTAGCTCTGTTTAGATTTGAACTTGGGAAATGATTGTTAAACTACGTTAATGTTATTCTTTAGTTGATGGAATCACTGTGAACTGAAAAGTTACGATCCGAATAGATTTTGGATCATCACTTAGATAATACTTTGATAATGTACTAGTTGGCTTACCTAGCTCATATACACCATGAGCTAAGCCCCAGTGTGGGCTTCACGGCATCACATTCTAGATGATTTCTGCGGCCTTCACTTCATGCAGGCTCCACCCTTGGCTAGTGGAGGAAGTAGCTACTCTTGGTTACTTTGTTTCCCTTCTCATGTGTAGTCAAGTAAGATGAAAAATCAACTACATACATCCTGCCTTCTGTGACTGAGAATAGTTAGCAATCACATATGTGATGTGATGTAGAATTTCACCCTTGTCAGCCAATATGACACAGTGACAATGACCATGTTAACTGTGCAATCAAATTCTAAATGTCGGTACACTTTTCTGATCAAATCGCCTTGCAATTGATATTTCATGGAAGTCCTTCGGCATATGTCTAAACTCAAATTTGCATGCACTTAGAACATTTAGCATCTCTGCAGAGTGGATGATGTCGCTGTTTTTGTAAATTAGCAGTTTCTTGAAGTGAAATTACACAAACTGCTTCATTTTCTTTAATTTGGGAAAGTGATCTCTGCACCCTGGTCTGTGGTGCTGTCGCTGTTCTTCTGTGGTATTGTGCCTTTCTTATTTGGAAAATGAACTGATTTTATTTGGCTATTAAGCCATGAGATTGAACTTCCAATCTCTCGCCCCCAACCGTGTCCTCCATCCACTGGCTAATTGCCTACTGGTGTAATTGATCTCAGGCTTTTATTGATTACAAGAATTAGGAAAATGACCATATGAGTTAAGCGTGACGAAGCATGAAATTTGCCTCAATTATAATGAAGAACTCTATAAAATTGGACAAACACGATAAGCTAAGTTTAACGAAAGATCATTGACCTGTTTAAACTATACGAAGGCTGGTTTTATAAATAGGGAAGCCTATGCTTTGCATCTGTTATGGAGCATCCTATATTTTCAGGAATTACACTTTATACCATGGGATAAATTGGCATTGACTGTCTCTTTTGGAATAGCGAAATTGCTTGTTTGTCATCATCCATGTCTTTGGTGGATACCCGAAAAAGTAGATGAAGGGGAGGAAAAGATAGCACATGTCACAAAAGATTGAATATTTGTTTGTGATTGTGTCTAGGGAAAAGAATCCCTTGCATAGGGGGCAACTATGGGTATCAGCTCGATCGATGCAATGAGTATTACTTTGGCTAATGGATAGTTGAGTGTCATCAACAAAGGTTGCCAATACCGAGTTTTGCTCCTCATACAAATGAAAAGATATGAAGTGTATTTTTCGAAGTAGTAAGTGGAAGGTGTGATTATATAGACTAGAATGTATAATGTGTAATTGGATGTGAAAGGCTTAAAAATCTTTTGATTCCCATACCAATGTAAGTTCTATTTGGTGTTTTAGATGATTCATAAAACAACCCGATTCAGCCCCGTAGCTTTCTATTGGCTTCTTGTTTAGCATTCCTTGGAATGGCAATTGACACAAATTGCTGTTGCCTTTTGGCTTTGTTTTGTTGCGTCATTTGTTTTTCTAGATGTGTTACGTCTTACTAATTCTACTTCTTCTTTTGCGACATTTGGCATTGCTGGTTATTGTTAAAATAAAAAATTCCGCAGTCCTACTCGGTACGTTTCGTCTATGAATCTCTAAATTACTTTTATGTTTCTGAGTTATCATTTGTTTCCTTTTAGGCCCAGTTGCTGAAGACATGTTTCACTGGCAAGCAACAATTATGGGTCCTCCGGACAGTCCATATGCTGGGGGAGTCTTTCTTGTTACAATTCACTTTCCACCAGACTACCCATTTAAGCCACCAAAGGTACTGAAGGGTGACCTACCTGAAAGATGTGATGCATTACCATGTTGCTCGCTTCCTTTTGGGCCTTCACCATCTCATTCTTCCTGTAATTATCTAATGTTGCCATCCTTTGTCAATCCAAAGTTCCGTCTCCAATGCTTTGGAAGGATTTGATCACATAGTTGAGCCATCTAACAAGTCTTGGCTCTTATCCCGTTGCTCTCTTCCCTTGGGCCTTCACCATCTCATTCTTCATGTAATTACCTAATCTTTCTTTAGATGTTATCCTATCGTCAATTAAAAATTCTGTCTCCAATGCTTTGGAACTATCTGACCACCATCTAACAAAGTCTTGGTTCTTAATAAATTCTCGAATTATTTCCTCTTTGATGTCGTAATTATATGTTGTGTTGCGCACTGGTAAGGTAGTGTAGTCTAGTAGAACAGGAACTCCATCCACTTTCTGTTTTTGCTGCTGCCGCTGCTAGTACAATTTCTGTCAAGGTTTTCTTGATTTTTTCATCAAGGTCGTCGCTTATAAGTTCCTTGGTTTTCACAGGTTGCATTCAGGACAAAAGTCTTTCACCCCAATATCAACAGCAACGGTAGCATTTGCCTTGACATATTGAAGGAGCAGTGGAGCCCTGCCCTCACCATTTCGAAGGTGAACCTTTTAAGACTCTCGAGCTGTGTTATTTAATCTTTTTTGGATGGTAGGATCAATTAAGGGCCATTAAAATATAGAAAAATTGTGTTTCCCACTTTATATGAATGTCTAGTGGGGCTGGAACAGTCACCTAGTTAAGGTAAATTTGAGTTGTTGAAGTTCCGCCATTGTTTGCCTATGACTTGAAAGAAGCTATTGATTTTTATTTCCAGTGATAAATGTCAAAGCTTGTTTGAGATGATGCATTTCTAGCCTTGGTTCTCTTGTACTTTGAATGTATTTCTTGTCCCGTTTATACTTGAAAGACAATTTTATTAACTACAACTTAGTTCCTGGAAACTGCATTGTTACCTGATGGCCAAAAAGTAGTTTCATGCTCCTTTGTACAAGACTTTTCCTACAGACCCAATAGTTTGATCAAAGACTTCAGAACTAGTCTAAAGCAATTGGTTTATTCTTTTCAAGGAAGTCGGTCGGTGAAAATTTGTAGAGATTCCTCTTATGATTGTCATATTTACTTGCTTTGGATCCTAGAATGTCATAAATTGTTTGGATCTATATATTACGAGGTGTTAACATCGCTTTCTTGTGATCGCCATCTGTTAACCTCTATAGTGGGGGTGGATAAAGGGTTCTTATTTCTAATTTCCAGGTGTTGCTCTCTATCTGTTCGCTATTGACCGATCCGAATCCCGATGACCCTCTGGTGCCAGAAATTGCGCACATGTATAAGACTGACAGGGCCAAGTACGAGGCCACTGCCAGAAGCTGGACCCAGAAGTATGCGATGGCTTAAGATGTCGCTGTGTGTGATTCAGGGAGGGTTCCGTGTCTCTGTGACTTTGGTCTTGCAGTTTGTATGTGTTAGTGAAACAGTGCAATTCATCTCTATCCTTAGACCAGAACAAACGAAGTCTGAAAAATTACCCTCCCGACAACTCAATGCTCTCCCGCTTTCCAATTGTTTGTATGTTAAATAAGTATTTCCGACTTTGGATAGTTGTTTCAATTCCCCCCATAGTGATTAAGTTAAAACTGCGATTAACATATTTTTTAAGTCCAAATACCACTCTTCACTTCATGCTTGGAAACTGCAATTGGAATTTGGTCATCTATTTCCTGGACGTGAAGTGGCTTCCCCAAATCTGCTAAACAGTTAGCTCCGGCTTTATAAATTACTGTAGGAATTGCTTATCTATGAATATTAGATATGTTGCCCGAACTCGCTTAGTCTTTCCAGTTGTCAATTTCCTGCCGTGCAAATTTGACTGGAAGTTCAAAAGTAAAATCGAAAGGAAGAATCGATGGACAAATTATAGCAGACACTGATTTGAAAAGTGAACTCATCGGGGAAGTAAAATGCGAAAGAAGAGACTCGGGACGAGGACTGCTTGATCGACATTGTTTGCAGATGTTCATACTACTTCCGAAGTTTCATATAAACTAAGTTTAATCAGCAGATCCTCTCTATCTCCCCATCGGGCTTATAGATTCGAATCGTCCAATGGGCTTATTTGAATCAGCCAGCAAGCTCCTACGCTTCAAATCTTAGTTTCAAAAGAAGGGACGGTGGTGTCGTCGCTCCGATTTTGGCTAACTTTCCTGACTGCACGCGAGAGCTGAGGTTTTTTTTTTTTTTTTCGTGAAACACATAACTAATTTCGCAAGGATTTTCATTTTCAGTATGTGCTAGAGAAATTAATTGGACAGTATGGGGCCAACAAGGACCATTTCTTCACTTGTCATTTTTCGATACTTGGCCCTTAACGGATGTTTCTTCTGCAGTTTCCTTTTTGAAAAATTACCAAAAAAGTTCTAAACCTATTTTACTTGTGCCAATTGAGTCTAAATTATGTTTTGCCAGTGTAATCCATCCGGCTAATTTTTTCCGGCAACCATTGATGTGGATATTGGCGGTCCGAGCTGAGTGGCACCTTGCTAGGAACCGGCGAGATGGGACCTCGTCGGCCTTGGGCGAGGCTTGCCCTTGCTAGATTCGATGTCGGTCGGCATAGCCTCGCCCGAAGCGGGCGAGGCCAACCTTTAGCAAGGTCACGTCTCGTAAGATCCTTGCGAGGTGTCCCTCGCTTGTACTTGCCTTTGGCCGGTCGCTAGCCATCGTCAAGGCTCGGCGACCAGCAGAGAATGAAGGTAAAAAAAGGAAAGAATAAATTTAAAAAATATAAAAATAAATAAATTATGTTGGCATACGTAGGATGGGTGGCGTCCACGACGGCGATTTCTGGCCAAAATTGGCCGGGAGGACTATATTGGCAAACATGAAAATTTTTGTAACTAAATTGACATGATTAAAAGGTTTATGACTTAATTGGCATAAATGTAATATGCTTACAGGTTTCTTGGTAAATCTCCTATTTCCTCTCTAATGCAATGTGCTCTTCCACAAATGTGCATTTCATCTACTCAGACAAATCAAACATTACTTAGCAGAAAAGAGGGGAAAATGAACATCGTAATTTAACTATAGACCTAAGAACATCGAAAGAGCAAAAAAAAATAATAATAACGATAATAATAATAAAAAATAGAGAAAGGCCCCAAATTTTCCGAGATCTAGTGCTTTCTTTGAATGAGTTCTTGAGGGGTTTGGTGAGACGTCAGAGCATTTAGATTGGGATCGAATTAAATGTGGTCGGCACATTTCAAACATGACGAATTCTTTTCGTGCTCTCGCAAAGGACAAGACATTAGTATTCATTACAGACATCGGTAGAGCTACAACCTAATGCCTAGGCAAACAGCTCTATATCAGTAAAAACCATTATTCATTCTGAAATCTGTCTCTGACGCGCTTTGCTTTTAGGATCTCAGCCCACGTTTGGCTTTTCGAAGCGAAGCTATCAAGTGGCTGCCTCTTTCCCAACCGAATCCTATACCCCAGTGTCTGCTCTCCTTTGAAGTTTCAGCCCTCCATGTACGTGGTTTAGCTTTAACTTACCTAGCCCCTCCAAACATAAACGACACTGTTGCATTTTACACATTTTGACCAATATATTTAAACCCCTTCTTTTCTGTTGAGATCCCCCTCGAAAACTCCAATCAATCTCACCAGAAACTAATAAAATTCACCGCTCGACCTACTACTACTTGTTCGTGACATAAAAATCAACAAGCTCGGAACAAGTTATCGGGTCGTAAATCACATACCCAGCTTTCAAATTATGGCCGTGTCGCTATTCAAGGAAAAAAAGGAACTGAATCGACAACAAAATGATCAATTTGTTCGTTCGTTTCAGTTTTTAGAGTCATATAGAGCCCCATCGGACACCCGAGAAGACTTGCTTTTCGAACCATCACATGCATTTTCAACTGGATTCCAAGTCTTTTCATGCCTAACTCCATCTCCTTTGGCTTATGTATCCACCAGTGACAAACGTCGGTTCGGTTCCCTCCTTGTTTGCACATTCCCAACTTGACACTTCTTCTTCGTTTTTTAAAAATCAGCTTGTTCGGACAACAAAAAAAAAAAAAAGGACCGCACGTGTAAAGCTCTCGAGAGATTCAAAGCCATAGGCGGTCTGGCGAGAGAGAAGGAGAACGCTCACCAACCCCCAGAAAACCAAGCCAACTTAATCACCAGTTCGTGTCGTAATTAGATTCAGCTCAATCAATTGGTTTAGCTTAATTAAAGTTGCTAATCACGTACGCGATGACGACGTGGCTTTGTCTCTAGTGAAGACAGGTTTTGCCCCCCCCCCACTAGGATTTGTCCCCACCACGTGATGACGTGGCTCGCTGTCCTGACCAATCACCACGTCAGAGAGAGAGATAGAGAGAGAGAGGGGGGGGAAGGGAGGGGTCAATTCTGATTTGGCCTTTGAGGGATGGGTTCTCTCTAATCATTCCTGGTTCGGGAGGCCAAATCATTTTGGTGATTTCTAATGATTTTGTCCATCATTTCACCCGCTTTTCCAGTTAGAGAAAAATTTTAAATGAGGGGTTGGATTGAATGAATGGCGACGCTGTCAGAGAGAGAGAGAGGAGAGCAGAGGGCCACGTTCCCATGCATTTCAGCTTTTTCCATATGGGTTGCTCGTGAAATATTTGATGTCGAATGCGATTTTGCGGGTAGTTTGAGAAACCAGCTTTTGCAGGAACGGTACCGTGCGAATACACCGATGTTCCGCTCATAATCGACTTAACAAAGCGAAGAATCGTATAGGTTCAATCCTATTTCAAATCTCACATAAGCTCCGGTTACACAACCCTAACTAGAGCAATGGACTTTGAGTCTCTAAAGGGACCATTCAAACGGATCCGACCTGACAGCTAGTGAAGAACATTATGATGATCCCCCCATTTAAAAGTTCAAATTGCCTCGACCACTAGCGTGATTTCCCTTCGCTTGAAGCAAGGGGAGACATGATGCACGACAACCTCGATTTAAAATAAGAGAAGGCCTTTTTTTTTTTTTTTAATTTCAAAAATATAAAAGGGTATAATATGAGTTTAGTAACTAATTTAATGGACCGACCATTTAATGGAGTCAACAGGGACATTCATTCCAAGGTCATTAGGGTTGACGGAAGACTCGGAGTTTTGGTGACCTCCAACCCTCAATTTGTGGAAACTTACAGCCCACTCCCCCAAGCATACGCCACCCATTCGCCCCCCCTTTCCAATTTCCAAAAAGAAAATTTGTCTTAGAAAACATTAAAGCAGCACACAAAAAAAAAAACAAAAAACAAAAAGGCCATGGCAATAGTTTTTTTTTTTTTTAATGAGGACCAGTCGGGTCGGGTCCCATTTTGAAAAATGCTGTAACTTCTAATTTATTTTTTTTGATAAGGTTTGTTTTTTATCGGCAGATATTAAATCAAAACCCGACGCGACCCTTCTCATTTGGATACCATTTTCATTGTTCTAAAGTATGACCCGACAATTTATATGCATCGTATTGTCCAAAACCAGATGTTCAAGTTTAACACATACTTTGTTTCCGGTGTTTGCTCTCGTTACATACATTTTCATTATAAGTGAGTATCTCAACGGCACTAATTTAGATTAGACCATTGAAAACAACGATTTGCACATTTCAAAAGTACGATTAATATGTCTTTTAAGTATCGTAAAAACAACTCGTTTTAACCTTTTCCTTAACATAATCAAACGGGTTCTAACACGTTTTCTATATTTATTTTTATTTCTGTGTAATTAAAGGTGACGAGTTTGAGACTTCGCTATACGGGTTCAATGCACATGGACTATGCAGGCCAGGGGGCTCATCGAGTGAAGAGCTCGGACGAACGTGCAATAAATCAGACAGCCATGTGAGGCTCGCGTGACCGACGAAACGTGTCGGTCTCCGCAAAGACGTCGCCGTTTTGAAAACCAATGAAACAGGCCTCATGAAGCGGGGCCCCCTTCGGCTTCGGCTTTCGTCTCTCGACATAAATTTAAATGGCTGCATACTTTATTTCTATTTCTTTCTTTCTCCCTTTTTCCTTCTTTTTTTTTAAACCCTTTTACGAGTTACGATCTTCGGTTAAATATTTCAACTAAATAAGCCTCGCAGCGAATAAAAAAAACTTAAATAAATATTTATTTCACTTAATCGTTAACCTAAATCGACTTCCGGCTCCATTTGTTCTGTGAAAAATTGATGATTTGGAACACATTTTCTAAAATGATTGCTCGTATTGAAACGAAAAAAATGAATAGCCGAAAAATATTTGCATTATCAATGAAAATGTTTAGATAGAAATTGTTGTCAAGAGTGAAAATATTTTCCTTTAATTAATTATCTCAAGCGACTATAACGATCATTTTTAAGAAACCATTTTTTCGAAATAAACGAAGCATGAATATTCTTTTATCTTTCTTTTATTTGGTTATCCTTATTTCCTTTGATCGATGGACCTATAATCTATCAAAGCATAGCAATCCAGTTCACGGCTCGATCGATAAAATACTCGCACTATGTTATTTTACAAAATTAAATGTTCTTTGGGAGTACAATATATTACACACGTATGAAACATGTGATGTGTTATACCTGCACAAAAACACTTTAATTTTTCACTCGTTTCCCGAGTTTTCGCTAGTCAACCAATGATATAACGAGTTAGATATAAATTAGTTATCGTATATATCGCATATACGATTATGTATTACATCATATTGGATCAAATAAATATAATATTCTTTTGATTTATATATATTATTTTTTTATAACATGATTTTAATCAATGCAAATGTTGCTCATTTGCAGTACGACTAAATTAAACTCGGGATGAAAATGTTTTTTTAGAATTTGTTAATTTTTTCACCTGCTTATAAGGAAAATGACAATATATATATCGGTCTTATCGTGTGCCGTTTAATCTCCATAGTGTGTATCGACAACAGAGATTCGTGTGAAGTAACCCTATCGGTACATGAGAAGGTGTGTCGATTTCATGATTACAAGTCAAACTTTCATTTCATTCTTACCTTTAAGGCGAGTTTATAAACTAGAAGCAGAAAATGGTGGCGAGTAACAAAAGGATTTAGTTGTAAAAATCAAATGATTTATAAGAGACTCAATTGGAAAAAAAAAAAAACAAAAACAAGAGTTGTAAAAAAGTAGGTATTTTAACCTCGGGCTTTCGTTTGAAAGATTCCAAACAGAATTCTCATTATTAAAAAGGTATTGCTAATCTTCTATTGATAATCATCAACACATCCGATATGACATCCTTTTACCATGTCAGAAATGTTGGCCGGTAAGTAACGGCGGGTAATGGAAGGACATGATTGCAAAGATCAGACGAGTTATAAAGTTCAACGCCGCAACTAGTTTGCCCAACTTTTAAATTGAAACACAATTCCTCCCCATCTGTACCCATTAATTCCTTTTCTTCTTTTTTTTCCGAAATAATCTATATTTTCCCATTACAACATCTTTTATGAAAACACATATGGCACCAACAGAGTTACCGCAATGGCAAGCCACCGATTAAACCTAGTAAAGCCAAACTTCTCTAAAAAGCGATTAATCACATACTCGCCTTCTCATTGGACAAACATGGTGATTCTCTCCCCCACCAACCTCTAATTTCTCCCACAACAACTATATAAAAATAAATAAATAAGCCAATTAGCATCGGAAAATGGTAATAACCCAAAACCTAGGCATATGCGACTAAGTGCTCCCGACTTAATTATGTCCACTAATACTTGATTTATTCCTAATTAGCACATAATCCAAACAAAAAACAATAATGAGCTTCCCCTCTTCGTTTAGTGGCTCGAAGAAGGGCGTCTCGGGGCTTGATGCCACCATTGACTTCTCCCTATCTCTCTCTCTAATGAGGTCGATTTATATTCACATTTGACTCCAATTTAATTATTTGGGAAATCTGATAGAATTACAAAAACAAAAAAATTCACTATTAAAATTATTTATTTATTATTTATATTAATTATCTGGGAAACTGACCCAAAACAATTATTTGGGAAATGAATGTACATATTTGGGATTACGCATCTCCAGAAACAAAGACAAAATTATTGCATTGTTCAAAATTGAGCTCGGACCAATGCCTCTGAAGGTATTTTGTCGAATCCTATGTAGTTCTTCCGCTTGTTTTTTTTTTTTTTTTTCAACCAAGTTCGAGAAGCATTTTAAAAATGAGATTTAAAAAAGAAAATTGAGCTGTCTTATTGGATGACAGCTCTTATCTTTCTGATTCTGCGCAAATCCAAGCAAGAGGAAATCGCAGCTCTTCCTAAGCCATCGGATCTCAAAATACGCGGCTCTTCGTGAAATTTTTATTCATTTATTTTTTTTGCGGTTATTATTATTATTTTCTTTTTCTAGCCTCTATAACATATTCCCCTAAAGTCTGCTATAAGTTATTTTGTCTAGTGATTTTATAGATGTTGATTATCTTTAATCTTTATTAGTTTATCTTCGCCCCATTTTCTCCGGGGTAAAGCGACGCTCTTGATTCAAAGCAAAATGAATAATGACAACGGCTAACAATAATTAGAAGCAAAAAAAAAAAAAAAAGATAATAATACTCTTGTGGAGAAACATGAAAAAGTTCCGAAAATATCTCTTCGGGTTATCCGAACATCTTAAGTCTTTGGGCTATTTGTGCCTATTTTATAAACTCTACAGCGGGGTGTATATGAGAATTGCGGACCGCTGTCGACCCATTTAAGAGACCTTCGTTTTTCCGCCCTCGTCTGATTGCAAGGGCGTGACCCGACGGCCCAACATTGATCACGTATCCAGAGATACACAAGGGTTTCATAGATTTGAAACCAGGACATGCCCAGATATTATATGTCGAGTCGTATGCTTTTTTTTGTCTACACTGATTATCTCTTAAGTGCATACATGTTCATGATCACGATTAAAAAAAAAAAATTCATGGACACGTTAACTTCATTATACCAATATGGAATACAAAATTAAAGTATCCAGACACATATATGAACTTGGCCCAAGGAGGAAAAAACTCATGGCTAGAGACAAATTATAAAAATTAGGGGGGACGATAATTGATGGCTCTTAAGCATGTCGACGTCCAAGAAAGTCATTTTCGAAGCCGCTTTCACCAATTTGAAGAATTGCAACCTCTCCATCCATGGAATTAATTCAAGACAGGATGTATGTCTTCATTCAGTTAGGGAAGTGTATAAATATTAGCTTCCAAGCACGAAACGTTGTCGAATGATACAAACTTTGATTATAGTCCAAAGCGGCATGTACAGCTTGGGGACAGCTGCACCCAAAAAGACTTTGTATCTTTTCTCATTTAGCCAAAACTTAGACGGACTAAAGTACAATATTTATGAGGGCTCGGTTTGACCAATTATTGATCGGCATCTCTAAAATCTCATGAGACCTGATTCCTGAAAAAGTCTTCGATTGTTCTTATATGAGCCAAGACCTAGCTATGTTCGACAAGTCGTGGTTTTTGCATCGATTGAGTTCCTCGGTTAAGAAATGACGCTCACGAAACCCTATTTGCTAGAAACGGCACCACATCTTGGACTAGAGTATTGGGTCGGTCCTAAATATTGAGACCTCTAACACTTAGTAATAGGCTGGTCTCGATGGATGCTAAAACATCGGCGAAACGATTCGATCATTTCTAAAGCGCAGTCGAATTAATGTAGCGTAGTATGCTAGCGAAGCCGTACAGTGCGAGCCATATTGATTTTTTTTTTTCTTTTTCCCTCTTTTGATTGTTGACATGTTTTTTTACCAAAAACCTTCCAACAGATATTCCAAAGTCATTGGAGGAGTATCTACATGAGTACCCAAAAAAGAAAAGAAAAATTAGTTATTGCTTTTGCTAGGAGTATCGTGGCATCAACATTAAACTCAAGATCCTTGCCTCTTACAAAGAAAAAGGACAACATCCCATAAACAGCAATAAACCCACATTTGAATCATTTAAACTAAAACCAAGAATTGGCCTGTGTCGTTCGAGTACAAAATAAAACTCCTCACCGGTCAGCTTCATTCCAACTAAAAAAATTAGGAAAATAAAACAAGAAAAAAGGAAATTAAAAAATTCGAGAAATAAAACAAGAAAAAAAAAAAAGGTGAGCTTTAGTGATATTCCACCCAATGAATTATTTCTCTAACCTTTCTTTGGACTTTACTAAAATGGACAAATCCAATCAGATCAAAGAGAACAAGAGGGTCGGCTTCCTTTGTTTGACACGTTGTTCAATTTCATTGCCATTTCATATGTATATGTATAGGTCATAAAAAAATTATGTGTTCAACTTTACTTTTTCGGTTTATATGTTTTGATTATCGTCCCTCATGTTATGAATCAATATGGTATTGGTATAGCCGTATGTATGTACATACGGCCACTCGGCCGTCCATAACAATATTTTGGGGTTATAGGATGGTATAGCACTACCTCTAATTTGCACGTACCTATCACCCAATCATTGAACCGAGATAAACGTTACCGAAGGGTGCGTTTGTTTCGCGAAAAATAAATATTTTGAAAATATTTTCTTGAAAACGATCGCTTACAAAAATCCCGCTCGGCACCTAGTCGGGTCTCACTAAAGTCTTCTTTTATGCATGTGGAGGAAGAGGGTCGCTTACGTTCACGAGGAGCTAACAAAGCAAATATATATAGAATTTAGTTATGTTTTTAAATAAAACGGGGACACGAGTGACCTTTCGAAATTTGAATTCGTAGGAAAAGGTAGGCCGTTTTCCCTTCTTGATCCCCATTTTTTCATGTGGAAAATTATTAGGTTATTTACATGAAAAATTACGCATTTCTCAAACAATTTAAACTTTTCGAACGGTTAACGAGACGGTTCCACAAAACTTTTCATGGTGCTATAGTGAGATGTCTTGAATTCGAAGCTTTCCCGACCTCAGTGATCCCACAAAGTTCTTTTTTTTTTTTTTTTAAGGACGACTACGCCTGCGGTTAGAAGAGACAATAAATGAATAGAAAATTTCCCAAATTGTTCCAAAAATCAATATTGATTTAAAATCTGTGATGGTACGGCCGTGTATCAATGTTCGAACTCCATTTTCCTTAACGGTTATTTAATGCGGACGCCAGTGTTCTTGTTATGGCATAAAGAACCACATTGATGCACATAACAAACAAGAAGTGGAATATTTTGCTTCGCATTTAATTGCGCAACCTAATGACGACGACGTTTCAGAAGCAATCTATAAATGTGAATTCGTGCTGAAAAAAAAAGAGAGGAAGAAATTCAACGATGTGATCTGAGAAATAAAACCTACCAATTTTTGGCATTTTTAATAATTACTCATTGCTTTTATCACAGTGAAAAAAAAAACTGTTTTACCGATTGTTTCAGGTCAGTACAAGGTTACTCGAAAAACGGAAGCTCTTACCAAGAGCCCCGACACCCAAGTGGTGCCGTCGCCGCCGCCTCTTCCCGCCCGCTGGCCACCGCCTCCGCAGCCTCGCCCGCTAGACTGACGCCGCCCGTCCCCGTCTGATAGCTAGGGAAGAGGGGGACAGCTAATGTTGGTTAGAACATAAATGAAGTAATTCATGGCCACTCTTTTCCTCGACACGACTCCCTCCGTGCATGAGAAAACAATGGATCACGTGATGATATTGAAACCCTACAATTACAATAGGCCCCGGTTCTGTCAGTTTTTTAGCTAGCTTCGGCCGTTAATGAACCGATGGAGGTCCCACTCATCACCTTTCTTTTCTTTTCTTTTCTTTCTTTTCGTTTCCTGAATTTTGCATCCTAATCGGGAGGGCAAACATTTAAATGCATCAAATAAGCTGAAATTATAGCCTTTTTCTTGTATTTTTTTAAAGAGAAAAAACCACCAAAACGCCCGAAATTATACCCATTGTACCACATTTATCATAATTTTTTTTATGACATCAAAAAGCCATAACTCGTACCAGTGTGACACATTTACTCAAAGTTTTTTTTTTTTGTGGCACTAAAGTTCCCAAACTTTTATTCGTATGATGCAATTACCTCGAACTATTTTTCTTATTTTTCTATTACACCAAAAATTTTAAATTTGTAGGCATATGTCACACTAGTATAAGTTTGAGATTTTTTGTGTCACAAAAAAAAAAAGCATTTGGGATAAATGCATCATAATTAATATAATTTAGGATTTTTGGGGGCTTTCTCCCTTTTGTTTATGAATAAGTAAAAGTTCGAGTTTCCGTATAAAAGGGTCATTGGAAACGAAGGTTTAAAATCCGAATTTTTGTGCAAGTACTCAGAATTCGTTTTGCAGAAATAAGGAAGAATACATTGTTCACCGTCTCTGTATGATGCGACATTTTCAAGAACAGAAAAAAAAAGAAATGAAATGGAATACACGAAAAATGTGTTATTCTCTAATGAAATGCGATATAATAGGCAAAAAGATATGTCATTTTCACTAGATGCTTATTGCATTTTCTTAAATAAATAAAAAACATGTTCCCAATGTCACGAAGTTTCTCAATCCCGCCCTAAACGTTAGCATTTTATGAAAGTTTTAGTCCACCTTTCTTCCTTCAACGGACATAGTCTGCATCCATCACTGCAAAGTCAAAATCCCTTTTGAAAACCACACGGTGTACGGGGCGCCGATTACCTTCGCGATGCTCTCCCGGAGCTCGCAAGGTACGTGAGGACGGGGCGGCCCCTTGCCCTCCCTCGAGCACGTAGCTGCCGTCAGAACACAAAGTACGATAAGACCTCACAAGTTAATCGACAGTGCATAAAACGATTAGCATATTTCGTTTCGAATAAAACGTTCGAATTTCGGTACAATGAGAAGTGTAAAGAAATCTGTTAACAGACTTAGCATGCGTCGCTTCGAATAATCCTCCTTTTCAAGATGTCGATGGTGTATAACACCAGGGCCACCACGATGTTTTGGAAATTAGAACAGATTAAAAAAGAAAAAAAAAAACAAAAAAAGTGGCCATGAGAAAGAGGGCAGCATGCCATGGTAATGTACTGTTGGCTGTTGGCTGTTGGGAGAAGGGGCCCGAGTGGGTCCCCCCCCGGCCCCCACACCTTCGCACGTTAATCCCTGTCGCAGCTGTGAAAACCCGACAGTCCAAAAAACCTGGGTAAAAAAAGTCGGCAATGTTTCCGCCTGATGCCAGCTCAGCACGCGCTAAAAAAAAATAACGGCTTTCTAAATTTTGAACCCGGGGTCCGATTTGACAGAAAACGCCCGCCCCCTCCCCCTCCCCCGGCTAATCCCTCTCTTAACGGACAATTAACGCGCCCCCACATGAGGAGCAGGCCTTTAATTGTCATTTAACCCTCAAGTTAAACCCCCGCAGTAACTCCCCAGTCAAACCGAGGACTGAGAGTGAGAGAGTACCTCTCCTCTCCGCTCCCCCCGATCACGTGACCTCCTCTCTCCCCCCGAATCTCGACCCCGGAGGGGACGACGCTGAGTCAGTACGGGGGTAGGCTCGGCTCCGAGCCGGGCCCCCTGGGGCCACGTGTCGCCATCCGCGTGGCCAGACTTTGCGGCGCCTCCAAAAATATCTCCTCCGTTCCGTTTCGCCGACGGAAAGGCGGGGTGGGGGGGATTTCACCCGGAGTTACCAACTTACGCTGCGTCCTTTTTTCTCTTATTACGACGAGGGAAACAAAAAGAAAAGAAATGAAGGAAAATGCTTGTGCGATTAATTGATTTTATTATTGTTTTTGGTCAGAATAATTAAAATAAAATTGAATGCAGATTAATTATCTTATTAAATGGTTACGGTTGCTGGCGGGATCCTATAAAACGGGTGGACTCGGTCTTCATTCCGCTCCGACTCAGCTCTCTCTCTCTCGCTCGCTGCAAAGAGTGTCTTTTCTTTCCTCTTCCATTTCTGCTCTGAGACAGCATTCGAGCTGTTTCTTGCTGTGCCGGGTTTCTTCCATAAGTGGGAAAAATCGAGCTTCTGCGATCGAAGAGAGATTGATACGGCCAAGGTGTCGGGGACAGTTCTTTCGCCATTTCCATTAAAAGGGCCAGACCTTACTCACAGTCTCCGTCGGACCGTCTCCCTCCCCTCTGTCTTTTTTCTTTTTCTATTCATTTTCCGTCTTCGCCATATCTTTTTCCCGGAAAATCTTTCCCCTGCCCTTTTTCGTTTTTTGCCCCCTCACCTTTCTTTTGCAGAGCACGCACCGGTTTTCCTCCTGTTCACACACCGTCCACCACCGCTTTCTCTCCTTTTCCTTGCTCGTCTCGGTCTTCGTCACTATCTACTACCGCACGCAGCACTCTCTTCTTCTTCTACCCTTCTTTTTCGTTCTGGCTATCCCACTGCTTTAGTGCTTTTCGTGGTCTACTTTCTTTGAAATTGCCTTATCTTTATTTTTATTTTTTTGGGTTTTTGCTTTATTCTAGGGAGGGTCGCTCGATCCCCTTTAAGCCATTTCTGGGCATTTCAAGCTTCCCCTTTTAACTCCTCCTCCCTCTCTCCCTCGACTCTTCTCTGTCATCTTTATATCTTTGAAGAATATCTCTGCAATCTTCCAACCCCCCCTCCCTCTCTCTCTCTAGTCTCTTTCTTCGCTTTTGGATGTCAGCAACAGCGAAAATCAAGATTTAATTCAAATTTTCTGTGAAATGATGCCTCCTATCAAGTTCACTGAACACTGCACTCACACCAAGCTCGCGAGACCCGACCATCTCAATAGCCCGAAAAGCCGACCCGAAATGAACCCCAGAGTCCTCAGGATATCGTACACGGACGCTGACGCCACGGACTCCTCCAGCGACGAAGAGGCTGAACTGCTCCCCCGCCGGCGAATCAAGAAGTTCGTTCACGAGATTGCTCTGCAGTCCGGTAGCGATGGAGACGCCAGCGCTTGGAAAGTGAAGGCCAAACGGCACAAGCCCTCCGGGAAGTCCGCGGTTCCAGTCGGTCGCCGCGACTTGAAGGTGTCCGCTGGCTGCGGCGGCGGGAAGAAATTCCGGGGCGTGAGGCAGAGGCCATGGGGAAAATGGGCGGCGGAGATTCGAGACCCGACGCGAGGCGTGCGGCTGTGGCTGGGAACTTACGAAACGGCCGAAGAGGCGGCCATGGTCTACGACAACGCCGCGATACAGCTGCGCGGACCTGACGCGTTCACCAACTTTTCTACGCCGCCGCAGTCAGCACAATTTATTCCGCCGCTGCCGAAGAACAGTATCCGCCTCCCTCTGCCACGGCCTGCAGCTGCGGCGACGGCGACGGCGACGGTGAGCAGCTCGAGCTCAGCGTCCGGCGCGGACTCGTCCCGCCTCGTCTCTTCTCCAACATCAGTGCTGCGGGGCGTCTCCAGTGAGGAAGCCGATTCACCAATCGACGCAACGAAGGAGTCGTGCGTGTCCGAGGATTTCTCGGAGGCCTCCCACCGCTCGCCGTTCGATTTACATTTGCCGGACGACATCTTCGATTTCCAGAGCTGCAGCTCGGGCCTATTCGACGCGTTCTCCAGCTTCGGCGACGGAGTTCTGATGGACAACTACACTCAGGACGATTTGTTAGCTAACCTCGGCGATGATTTGGGGCTCGGGTTCGGGTTCTCGAATTGGAACTTCAACGATCATTTTCCCGACATTGGGGATATATTCGGGTCGGATCCTGTTGTCGCCATGTGAGAGCTTTTTTAAAAAAAAAGAAAAACATTGAGAAAAAAAGATGCAAAAAATCACAAAAAGAGAAATACAATAGTTTTCGATGCTTCTCTTATGTGAATTCTGATTTTGTGGCAAAGTTTTGTATCTCGGGCACATATGTTGCGGATGCCTTGTTTATTTATTTAATTGGTTTCTTTTTATTCGGTATTTTAGCAGTGTAAGTTTGAAAAATCATATCCGCGTGCCGATGTTTGATTGGCTTCAAGTTATAATACGCAGTAATTCCAATGCAAATTAGAAATGTAGAAATGTAAATTAAATTAAAGATTAAATTCCACTAATATTTTTCCAATGCCACTTTCGGACCTTCCCTTATGGTACGATTCTACACTAGCCATTTTGACCGTGGCACGTGATAGGAAGCGCATGTGAAGAAAGCTTTTTGGTTTTTTGCTTGGTCTTTTTGTTTTTTAATAGCATTGTCGCGACCTGCTTTTTTTCCGACACGGTCGGAGAGCCATAAATTTAGGGGTTTTGCCTAAAAGGAAGGATGAAGGACCGATCAAACTAGGCATGAGCTTTTCCAAGCCCATATCTTCGGTAACATTGAATTTTGTTTTAATGTTTAGCAGCTTGAACAATTAGCTAGGAGCTGCCCTGTTTACGCTAATCAAGTTGGTTGTTTCCCGAAGGTATCAATTTTTCCGGCCACATTTTTTTAAAATTGCACACACATTTTTGTGTGCGCCAAATACATGTATCAAAGAGACGGGTTGCTGGCCTCTCGTGTGCCCATTCAAATCACTCCGTTTGACAAAAAAAAAAAAAACATTACTCCGTTTAAAACATCGCAATCTCCGACCCACAAGAAAAAAAAAACATCAGAATCAATTTAAATCTCATAAATGGCTCAGGGGGTAAAAAAAAGATCAGGAGATATTTTTTGATTATGCTTTGAAGATTCAACGACGTGGGGAGAGTTGTTGGTGGAGGAAGAATCTTGACGAGGCCGCGTGGCAATTCGCGGTGCGATCCAGGTGGAAGCCAGCGGGGTGGAATTGCGTAGTTGTGACCCGTACTACGGGTAGCCGGTAGCAGCCAGGACAATTGAAGCCCGAGGAGCAAAGTGGAGATGTCGTGAGGAATGGACAAAGGCAGCACAATTAACACGACGAGCTAAGTAAAACGCGGATTGGAGTGGAACATGAGGTTGTCTGCGCCTTCAGTTATAGGTTAACTCAACCGATCCTGATCGATTGTCGGCACCTACGAGAGAGCTGTCTTGCTTGTGGTGAATTCGACATTTCTCTCCTATCCTATGTGCACGGCGAACGCCACACTAGGTAGGTAAATTTCAAGGTTGAGCATGCTGTCAATTAACACGACGAAACAAGTAAAACGCGAGCAGAAACTTGGGCGAGGCGAGCGGTCCCGAGCGCACGGTTGTCCGCACGTGGGTCGATTCATCGTAATCCCAGTCTATCCGCATAACATCTTCACATGGTTGAAAGGAGAAGAAACAAAATTAGGGGTGAAAAGGATAGATGTGATAATTTAAAAAAGGGGGAGACATGAGTGTAATAAACGAGAGGAGTGGCTTTCTACTAGAAAAGAGATATGGCAAAATTGGCGACCCACTTGCCAATAGAGAGTGGGGAGTGTGTGGCGAAATGTCAGACTGTCTCGTGTCGCGATGGGGATGGTGGAGGATGGATGGAGGAACCGTCGCATAATGTTTGTCGTTGGTCTTTGTCCCTAGGCGAAAGGTACACAAAAATCCGAAACCATAGTCTACTTTGCCCGAATCGGGAAATAGATGTCAGCCGCCGGTGGCCGGTCGTAGGGTGGGGCCGACGTGGGGCTTCTATTTCCAGAATTTCCGTTCAGGAACACATTAGAGCAATCAGCATTAGCATTCGATTTGTTATTTGAATCTTCCCGTCGCCGTTACGAGAAGCGAAGTGGGAACTCGGACCGGATAAATTGGAATCTCCTATCTTCTACCAAACACGACATGGAAATACATAATTGGAGAGGTAAATAAGGCCCGAAAAGATTTGAACTAAAAATTTATGATACTATATGAAATTTTATGAGATCACTGTTAATTGTTTAAAAAACTTAAGTTGTTAGATGTGCATGATTTGCATAGCTCGTGCTTCGGTAACGATTGCATCCGAAAGTATCGAGCGGGCACGTGTAAGATCAGTACAATCAAATCCAGTCTATCAACGTACAATAAGAAAGCATAGGAAAATCGAGAATTTATAGAGCTTTTACGTTACTTTTAGCCATATTGCTTGATCGGCAACTCCAAAGGTCTTCTCCCACACCAAGTAACTTCATTTCCATTACCGCTCTCCCTTCTCCATCTCTCTTCATTATTTCACCATTTAATCATAACTGCTTATAATTAACAAAACATTTTCCACTTTCACAAAAAAAAATTGGACATAATTTCCACTTTCAACATGATAGCATGACACCAACGATTGACGGATCATCTATCGAAAGATTATTTCGTATACGATCCGCGACACGACGAACGGTATACGAGATACAGTGATGGTCGATCCAGACTTCGATTATTTACCTATGCTCATCAACTTTCATCCTGAAACCACGCGTCGATACAAATGGTACATTTATGTTTTGGTTTTTATTTTATTTTATCATGAATTATTGTGCTGTGTGATGTCTTTGTTTACTTGTACGTTTACTCTTTGGAGTAACTCTGTTCTGTACCTTAGAGCAGGGACTCAACCCCCAAACCAAACCATTTCATTATGCTTCCCGCACAGCCGACCCGCGAGCAGTAGCAGCAGAAATCCGTACGCTTTTTCCCTCTCTCTCCCTCTTTTTCTGGTCGAGAGCTACTCCCACATCGCAACCCCTCAACAGCCACCCTAAAAAAATCAAATCACCCCCCTACGCTACGTTGCGTCGGAGTGGTCCACACGTGTTCCGCCTGGCCGAAAAAGCCTCCGCCAGGCGCCGTCGCCGCCGCAACTTTTTGGGCCTCGCGTGTCGGCGTCCGGGGGGGGTTGCTCCTGCAGGCTGCAGGTTCCCGCCACACACGACGAAGAGGCCAATCGCTGCGGTTTAGGCTGATCTGAGCTCTTACCTCACGCGCCATTTACAACGTCCCCATTATTTTGTATTTATGTCGATCGGTTTCTTTTTGGCTTGTGGGATGAATAGCAGTGTCAAACGGATGAATTAAGTCGAATATGACCTAAATCATGTTGATTCATTTAATTCGTTTTAATTTATTTTTATGCTATACAAATCTGGTGACTTTTATCTAATCCGACTTATAATGTTAAAACACTTCAATATCAAAATCTAATATAAATTGTTAAAAAATTTTTAAATAGTTTTCTTAATTATTCCATTTATGATAAATTT
Organism: Rhodamnia argentea; assembly: GCF_020921035.1. NCBI lineage: Eukaryota > Viridiplantae > Streptophyta > Magnoliopsida > Myrtales > Myrtaceae > Rhodamnia > Rhodamnia argentea. The sequence continues at coordinate 32,592,770 of NC_063152.1, forward strand.
AAAACTTATTTATGACCCACTTTTAAAATTTAAGGAATTCATTTATGACATACCATCGTAAAATATGGGTAACCTCGTTCGGATGTGATGTCACTATCATATTGAAGGAGCATTGAGAAGAGTGATTGCGGGCTTTGTCTTATTCACACCTTTAATCGAATCGAATTGAGGATCGACTGTCTGGAAATGGACAACGAGCACGGCGAAACGATATGATCGGGGCGTCTTTTCTTTTTCAGGCGACACGATGCTAGCAAGAAAATAATTTTTCCCTAAGCAATGCTTGATCGGCCGAATGTGGACTAGTTGCACTCTCGATAGTACAACTAAATGTACGAAGTGTCGTCAATCTCAATCGAGTGCCACTGACGGTGTGCTGCCGGGCATCTTGTTACTTGCTTGTAGATCTGCCGATCTTGGATGGTTTTCTCACCAGTTTAGTTTCGGGAAAAATCTTAGGCTCAATCCTCATTGGGTAATTATGAAGTAGGGTTAACTCTCATTGGGTAATTATGAAGAAGGGTTAACTCATAAGGAAGTAAACCCTAATAGCAAATCCTAGTCTCGAAATGGACGACTGAATTTGACTTTATCAGGAACTCGGTCTTTGGTGCGGAATGCCAGCACAAAACTCCATACCTAATCGAATCACCCACGAAAATAAACCGCGGCCGAAATCAAGTATGTCGCAAAGTTTGGTAGACGATGCGGATTGGATCGTTAGTTTCGAACCCTAAGTTGAAGGAGAAGGAGAGGGAAAGGAATCGGACTCGAGATCTATTTACGAGACGGGGCAAATCGAGTCGTCGACACGGCTGGAAAGATAGAAACGAAAATGGACGAAGGGAGCGATAACCCCACGAAAACTTGCGCCTCTAGACATGATCTAAATGGTCCATGCGCGTCCTTTCAGTGCACGGTAGTATCTGGACGCCCCACCTTGTGGAAACAAACAAACCAGATCGCCGCGACGGTACCCACCGGGACATGATGCGTCGCTTTCATCAAAAGATTTGGCCATGTGCTCACTTACGACGTACTTTGTTAGAAACATGGGACCTTTGCTTTTGGCCCGACCTTGGTCCGGGCGTGGGCGTCAAATTAGGATAGGAACGAGACGGTACTGGCTCTGATGCCACATTTAGGTTGTCCAATCAAAAACTGAAGCGATCGGATAATTAAAGAGGCGCTACATGTTTATAAAAAAGATCTTATAGAGACCAGATCTGTTGTCAAGCGATGTTTGGACGATTCTTCAACGTACGCGTTTCGAGGATCGTGGCCATTTTAGAAGATAAGTTAAGGAACAACAACACTTTGCATGCACCGATGAAGTTGGATGGACGGAGACGTGGGTGCTGCTCGTCTTGTTTCAACTCTACAGCTCCTGAAACCCTCCGAAACCGCATTCAAAGAGAGAACTTAGTTCCGGAAAGATATTCTCCGTAAATATCGAACCACGCTTTCATCTCTCAATTTAAAGTTCATAGCAAACCCGACGACATCGATCTCACAAAATCTCGCCACTCCGGATCTTCAAAGACTATGCGATTCGACTTCTCGGTGGTCCTTTTTTTTCTTTAGCCGCCCTCCCCGTTCCTCCAGGTCTGCCAAGACTCACCCCCCCATCTCCGTTTCCATCCCATTTCCTTCCCCAAGAAAAGAACAAATCACAATCATCATTCTCGAGAATTTTCCGTAGATGCATCGTAATCGCTTCTTGTATCTTTGTAGCGTCGATCGTGGAAAGACAGGGAAAGAAAGGGTGGAAAGGCTCGAGCGATGTTGCGGATAAGAAGAGCGAGACAAAAAGTGGAATTTCTTTCTTTTTCTTTTTCCCCATTAATCAACCGTCGATCCTTTTTATGACCTCATTTTCTTATAATAAATACATTTCACGACGATTTAATATTCGTGAGATAATATAATTTGTCGGTTAAATGCGTAATATAACATTCCTCATGTTTAGTCTCAACTTTCACCTGAGAGTAACCATGCAAAATTTGTAATAAAGGAGGTTAAAAAAAAAAAAACAAATGGGTCCTGAAAAAAATTGGGATCAGACCATTATATCATGTATTTTACAAGACCATTACCACCTATTTAAAATTTAAAAAAGAAAAGAGCGATTTAATGATTTAAATATTTTATGCGAAAAATTCCTGAAACCTTTTTCAGGGGAGATGCGAAATAAATAAATAGTTGGAATTGAGTAAATAAGAAAATTCAAGATGCAAAATTGATGAAAATAGACGAGGTCGCATGAATATACGACGATGTCTTCTTCTTCTTTTTTCCGGTCAAAATGTACGACAATGTTGTGAGCCACATATGCACGGAAAACCATTGCCTCCACGTAGGCAGGCCTGTTTTCCTGGTTTCCCCGGTGACGGTGGGGCGGCGTGTCACATGTCGGGAGCCCACGTGGCGGGCCCTAGTCGTGTAAAATCGGGGGAGTGGGTGGAGAGAAATTTAGGACAGGTGGGGCCCCATTCTCGCGTCACCATCCACGCCAGCCCGACAGGAATGAGAGGGGGATTTTATGGTGAGAGAGAACGTTAAATTTTATTTTATTTTTGGTCAACGAGAGAATTTGAATTTTTTTTTTGGTCAGAATGAGAGAATTTAATTAGATATGATATATTGTGTGCGTTTCTTTATTCTTTATTATTTTTTTGGGGGTGAAGTAGAAAATAGATAGAGAGATAGAGACATCTCATGACCTGTGCTGGGGATAATGAATGAAGGCTCACCGGGACATCACGTCCCACGCACTCCTCGTGATCGAGTTGTCTGTGAGAGAGCACGCATTTCGAGCCCGAGTCAATCGCCACGTGATCACGATTAAGGTTTTTTTGCCCCGATCGCGTCGTCCGACCGATACAACGCATCGCGTTTACAATTCTAAGCGAGAGACACGGGGCTTAGCTCTACTTGGGCAATTAGCATCTAAGCTTGAAGTTGTCTATCTTCCTGCCAGGGGTGAGTGGTTCCAAGGTCGGTCTAGGTTCCACTTGAAACCCGAAATCCATCGATCATAACATGTTCTCTAATTTTTTTTTAAAATCTGGAACCTACCATGCATACCCTAGCTTCTGAAACCTATCATATTACACGTTTCAGGGTCGATTTTAAAGTCTACCTCGATTTAACCGATATTTCTAATTGAATTATCGTAATGAATTGTTACCTCTAATGATCACCACTTACTACTATAATCCATTACTTGCAATTTATATTTAGACACGAAAAATACGAAACATTAACAAAGTAAGAGCCCCGTTCATGTACACCGTCGGAAATGGAAACTCGGATCGGTTCCCAATGGTCCGGTTCTATGATTTTCTCTTATTCCGAAACCGCGCTCACCCCTATTTCCTACTGCGCGAATGGAACCAAAAAAAATCCAGCAAAACCTGTCTTGCTGACCCTAATGCGACAAATACCACATTAGCGCCATGTTTTCCTCCGATCGAGGTCGAGGAAACTCCCTCTAACCATCATTCCGATTGGCGGGTTACATCCATCGACGCTCAGTTAAATTCGATACACGAGCGATGCCGTCAAACTATAACCCGCCGATCAGGAGGGTCGGAGGGAGTTTAGGACATATCGCCGCTCGAATTATTCCGAGAGCCCACCGAATCGGTCTCGGCCCACCGTTAGCCCAAACAAATGACCTGGACTGCAAAAGAATGAAAGGGAAATCACGCATGCCTGAGGTACCCTTACTGTTCCAGACTAGTGAATGACTAAGTGGGCCTGGGAGAAGGCCCATTGGCTGGCCCGACAAGAGAAGGCCTTGGGCTGGCCCATGCTCGTCCTGCTAAGTATTGAACTATTTAATTTTGAGATAATGGCATAAATAATCTGTTAACAATAGTCCAATGTGCAATGTGGTCTCTAAACTTTTATTTTCTTTAATATGGAAATCTTAGACTTTTGGTACATGTTCAATGTAGCCTTGAACTATATAAAAATGTTCGATGTAGTTGTTCAATTATTTTGAGATTGGAGATAACATTAAACGTTTTCTTATGGTCTTAGGGACTAAATTGAACACGTACCAAAAGTTCAGAGGCTACATTAAACAAATTAAAATTTCATGAAGTATGTTGCACATTTGGGGCAAAAGAACGCAAAAAGTGTCAAAATTTGTATACGGCATTCACTTTAGTACTAAAGTTTTTCGCCGACTCACTTAAGTGCCAAAATCGAAGAAAAAAATGATCACTTAAGCACTAGATCAGAGAACTTTCGGCCAAACTAATTATGTAGCATTTATTATTAAAAATTTAATATTATGTGGAAGATTTTTTTTTTTTAAATCAGTCCATGTGGAAATTTTCGTAAAAATTCAATCCACCAGGACTTCTAAACTTTAAAACAATACATATTTATTCTAAAAAATTAAAATAAATTTGAAAATAATCTAAAAAGCTAAAAAAATGAAAAGAAAAAGAATTAGGGTTTGCAACGACAAGGGTCTCACCACCGTCGCCCCACCATCGCAGGCAATGGCCGCCGAGGAAGGGCGATGGCCAATAGGGGGTGCCGAGCCTCGGCCAGTGCCCGTCGACCCCAACCTACAAGCCCTTTCCTTTCCTTTATTATTTTTTAGCTTTTTATTTTTAAATATTTTTTATTAGTGATTGGATCCTCCAATGGGCCACGTAGGCTTAAGTTATTAACAAAAAAAATGCCACGTAGGATTTCCGATCAAGCACATTGGAGTTGTTACTTAAGTAATTGCGTTTAAAAAAAGTTGGCACTTAAGTGAGCCGAATAAATTTTTTGGCACTAAAGTGATTACCGTGCATAAATTTTGGCACTTCTAGTGTTCTTTTTCCCACATTTTGCCATAGTTCAAGGACCATACTAAACAAATTAAAAGTTCAGTAACCATATTACATGTTGAGCCAAAATTGACAATTTATTTGTGTCATTTTTCCCTTAATTCTACATGATGAATCATCGATGGTTTCATTGCAACAAAAAACGTGGAGAAGTGCCAACACCCACTATGACATTATTGTTTAGCCGAAAATCAATAATTTGAAAAAATCGATCACTTATATCGCTCACAAAAATGAATGAACAAAAAAATATTTTTTATCGTTCACAAAAAAATTTTAAACATAAATTGTTGTTTCTAATAAAAACACCGCCTATTGACTAACTGTTTCGGACGATATAAGTGATCATTTTATAGAAAAACATTTTTAAAATTGCATATTTCTATGAAACAAATGGAGCCCAAGCAAATTATCACTTGAAATAACATCTATGTTAGTAAATGCACGATCGGATTTTTGGAACACATAATTATCTAATGTTAGTACTAGTAGATTTTGAACTTACACAAAAATTGAAGATCATTCATTTTATAACTCAACAGTCAACACCTCACTTTTCCATTTAATTCTTGGAGGTTTTTTTCCGCAATTTGAAATATGGACTTGAGGAAAAAGGATATGGACTTGACCGACCGGTTCAATGGGTCCTTTAAAATTTCATATGGCTCAGAAATCCGGTTCGATCGCGGATATGAAACCAAAGACTCAAGAGAGTCGAGAGTCGAGAGTCGAGACAACCGTCTCCTTTCCTCGTTGAAGACTTTCTTTGAGGACGATCCGGTTGGCGCAATTTCTAGACCTGCAGCCGCGGTTTGACGCCCGACAGCAGCATTCGTATTCTCCCCCAACCCCAACCCCCACCGCCACCCTCTCTCTCTCTCTCTCTCTCTCTCTCTCTCTCTCTCTCTACTCTTTAGGGAAACAGTACGAAGAAGGACTCTTGTTCAATCTTACAGCCTTCAGGCGCAAAATCACCAGCAAACGAGAGAACAATGAGCGAAGCTGGAGCTGGAGGCCAGCCCGTGTGCGCCCAAGAAGCGCTCGATCTGCTCAATTGCGTCGCCCAGATCCCTTACGACCAGGACAAGTGCTTGCGTCTCTTGAGCTCCCTCCGGGAGTGCGTCGTCAATAAGGTAAAATACCTTCACGAATTCATTGGCCATCTACGTTTTTGGCATTGCGTTTCGTCGATCTCGCGCGGGTTTTGCTCTAAATTTGGCTGTGGGTTTAGATGGGGTTTATCTATCTTTGTCTTCTTTTGTACCGGTTGATTTGTTTCATAATCGTGACCAGGACATGTTAGTTTGAGTAGGCGTGCGTTTGATTTGGATGCTTCAGCTGTCTAAAGTGAAGCCTGTGCGTTTCTTAGATCAAAGGTTATCTTTTTTCGTTTGTTGCGTGCGTGCGTGCGTGCGTGCTTTTTTTTTTTTGGGGGGTTGGAAGGGTTATCTTTAGGGTTCCTGCTGGTTGGATTGTGTTGCATTGGGGGAACTGGCACTACACTGCATAATTTTGTGACGAGGAGTGATAAAGATCTCCGTTCGGAGCTTTTGAATTAGTTGTCAGTCAAGGGATGTCTTCGTATATGGTCGATTGAGAGCAAGCCCAGAAATGTTGGATGATGGTCGTCAAATGCAGCGCTTGGGTATGTCAAATAGGAAAAAGAATTGACACTTGAATGGTATCTCTTTGTTATGGGTATCCAGTTCTTAGTGTTGCAAATTGCAATATGAGCCCAAGAGGGTTACAATAAGAGAGAGTAGAAGAACGATGAGCTGAGTATTAAGTTTATACATCCAAAGCTAGACATTAGGTGATCAGTCTACGCGATCATTATTTTCTGGCTGCAGAAACCATTTCTTGGTTTCTCACCCTCGTCGTCTTTTGGCTTTAGTTGAACATAGAATGATAAGAACATTTTCTGATTTGATAGTTTCATAAGCAGCATTCTGCACTTTCGTTTATGTTTTGGGATAATCTAATTGGGAATGTGAGTTTATTTATAGTCTCACATTTGATTAGTTGAAGTTAGCAACCGTTTTGCCAGCCACTGAGCATTCGGCATTTGGGGTTTCACAATTAAATGGAAGTTAGTCTGGACTAACCTATAATATGTTGTTGCTTGGCCAAACAGACTGACATGGTTCTTAGCCAAGTACCTTTCAAGAGATCACAGCATTCACTACTCATGTTTAGCTCTCATTCTAGTGATCTAAAGCTCCTTAGTTCAGGAGATTATCCGTGTGCCAGCATCATCTTGGATGCTCATTGATTTCTACTGGGAAGAACCAATTAGCTTTTATCTATGATTGCCTCTATTTGTTATGCACTTTCCAATCCATTTGGTCCTGTCATTACTCATTAGTACAAGGGAAATAGATAAATAGATGAGTATGTCCTGAGAAGAATTACGTAGTCTGAATATCTTGTTTGGTTTTAATGGAAAGGGTAAGAGAAGAACCTATTATGGTTCAGTCTCATTTTATTCATGCACATCAATAAGCTTACATTTTGGCCTTTTCTACTTGCATGCTTACTATTTGTTACATGTCTGCCAGTTCCTTCTCATTATTCTGTCCACAGACAGTTATACTGAACTCGCTGCTTCTTGGATTCCTTCTGGTGAATGTGCCATCGAATGTTTTATGGTCTCTCCGACCCAAAAAAAAAGAAAAAGAAAGTGTCTATTGCCTCATGCTTTAATCATGATCTCGTTGTCATCAATATTCAGTTTCAGCTAATTTAGATGACACATAGATGTGAGAAGTCTGATGTTAGTATTAAATCGAGCCAAGTCTCAAAAAGTCAGATGAACCTTCATCTGGAGGACAAAAACACCCTGATGTTTCAACCAATCCAAAAATACTCACGAACCTTTACCGGAGGGACAAAGATACCCATCATTAAGTTTTTCATCTATGCAAGCTGATGTGGCACATGATGATGCGGCTAATGGAGCTGACGTGTGTAGAAAGACACATCTGCAAGAGCCAAATAGACTCCGTGCGCACATCAGCAATAGTTAGACGATGCTGTTTTGTTTCTGATTCCTTTTAATTGGGAAAAATCTGATTCACATACATTCTGGGAGATCAGCTCTTTTCTATGCTGTTCTATTTCTCTGACACATCACCGTTAGCCATGTCATGTGCCGTTTCAGTTTTCTAATCGGGTTAAGGAAAGCTTAGGTTATGAATTCGCTTAGCCGTTCTGTTTGCAGCTCTTGAAAACTGAACTTCTTGCATGTAAGTACGATGATATTGGGCTACACAGCTCTTTTGTGTGGATCATTATTATTGGTAGCTCTCCTCTTAGATTTAGACAATGATGTGATGTGTTCTAGTTTATTGTAAAGTGGCAGGGAAAAAGCAAGACAAATCCTTCCCTTTACATCTGTCGTTGTATGAAAATGAGCTGTTCCTTATCTTTATTCCCTCCTAATTTTTTTTCCCCTCTCATGACAGAAAGTGAAGAAGTTCTTACTGGCTGAAGAGCCACAAGATTCAGGCACTAGTAAAAAGAGAGCTTGATGCAATTCCTCAGGGACGCGGCCACCTCAAGGGCATGCTTTCCAATTCTTTTGCTATAGGCAAGACATACGCGATGATCAGCATCAACTGACTTTGTCGAACATTTGCGAAAACATAGATCATTGAATCTTATTCCTTGTTACAGATCTTTCCCAAGGAATTATACACTGACGGCTCAATTCTGCTTGTTATACCATCTGATGCAATTCTGCCATCTCGTTCCCTCTTTTCTCTCTAATTATAGTACACTTGATCTTTTCTCTCTAATTATAGTGCACTTGATCGTAGCGCGAGTTGTCACAGAATTAAAAAGAGGGGTCTTCTCATTGTGGACGCAGAACCAAAAGGCCAGTAAGAGAAGTCTGGTTCAATGATGACAACGAAGTTAAAACTCAAGCCAGGTAAGAGGAGAACTGAATCACCGGTCGATGACATAGCTCTGCAGCTCTTTTTGCTTACATGGCTATTGAGTTCTTGTTGGAGAAAAGAAAATTATAGATTAAGCATCATAAATCACATTAGAAAAGTCAGGGAGAGAATCGAACCAACACATTCACGGTCCGACAGAAGATTTTGTCAAGTTAGAACACCACTTTCATACACAAGAATCCATGACAAGAGATTGAAGGAAAAGAAAGATTTTTCATACCAATGATCTAATTTTAAGCACCCCCTGACTAAAACCCAAATGACCAACGCAAATACACCGATCCATAGGCTTAGAAGGTGGATGAAATGTCTGCATTGTGAATGAGGTAAGTCAGCACCAGAGCCACCAACATGAGCACATATGCTATTCCTTGGTCAATCGATGTTCCTGAGATTGGACATATTACAACTATCAGCAGACACCCTTTTACATTAATCACATCTTTCTATGTAATAATCTCAGAGGGAAGCATGAAATGCACCAAAAAACGAAAAAGAAAAACAGGACTTCAACCTGTGAATGCCACCAAGAACAGAAGAAGGCATAAATGAAATGGATTTTTCCCCGAGTTATGTTGCACACGGCTGAATTGCTCTTGCCCTTTAGAAACTAGAAAGTCCTTTTGAATTGCAGAAAATGCCACATTAAATAAGAATTTTACCAAAGCTCATCTATCAGATGACGGATCAAGCCGCTTGAGTGTTTCAATATGCAATTTTTGAAACATGGATCGCCTGACAACCCCAGGAAATTTTTTTATATGCTTTAAAAAAAAAAAAAAACTCCAGGAAACTTTTTGAAAATCAGATGGGTGAACATATTTTGGCCAGAAATAGAGTACTTCATTATTCGGCACCTGACAAGCGGGTACATCAAGAAGGGGGCCCATCAGCCTCAGGGAATTTCTTGATAATTGAAAGGGTTGCCCTGAAAAGCTATCAATAATTGAAGGGGGCCGGCCAGGCTTCACTTTTGGAACTAGAGTTGGAAAATGGGCAGGAAATTAGGTGGGGTGTATTTCTTTATGGGTTAACGACATTTAAATTAATGTGACCGAGAAAATCATCCGTGAAATTGAAATATGAAAATCTTCTTTTAAATGCTCGATTAGCTAAGCTGAAAATTGATTTACTTCCGATTAAACCCGTTACTCAAGATTGGATTTTGGAACAATACCTCCAGAAATCGAAAACATTCCACGGATTGTCTATCAGAGAACGGTCATTATCCCATTGAATCTATACACAATTCATTCATCTCTTAAACCCACCAAATGACGAACAAGAATCGACAATGCCGCACATCTCAACTTCAGATCTCAATCCTCACCAAATACAATCCACCAGAGAAGAGAGAGAGAGAGAGAGAGGGGCTCACCGTCGCTGGCGGGCGCGGGCGCAGGAGCGAGGGACTGAGCCTGGGCGGCGGGCAACACAATGGCGACGACGAGGGCTGCAATGGCGGCCATCACTCCGTGGGAGAACCTATACACCTCCATTTCCTCTCGTTCGATCTGGCGGAGACGCTACCGCAGATGGGAATTGCCGAAACGAGGAACAAAAAGAACCGCAAAACGCTGCTGGGCGAGAAAGGAGACCCTCAGCTCGAGCTCTCTCTCTCTCTCTCTGCGACCGCCTCTCGCAAAATAGGCACCCCTGGCGAGCGCGGCGCAGAGAGAGAAGCAGAAAAAGGGAAGATTTGGGCGAGGATTATTCTTTCAGTAATACGGGGAGAGAAGTTGAAAGGGGCGCGGAGAGAGAGAGAAAGAGACGAAGATTGGTGGAGATTTTGAGGGACTGCTTCAAGATTTATAGGAGCATACCGTATTATACGTAACGTATACGATACACACACGTGTCATGTTTCGCCCTTTTTTCTTCTTTTTTTTCTTCTCTAAATTATTTATTAAAAATTTCCTCGTAACAAATTATATGAAAAAAAATATATGCAATTTCCAATTTCACCGTCTCCCATAATGTAATTAGCGTTTGAAAATTAATATATTCTTAATAAAAAAGTTTAATAAGTGCTCCGAAAGCATTCGCTAATAAGGCACTCGTTAACAAGGAGGCTGAAATGGCATCGGAAAAATGTCATTTCCTCTTAAAAGTATATACCCTCTATTATCTTTACTATTATTATTGTTATTTTTCCTCCTTTTTTTTTTTTTGGGAAAAAAAATGTGTGATTGGAGAGAGGAATAATTGGCCAAAATAAAAATAAATAAAAAAAAGAAATGAAGGGGAAAGAGAGGAAACCGGTGGAGCCGGTAATTGTCCGGAGGTGTTGGCCAGAAGTGGTGGGGCCCAAAGCCCAAGAGGCCCCCCACCCCCGCATCCCATGTGATCTCCATCGTCTGCACCTGCGCCTGTTACTCAGCATCCGCAGGATTCGATTCATTTCGACCCAAAAAAAAAAAGAAATTTTTTTTTGTTTCAATCATTTTCGGACCATTCACATTCGAAATTATCATTCGAGGTGAATTTTATTTATTTTTTGTTTTTTTTAAGCAATGGACCGTTCATTTTTCGATTTGTACGTGGGTTTTAAACGGATTTCGGAGAAGGTTGATGACGGTCGTAATTCTTTTGATTATTGGAGGATTATTTATTAATATTTGTTTCTTTTTTTGCTGGTTTTTCTGTCCAGCTTTGACAGACTGGTGGCCGTCGTGGTGGCCCTCGATTGGCGCCACATGCTCCGCCGCTGATTCTCTTCCACGTGCTCCTCCTCCCCGCTAGCTCGTTTCTCTCCACTTGATGATTCATATTCCTTTCTTCCAAAAAAAAAATTGATTCATTTTCCATTTTTATTTTTTAATTCGTATTTCAAGTCCTAATAAATAAATAAAAAGGACAAATACTAATTACGTTGCGTAATCTTTCTCGGGATGATTTTATTTTGGGATAATGTCAATTCTTGATAATCAAATTCGATCGGAATTTCTAATCTCCAGTCATCCGGGAGGGGGGGTGCCGTGGAACAATGGGAGTGAAGTTACAAGATTGGAGAATGGAATTCTAACAAGCTTGGAGTTCGATATCGCAGTTCGGAATTTTCATTTTTTTTTCCTTTCTTGATTTCGCGTCACTTTTGAAGTCGTCTTCTGATGCTTTTTGGCTGAATTGAAGAAGAACTCAGCGTAATTGACGGAGGAGAGTCGAGTCTTGATATTGTTACAGTGGAAATGATCAGGGGATCTGAATAATGTAGTCCCAATAATGATCAGAATCAAGAAAGCAGTGCTGGACAAATTAGAAGAAATGTTTTGTCGCTAAATAACAATTATTGTCCGGAGATAACCTATGGAGCACAAGCAGCAAAGTACAGCTTCCATATCCTTGGACTAGTCAAACGGATGGATCGGGTTGGGTTTAGATCGGTTCATAGATGGATCAGCCCAAATAGACTAATTTAACATGCTTATGACTCGTTTATTGTAATGCAAATCTAGTGACTCTTTCTCGATTCGGCCTGCCTCATATCCCTATATCAGTTTCATATTTAATCCGATTTGGAAAAACTCCTACCCAAGCTAAGGTGAGAGTGAGGAATGACTGATCACGAGATTGAACGAGGACGAGAAAAAACGAAGAGAGAGTCTTAGTAGTAGATTATATAGAGTCATATTAGTGGATCGAGTCTAAAAATTATAAACCCATTTAATACTCATATTATATTTAAACGCATTTATGACTCATTTATTGATTATAACTATTTTTTTATGACAACTGAGCCCGTCCTATATAATATAAGAAATGGATATATGACTCATCTCGACAGATCTACTATCCATCAATGTAAAAAGTGTCTAGCATATTCTTTTTTTTTTCTCTCTCTCTTTCGAGAATAGACTATTATTGCACTTCTCCCTCTATGTATGTGTAAATATGATGCCAGTAAGTTAAAGTTCACACTTAGACAAGGGAAATCAAGAAATGGTGCAACACATTCCTTTTTACTGGGGAAACAAACTATACAAACGCAGTCTTAACGATTCTCTTTACAAAGAAAATCGAATTATTATTGTATGTCGATTTGTGAAAAAAAAAATACATCGATCTTAATGGAGTGATGATTTATTAACAGTGGAGTAATTGAAGATGGAGGCCTTCACTAGTAATTTCGAATTAACATCTTGTCAAATCACTATTTTCCTCTTTATTTCCGGAACTTTCTAATTTTTTGTCATCCATGTCCCCTTTCACGAATTTCACGTGATCAAAACACCGCGTGACAGCAATACTTAATGCGACCGATTAATAAAAAACGAGATGGATACATGCGTGGCGCCAAATCGAACGACATTTATGCCACTCGAGTGAACTGCGATAAGCTAATTATGTCAAGCCGACACTGGCTTGTGGCGTCATGTGAAGTACTTTCTCCCCTTCGACTCGAAGAAGAAGAAGAAGAAGACTTAGACTTTCTTCCCTTCTGGGTGGTGCTTTGCTCGTACAATGTCGCCGACAGTTCATATCCATTGGACTATGGCAACGACTATCAGACAATTTTTTGTGTCTCTTTTCCCAAAAAGTTAGAGGAAAATAATCTTTTATTTCCCCACACGATTGATCATCCCACTCTAATGCTTTTAGGTTAGGTTTAGTCGTCGATATTTATAATTATGATATGATTTGATATAATAGAACAAGAAATTCATGGAACTATATCCCATCAACTGTTTGATGAATCACAGTAATAAAATAGGAGATATTCACATCACATCGCAATCGTTTGATATAAACAGCATATTAGTTAGCGTAAATAAACTTCATTTTTTTTACTTATTTTTTATTACTTTTCCTCTCTCTTTTTTAATTATTTTCTATTTTGTTTAGTTTGCCCCCCCTCCCTTCATTCTCTGATAAGTTCATATTTAATAGTAAACTATACTAACATACCCAAAATACTAAAGTACCTAATAAATATAAGTACTAAAAAGATATATTTTCATATTGAATTCATAGTATAGGACAAAAATAAATTCGTATATATAAATGACAATAGGAAAAAATGAAATTTTTTTTGAATTTTTTTATATTAGAATTAAAAAATTGTTTATACTCAAATATTTTTTTAATTTAAGAAGTTTGTTATTTGAGAAAAATAAATTTTATATTATGGATATTAGAATTCCTATCCGCCATTATCTTGTCTTTCCTATGGGATAATTTTGTCTGGACTACATCCCTTTTATATTGGACTTTATCATGTCTTAACACATGATATAATAAAATATATCTTATCTTAAAATTTATCCTGACAATCATATATATATATATATAATTCAATTACTCTTGAGGACTTTATTCATTCGCTTTGAGCTTTTCGGGCTCCCCTCATATGCATTCGTGCCCCTGCTCGACACTGCATGCGCAATTGTCAGATTGCTTTTTTGTTCTACATATACAAAATCCACTCATGATAATATAAATAATTCTGAATATGTCCATCTTTCATGAGATGTGAAGGAACCAAAAATGAAGCCAGATCTTATGAATCTAATGTCAATCCGCCCTGTTGGAAAAAAAAAAACAATTAACTGAAGAGATGCAATAACACTGATTACAATACGTATTACACGGAGTAATACCGATATTTATAGTAATCGGTGTGCCTAATTTCTTAACCAGATAGAGATAAAAAAAAAAAAGAGAGTAAACATTATCATTTATAATCAGATAATAATAATTCTGAAAGACAACAGATTTGAATAACAAGGATTCAGGTAGGAAAAAGAGGTAGGGAAAAAGAGAGAGAAATGCTAGCTCAAAGATATAGTCTATGCTCAGACCTGATATGATTTTTCAAGCTTGAGTGAACAGCTCGTTTTTGGGCCCAGTTTCAAAAGCCCAGAAAGCCCAAACCATCTCGAAAAGAAAATATTACGGAAAACAAAGGCGCATGAAAAAAACAATAATTTATACTCTTGAAAACTACTATGGACTCACCAGCCAAATATCGAGATTAATCATCAAAAGGCCCAAAATAGAAAAAGAACAAGGCGTGAGGTGTCGAATACAAAAAAAAAATAAAAATGAGTGAAGTTGAAGACATATCTATATGGTGGATTTGAGATTGTTGGGAGGCAGGTCGGTGTTGTGGTATAGCAACGGGCCATAGACTTTATAGTCAATTGGACATTGAAGATTCAAGTTGAGATAATGGGCATTAAGGGGTGCATCCTAACTATTTTGGGACATGTGCAGTTTCCTTTGGTACACTATATATCAAGTGATACAATATAACTAGTTGACCCACCTTTACTCAAAATATTAAGCTAATGAATTATGGGCCAATTAGGATATATTAACTACTCAATATCATATCAATTCTCCGATATATGACTTCTCTAACACAACTCACGTGCATCCTAATAGAGATAGCAAAAATGGTTCGACAAGATTCTTGTATCCGGATCAAATGCTAATGAACATATTGAACTCTCTATTTGGCCGAGAAACCTCATAGGATGTGCAATCTACCGTTGAGCTAATAGCCTGTCTTTTGGTTCTCCTGCAAGAACCCACCATGTCAAAAGCGAGAGAAACCACATCTCCTCTTTTCCTTTTTTCTCCCCATGGAGGCGTATGTGAGGGCCATGGAGATGTTAGAGTGCGATCTCACCAGCTTGTTCCAACTCAAGACGACAAGGTCACAAGCTTGGTCTTCTTTCATCGTCCGTAAAATTGATAGTCGAGACTTCGAAATATGACTATAAATTAGCTTTTCGGATTGTATTTAGAGGCCTCGTCACTTACTCAACCGAAGCTCATGGTACTTTAATGTCGAGGCGTAAAAAAAATGTCTTCACTCAGAGCGAAACTTGATAATCCTTAAACTTTATCACTTAAATTTTTTGATAGTCACATTCTGTCATCGTGAAATTTAAAAAATTCATAAGTTGGGAGAGGGATTATCAAACGGATTCGGGCTAGGGCCCGATCAGCCTATATCAACCTAAATCATTTCGAGGCAGGCCCAATGTTGCAATGATCTCCTCTCTTCTATCAAACGTGCAATAATGCATGCACGATCATGTGCAGTACAAGCATCAAGAACTTGTCCATGTAATGGCGTGAGGAAAAGGGCATTCCACAGGAGATTTGATCTGATTCGTTGATCACAACGTATCAAGATCACACCTCTCTCAGTTACAATTAAATGGGAGATAGATGTGAAAACAGATAAACTCGACGGGGTGCGGTAAAGCTCGACTTCTAGGAAACAGACTAGTAAAATTTTCGCTTGAAGCAGTCAATAAGTTTGAAGGGCAATCACAGAATGCTTCCGGTAGACAAGGAACTCCACCAACCACGGCGAAGATCCCGAAGTCTTTCTAGTTCTGAAAACGTTGCGATGGTAAAAGCTGTCAAAGGAGACGTTGGAGATTATGTGATTGTGTGGAAGAGGTAGATTGCATCTTGAACTGCAATTCTGCGTAAGGTTCTTGCCCTGGATAAGACGTCAATGTAACTATCGTATTAAATGAACGACCTCCCTACCAAACCAGACACAGCTGTCATTCTCTGCAGAAACATACAACCTCTCATGATTCCTCTGCCGGCAGGGCTTCGTAGTCATGTAGAGCAGCTACTTTCGCAGATTCTTATATCAATGGTTGCTTAGCATGAGTGTTGTTTCGGGATTTCTCAATGGATGGATCTCGGTTTTGATCGGTGAAGTTAAAAGGGTTTAACTGCATCAATGTTACGATTCCCTGAACTCTTCTTGCGTCATTGGATACTAAAAGAAATTTTTGTTTCAAGTTATATAACAGTGATTCATGACAGACAATTTGGAGTGAATAAAGTAAAGAAACTGGCACTACATGTTCAAATATAGATTACACCACTGATAGATACATACATTCAGACATTAGGGGGCAGAATATGATAACCAAACCAAACTGACACATGATTATTAGCATTCAGCTATCCGCTGGCCAATACCCGGTCACACACCTTACCATGATACAGCATGTTTCACTCTTCCTGCGAAGGCCAAAGGAAAGCCCCCATGGCGAACTTCCTCTTCTGGTCGACATCGCCAGACACAGGCAAGCCATACTCGTTCAGGAGGCGATCCAGCTTCCACTCGGGCATATTCTCATAGTCTTTCTTCTTGTACCTCGGGTAATGCAGCGGCATTTGGAAGGAGGACCGGTTATTAGTGCTATTATTCATATGCTGCCCATAAGACCTCCCTCCGGGCATAGAGAAGGCGGCGTTTGCTAGACTAGTTCCCGCCATCGATATCTTCTTGCTTTGCACTATTTCTTGGTGCATAAGGGAACTGCAATTTGCCCTTTTATAGGCATCCTACGGGGAGGGCGATTAGAGAGAAAGAGTGAGAACATTGGAGCGGGTACTGGATAGGGTAACATTAATGTCATGAAAGTGGACATTTAGAGAATGGTGGTGGGGTTTCGATAGAATTGTAGGACGCGGCACTGCAATTATGCAGTGCACTGTACTTGTAGGGAAAGGTACCTTTCGGAGTATGCAAGCAATTGCCTATGTGGATCGAATAGTCAGGAACCTAGGATGATCTTGATATACATGTAGTCATTACTGTTCGCCGATTATCTCGATCTTTCTGTGACAGGATGTGATGTTCCCAGTTAGATCCAGATTTATCTACTAGAGTGGCATACATTTTTGAAGTCGAGAGTAGAGGCTATACAGCAACAGGTGAAAATAAGACTGGGCTTTCTTAAGCAATGCATATCAAATGCCATGTTCTAGACCTAGTAGTTAATGAACATGAATCATATACATATACGCGATGCAATGCAGAGACATTATGGAGGAAATCAACACAAATCAAGCGAAACAAACTAAAATCGTGCACCCTTTTCTTTCCAATGCCCAATCCCATTAAGTTGTTTCCTCTGATGGCATGATCTGAATTCTTCTGAAGTCAAATACCTCGGCTAACACGATGAGGATGGTTCTGGTACTTGTCCACATCGAGTAATTGGATTTATGTTTGCTGATTGTCTTTTCTGAAAGCCGTATCGGGCTTCCATGGACACCATGTCAACACAAGAAACTCACACATCGCTGCTATTAATTGCAACATCAATTTCCACTTGCCTTATCTAAGTATGACCGGATAATTATATAGGCAATCTGAGTCCAGTCAACAAATCCAATTTCGCTTCCCTTCCTAGATCCTCCCAGATGGAAAGAAATACAGATACATCTGTGAGATTTTACCTTGCTTATTACATAACCAAAGTGATCTCTCCTTCTAAACATGGGCTTAGTCACTCCCACTTTTGTCCATTTGATTGTCCTGTCAAAGACATCGATAAGAGTTCACTCTCTAACGCCTCATTTCCGGATAAACCTGTGAATTGACGTCTCATTTAACGATGTCTGTCCACTCGTTCAATATTTTCTGGTGTCAAGATTCAATAAGATTCAGACACAAGTGAATGTCACCATTGTGTTCAGACAATGTCCTCCATCTAGAGCTGCTAGAGATTCACCTCTTAGTCCTATAGGGGACTGCCATTTTTATCCAGAGAAACAAGAGATAAATCTTCTTTTAAAGAAAAGTAGAAACTTTCATACCAGGATGTCCCTAACTAAGCAGGCATTCTCAAGTCTGCGGATTCCCTGCTTTTCTGAGAGAAGCGAATGTGCGCCAAGGAAATAAAGCATCTGGAAGAACTGGTATCGCTCTGCATTTGATAATGCAAGTAATTTGTTGGATTAACATTCTCTGCACACCATTGCTTTAACCATGATGAGTAAAAGTGCTCTTAAATGTCCTCAATCCAAATCGTATTGTTGACGTCGAGTACAGTATCATCTGTCCTTTATGTATTTGAAAGTTCTGCAAGGAAAATTAGCCCTGTTTGATTTCTATTATGTCATTTTCTTCTCTTTTTGGTTCGATTTATGTATCGAAATTGGGGTATAAAAGCTTATAAGCCATGAAAATCTGGGTGTCTCCTGGCCACTTGAGTGGTTCCGTGGCGGCTTTAATAATCGGTGCATCATCGCATTGGCCACATGTGCACTTGGGCGAGTACTAATTATCACCTTCCCGGGTTCATTTGTTGGTCCATAGATTATGAACACGTCCTTGAATAAATGCACAAGCGTCTAGTCAATTGAATTATGGTTGATGAATGCAACTATTCTCCACAATGGTCCAGAGCACATTAATGAGTTAGTTGCATAAGAGATGTATCCTAGTTCATGCAGAAAATCTGTATGCCTACATGTCGCCGACTCTCTCTTAAAAAAATCCATCCAATCGAGAGAGAATAAAGCTCAAATATTCATACATAAGATTTGCGTTTTTGGAGGTCGATACTGTGACAGGAGGGTCGCCTTTTGTATGCCTCGCAAGATATACTTGCAATATGACATACTTGACATGAGTTAGTCAGTTGCTGTCACTAACATATCCACTTCACCAGAGCAAAGAGAGAAAAACAATATCATATTCGTCCAAATGAGCAAATTGGAAACGATGCCACCACCTTAACATCTGTAAATTACAAAATCAATGTTTAAGAAGAACAATACTTTTAGTTTTGAGCGTCTGCTAAGAAAAACCGGTACAGACTGTGCGCTAGGCTGTTGATTTTTGGCTATAAGCCAGAAATTGCATGCTACCTTGGTCCGAACTTCCACATGAATACATTGGCAGATAGATCAAAAGTTAGGTTTTTTCAGAACGACGACAGTGTTCCAGCTTTCTCGCGAATGCATTTCACTCTGCTTCCAGCAGCAACCGCAAAAGGAGTATGTACATATCCTCAAGTGTGCTTTGCAAATGCATTACCCCATTGTATGCCAGATAGAGGCGCAGAAAAACGGAATCAGTTGTTACTTTCAGATGACTTCTTGAGAAAATCTCATCATTAATCTTTGATGGCCTTGACGTTGCATCGTGAATCACTGCACCAGTACAATGTGAAGGACAGGTTCACAACAGATGTTCTTGTTGAAACTGGATATAAAAAGGACAGGTCACTCTTAGGTTCAAGACAAAAAGAAAGATAAGAAACTCTCTCAATACTACAAGTTAGAGAACCATTTGTTCAGGAGCTCAGCTTAAATTTTATCTTATGATGCAGAGAAAATGAACCTTTATGAGGGAATCAGTCTACATAATGCACTAGAGAGTCAGATTTTAAGTGCATAATCAAGAGATAATGTCGGTTTAATTGGATACCGCATGAAGTTTTGTTTCAAGTTATATCACAGAAATTCATAATAGCAAGTGAATAAAGTACAGAAGCTGGTGCTTCATGTTAAAATAAAAATCACACCACTGATAGATACATACATTCATACATTAGGAGACAGAATATAGTAACCAAACCAAACTAAACTGTCAAATGATTATTAGCATTTAGCAATCCTCTTGCTAATAGCCAGTCACAACACCATACAACCATACAACATGTTTTACTCTTCCTGCGATGGCCAAAGGAAAGCCCCCATGGCAAACTTCCTCTTATGGTTGACATCACCAGACACAGGCAAACCATACTCATTCAGGAGGCAATCCAACTTCCACTCGGGCATATTCTTGCAGTCTTTCTTCTTGTACCTAGGGTAGTGCAGCAGCATTTGGAATGAGGACTGGTTATTAGTGTTCTTATCCATATGTTTCCCATAAGGCCACCCCCCGAGCACAGATAAAGCGGCATTTGCTAGACTAGTCCCTGCCATCGATATCTTCTTGCTTTGCACTATTTCTTGTTGCATATGGGACTCCGATTTGCCCTTTCAGAGGCATCCACTAGGAAGGAGGTTAGAGAGAGAAAGAGCGAGAACACTGGAGCCGGTACTGGATAGGGTAACATTAATGTCATGAAAGCGAACATTTAGAGAATGGTGGTGGGGTTTGTTAGAATTGTGGTACACGACTCTGCATTCATGCAGTGCACTGTACTTGTAGGGAGAGGTACTTTTCAGAGTATGAAAGTAAATGCATACGTGGATTGAATGGTTAGGAAACTAGGATGATCTTGAGATACACGTAGTCATGACTGTTCACCGATTATCTCGATCTTTCTGTGACAGGATGTGATGTTCCCAGCTAGATCCAGATTTATCTACTAGAGTGGTGCATTGTACTCCTAGGGAAAGGTGCCTTTCGGAGTAAATGCATATGTGGATTGAATGGTTAGGAAACTAGGATGATCTTGAGATACACATAGTCAAAACTGTTTGCAGATTATCTCAATCTTTCTGTGAGAGGATGTGATGTTCCCAGTTAGATCCAGATTTATCCACTAGAGTAGCATAAACTTTTGAGCTCAAGAGTAGAGGCTATACAGGAATTTTAGGTGAAAACAAGACTCTGCTACCTAAAGCAATGCATATCAAATGTGATGTTCTAGGCCTAGTAGTTAATGAACATGAATCGTATACATATTCGCATTAAGTTGCTTCCTCTGACTGCATGATCTGAATTCTTCTTAAGTCAAATACCTCGGCTAACACGATG
This sequence comes from Rhodamnia argentea, assembly GCF_020921035.1. Classification (NCBI taxonomy): domain Eukaryota; kingdom Viridiplantae; phylum Streptophyta; class Magnoliopsida; order Myrtales; family Myrtaceae; genus Rhodamnia; species Rhodamnia argentea. The sequence continues at coordinate 32,614,072 of NC_063152.1, forward strand.
GTGATGATTCCGGTACTTGTCCACATCGAGTAATTGGATTTATGTTTGCTGATTGTCTTTTCCGAAAGTCATATCGGGCTTCCATGGACACCGTATCACCACAAGAAACTCAAACATCACTGTCTATTAATTGCAATATCATGTCCACTTGCCTTATCTATGCATGAGCGGATAACTACATCGGCAATCTGAGTCCAGTCGGTTATTTCCATTTTCACTTCCCTTCCAAGATCCTCTGGCACTAGCAGAACCTACTCCAGGTGGAAAGAAGCAGAGTTACATCTGTGAGATTTTATGTTCCTTATTACATAACCAAAGTGATCTCTCCTTCTAAACATGGGTCTAGTCACTACCACTTATGTCCATTTGATTGCCCTGTCAAAAACATTGATAAGAGTTAACTCTCGAATGCCTCGCTTCTGGATAAACCTGTGAATTGACATCTTATTGAAGGACCTTCTCCACTAGTTCAATATTTTTCTGTGTCAAGATTCAATTAGATTCAGACACGAGTGAATGTCACCCTTGCGTTCGGACAATGTCCTCCCTCTAGAGCAGCTCCACTTAGTCCTCTAATGGACTGCCATTTTTATCCAGAGAAACAAGAGAGATTTTCTTTCAAAGAAAGAGCATAAACTTTCATACCAGGACATCACTAACTAAGCAAGCGCTCTCAATCTCAGCATCCCCTGCTTTACTGAGATAAGTGAACATGCTCCAAGGAAATAAAGCATCCGGAAGAACTGGTATCACTCTGCATTCATTTCTGCGAGTAAATTGTTGAATTAGCATTCCATGCACACCATTGCTTTAAAAGCTTCTAACAACAAAAAATGCCACATTAAAATCATCCAGAGGACTTGAAAATGTGCTTTGCAATTGCCTCATAGTTACCACGTGCAGTGGTAATTGACTAAGACGTATTTTCAGTCACATAACAATATGAACAAATCGCAAATGATGTCTCCTTTTCTTCAGTCACTTGACAGACAAACATATAGCTGTCATACCAGCAATATATAGAACAGATGCTGACCAAAGTCGATTATGGACTAACATTACCTCTAAAAGAACTTACATTGAGTGGTGGACGACTAAGGCGATCCTTTTTCCCCCTCGCTTGATCAACTAACCAAGGCACTGATTAGATGATTATGAACATTTTGTCTGGCCAGCTTGGAACTGTGGAGCTTAGAGTCATGGTGGCTGTAAATCTGATATTTCCTTCAGCAAGTGGATTGTGCCCATGATGAGTGAAAGAATTCTTAAATGTCCTCAACCCAAATCACATTGTAGATGTACAATGGAAAGAACTAAGGAACTCCTTATTAGCAGTCTGTTATTAGAAGAAGGAAGGTCTATGTACGAAATTTAGAGTATCATCTGTCCATCATGTATGTGCAAATTCTGCAAGGAAAACTATGGTAGAAGTGAGGTACAACAATCCTGTTTGATTTCTACTATGTCATTTTTTTTTTTGGGGGGTGGGGGGGCGTGGGTTTCAATTTACGTATCTAAATTGGGGGTGGAAAAAGCTGATAACCATGCAATCTGGGTGTCTCCTGGCCACTTGACTGGTTCCACGGTGGCTTTAATACTTCGTGCAACGTAGCATCGACTATATGTCAACTTGGGCGACTTATCACTTTCCCCGGTTTATGTGTTGGTCCATAGAGTGCGAACACGTCCATGAATCCATGCACAAGCATCTAGTCAATTGACTTATTGTTGATGGATGCAACTATTTCCTATAATGGTCCAGAGAACATCAATGAGCTGGTTGCATAAGAGATGCATCCTGGTTCATACAGAAATTTTTCTATGCTCTACACGTTGCTGACTCACTATCAACAAATCCATCCAATTGTGACAGACCAATACACAGATTTCCGCCATAAGATTTACGGGCCTTTTGTATGCCTCGCAAGATATACTCGCACTATGACATACTTGACATCAGTTAATCAGTTGCTGTCACTGAAGATATCCACTCTGCACCAGAATAAAAGAGAAGAATAATATAATATTCATTCAAATGAGCATATTGGAAATGAGGCGACTGTAACATCTGTATATTACAAAGTCATGTATAAGAAGAACAAGAATCCTAGTTTTTAGCGTCTGCTGAAAAGAATTGGCACAGATTGTGTACTAGGAGGCTATTGCTTTTGGCTATAGGCCAGAAACTGCATGCAACTGTGGTCCGAAACTTCCATATGACTACTCTGTTCAAGATCTCTCGCGAGCGCATTTCACTCTACTTCCAGCAGCAAGCGCAGGACTATGTACATGTCCTCAAGGGTCATTTGCAAAGGTGCCAGATAGAAGGTTGCAAGGAAGGACGGGAATCAGTCTGATGACTACTTGAAAAAATGTCATTGATCATCTGTGATGGCCTTGGCATTGCATCATGAACCACTCTTTCGGTCAGTGGTAATCTCTTTCAGATTTTCAGGAGCTGCTTTTGCATTTGAAGGATAATCAACAAGCATCCTTGGAGGAGCAAAATACATGTGTAGCGACATCATACAGATAATGATACCCAAGAAAAGCTGCAGCAGTCACATAAGTGAAACGGTCATTTATAGTCAGATGAAACAAGTACATGAAAAAGAAAATACTGAGAATTAAGAAATCCAACAATTCCTAGTAGTTTGAGACTTACTTGCATTGTAGGCTTAAAGTTGAAAAGATAAATGGAAAGAACCATTGTCAGCAGCATTGCCATTGACGTAGAATAAACCTGGCAGAAATAATTATAAATAAAGACAACCGTGATTAAAAAGACTTTAAGCTGCTAGGAAACGAACCAAACAGGTATATTGAACTAAGCACATGTACTTACGTTCTCATGCCAATGTCCCGACACCATAACTCAATAGATTTGCAGACAAAACTCAGAAATGGTCCACCCGAAATAGATACATTCAGAATAATAAAAAATAGTACAAGAACGGGGTACTGCATTTTAGGGGTCGGGAGAATCATAGCATATGCTGAAGAAAAAATACTGTAACAAGTAAAACCATTTTATCCCAAAACTTAGATTAAGATATAAATCAGTTCTTTTGCAACGGAACTTTAGCAAAAGTATCGATAAAATATATACGAAAACCATGATCTACGATAAGAACTTTACCTTCACAATGTTGTCTGCATACTTCATCAACCATGAAACCAGCAAACCAGTCGAGCCCAGGTTCAATACCACCATCCAAGTCGTGATGGTATATCCATCAAAAAGCCGTTGCCACCAAGGGCCCTTTTCAAAGCCCCCTTGAAAATCATCCAATAAAAGTCGTGCCATGTTGAAGATCACACCGAATCTGCAGAAGAAAAGAATACCAGAAGTTACAGCCACGGAGAAAAACTTTTAGCAAATGGGAACCCAACCATGTATTTATGACAAAATTGTAGCATTTGAATAAAATTTTCTTTTGTTTTTCAGAAAGCTAATCTTAAGCATAAATCTTTCCACTTCAGCATAGAGTGGAACTCATACGTTCCTCGCAAAACTGTCATATTAATCAGCTCCCAGCTCTTCACCTTTCTTTTAAGCCCTTCTATAAGGAAACAGGAAAATTGAGTTTTGACAAAATCATATAATGTTTTCCCACTAACGTAGACAGCCAGTTCTCCCAGAGTAAAATATTCCACACGAAATTATAACAACTTTGAAGAAGACTCATTCAAGAATCAAGAGAGAACTCTCAAAAGTAATATTTACAGAATAATGCAACAAATAAAAGTATCATTTGAAGACGGAAAACCTTAAATATCATGAAGTATGAGTACGGCATGTAGTAGTGGTCTTTCTACATGCTAACTTGGGGAATGGCCAAACTAGGAAATACAGAACAGAAAAGAGATACCTACGTATATAACTGTACATTCTGCCAATACAAACTATCATTGTTCTTCTTCATCAGAAACTCTGTGTAGACACCGGCTAATGCTGACATACATGCAGATAAAATTCCAAGCATGTACCCTTGGATGGGTGCTGAGAACAAAGATTCGCACGAGGCTTCTCCACAACCTTTAACCTACAATGCTAGCAGAAATATATTATCACCGACTCAACTACCACAAGGGATAAGCTCATGAGAAGTGCTACATCATTTCTTGATTCACTGATTCTACACACAAGGATTTTGGGCATCAAACTACGTCCAATTTGTTAAAAGCTAAATGATCTTCTCACTAATATATCATGCTGAATGCCTCAGTGAATCTCAGAGAAAATCCAAACGAATAAGAGAGCAAATTAAGATGAAGGCTCGCAAACCGGTAAGCGCCAAGAAGAACTGTTCTTCAGCAGACTGAAGCACTGTTCTTCTTACATTCACTTAATATGCTCACAAACAAATGCAAATTCTTAGTGGGAGCATTGTCCTTCATTAATATGATTAAATATCTTATCGACCTTTAGAACAAGATTATAACCTTGCACAGTTATTGTCAACTTTGTCTTGTTTAGTTGCATCATGAGTACTTTGTTTCTTTCTCTATGATTGGCTCATACAGAGATTCTGACTTGACTCATCAGTACTGTGTCGTTTCCTTGTTTTATCCATGACACGGGGCAGCAAAGGATGTTAACTATTACTGGGCATCTTCATCTAGATGTGCAAATCGAATATCTTAAAATGATAACAAAACGATAATCACACCCATGAGCTTTCTCCAGTTGTAAGGGTATTGTCTTCTTCAGGGAATATATAGTACTTCATTCTCATTTCGGAGTGGAAAGAAGAAGAAAAAATTATTGCACCCTATAGTTATACTTAAGAGCCATAACAGGATCTTGTTTGGCAGAACCATAACTTAACACTTCTGCCCGAGAGTAGTTATAGCATTAAACAAACATGAAAGTTTTCAGCACTCCAAATATGGTTTGCTAAAAGCCATTTGACACGTCATAAGAAAGATTACTGCATCTAATGGAGTGTTCAAATAAACTCCCGATATGACCAATCCACGACCATGAAAAACTCACAGCAAATCATATGCCTGCATTGTTCTTGTCAGATTTTCAAGTGCTAACTGATACCCTTCTAAAGCTTCATAAACATATCATAGCCCATTGATATGCAAGTTAACATGGGAACAGGTATAGCAAGCTTCCAATAATCACCTGGCTTGTGGTTGTCCCGACAGCTAATAGAACGATCGCCATCCATTGCAAATTGGAAAGCTTCCTTTTCAGGAACAACCTAAGCATGAAAAATTGAACCTATGAAAGGGACTTAAATGGTAAACTAGTTGTTTAACACGCTTGACGTTTTCATCATACGAGACAAAAGAAAAGGAAATTAAAAAAAAAAAGGAAAGGAAAGGAATGCCAAGACTGAATTAACAACATAAATGTGAACCTGAATAATATCCCTGTAGTAACAATCTTCAGGTTACCCATTATCTGATATGTGGACGTGTCCACATAAGTCAGCGTGGCAAACTGGACATTATTGTGGATCAGATAAATGATTGAAGGAATAGGATATAAGCGCACACTTCTCCAGTCCGTGGTCATCCTTGTAGAAGGAGTTGTCCTAATTTCTCGCCAGAGTAGCAAACTAGATACAAGTAGCTGTGATGTACGTGAACAATCAAAAAAGCAGTAAGGTGCTTATTACATCGAGAACTAAAAGAAAAATGAAGAAAACTTATGTTTGAGAAGGTCTTTTCAATGTTATATGGAAGACGTAGGTGCTCTACATGTTTCGATGATGTATTGCATTAGCTGCGAGAGAATTACCTTGAAACCCTCAGCTAGAAATGGAACGGTTGCATAATCATACTTATAACCCCCATTACTTTGAGATAGCGTCGTCAAAATTCCCTATCAGAAGAAGTTTTAATTGAGAAAAGCACTGGTCAGGAGGGCAACATATTGTTAATAGCATCGGAATCTAGAAAGTGAACTAACAACTCAAATAAGGACATTTAAGCAATTCCTATACATTCACCCTGTGGAAGTATCTCATAGCCTCTTAAAAAGCAACTCTAATTCAAAAACAACAATTTTGGCCGCTCCCAAAAGGAGAAGACGGTGCGTTGTATTCCTCGTGATATTAAAGCCAATAAAAGTAGGGGCCAAACAACACTGAGATCTTCAAAAACCAAAGCATGAACAACAAGACATAAACGCATGGAGACCTTGAAAAGTTCTACAAAGCAACCGAAAAGCATGCTAAAACCACATGTTTTTCCACCAGGCGTGGCACCTTAGAAAGCATGATCAGTCAATAGGTTTCTGAAACTCATCACCCTCTTACGAGTCCAGTATCAAATTGAAAGAAGTGACAATGCGCCACAGGGCCATTGGCTATCTGTCCAATCACGAGCTAGTTCGATACCATCACAAACGGCCGGCTCAAGTAAACGCCAAAACACTCCTCCCAACTCGTCTTCACCCCCAAAACGACCAACCCGATTCACCATTAGAGCTAGCAACACCCCATTTTCGAGCATTCGGTTTAAAATGGGGGTCTCAGAGCGAACGGATCAATCCGCGGTCAGCGCAACCCGACCGATTCTCAACGAAGCTCAGAAAGCGAACGTATGCTGCGGGAAGAAAACAAGAACAGGAGTACAAGGTATGGGGATCTCGACAGTGTCCGACCTGAGAACTGGTGAGGACGGTGAGGAGGGCGGCGACGAAGTACCACTGCATCGCGTCGCGTTCAACGCATGAATCGCTCTCGTATCACTTCGCTTCTCCTTCTTCGGAGATTCGGAGAGGGATCGTCCACTTCGATTCTGCGATTCCACCGTGTTCTTGTGGCGGGGATCTGCGTCGCGGAACTCGGAGGAGCTTTGCGAGCTCAGGCTCCTCAGTTTATTTATTTTTGTTTTTCTTTTTCGGCGTCTTTTTTTTTTTTTTTGCAATTCGACTTTAACTCGAATTTCAGTCATAATTTTTTTTTAAGTCTCGTAAAATGCACCAATTTTGAGTTGATATCCAAATCTGGCCCTTGGGTTGTTTTTTTTTTTGGGTCGGAATAGGTTGTAACATTTCATTCATAATAAGAAAAACTACAGTAGTTCGTACTCATAGAGTCACAACATAACATATCCCATAGAAATTGGGTGGTTGAATACACATAAAATAACACTTTTGGATCTATAACGACATTACCGGGAGAAAACTTAATAGGTGCAAGCTTTGGGTACCAATTCAAATTTGATGTACTTTTATGAGATAAAAAATATTGAGGCTCTATAATTGGGATTCGAGCCAAAATTGATGATCTAATGTGATGAGACTAATCCATCACATTTATTTAACTCGTGTGCAAGATTACCTTTCAAAAGTTACTTATATCTAATTGAGTCTTATTGGTCGCTAATTGCTAACGTGGATAATTTTTTTTGTAATATTTTAATATTTTTTTGATTTTTATTTATTTTTGGTTTTTTCTCTTTTCTTTTTAGTATAATAAATTTAGGACTTTTTGGACAGCTTTTCCCAAGATAGTTACTTCACCACCAGCACCTAGTGACAACTGTGAGTCCCATTTCCACATGATATAACACAGCCAAACCTATTTTACAACTCATGTTTAAGGGAAATTTCCAAAAGGGGGTATGAAGTGCCCATATTTTCTCAAATAAAAACCTGTAGTAGACCTTATTTCAATCAAGAGCATGAAGTACTCAAATTATTTTAAAGAAGGATTTAGTCGAAGGGCAGTTTTGTTCTTTATTTTTTTAAAAAAATTTCTTCTTTTTTCTTTTTTTTTTTTTTGTTTTTGCCTTTTCTTTTCTTTTTCTTTTTTCTCCCTTCCTCTCCCTAGGCTATCTCCAATGTTAGGTAGGGGCCACCTGAGCCGGCGTCGAGTGAGGGCGAGGGCAACCCTCACTTAGGCGGGCGAGGGCAATCCTCGTCGGCGTTGATTTGCGCGAGGCCGACGATGGCTCGAGCAAGGGTAGCTCGACACTACTCGGGTGAGGACGGTTGAGGCCAGCAATGGCCTACGGAGGGGAGGGGAGAAAAAAAGAAAAGGCAAAAAGAAAATAGAAAAAAATTCAAAAAAAAAAGTAAAGGGCGCAAATTCCCTTTGGCCATATCCTTATTTGAAATAATTTAAGCATTTCATGTCCTAAATAGAAATAAAATTCATTTCAGATGCTTATTTGATAAAACGATGGCACTTTAAGCCGTTATTTGAAATAAGATCTACTTCAAGCTTTTATTTGAGAAAATAAGGGTATTTCATGCTCTTATTTGAAATTTTCCTCGTGAACAATGAGCCCCATGTATATTTGATAACTCGTTTAGCAACATAACAGGGCAAAATGAGGTAAACGAAAAGGCAAGGCCCAGTAAAATGGGCCACGATGGATTTGCTTGAATGGCCTATATTTCAATTCATTTGGCATTTTTAAAGCTACAACGTAACTGGAGAACGCAAGTCAAAAACTAAACTTGAGGTCATGTTCTTCCCTATTCTCCTATTTTTCGCTGATCTCTCGCCCATAGGTAGCTTGATTTCACATTCGAAATTGCCAGAGCGATTTTCTGTTTTTGCAGCAATTCGAAGCTTTCCATGACTATCTCTCTTCAATCGCCGTTGCTCTCGACGCTAGCGTCGCATCTAAGCATTCATGCTCTTCTCAGTGGTAGTCGCCTCCCTCCCTCTTCCTCCTCCTCCCCACCACCCCACCCCCACCCCCCACCCACCCAATTCGATTCATCCATTTGATAGGTCTAAGCATCGAATTTCATGAGTCAAAAAATAACTTCTTTTGTGGATTAGCCAAGGCCTTTTAACATAACATAGAGATGTTTATCAATGTTTGGATTCTCAGATAGGTATTCTGATTATCATTTACCATATGCTAAACTATGCCCAAGTCACAGCATAATGAGCAAAAAGCAGCTAGTGCGCAAGTAAGACCTGCTAACAACGACCCCCAAAACTCCCATCTTCATGCAAAAAGTTGGGCTGCTTCTCGCATCATGACTTTCAAATATTAAGTGGTTGGCGTATCACACTTGACCCGAGTAATTGCAGCATAAATTTAAGACAACCAGCGATTGCAGCATAAATCAAGACCCATCTAACTTCCTTCTACTAGAAATAAGAGCACAAACAAAGAGTGACAAGCGATTGAACTCTCCAGGTTTGAGGAAGAAAGTCCATGCTCGGGGTGGGTCGGCCTCAAAATCTTACGGCTTTGCCGAGTACCTTTATCACAACACCTACCTGTCTATGAATAATCGTCTCTTTATGTCACACTCGGATGATATTCTCAGATCACTGGTCATCTTCACTCTCAGAGCTGCATAAATTGCCAAGAGTCACAACATGGATTGACACTAGTCTCCGCAATCGAACTTGTGATGGAGCAGCTACTGAATGCACAACCATCCTCACACAAGATGATCGCTTGATTACAGAAGAACAAAAAATATAAACCACCACTGATCTGAATCGACGGAACATAAATGGATAATGAAGAGAGATTGCAACAAACAAGAGCACAGATGAAGAGGAATAGATTCCAAAAAGATCCAACTGCTCTATACTTGTTAATCCATAATCCAGATCCAGATGGTTGATTTTTGTACACCATGTTCAAGAAACTGATAAAAAGAATAAGATGAAAAACTTATATGCACAGAACCAGCAGAAACTGCAAACAGCAGGCAATGGCACAAGAAGGTCAAGGCAAAAGGCTACAAAAACACGAGACCTGCTGACCAAATAGCCCTCAATGACTGCAGCTCTTCCTCGCGTCATTATCACAAATAATCAAGGACTTATATTCCCATACTATGAGGATGGAAAAAAGGGATCCTCTTTCTTCCGGTACATTATAAACAACTGCTCGGAGTGTTCAATAGCTATACTCCTGCAGACAATCAGGCCTTCTGGGTCGTGATCATGCAAATCCTTTACAGATTTTTTCAGCTTACCTTCTGGATCTCCACCTGTTAGAAACTCAGCCAAAGAGATTTTGCTGCGACAATGGTGAAATCAAGAGTGCAATTGTTAAACTACTGAACAATTAATAATCTACACATGAGAGATTAGTTTTCTTACTATAGTGATTCCAGCAAACAAATGACAAGGTGCGAGTTCCCATGCCACCAAGAACCAGAATGCACATCAACTTATTTACACCCTCACAAAGGCCCAAGAGCAAATCCCTTTGCTACACGTACACCCATTTGACACATTAACATAGCAGAACACTTTGATAGAAAGGGCAAAAGGCTCATTTTAACTCTTGGGACACTACCCCAAAAGCCACACCTCTAAAAAGTAAAATTTTGTACTGTTATGACGAAACCCAACATAAGAACAGCATATTTGAGGAACATTTCTATGGTCACTGGAAGTAAAAACCATCCATAGAGAGTTGTAATTGTGGCAGTGACCACTTCACAAGAAATATTCAAGCAGGCGCTCCTACCGAGAGAGATTCAAAGGATCGGATCCCCATTATTTTAAGGTGCTTGTGCTCCTTTGCCTTTGATGAACTTGACTTTTAACACTTTCACAAAGGAGGTTTGTGGAGGAGTTGTTTTTTTTCTGCAGCTGCTTGACTATTAGCCCGACCGTAACAACCGAAAGGCATATACTAGATGGAGGAGCAATCATATATCCATATCCAAACATAGGTCAAATTACCATAAATTGGTTCCAGTTTAAAAGAAGCATCCATGTAACATGCGCATCCCTTGGTGCTTGCATGTTTTAATCCTTTCAAGAAGTTTCTTAATCAAATTTTTATTCATCCAACGAATGATGAACAGCTTCCAGATCTAAATAACTACATCAACAAAGTCCATTTGCATGGGCCACAAATTACATAATGACGTTAGCATGTTATAAACAGCCACATGCATCTGCCAACTTCTGGTTGACATGGACGCACAGAAAATTTTTGAATGGTGTAACTAAAACTCTGCAAGCTGAGTAAATTGGAACTCCCCTTTGCACATGAATAGACAAGCACATTATGCATGGATGACCAAACATGGAAAATAAAATGACGTGGTGTCTATGGTAATACCTTGGTGCAAGGAGGCCACTGAATCCCTGGCAGGCGCTCCTCTCCATTGACTTTGATCTTTGCCGTCTATAAAGTGCGCAAAAGGCCTTCATGCATAACTCATCATCCTTGGAGATATCAGAAATCATATTTGCCACATACTTCCAACGTTCTTTGTGCGAAGAACTTCCATCATCTGACTTAGCAGATGCTGAACCAGCCCCATTTTCATGCCTAATGGGGTTGACCCCAGTTGACTTACTCAAGCTGTTATCCGAGTCTGTTTCTCTGATATTTTTCTGTGCAAATTGTTTGAGGGAAGCCAAGATATCCCGCAGAGATTGGTTCAAAGGGTCATCAGAAACAGAAGAAACCGAATCTGATAACCAAATATCAACAGAAACACTGTTAGCTGCATGAAGCAGACCTTGATTCATTATGCTTATGCAAATACTGATTGTTGAAGCGCCCTCTAATTTCTCAATTAGAACAAAACACAAACCTCTTTTCCTTTTGAGCTTTTTGTTCCCTTTCTCATCATTTCCTCTACCACAACATTTATCCCCTGATAGCATTTCAGATGGGCCACTGCAGTCGTCATCACTGTCAATTATCTCAACAATTGGGGAACTTCCATCACCTGGCAAGGCAAGAAAAAAAAAAAAGTTTGGGACAATCAACATTTGAAGCTTGACAAAACGCTAGGAAATTGGAAGCTAAGTGCTCATTCTAATTAGCAAGGTGAAGAACACATATAATTGCTAACAAATCTCATAAATCTTACTAAAAGCAGGAAGTTGCTGTTACTCGAAAGCAAAAATGCCAAAAACACTATGTGTTCAGCTCGGGACACTTACAACTTAAGTGTCTTTTATAACTATACATGTGAAACGCAACTACCAAGAATCCAGTCCTGCAAATCATATACTAAGCAAGGGCCTGGATAGTTAAGTTGTACCATAGCCATACTTAACAGTAATAAAAAGAAACAAGGAAATTCCATCGAATCCAATAAATCCAACCCTTTTGTTTCTTTCTATGTCATCTTTCTCGCCAGTGTGCATTTCAGGCCGTAGCACCAGCAATGTAAGTCCTGTTTATCCTCATAATATTGCAGAAGATACACTCAAATCATCAGTTGCCAACATATGAGCTAATTTACTTACCCTGTAAAACTCTGTCCTCTTTCCCCAGAGATTTCCGACTTGGACCCACCAACGGGGACAAGCAAGTGCCTGTACCAAAATCCCGCTTCTTTCTCGCATTGTGAGTGAAGGAGACACTACCGCCACCATTAGAATCATTTCCACACTGAGTAGAGCCACGATCACCAAATCCATTCGCATCGATTAAGACATCAGGCTCTGGCAGGACCTGAGATTCACCATCTCTGTTACCCAACAGCGTTGAAGTGTCTCTTTCCAGCTGCGAGAGCCTCTCGTCCAAATCCTTGTATTTCTTCGCCCAAACGCGAACCTGACTCTCTGATTCCCTCTTTTCATCCTCCAATTCGTCAATCTTCCTTTTCTGCTCATCGAATACCACCTTCAAGCTCGTTTGTCCTCCCCCTCTCCCCACTTTCTCCATAAGAACTTGATACACATCCTCGGCGATCCCCGGTCTCACAGCCGCCACCACACACTCATCACTACTCTCCCTACACTTCAATAGCTCCTCCTCCAGGCGTTTATTCTTCAGTTTCACACGCTGAAACTCATTCCTAAGCGACTGATTCTCGCTTCTCAGGTGCTCGAGCTCGTGGTAAATATCACCGGGTTCCGAGGCAGAGCTCATGGCGGCTCAAGATGCAAAGAGCGCCGGAAAACTTACCAGGCTCGGAGAAGAGGGGCAACGTCGTCTTCGCTGGCGAGCGATCACGGCGAGAGGAGCTCCGGAAGAGCGAGAAGGTTCCAGAGAGCCGAAAGGCAGGAAATGGGGTTTCTGCGAGCAGGAAATGCGCGTGGGAGGAGGGTGGCAGAAGAGGAAAGGCCAGAGTTCGTAGGATGGGTCGGAGCTTTTTCCGGTTAACTAAGCAAGGATTAGCGGCTAATTTCACGTAACGCTGAACAAAGAAACCGGCTACTTGGGGAAGCCGGTTTGATCTTTCCGAAGCACCGAATTTCTGTCTTTCACAATCACAACGTGCCACGTGGCATTTCCCCTAAAAAAAACCAAAACATTTGTTGCTCTTTCATAATTGAATGGAGATCGGCTCTCGAGTGCAAAATAGAAGACAGAACCCCACATTTCTTTCGACCAAAAAAAAAATTTATCTTAATTTTTCCGGAGTTAGGAAGCACGGATATTACATATTTTCATCTGTTCTTTTTTTTTTTTTTTTTCTGTTTCGAGCTATTGGGGTAGCTTGTGTAATTTCCTTTTTGTTTTAGGGTCTTTATCTCGAAGGAAAATTATTTTCGATAGATTATTTTTTTAATTTTCTCGCATTTAGATCTTTAAAAATTAACCGGTCTTCGGAAAAGTTTCATACGAACAAAGCTTAGATCGGAAGGCAATGACTTTCCATTTTGACCCAAAAAAAAAGAAATTACTTGAAAATATTTACTTGGGCATCTACATCTATTCAGTAAAATAGATTACGCTCACAAAACGCAGAATTAATCATCTAATTCTCTCACCTCGCACGGCTCCCACTGTCTTCCCCCCTGAGGGCTCGCGAGAATCCTTCTCGAGAATCGCGTTCTGTTTAAACATATCTCGGAGCTTAAGCGGTCCAAACAAACCCGGTTCGAGTTTCCACCCGAGAAAGGAAACACGGCTCAAGTGAAAGCGACCGAGTCGGGGACTCTATCTTCGACTTTGTTTGTTTGCGCATTATTACTCTGCACGACGAAGCTGGAGGGAAGAATGCAGTATGTAATGATAAGTGGGTATCATCCTCTCTTCATTGAATGATAAAGCTGCGCGCGAAGGAATTTGAAGGCAGCTCCTTGTAATGCCGAAGTTGGTGGGTTTTCTTCATTAAATTACACTCTACAGTGAATCAGTTAGTTGAATTTTCGCGGTTAGAATTTGTGTAATTCCTCGAGTGAGATTTCACTAAAAATTATGAAGGGATAAATACATAACGAGTCAAAATAATTTTCATCGACTGATTACTTCAAGAGATACACGCAATCATTTGCAAAAAAATATTTTTCAAATTATTCATTTTTTTCGCGAAACAGTCGGGGATATATTTTTTTTATTTTTGCACGCAACAATCGGTAATTTCAAATTTTGCCCAATTCACATGTATCATTGGATGAGGTGGGCCCCACGCGAGGCCGCCCTATCGAATAATGCATGAGTTGGAGTCATACGCGTGAAGAAGAGCGAGAGCGGTTGATACTTACTTTATGATGTGTGGTGTTGCATTAAGTAGGCATTACTTTTAGAATGCAAATTCTTTATTTTCTCAGAATGTACCCTTTCACCAAATGTAGGATTTCAATTATTAATCTCATTTCACTCTTTTTTTTTTTAATCTCATAGAAGATCCCATTTTTTTTTTTCAAAATTGTTCATGTCATTTCGTTCCGTTCTGTCCTACCAAAATTAGTTATATCAGGCGGATGTGGTCATATAACGAATATAAAGAACCACTAATTCTAGCTCAAATATTCACATTTCCGTGGTGTTAAATCGGCGAAGACATTAAGTAATTTTTGAAATGTATTGGCGGGCAACTTATTTAACCTACAACTTATTAGCAATTCACCAGCATGTTTTCAAGAAAACCGGCATTTATTTGCCCTTCTAATATTACCAACGGATTTACACATTTATTTACCCTTCTATTATTACCAACGGATTTATCAGTTTTTTTTCAGCAAAAGTACAAGCAGAGTGTCAATGTTTATGTACGGCGCTAACTTTGATGCCAATATTTTTTTTAATCACTTAAGTGCCAAATAGGAGAAAAAACAATCATTGAAGTGCCAATTCTGGCAAAAAATGATTATTTAAGTGTCAATTCAGGTCAAACAGTACACGTGGCATTTTTTTATTAATTTTTTAATACTACGTGTCAATTTTTTTTAACAAAATCAACTCACGTGGCATCCACGTGGACTGTTCAACTTAAAAATAGTTAATTTTTTTAAAAAGTTAAAATTAAATAGAAATTAACCTAAAAAATAAAATAAAATAAAAAAGAAGCATGAGTTTGCAACGACGAGAGTTATGAGCCCTCATCGCCACCACCCCCACCATCACCGGTGGGGGGCACCTGGCCTCACCGACCCTAGTGAGGCCTCGGGGAGGGGGGGGTCGTCGGGGCTCGATGACCCCCTCAGCCATCTCCCACCCCTCGCTGGCCATTGTCGGCGATGGAGCGGGTGGCAGCGACGAGAGTCGTGTGAACCCTTGCCGCCGCAACAAACCTCTTTATTTATTTACTTTTTAATATTTTTAACTTTCGGCTTAAGTGATCTCGAAAAAAATATTTATCTCCAATTGAACTATCAACTGATTTTCGCTATACAACTCTCATATAAGTTACTTATAAAATTGAATTTGTTCGTTCTAAAATCATTTCCAACCAGCTACCATTTTGTAATTCCAGAGATTACCAACGTGTTCAAATAGCCAACTCTCAAATCAGGCAACGCCCATATTAAGTGCCAAATCTCACAATAGTTCATCAATTTTATTTTGTATGGGTCGTCAATGAGTTAAAGTTACCACTTGTCATACGAAACTATTCCAAAATAACTTGGCAACGTTCATTTGCGTAACTTAAACTACTAGCTCTTACTTGAGTCTATTACCAACATTTATTTGATTATTTAAAAATTACCAATTAATCCATTAATTGCACAGCTTACCAAAGTGTAAAAGTCACAGGTTGAATCGATTACCAATGCTTATTTGACTGTTTCAGTTTTACCAATTATCCCAATAACTTACCAACTTTTATTTGCACAATTTATCAACATCTTAGAGACACCAACTTCTATGGGAAATACCGACTCTAATTCGATTCCACTTACTTACTTTTATTAGATTGTTTCAAAAGTACCACCCATTCAAATAATTTGCGGAGCTTACCGATAGGTTTCTGATGACTCACTTTTACGCAAAAATACCGACATTTTCTTGAAATTATCGACTATGATAATAGTTTCCCGCCATTTATTTCTGGGGCTTATGTTATCGATTCTTATTTGAGTCAGTTATCAAAATTTGTTCAACCCGTTTTCAAATTACCGACTGCTTCAACAATCAGCCAACATTTATTTATGCAAATTACCAATTAACGAAGCTATTAATTCTTATATGAAATAACCAACTCTTAATTGAGTCCACTAACCCGTTTATTTGTCTTTTCAAAGTACGAATGCTTCTAATAATTTTCAGAGATATCATCAATTCTTTTCAATGTACCACATCCATTCGTAGAGCCTAAGTTACCAGTATTTAATGTATAATTACTAACTTTGTTTAAATCAGCTTCCCACATTGTTTGATCGTTTCATAATTGCGAGCTGTTACAGTAATCGCCCGACATACGATGCTTTGACTATGATAAGAAATTACGGACTCTTGTATGAAATTACATTTATACTCTTGTTTGGTAAATTTAATGCATTGGTAACTAACTCAATTAAATATTGATTAACTATTAAGATAATAGTTAAGTTGAAAAAATCAAATAAACTTTCGTAAGCGACTCAAATCAATGTTGGTAATTTTGTGTACCATTCATTAATTTGGACACGTCGGTAGCCTACGAAAAGGAACATCAGTTAATATTCGGAAATAGTCGACACTCTGAAATAATCGAATAATGTGAGTAGTTTTCTAAAATTCTTGCTGCTACTGTAAGTGTTACAGTATGCTAAACACCCTGTGAAAGCTACAGTACTCATCTTCACAGCTGAAACTGTCGTGAGAAAGTCGTATGAAACAGCTTGCAGACTAACATAACCTTTGTCCTAGTGCAACCTTGGAAAAAAGAGAGAGAGACAGTAACAAATTAGTGCTTGTAGAACAGCTTCTCTTCATATCCTCCACAGCTTTTGGAAGAACTAATAGTCCTTGTGGTGCATTTTCAAACGAAGCTCCTTGCTGTATTCATGAGCTATATACTTACATATAAACAAGCCCGGTGAGAGCGATCGATGACTTTCATGTGATGAAGAGAGTGAAGAAAACACTGTGCAAATGTCCGAGCAATGAGCCGCTATGTGGAATGCAATGGAGCATACAGGTCGAACAAATAGCTACTAACAAGAAGACCCATAGAAACCATCTTTGCCACAAACCTCAAGCAGCATTTAGCCTCAGGAACCTTCCAGAAAACAAGAAGTTAACTCCCTCTGTTCAAAGAAAGGGATCCTCTTTCTGCTGATACATTTCAAACAACTGGTGGCAGTGTTCGGTGGCTATGTCCTGGCAGTCCTGCAGGACCCCGGGACAATGATCTTGCAAGTCCTCGACAGACTTTTTCAGCCTACATTGTGGATCTCCATCTGTCAAGAACTCGGCCAAATGATTTCCCCTGCCACCAGTGAGTGTTAAATCAGTCATGGAATTGTTAAACTAGGTTGAAGAATCGACCAACATCTACACAAACGCGACGGAACAAATTAAGGAGAGGAGTTTGGGTAGTGTAATTCGTGTGTTATCACAATATGCTTCATATATGTATTCTCTAGAATCATTAAAAAAGAGTAAGATGTTAAGGACACAACCCATTCATCCATTTGCAAATGAATGTCTTAATTATTTAGCCGTATTTTTTGGTCAAAGTTTTCTTTAGTCAACCGCAAATGCACAGCTTCCGAGTAAAATGCACCTAGAAGAACGACATAGTCCAGCTACCTAGTTATCAACTGCACCAAAATCACATAATCACATAAACAGGTTGCAAACAATCAAATGCAGCTGCTAACTTCAGAAAAGGACTGTACCCGGTTTCAAAGAACAAAGTATCTAACGAGTAACTAAGACTCAGCATGCGTCATGATGAATACGTTCCACATACAGAGGAACTGAATAGGTAAATGCAATAATTGATGTTGCTGCTACCACTATGTGAATGTTAGTACCTTAGCAGACGCAGGCCACTAAAGCCTTTAGAGCTCCGCCCCATTGCCTTCCAGGCTAATTTTTTTCGTTTGTAAAGCGCACAAATAGCCTTCATGCACAGCTCGTAATCTCTCCCCAAATCTGAATATAACTCTTTGGCATTCTTCCACGCTCCTCCATGCAAACAACTGCCATCACCTAGCTTAGTAGTACCTGAGCCGACATCTTTTTCATGCGCAATAGAGTCTCTTTTCCTTTTAAGCTCTCTCTTCTCGCTCTCTTGATTACTCTCATCAAGATGCATGCCAACTGCAGGCTTCTGATGCGACAAATAACTTCTGCTCAAATGTCTTGACTCAGCTACGTCATCATCGACATTACATGCCTCAACTTCTTTCAATGGGACTCTCCCATCACCTGAAAAAGGAAGCATATGCTAGAGATTGTAAATGTAATGGGCTTAAATCGGAAAAATCTAGATAACTAGGAAGATCTTATCATTCTGAAAGCAAGGTGACATGTGCACAGATGCAATCTCGAAAATCCAACAATGTTTCGTATGGAAAGAAATTCCTAGTCCTTAAAGGTAAATTTCCGATCCAATAGTCTATTCCTGTGCGTTGATTGCACAACACCCATATTGTGGCAATTAAGAGCACAGATGGAGCAGTTTGTACATAGGAAGAATGCCAAAGTTCCACGGTGGTACTCAGAATATTTATTCTTTGAGTATTATCGCTATACATATAGAAATAGCGACTACCAAAGAATCCAGATCAATGCTGGACTGGATTAAAGAGGAAATGAGAACAGCCGTTGTAAAAGAGAGGCACACAGCAAGCAATAAACAAATGCCCTTGACAGAGTTCTCCCCTGAAGGAATGAATGAAGGGGCTTCCACAGAAAGCATTTTCGAATGCGACTGAAAAAGGTCTTGCCCGTGTGAGTCGCTACTCATCTTAACATGAACTGACATTAAGACCATTAAAAGGGGATAAGGAGTCGTGCGATTTGCGATGAGCCCCACTACGTTCTCAAACAAGCCAAAACTGTCTAAAACTATGCTAGAAAAGACATGACTCGCGTGGAATCTGGCCATCGTATTGTTGTTAATCCTGTGTGTAGCACATGTATGGAATCTCCACACAAGAGTCGTTGTTGATAATTTGGAGTAAAAACAATACATTGCTCGGAATAGATAGGTGAAAAGAGACTACATGTATACAAAAAACATATAAACCTACTGTCAAGACTTGGCATATTTCAACAAGTTGTATTCATAAGACAAGACAACGGCAGAATCAGAACGATCTTTCGATTCCCTTACCTTGCGAAACTAGAGTCTCTTTCCCAAGAGATTTGTCATCTGAACCCACTGGTGTTGTTGTTGCTGAAGCACAAGTACCTTCTCCAAATTCCAACATCTTCCTCGCCTTCCTCGAGGAGGAGGAACTGCCGCAGCCGCACCGGGAATCAGTTCCCTTGGGCGCACCAATGTCATCACCACCATCCTCCCTCTTCATGTCGAAGCAGTTGGCCTCACAGGGCACACCCTTTTCCCCTTCCACATTCTTCATTTCCTCCTCATTTCTCAGCACTCCCACAGCTCTGTCCAATTCCAACACTCTTCTGATCTCGCGCACCAATTCCTCGCTCCTCCTCACTCTGACATTCTCCTCCTCCAACATTTCCACCACCTCTCCCCCTCTCGTCTCGCCCTTTCGCATCTCTTCCTCGAGGCTCGCAATCTTCCCGCACAAGCGCCGGTTCTTGTCCTCCAACATTTCTGCCTCCTCTCTCCCTCTCGCCTCGCCCTTCCGCATCTCGTCTTCGAGCCATGCAATCTCCGCACGCAACCGCTCCGTCTCCTCCTCCAACATTTCCACATGGCCTCTCTGTGTCGCCTCGGCCTCTCGCGTCTTGTTCTCGAGCCTCGCAATCTCCCCACGCAACCGCTTATTCTCCTCCCTCAGAGCCCCGGATTTCTGCTCTTCGGCCTCAAGGCTCGCCTTCAAAACCTCCCTCTCCTTCCTCAGGGCTTTGTTTTTCTCAATGTCTAGCTTCCATTTCCCCTCCACCGACGCTAAGACCTTCTCGAAGTCCTCGGCGGGCCTCACCGCCAACCTCAACGAGGCGACGAGGTCAGGCACCGAGCCGTTCGGGACCTCGTTGACATTCCCGCCCCGCGTCGAGAGGTCGTGAGGATCGCGGCTCATGTCTGCAGGTTCTCGGAGAATGAAAGCACGTCCAAGCTCTTCGCTTTTTCACGTTCTCGAGCAAACGAGACGGTGAAAGTGAGGCGAGGTTGAAGGCTGATACGTGAGCTTGAACTGGGCGAGGACCGAGAAGACGAAGAAGCAGAGGTCGCGTGATCAGCGCTCGAGCAGTCTACACGGAGACGGTAGAGGGGAGCTGTTTCTCTTATGGTTTCTCTCTTCCCTGTAGGTAGTCTGTTGTTGCCGGGAGCTCCTTTCTGTATTGTTGGCGGTCACCTTTCGCATAATAATCATTCAAAGACTCTGATATGATCAACTCCCCTGTTTTTTTCTCATGTGCCACACGAAAGGATTTGTGCAACTTTGCGCAGAATTCAGTTCCAAAATCAAAGCCGCTTCGTAACTAGACACGACCGGCTTGTCCGTGGTCGCGATCGGCGAGGTCGTGATCCCGACGGCCAGAAAGCAAGACGCCCCGACGGGCAACTATTACTAAGTCGAAATCAAAAAGAAAAATAAAGGAACCAGATCTGAGCCCACTACACGGCCGTGGCCACTGCGTCCGCGGAGCGAATACCTTCCCTATGGCTTCGCTGCCCCACCTCCATGTATCATTATTCCCTTATCGACACTTAAATTTTGACTATTCCATTATTTATTGCATAAGAAAATTATGATCAATCTGACCCCTGAACAAAACTACGGGTTTTCATAATTCGCATACGCATTTTATTTGGGTCATATATCGCATGCCACGGACGAGCCCCCGTCCGATTACCTCCTCACAAGACCGAAGATAAGAGTAAGATTCGTATGGCATTTGGGGTAAAAAAAAAAAATTCCCATTGGAAATATTTGGGTAGATAATTCAGCAAAGCTTGGTGTTTAGTTGAGCAAACAACGGATGAAAAAGTGGAGAAGAAGCTTGAAACTTTTAATGAGGGAGGGATAATTTGTTACTCTCTTCAACAACCGGCGTTGCCTCCCAGCCCCTTTTCCGGCGAGTCCAAACAGATTTTTGGCCTTGCACCGCCGTGCCAAGCCCGTTCGTGTGCCACTCTATCGTGCCCGCACAGCTCTTGGGTTTAACTCTCACGAATTCGCAAGATTTATCGCAGGTTTCTTCAATTGAATTTCTCGGTTGTGTCGGTGTGAATTTCAGTCGCCTAATAAGCTTATCCTATTGGGTTAAGATATTTTATCAATTGTTTTCAATAATTATTTGTATTTTGACTAGATATCCTAAACTTGACACAATACAAATACGACCCATGGGCACGAACTAACACTCGTGCCACATATATCCCAAATCGATGCATCTGTGTCGCATTTATCCCTAATTAATCACAAAAATACATGTCCATGCCGCATTTATCCCAATTTATTGTTTGCGCGCCACATTTACCTTCAAAAAAGTCATGAATTTATTATAATCTTCGGTAAATATGGCACGGACATACTGGTTCGAAACTTTTTGCGACACGAAAATAAATTGGGGATAATTATGACATAAGTGTGGGAGCTTTTGTGATATGAAAATTTATGAATCAGCCCCTTTTTGTCTTTGGCCATAACAAAGAGGCTTCTATTTTTAGGGTTTCGTGGGAAAAATGGTGGGCTCTTGGTCGGTCCGTTCTTGTTGTTGTTGCCGTGTGGGGCCGCGAGATCAGAGTTCCTTCCCAATGCGCAGAAAGAAAAGCAGCACTACCTTTTTATTTGCAGAAGGAATGACTTTGTAGAGCTCTTTTACTAAGTAAAACTCGCGGGGTAAGAACTGGTAAATCGCATCGAATCAGCGCGACCATCGTATGTAATTAGTGTCAGTTTGCGTTGGTTTGAAGTATATCAACTTTAATTTTACATTTGACCCAAAAGAAAAAAACTTCAACTTTACATGTCAAATAACTTTTTTTTGGCCAAAACATGTCAGATGATTGAATTGAACCATGATAAAAATTTTATTAATTGGTATAATTGAAGTTTGGTAAGTCGTGACGGATTTTTTTTTTTTTTCATTCATTCGTGTCTTGCCTCCTGATTCGTGTCCTGCAAATGGATTGTGCCTAATCGAGGGCAGAATCCTGCATCGGAATTTAAATAGCCAAGCAACAGCTTAGGGCCATATTAAAATCAATCATAGGTTCATGCAAAATTATTCTTTATTTTCAGCATTGCTTATTGAAAACACCACATAAAATGAAAGTATGATATAGAGTTAGATCGGAGCGCAATGTTTATGTGAGTGAAGAGGAACTGAAGCCCCGAAACAAGTGCTCCGATTTCCTGGTACTTTGTACATTTGATCTAATAAAATGTGCTAACGAAAAAAAAAAAATCGATGCTAAAAGTGAGATTTATGATCTCTCCTAATGGCTTAACGGTTCACAAACGGACTTGGCAGAGTAGCACGAAGAACCGGAGATTGAGTGATCTACGGTCTATGTGGAGATGGCAAGGAGAGTTTTTTTCCAATTTTCTTCTTGATTGCTTCTTTGTTTTTTTCGTGGGCCAGAGCTTTTTCCGATTTAATAGTGATTAATTTTGCACATGATCAAACAGTTTAACACGGTCTTTTTCTGATTATACGTGGTCCGCCCAATGCATGGGTTCATAGACCACATTGAACAAAAGGACTTGTGAGAGTGGCACGGAGAACCAGAGGTTGAGTGATCTGCGATCTACACGAAAATGGTAGAGGAGAGCTTTCTCCGGTTTTCTTCCTAATTACTTCTTTAATTTTTTGTGGGCCATTTTTTCTAATTTATTAATGACTAATTCTGCATAGGATCAAACGGTTAGACACAAGTTTTTCTCTAATTAATACACGGTTCACTCAAGGCACGATTTTATAATTACATTGAACAAATTAAAAGTTATGGGACGATGTTGTACATCGAGTCAAATTTCACAATTTACGTAGTTTTCCAATTTCTTTTTTTTTAGGTGGGCCGGAGCTGTTTCTCATTTATTAGTGGCTAATTTCGCGCATAATCGAACGGTTTAACATGAGAGTATTTTTCTTTTTCCTCTTTATTTCCACTTTGGGGTTTTCTTAATCTTTCAATTAATTTTGTTTTTTCTTGTCTTTTTGTTTTTTTTTTTGTTGGTCGAAGTTTTTCTTGTCCTTTTCTGCATTGGTCAAAGTGGCTTTTCCCACACGATCGATCGAGTCAGGCGGAGTAGGTTAAAGTGGGAGTATTCCTTTTTTTTTTTTTTTTTCTGTGTAACGTTTTCCAAATGCTTTCCATTTTGGGCTTTTTAATTTCGATTTATTTTATTTTATTTGACCTTTTCTGCAAATTGGGTTTGTTCAAAGTGGCATTTCTGCAAATTCATCTGGTCGGCCAGAAAGGAAAACGGCTTTTCCTGGTCTCGTTTTTGGCTCTGGTAAAAGTGGCCTTGCTCCGGCAGTCTGTTCTTGTCAGTTTGTACTCTGTACCATGTCTATATGCAAAAGCAATGATTTCTGTTTCGGTAAAATGAAGTTAGTGGATAGAGCTGGCAATTCATATTGGCATAATTATAAAGATTAATAACATCCAAAACTCCAAACTTATATATCTATAATAAATTTATTCTAAATTATTTTTTTAATCACAAAAAATTATAAATAAGTACATCTATGACAAATTTACCTCAAACTATATTTTTTTTTATCATAAAAAAACTCAAACGAGTATACCTGCGATACATTTACCTCGAACCGATGTAACAAATTTATCATTCGTTAGTTTTTCTTTAAATTTTACTATCAAATTGTTGAGTTGAATGACACATAGCAATTGACGGACATACTAATTTGGGGTTTTTACTCTCTATTTATCACAGATGTGTCGGTTTGGAGTTTTTTGTGATATTAACTTGATTTAAAAGAAATTAATGAATGGTGAATTTGTCACATGTGTACCAGTTTAGGATGTTTGGTAGTCAAAAAATTTAGTTTGGGATTATTTGTCACAAAGTATGCTGGCTTGGGGTTTTTGATGGTCAAAAAATAGTTTGGGATCAATTGTCATATGTGTACCAGTTTGAGGTTTATTATGATAAAAAAAATTAGTTATGTGTAAATTTATCACAAGTTTATCAATTCGAGATTTTTTTGTGGTAAAAAAAAATAGTTCAAGATAAATTTATCATGGGTGTACTAGTTTAATATTTTTCGCATTATTCATGTTACTCCAATTGATCTAAAATATTTTGATTTTTATTCTAAGGTACTAAATAATTGAATTATGACGAGAACATGTTAATTCGTATCAACAACAAAGAGTGATGTGTTTTGTATTATATCTGCCTTTTCTCTTTGAATTTGTATTTTTCCGCGGCTCGTGTCGTACAGACGGGGGTTGTTTCTAGCATCGCCGGCCTTAGTCAAGGATAGAGCATAAATCGAAGATTTTAAATAGCTAGGCATAACTTGGCATCGCATAGAAACCAATCAAATTATCATGTAAGTATCTCAAGATATTTTCAACATTTGCTTATTGGAAATACCATATAGAGTCAAAATATGATATAGAGAGAGATAGATTGGATCGCAATGTTCATGTGCGTGAAGAGGGTTGCAGATTGGGTCGCCAAAGCCCGCCGGAATGGGACTCTCCATTCGAATTGGCTCTTCAAGCGGTCTCAAACCTTTTGTGACCTTTTTATATTTTGAGTCTAGTTATTGTTGTTGGATGAAATGAATCTTCCTTTCTCAAAAATAAAAAAAAGAGGTACTTCTATTGTAGCCGAGAGCAACCGTTCCTGTTTCTTGATATTTTGTGTATTAGATCTAACAAAACGAGTTAAGCCAAAATCAAAGAATTCCTCCAACATAAAATATGAAATCTCACGGATCGGCTTAGTGGTTAACACAAGACGATATCCGAGAGTCACTCATTAGGTGCAAAGACATCAATGTCGACACGTGGAATTTGAGATGCATTCGAGCTGCTTTGTGACGACTCAATCGGCAGTCGGAGAATGACGATGGTTGTGAAGGATGTAATTCCCCTAACATGTGTGAACGCCACAAGATCAATACATTCTAAACTTCTATGCAATAAACCGATGGAAAACCGACATAAGAAGAAGAGAAACCATGTGATGTTTTAGCAAATAAGTGTGAACAGCAGGCAACGGAGCAGAAGGGTAAAAACGGCTAACCAAACAAGACCGGCTGACACAAAAGGCCCATAAGTGGCCATCTCCTCCAAAATTTTGAGCAGCTTCTACAGCGTGACCACCAGCCAGAACAAGTGAGGAAAGAGACCCTCACCCTCCTGATGCATTATATGTTTGGCAGCTATATTCCTACAGCCAATCACCACTCACCATGATGCAAATATAGGCAAGCGAATCCATAAAATAATTGAAAGGGGAAGGAAGGAAATCGAACATCCGATTTACGTCGTCCGATCCGAATATCAGTCCCTAGGTCCACGGGGAGGAGCATCGCGGAATTTTACTATAGAAACAAGCGATACAACAAATATTACACTCACTCGAGCACTCAAACATACTTAGTATTTTCCATTCCTTAATTACACTCAATAACTCGCCGTGTTTAGCACCCTCATAATTTTCGGTGAAATCTCACTCGAGGAATTAAAACAAATTCTTTATTGAGATATTGACACACATAATCTCTTAATTTTGATTCAATATACAATGTGATTCATGAATTTTTAATCCATTCAATATAATCCCTAAAGTTTAACATAATGTTTAATATAATCCCTGAATTTTTAATCTGTTCAATACGATCCTCAGATTTTTGGTATATATTCAATGTAGTATTGGATTATGTGAACACGTTCAATGTAGTCCCTCAATTATTTTAAGAATAGAGACAACTTGAACGTTTTCATATAATCTAGAATTCAAGAATTATATTGAACGAATTAAAAATTCAGCGTCCACATTACATATTGGGTTGAAGTTACGGATAATATTAAACGAATTAAAAGTTCAAGGAAATTATATGTTGGGCCAGAGTTCAGTTCCTGTCATTTTTTCTAATTTATTTAGCTCCATGCGCAGACAAAGAAATAGTCCAATTCTTGGTCTTCTTGTGTGGCGCATTTAATTACTTTGCGTGTGCAATAAACGAGTCAGGGGCACGGCTGTCAAACTAAATCTGAAGAAGTGAGATCGTCTCCATCAATGTGTGAGGGAAAGTTTCTTATTATACTGACTAGAGGAAACAAATGAGGGGGAACATCGGCGAAGCCCTTCCGCGCCATCAAACGCCGAGAAGCTGCATTCGTGTGTCGTGCCCTTGACCCGCTAAGTGCCGGTCGGGGCACGTTAACACGGCATTCAGTGAGACGGTCTTTTTATCCAACCCTCCAACCAAAAGGGAAAAGGCTCGTTTCGAGTGCCATGACACGACACAACACGACCCGACTTGACTCCAGATGCGATTTCTCTACTAGTCGAATAAGAGATTGCAGAGAGAGTGGAGAAGGGGTTTGGGGCAAAAAAATCTCAGTCGAAAGTTTGATCTAGGCGAAGACCTCCCTTAGCTAGCTAGATTCATTGATTAGGAAGAAAATGATTTCCCACGGTAGTACAAAGAGTCTAATAACGAGAGGAAACAAGTATAAAGAGAGCGACTAGACGATAGATAGGAAAAGTAGTCCATTTTCACGTGCACTTACTCTGGCTTTTCAAGAAAGATTGAGACTTTTAGGTAACATAGAGCTTTAGCTCATCAAAATTCGTTCTTTGCATTGCAGAATTCTTGACTCTGAGATCTATTCCAACATTTGAAGAAATCACGATGCTATGGCTCGAATCCGTATTCAAAACTATTTTCGATAGGAGCAATTGAGAATGGAATCCGATTTTTTCCAGTATTTTCGTACTCGTAATAGTGCGAAATGAAAGCCCGGCTTCAAGTTATTCAAAAATAGTGGAATAGTGGCGACAACGTTGATCAACTCGTTCTAAAAACATAGGATTTCGCATAACAAGTTTTTAATGTTCAGAAACCGTTGTTAAAAAATAATCACAGAAATCCAAATATTTATCTATCCATTCATAAAATAGAGAGGGAAGGATTAAGGATTTACCTTGTGTGAGATATCACATTGTTCGAGAAACTCTAGATGCCATCGGAGTAAAGGATCATCAATACGGACGTTCTAGTGCGTCGTAGACTCTTATCCATATAATTTCTTCAGTCAAAGGTTCTTTTATTCATCAAGCGGTATAAAACTTTCTAACATGTAGAAGTGTTCCGGTTGACATAGCTTGGAACAGAATCACATAATGGTATAAGCATGAAAAGAGCAATATCCTGCGGCTGCGAACTTCAGTTGACAAGTAAAAGACAAAAAATTGTATCTACAAATCCGAGACAAAATATCAATGCCTAATGAAGACTGTACAAGCAAGCCTAAGTGGGGACTCAACCTCTTACCTATGGATGAACAAACACAACAATAACAATGATAATGGCGGTGCTCTTGTTGCTGCTGCACGTATGCCTATATTTTGAAAAACAGAGGCCATTCAAAGCTCCCCGCAGCGGCTAATTTCTCATTGACAATGATGGAAACTGTATCTCCATCCAGGAACAAGCTATCGAATTGTGCAATGAAGACTCTACATGTTTCGGGGTAAATTCGGAGAATATTTTTCATATGGATGAACAAACAGAGAAAACAACGTCAAATAGCGACAATAATGCTCATGAATGCTATAGTCTTGATACCTTACTGAATGGAGGCACTCTCAAACGTCCTTGAATACCCCCACTCTCCACTGACTTTGGGCTAGAACTTTACAATGTGTAAAAAAGTTAGCACATCATTTCTTGCAGAACTCTGGAAGCAAGTCTATAGCCTGCCTACTTCCGTGATCCATTTACTTTGGATCATTTCTTCTTTTTTTATGCTGACCTAGGGATGAACTCTCATTGTTTGGCTTAGCAGAAGCTGAGGCTGTCTCAGTTTCGAGCTTGATATTATCCATACTTGAATCTCTCTCTCTTAAGCTCTCTCTTCCCTTTCTCTTAAGCTCGCTCTTCCTCTTCTCTTGATTGTTGTCGCCAAGATGTTCTTCACTCGTAAGCTTTCGAGAAGGCAGATCATTTCCACTCAAACATCCTGTCCCGGTGCTGTCATCATCAAGATCAATAATTTCAACCACTTCCTTCAACGCAGGACTCCCATCACCTGACAAGGCAACATACGATAGAGATCTTAACGGTTTTGGGCCAATACCGGCAGAACCTCAAGTAAGTGTAAACTGTCTTCTCATCGGCAAAAGCAAGATGACATGCCCATGCAATCAGCAGAATGTCATAAGCTTTCAGACTATTTCAAAGTCCTAAACTACATCCTCCCAAGCAATGGGCTACTCCTCTCCATTGACTGCACAGCACTAAGTCTGGTGGGCACTAGAAGCGCAAAGTGGCAGTTAGTCCATGTAAAAGTTCCAAAATACCTAGAACTACACAGAAAAAGGTTGACTGCCAAAGAATGAAAGCTTTGCTGATCGTATTAGGTAGTTTATGAGTGACAGTTTTGGTTCTTTTACAGAGCCAATTAACATATTTTCTGAATTCGACAATTTATCAAGAGAATAAGAGTGTCGGTCGATGAACACAGGGAATGCAGGCATTCTTCTTTCTTCCACTACATATGTTTTTCTCAGTATACATCCACCTACTACGCATACCTGGGCAAAGAACCAGATGCATAAATCCTACTTATCTTCTCATGGTTTAGGGAAATATAGCAAAATCATCGTCAGATGTTTGATGCAGGATTCTAATGCAACCTTGAGGAGCACTTTTGAGTAATCGGAGTATCAACATTCGGAATGCATGTGAAAAAACGTGAGAGGAGAACCTAACAGTAGTGACGACAGTTAGGTTGAAAATAGAGAGGAACATAGCAAGCAAAAGGCAGAAGTTCTCGGGAGCAAGTTCTTCCCCAAAGGAATAATTGAAGGCCCTAATGAGCCCTGCTACTGTCCCCCTAAGCCAACACTCTCTAATCTCTATAACATTGAACATTCCACCAAAGAAGAGAATTTCCTAGGATCCTGCCACCAATCCTACCAAATTATGTCAAATGATACATCTTTGAAAATCCCTGAGAACGAGCTCACGATAAAAATTTGTAGGAGTCATCGAGAATTAAGTTTAAATTATGGCTCAAAAGTTTGATTTAGAGAACAATATTTGCAAGGTCAAGCTTATGCATCTACATTCATTCACTGAAATTGATAACACCAGCAAAATGAGAACAACAATGCAATTCCCTCACCCCGCAAGACTCCGCCACAAGTACCTTTCCTGAAATCTGCTTTTTGTGAGGACGAGACACCACCACCCGCCTGAGAACCATTTCCGTTCCTGCCATCCTCATCGTCTTTGTCGAAGCCATTGGCCTCACTAGGAACATCCATTTCCCCTGCTCCATCCGGCAGCAGCAGCTCCTTGCTCCTCAGGAACGCCATGTCCAACTCTAATTCCAAAACCCGCAAATCCAATTCCACATACTTCCCTTCAACTTTACTCTTTAATACGTCGTTCTTCCTCTTCAGTTCGACATTCTCCCTCATAAGCGAGTCCACCTCCTCAGCTCTTCCCTCCCTCGCCTCGTGCTCGCTCTCGAGACTCGCAACCCGCACCCTCAAACGCTCGTTCTCCTCTCCCAGAGCCACCAACTTGGCGCTCAAACCCTCGTTCTCGACGCTCAAACGCTCGTTACCCTCCGTCAGAGCCACCAACTTGGCGCTCAAACCCCCATTCTCCTTCCTCAGAGCTTCCGCCGTTCCAGCTTCTAGCCCCCATTTCTCCTCTATCGCTGCTAGGAACTTGTGAAGATCCTCGAGAGGCCTAAACGAGGATCTCAATGAAGCAACGAGCTCGGGGACGGTGCTGTGTCGGATTCCGTCGGCATCCTCGCTAGGCGCGGACAGGACGCGAGAATCGCGGCTCATGTTTTACACGTTAGAGAAGCTGGTTGAGCACATACCCGGGAATGGAAAGAGCTTTGGCCTCGGAGATGAAGCGAGTTCTTCGCGTCTGTTCCCGGCGAAAAGAGAAACTTGCACAAGCTTTGCCTCGAACCGGGACTGGGAACTGGGAAGGGAGAGAAGGTGAGACGTTCCGTTCCCCGAGGGAGATGTTTTGAAAAGGCATCGCGAGCGCCCGCGCCACTTCTCAAGTATGCCGACTTATCTCTCCAACGTTGTTGTCGAATTTTCATTTATTAGCTATTTTTAATAAAAGGTTAATGCCATTTTTTTTTTTGGTCTAATAAAAGGTTAACACCATCAAAATCTTCGAATTAATATATCTGTGATAAATTTATCATAAATTTAATTTTTACCACAAAAAGTTCAAACTAGTACACCTATAATAAATTCAACTCGAATTACTTTTTTTACTACAAAAAACTCTCAAACTAGTACACATATGGCAAATTTATCTAAATTAATTTTTTTACCATAAAAATTCCAAACTTTCACTAGTGACATATTTACGCTTTGTTATTTTTTGTAAAATTGGGTTAATATGGTGAAAAATTTTAAATCGGTACACTTGTGACAAACGAAGGCTAAAAATCTTAAATTGATATACTCGTCAACTACCATGTGTCATCTAACTGGAGCAATTTGACGGTAAAATTAATGAAAACTAATGGAGAATAAAATTATTGCAGGTGTACCGATTTGAGAGTTTTGTTATGGTCAAAAAATTAGTTTGATTTATCACAAGTGTACCGGGTTGGCGAGCAAATTTCAAATAAAGGCCTAAAGTGCTCCCATTCTCAAATAAGGGCCCCAAGTGATCTTGTTTCAAATAAGAGCCCGAAATATCCTCATTTTCTCAAACAAAGGTCTAAAGTAAACCTCGTTTCAAATAAAGGCTAAAGTGACCAAGAAATCTAAAAAAATGCTTGATTTCAAGGGCATTTTCGTCATTTTTATTTATTTGATTTTTTTTATCAATCTTTTCCTTTTTGGTTTGCTTATAAATTAAAAAAAAAAACTCACACGCACGCGCGCGCGCACGCGCACGCAATCTAGCCGTCGTCCCACCGCTTGTGGGGGTAGCGAAGGTCGGCGACATCGCTAGCGCCTCGGTGAGCGCCGTTGACCCTATCGACTAGAGGCGAGGGCTAGCGGGCCCTCGTCAAAACAAGGGGAGGGTCGGGCCCTCTCTCGGATCCGGGCGTGGGATTCTCGCCCAAATCCGGGAGAGGGTCCAACCCTCTCTCGACTTTGGTGAGAGATTGAGTAGGGGGTCACCGACCCTTGCCTAGATCTGTAAGAGGGCTAGCGGACCCTCGCCTCTTGTCGCCGGGGTTGCCGGTCTTCACCGACCCCGCCAACCCCCACTAAAGGTGGGCCGATGGCCACAAGCAAGAGTTACATCCCTCCCACCTGTGTGGTTGTTTTTCATTTGATTTTATTTTAAAAAATTGAAAAATAAAAGATAACAAATCAAAATGGAAAATAACTTAAATGCCCTTTAAGTCGGGTCCTTTATTTCAAACTTTATAGCCATTTCATGCCTTTATTTAAAATATTCTACGTTACTTCGGACCCTTATTTGAGAAAATGAGAGTACTTGAGATCCTTATTTGAAATTTCCCCAATTTGGGACTTTTTGTGGTCAAAAATCTATTTTTTGGCACATTTATCACATGTGTACCAATTAGTGATTTTTCGTAGTATTGACCCTTAATAAAATGCATTTTTGGATTTTCGAATCTCTCCCTCTTCATCGCTGCGTGATTCCTTCTCAACTACGTATCTCAAGCAATGGTCCGTGGCACTACCACCAAAAGTCCCACGTTATTTCTCTCTCTCTAAACTTTAAATGTTGCTAACATGACGGTAATCACATCTTAATATGGACCCCACAATTGAATTGGATTAGTAGGGTGAGATCGATTCGGTGTGGGCAAGGGTGTCAATTGGTAAGTTCCAATTGACATGGTATGTTCCAGTGCCAACGAGGTTGTCTCGGCCCTTGCTTGTGACAGGCGACCTTGGCTGACCCTAGCTAACCCTAAGTAAAGGGGAAAAAAGCAAAAGTAAAAGAAAAGACAAAAATTATAAAGAAATTTAAAATTTATTAAAATATTATTAAAATTTGTACACGTTAACTTCGCCCGTGCCACATTGAACTGTCGATATCCATGTCACCGTTTTTTGGTCAAAATTGACCGAATGGACTGAATCGGTACAAATGAAAAAGTTTAAGACTAAATTTGCAAAAATTAAGTTTAAGCTCAAATTGATACATTTACAATAAATTTATGACTTTTTAAATAATTTTTTTGATTTCGAGTGGGTAATATTATGTAGATATCACTCTAAAGTGTGAACCGACCCACATCATTTCTTGTGAAAACTTTCGCTTGTCTTGGTTTGATTTATAAATAGAAGCGAATCGAATCGAAACATTCTATTTCGAACAAATCTTGAAACCGAATAATACGAATCAACTTGGTTCTATTTTCTCAACCGAGCAGTCTTGATTTTTTTTTTTTTAATTAGATTCCCAACTGAGAACGGCGACTCCTTGCGATTTGCAAATTTTTTATTGGGGGAACTAGTTTTTGGAATGGATTAGTTACTTGTCGTTAATAATTTTATTATTGCATTAGTAACGGACTCAACTCAACTTGTCTAGACCCAAGCCCATTGGATTCGATGCACGATGACCACTGATGTCGTGGGACCACATGTGATGCGAGTGAGATCAACGTCCGCGATCCACCTGTTCCCAGTAAGAATGGTTCTGGGAAAGAGCGTCCCCCTACGCGGTGATCCGCGTGGGAACCGGCAATGCCGATAATATTCCGGGCCATCCGCCCGAAAGAGCAAATCGCGCATTTTCTCCCCCTCCCTCTCTTCTCGAGATCACGAGAAATTGAGTCGTTACAGTGGCACGAGATGTAATTAACCCGAAACCGAAGGGCACTGTCGCTTGAGGGCAGAGCCAAAAGTCTGTTTTATCTCCCCCCACCGGTTGGGACAAAAAGGGACTGCACAATTATTGCCCAATTTGTCATTTGCCAAATCTCGTCAGGAATCAGGATTAATTAAATCATTTCCTATAATTAATCCATTTCCCAATTTATTGATATGCGTTCAGATCTGTTGAGGTGACCCACGCAATTCGCAGGTAATTTCCATCTTCGGCGTTTTGCTCCTTTTCTTGTTCTCGCTGAGGAATTCTTGGTGAAAAGGGTAGCGAAGATTCATTCTGTTGTGGAATTTGATCCGTGTCGGCTGTGCAAGTGCGTTGAATTCGACATGCATGAATGACCTGTCGGATTTTGATGATGGGTGAAATTGTTGCTGCTGGGGGAAAACAAATTCAGAAAGCCAGTTCATGTGGGTTATTACAGATCGAGCCCACCATGTGTTTGAGTTTTGCAATGCTCGGTTTCTTTCTAGTTTCATTTATGAGGGAGGGGTCCTTTGGTACTGTCGAAGGGAGAGAATTAGGACAAGAATTTAGCAAGTGAAGATTGTCCTGGCCAAGAAGGGAACGAAAAAGAAAAAGAAAAAGAAAAAGAGCGTGTGAGGATTTGCTGTTGCGTTGAAGATTGAATGAAGCTTGATTGATGCCGTAATAGACTGGCTCTCCTTAGATAATCCCGTTCTGAACGTGGCCCAGAGAGAGAAAAGGGAGGCAGAGAGGGACCAGCTGCTTTATTTTATAGTGTGTTGAATCCGCTACGTGAGGAAATGGGCACATGGCATTTTGTCTGCGCATTGAGAATAAAGAAGTCCTTTAATTTATACTTATTGTATGGATCTGATGACTCCTCCATCTTTTTGCATGGAATTGACATTTTTATGGTTCTTTGCTCTTCAACCACCTGGATATGAATTGGACCCATCTTTCGGGTGGGCTGAGCATATATGTCTTTAGTTTGGAGTTTTTTATTCGATATGCCATCGGGCGAAGAAATAGTTTTCACAAGCAATGTAAGGAGCTTGAGCTACTTGGACAGGTAGCAGTAAAGATTTAGGAAGTTAACTTTTCTTCCTCATATACTTGTCAGGCTCGTCAATATTTCAAAGCTGTCTCCAAAAGCTGATTTTTCTACTGGTGGCGGACTGGACGCAAATAGCAAACGCTACTATTTCTGAAAGTGTTCATGTTTAGAGCCACATCTCAATTCGATATGTCCTTGGAGATTGTGTATGAGGACTAACTTTTCTCAGGCCCCAAGTTGTTAGTCCGTGGCTAATAAATGTTTCATGTGACAAAAGTGTAGAAATTGCCCAAATGATCAGCATCAACATAAGAACTCTCTAATTTGATATTGTGAAAGATCAGTATGTCCATGGTAATAGCTGCTGTAGCTCGGTGATAGTGGAATTGCTTTGAACTAGGAAGCTTGTCAAAATGGAAAACTATATGATATATGTGCTCCTTTATTCTTTCAGAGTTTATGTCTTAATCAATCAACTTTTAACTTGAGTCTCCTCGTCATGCTTCTCCATCCAAGCTTTTCGGTTCTCCTTCAAATATTTATTTGAAGCTTTGCCTATTGTCTGTAATTTGATAAATAAATCAAAAAACTATTGCACTTTTTTAGCAGCAGTTGTGTCCAATGGTCCATGGCACATGTACCGGTCCTAATATGATTAAAATTCTGCTGTTAGTTGAATTAGTAGTCTCATTTGTTGATATTTGAGTTCTAGGGAAGAAGGATTTTGTGCTTCTCATTCCTAGGATTTTAGTGCCATATTGAAAAAGATGTTCTTCCTACCGAGATCGTAGATTGATTTTGTTGAAGGTTAATGAATTATTTTCTTTTAAATTCTACAATGGGATTCTCTTTGATGTGTTTCTTAAGAAGCTGGATTGCAACACTTGGGATATTTAGGAGTGATGTCCAAAGGAAGATGCTCTTCTTGAGTCTTTGTCTGTCGCAGGTTCCTTTTAATCCAAATCAGGTTCACTTATTGCTCTACTTTGGAGAGACATTAGTACTAGCTACTTAGACTTTATGTCAAAGTTTAGACTCCTCTCTCAGTGCAGTTATGTAGTTTGTTTGTCTTTCACATTTTTTTTTTCCGTTGGAATGTAGTACTCTTCAATTCTAAAATTTGATCACATTCTGCTGTTATGAATCATGTCCTGAATGTGTCAAGATTTCTTTTCCTGGTCGCATAAGCAGTCCTAATATAGTTTTTATGAGGACTCTTAATTTTCAGTTGTTGAATTTTTGGTTCATGTGATGACTTTTGAGCTCCAAATGACATGTAATGGCTTTTGTCCCAGAGTGAGCTCAAAGTCTCTAACAACCTATGAGAGGATTTCAGCAGAATGAAGGAAAGAAGTCTTGACATTCATGCAGAAAAGGTCGAACTATTGACAAAAGCAGGTGAACTTTTCTCTGAAGCATCAGTTGTCTTGTAAAATGTGAACAAGAGTAAAATATGTATCTAAATACTCACGTATACAAGAGCTGACAACTTATGATGTCTGGTGACTTCTGATTTTCTTAACATTCCCCATATTAAGAAAGAGAAAGAACTTTGAGTTCACCTATGGACCAAAGTAAGAATTCTTTCTTTTTGCCCTTTTGCTGGATGCTGGTTTTGGGATGTGTACTCCTATTGACTGAAATTGCTGCTATCTTCATTTAACAATGTTATCCTCCTTTTATTCATGTCCATCATTGCATTGAGCATGCTTAAAGTAAATTTAGTCAACTATATATAATGTGCGATCTTCGTCCAGGAAAACAGTCTTAGTTTGCTAAATATAAGATGATTATTTATCACTAAAAGAAAGCCAAAACCCCCAGTTAATGCCTGAACAATGGGAGCCTTTTGTCCGATTGCACTTGATAATGACTTTTCTTGCATAGCCTAATACACAAAAGCAGCTACGTATTTATTAACTTGTCCTCCTCTTATAACTTTCAAATGTTGTTGGCGAGATGCAATATTAAGCTAATAATTATCCACATTTACCTCGTACGGACTTCACATTTAGACATATTCTTCTGGAAGGAATCGCTGTTAGTAGCTTAAGATGGTAGACTGAAGGAATCGCTCGATTTCGTTTTCCTGAATCGATTACGTTTAGATTCCAAGGTACTCAGAATGTTGGTAATCTGCAGATACCGAGAAAAAGGCTGCAAGAATCTTGGAGCTCATAAAGAATGAAACCCAAAGCAGAAAACGTGGGGCAAAGAACTCGAAGAGAGAGCCGGAACTTGCTGGGCTCGTCGAGGACTTCCTACAACAGTATCAGTCACTCTATGCACAGTATGATCATCTTAAGCAGAACCGAGAAAAAAATAATCCCAGAAGAAGCAAGAGAGAAGACTCTCCGTCCACCTCCAGCTCCGACTCCGAATATTTTTCTTCTGAGGATGTCGACGGCAACTTAGGAGAATCGAAGAATGATCGACTGGTGGCAAATAGTGTTCCTCAAAAGCTTGAGGATGATAACAAGGAAATGGTCATACTAAGGGATCATTTGGCTTCTATTAGGAAAGAGAGAGAAACTTTGAGTACAGAGCATATGGCCGACCTGAGCAAGATCAAGGAAGCGGAGAACGTTATCAAAGATCTGAGGCTAGAAGTAAGCGAGAGGGAGAGAGAACTGTCGGCTCTTTCAAAGAAGCATCAAGTCCAAGAGGTTGAAGCATCGCTAAGGACAAAGGAGTTGGAGGGGCAGATAGGTGGCTTGAAATCCGAGTTACAGTCTCTGCGCAGTCAAAAAAGTGATTTAGAAGTAGAGGTTCAAAGCCAAGCTAGTGAAGCCAAAAAGCTGAAAGAGAAAAATGAAGAACTTCAAGCTCGCCTTATGGAACTTGAACTCATATCTGAAAGCAAAGAAAATGAAATGTCTGATCTCCTAAAGAAACTTGACGACGATGAGGCCTGTGCGAAGTCTAGACTTGTGCAGTTGGAGGAACAAGTCAGGACTCTGCAAAGGGAGAAGAGCTCCCTACATGTTGAGAAATGCATGATGGAGGAAACTGTGGAACGTCTAAGTTTTCCTCGAAAGCTTGAGGATGATAATAAGGAAATGATCATCCTAAGGAATCATTTGGCTTCTATTAGGAAAGAGAGAGAAATTTTGAGTACAGAGCATATGGCCGCTCTGAGCAAGATCACGGAAGCGGAGAACGTTATCAAAGATTTGAGGCTAGAAGTGAGCGAGAAGAAGAGAGAGCTGTCAACCCTTTCAAAGAAGCATCAAGTCCTAGAAGTTGAAGCATCGCGGAGGACAACGGAGTTGGAGGGACAGATAGGTGGCTTGAAATCCGAATTACAGACTCTGCACAGCCAAAAAAATGATTTAGAAGCAGAGATTCAAAGCCAAGCTAGTGAAGCCAAACAGCTGAAAGAGAAAAACGAAGAACTTCAAGCTCGCCTTATGGAACTTGAACTCATATCTAAAAGAAAAGAAAATGAGATGTCTGATCTCCTAAAGAAACTGGACGACAATGAGAACAGTGCGAAGTCTAGATTTGTGCAGTTGGAGGAACAAGTCAGGAATCTGCAAATGGAGGCGAGCTCTCTACATGTTGCAAAATGCACGATGGAGGAGACTGTGGAACGTCTACAGAAGAAAGTACTGGCTAGCGAAAAGGATGTAGGTCAGATTAACACTTTGAATGAAGAACTCAAGCTCCTGGAGAGCCAGATAGCTAAGTTTCAAGAAAAGGAAGCAGAAATCGAACTGAACTTGATTCAGATACGAACTCTCAAAGAAGAAATAGCAATTATTTCTGAAGAAAAAGAAAGAGTATCCGAGGAGAATTACTGCCTTGCTGCGCAGATGAAGGACATGAAGCTAAAAATGGATGCTCTATGTGCAAGGGAGAATGATCTGCTAGAGCAGATTAGGAATCACGTCCACGAGACCAATCAGTGTCAAGAGGAAAAGGAGGAATTGGAGGCCAGGTTTTTTGAACTGGAGAGCAAATCGATAGAAAGGGGAAACGAGCTCTTGGCTCTGCAGGATAAACTTAAGGCCGAAGGGGACGCGTATTCGTCGCATATCTCAGCCTTGACGGTCCGAGCTAAGAAACTGCAAGAGGATGTCAATTCCTTGCTGGCCCTGAAGAGGCATTTAGAATCGCATAACGAGAAAGACAGACAAGAATCTTCACCGAGGTGCAACATAGTTCAGATCGAGAGCAAGTCAAGCGAGCAGGAAGTTGTTACTCCTCGCAGGATGGCTAGGAAATTTAGACTAGCTAGGAGTTCATTGCAAGAACCGATGGACGCTCAGTTACTTGAAAGGAGAATGGAAGAAATGGCAGACGAGTTCCGCATGCACTTTGAAGATAATATACGCCTGATGAGCCAACGCATCCTGGTCTTGGAGCAGTTACACATGGAGAACAAGGATAGCCACAAGATGATGAAAGAGAGGTTCCAGCGAGAGCACGAGGGGTTCAAGGAGCGGTCCTACGTCTCCAAAGCCGAAATGGGGAAGATAATGGACACTTCACGGGCGGTGAGCAATGCGCTTCACCAGTTGGACTCGATAGTCTCGAAATTTGGCGAGCAAAATGGGAACGTTTTAAGCCGTATGTCAAAAGTCTCAAAAGAGATCCAATGCCTGCGAAACAAGGTTTCAGGGGGGAAAGACAAAGTAAGATGTGTGAAAAGCAACACTGTTCATCGAATATGCGCAGTGGACGCCAAAGACATGAAGAATGTTTTACTTAGTGAGGAGAGCTGGGCTTTAATGACAAAAGTAGACGACGAGGGCATGGAGAAGATGCGTACAACAAAGGCCATTGAGCGACTCGAGAAGAGGGTGGCCGAACTAGAGGACATCGCGAGGGTAAGGGAAGAAATGCTGTTCGGGCTTGTGGATGAGAAAAAGGAGGCCATCAGGCAACTGTGTCTCTCAATCAACTATTACCGAGATCGCTGTCTTCAATACCGGGAGGTGATCTCGAAGATTGCTGCCAGCCGGAGGCGTACAACCTGAGTTTTGATCTCATTCCAATAAGACGATTTTGATGCGGCATCGCATGTGGTGCTTATTATTTGGTTTTTACTTTTCTTAGGTGGCTTAGTGGGCATTGCCTATTTTGATCAACCATTGATTAGTCGGGCAAGCTAGCTAATCAAACTTCAATTTTTGAAGATCCTCTTTGGTAGTCTTCTTCTTCTTCCATTTTTGTTCACATGGAGAGAAACATGACAGGAGATTATTCCTGTTAGCTCCAAGATACAATTGGAGATATTCCATTGGCATTAACTTTGTTCTTCTAAGAGGTACTTTATATGCAGCTTTGCAGTACGTACAGTACAATCTGGCATTCGATGAACACTGATAACTAAGCAGGATAGCATATTCATTTACCGACCGACCGTCCGGTGCTTAGGCTTTTTAGGTCATCTATGCGCAGGCCTACCCTTTCTTTCTTCTAGCTAGGGTCGTTAATGCCACACAAATTCAGGCTCAAAGTATGAATCGGCATAGTGGGGAAGTGTTCGAATGTCCCAATGTCAAATTGCAGCTTCATCTTTCCGCCTTTTTGTTATTGTCTTCCTTTCAAAATTCAATCGCGCTCTCTTTCGTCTTTGAGGGTATGGTAGAGATAATCATGAGATTCTCCTCTCTTTCGAAGTTTTTTTCTATGTTCTCTCGGAGATTTTGCGTTTCTTGATCAATCCCAACTGAAATTGTAATATTTTGTTGTAAAAAAATGGTCATCTTGCAAAGCTTGTAGATATTCCATGTGCTTACTGCTCATTATAAAACTCATTGATGGTATAGAATATTTTTTTGCGAACTCTTTATC
The DNA here is from genome assembly GCF_020921035.1 of Rhodamnia argentea. Taxonomy (NCBI): domain Eukaryota; kingdom Viridiplantae; phylum Streptophyta; class Magnoliopsida; order Myrtales; family Myrtaceae; genus Rhodamnia; species Rhodamnia argentea. The sequence continues at coordinate 32,654,102 of NC_063152.1, forward strand.
TTTCATCAAGTCCAATTGACCGAACGAGCGAAGTGATCCAATATGGACAAGCAATCCTCTTTAGACTCGGTTTGCGGGAGCATGCTTCGATTTAAGCAGGGGTAGACTCGTATTTACGCCTGTCCCACCTATTGATCGGGTCTAGTGACGATCCAAATGCAAAAAGTCTGTGTTTTTTAATTGGCAATGATCTACGCACGAACAATTATTTAACACGAGATTTCATCACCAATACACCTTAATTCTCAAATCCACAATAGCGGCCCCACTCCCGAACGGCCACGTCAGACGCAGCAAACAGCAAAAAGCGCGGGAACTGGGACGTCGCACGTGGGGCCCCGAGGGCCCTCTTATCAGTGGCTAATCATTTTTTCACGAGAAGCGAACTTCACTCGCTCTCGCTCGTGGCGATAAAACGAGAAGAGCTGAATGTATCGCGAGACGGACCCCGAGAAACCCACGGGGAGAGAGTCAACGGGTCGGACTGGGCCTCGCTCTGCCAAGTGCCGACTGCCAGCGAGCGGCCAGCTCCTCCCGCACGCGCCAGGTTGTTCGCATGGGATGGCGATGGCAGAACCGTAATTAGGGTGGAATTGGAGGGCGAAGAGCCGCGAGAAGCTCCCAAAGATTCCGTCGTCCGGCCCAAACATAGATTTTGAAGCTGGGAACACCGTTGTGGTCGCTCTCTGTGGAGCGCTCCCAATCCCAGCACCAACGAATTTGCTTTCTCCTTCATTTCTTCCTCCTTCTTCTTTTTCCAATCATCGCGGCCTCTCCATCTCCATCTCCATCTCGACTCTGTGCGAGGGTGATCGGAGAAGCTCGCAGTCGAACCGCATCGCGGGTGCCGAGCTCGGAGATTCAGGTGATTCCTGCTCTGAGATGATCAGCGCTCGCTCTTCTTTTCTTTTTCTTTGCTTTCTTTTTTGTTTTTGGTTAAGTTTTGCCGTCTGGAGTTTCTCCTCCGGGAAGCTGAGTTCGTCGTCCGAGTTGATGTTCGTTCTGATTGATCTGCTGAATTCTGTCTCGTCTCGGATTGGTCGGAGTTCGCCTTGAGCGCGGGATTCTGCCGTCGCGAGGCCTGGATGTCGAGAACGTGATTCAGTCGGAGTTCTTGAGAGTTTTCGACTGAGACCGTTGCGGAGCTGTTTTCATTTCGCGATCCTCACCGTCGCGGTTTTTGAGGAAGTAGGATTGATTATAGATGCGGTTAGGTAGACTGTCTGAAGCTCTGGTGAATCGGAGCTGTGACAATTTCCTTCTGACTCATAGCTCAAGCCTCTTCGTTGTATCCGCAGGCCTTACTTCTGACGAATTAGTTCCCCGTCCTCATTCTGCGGGAATCGGTTGAAACTGCTCGAGGACGGCCAACGAGATTGAAGGAGATCGAGTCAGGTAGGTGCTCTTCCTCTGTTCTTAAGCTCCGGATTTCGATTTGTCTCAACGGAAATGCTGGTGGAAAAATACTTGGATTTGCGGGTAGTAATTAGCGTCTTCACCTTTGTGGACATCAATTAAAAAAAGAAGCAGCTCGTTTTTTCCATAAATGTGATTGGAATTCAAAGTAGACCATCTTGGTGATGCTACTGAATTGGCACCAGGATAGCATCGTGCTATATAGCAGCAGCAACTTTTGAGAAATGAATATTTGAATGGTTTTGGAGTTGTGGTCCCTCTCATGGCACCAGAATGGGATCGTACTATATAGGCAGTAGCAGCTTTTTTTTAGAAATGAATATCGATCGGTTCTGGAGTTGTGGTCCCTCTCATGGCACCAGAGTAGGATCATGCTGTAGCAGTAGCAACTTTGGAGAAACAAACATTAGTTGATGTTTCAATTGCCGTCTTCTCATCCCTTTGAAAGTAGTGAAACTGGAACCAACATTCTGTTCATGTTCTTAAGACTTGCCCAGAAACTATGTTTCCTCCTCTTTATTTATGTCTTTTTCTTTTTTTTTTTCACTTGGTCGATGTGACTTAGAACGCAAACCGGGGACATCGGGTATAAGTTTCTTCATGACGTTAATCGCTTCCAATTAATTAGAAAGACTTTGCGTCTTAATTGTTGTATCCAATTAAACGCCAACATTTTCAACCTTTTGGAAAATTATAACCTGGACATTCATTTTGTTTCTGTTTGCTCTGTTCGATAAGTATCTTCTTGGAAAATGAAGGAACAAGTAACCAAGTGAAGCTGATTAGGATGCTCTCACTTCATACTTTCTTCCCTCTATTATAGACAATTTTGTTTAATTGTCTCTATTTCTGTTTTGGGAGGATAAAGAAGCATCTTGTGCTTTCTATTAGGATTTGCGGTTATAAATTCCGGTTGTTGATGGCGGAACATATCATTCAAATAAAAAAGGATTTATTCAAATCCTTATTCAGAGGAATAGTTCTTTGCATATATATACTGCACATGAAGTGCAATAGGAAACCAAAAATATTAAATGCATTTTAACCCGAGGAAGTACCAACATTCTGTTAAGACACTAGAAGGGCTTAGAGGAAGCATCTCAGACTACCCAACTAAATGTAAACAGCACGTAAATATAAAAGTAACTGTAGTGTAATTTACATTAGTTTAGGTTCCAGTGAATGTCTCTAGGGAAGTGAAAATAATCTGGACATAATTTTTAGAAGTTATCTGAATTATAAGATGATCTTGGACAAGTTCTTCCTGATGGAGTGTGTATTCGTACTTTATTGTTATTGTGTATGGAAAGGCGTTAAAAGCTAATATGATGTCATTTGAAATGCCTATACAGTCGATGAACCCCTACTGCATACCATTACTTTGAGTATAAAGTTTGACTGAGTTTAATTTTGGCATTACAGTAATATCTGTCTTTACATATGGGACAATAATGAATCTGTATAAATTGGGGAAAAGGGCTTTCTCTATGGAGTTCTTAGATACCTTTCTCTGCCAATGTACTTTGAATTTTCTGAGAGCATCTCATTCAGAATTTGGATGAAACTTGATGAATTTCTCTTAGGATTTCCAGTTGTTGTGGACAAGATATGCATCCTTGTAGTTAAAGGGTTAATCTTCCGAAAGAGACATGACAAAACATCGATTCCGAGATTCAATAAAGTCCTTATTCGGGAGCCATATTGATGCAGAGGCAGGGGAACAGCTGAAAGGAACTAAATCAGGTAATTCCTTATCAGCAAGAATGGTTCTTCAAGAGGCTATCAATCAGCAGCATGTTCACTCACGAAAAAAAAATTGGGATCATAATTGGATCTCCATAATATCTTGAAGTTATTGATCTTTTCGTGCTAATTCATCCTGTCTTTGGTACATTTGAATAGTTGGATTGAGAAACTGCTGGTTAACTGCAGAAATTGAGGCCAAGGTGAATAGGATCTTGAAGCTTATCAGAGATGATCATCCTGAAGAAGACAACCAGGATCCATCTGGGGAGTCTAAAAGAAGATCGCTTGAAGAGTTAGTGAACGAGTTCCACAAAAAGTATCAGTCCCTGTATGAACAATATGATTCTCTCACAGCAGAGCTCCGGAAAAAGGTTAGTAGCAAACAAAGTAAAGATGAACCTTATTCATCAAGCTCTGATTCAGACTCAGACTCGGATCATTCCTCAAAGAAAGGCAGTAAAAATGGTCAATTAGAAAATGATTGGGAAAAAATCACAGCTGAAATGAAGCAAGAACTTGAAACAGCAAATCTAGAAGTTGCTGACTTGAAGAGGAAGTTAACAAGCATGACAGAAGAGAGAGAAACTCTGCAGTCTGAATGCCAAGTAGCTTTGAGCAAGGTACAAGAAGCAGAAAACAGTATCCAGGAGTTGAACATCAAAGCTGAAAAGTTAGAGGAGGAAAGATCCGAGCATTTTGCTGACAACCAGAAACTGACTGAAAAGTTGGAAATGCTTGGTACGGTTGAAGTAGAACAAAAACAAAGACTGGTGGACATGACAACTGAGAAAGAGACCTTGATTGCAGAGAGAGAGGCTGCTCTGGAAAAGATTGAAGAGGGAGAAAAAATTACCATTGACTTGAGAAACTCTGTTGATCAGATGAAAGGTGAAAAAAAAGCTCTGGAACTGGAACTAGAATCTGTGAAAGGCCATGTTTCAGGTATGAAGGAGCATCAAGAATCAGCAGAACAGAAAATTGCAGATTTAAGCCACTCCCTAGAAGTCACTTTGGAAGAAAACAAGTCTCTATCTTCTAAAGTGTCTGAACTTTCACATGACGTTGAGAATGCACAGAAAAAGATTGAAGACGTCATCAGAGAATCAGGAGAAATGAAGAAAACTTTGGATGAAAAAGAGAGGGAACTTTTGGCTCTGACAGAAGTGCATCAAGTCCATCAGAATGATGCATCAGCTCAGATGGAAGGCCTGAAAGCACAGATAACAAATCTCGAATTGGAACTTGAAACTGTGCAAACTGAGAAAAAGGACATACAAGAGCTGGTAGAAAGAAAAACAACTGAAGCAAAACAACTGGCTGAGGAAAACATGCAACAGACAGCCCGAGCTGCACAATTTGAAGAAATGTCGAAAGCCAGAGAAGATGAAATATCGGCTCTCAAGATGAAGCTTGAGGATAGTGAAAAGGAGTCTCTCTCTAGGACGGAGGATTTGACCACGCAGGTGAAGACCTTGCTTCACAATCTGGAATCTTTACAAGCTCAAAAAGCTGAAATGGAGGAACAGATTGTTTCGAAAACTGATGAAGCATCCACCCAACTCTCTGGGCTAATGGATCAGGTTAATACATTGCAGCAAGAACTGGGATCTCTGGGAAACCAGAAAGCTGAACTGGAATTGCAACTTGAGAAAAAATCTCAAGAGCTTTCAGAAAATATGGTTCAGACAGAAAGATTGAAGGAGGAGTTGACAAGAAAAACTATTGATCAAGAAAAGATTATGGAGGAGAAGGAGGGTTTAGCGAGTCGGGTGAAGGACCTGGACCTAGAGACAGCTACTATACGCACCCAGAAGGATGAAATGGCAGAACAGATAAGAACTATAGAGAAGGAGAACGACCTGCTTAGAGAGGAAAAGGCAGAGTTGCAGAGAAATGTTCTCAAGTTTCAGGAGACTCTCGATTCTCTTCATGGACACAAAAGCGAAATAGAATTGCAGCTTGAAACAAAGACTCAAGATTTTTCGGAGCTCTCTGCCCAAATGGAGGGCTTGAAACAGCAGCTAGCGAGTGACAAATATCATCATCAGAAGACAATGGAAGAGAAAGACGGCATGACAGTCCGGATAAAGGACCTCATGCTTGAGGTGGATTCTCTGATCAACCACAGAATTCAACTGGAAGAGCAGATAAAAAGCAAAAGTAGTGAGAGTGATCAGTTGCAGGAGGAAAACAGAAGACTACAGGATAGCGTCCTTGAATTGGAGAGGAAGCTATCAGAGAAAGAGGATGAATTTTCTGCTCTACATGAAAAATTTGAACAAGGCGAAGCTGAAGCTTCGGCTAAAATCATGGCTTTGGAGACGCAAATTAACAATCTGAGAGAGGATTTGGATCTCTTGCAGAGTCAGAAAACTCAATTGGAACTACAATTTGAAAAGGAGAAACAAGAATCTTCAGAAAGCATGATGCAAATGGAGAATCAGAAAAGCCAAGTAGCCAACCAGAGTGAAGATCTGCGGAGATTGCTTAAAGAAAAGGAGGATGCACACAAATCGTTGAGTGAGGAACATACGCTAGTTGGAGGCTTATTTCAGAAGTGCAAGGAAAGCCTCGAGCGGGCAGAAGGTAGGATGAAAGAAATGGAAGCTGAGTTCCGCTCAAAATTTCATTCGAGGGACCAGACAGTGGCTGATTTGGAAGAAATGGTTGAAGATTTGAAGAGAGATCAAGATTTAAAAGAAGAAGAAATCAATTCCTTAACCGAGAATGTACGACATATCGAGGTTAAGCTCCGTCTCTCAAACCAGAAGCTTCGGGTCACGGAGCAATTGCTGACTGAGAAGGAAGAGAGCTTCAGGAAAGCTGAAGCAAAATTCGAACAAGAACAGAGAGCTCTTGAAGAAAGGATTGCGTCCTTGTCTGAAACGGTTGCCTCAAACAAAGAAGCTTATCAGAAAATGATTGCAAAAGTCTCTGACGAAGTAAAGGGCAGCTTCATTACATGGGAAGCTGTTGTCCAGAAATTCGACACAGAATTTAACAACTACGGAAACTGCATTTTGGAAGCTAATAATGACTTGAACGTTGTGAAGAGCTGGATAAGAGATGCAAATAATGTGAAACGCCAACTAGGGGAGGAAGTTCGTGAATTAGCAGAGCAGCTGAAGGATAAGAAAGAACAGGAGTCGTTCTTGAAGGATCTGGTTGAGAAGTTAAAGGTGCAAGTCAGTGAGGAAGAAGCTGAAAAGGGGAAACTGGTTATAGCTCTAAACCGGATTGAGAATAAGGCCGAGGAACTCGAGACAACATTGAAGGACAAGGACGAGGCGATCTTTGGTCTTGGAGAAGAGAAGAGGGAAGCAATCAGGCAACTCTGCGTCTGGATTGATTATCATCGCAGCCTTAATGATGATCTCAAGGAAATGCTAGCCAGGACGAGAACAGCCAGAGGCCAGAGGGCAGGCTCTTAACTTCTTTTCATTCTAATTGCCAGATTTGTTCCGATGTCGACATCGACATTTTTTTCTTGATTGTTGATTCCTTGTAGGCAAAGTGTGTTTGTAGATAGATTTTTGCGTGATGGCTGTTTCGACAACATTTATAGTCAGGACTCAGGATGTTGTATAAAACTTGGTTGATGCCTTTTTACTGGTCATCGATTGAGCATATATGTAGACATGGCAAACTATTACATGAGAGACTGCAATATTCCTGTCCGTGTCAAACTGAGAAAACGAACCAATTAATAAAGCACCAAGTATCTGGGAAAGAGCCTACCCTTTTTAGAGGCCTAATTCGCTCATCGGGAAAATCTATCGCCTTCTTGTTCATCATTCGTTATGAAATATCTCCAGCCTCTAGTCCTCCTATCCATAAAGTGCATCGGATCAACCTTATTGGGAATTTCAATTTCTTTAATGGTCTCTCTCTTCTCCGTCGCAATTCGGTATCGACCATTCAATCAAAGCGCTCTAAACATCAATGGTCGTGTTGTTGCTTCAATAACCCAGCACTTTTTAATGAAGCGAATGATTTTGGCTAATTCTTTTTACTGTGAGCAATCCCGGGGCCAGTTACAATTATCCTATTGGCTTTCCATATATTTTGATTAAGCAAGCCCTTTTAAAAATGATAATTCTGTGATCGTCGAAGAAAGAGCTCCCCCTGCGTGACACAGGCAAATTACCTCACTCGCACGTGCTGCTGCTCGTTACGTAGAAACGTTCATATTAATGTATAATCGTGTTGTGTGAACGACCCAATTAGTTTGTGTTGTGCCATTTTCATATGGAGGAAGTCTGACAATTACAGCAAACAACTTCTGTTTGAGTCGGCAAATCTATGTTTAATCCCCATCTCAAACAAGACAGGATACGGATTGTCGGCTCTTCCGATCCGGAGCAAGAGTTTGATATCACTGCAGGCATCATCACATGGTAAAGATAAAGTCTCCGCATGGCTTGCACTAAGCGTAGCGGTGATAAGGAAAAGGATAAACATCCGAAAGACGTAATTGAGGCCCCGCAGAAGAGGAGTGAAAAGTACAAAGTTCAAATGCTCGTTGCCGTGTTCGATTTTATTGCCGGTCACACGGTCAAAATCCAAAAAGAATCAGTTTAATGCAACGCCCGCACTTGCAAGCAACCAACTTCCAACTACGTCAGATTCATCATGCACTCCTGAGAACATGCATAATATGGAACTCACTATTCATGCTCTGTCCATAGGCAAGCTTCGGCATGCGCAACTTTTCAATCTATGAACCAAATTTATCCGCCGGGCTCTGTGTGCAAATGCGCAAGTCGATCAGCACACATGGACCAGCCAAAACAAAATCACAAGCGCATAAAATACATAACCATCCATTTGGCAGGACTGAAACAGTAGGTGAGGAGCTTGGCAGTGAATTTTTTTCACAAACATAAAACCGAGGAATTCAATCCTACAGAACCTGCTAGAAAACCCCCAGCGAATAATTTATTTCCACATAAGAAGAGAGAACAGGAAAAGAGAGGGAAAAAAAAAAAAAGCCTAAGATGGAGGGACAAATATGGATGGCATTTATATATATCAACGAATCTCTCGATTCCTTCCTACCTGATCATAAATAATCTCGGAATGTACTCCCATCAAGCCTCTCAACCTTTTGCCTTGGAAATAATCCATAAGCTAAAGAAAAATTACTTGGATGCTTCTCCCTTCAATCGGATATCCTCATCTCCACTCCAAGAATGTCCTTAACCACTTCATATGTGACAAAGGCAATGGCTATCGATGGAACGACCTAGACATCATAGCAGGAAATGTTAACAGGATTCTGGTAGAGAAAATTGAACACGATTGGAAACAAAAACTAAAGATTTACTACAATCTAGCATTGATGTAAGTTTAATCAGCAAGATTTTACTGAAATTCAGAAGGTGTTGTCCAAATGGAACACACTAAATATGGTGACAAAATTTTTAACTAAAAGTATTGCGGGTGGGTTCTTCACAATGTCAACTCACCTTTACTGAATTGGGGACCAAACCCTTGTATAATGCTCCAAATCCCTCATGACGAACAGTCTTCCTGAATGCATCGACCATGCCAGTGTATTCAAGTGGCGCCTTACTCCTCCCTTCACCAATTACAACTGAAGAAGCATCTTTCCAGCCAACCATTTGCATTCTTCGCCTGATGACATCAAGAGGGTAAGCCACTGTCTGACCAACAGTCCCTGCGGCAGCACCACATGCAAGCCTCGTCGTCACACTCAGCTCATTGTTCTCAACCAGTCCAAATGCGTTGGTTTTAAGTAACCAGTCTTTCAAGGATTCATACACAGCAAAGTTCAGACCTACATAAGGAACCTGAACATACCAAAAAGGAATTTGAGTTCATATGGTACAATCTCAGAGACCGAATAGCATTGCAGCATATGAGCATATTCGTTTCCTGAGTTACTTATAAATGAAGGATAAATTTCATCGCAAAGAAGACCATACTTACAACTCCTATTACAGAAGGAAGCCAGCCTCTGTACAATGCCCTAGGGCCTTCTTCCTTGAAGACAGTTGAAAGGGCATGAAAAATTCCCCTATACTGTCGAGGAGACTTCTCTGTCTAAAAATTTTTATGCAGGAAGGTGAGTCTACTAATATCATAGAAATAAAGAAATGCATTCTTAAATCAATCCGAGAACGCACAGATGAAAAAAATTCGAACCCCTACCTGGACAGTCAGCCGACCTCGTACCATGTCCATTGGATATGTCGCAGACATGGCAATAATTCCAGCACATGCACCAGCTCCAAGGCGTAAAATAGGAGTTAGCTGCGCATCTTCTGCATAATAATAAAAGAGTAGCAGGTCATAAGCATAAGAAAATTCAGCTGAGAATTGTCAACAAAAATGAAATAAGAAAATAGTGTTCAAACAAGATTCGGCAGAAACGGAAAGGGAGTACTAGACAAGACTAATGCAGTATTAAAGTCTACACTTTAAAATTTAAATGATCAGCAAATTGAAAACGAGTATGCTGCATAGTCACACTAAAAGTGGCATGTTTACTATTAAGCATGGTTATCAACGGAGGGACCAGATTAGTCATCCATCTCTTAGGAGAATTAGTTTGTGTTCAGAATCAACCAGATCCATAAGTAAAGCATAATTGCGTACTTCAAAACATATATTACTCATATAAAGTAGGAAGATCATACCTTTCCCAGGTTGCTGCCGATAAAGCCATAAAATGCCGCTGTTTAAAAAAAAAATTATAGTGATATTTAAAGTATAAACAACTCTATTGGTCATTAGGCAGAAGCATATTCATAGTATTAACAACTCTATGCTTGTGCTTTTTCCTGAAGCTCAAATGTCTTATAGTCCCCTACAGTTGTATAAATAAATGCTGCAACAAAATAAATGAATGTAGGATGGAACAAGAATTATTTAGCATACTGAGATGCCTGCTCATAGCTGAAGAACTTGACGGCTGAATTGGGAACAATACGAGCACAATTAGTGCCATTGCCTTTGAACAATCCCCTGAAACCCTCAGTTCTCCATATATATTTTAGGCCTTGCATCGTTCCATTGTATTTTATGCTATGAGGATTCTGAACCTGCATCGAGAGGCATATCCCACTTAAGACAAGCCAAAGCATGCAGAGGAGAGAGTAAGCATTAGAAGCATCCCACTTTTTCAGATGCAGATGAAAGAAACTTCATCACACCATTTCTCCCTCCCTTCCAGCCCTCCCTGTTCAGATGAATGCTGAGGCAAGCAAGCATGCACCTCGGTGAAGGTTTTTGTTGGGAAGTGTCAACTTAAAATCAAAACGAAGACGTACCTACTATGTGACCTCCATCCACAGAGAACAAAAGTAGATAAAAGTACAAAAATAAGACGTCGATCACCCGTAAAAGTACCTGCAGCAATATCTTTAATCTCTCCAATGGAGCAACAGCAGTACGTGACCTGAACAAGGATTATCAAAAGAATGAACACGGCAAATTGAAGAAGACTTTTTCATAAATAGCTTATACACAAACAAATGAGTCAAAAAAAAAATCTCTTCATATGATCCCTCTATTCTACGATGTAGGGTATTCTAACAATGTTGCTAGTTAATTTATTCTCTATTTCTTTTTGGAATGATATGTCTAACGAAAAACCAGTTCGATCGTATTTCCCTTATCTCCAGGAAATCCACCATGTGGCAATAAGCACCACGACACGACGTCACAAAATGGAGCTGTCTCAAGGTCTCCTGGTGATTGGCACAAATATATTTTAGGGGAACATGACACAAAGGGTCCCTAAACTTTGGCTCAATGTGCAATGTGGTCCCCGAACTTTTAATTTGCTCAATGTTATCCCCGAGTTTTAGCTTAATGTGCAATGTCTGAACTTTTAATTTATTCAATGCGATTCTTAAATTTTTGGTATACGTTCAAATTTTTTTTTTTTTTTTTGGTAAGGTAAGTATGTATATAACTTTTCAATGTGCCAAATACAGGAGAGGACCGAACACAAAAACCTCGTACCCATCGTTACACTTGGAAGTGTCCCGAAGGGTGCAAAGGTGTAGCCATCAAGAAAGACACAACAAAAGAAGGAACTAGAGACCTAAAGAGCCAAACAATGGCCCTCGTAGAAAGAAGTCAAGAGCGAACCAACAGCCAAAAGAAACGCTAATCTAAGCAACGGATCGATCCTCAAAGATAGAAGGGGAAAGGCCCCAATTTCTTTGTATACGCCTGTTACGGGGAATGTCATCAATCAGACCAAGTGACAAGCTCATATCTCTGACCACCTTATGGAGATGCTTGATGATGGCCGGGTTAAAGAGAGGTTTGTCCTCGAAAAGGATGTTGTTTCTCTCCATCCAGATAATATGGCATAAAGCTCCATGAGAAAATCTAGCAATACGATGCGAGACGGACGAACCTCCAAAAAGTCGCATAGACCAGCGAATATGGTCATCCCACGGACAGTTCCGCCAAGGTAGATTACATTTGGTAGCCCAATACAGGGCGAGGGAACTTGTGACAGAGCAGCCAAAATATAAATAGTGGATAGAATCTGGTCTTAAGTGGCAAAAGGCACATACCCCATGATCAAGTCTTCGGTGTTGCGTAAGCAATGTCTGAGTGGGGAGACGGTGTAAAGTGATAACCAGAGATGGAAGGCATGCCGAGGGGATATATATCTATCCCAAACAAAGGAATGCCAAAAAATAGCCCGACCCCTACGTCCGATTGCATTCCAAGCGGATGCAGCAGAGAAAATACCCGAGGAGTTGTTACGCCAAATGAATTGATCATTTCTCCCATCCACAAAAGAAGGGCTTGGTTACGGCCAAGCCAAAATGGTGGCCAAAGTGTTCGACATTTGCCAATCCGAGGCATAGAATGAACGCACCGAGACATCACATGGTATCCTGGATCGGTATATATCCCCATCCGTAAAAAGCTTAAAGAGGGGGCCACGATCATGCCACCAATCAAACCAAAATGAGGTAGATAGCCCATCGCCAATCCTCCATCTAAAGTGCACTAAGAATTCCGTCCGAAGGTCCAAGATTTTCTTCCAAATCCATGAGCAAAAAACTGGTTTGGCGACTATCCAAAAATTCTTCCTCTTGAGGAAATTGGAGTGTATCCATTGGCACCACATGGATTCCTTATCGTAGAATAAGATCCAAATGTGCTTTAGCATTGCTGCTCTATTACACTCCAACAATTTCCGTATCCCAAGTCCACCTTCTTCCTTCGGCAAGCAAACATAATCCCAAGGAACCTTAGCGCCCCGACACTCAAGTCTGGACCCTTCCGGAGAAATTGTCTCAAAATAGTTTCAATCCGGGATAAGACCGATATGGGGAGGGTGAAAACCGTAGCCCAATAGACATGGATGGCATGCAAGACGGATTTAATAAGTTGTAGTCGACCCGCAAAAGATAAGAATCTTTGGGACCAAGAGCGGGCTTTAGCAAGAATGGAGTTTACCAGGGCGTTACGGTCGGACTTGGAAAGTCTAGAAGCAATGATAGGTATACGTTCAATTTAGTTCCTAAACAATATGAAAATGTTCAATATTATCCTTAAACTCGAATTAATTAAAGGATAACATTGGACATTTTCGTATAGTCTAGGAACTAGATTGAACATTTACCAAAAGTTTAAAGACCACATTGAATAAATTAACGGTGTGGGGACAACATTGCACATTGGGATAAAGTTTAGGGACCATATTGAGCAAATTAAAAATTCAGGGATCACACTACATATTGAGCCAAACTTCAAGGGCCATTTGTATAACTATCCCTATATTAAACTCAAACAAGGACTCTTTTAGCCAAGTATGTGAAAACTACAAAAATCTTCTTCATGTCTCTAAAGTTGAATGTGCTTTCCCCTTCATCTAGAACTTGGATAGAGTTATGAAAGGAACGAAGAACAATACTTCTCACAAACAAGAAAACTAGGTTGAACATGCAAAGCTAACATCACCGTAAGAAAGCACAAGAAGCAATGCATAATGTATTGACATATGTCTGAATTCTGAAGTTCTGAACCCTCATAACCCACAAAAGGAAAAGCAAAACATCAGAGGTCAAGTAAAACCAAATAACATGATAGAAATGTGAAAAGAAAAGAAATGAACAGCATCAATCAATCAATCGAACTTGACAGCACGGACACAGGAATTTTGTCATCTTGCATTTCTCATGTTCGGAAGATGTGCCAAATTGAAGCCAACTCTAGGTTTAGTCTTTTATAAAGGATTGAGCCGAAAAACAAATTTCATTGCTTGTTATTGTTATATAAGCTTAGTTCCCCCTTATTCTTTCCTCACCCAACTATTTGTCAGCTCACATTCTTTCCAGCTGCAGTAAGTTTAAGTTTGAGAAGTTAGTGGTCTTCTCGGATTAGAACAAATGCTATGCACCTTAAAAGACATGCAAAGTCCTGAACAGTTAAAATTCATTTACAATTCATACTGCACCGTAGGGCCAGAAACAATTAAGTGAAGGGACTAAAAAAATATCCAAGCATCAAGTGGTGACATATCACAGCGTCAAACCTAAAGCCACCGAATCTCATTCACAGGTCAAGGAGTGTGTGCCTCAATTCTATACCGAATGAAACCCTACACATGCAGCCAAATAGCTACAAACAAAATCAAGAAAAACCGATTAGGACATCAATGAATCATAACAGACAATTAACCAAACAAAGCCGCCGGCAGACACAACAAACAAGCAGAATTCAAGCTGGAGCAAAGTAAACCGCGTTATTTTTACTGGAATGACATTGCTAATCCACCAGAGTCAAGACTGAAAAACAACCATCAGAGACTCTGCCGTAGATCAGACTTGTTAACTATGTCAGCCTATTTTGCATGAAAACCTAATTACAGCCAAGCAACTAGTCTCCTCACCCAAACCAAACGTAAATCGCCAAAAAAGAAAACTGCGGAGATATCAAAGAAAGCATAGCAATCAACTATAAACCAAATAACACCAAAAACGAAATAAGCCCCCAACAAAAGCTAAAATGCATCTAAACTCGCTCCTGCAAAAACAACAAAGGCACAAACGGAGCCGGGGACGGCCGAGAGAGGAACTCACACTCCACCGGCGACTCCGCCCGCGACGAGCGACTTGCAGATGCTGAGAAGAGCGTGGCTGGGCGCCTTCACGCCTTCGCTCGCCTCCTCCGCCAGGTTGACGATCGTCGATACGGCGGACTCGCTCCTCTCGCTGACCACGTCCTCCGACGCCATAAACCGACCCGGCGCGCGCGAGAGCGAGAGGGAGGGACGGAGAGAGGGAGGCAGAGAGACGAATCGCCGGAACCCTAGGCTTACCGGCAGCCCACAGAATCTCCGGCAATCGCGGAGGTCGTTACGCGAGAGGTAGCGCGCGCGCTCGCATGGAGGAGAAGGGAAGAGATTGCGCGTCGCCCGGGGGAGCAGAGATGGAGGCGAATGAAAATGCAAGGGACTAGTGTGAATGTCGAGTATGAAGCTTATTAAACAGCCTTACCTGTTTTAAAGTACCTTGTTATCTCTACGGCGTCGTATGAGAGTCAATCGCGAGATTGTGTAAATGCCAGAAAGTCAAATCATGAGACTATAGTCTAAGAAGTTCAGCTGATTAGCATTAAAATTCGCCTTTCAATTCCTTTTTATTTTATTCTATTTTGAAGGAAATAGATTCGATTCCCAAGTACGATTTTTTATGATTGGGTTTCGAAATGGTAAATGGTGGTGGAATTCAATGGCTCTTACTATTAAAATTGATTTTCAAAATAATTATACGACTTGAGTACCGCTCTTCCTCCTCGTATTATAGAATAAACAAGATTTATTTTCAATCGATGAATCACGACTCTGCAATGGAGAAAAATCGCAATTTAGAACGAGGTTGTTCGGAGTGATTTTTCACTTCTGGCCTTTTGCTTTTTGAAGAAATTGCGGCACATGCTTTTTCATTTTATTT
This sequence comes from Rhodamnia argentea, assembly GCF_020921035.1. Taxonomy (NCBI): domain Eukaryota; kingdom Viridiplantae; phylum Streptophyta; class Magnoliopsida; order Myrtales; family Myrtaceae; genus Rhodamnia; species Rhodamnia argentea. The sequence continues at coordinate 32,669,218 of NC_063152.1, forward strand.
GTTTATTTTAAGCGTTTGAAACTTTCAAAATGCATTAACTCGTAAGTCCGGACAAACAACCTATACATCTAATACATTCCGAAACTCCAATTTAATTCTCTTGATCCGACAAAAATTTTAGCTAATTTTCTTTATTAGTAATATATTAAGGTTTGACAAAAAAAAATCAATACTTTTTTTTTATTTAAGCAAAATGAAAATAAATAGGCCGGAGCTCGCTTATCAGTTTTAGGTTTTGGACGAGAATAGCCGTCCCAAACTCGCCTCAACCCGGCATGAAATTTGCTACCTTTTTTTGTGTATAGAATGAAGTTATTTCTTGGACCAAAAAAAAAAAAAGAATGAAGTTATTTCGCCCGTTAAATCGTGTCCACACAAATAGCCAAATTAAAAAAAAAAAAATGGTGTCCACACAGGACGCCACGTAAGCTTTCAAGAACTTTCTGTTAGGCCCCTGTGTTTTCTAAATTGCTGCGAATTTGGCCCCACTAACTTTTGAACACCACAAGTTCATCCAAAACCCTAAATTGTAGCGAAAAAAAAAAAACATTACCTCGAGCATGCCATTTTGAAAACCTCAAGTTACAACGTCGTCGACCGTTAACTGTGTTCGTGGAACGAAGATGCATCAATATTGCAGGACCAATCTTTTGCATAATAGTGAATTGCCTAGCCACGTTCAACCGGACACGTGATATTATATTCGACATACACTGTATTAGACATGTCAAAATGCAATTTTTCATCTATTCGAACATGATTTGATCCGTCCATACATATTTCACGTGTTAATAAATATATGCAATAGGTACACCTTTTTTTTTTTGGTCACCCGATACGTACACTTGAAGTCCTAGGACTTGTCACAAAGTGCAATTGAATCCTTAAACTTTCAAAAAGTACAATCGAGTTTTAAGAATTTTAAAAATGTCATCAAGTCCTAAAACTTGTCAAGTTTGTGTAGTCAAATCCTAAAATTTGTTAGGATTTCCCGTTTATCAAGTTGGATTGAATTAATATGATGACTTGAGAACCAACTTGATAAGTTTTAAGACTTGGTTTGCAATTTGATACTCGGTTGTACTTTTAAGATAAGTTTTAGAACCTGGTTACACGGCTTTTGAAAATTTTATGACTCATATATGTTTGTAAATACTCTTGCACTCTTCTATTATGGCCCCCCTACTGACAAAACTTTCACTCCACGTCCCCGTCCAAACTGTCAATTTGCAATATAATCCGTTATTCTTATCTAGGAATAAGCTATGGTCTTATTCTAATTCCGCGACTCAAGTATGCTGCGCAGCTTTATTCGCATTCTGATTTTTGAAAACCCCGTCATGCAAGGTTATCTTTCGTCGCATATTTACCCAAATGCCCTCGACGGGTAAAAATGGTTTTGCTTGCCAAATGACGTGCATTGGTATTCTCAATTTTCAAATAATGATAGTTTTATCTTGCGTTAGAGGATGAAAACGACCCATATCTTCGAATCAAAGAAGCACAACATGGTGCGGCTACGCTCCCAGATGCGAATCACTGAATATGAGCGCCAATTGCGTCCCGTTGCGTCGTGAGAAAGAATATTTTTATATAAATTTGTTACAGGTTATAGAAAGAGAAAATGACATAAATAGTTCGTGAATTATGATTTAATATACAATCCCGTCCATAAAATTTTAATTTATTTAATATAGTTCTTGAAATTTCATCCAATGTGCAATGTCGTTCCTAAATTTTTGATCAATTTGGTGAGCAATGTTGTCCATATACTTTAATTTGTTTAATGTGGTCTATGAGTTTTTATGCATTTTCGCACAATCTATCCATTGAGCATTTATCAATAGTTCAATGACTATATTGAACCAATAAAAAGTTCAGAGATCATTTGTGATATTGTCCCACAAAAAAATACATGGGTCCAACTTTAATTGGATCTATAGCCAAAAGGAAAACAAAAAACAAAAAAACTTCAAGTGGATCTACCGTGTTTAAGTCGTATTATGAATAAGTCAACTCGATCTATTAAACTAAATTTAGATAATTGGATAATAGCGGGCTAATTTCCTACCGAAATATAGGAATATAATTCGCTTTTTTTTTCCCTTGGCCCCTCAAATTAGATGCTTCCTTTTGATTATTCTAGTGGAAAGATGATGTCTCGATGTTACTCGCCAAATAATATCGAGATTTAGATAATATTCTAGGAAAATGGTTCGTTGAAAAAATTGGAGACAATTTCGTAGGTAAGATCTCGATATTTAAGGTCCGCATAGCAGATCATCTTATCCACGAATGTAAAAGGTCGCGAAAACTTTTCCTTTCTCGAGTGTCTACGTGTCGAGAATTAGCAGGAGCGCCCCCAATCAGCTGTCGCCCAACTCTGGACCAATCCGCTGTCGCCGTCCACTTCCGTTGAGACACGTGTCCCGGCCCTTCGTTTGCCTCTCTTTGTCCGTTGATGAGCTGGGGGTGAGCGGTAGTGGGCTTTTGGCAGGCCTTATGGGAGTTGGGTTGGGCGGAGAAAGCAAACTTACGTTAAAATTCTTCTTTCTGCCCCTAAACGGGAAAGTCACAAAAAAAAAAAAAAAAAAAGTCATAAATCTATTGTAATTATACTAATTCCATTCCTGAAACTATTTTTTTTTTTCGATTCAGTTATAAACCTTTTTGCAATTGTTTCGATTTAGTCCATTCGGCGAATTTTGGCCGGTCGACGATGACGTGGATGTTATTAGTCGGTCGGCGATCGAATATTTTTATTATTTTTTTATTTTTTTCCTTCCTTTCTCTTCCTCTTCCGCTTTCTCGTTCTACCTCTAGCTTCTCTGTTCTACCTCCACAGGTTGCCGGACATCGTCGATCGACCAAAGAACGACTAGCAAGGCTCTTGCCCGCCTCGCCATGGTCGGGAGACACCAAGCCTCGTCATGGCCAGGCCAAGCCTCGTCATGGCCGGGCCAAGCCGACATCGCCAACACATATCTGGTTGTGGAGGAGGAACAAGTTGTCACAACGAGGGAAGAACTTGAGAATGGCCAAGCGGGGCGAGTGGTGATAAGTGATTTCCACGGTCAACATCGAGAGCAGAGCTCGTCGTAGCACCTTTGTCTCGCCTTGATCCGGATGACAACCGTGCTCGACGACTCCAAGCTTGTGATCCTATCCATTTCGAACCGGAATAAAGTCGAGAACTACATTTGCGCTTCACCAAATCAATTGCGGATCATTGAAGGCGGTGCCACGACGAGAACCGAACATGATCTAGCTCCTTTTGCTTTCCTTCCCTCTCCGGGTCAGCCATGGCTAGGCCGACCTCACCAAATCGGGGCTGGCGGGGCTTGACGTCGACCGGCCATGGCGAGGTCGGGCCTCGCCCCAACGCATGGCCATGGGGAGGTCGGCTTGGGCCTCGCCGGTCGCCGAGGTCATAGAGAGGTATAACGAGAAATATGGAAGCTAGAGGTAGAACGGGGAAGGGGAAGAGGAAGGGAAGGGAAGGGGAAAAAAAAGAAAAAGAAAAAGAAAAAGAAAATAATAAATAAATAAATTATTAAATATATTCGATCGCCGGCTGGCCGGCTTCCACGTCATCATCGGCCGGTTTTCCGAATAGACCAAATTGGCACAATCACAAAAGTTTAGGATTAAATCGGCAAAAAAAAAAGGTTTAAAACTGAATAGGCACAATTGCAATAGGTTTATGACTTTTTTGGTAATATTCCCGCCCCTAAATTCATCGCAAATGTTTTCAATCGAGTCGTTGGATTTGTGATCCGGCCACCTTTGTCCAACTCCCACAAACACCGATTTTGGCTAATTCGGGGCTAAGGTGGCCATCTTACAATGCCCGACCATGACATGAAATTATAATTTTGTCCATGTGGAGACAAGCCACGATGAACAGAATTTGTCTTTAGACTTTTGTTAAATATTCTTTTTCCCCCGAGTTATTTTCCGCGGTGTTTGCTCCGGCATGGTCCGACGGCTACAAGCTCGGATCGACTGGAATTGGGGCATGAGAGATCCGATTAGAAAGTATAATCCGGGTCAAAGACTCCGTTATAATGGTATCAGGCCGTGCCTAGATCACAACCTTCTTTTTTTAACCTTTACACAAAATTCAGGTAACATCCCGAGCCGGCTTACGTACGTGGGGTTCGAAAGGAAGCCTACGCGAGTGGTGGAGAAGTAAGAGATGGAGTTCAAGACATGGAGAAAATGTAGATGGTCCAAGATCCAGTTGCTACACGACATTTCCTTCGACGACGGCGAAAAGCCCATCACAAAATGACATTAAGGCCGGCTGGCAGCCAATCCACTGACCCTTTCTCTCTCTCTCTCTCTCTTTCCTTAGAAAAATTGGAGGCCAACCCTACCAAACTAAGAGGTAAAAAAAAAAAAAAAATCTTAAATTTATTGTACAACGGTCAATTCAATTTAAAACTTTTCAAGCGAGCCAATGTAGTCCTAAAACTTTTGACAATTTGCCAATACAGTTAATTTTGATTGGAAATCACCGAGTTTGCACCGAAATGAATGATTGTTTGCAAATTCTTTTAAATTTCATTGTTTTTTTTTTCCTTTTTCTTTTCTTTTCCTTTCATGTAGAACGGCCGACATCCACATTAACCATTTCCAACCAAAATTGATCGAAAGGACTATATTGACAAATCGTCGAAAGATTTAGAACTCAATTAGCTAAAATTAAAAAGTTTATAATTGAATTAACCGTCGTACGATATGTTTAAATTTTTTGGACAATCATCCCCGAACGTGCGCCTATGGCTGCCTAGTTGAAAATTCAAACTAAAAGCATTGTGGCACTATTGACAATGCGCCAAATAAACTTGTCAAATGGGTGAGTCCGGTCAAGTTTAGATGAGGTCGAAAATGGTCCAACCTAGATTAATCCATTTAACATGTTCGTCCAATTTCATGCAATACAAATCTATTGACACATTCCCAATCCAATACATGTTTGACCCGATCTATAATACTAAAACACTCATATATTTAACTCAATCTAAGAAAAAATATACAAAAACTAAGACGAGAGCATGGAGTGAGCAAGCCCAAGAGAGAGTAAAGAGATAGTTATAGAGGTGGGTTGAATTTGAGAAAGTTGTGAATCCATTTAACACTTATATTATTTTGTGATTTACCATTCTAAATCCGTTTATTTAATATAATTAACCGAGCCCATTAAATATAAGTTAATAAATGGATTTATGACACTAGCATCAAAGCGTGTCAATTACTGGCTCGGCCACGTCAAATGTCAAGGCCTCCACCAAATTTAGCTCAACAAATCAAATGACGTGAAACAAATCATTCCTTCACCAGGAGCGATGTCTCTACAAGCTGCCCAAACGACGCCCCCTCGAGAAGCTCCAGAACTTTCATCAGCAGCATACACCATGAGAAGCAAACTCGAGGAGGAAGAAGAAGGAGAACCCGAGAACGTGTGGGATTGCGGGAGTCCCTTGTACGATTCCTATGAACTGGCTTCGCTCGGCCACCTTCTCGACCGGAACATGATGGCCTTGTCGGTGTCCTGGCCCGAGTCTCAGCTATCATCTCCATCGAAGTGCCACGATTCCGGGTCCCCCGTGAAAGCGGAAGCTTCCTGCAAGCAGAGATCGTCGGCCAAGTCGTCGGGCAAGAGTACGTGGAAGAAGATGAGGGGCAGGAGCGAGGTGGCGAGGATGTTCAGAAGCGGGTTCAGTGCTTTTGTTCGTTCTGTAATGAAGAACAACTAAATCAGAAGAAACTCTAGGGTGGTTATCGGATCGAGTACATTGCTCATAAGCTCGAGTGTGATGCTTCTCTGTGTCTATAAATCTTTTGGTTGTTTGCCATTGAACTGAATAATTTCAATAAACTCCGTTTGTTTATTTATAATTTTTTTTTTCGCGGAATAAAATGGATGAATTTGGATTATTTTTATCCCAGTAGAAAATTCTTTTTATTATTTGTGGAACGATTTTCGCCTGTCTAATCTCTTTATCCAGAAGATAAGACTAGACTTATTTCAATGGAAAACATGTTAAATCCTAGGTTCCGACCCTGCATCTTGTATGGTGGTTGGGCTGACACCTTTGCTGCAAAAACAAAGTAAGAATACATGTTTTGACAATGTGGCCCCAAAAAAACAGGAGCAATCATGCATTGGGATCACATTACTTTTACAAAAAAAGAAATTCGACGTGTATGAGATGTCAGCCTTAGGAAGGCTCCAAGCTTAAGGTAGGTCCTAGGCTGCCTTTGGCTTTTAGCGGCATGCAAGGCTAGGGTTAATAAACTCCTTTTTCTTCCAAAACCATCCTCATTAATTTTTTGATTTTCGATTTTACCTCTGCTTATGATTGTTCTTAATCTTCTCTATCGAGGTCGATCAGTGTGGTCACACGACCCAAGTGAAGGCCACATGAGGTTGCGTGACATATATGGCCCTCAAGGGTCGGGCAATCTCGGCGAGGGGCCACTTGGGGTCATGCAACCTAGACGGTCCTCGCTGGGGTCACGTTACCTCAGGCAACCCTCTCCCGGGTCGTGCAACTCTTAAAGAGGGTTGCTCGACTCGAGGCGGTCCTTGCCATTGGTCGCCAAGGGCTGCCTGAGATTGTGCGACCTCATACAACGGTCGTCGGCGTCGGATCTGAGTCACCGGTAGCCGCCTACACTTTGCCGGCTCCGACGAAGGCTTTGAGGTTTTTTTTTTTTTAATTACGGAAAAATAAAAGTCCTTTGCAAGATCAATTTTTTCCAAATGCTATTTTGCCTAAATTGCTTTACAGTAGAACTTTAAGTTACAATTTAATAAACACAATTTGCATTTCATAAAACTTTTTTTTTCTTAAAGTTGTTTACATTTTCTCCTTAGAGTCCAATCAAAACACAGCCTACGAAAACCCACGTTGATTGACCGACTGCCCCACGATCGCTCGTCACGATTCATGCGTCACTGTACTTATAAATATGTCTAGACGGGTTTGACTTTGACATCGTCCCACCCAATCGAATAAATCGCACTTCATATTAGCGGCCAGAGGGTCGGTCCACCAGAAAGATTCAAAATGTGGTTGAGACGCTATGACGTAAAACCCAACAAAATAGATGGTCCTTTAATGTTTTCCTTTCGAGGATCTCTGCTCATTTTCACTTTTCAACCGTATTCATTCACGAAGTTCAGTCGCCAAAGGCTCGTAAGGTGGTGGGATGCGTCCGGCTTCAAACCAAGTTATTTATATATTCTGTGGAGGGGGGGCGTTTGCTCCTTGATCGTGACAAACCGTTTCGGGTTTCATCGTGGGATTTGACCACGACCGTGTCCCTGTATTATCTGGGGCGATCGTTTTACTTTCTAGCTTTTGCAAAGAAAGAAGAAGGAGGAGAAGAAGAAGAAGATCGAATCTTATTCGTAACAGGCGATAGGGAGAAGTTGAACCTCCGTTGTAAGTTCTGGGTTCGCCTCTGTTTCTGTCCGTTTGACCGCTTTATTGTCGCTGCCCTGGACATCTTTCGATTACTGACTGTCGGAAATCTGAGCGCTGACTTCGGGCTTTGCTTCTCTAACACGTCCTTTTCCATCTGAACTCGCTGATGATGTCCAGCTTTTAATCAGTCGTGTCTCCAAGCAAAAATAAAAGTAAAGGAAAAAAGGGACGTGAATCCATATTCGGCTTGTTCGCCAGCAATTTGTTTGTTTCTTTCGGGATGCGATTGTGCGAGGACGGACGAATTTTTAACATCTGCATGTCTTTTTTTTTTTTTTTTTTTATGTTCTTTTTTATTTTCAGATATGAGGTTCTTGCTTTGAAAAGGTCAGAAGGGAAATCTTGTGGTTCTTGATTTGCGTCTTTGGGAAGTTGGAATGATGGCTCAGAGATCAAAGTTGAAGTTGGTCCATTGCCCAGCATGTGCGAATCTGTTGCAAGAACCCCATGGCTGCTCTGTGTTCAGGTGTGGTGCTTGTGGTGCTGTTCTCAAAGGTGAGTCTTTGTTTCTTTCATAATCTCTTTCTCTGTCCCTTTTCATTGGTTTTCCATTCGTTAAACAACCGATGGAGGTTGTTCGGTGAGAATGAAAGTCACATGTTTGAAGAAATGTTTGAGATTTGTAGTTTTCATTCCTTGCCTTTCTGATTGTGTTCGTGGCTATACACACTTAATCAGCAATTTAGGTCCGTTTTCGGAATGACCGGAGTTTTGATTTGATTTCTTCTGATAGCTAAGAAGAGAGAGCCCACTAGTGATGGCGGGAATTCGGAGGAGATGAGCAAGAGCCTTGGTGATGCTCGTGAGGACGGGAGCGAGAGTTACGATAGGAATGTGAAAAATGATAGGCTTTTGAGTTCTGGAGTCAGAGCTGATGGCTCGATAAGCAATTCTGCAATGGAAAAGACAGAGGAATCTGCTCACACTCGTAGAGATAATGTGAGGGATGAGAGTACCGGTTCGAGGCTTGATAGGAGAAGAGCCAAAGAGGAAACTGCTTATGCCTTCGATTATAAGCAGTACACGGAAGACCAGGTAAACAAATTTGTGGAAAAAGGTTTTGGAGAAAACTCTCCTCGGTTGAAGAAGGTTTTGGATGTGGCAAACTCGTGGGCGGAGAGAGGAAGGTCGAGTTTCACCAGAGACCATTTTGAAGGGTTCTTAAGGGACTCGAGGATCGTCACTGAGCACAAAAGGACTCGCCGGTATTCGTGTCTCGAAGAGGGGCCTTCCGACAACTACGGATCTCCCTCTTTTGGGTATGGCAAGTTTTTAGGCAGCCGTGACGATGGAACTGACTGTGACAGAGTCAGAGAGTTAGAGCGTGAGCGGGTCAAGCTCCTGAGGAAGTTGGATGAGTTGGCGAATCAAATCAACCAATCCAGTGACATGGAGAATAACCCTGGGGCTGGAGAAACAGTTCTTCGTCATAATAGAATAGCTTCTGGTGATCCTTACTATGCTCATGCTGGCTATAATATTCTGGATGAACCGCTCGACCATGAGGGTCCCATTAGAAAGCCTCCTGATGCGAAACAAGGCTGTGAATCCGTTCGTTCTATGGAGAGCTATGACATGGAAAGGTTGAACTTGTATTTTTCTCCTTGGCATGGCCAATTAAATCTTCTCGAGAAACCACAACGCTCGTTTTGGCCCGGAACCACGAGGCCTTTCCGTCAATATGCACATGAGCCGCCTCATGGACACCTCGTGGAAGGGTACCTGGGTTTTGACAGAGATCTTCCAGTCTTGTATCCGAACCAATCCCATCATCACCACACTTCGTGCACTTGTTCGAGTTGCTATTACAAGTACGAGCGAGTTCCTCCTCCACAATTCTTACGTGATGCCTCCAGCTCATCAAAGACTTTCGAAGATCCACTCAACTCCAATCTCTACCAACGAGTCAATCCTGTCAAAATCAGGCCCCAGAATACTGCACAGTCAGGTGATAGTACCTCTTCATCCAATTCTAAATATCTGCATCCACCTCAAATGAGTCTAGGCGATTCTGATTTGGGCATGGAAAATTTATTTCTGTCTCAACCAAAGAGGTCGATGGTCTCTCACCGGAACAAGAAGCATTGCCATCCCATTGCGGGTGCTGCACCTTTTATAACGTGCTTAAACTGCTTGGAGTTGCTGAAGTTGCCTAAGGAACTGATCATAAAGGAGAAATGTGATAAGCAAAAACTCAGATGCGGCTTATGTTCAGCTATAATCTTGTTCGAGATTGAAAATAAGAAGCTCGTCACTTCTATTATGGAGGGATCTTCTGGTGGGATTGCGAAAGACGGTGGCGACGACATTCAAATTTCTTCCACTTGCTTAAACTCTGACACTTGTCCGAGTGCTATGAGAACTTCCTCCGATCCGTATGATGGATCTTCTAAGTTGAAATTAACCAGAGAGAGTTCACTTTTGGAAGTGCAGCCACACAATACTAGCGACTATGGGAAGATGCAGGGCCTCCATTCTCCGGCTTCTCCTTTGCCATCTTTTCGTCCAGAGGAAGAAGAGAGTCCGGACAGTGTGATTGCTCAGTGCAATGCGAGATTAGAATATAACACATCTCCAAAGCCACAAAATTCACAAGTTCCAGTACATTTTGACAATTCGATGAGTAATGGAAATGAGAATAGCAGGATGAACCAAGAGGGTGTTTCTCTAGAGAAGAATAACACTCGCCAAAGTACTAGAGATGATGCTTCCGCATCTGCAGAACTTGAAGTTCCTCTGAATGAGTATCCAAATGCAGGACTATCCCCCTTGGAAGTGCAGCCACAGTATGCTAGCGACTCTGGGAAGATGCAGGGCCTCCATTCTCCGACCTCTTTTTCCCCATCTTTTCGTTCAGAGGAAGAAAGACCGGACAGTGTGATTGCTCATATCAATGTCTTAACTCAATCTGAAAATAACACTTCTCCAGAACCACAAACTTCACATGTTCCAAGACATTTTGATAATTCATCGTCTTATGAAAATGAGAAAAGAAGGATGAACCGAGGGGGTGTTCCTCTAGAGAACCGTGCTTGCCAAAGTCCTAGCAATGATGTTTCCGCAACGGCAGAAGTTGAAGTTCCTCTCAATGAGGATCCCCATACAGGACTATCCCAAGACTCTACAAATGCCAGTAAAGAAGCCAAGGAGAAGGTGAAGAAAAGAAGTAAATCTTTTCTTGCAGGTCTTACAAAGAGCTATGGAGAGTTCCAAACCCTGGAAAATCAAAACCCCAAAGTAACAGTTAACGGGCATGTAATTCCGGACGACATTGTTAAAAGGGCCGAAAAGCTTGCCGGTCCTGTTCTTCCTGGAGATTACTGGTAAGTCATCTATGAGCAAATTACTGCATTTATCTTTGTTTTCTTACATTTGTTTATCTTCACAAGGTATGATTTCCAAGCTGGGTTTTGGGGCATCATGAACCAACCTTGCCTCGGCATAATTCCAGTGAGTTTTCAAATCCTTCACTCAACCAACACTTCCTTCGCAGCCCACCTTTTATGCTACCTGCTTATATATGATGCCGTGATGATTCATTGCAGCCGTTTATTGAAGAGTTCAAACATCCCTTGCCGGCAAATTGTGCGGCTGGGAACACAGGCATCTTCATAAATGGGAGAGAGCTAAATCAGAGAGATCTCGATTTACTTGCCAGCAGAGGACTACCAAGAACCAGAAACAGGTTTTATGCTATCGACATCTCTGGGATAGTCCTGGATGAGAAAACTAGCGAACTGCTATACAACCTCGGGAAACTTGCCCCAACGTAAGTTGTAACATATTGATGATAATGTAGCATACGCTTTTGTAAACTTCGTTCATTATGTAACATTATGAAACAACTTTCATCTGTCATTTTGTTTTCTCTCATCTGTCATGCGATCTTAAGATCCGATACCACATCAGTTACGCTGTGATCTGTCATATTTCTGCTGTGACATTAATGACATGGTATTATGAACACCTAATATTTCTTAGCTAACTACTTCATTTAGATCAAACGGTTGTAATGTTGAGAATGTTTTACTTGCACTGTCTTGGTGAAGAAAGAAACACGGTCCTGAAAAAGTCATCTTCAAAGCAGCCATCGATGCTGTCTTCGCATATAGCTCTCTCAATTCCTGGTGTTGTCATCTTCTTTTTTTCTTAATCAACTCTTGCTGGCTTGAACAGGGTTGAGAGAGTGCAGCGTGGATTCGGCATGCGAGTTCCAGAAGTTGCGTGAGCGGTCTCAAGAACTGTTGGTCGTCGCCTATGTATTCATGCAGCTGCCAAAGTCGAGCTTGTTCTTTTGAACTTGCTTTGCCTTTTGCTTAGTGAAGTTTTTGGGGTCAGAGTCCCGAACCCAACAGCTTGCGTCGTGAGTTGCGGCCCCAACCCCCAAGTTACTGGGGCCATGTAACTAACGGCGCGAGAGTTGAGCTTCTTGAGATGACGACGACAACTCGACAACAGTATTTCACTTTTGTATTTTGTGTTCGTAACATCCGAAAGCCCCTTCATTTCCTACGGTTGATGCAAATCAACATATGTTGAGTGTAAAATCTACTTCCATGATGTGTGTGTATATGTACTTATTCTGCTTTCCTGGTCAACAAGATCGATTTCCCTGCATTATGAAGGTTGGTTTTTTTTTTTTTTTTGGTCGAATATGAAGGTTGGTTTGATTGAGACCCAAATTTGTGTTTTTCCTCTCCCAAATTCGCCGAAGTATCATAAATGTTTAATCCAATATCAAAGGGGTTTATAATCTCTACTTAGATTTTGAAATGTATGGCCAAATTGTCATCGGAGGGAAAGAGCGGAATCTCTGTTGATGCAACGAGGGGCAACAATTTAAGTTACAAATCACTTAGAATGATGAATACCAGATGTTGAAGCTGATCATTTTTCACAGTTCTGGAGCATAGCCGGGGAACTCCAAAATAATTTAGTCTTATAATGTCGGAGTTTTTCAACGGATGAGACAACGCCATTGGTTTATTCACAGCAAGCAATTTGTATGATGTAATCTTGTCATGAATTGTTCAACGTTCAGAATCTTAGAACACGCACATTTGATTTTATGCAGAATATGTTATTCGTTAAAGAAGAAATAATTTTACCAAAAACGGACATTATTGATTTTGTTTGCCAAAAAAAGAGTTCGAAGAATTTGAGTTGAGTTGCTATGAATTGCTAATCTTAATAAGCAGGTAAAAATTAATATCTGTCGCTATAATCTAGTCATTGAATAGATTTGTAATTCCATCGGTTTCCAACGTAATTGGAAATAATAATCCATATTATTTATTTATGATGCTGTTATTGGAAATGTAAAACCATTTGCCCTTTTTCGGAAATGAAAAGTCATTTAGTCTTATCCAACGGTAAAATGAGACCCCAAATGAATTTCAAATTTGAAATATTAGACCGTTGCCCCTCCCATTCAAGGCCCCTTATAAAACTCCTTCCATCTTCATCCCCAGATCCAAATCTACTTTTCTCTCTCTCTCTCTCTCTCTCTCTCTCTCTGAGAACACCATGGCTGATACTGCGGTTTCTGAAGTCATCCCCACTAAGAAACCAAGGAACAACTCCCGGAAGGCACTGAAGCAAAAGAACCCATCTTCGAATGAAGCCAACATTTTAGCCCAACAACAACAAACCCTCCCGCCTCAGCCCAGCGGCGACGATGACGACTCTGGCTCGGCTGTCAAGGAGAACCACGAGAGCCTCTCGCAACCGTGCTCGTCCCGGAAGAAGAGCAAGCCCAGGGCGAACCCGAAGAAGCAAGCGGCGGGGCCAACGAGCAGCTTTGAGAAGGAGATGCAGGAAATGCAGGAGATGATGGAGAAGCTGAGAATCGAGAAGGTGAAGACGGAGGAGATGTTGAAGGAGAAGGACGAAATGCTGAAGCAGAAGGAGGAGGAGCTTGAGGTCAAAGGAAGAGAGCACGAGAAGCTTCAGGGTGAGCTCAAAAAGTTGCAGAAGATCAAGGAATTCAAGCCCACTATGGTCAGTTTTGCTCAACCTTTCTTGTCTCCTTTTGGATAAAGCTGCCACTTTTAGTTCAGAGAAATTCACAGAGTATGTGGTGCAATACGGTTTATGTTGAAGTGTAGAGAAATGGGTTCGAAGATATTCATAGACTAAATGGTCAGTTTCGCTCCATTTTTTATAAAGCTGCAATTTTAGTTCGTATGTAACGATGGTGCACTATATAATAGTTACGAAAATGGAGATACTCTATGTTCTATAGTATGACTAGAGCTGGCGTCTAGATAGTGGAGGATTTCTTTACTGAATTTTGCTTTTCACTAAGGTTTGTTGGTGGTGATATCAATCTGAAAGTAGGGATTGAAATGGGTTTTTTCTTGTCGAATTTTATTTTCAGACATTTCCGATGGTTCAATCTGGAAGAGAGAAGGAACACGAGAAGGAGAGAAAGAAAGGTTGCCCAGAGAGAAAGAGGCCATCTCCACCTTACATCCTGTGGTGCAAGGACCAATGGAATGAGGTAAGTGATTAAGAGAAATGACCAAATTCATTGTTGTGAGAATTGAATCAGAGTAATTCCAGCTTCAACGATAATACGGTTTTAATTTTCTGTGACAGATTAAGAAAGACAACCCGGAAGCAGAGTTTAAAGAGATTTCAAACATTTTGGGAACAAAATGGAAAAGTGTCACTGCTGAGGAGAAGAAGCCCTATGAGGAGAAGTACCAAACGGAAAAGGCGGCTTATTTGCAGATAATTGCAAAAGAGAAACGCGAGGCCGAGGCGATGAAGCTTCTTGAAGAGGAGCACAAGCAGAGGACTGCCATGGACTTGCTTGACCAGTATCTCCAGTTTAAACAGGAAGCCGAAAAGAAGGAGAACAAGAAGACCAAGTAACTTAAATTGAATTTCTAAGTCGTGCTATTAATAATTTGTGTGTATTGGTTGAGGCTAAAAGCATAGGATTATTGTTCATCTTGTTTGGAAATGTTCTACAGGAAGGAAAAAGATCCACTGAAGCCAAAACAACCCATGTCAGCATTTTTCTTGTTCTCCAATGAGAGGAGGGCCGCTTTGCTTGCTGAAAGCAAGACTGTGTTGGAGGTAATGCTCTAATGTCTTGACAATTAAGAGAATTTTTTTTTTCGGTCAAATTTAGTCTAAATTTTCTGTTGTTTGGTGGTGGTAGGTTGCAAAGATCACCGGAGAGGAGTGGAAGAACATGTCAGAGAAAAAGAGAAGGCCTTATGAAGAGGTACGTTAATTTTTCTTTCTCTGTCCTTTGGGTCTTCCACAGCATATTAGTATGACATGGTCACTGAATTGGATGTTGTTTCAATTACCCAGATGGCTAAGAAGAACAAGGAGAAATATATGGAAGAAATGGAGGGGTATAAACAGAAGAAGCAAGAAGAGGCTGAGAATGTTAGAAAGGAAGAGGAAGAGCAGATGAAGCTTCAGAAGCAAGAAGCCTTGCAACTGCTGAAGAAGAAGGAGAAGACCGAAAACATAATTAAGGTGCCTAATGATACTTCCTTTTCGATTTTGCAAATTCTTTATATATTAAGCAATGCGAAACGCATGTACCCGAAAGCTAACTTAAGTCACGCGGAATGTGCAGAAAACGAAACAAAATCGCCAGAAAAAGAAGAATGCAGACCCCAACAAGCCTAAAAAGCCGGCATCCTCATTCATCTTCTTCAGGTTGATAAAAGCACAATCTACCTTTATTTTAGGCTTACATAAAGAAGGTTAATTTGAAATTTTTGTGTGATTATGGCTGATTTTTTGCAGCAAAGAAGCTAGGAAGCGCCTAATGGAGGAAAGGCCCGGAACCGCCAACTCCACCTTGAATGCACTGATATCAGTGAAATGGAAGGTATCATTCAAGTTGTTGTCACGAAATTCTGATATCAGATGGATCGATTAAATCTCTTCCCTGTATCAAAATGATTCTAGACGTGATTCATTTGATGGCGGGTTTTGACAGGAAATGGGCGACGAGGAGAAAGGAATATGGAATGTGAGAGCGGCCGAAGCGAAGGCGGCATACCAGAAGGAATTGGAAGAGTGCAACAAGAAAGCGGCAGCAGCGGCAGCAGCAGCCACTGTTGACGAGCTAGAGTAGTGAAATTAAACGTGTTGGGTAGGGGGGTTGGTTTGGCTATCAGTTTGGTAGCTTTTGAATATCAGTTAACCTCATCGGTTTGCTTCTCTCCTTTTAGGTTCTTCTAACTTCCAATGAACTTTTTGAACTGCGAAATGGGTTTTTGATTCTCGCTCGGTTCAATACATTTATTTTAACTGCAAATTGTGTGGCACTTACGAATGACCAATGCCCGCTTGCTTCATTCGCGACAAAGATTTAGGCGACAATTTCTTGCGCGGTACGAAAATTCACATAGTTTCGAATGTGGACAAGTGAGAAAGGGTGTATCGTGTTAGGGTGCGTTTGGTTGAGGAAAAATCAATGAAAAACATTCATTTATTTGACGATATGTTATTGCAAATATTTTATGGTGTTTGGTTTCTCATTTATAAATTGATTTCAATATCATGATTTTATCCGAGGCAAGAAGAAAATCGAATTTTTTAATAGTTATTTTTATATTATGTTATTTGTTACTTTTTATTTTTTATTTTCTTTTTGTCTTTTTCTTCTTCCTCCACCCACACGAGGTCGAGCTCGCCCAAGGACGGCGACCTCGAGCTTTGGCCAGATCTGTGAGGCTCGACCTCATGTGTCCAGTTGCATGCCGTCATTGAGGCCCGACCAGCTGCTAAAGAAGAAAAAGAAAAGAAAATATTAAATATTAAAATACTAAAAAATATTTAAAAAGTTCGACAAGGATAGCTCCAAAAAATGTTTTCATTTCTTAAGGAATTCACTTTTCTAATTTTATACATGAATTTTCTGTTGACTATAAAGTATTTTTCGTTAACTAGGTCATTTTTTCGACAATTTAAAGGGCTAAAAGTCCGGAAAGCTAATTCCCGGAAGACATTTTCATCCAAACAAAACGCACCCTTAATTAATCATCATATGTGTCCTTGTTTTATACAGCAAGTTGGCATAGTTTGGAATGTGGACAAGTGAGAAAGCTCATTACTTTTTACTTTCCATTGTTCTTAAGCAACGTGGGTTTTTCATGGAATGTTCGATAAAAGTTAGGATTGAATTCCCCTTTAAAAAAAAATGCTTTATATAGCAGATTCAATCCCCCTATTCTAGGTAAAGTCATTGTGTTTTCCCATATTTTTTGGGAGGGCCTTGGACAGATTAGGCCTAATACCGGACATAAAAGTTCTTGTCAAGACCCGTCCATGGTAAAAGAATCCTTATATAGAATTTGGACAGACTAGGAAATGATTTAGGCCTAAAAATGGACATAAAAAGTTCTTGTCAGGACTCGTTCATGGTGAAAAAATCCTTACATTATATAGAATTTGGATGGAAGAAAATGATTATCTGTCTGGATCAGTCCATTTTACCCTTTAGGCCGACTAAAGTCTGCATAGGTTTGAGAGGGCCTATTAGGCACCGAGGACTGTGATTAACCTAGTCCAACATTATTAAAAAAGGGCAAATTATTCGAGCATCCCTTGTGCTGTGGGTTATTCTTTTATTTAACAAATGACCCAAGTAAATACAATTTGGCAAAAATCCCTTCTAATAGGAAAAATTTAACGTAAAAATCCTATATTTTCCTATGTATGTTAATGTCGTGTCACTTTCGATTTGCCAAATCACCGTATTAAAACGTGTTAATTGATGTCGGAAATTGCTCGCTTCAACTAAGAACGAAGAGAATATTTCCTTCTCCGAAAAGCCGTCGCCGGACTTTTCCGACAAGAAATCCGCCTAAAACTAATTAGAAGCGATTACCAATGAAGCCATAAA
Organism: Rhodamnia argentea; assembly: GCF_020921035.1. NCBI lineage: Eukaryota > Viridiplantae > Streptophyta > Magnoliopsida > Myrtales > Myrtaceae > Rhodamnia > Rhodamnia argentea. The sequence goes on from NC_063152.1 coordinate 32,686,600, forward strand.
AGTACAAAGCAGCACATCCCCCCCAAATCAGAAGTTTGGATAGTGTTTTTCTTCTTGCTTTATTTTCCAATATATATTTTGATTATTGTTTTATGATTTCCAATAAATATTAGAATTCCATGGTCAGTATGTGACGGTCGTGAGTTCGCGTTCCGTCCATCACCTACCAATTTCACGTATAAAGAGCCCTCTTCTCTCTCTCTCTCTCTCTCTGATAACACAGCGACAATGGATCAACACGAGCAAACTCCAACGGAACGAGCCAAGTCGTCACAGTTATGGGACTGCGGGAGCACCCTCTACGACTCCTTCGAGCTCCGATCCTTCAAGCGCGTCCTCGATTCGGCCATCGTCACCCGCGCTCTCTCCATGCCTCACCGTCCTGGCCGCCTCCCCGAGCCGCTCGATCCACCTCCACCCCAGCTGCCGCTGCCGCCTCCCAAGAAAGGCTCCAAGATCTCGCGCTCGCTCCACAAGCTCCTCCGGTCTGTCTTCAAGCCCGGCAAGCCCTTTTTCGGGGTCAAACCGCACGAGGCTCACAAGGGCAACTTCATCTTCTTTTACGACAAGTCTGGCGCTCTCTCTACGATCCCGGAGGTCCCGGAGAGTGAGTGCTTCGCGGCGCTGTCACCGGAGGTCGGCTCATTCGTGCGGAAAACGGCGTCGGAGAGATTCACTGTGGCTCCGGTCGGAATTTCTTATGCTTAATTAGTTTTCTGTGAGGAGAAGATCAAATGAAGCGTGTGCCTACCAGGTTGAGAACTTGATTTGTGTACATATTATAGGTCGAGTCAATTTATCGAACCGCAATCCAGCACATCATTCACCGTGATTGAACATGTTCATCATATAAGTTATGGCGAAGGTTGCCAGAATCTCTGTTTACTTAATACTAGTCTACTTTGATGGCACGTTTTGTCTTGGAGTTTTACCTAACTTTGGCATCTGGGTCAAACCATCTCGCATCCGTGCTTGTCGAAAAAAGAAGAAGAAAGGAGAGAGAGAGAGAGAGAGAGAGAGTAAAAATGGAGAATTTGAATTGATCTGTATTAGTGCTTTGGTTGATGGTTATCACTTATCACCACCACTTTAATACAAGTTTCTGCTGTAAGCTCCGTTATAACTTTCATTTCATCCTAGATTTTAAAACTATGTTTTGCCGGATTCGTCTGGCGTATTCATTCCGATTAGTCTTATGTTTCCTGACCTAAAAGCAGTTTCTTGTCTTTGTCGTAGCTGATTATCGCACGAGAGAAAGAGAGAGACTGCACATTTCTCGTGAAAATACCTAACCAAGACCTAACCCCTTGCCAAAAATCTATTCTAAGTTGACCCTTAGGGCTTTGGGTTATCTACGAAAGCCTCAGTCTTCATCTAAAACAATGCTAATCGAGCATTAAAGCGTGCGCCATCTCTTAATTGAAGTAAACTATTCATTCCAACGACTCAGATCAATCGACATTCTTTGTCCAAACGAACCTTTTCACAGCGAAACGAAAAGCCCGGAAAAAGAAAATGAAATGGGTGGTTCGTCAGAACATCCTTAATCTCAAATTCGGATGAAATGAGGAATGCGCCGGAAACTTGTGCTATGGATGCAATCATGCGTGTTATAAAGAGCATGGTCCGGATCCGCTGGCCTCGTCATTTACTCTAATCTCATAGCCTCCTGAAATGCATTCAATTCTTTTTGTTGAGGAAATTATTGCGCTCCTTCATTAATTTCTTTGAATAATTGGGGGGGTCCATGACTCCGTCTCGTACATCGTTGCTTCGGCGGGCGAAGCATACGGCCATAAACTGCATCAGCTCACGGGCAGGGCGTATCCACTCCATGCACGACAAAGATCCATGGACGGACGAGCGTTTGGATCGAAAGAGATCGATCGACCAATGAATCAGAAACACGTGCGAGCGAAGTTAATGCGTGTGCAGATAATGAATGGGAGAATCGAGCCAAAAAAAGGGGAAATTGTTATTTGGGAGGCGTAGTTATTTTTGGCCACACTTGCAAGCAACTACCTATTTGTCGAGGAGCGCAAGAGCAACTCACTTTAAAAAAACAATGATCAGAAGTGTGGTAATTAAAGTAATTAATCTCGGGATTACGGTAAGAAGTTTGTCCTTTCTTAGAAGCAGAATTCCGTGGGGTCGTGTAGCAGAAAATAAGAGAAGTTTTTTGAGCCAGATATAAGGAAATTTGGTTACTAATTAAGTAAATAAATAAATGTTGGTAATTGACTTAAATAAGAGTTTGGTAAGGCAAAATTAGCTGTTAAGTTGATCCGAGAATCCGACCAAAAAAAAAAAAAAGTTGATCGGAGAAAAGTCGGTATCCCTCCTATTGAAGTTGGTAATGTCTCAAGAGAAAACCTATAAATATTAAGGAAAATTATCAAAAAAATCTTAAATCTATTACAATTATGTTAATTCGATCTTGATTTTTTTTTTTTTGCCAAATGAATCCTAAACTTTTTACATTTGTGTAAATTCAATCCATCCTGTCAAATTTGATCCGGAATCGCTCACATGAATGACAACCATCCTATGTGGCGTGGCCAGCTAACATAGACAATTCTTATTGATATTTTATTTTTAATTTTTAATTTTTCTATTTCTTATTTTTCTTTTCTTTTTTATTTGTTTTTATTTTGTTTCTCTTTCCTCTTTTCTTCCCTCCTGCCTTTGGCAAGTCGTCGGAAAAGAAAAAAATAATAAAAAATTAGAGAGGAGGATTGGTTATTCACATTTCATCAAAAAGGTTAAAACGTTATTAAAAATTACGTATGACATTGCCGGTCGCGCCACGTAGGATGGCCAATGTCCATATCAAGGATTTCTTGCCAAAATTAGTCATATGGAATGAATTGGTATAAATGCAAAAAAATCACGACTCAATTGTAAAAAAGAAGAAGTTTAGAACCGAATATACACAATTACAATAGGTTTATGACTTTTTTTGTAATTTTTCCTAAATATTGATATAAAGCTCAAATGAGAGTTGATAATCCGAAAATAATTGGTAATTTATTCCAAAAAAAAGGTTGTCAAGTCATTCAAATAAATGGTGTAAATTTCACACAATAGTTGCCATATTTAAAGCATTGATGAGAAAATTTAAATGAAAGCTCATAAGTAATAGTGAATTTTGTTTATTAGAGATAAGGGAATGGGGTAACCCAAAAAAAAACGTCGGTAGCTAACTAAAATAAAAATTGGTAAAGCAAAGCTATTTAGTTTTCATTAAGGCTACTATTAAAAACAGTTGGTAAATGAAAAAGGAAAGGCCAATTAAAAACATCGGTGAGAAGACTAAACAAGATTTGGCAAATGAAAACTAATTGAAGGAAAAACTGATAAGTTGAAAAAAAAAAAAAAGACTAGACGTTGATAAGTAACTCAAAAATTTAATAACTTGAAACTAAACATAATTTTATCATAAAACAGTCGATAAGCCGTATAAGAATTGATAAATTTGAGGCATTAGTAAAAAAAAACAAATTACAATCGATTAAAGAGAAGAAAAATCAGTAGTTTACAAATGGTAAAAAAGAATTAGTGATTTCATAAAAATGTTGGTACATTACCAACAAATCATCACGAAATCGTGTAACTGATAAATTTTTTGACTAGCACTATTTGATAATTACCAATATTTTCAGATAATCAACACAGAAAAAGAAAATCCTTTTCTTGAAAATGGAAAAATAGTCTTCCATCTTAAGAATGGTAGAAGTAAGGGTTTGGAATAGGTAGTCAAAACTTTCAACCCTACTCGAGTTCGATTTGGGTTGTTAATTAAGAGGGCGAGTTCAAAACAATAATGATATAAGTTTATGGAATCTCAAAAATTTGTTAGACTAAATCGGCACCACAACAAGAATCTCAAATGTCCTGGTTAGTGCCGAGTATGATGGATCGCCCAAATTAAGAACTGCTCGGACCGAATCGGCCATCATAAACTTAATTTAACCTTTCGTTTATCTTTCCTTACAACCGAATAAATAGAAGGATGACCATGGCTCAACTTGATAGAAACGATGGGTGAGCCAATAATTTATAGCAAATCATTCTCTTTTTAATGTCCCACATCGACCGAGAGACAAAGGAGAGATTTTTTTTTTCTTTTTCCGGTAAGACAATAAGAGAGAATGACTTGCTATAAAGATGGCATGCGTAACTTACTTATTTTAATCTTCGACCGGTTCCACTAGATCGTCAAGATCGGATTGGGACAAGTCTATCGGTCCGATCCCCGATTCTAAGCACCTTCGATCCGATCCTCGATCCTTAAAATTGGGAGCTGGACCACCAATCCGATCTTAGACTCCTTAGGGAACCAGACCAACCTAAGCTATGCTCACCACTAGTTACGGTTTGCGAGGAGCTAGGTTGAAATGACGTATTGATCAAAGACTAAAAAAAAATTAAAATGCGCCCAATGCAAGATTTATATTAAGGGAAAAGTAAAAATAGAAATTGTTTTTACCCATGAAAAATGTATTTTATTTTCTGTGGAGAAATTGTTGTGTGGGACTCATTTCACAAAGAGCAACTCCGACCACCCAAAAAAAAAAAACAAAGAATAACGGTACACCAATCCAACGGTCAGAACAGCTCGATATCGTTGACTCCCGATAAGGAAGAAGCCGAGGGCCAGAGTGCTTCCGCTTTGTATCACCACGCCCTGCAACCATCCCACCCACCGCCATCGAAACGACACCATGAACAGCTTCACTCACTCCCATCTGCTCCTTCAACACTCGCCGACCTTCCTCGTCCCTTCGACGTTCTCGAGCCCGTCTTCTCCTCTCTCGCGAAGCCTCTCGAAGCTCCGACACGACAAGGCCGGTGGATTCAGGCGGAGCGAGCGCGAGCGAGCCGACCAGAAGGGCAGGAGGACGTGGAGCGGAGCGAGAGTGATCGCGCACGGGTGGTTTTTGCCGGTGGACCCGTGGGCTCCGACCGTCGATTCGGAGAGCATTGCGTCTCAGCTGTTCGCGTTCTCTCTGTTCCCGTACCTCGGCTTCTTGTACTTCGTCACGAAATCGAAGTCCGCTCCCGGCCTGACACTGTTCGGATTCTACTTCCTTCTCGCTTTCGTCGGAGCCACCAGTACGTGTCCACATTGTGGTCATATGTGAATCTTTTTTTTGTTTTAGGTGCATTTTATTTGGGTTTTAGCTGTTGTTCAAGGTAGACGGAAGACTTTTATTTCTGCAGTACAGGGAGTGCAGAGCTTGCAATACAGTAAATGCCTCGATGGAGGCTTTCAATTAGGCTGATGCGATGGCCTTGAAGTTTCTTTCATGACTCTGGTGCCTAGATGTTCCTTTTACTTGAAGCCTTTTTTGCATGAAGGGAAAAATTAACACCTCAATGGTTTGAGTCAAAGAAGGTGACGGCGATGATTGATAATGATATGCATAAATTATAAGTGCTTGGTGTTCATTAGCCCCCATTGGAAATCTGATGTTGGCCGAATTAGAAATGCTTAGTTTGTGCAACTAGCAGTGTAGCTTCCGCCAAATGATAGGCTTATTGGGAAGTATCCCCTGCCTGCCCGTATTTATCTACGTGGACACACCTTGTGTGTGTTACATATATGTATGCATACGCATTAGTAAACTGAAGCATCACCTCTGATGAAGTGATGCTATACACTCTATATTCCGCCATGTGCTTTGCGTTTCGATTTTTGAGCTAAAATGAGATTACTTCTGGAAGGTTGAGCTTCTAGCGTGCTTCACCGTCTTATACATGTATTCGGTACTTAAGTGCTCTCCCCAATCCCAATTGTTAACTAACGAAGTTCAGTTGTTTCCTCTCTTTTCTCATGCAGAATTACTCCTCTTTGGGACAATTTTGATCTCATATTTGTAGCGAGCCTTTTTGTCTTACTTCTGTTAGTATTTTGTAGTCGATCAGTAGTTAGCTTTGAATCCTTTTTTAGTAGGAGACAACCTAAACGGGGATGTTATCACTGATGATATCGCATTCCAGAGAATATGACGGCTTTGGGTAGCTGCTGTAATTGGCTACACCATCAGTGTCTGGACTACTGCATGTTTAATGCTTATGAACTTCGTTAGGCTTCTTCCACCAATTGGTTGAGTTCAGCATGATACATTGTTCAATTGATGAAAGCTTAATTTAGCTGTGCTTTAGTTGGCTCTCTTTCCACTGTACTGATATTTCTTCATCTCATCTTTCATGGCTTCACCTCAACCGAGCAGTCCCAGCTGGGATATATGGTAGTTTCTCCCTTGTTTTCCGTTAGTTGGCATTAGTCTCTTGAGGATACATTGATGTCTAATGTTAACTTTTTGCCTTATCTTCATGCAAAATGGGACAGCAAAAGTGCACTATGGTACTTCTTTATCTAACGTAGATTGGTTACATGGAGGTGCCGAATCACTGCTCACTTTGACCAACTTATTCATAGTCCTCGGCTTGAGAAGAGCCCTTAGGAAAGCAAAAGAGACAAAAGAAAGCACAACAGCGGGGAACCTAGAAGAGAAGTCTTCTGTATAGGTACAATGAAGTTGAGTTTTTGGTTTTAGCTGTGCTGTCATCATTTTTAGGTCTGTACGCCTTCTTATCTGCCATATTAACATCATTGTATTTCTGCTCCTATGCAGATGTGAGGCTTCTATTTCCAATTCCGTGCGGTCACACGGTGAGGCTAAAGTGCAACACATCATGTTGTTCTTCCTCTCAGTGCTTTTAAGCACAATGATTGAAACCTTCCATTCGCCACGAGGTTTTCAACGTCGACTGACCATTGGATCAGTTGTTGTCCGCTTATGCAATTTTTAGTACCAGTTAAACTTTTGTGTACTCTGGCCCCTTTGTAACATTCTCTGACCTCTTCTTTCCGTGAATCTAAAGAGTATACTTACTGAGTTTGTTATAGAGTACTCTGACGACGTATTTAATGAAAAATTTATGATCGTACTTGTTGCTGCAATTTGATGGTTGCTGCGCTGTTAGTAGTTGCTGCAATTTTCTGTCAAGTCTACTTCTTTTGCTTTAGTTATGGCTGAGTTAGGACTCCGTTTATTTCGCGAAAAATGAATGATTTGGAAAATATTTTTTTTTAAAATGATTGCTTTTATCGCTTACAAAAATAAATGAACAAAAAATATCTTTATCATCCACGGCAATATTTAGACTAAATTATTATCGATAATGAAGACTTTTTTCATTGACTTACGGTTCAAGCTATATAAGCAATTCTTTTTAGGAAAATGTTCTTCAAATCTTTAATTTTTCGCAAAACAAACGGAACCTAATTTTTCTTATGTAGTCCGGGAATGTTTAAAGAAAATAAATGTACTGGTCTGATCTTTTAGCTGATAATGGAGGAGGCTCTTCTGTATAACCTCCCCATAAATAGCATAAAACCTTACTCTTTAAAATACAAGCTACAGCAATGGCTACAAAAGCTTATCTGGCTATTTGCTACCTCCCTTCCTTTTATATTGGTTTTTTATATCATCTGATGAATCAAGGAAAAAACGAGGTGTCAAATGGGAAATTCGGGTCAATCCCGACTTGATCAAGGGAGAAATCCAGGTCCATAATTGGCGAATTTGTCGACGAAGTGTTGGTTGAGATGATCTCGGTAGGGTCAGACTCCAAATGTTGCACATTGTGGGCCTGCCCAATGTCATTCGCCTGGTGCATCGAAAAATAATTTGATTCTGGTGTTGATGGAGACAAAAATGGCGACGAGAAGCTCCCGAAAAGACTGCTGTTAACGTTTGCCAAAGTGGAGGAGTTGCAGTGTTCAATCTGCAAGAGTCTGACCGATGCTGAGGGAAAAGAGAAAGGACGGTATGCCATTTCATTGCTGTCCAAGTTATTAGTATCAACACTCAGTTCTGCTCGAAACTTTGATAACATCTCCTGTGATTGTTGTTGTTGTTGTTGATTGTTCTGGTGATTAATTTGCTTCTGTTCTTGTTTTTCTGGGGACACTGGTGCTGGGACCGAAGGCCCAGGATTGCCACATGTATGTGTACCTCTGTAAGTGATCTCAAAGACTGTAGGATCTTCATCTGATCTTTGCACTTGCTTTGTAGCCCAGCAGTTCTGGGTGTTGCGGTAGGTGCATCTGTAGTAGCTTCTGCAAAAGAGAATGCTTTGTGTGAGATTTTATAGCCCATCACTTGTTTGAAAAAGGGAGAGCAGAAACCATCGTTATCTTTCTCTTTCACATAACTGGGAAACTGCATATAACCCTCCCAATTTAGAGATTTTCTACTTTCGGCAGTTAGCTTTATAAAGTGTTATCTAATCAAAATAGACTGTAGTAAATGCTTGTGTTAGGTTTTTACTCGATCTTCATGGGTCCAGGAGCTGAAATGCAAAGCTTCAACATGCTGGAGAGGGGAGGGTCCAGTTTTGATTGATGTCACACGTATTCATACAACGGTTAATGGTTTTAATGCTATAGATCCATGCACTTGTAGCCTAGGAGATAGAATAGTTTTCCCTAGGTTTTATTGCATAATATTTTGAATTCATGATTACCTGGGATATCTGGCTCCGAGGATGTCTTTCTGTCCGTACTTCCTCCAGCTATATCCATCATCATGAGGTCCTTCAAGCCCATTCTCAGGGCTTATTCTGACTTGATCTGTCCATTTTGGCATCATCTTTCTGACCCCACAAACACGCAGAACTCGATGCATTAAGTTTTAGCAAAAAGACAGCCCAAAAAGCTAGGATATATATCTTTATTATGCTCACATTACCGATGCAGGATTTTGTAAGTAACTCACCTCTTTTTGGATATATCTCTGTTCTGAAGTTGATCGCCAATCCCCTTTTCGAAATCATCACTCTGAGGGCTCCCGTTGACGGAGAGCGGCGATTCGGGGATGCCGGAGACCGCCGCGACGGGCTGAGACTGTGGCATTGGTCCGCTCCACTTGAGAATCAGGAGGGCCTTCTCATAGGAAGACAGGATCCCCTGCATCAGCATGTCCCTGGTCTCTGTCGACGGGGCCGAAGTCAAGTGCACCCGCAATTGCTTTGCAAAGTCCATCCCTTGGATCAGCTCGCTGATCAGCGTCTTCTGCTCGTAACTCCAACCACCATCCATCCTTCGTGCTTATTGTGTGAATGCAAAACAAACTCGCGACAGAGTCAGATGACACCCTCTTTCTCAGCACATTCAGATGCCACATGAAAAGCAAGTTGGTGCCAGAGATGAACCAGAACCACCCGAACAGCGGAGGCGAAGAGCGACAGGGCGAAACTACGGAAGCAAGAAGCTGAAAAAGGCGTGGAAGAGTGTATTTTTCCTTTCTGGGTGTTTCTGAAATGAACTTTTCTGGAGCAATTGCGGAGTTGAGGTGAAGATTGAAGCAGAGGAGGAAGGTTATGCTGTGTGGAGTTGAAGGGAAGCTTGCAAGAAGCAGAGGGTGCTGGGTTTGAATTTAAAGGAGGGGGAGGGAGTGAAATTATAATGTGGGGGAGTCAGGAAATTTGACTTTTTGACTGGAGAGAAACCGAGTTTTTCAGCATTTGGACCGGTCTTTGGTCAGACAATAGTAGAGTGGAGAGTGAGGAAGGTCCAAATGCTGACTGATTCAACTCCCTAAACTTGTAGAACGGTTCTTTTCTTTTGGGTTATTGCCTTTTCCCTATTTATTCATTGATTTCCACCTTCTCTTATCTATCTGATCTGTCCATAGAGAGAGAGAGAGAGAGAGAGAGAGAGAGAGAGAGACGGAGAGAATGATTGGTGGAGAAGATAGTCAGAGTCACCAATCCAATGGAGTGTCTGTCAGACCCCCAGAAGAATCTTCAATGCTGCTTCCGCGTTCTTTGATTTTTCTTAGCAAAAAAAGCAACTGAGGGACAAAAGAGGAGAGGGGATTGGGCAAAACAGGAAGGAAGATGCGTGACGTGCGACACGAGCGTGTCTGTGTCATCAGCATCGCCTGTTTGATTAACATAGGATTATCGCCCCTTAAAAACGGTCCACTTGGACTAAAAAAAGTGGGGGCGGATTCCTTTGTTTTGTTTCCCTACTCACTGTGAATAGCCATTGAGGGTCAAAGTCACAATGAAATGACTCTTTCTTTTGGTTTAGTGTCCGAGAGGTAAACAGAGAGATATCATGTCATGAGATGCATATATAGCCTACCACTTCCGAGGAAAGGAGTAAACTCTGAAATTTGGGTCAAAACAATATCATGGGATGCTTACGCCACCGATTTACATAGACCGGCTCAAGAAAGGAACTCGTTATCGCCAGAGTTAACAAGTATGCATGTTGAACCCGGTCTGCACAAGCAAGCGTCGCCTGTCGTAAAACTATATGTATGGGATTTGACTGATCATGGTCTGAAGTAAATGGTATTTGGCCAAGAGCTCATTCGATACATCATGATGTACACAAGTTCTATTATCGAGCGGATTTCAAGTGAATCTTTTTTTAACTAGAGAAAACTTCTTGCACGAGACATAGATAGTTTTTTCCTAATTTAATGGTAATCACCTCGATGTCGAGATGGCTTTCACACACTGAGGGGTAAGAAAAGACAAGGTGAAAAAGGTTGCTCTAAATTAATTTCAAAGAGGAAATAAAGATCCTTCAATTTCGCAATTCCAATTCTGTCGATCCTATTTTCTCATCTTTTGACCCGGTAAACCCAATTATGAGCCACGTTTATCTGTCCTTCAAAATCAAATCTATCTTGACTTATTAAACTTTTGGTGGCCCCCTGTACCAACTATAGACCCCCACCTTAAAATCCCCACGACTTCCCTTTTCCTTTGCTTAATAGTATTGAGCCATTGCACAAATGTTTGCCCTCGACCCGCGTCCTACTAACTTAGGTAAAAACTACGTGTATATGAACCATTAACATTTGATAAGAAGCCCGTTTTCTTTCTTTGATATGTCTGTTTAATTTCAAAATTTTATCCCGATTCGCTTTTAAACTAAATTTGCGTTCAGCATAAGGTTCCACCGTAATTAGCACATCACATCACTTGTTACCTCACTCAAATACAAACGAAAAAGAATGTGCGTATATATATAGTAGTAGCTATTCACGGGCTCAAGCTCAAACTATCAATGAAAAAATATGAGTTCAAACTATAAAAATCCTTTGGGTGCTTCCCCTGCAACCCCCGTCGGGACAACTCCCTTGCAACCCGAGCTCGCTCACTATGGAGTGAAACCCACGTGTCTTCCCGATGAAGAGTATGAACCACATCCCAATATTTAAAAGCTCGTTTGTAGTCCGCCATACATCACTTAACATACCATTTTAACACGATAAAATCGCAGTACACCGAACATTGCCCTTTTATTTTTTTTCCCTCCAACGTTTTGTTCGTTTGGGACGAATTTTACTTTAATGTTGAGAAAGCAACTTTGTACGCGCTTGCGCGTGCATTTATAGAACCATATTCATATTCTCAATAGTCAAAGGCACAAAGTTTCGCAATTATTATATCTTTTGTCGTCTCTTTAGCGAAGAGACGCGGCCCGGTTCGACGTTTTCCAATGGAATTTTCTCGCCCAACTTCGCAAAGATTCAGTTTTCTCATTTGTCTCCATCATGGATTTGCGTATAGTGACCCCATTCTGGACCTGAGACCCCCATTAAACGTTCCAGAAGATCGACCACGAAGATTGTGAGACTTTGAAATTCTATGTAGCCAACCCAATAAATGTTAATCCGTCCGGCGACAAGAGCAGTTAAATGGACATTGTCATGCGCATAGGTAATAACAGAATCTCGCCAAACGAACTGATCGCGGAACGTGTTCGATTTAGTTCAAGATTCGGGCCGTGCCTAGCGCTCCCGGCATTCGATCCTTTGAAGCTCGCACTTTTCGTATTTAGCTACTACTAAAAATTTCGGGGACAAATTACCAAGAAATAACATAAATATATTTTGGTAATTGCGCCAATTCAATCTTAAACTTTTTGAATTTGTGCCAATTAAATCCACCTAACAAATTTTAGCTAGAAATTGCTAACATGGCATGGCTTACACACAACTTTTATTAATATTTTTGAAAAAAAAAATCTAATCATTTTGTTATTTATTTATTTATTATTATTTTTTTTTAGGGGTGGGCGAGGGCCTGCAAGCGCTTGCCTGCCGCTGCGAGAGCTTGCGACCCTTGCTCAGTAGCCGGCGAGGGCTCATAGCCCTCGTTTTCTTTGTGGATGCCTTCTCATGTGGCTTAGATGTGGGCACTGGCTATGAGCCATCTCATCTCACGTAACATAGACGGACGGAAAATTTGCGAATCATTTAGGTTTAGATTTTCGACGCCACCTCATGTCACGTCAAGGAACGGGAACTTGCGAAACGCTTGTAGTGGTCGGGAACGACGATCTTAATCCGAATCGAACCTCGGTTTATTGCAACCGCGTTTTCGTGGAAAGTGGTGGTGGGAAACCAAGGAAAATGACCTCTTTTCATTAACACCAAGAGGGGTTTTTCAAGAGTTGTTTTTAGTGGCCACAAGAATCCTTATCATTAAACACCAAGAGGGGTCTTTCCATCAGGTGAGGAAATTTTCTCTCTTTTTCTTTTTGAATTTTTTTTTTATTTTTTTTTTCAGAACTAGGTCTTCTTCTTCTTCTTCTTCTTCTTTTCATTTTCAATGTGATTTCTTTTCTTATTTCTCTGCTCTGTTTTTTTTTTGGGATGTGGGGTGGGGTTGCTTGATGCAATCAAATAGGTTCTCGGAAGAGTATCCCATTAAACTTAGGATTTGAATTTAATTCCACGAAAAATTTCAAACCGACACATTCGTAACAAATTTATCACCAAAAAAAAAAGTTCTGAAATGGTACACATGTGAAAACTATGCCTTAAACTTTTTTTTTTGTTGCTATAATAAACCTCAAATTGTTACACTTATGATAAACTTATCAAAAGTAATTTTTTTTACTACCAAAAACTTCAAATTGGTACGTCTGTGATGAATTTACCTTCCACTTGTTTCCGTTGAATTAGATTAATGCTACGGAAACCCAAAACTAATACACATGTAACAAACAGAGGGTAAAAGCGTCCAAACCGATGCACCCCTCAATTGCTACGCGTCATCTAACTTAGTAATTTGGTGGTAAATTTATCATGAGCATACTAGTTTGAAATTTTTTATGGCTAAAAAATAGTTTGGGATAAATTTGTCTCAATTATATTAATTTGGGCTTTTTTGTGATAGAAAAAATAATTTGAGATAAATTAATTACGGAAGTACCAGCTTTAAGATTTTTCAAGAGTTGCTTTTAGTGGCCACAAGAGTCCTTATCCTTATCGAATCCCGGTGGCACTATAGTTCCATCAGGTGAGGACATTTTCTCTCCTTTTCATTTTGATTTTTTTTTATTTTTTTCAGAACTAGCTTTTCTATTTTGTTCTTTTCATTTTCAATCTGATTTATTTTCTTTCTCTCTCTATCTTTTTTTTTTTTTTTTGGAATCGGGGTTTTCCCGACGCAAACGAATAGGTTCCATTACAGTATCCGATAAAACTTATGGTTTAATTTCACGAAAAATTCCACACTAATACATCTTTGATAAATTAACTACAAAAAATAATCCAAACTAGTATACATGTAAAAAATATACCCTAATTTTTTTTATACTACAGTAAAGTCCAAACCGGTATACCTGTAATAAATTATCCAAAACTATTTTTTTCCACCAAAAATCCCAAATTAATATCCTTGTGACAAATTTACTCCAAACTAACTTTTTAACCACAAAAAATATGTCTCTGTAACAAATTTATCCTTCGTTAGTTTCTGTTAAATTGGGTTAATACCACAAAAATCTCAAAGCGATACACCCGTGACAAACATGGGATAAAAGATCCAAATTAGTACATCCATCAACCACCATATGTTATCCAACTCAACAATTTGTCAGTAAATTTTTAACGGAATCTAACAGAGAGTAAATTTATTATAGGTATACCAGTTTGAAATTTTTTATGGCCAAAAAAATAATTTAAGACAAATTTATCACATGTGTATCGATTTGAATTTTTCATAGTATTAACCCTTAAACTTAAACGAAGCAAAGCACACAAACCCATTTTCTTAAAGGCTACTTGTACTATTGTATAAAGCAAAAAGGGCATTCTAGAATTATAATATTTTTCTTTTTCTTTTCCAAAATCTTCAATTAATTATTTTAGGTGTACTCTATTCATAAATAATTGCATACATTAATAATTGTATTTCATCAGTCACGCATTCGATTTTAAGGATTGAGGTATTTCCAACTTATAAAGAGCCTTATAGAAAATTCAAATCTCAAAATATTTCCTCTTTTAAACATCATTTATTCATTATTTTGTAAGTAATTTCTATCTATAAATTAATAATCCAAATATTTTGTGATGGAATATTTTGCAAATTCATCTAAATGTCAATTTGTTGCATGCCGGCAACGCATGTGCATTCTTGCCAGTACAATTAAATAAAAAAAAAAACATATTCAAGGCCATGTTTTCCACCTTGCATCTCTGACTGCATTTTTGTTTGGACAAATGATAAATCAAAAACATACATAAGTGAATGGGAACTATTAGCCTGACAGTTTGATAGTACTATCAATTATTTTTTAACACACGATCTCTCAATCAATTAGTGCTTTATACAAAACGCACGGTGCTTATGTGTGAATTTACGATCGACATTGTACTGTCCCTAATAATACTGTCGGGATATCATTTTCCTAAGTGAATACTCCACATATGAGGATATTATTTCCCTAAGTGAATACTCCACGTATGACACCTACAACCCTATTTTTTATCGCATGAGGTGGTTGAAATTAAGGCTTGTATGTAAAAGTGTGCATATTTATGAAAATAAAATTAGTGTATATACTAAACTGAATATGAATCGTTAGATTTGGTCAAATCCACGTGAGCCTCATTGTCAACAGTTCAAATTCGACTTCCTATATGTGCAACACTCATGTAATAATTTCTCATTCGGGTTGGAAGTATGTACCTCGTTGACTTCTTTTGTTTCGCTAGCTTAGAATATAAGAAAGCGCAATCTAGGAAAAGAAGGATCATGGCTCGGAGGCTTTTAAGCATAGCGCAACCTTTTGAATATACTCCACAGCTACGTTACATCATACTCGAATTGTTTAAATTGCTGACTTTCTCGTTGCGATTGACCGTATTCAACCGACACGTGGCACGTGTTTACTGGATGGATGTAGATAAGAACGATGTAAGACCTCGATTAACATTATCCTAAATAAGTTTGACCAACTCTATATTCTTCTATTTAGATTTTCTTTTGAGGAATACATTATTAGCCCGGTATTTTCTTTTCTACGGAAGAGCCATTTTTTTTTTCAAATAAGTAAAAGTATCGTTTAAGAGCCTATAGCCCTATACACCCTTAATACCACGAAAAAGTCGAACTAATTATTTAATCATAAAAAATCTTAATCTGGTACACCTACGGTAAATTTACCCAAAATTAATTTTTTTACCATCGAAAATCCCAAACTGATACATATGTGGTAAATTTACCATCCGTTAGTTTCCATTAAATTGGGTTAATACCACGAAAAACCTTAAACTAGTATATTTGTGGCAAACGGAAAGTAAAAAAATCTCAAATTGGTAGACACATCAATTGCCATGCATTTTTTACCAAAAAAGAAAAATTCCATCATTATCAAACTGAGCAATTTGACAGTAAAATTTAGAGAAAACTAATGTGGAGTAAATTTATCATATATGTACTGATTTAAAGTTTTTTGTAATATTAACCCTTTGTCTTTTTCTAATTTTTCTTTGTATAAATCAAAAGAATTCTATGCAAATGCTGGAGAAGTATAAATTCAGCCTATTTGAAGGCTTCAAGCCCATCCAAAGAACCTCTTTGTCTACGGTTGATTCTTGATGAGTGGGCTATTGGTCCAATCTGATAAGATAATGAAAACTCTACCGGACCCAATCTAGATTTGTCGCCCGGAAGCTCGTGCGACAAATCTAGACACAAATCCGACCTTGTACAGAAAAACAACCCAGATAACTATTTCGATCGCAACACAGAACGAACTGGAGATCCCAATCCCGCGAAGTGCCGCGACATGCGCCGACGGAACGAAATGACCGGCAGATCGAGCTTAGGCGCTCCCCCGCAGAGCGAATTTCTTGTCCCGCCGTCCGCACGCTTCGCCGCACGTGAAACGCCACCGTTTCGGGAAGAAGATGCGAAAAATTCGTATGTTCCGAGCGCTGCGACTGGCTTGACTAGCATGGAATGCCGATCTCTACAATTGCTCAAAAGATTTCACATGAATTTATCACATCTCATGCGGCCTTCCTCGATTCTCGGTGCGTTATCGCTCGAGGTATGCATTGTTCTCCGACATTGAGCCACAATTTTTCTGGTGATTGATTGAGGAATCAATTCTAAACAAAAGCTTATATAGAGCTACCCCCACAAAAGTGAATAACTTGATTCCAAATTTTCAGAGTGACAGTTTTTGTGATCACAAACTCGAATTATTCTCGAAAGAATATAGAACAGAATTCTCTATTTTTTACAGTAAGAATCTAAAGAAAGAGAGGCCCAAGAATTCAGAGAAACTAAACAAAAAAAATTGGGAATCACGAGCGCTGGCCGTCATCATCATCATGCTCATTCCTCTTACCAGCAAAAGTATCTCCATGTCTCACTGTCCAAAACCTTTCGACTTCTTCTGGCTTCCGCCCCGGAATCCGACCAGCTATCAAATCCCACCTGTGGTCGATCACGTCGTCAAGGTAAATACAGCATACACGACCGGTGTAAAGATTCTCTACGGCGGAACCAGGCGGCCGCCCGGCTCAACGAAAGGAGCCGCACGTTAAAAATAAGAAAAAGAGAAGGACGTAGAATTGGGTAACATCTTGTTCTTGCCTGTTTCCGACAAGCCTGTACATCCTGTAGATTAGATCCTCTTCTTGCTCGGTCATCTTTACGGCCTCCCACTCGATGCTACTCACTTCTGCACAAGATTTTACACAGACGAGGTGAGCACGTTAACGAAAAGAAAGCAGGTAAAATCATCAAGGGGCTTTGGTGGAGATGATTGCGAACTTCGCGAAACGATCTCCCTAATAAAGGAACAATCAAAAGGAAGTTCTTTTAAGGACCAAGTAGCCTCAAGATCAATTGGGTTGTCTGCAAGAAACGAGCTTGAGACCTTCCGTGCTGGCGCTCGCCCTTTTCTGCTGTTTGCGACTGCGTCGCCTCTCGTCCATGGCTTGTAGAGAGAGAGAGAGAGAGAGAGAGAGGAAATTATGGGTACGATCAGATGGGTCGCGCACGAGAATGAGACTGTCGATCTAAGCGATTAAGGAAAGAGGGACAGAAGATAAGTACAACAAGATGGTGACTTAGAATTTTATAGGAAAATACTTTCGTAATAGTATTATCTAGTACTATCAAGACAGTACAATATTAATTACAGATGCACATATCATCACGATATATTTTACGTAAAATACTAATTAATTGAGAAATTACGTGTTCAGAAATAACCGACATAAACAGTACAATCTCAACTGCAGATCATATATCATCACTACATGTTTTGCATAAAGCACTAATTAATTAAAAGATCACGTGATAAAAAATGACCGATAATATTATTAGACTGTTAGGCTAACAGCTTTTAATTTTATATAGGTTTTTCTCAAAAGCAATATGTCGAGAAAATGACTGGTGAGGGAGAGAAACTTAAACCACGTTGATTTAAAAAAAAAAAAAAAAGGATGAGGGTGGCTCGAAGATTAGATAGGGAGTAGGGCCATGTGCAGGGCTTGCGTTTCTCATCCAAATTCATCTTTTATATGTACAGATGGACAGATAGATATAGCAGGAAGAAGAAAAGTTAGGAAACACCCTGGAAATTGGAGTTCCGTTGTGGCTTTCCCGGTCAATATTCATCACCCGCTTTGCAGCTTGCTCGCCTGCATGCATGCACACTGGTCAATCCTATGAAGATGTTCAATGGTTTTGTCCAGCTTTCTAGGTTTGACATCTCCACATCATCATCAATGTGCAGAGATATTAACATTAATATGTTGAAAAAACACATATATAATACTTATAAAGAGCTCTCAGATTTATATTTAAATGTAGTTTGAGAGAGTTCTTGATCCAAATTCAAATCAAAAGAGAAGAGCGGCCTAATCTCGGAGAGATTGCAGAGCCACGTCTCAAACATCCTCCTCGACAGTGGTTGACTGGACGAATAGCAAAACTATTCTTCACGTTCACTCTAGATCGGTTGCAGAAATTTATTCAAGCAAACAAAGTGAAAACTTTAAAGAGGGAAGAGGAAAAGAAGAAAGGAAAGGGAGGAGGGGAGGATGGAAGGAGGGGAAAATTATCAAAAAAATCTTAAACCTATTGCTTTTTTGCCGATTCGATTCTAAACTTTTTAATTTTGCTAATTCAGTCATAGACCTTTTGTATTTGTGCCAATTTAGTCCTAAATTTTTTTTTTTGCGTCAATTCAGTCCTAAACCTTTTATATTTATGTCAATTCAATTCATCCGACCAATTTTGACCGACCGGCGCCGACGTGCCAATTTTTAATAATATTTCTTCAGATTTTTTTTTATTTTTTGCTTCATCTTTAACCCCCAGTCGCTTTTCCCGACCAAAAAAAAAAAAAAAAAACTCTAGTCCCTTTGAGCTCGAGGTTATTACAGAACACTTCATCAAGCTTGGGCTTGAGCTCAAATCAAACTCAATCGAGCTCGTGTGGCGAACTGGGATGACCCGACTTTTGGTCACACCCTTAATAAAAAAAACCAGATTACACTCATCAACTAAAGCAAGGAGCCAAAGACTTTGGGCACTATGGTGCACTCTTAAGTTTCTAAACAGGCTCTCAGTCAAATGTAACCAAAATTAGGCTCAATCTTTAGTTTCTAAACAGATCTAGTGATGCCATGGCTGTACGAGCTCAAGCTCACCTGTCCATGGTGTTGCCATCGGGTGAGGCCAAGCTTGCCTGGGCATCGCATCGTGTCGCCATTGTTGAGCGAGTCACCCGGATCTGGCGACGCCATGCCTAGGAGAGCTAGAGCTCAAGCTCACCCAGAAATGGAGGCGCCGGCCTCATGTAGCATCGGCGATGATTGGAAAGTCATTGGAACTTCTCCTCACTTCTCCCGAGTGAGAAGGTCTTTCAATTGCAAAGCTTGGGGATTTGCTTCATCGTATGGAGGATGAAGATGAAGCAAAAAATAGGAAAAATAAAATAAAAAATAAAAAAATAAATAAAAATATTATAAAAATTATCCCGTCAACACCGATCGGCATCCACGTCGGCGCCGGCCTGTCAAAGTTGGCTGGATAAATTGAATTTGTATAAATGCAAAATGTTTATAACTAAATTATTGCAAAAAAAAAGGTTTAGAACCGAACCGACATAAGTACAAAAGGTTTATGACTAAATTGATAAAATTACAAAATTTAAGATTGAATTAACAAAATTGCAATAAGTTTAAAATTTTTTTGACAATTTTCCTAGGAAAGGAGGGAGGGTTTCCACTCTTCAATGACTATATTGAACATTGAGCAAATGAAAAATTCATGAATCATATTAAATAAATTAAAAATTCATAAATGAAATTATATGTTTGGTTAAAAGTTTAGAGATTATTTGCGTCATTTTTTTTCACTTGTTATAATCGAGGAAGGCATCATTATGGCATGATCACACCACCATTACTGTGTCCGAGTTGTCTTAGACGTGGCGGTTTTTAAAGACGCACAAATATCTGAATGGACGAGTCAGGCATGGAATGGCTGGTGATAGCCACCAGACGTGAGAGCTTTGACTCGTAGCTATGTCGCGGCGTTGACTTGGAATTTCGCAAGTCTCTCTCTTTCTCTCGCCTCTCCGGTTTCTCTGAAAACCTTTTGCGGACGAAGACCCGTCGACGTCATGGGACCGAGAGCATATTATTCTAGGAAACTGAGAATTAGGAAGGAACCAAACAACAACACTCCAAGAATGGGACTCATCGGTTCGTGTCGCGCCAAGACGCAGTACCCTCACACGCTCTTCTTTCTCGTACGTTGTCCCTGGTCTTGTCTTTTCGGTGGGAGGAGCACGCTTTTTCTGATTCAGTCCACAACGACGTCGCACGCCAGGTCTTAATCTCATGGTAGAACTTTGTAGTTCCTACACGATATTAGATGTGATTAATAGGAAGATTACGTTGAGCACTCGTCCTTGACCTAAAGTTTTCGCGCCCCTACCCAACATGTGATCGAAGATTTCTAGATTTTACGTATCGAAATGACCAAAATTCACAATCCTAGACGGGGCAAGGTGGGTGAGCCAAGCTCAAGAAAGGCATTGCTCGTTCAGGCTAGGCCTTACCCATTTTTCCCTCGAGGCCAATCAAATCGCGGATTGCTAGACTCGTGATCACGTCTACCACTGAGAATAACATTTTTGGTTAGGACGCTATGACTAGAACTAACTAATTATTGGTCAGTTGGGCCTAAAATCCAAATGATCTCATCGAGACAGGTAGCTTCCTTCCTGAGCCCGACTTTATGACGAAGGTGCAATATTTCTTTAATGGGTCATTGAGCCCAATATTCGACTGGGATTCACCCTTTGATCAGATATGCAAGAACAAGAAATTCCTTGAGACCCCTTACCCCGTGTCTGGATGAAGGAAGGAAGGAAGGAAGGAAGGAAGGAGTTATTTCCCTTGGGTCACATTTTATTTCTTCCCATGGAATGAAATCAAATGGGATCTTTTTTTTTCCAAGAATACC
Source organism: Rhodamnia argentea (assembly GCF_020921035.1). Lineage (NCBI taxonomy): Eukaryota > Viridiplantae > Streptophyta > Magnoliopsida > Myrtales > Myrtaceae > Rhodamnia > Rhodamnia argentea. Next base: position 32,707,429 of record NC_063152.1, read on the forward strand.
CTTTGCTATATATGTAAAGATGAGTAGGATAAAACCCTTTTTAGTCCATTAGTTGCTTCATTTCCCTCCCATTCCTTTCCTTTAATGTACACCCAAAGAAGAATAGGGGTAAGCAAATCAAGCCGGTTTAATTTAGAAATCGGAACCAACCGGTCTTATGCGATCGGCTCCAGGTTGCTTCTTGGAAGTGCCAATCTGGTTCTCAAATTTGAACCCTGGAACTGGCCTTCAAGAAAAGCGGCTTGATTTTTTTAGAATTTGCCGATTCGACTCAGGATATAACTAGGCAAGCCAACCTGGACCCTGGTTCCTTGTGTCAGAATTGTCGGTTTGACCAACTCGGGACAAACCGCAGGCCAAGCCGGTTCTTAGGTTGAACCAGTCTTATATGCCTTGCTTAAAAAATGATATTGAAAATGCAACTAGGAAGATGGAACCCATGGCATTGGAGAAAAATTTCGATGGTTTGCGAGTGCTACATCAGCAGCCAAGTGGCATACATGCACACTAAGCCAACTAAAAATCGTTGTGAAAACCGTACATCTTTCAATATCATCTAGATTTGTCTCTTCCTCCTCTTCCATTTGGAATCACCTCTGAGCACAACCTCCACAGTCCACGCCTCTTCTCATCATCACCACCGACGCAGTCGCCAGCCCTTCATACAGGCTAACAATGTTGCGCATCCAAGTCTAGTGTAACCATTCGCACCAATTAGGCGAGGAGTATTCGCCCAGATCAGATCGCCTGAAAAAGGAACAATTCTGGACTGGTTTCTAGAATGGCGAAAAGTGAAGGAATGAATCGAATTATGCGCGAAAGATTATAAGAGCGGTTATGGGATTTGTGTGTGTGAAGTTGCAATTCTCACAAGAGGCGCCTTCTAACATGACGGCCAGTTTAGCATCGGAACTCCAACGTTAAGCGTGTTTAGGTGGGAGCACTCTCAGGATGGGTGGCCTTTTGAAAACTATCCATCTCTACGCCAAAGGATATCTTAAGGTTCGATATGTGATAGGTCAAAGCAGAAAATACCTCAAGTGAATTAATTAATTTAGGAGGTTACACCGAGACACCCCTCTGTCATCCTTGCATGCCTTCGAATCTGGCATAGCTGAACTTCCAAATCTAGAGGCACCATGCCTTGGCCGCGAGCAACGAGGATGGCTTGTTCACATGCGATGACGGAGGGGGAGGACATGGAGTTTAGTGAACTTCCAAATCTGGAGTCAGAGCCGTCTTCGTTCTTGGCCATGGCTACAGATTTGGAAGTTCAGCCAGATCTGGAACATGAAGTGACGAGCAGCCCGTGACCCAATGAACAATAGAGCAGGAAGTGAGTCGTGCGAACTCACTGCTGACGACCACTGCTCTCCGTTGAAGGCATCTCGTCCATAGCCGTTGGAATCTCAAGATTGCCCGTCCCGACTATGGACGGGCCGGTCGTGGTTAGTTATGAACCCATTCGAGTATGGAAGATTGCCAGATGGAACTCACCGGTGGGCGCGGCGGCCACGGTAGGCGATGGGATAAGCCACATAGGCTGCCGCAGCCACCGTGACACTGGGTATGTTTATCACTGCATCTCCGTCACTTTCTCCATCCAAACTCGAGTTTCGTCCCGGAGACTTATAATTGGCATGTGGCTTGTGTTTCTATCGTCTATGAGAAAGAACCAGCACATAAGAGATAAACAGACGTAGTCCCAGCGGCTGGGGCATGGTGACGCAGAACTGGATTTCCATGAATGGCCGGCCGAAGGGTGGCTGGATGGAGGAGGAAGACAGAGAAAAATCGATTTCTTTAATTTTCTAATTTGACTTCCATATGTCAAACTAGTAAATGTTTTCTCATAACTTGGGATTTAAAATAGGCACACAAGTTCACTCAATTAAAAGGCATAATATCAAATATGTGAATTTTACAAAGAAAAATAAAACCTGCTCTTAGGTGGAACCGGCAACCGATCGGTGTGGTTCCAAGCCGGTTCCACATATGACTGGTTTGATTCTCGAATCCAATTTCTCGAAAATGGATACATAGGGTAGGTCTTAGATCTCGATCCCAAAACTACCCCACCCCGAAACCAATCACCTCTTAAAAACACATGGCATATTAAAATTTCCATTCATAGTTTTCCCCTTCCAATTTTTTTTTTTTTGGGTCCTTTTCATCCATTTTCCTTCTCACTTGAATTACCAAACAAAGTGGAGATGGCGGATAGCATAGATAACTGGAGTACTCAACTCATCCAAACCAAGCTATAACTTACAATTTTGGTTCGAGTCTGTGAGGGTGAGTTTTGGGTTCCATTTAGGAAACCCTATGGGATTTAGTTTGAGCTCAGATTTCAATTTGCGATTCTGTAAACCCCAAACCTCTTTAGTTATATAGAGAAAATACTCATTTTTTAAAAGACAAATAGGTTATTTGCATACTCACTTCTAACCACTAAATAAATTTAATGTGCCCTATCTTTTGATCACTTTGTAATTACTACATTCCTTTACTAAAAAATGCTTCACCATGCTTATTATCAGTGTCAAAATGCTAATTTAGAAAGTGATCACTAACTTTACCCATATGACTCATACGTTCTCCGAAGAGGCGCCGGTTACTATTCCACGTTATAGGCATTTATTCGTTACAAATGACAAGCACTTCTGAGGAAGTTGTCGCCACCCCACGCTACAAGAGAAAAAGAAAAAGGTTGTCTTTTGGGGCACGTGTGAGAACTGTTACGGCGCGTTTAATTTTTTTTAAACTTTTGTCCAATTGGAAGATACGCAAATGGGTGTCGAGATTTAAAGCGAAAGGGTAAGGAAAAAAAAGTAGGATTTGGCGAATGTGGAATGTCAATTTGGAATTTCCCCTTTGCGTTGACGTACAAATAATAATGACAATGTGGATAAGATTCATATGCCTAAGATAAGTTGCATTATTCTCGACTCGATTAACAACAAAATAAAGTAGTAATCAATTGCCATCTGTCCAAAGATCATGCAAAAGCAAAGATTGGGGACAAGAGTCGAGCAACCGTGGTTGAAATTGAAAAGTTGATTCATGAGATACAAAGTATTGGAATACGAATTAAAATGCTCTTTCATTTTTTGTCAACTGTTTCGCGATGCGTATCAATTCTCGGCTCATTTTTCTATAAAGTATATATCTGAGTGCGCTAAAGGAAAAGTCATCACGAGAAATCGAACAGAAATCGAATCGGCTTTGTCGATTTTATATCGACAATTCTTTTCAAGTTGGGCTGTACCCAACCGCTTGTCCAAAAAGTGTTTGTAACGAATCGTGTAGGCGATTTTGGTTTATTATTAGGAATTTTAGGTCTTTATTAGATAGCTGATACTTTAATCAATAATTTAAACAGCGGAATCTTACTACTATGCATGTGTTCTTACATTGTGTAACTTATGTTTTCGTCGCATAGTCATGGGGAATTTCTTTTGTTGATGTCTTGTCTAATACTAGAAGTAAATAGTCCGAAGTTGATATGAAGCACATCTGAGCCAATATATATGAAGCACATTACACATATACGGGCATTAATAGTTTAGACGAAATTCCAATAACAAAGTTTGATTTGAATTGAGATTTTTCCAAGTTAGACAGATTAATCAATCAAATCGGGAACGCCCTTTACTATTCTCTCCAGCTAGTTTGATAAATGCTTGATGTCGTGTAATATTTATTTTTGGGTTTTATACATTAATACCGAAATTATTTGGTGCACCGGAAATATCCATATCATGAATAAATTCTTTTAGATGGGGATTGGGGACACTCTTCTTGTTTATCTTCTCTCTTCTTCTTCTTTTTTCCTTTTTCCATTCTTTTTATTAACTATCTAAAAATGGGAATTATATTTTAGTGCACTCAGATTCAGAGTTCTCAATACAACGTGACATGGTACGAGAACAATGATTCAATCCAATAACGAAGTTAGAGAATTTAGGCCTAATCCTAATACTACTTATCTAATAAAATACATTGTTGTGCATTGAGACAATCAACTCGATTTGATTGCTAAGTCACCTTGACCTTTTTCCTAGGGCTTCAAATGTCCATTTCTGCACAAGTTGTCAAGCACATTTTGGTTTCCAATCTTTATCCATGCACGATGAACTACTTTTATATAAAAATATCGATTATAAAAGACCTAATTGGAAGCAGAGAGGATCTGATTTGCCAATAAAGTCAAGAAGCCAAGATATGGGGAACCCACCATGATGGCCACCTTATTTTTCTCCACATTTCCTTAATGCCCTATTTTTGTCACTATAAAATGGGGTTCTCCGCCAATCCTAGTTCCTCAGAATCAAAAGCTTAGAGCAAGATGAGGAAGATCAAAGTGAAGTCTTTTTCCCCCCCTCCCCCCAAGGCAAATTGGGTTGCTCACTCTCCCTCAAGAGCTTCTCATCCTATGTCTCACGTTTCGCTTTTTGATGTGAAATTCATGGGCTTAGAAGTAGAAGCCCTTGAGGGAGAGCTAGCAAGCTTTGTCTTGCTTCTGCCAAAATTTTCGTTCAAGGTTGTGTTTTGACAGAGTTATAGGAACCAAGGCACTTCTCTCTTTGCCCTCTCCTTCAAAGACTTCCGACCATGGCCGGTCTGATTAGTCTGTAAAGATCACGCGGTCGGAAGTCTTTGGGGAGAGGGCAAAGAATGTGTCTTGATCGAGCCCGTGGGTGAAAAAAAGATAGTGCGACCTACGGGGAACAATCAAAGCATGTACGCGATGGTTCGGCATTGCTCACTCTCCTTCAAGGGCTTCTGTATTTTGCCCGCCTTGGCGATGAGGTTTTTGTCCGGATGCAATCCATGTCGCCTACCGGTCATGGATTTCTCGCTTTCTCGCAGCAGAAAACCGAGGTCCTTGGGGAGAGTGGATAATGTTGTAAGCCGTGTTTGGGCCGAAGAGAAGCCGTACCACTCACCATGCATTGCTTAGGTGCATCGCAGGTAATTACCAGCTTTTCATCTTTCTCTTGTTTTAAGGTTTTGACAACGTTGTAGTTATCAGTTTCAGACAAAATGCTGGCATGGGTTCCAAGCTGATGAGAGGACGCAGAAAAGCTGTATTTATTCCGTTATTGTTCCTAGTTTTAGCAGCAAAATGCTTCCATATTGTCGATGGCTGCTCTAGCAGCTTATCAGATATATGTAGTAGCATTCTTTTAGTGCTATATAGACTTTCCTTTAGGGTTGATTAATTCTTTTTGAGTCTGTTCACTTTGTCAACAATGCAAAAGAGAAAAGAGGAAAATGACAAGAAAAACCAGCTAGATTAGATAGTAATTGCCTTTCAAGACCACTCAAAGATAGTATCAATTTTATATCTGTGACTTCATTTTGGACAATGGTCTGCTCAAAACAACAACCGAAGCTTTTTCTTCGACGATAAACTGTAGGCCTTTGCGTGATATTCAGTGAATGCAATAAGGTGTATCGCTGTAGTCGCTCTTTCTTTGAGCAGCGAGCTTGACCCCGTGATCAAATGGTGATGGTGACCGCCCGTTATGCCGATTGGATAGCCTCCCTCTCGGTTTTCTGACTCGGACTCATACTTGCATTTGTTTGGCGAAAAGCTTTTTCGCAGCATAGTTTATTTTGATGGTCGAGTGCTTGTGCACGAATGAAATCTTTATGGTCGTCCACTAAGTACCAAAAACTACACTATCTAATTCTTTCCAGTAATTGCTTTTCGGCGAGCAAAACCGCCTTCAACATAAAAAGATCTCGTGAAAAATATGGTGGAGCATGTCAAGAGTTTTCACGAGATTTGAATGGTGAACTGCCCGTGACAGTCGTTTTAGCACTGCAAGGATGATATGTGCCGGGTTCAATGTCGCTAATGTCGCTGAATCATAATATGCAGATTCTCTAGGAGGAAATTGTTAAAACGATAAAGATTGAAGATCTTTCTAATTCAAATATATTAGGAAATATGGCTGAGTTGTGCGATATTCATAGTTACCAAATTCATGATTGTCACACATTGCATCGTTCTCTATTAAAGGATAATAAATCCTCCCCAAAGAAAACAAAAGATGAATTGGGGATTTACCGCTATGGATGTAAGCTTCCAAGAGACTCCTTTTCTCTTGGTTGTCTGGACCACGTTAATTATTGGGTGTTCCTCTTCTCTTCTTTTATCTCTTTTTATTATCATTAAAACATGGTATCATAGTGAGATTCGATCCTAAAGTCGGCTCCTTTGTCAATGCTTCCACTTGTCCGTTAGTGACAGAGAATCCGATTGTTTTTTTGTGGTGGTTTTTGGGTTGCGCAAAGGGCAATCATCCTCAACACACCTTCATTGGATTCGATTGTTCCTAGATAAGTTTGCTGAATTTTGTGCTATCTTTCTATTCAACACGATGGTTGATAATAGTAAATCTATTTCCAAGATGTCAAATAAACTTACGACTATTATGTTAAATGGGTGTAATTATTTGCCTTGGTCTAGAGCTATCTCTATAGCTATTGGGGGCATATCAAAGTTGGGTTATGTGAATGGTCTTATCAGAGCACCCGTAGCTACGGATGCGAAATTTGCTGAATGGCAGGCAAATGATAATATAGTCATGTCTTGGTTGTTTAATTCAATGGAATCTCAAATTTATTAGATATTTGCTTATTCAGAGATTGCTAAGTCCCTATGGGAGTCTTTGAAGGATATGTATGGAAATGTTGATAATGCATCCCGTGTCTTTGAGTTGCAACATGAGCTTGCTCATACCGAGCAAGCATCTAATCAAACATTCACCGAACATCTTGGTAATATGAAAAAGAAGTGGGATGAATTGCGACAATATCGACTACTTGCCCAGATCGTTGAGGTTTATGCCCAGCGTGAAGAGCAGGAGAAGATTTTTCAACTTTTGGCTAGTCTTAGGCTTGAATATGAAGATCTTAAGAGGCAAATCCTAATGAGTTCTACTCTTCCCAATTTTTCTACCGCTATTGTTCAAAGGGAGGAAACTCGTCGTCGTGTAATGACTCCCGATTCTAAGAAAGGGGAGATTTGGTTGAGAATTCTGCCCATGTTGTTAAAAGTAATCGCTCTGGTTTTGATGAGAGTCGCTCTGGTTTTGGTACTAAAATTAATCGCACTAGTTTTGGCGACAATCGTTCTAGTTTTGGTAAAGGCAAAGGCAAAGGTTGCAATAATAAATTTCATTGTGATCATTGTGATAAGGATGTTCACTCTAAGGACCGTTGTTGGGAGCTTTATCCTCATCTTCGGCTTAATAACGATAAAGGGGTAGATGCCAAGGTTGCAACTCATACTCAAGGCTCGACATCTGATTTTCAAGCCTCTTTGAATAAAATTGCTCTTCAACCGCAGCATCTTATCCAAGCTGGTGGCACAATATCATTTGTCTCTGATTCTAGCAATCCGGCTCAATCTAGTAATTCCCTAGCTCTTATGACTTTATCTCCAAAGAATTCTTTTATTGTTGATTCGGGTGCTACTGACCATATGTGCATCATCTTTATCTCCAAAGAATTCTTTTATCGCAATAATAAATTGACGGTGCCTTGTCCTTTAACCGGAACTTGAGTTCCATTAGCCATAGTAATCGGACCACGAGAACTCTCATCAACAACACAAAAATCAGATAATCCATAAGAAGTGCTGAAAGTATTCCAAGAATTTTGCAGTATGGTTCGCACTCAATGTGGTTGCCACATCAAGATTCTTCGAATTGATAATGGGACAGAATATACAAATCATCCTTTTGAATCATTTCTGAAGTCCTTGGGGATTATTCATCAAACTTCCCGTGTCGGCACCCCTCAACAAAATGACATAGCCAAGCGAAAAAATCGTCACCTACTTGAAGTGACAAGAGCCCTATTATTTCATGGTAATTTTCCCAAGACATATTACTCGGATGCGGTGCTCACTAGTTGTTACTTGATTAATCGTCTCCCCAGTAAAATATTAAGCTACAAATCTCCAATGGAGGTGCCTATTGGCCGAACTATGAATATTTCACATCTTCGAATATTTGGGCGTATTTGTTTTGTTCACTTTTCAGGAGGAAAACTTGATCCTCGTGCTCGTAAGTGTGTTTTTATTAGTTACTCCTCTGTTAAGAAGGAGTATAAATGTTTTGATCCATCTACTAATAAGGTTTTTATCTCACGTGATGTTGTCTTCGATGAGAATCACATGTTTTTTTCTAGCAAGGATCAGCTTCGGGGGGAGAATAGTGGTACTGAATTAAACCATAATGAGTTCGATGTTGAAGTTGCTCCCTTTCCGATTGTGAGCGGTCACATTAGTAATAATATTAGTGGTTCTGATCTTGCTTCATAGCAAGTGGATGAAACCGTTGAAATTGAAGAGCATGCACCTGTTCCCGCCGCGCATGCTCCTATTTGAAAGACCACTCAAGTTTCACAACCATCTACCGGACTTCGTGACTTCATCACTTATCATTCTGCTTGATTTCCTATACGGGATTATATTTGCTATGGTAAAGTTTCTCCCGCCTTCCATGCTTTTTTGTTAGCTGTTGATGCTCAAAAAGAGCCTGCTACTTTTCTTGAAGTTAGAAGTTCTCAATTATGGCGAGATGCTATGAAAGAAAAGCTAGAAGCACTTGATAAAAATCACACTTGGGATATCGTCACCTTACTTGAAGGAAAGCGCTCCGTTGGCTGCAAATGGGTATATAAAATTAAATACAAGAACAATGGTTGCATAGAGCGTCACAAGGCAAGACTTGTTGCCAAGGGCTACATGCAAACTTATGGCAAAGATTACAAAGAAACATTTGCTCTTGTAGCAAAAATGAACACGGTGAGAGTACCGATATCCATAGCAGTAAATTGCGATTGGCCACTCTTTCAAATGGATGTTAAAAACGCGTTCTTACAAGGTGAACTGGAAGAAGAAGTTTATATGAAGATTCCTCCTGGACATCCCTCGGAAAATCAACCCAATGCAGTATGCAAGCTTAATAAAGCTATCTATGGTCTCAAACGGTCGCCACGTTCTTGGTATGGGAAATTAAGTTCGGTTCTTGAAAGTGTGGGTTTCAAAAAGTGTGATTCGGATTCCTCCTTAATTGTGAAGCGGAATGTCAAAGGAACAATAGTTGTTCTTATTTACGTGGATGATATAGTTATTACTGGTGATAATATTCATGAAATCGAGGCTCTTAAGCGGCACTTGAATGTACAGTTTGACATCAAGGATTTGGGACACTTGCGTTATTTTCTTGGTATAGAAGTGGCCTAGTCTAGTAAAGGATTATTCATCTCTCAAAGAAAATATGCTCTTGACTTGTTAAAAGAGATTGGGAAACTTGGAGCTGCTCCCGCTAAATCTCCCATGGATTATAACAGTAAGTTTGTTGACAACATTGCTCATTTACCCGATATTGGACGATTTCAAAGGTTGGTTGAACAGTTGATCTACTTAACCATTACTCAGCCAGATATTGCTTACGCCTTGAGTTATGTAAGCCGATTCATGCATGCTCCTACCGAAGGACATATGGTGCTTGTGGATCGCATACTTCGATACCTAAAATCTAATCCAGGTCGGGATATTTTGATGAAGAAACATGGTCATACTGGTATTGTAGGGTATACTGATGTGGATTGGGCTGGGAACCCTATGGACAGAAAATCAAATACGGGTTTCTGCACTTTTGTAGGCGGCAACTTAGTCACTTGGAAAAGTAAAAAGCAAACTGTTGTGGCAAGGTCCAAGACAGAGGTCGAATACAGAGCCATGGCCTCAACTACAAGTGAAATGGTTTGGCTTCGTTTGCTTGTGTAAGAATTGGGATTTGAAACCCCTAGGTCTCCTATGAAGTTATTTTGTGATAATTAAGCCGCAATCCATATCGCTTCAAATCCAATTTTTCATAAATTGACAAAACATATAGAAGTCGATTGTCACTTTGTTCGTGAGAAAGTTCAAGACAAGACAATTGAAACTCCTTATATCGGTAGTGATGAGCAACTTGCGGATATATTCACCAAGGCTCTTGCTAAAGGTGTTTTCCAAAATATGGTATTCAAGCCGACCTCCGAGGACGTTTTCACTCTAGCTTGGAGGGGGAGTGTTAAAACGATAAAGATTGAAGATCTTCCTAATTCAAATATAGTAGGAAATATGGCTGAGTTGTGCGATATTCATAGTTATCAAATTCATGATTGTAAAGCATTGCATTGTTCTCTATTAAAAGATAATAAATCATTCCCAAAGAAAGCAAGATGAATTGGGGATTTACTGCCGTGGATGTAAGCTTCCAAGAGACTCTTTTTCTCTTGGTTGTCTGAACCACATTAATTATTGGGTGTTCCTCTTCTCTTCTTTTATCTCTTTTTATTATCATTAAAACAGAGATTATTTTTCAAGAATAATTTTCATGTCGATTGCCGAAAGCAAGTGGAAGTGCCGCTTCCGCTTCGTAGTTGTTCCCAGCGGCGAGAGAAGAGAGAACAGAGCACGAAAGGCTCGCCCCTGTCGTGATCATGGTGACCGTGAGGATGGGGGTTGACCTGAATTGTCAAGAAGTTGAGGATGTTTTCGAATGTTTTCTGAAGAGACGATAATGATTTAAGGAAGTTTTTTAGAGTTCGATTCGATGTGAGTTTGGCTTTACATGGACTTCGTCTTATGTTTATATGCTTTCAAGTTTCCTACATATACGTATAGCATATTAGCACTTGTCCTAATCAGCATCGTAGAATTTGTTGCACTCTCCTGCCATTTGATCTGGAGAGAAGTTGAATCATTTTTGTCTTGATAGAGCATTGGTTCATGCATTTTGACAGCGAGACTAGAATAGGACTGTGATGGAATATAGTTATTCTCGCTCTAAGGGTGTGTTTGGTAGCATGGATACAAAGCCAGATAGGATAAAATTTATTATATCCAGTATTTTGGGACGCCTCGAATGGGATAAGCATACACCAACAGTGCCTTGCTACTCTACGGTGCCATCATGGTGTAATTGTCGACCACGGTTTGGTAGTCACCGGGGAGTTTTGCGCTACATTGAAGGCGTAGTGGCCGAATCTAGGCAAATCAGGCCATCACGAGCACCCAGTGGTGATCGACCCCACAGCGACGGCGACAACCACAGTTATTGTCACTCGTCGATGTGGTGCATTGGATTTGAGCTACGCGGTCCATTGGATTTGTGGTTCGCGGTTGACCCTCAAGCCAAACTTGTTTTCTGTCGTGGTGCTGCCCATGGTCAGGCAATCCGTTCTATGATTTATCCCGTCATTGATCAAATAAGATGTAGGACATGACAAGTCCCATCATTGTCTTCGCAACTCAACGTGGCTAATAGTATGAATTGGCGAAAAGTATGGATTAATATGGTTGAAAAGCGAACGGTTTTATTTTCTTGGGTGGGGAATGTCGAATGATCGTTGATAGATTAGATTCCCATATCATGTTATGAAATAATTTTTGGTACGAAGTTTGATATATCTAACGTTGCTTGTGGGTACAACATTGTAATCCTAAGTCAAAGATGAAAAACTCGTGCGCCTCGATGATCATTTATATTTCGTAACAGCAGAGTTAGGCCGGACAGTTTTGCCTATGACTCGAGTTCCAACATAAGCCGAACCGATAACGAAAAGATTTTGAAAGAATATAGTCATAACATTAGTCTACGCATGCGCTTGGAAGCACAAAGGATTACAATGATTCAGCATGCTGAACAATTTTCTTCATTTAAATCAAGCTAGTTACGAGATTTTCAGGAGTAGGTAGCACACGAAACACTTTGGGAGACACTAGTCAGCTCCGAACAGGGGGATGGGCTCACCTTGAAAGCGGCCCCGCTCACGTCCGAGCACAACCAAGGAGCTTCTCTCGGCCCTGGCTTGCCACGGAGGTTGATATTAGAAAGGCACACACCGGTGAAAGGGGAGTCCTTTATGCCTCGTATAAGACCCGCCTGTTGAACATTTGTTCCCCACACGCCCTTTATCAAGATGCCTTTCACAACCGGAAGAGCATTTGGGTCGTACTTGTCGTCAGGATGATCTCCAACGTCGCCTGAAATCTTTATCCCCTTTCTTGCGGTCTCCACGTATACATCGGAGAAGGTTATGTTTCTTATGAAACCCCCTCTGCCAGTATTTGTTTTTACATGGATTCCAACACCCACTTTGTACAAGTTGATGTTTTCAGCCAGGACATTCTCTACCCCACCAGAGGTTTCACTTCCTATTGCAATACCACCGAATGGGGATGATCCTGTTAATCTGCGGATGGTGATATTCGAGCTTGGGCGACCATAGGCAATACCATACTCATCCCACCCACTTTTCACCGAGACAAGATCATCTCCAACAGAAATGTACGAATCCTCTATGCAGACATTTGAGCTTGAATCTGCATCATCGGGTCGATGAGAAAAGAAGGAATTAATTTAGCAAGTCAATAAGAAAATCTCAACATGAGGGAGCAATTTCATAGCTACTCAAATGTAGGCGCAAAGTGAGTCTCTGCTTAAGTTCGATGTTTGATGGACGAACATGCGAGGTAAGATACAAGCAACGATCGCCTGCTAAATTGCTGCTTGATGGTACTTTTTCAACTCCTCCTAGTTTTCTAAGACTGTCTAATAAGAAAAGAACTGACTTAAGAATTACATATAAAATTACCAAAATACCAACAGAGCGTAATCATATTAATATACCAAATTTTTCATCCCAGAGACTCTACTCATCAGTAGTCTAACTAGTGGCCTGAGCTAAATTTAATGCATCAAACTCCAGAACATAGTTTGTTCAATATAAACAGTAGAACAGTCCTTCCCAGTCAAACACCCTAGCTCAGCTGTGAATTAAGGACTTCTATGTCCAAAAGATGCACTAAATAACAGGTCAAGTCCCATCATAAAGTTTACCTGGATCGATTCCATCTGTGTTGGGAGAGTCCAATGGAGCTAATATGGTCACATAACGGACAACCACATTGCTGCAAGAAGAATTGGGCAATTACGAAAATTAGTGTCCAAAGTACCCCGTGTCAATCAAGTAATTACTGTACCCTCAAGTTTCGGAACCTTTGGACTTCAATGTACTACAAAAATAAGCTTCAAGTACCTACAATAAACAGGATGGATATTCCAAAATGGAGAGTTCTGGAAAACCACATTGGAGATTATGATGTCTCTGGAATTAACCAGTTCGATAAGATTTGGTCTGGTAAAACTGAGAGTTCTCTGCCTCCACATGTTCCACCAGACATCTCCTTGGCCATCTATTGTCCCGTTCTCACCTACACAAACAATTGTCAAACTTGTCAAGTACATTTAGATGTCATTTAAAAATAATTGAGAAATTTGCTAGCAGATGTTACTTCCGTCTCAACAGGTAGATGTTTTTATTCCAAGTAGAATGACAGGTTCATGACAATGAATAAGTGATGGCTCAAGGGATGTGGCAGAACTTGTGTCCCTAAGCCAATTTTGGGTATGAGATCCCAACTAACCAGTAGTTCAACAAATGACTCAATCTCCTAGTGCATTCCGTTGGAAAGATAAAAAAACCTCATGTAAACGTAATTGCTCAGACGATAACAGAATAGGAATTTTTCTAAGCCATGCCGGATAAATCTGCAATAGTCGTATAATATGCCAAAGCTACTCTCCTTCAGAGTAACTCTATTTAGCTAACTAAAACAGCTAGTGCTGGCAAAAATAAAAGAGAAGCAAACTAGTTGAGACAACTCAAAGATCCAAGTTGGGACTTGGGGACCCACCGTCCCCTAGTTCGCAAGGGAACTTGCGACACTCCAGTAACTATGACAGCCTTTTTCAATGGAGCTTGAGCTCATATGGATCGCTCTCATAAGCTATGCTAAGGTTGAGATACAATCAAACTAGTACAAACTCAAGTTTTGTTGTTAAATCACATTGCTTAGGATACCTACCAGTGATTATCACGTCTTGAAGGCCATCTCCATGAATGAAGCTCATATATCTTCCTCCAGGGCGCTCCCTGCCTCTTCCATAAGACGGCAATGGCGCAATTAGTGGCCAATTTGAGGTATCCTGAAGAAGGATAAGATAGACAAAATCAAGAATGGCCAAGGGACGCAAGTATAGTTGTATAGAGTACCCAAGTTTGATCCTAAATTGTGTGTTCTTGATTACTAACTGTGTGCCATGCAGCACCAGGGTTGTAAATTCCAAAGAGCTTAAAAAAGATCAGAGTATAACCAGGACAAGTCCACGAGAAGCATTTAAAGAAAAATAGTGGATTAGGCACAATGGATGTATTGATTCTCGTTACAAACAAACACTTCTGGGCCTCAAGCACTGTTCACCGAATGGAGTGGAATAGTGGCTTAGGAAGTGGACAGTCACAAAGATAAGACAAGTTCAACTCCTCACCACCATGCTTCATGCCATCTCACTAGGTATGCTTTGAAATGCAATTCATATACACAAACAAGTACTCAATCTGCAAACCAGCAGGGGTCAAGTTTCCTTCGCCATTTGCCATAGATTACGAAGACAGAAAAAAAAAATCAGTGCAATGCCTCTCTTCAGTATACGATTGGGTGAAAGGAGCCCACACAAGTTTCAAATGCTGCACATGATGCTTGTCGGGTTTTCCTAGATTACAGAACGAAGTACTTCGATATGATCAGAGGGTATAAAATCCCTGATCGGCTCTCCAACAATCTATTATTTCTACCCCAAGTTGGATGAGTGCTATCAAGCCTCCCACCAACCTCTTTTATCTTATGCAGTCCCATCTCCTGACCCACCAAGTTGCACCAGACCTTTATCCCTTTGTTGATATATTGCTACAACCATCTCCGTATAAGTTATAGAAAACGCCGTACCAAGATAAACGTTGTCTGCATCAGACACTAGCACAAAAATGGTGGGACAAATTATCAAATACATGCGAATACTCGCAAAATAATTATCAACATCTGCAGGTGCAAAGGCGCGTCCTGAACCACAGAACTCGCATCTCCTTTCATCGGATACCCAAATTTCTGGCCTTTACACACACAGAGAGACTCCCCATGTTACGAACCAATCAAATCGCACAAGAACAGTTCAACGTGAACATGAGATATCGCTCTAATTATTCGTAATTTCCAGATTCAACAAAGAATCGGCTTCTACTCGTACCAAACCGCGGAAGTTACCTGAGTGGCTTTGATGACAGCGCCTTTGGCCAAGTAAAGCGTCATGTGGCTCGTGAGGTTGAAGCTCTCCGTCAAGTACACCCCGGGAGGCACGTAGAGCAGCGTGCCGCCGGGCCGGTGCAGGTGCCGAATCCGGTACACGGCCTCCCTGAACGCCTTGGTGTTCAGCGTCCGCCCGTCGCCGACGCCGCCGAAGTCCGCAATGGAGATCCTGCCCACGCGGTCGCTCATCGGAACCATGCCGGAGCACGTGACGACCTCCTCCTCCGCAGCCACCGAGACGCCGGCCAGCAGCGCTGCGACGGCGACGAGCAGGACGAAGGCCGAGGCCGACGGCCGCGGCATTCCCGCGCTCTCGGCGGCTCCTGGAGGTAAAACGGTGGCGAAGAGCGAATGTGAGGCGAGGGAAGGCGCGACGGACGATGAGAGAGATTGAGATTTGGTCGGTGGTTTAGTGGGGGGATTGGGTAGGACTGGAGATGGATTTGGTGGGCGGATCAAGCCGAGGAGGACAGCGGAGAAGAGTCCAAACGAAGCTTTTCAACGGAGGTGACGATTTAGTTAAGGAGAGTAATGAGAGGAAGATGTGAGCAGTTCTGGAGAGAGTAAAGCCGATCAAGAAGAGGACAAAGCAGAGAGAGAGAGAGAGAGACAGAGACAAAGAGACAGAGAGACAGAGATTAATGCATTGATTGCGAGACTGAGAGCTTTGTAGACTAGCTCTTAGTCGCCGACAAGACACGTTGTCGAGTGGCCGCTGGTTTTATCACATCTTTGGCTACGAAGCAGCGGAAATAACCGGACCAGCCTCGCTCGGACCAATGACACAAATGACAGAGTAATCCAGCAAAATCGGTCGTCATCTAAGAGCTCAAACTCTTATAACAGTGCACATTGGATGATACTGACTCTGATAAGATGTTAAATAGTACAATTTAAAAACTTAAATTGATAAATAAAGAGATATCACATGAATATAAAAAGTATACATGACTCGTTCATAATTGATTTGGAACGACGATTTCAAGAAGTTGGTATGTATTCAGACAAATTATACTCCTATCAATTTTTTTTCTTGGTCGGATACTCTCATCACAAATAAGTAAGCAAATGAATAAAGATGGCCCCTCCTCATGGACACGAGATGGAATAGAATATGCCCATGTTTCTCAATTAGCAAATTCGCACTGGTTCGCTTGAAGACGTGCACTGCGAGTTCGTGGGGATGAACCCGAGATTCGAGGTGAGCATGGACAACGGGCTGTGATAATTTGCTTAAGATAATGGGAAATTGGGAACCCGATGTCTTTTGGCCTTTTGTTTAGGCGGAGGCGGGCCTAGCTGTGATTCCTTTCTCCTTTTCTTTTTACCTTTTTCTTTTTCCTATCCTTATTCTTTTTTACAGAAAAAGAAAAAAGAGAGGGACGGATGTAGAATGTGCATGGCATAGAAATCAATTTCTAGCGAGAAATTATTTTTTCTACTCTACTTCTACGCAAAAATTAATTTTTCTACTTCTTGAGAGAAGTATTTATTTTTTTTTTTTGCTTCTTCAAGCGGCTCCAAAATTACTTCTGGAGCAACAAAAAAAAAAATCTCCAAAAAAGTAGAGAAATGAAGTTACGTAACCAAATAAATTTCTGTTTTAGAAGTTGCGCCCGAATTTCTACTCTAGAAGTGTTGTCTTATGAACGTAAAGCTAAATCCCAACAGGGTTAATGACATAACGCCTAATGTTTAATATGAAACTTAAACTTTTAATTTGTCTAATGTAGTCCTTGAAATTTTGTTAAGTGTTCAATCGACTCCTCGAATTACTATATCTCTATATTCAATCTAATCCTTGGATTATCCAGTTCATGAACCAAATTGAACAAATTAAAAGTTCGGGGACTACATTGCATCTTAGGTTAAAGTTCGGAGATCATACTGAACAAATTAAAAGTTTAGAGATCGTATTGAAAATTATGCTAAAATTGATGGACCATTTATGTTATTTTACCTTCCTAATACAATCATTCATGATACCATAAACTCACAAATTACAGGAAATTCTTGCTAAATCGACATTTTTTTTTTTCAGAAGAGCTTCTCGCTTTCAACTTTTTTCCACTTTCGAAATTTTGCGGTGCTTTTCAACTTGGACTTTTGTTACATGATGAACGCCCGAAACCTTACCAGCTAATAAGACAAATAATGTCTACCTTCTTCAATCTATCGCGAATAAACATTTTTAAGGCTCCGTTTGTCGTGTGAAAAATAAAAAATTTAAAAAATCTTTTTCTAAAAGTAGTTATATATAAAATTTGAAATAATCAGTCGATGGTAGATATTTTTATTACCGATAATAATTTATGTATAAATATATGCGTAGATGATAAAAATATTTTTTCGTTTTGTCAGAGAACATATTTTGAATTTTTATAATTTTTTTTTTGCAAAATAAATGGAACTTAAAGTTCGAAATTTGCAGAGTTTTCTTCATGCACTTTATTTAATATAGCCGAGATCCCATCTCTGCACTGTTGCTGCGACTTTGCTAGTCAGAGGCCCCATCGAAAGTGGCGATTTGGGATGAATAAATTTATTATTGTCTTATATACCGCCGTGAATTTTTTTGTCAGGATTATTATATTATCTTCGTTATTCTGTCTTCATTCTCTTTTCTGGTTTCGGCTTTCTTGAAGTTCAAACAAAGAATGTGGAGAGCCGATTTAATGTTGTATCCATTATTTTAAAACCGGCGAGACAGATGGCCCGCTGTCTTAGCAAACATCGATCGGGTCGGACACCGAAATTAACTAAACATGTTTCTGGGTTTACCCCCGCACTCTCTCTCTCTCCCCCACGAAGACAGGCCGGCGGAAAATGCGCAAGCTGCATCGTCTTACGTTTATTCAGAGACCATTTCGTATACCTCGTGGCAGAATCGTACCCATATGATAAAATGACACAAATAATTCCTAAATTTATTAGAATGTAACACATACTCTTTATCGATAGGAAAGCATGGAGATCTCGCTTACTCTTTATCGATAGGAAAGCATGGAGATCTCGCTTCACGATGAGAAAGCGGAGGTCCGAGGAAGCTACCCTAGACACTAGAGGGCTTTTATAATTTGAGTCCATATTTTCGAATTTGTAGTTTGGATTTTGACTCATGAATAATTATTGCTATATGTACTTTTTTCTTTTTAATCGAGAGATCTAACAAGAAGTGCAATATACTATTTACAGTGAAATCATCCAATAGATGTAACCCTAATTAAAAGGGTGAACCAAAATAAAATTTCGTGTCTCGATTTTTCTTTTTTGCTTTTATGCTTCATTTCATTGTGATTGTGCATATAATCCTAATAGGATTTTGGTCCAACGTGCAAATGTCGTCCCTAGATTTTTAATTTGTTCTACGCGGTTCCTAAATTTTGGTTCAATATGCATTGTCATCCTCGAAAATTTAAACATTTTAATATAGTCTAGGAACAAAATTAAAAAATTTTGGTTGTCCATGGATCATATTGAATAAACTAAAAGTCTATGAACAACATCACATATTGAGCCAAAATTCAAGGACTATGTTGCACAAAAGAGAATCGCTTTGGAAAGAAGGACTCGTTCTCAAGCGAGATGAACAAGGTAAAGGTAAGTTGTCCGGCTTGACTCTATTCATTGAGCTCTTAGCTTTTCTTCTGGTGCTTCACTTGGTTACGTGTGCTGTCTATACTCTTGGGTGGAAGAAAGAGCACAGCAATCAGCCCCTACTTTCCAAACCTTTCATTATGGACTCTCCTACTGTTGACACCTAAATTTTGATTTTTCTTAAATTATTTATTTTCACAAAAATGAGAATTAGCCTTGATTCTCACAAAAAAAATTAGTTTTCATGTATTGCTATATAACTTAAGCATGCATTGCATTTGTGTTATTTCGCGCCGATGATAGGATTTGGATTCGGATTGACATGCGGAAGACCGGAGCCCATATTCCATAATTCGGCCATTACAAGGGAGCAAGTGTCGAAAATCACAAGGCCTTAGGGTCTAATTTTCAGTCCACTAAATTTTGATTTCGAAAAAGGCCTTTTAATTAAAGTTTACTAATCAAAATAAGGCCAAAACTCAAGCCCGCATTATCAGATTTTGACCTAGGGTTTCTCTATATAAACATGGCTAGGTCACATGAAAGAGAGGAGGCCACAAAATTTCAACACACGGCACGAAAGGGAGATCGGAGGGGATTGAGGATTCACGACCATTGGGGAGTTTTCTCACGGGACCGCTTGGGAAGAATTCCCCGATGCTCAGAGGAGAAGATTCATGAAGAAAAAGGAAGTGGGAGCTGTGATTAAAAAATCACATGGAGACAAAAGGAGCATCCATGCAGAATCATCCAAGAGAGACTTCACCATATGAGGAGAAGTTTTCCTTTCTTCGTTTGTTTTCTTCTACTTTGATTATTAATTGTGCAAACCCTCCCAGAAAGGTTTTTCTTTTGATCTTTATCTGTAATGTCCATGAAAGGGACGATTCAGGACTTTCTAAGGCTCATTGAGAAAGTGTATGCGAGAGAGGATCGGACGAGAAACGGGACTCTAGCGCGCACTCGATACATAACGGAGCACCACCCTTCGCGGTCCCTTTTCGTCAACGCTTGACGTCCTCTAGTAGCCACGGTCCAGCTTGAGCATGGCCGTACATCCGACGACCAGCCATACCTCGACGGCCGCAATTTCATGTACGAGTTTCCCCACGACGACGCCGCTTGGCACACCGAGTCGATCACCAAATTGAGCGTTCACCTCGTTCGGTCCGAGCAATACTTCTGCAGTTGTTTGCATGCTTGACGAAAAGGGTTGGTTTGGTCTAGTTTCGTTTGCAAGTTTTATTGATACGGTGGTACCTCCCAAGTTCTTTTTTTTCATAAATTCTTTACATGTACTCATGTTTCCTTGGTCACTTGTCAATCACCCATAATGCGGCATGCTCGAAACTCATGCAAGAACCCTCTCGGACATTATGGGATGAATGAAAGATCACATTTAGTCAACACTGCAGAGGAGGAGGACGTGCACAGAACCCGGGTTGTTTGACACTAGGCCATTGACATGAATCCGCACCAAGAGCCATTGTGAACACTCTTTTGTCCGCAAAAGTTGTCGTCCACCATATCCGCAAGCTTCTCGACGATCCAAGTTCAAATTTTGGAAAGCCAATCTCAAGATAAGTCAAAGTTCTAATTTTTTTTTTTATATCAAGGTTATCTTGCTTTTCATAATCCGAACTTGTTTGAATTGCTCGATTATCTACAAGGATTCCTCTTGCCTAAACTTGAGTTATCTAAAATTTTGAGCAAATCTTGTGGATAAAGTACATATCTTTGAATGCGACTTTTAGATATATTTGTTGGATTTTAGATATATCTCATGACTTGGTTTTCGAGTAAATCTAAATCCCGAACGTTATCTTGAAAAGATTGCACATGTCTTTTGGAATATTCGGATTATCTTATATCCGAATTTGAAATCTTTTCGGAAATCGTAAGCATGTCATAACTCTTGCGGATAAGATTGCCTTGAACTAGAGTTATCTCTTTCTAACTTGGGAATTATCTGAAATACTTTCAAAATCTCAAAAGATAATCTCTCGAATTTTTAAAGATGGGAATCCTTTTCAGATAAAGCAAGATTACCTACCAATCTCAACATCCGCATGTGATTTTCGAAATTCATAGGTGATTTGGTGTTTATTTTATTTTGTATTGTAATATCTAATCATTTGATTGTCTGTTTTTGATTTGTTATAAAATTTGCACATCTTTAAACAAACATGCCCATAATATATGCTCCCTATGTGCCTAGACCCTTCGGAAAAATTAAATCACATGCCTTAGCCACGATCTCGTGGAATGGGATGTGATTTAGTACTGAAATTCGTGTTACGCCCTTTGACAAGAAGGGACGTTGTTTTTCTATACACATATCCGCATATCGGCTCGAATCCTCGAGGATGTAGCGGATAAAATCTCGCTCTAACCCGGATCTTTGGGAATGAGAGGATTTTCGGAAAATTCGAAAATTAAAAGGTATATTATGGGCATTTTTGTTTATTTTTGTTCAAATTTTTGATTGCTTTTGAATGTTTTCTTTTATTATTGAAAATACCAAAAACTCATCCTTTGGGCGCTTAATATATGGTCTTCATGTCACATTTTTTCAAATTAATCAAGATCGTTCAATTCACATTAATCAATCGGATAAGGCTTTTTCATAAAATTGGTACCGAAAGGGCGCTAATTTTTCAATTAGCGTAACCAAGTTCCCGGACTCATTCTCTCCGGTTCGTAGAGATAAAATAGTTCTCCCGCTATTTTATATAGGTTTCTAATCAACCTACCGTAAATGATTAGTGGCGGCTCCGATTGAATAATTTCTCATGAATAAACCTAAGTTGCGATTCGGTAGGACTTGGGAGGGTTCGAATTAGGTTAGTTGATTTAATTAACCCGATAATCCGTTAGCCTAATTTTAGGTCGCGACAGCTACCCATTACTGGCTAAGATTGGATCGGACCGATATATGTACTAAAATTGATTAGCAATAGTAGTTGCAAATAAATCTCGTGACGGTAATCGGCATTAGCTACATCTCGTCTCTTGACGAGTCTTGACCCCCTATAAACGGATCAAAATGTTACCATTCGCTTCGGGGAATCCTTTGATATGAAGATTAGCTTCTACCCCACCCTAGATCCCTTTCCAATCTTCGAGCGAGAGTCCTCGGATCTTTCCCGGGAAGTTCAACAACCGAATCAACAACGGAATCGACAACTAAATCAAACTTCAACTAATTTTCCAGCCTCGCGAAAGGAATATCAAAATAAAAAAGAAAGCAACGATGCTTTATTTATCACAAAGTAGAGATGAATATTATATGGTAGCAGCGGGAAATTCTTTAGCGATGAATCAAGATATTCAAGAAGAATAGATTATTTCGGCTCGATACCGTTAAGAAATCTTAACTATTGCATGGGAACAGGTTAATCTTCAAAGTATTTTTCCTTTCCAATATTTTTCTGTTCGAGTTTCTCTCATTCATTTTATTGAGCACAATGATGCGAATCGAGATTTAATGTGTTCAAATATGTAGTGCTAAGCAAATCCACTTTTCGATACCAAGAGTTGGAGACGACATGCAAGTGAGTAAGTAAGTAGGGCAATCGTACAAGCTGTAGTCCTTTTAAGTACAAGAGGCTAGCAATGTAGTTTAAGACATTGGTGGTCAAGCAAGTGGGTGATGATGCCAAATCTTACTTTTCTAAATAATCGTTTTCATATAATGGTTTAAGAGTTAAAAAAAATGGTGAGTTTTCTTATTCTTTTTCGAAATCTGAAGAAGCTCTCTGCTCTAACCTCTATTGTGTTGTTATAACCTAGTCTTACTCGTTGTTACCCTGCCCTGTCGCCTTCGCTCTCGGTCGTGGTCATCATGGCATTCAATCCCATATTGCAAGAAATCCAAGAATTTCCGGCAATACTATCACGAGAAAAAATGATTGAAAAGTCCACTGCTACTGCTTGAAAGATAGTAAAATGACCCGAAATCCCAGGATGGACCACTAAATTAAAAGTCCATGAAGGACATTGCCTATCGGACAAAATTCATAGACAATTTATGCTCTCATCCGCATTTTTGCAGTATAAAGTTAATGTTAGTCAAACAGCCCGTAAGGATTACTGCACTCGTTTCATTACTGAAATTGTTCGCGGGAAAAAAATATTTGGGGCTTTTTTGGGCATTGGGCCCAGAAAGAAAGCAAGGATCCATTTTTTTTGGGCAACCGTTCTCTCATTTCACTGGCGCAAATAAAAAGGCTTTCCCGCCATTTCGAAGTCCGCCGTCGCCACATCTCCCGCCATCATCAAATTCCTCTCCCCCCCTTCCTCCGACTCCAATCGCCACCACCCGCCACCGTCGCCGTCGATTTCATCTGCAAAATTTTACACCGTAAGAAAGAGATCGTCGCTGCTTTACACGCTGACATCACTTTTTTTTTCCAGTAGTTTTCTAATTCTCCCGCTGTTCAAGTACTTGGTTTCGTGTACTTTCTCTCGAGTAGATTTCCTCGTACGGTAGCCGCTGGAGCAAATATCCTGCAAAAAATAAGATGTTTATTTACTGTCCAGGCGATTAGTGGAATTCTGGGATTGTTTGAGACGTCACGGGAGTTTCATTGAATTTTCTGTAGACTAATTGTTTGATCGCTGATTATCGATTTATTTGCGTTCGAATCGGGGTTCAGATCTGATTTCATGTAATTTCGCTACCTGGAAGCGCATTCCGCGTGGTATTGTTGGTTGACTGATGTGTACTTTGGTCGTATTGAACTGATTGGGTGATTACTGGGCTGACCGTTCTGATTTCAGTTTCAATAACCTGATAATGCCGCTTTTGAGCCTCATTTTTGCGAATGATACTGATGCCAAGCTTTTTTAGTATAATGTGGTGGATTTGATTGAATGACAGGTGTATGATTGAAAGATGAATCCAGGGGAAGCTGAGAATTGTAGAGAGGACATGGAAATTGATGGCAATGGACCAGAAATGCCTGCACAGAGGCATGTGGATATCATGCCTGATGGATTTAATGCCAATTACCTCAAAGCTTACTATGGTAATTCCCCAATCTTAAGTTCATGTCACACTTTGATACTGTTAATTGTCGTTGATTACTGTTTGCGATCTATTACTGAGCTTTCTTCTTTGATCGCACTCGTAATCAAATATCAACAGCCCACTTTGATCGTTTAGGTTTTAGCTAATTCATGTTGGATAAATCGACAGACAGGCAAATAACGTGCAATGTGCTCCATAGAGAGCAAAGATTTTCCAAGCAAATCAAGAGACATTTTTCAAACTCAAGTGACATGCTGGCTGAGGAATTTCCGTGTGGCCGTTTGTGCCTGTCACCACTCCTTTTTTCTTTTTGCAACACATGTACGACTTTAACTAATGAGGATATAGACGAAAGAAGAAGTTTGTCTCTCTCATTCACTTGCCTATAGTTTCGGGCTGATGAATTTGCCATTTTGATGATGATGATCTTGGAATTGCGGAGCATATTGTTGAGGGGAACGGAATTGGACTGTTTACTCGATACAACATTTTGTTAGGTCTATCTGCTTTGAGTAAAATGAATGAGCATGAGGTTCTGCTAGTAACTCCCTAACTTCGACATTGGAGACATTTGTGTTTGGATTTCAAGACCAGAGTCATCTGTAGATTATTTCATGGTTTACAGAAGAATTTATTTCATGCAGGAAAGGTTTTCCCACATTCTGATATCTTCAAATGGATGTGCTATGGCCATGGTAAGTTGAATGTATTTCTAAACCAATGAGCAGCACCATCCCAGTTAATTTACCCATCTTATCATGCTCGTTTCAAATCTGAAAGTGTACTGTTATTGATCATACAGATGGAAAGCACCCTGGCTGCGATCCAACATACCTTAGCCGTAGAGAATTTTCTTTCACACTGGATAATGACATCTACCTGCGGTTCCAGTCCTACACAAGCGCATACGAGTTGGAAAGCTCAATCAAAGAAAAATGCCCATTTAAAATAGATATTGGACCAGTTTACAGCGTGAATGTAAGATACCTTTTTTCATCTACCTGTCATCTGTCATTTGGACTAAAAACCCTTCAATGTGGGTGACAAATTTGAAGCATAAGCAGGACTCCTCAACTAGAGCAGTACTGCACTAGCACACAAGAAGAAGAGTTAATGTATACGGCTATTTTTATTAACTTACTATACCGTTTGATTCTCTTTTTTATAAATAATGTGAGGAATGACAAGTTGCGAAATCATGAGAGGGATATTGTCCATTGTGACGTAGTGCATTTGATCCTACTATATTTTCCTTGGCCCTAGATTTTTTTAGGGAAAGAAGATAGTGAAGTTTACCGCCTTTCAAAAGTATCTTGGCTGATCATGTCG
The DNA here is from genome assembly GCF_020921035.1 of Rhodamnia argentea. NCBI lineage: Eukaryota > Viridiplantae > Streptophyta > Magnoliopsida > Myrtales > Myrtaceae > Rhodamnia > Rhodamnia argentea. The sequence goes on from NC_063152.1 coordinate 32,732,610, forward strand.
TGTTATGCAGCCTGCAAAGAGACATGCATACGCACAAACTGGTGATAATGTTTTTACTCCAGTAGAGAGGGAGCTCATCTTTGATATTGTAAGCTTTTATACATCAAGCATGTCAGATTTGTTCTCCTATAAACTTTGATTTCACTTGGTAGTCAAACTGTTTGAATCGATCTTCTGCCAACAGGATATAACAGATTATGATGACGTTAGATTTTGCTGTTCTGGAGCTGACATCTGCTTGGACTGCTGGCCACTGATGACTGTGGCTATAAAAGTAATTGACACTGCCCTCAGAGGTAGGACCCTCATACAGCATTAGGCATGACTTCTATTTCAGTTAAGAGGTTTTTGCTTCGGATCTTTCTTTTCCTTAGCACATTTTGTCCGCTATCCTGACCTTTTTTGGTCCATACATCAGATTGCTATCTATACTGCCGGACAAGGACTTTCTCTAGAAACCACATCTACGGTTGTCAGTTATGGTCCCGGCAGACATAATTTAGTGCCAATAAATGAATCTAGGACATGCTCTGTTCATCATCCCTGAAAAGTGTATTGTCCGAGCTTTCGTATTTCAAAAACGATCACAGCTAATTGGTTTCTTAAAGGAATTACCTGTTTATCATTTGCTGAATGACAATTAAGTTCCTTTAATCAGCCTTTTGTAACAGAAATAAGCTCTGACGATCAGCTGTATTAGAAAAATCTTGAGTAGCTAGCAAGTTACTAGTAACTTAAGACACTTTCGAAATGCATGATGCATTCTGTAGAGCTAAAAAAGTGTGTATGGTATTGAAGTCTGCTCGTCATCTAAGTTAATGTTTCATAGCAATTTGGCATAGATATGGACGTTTTAGTATGCAAAGCTTATTCATCGATCACTTCCATGATTTTATATTTCCTCTCATCTAAATGTGTTAATTTATGCCATTTCCACATTCAGATTGCATCCCATGGGATGTACTACATTCAGCATCTATGGCAGGTCCATATATGTTCTCACGACGTCAAATTGCCGTTTCCTTTGTAGATGACTTTGGCTTCATTCACATTTTGTGGGCATATAGCGGCCGACGTGGTGTTCATTGTTGGGTTTGTGATGCAAAAGCAAGAAGGTGATGCTGCATATGTTTGAATACCAAAGTTTTACTTCTTTACGTATTCTTTGATGTTTAGAGGTATAAAATACACTGCCTCCAATCATGCAGATTGTCTAATGAACAGAGGGCATCTATCGCTGATTACTTCCGAGTATATAAAGTACTGTCTCAATCACTGCATTACTTACCTATTTGTTTCTAGACTATTTATGAGTCTTAGGAGTTCTTTTATTCCCTTTACTATTTTCAGGGCAATGAAAATAGCAATAAGAAGGTTTCGTTAGTGGGTCCAGTTCTTCATCCTTTCCTTGCGTAAGTTCCAACAGTAGATCCTCTTCCCCTTCTTCTTCTCTTTTCCACCCCTGAATCAACTTCTAAACAAGTTTCACCTTTGCAGGAGATCATATACAGATGTTCTGAGGGATTTCTTCGAGGGAAAAATGCTTTTGAGCCAAAATATTCTTTCAACTGAGGAGAAATATGAGAAGATCCTGGATATGATTCCTGATGAATGTATAGAAATTTGAGTTGGGTCATTTTTTTCATCTGCATGACCCACACCAGCTGTTGTTATTGAGAAAGTCCTTTCTCTTTCTAGCTGTTGCTGCTGAGTTGCGGGGAAAGTGGCAGGAGATGAGAAAAGCCTATGGCTCAAAGGATGACATTAATGTTGTTCGATGGGAGCAGCTGAAGAGCTTACTTTGCTCGGCCAAACTTAAGGTATAGAGACAACTGCATCATATTCAAACCTATCTTTGCAGGCCACAAACCTTGCTAGCATGAATTTCTTAAGGATTTTTCTGACTACATGTAGCATTTTTTATTGGTCATTTTCTACAATTGTACATTCTGATTTCAACGTACAGAAAAATTTAAGACTTTGTGGATATCGTGAGCAGCGGCACTGTTTGATACTTTGCTGAAATGGGTCAATGCTAAGACAAGGATCGGCACATTTGGAGTATTGGAAATAACCGAGGGATATGTGGAGCGCATGCAGCAATCTAAGTTAACTCAGACAAGATTTCTCCCGCCGACCTTCATTCGTGCTGTGCTTCATCCTGTAGAAGGCAGTACCTTAGTTGATGCATATATATGAATCATTTCTTCCATAGGAAACTTATTAGCATAGGTAGTTATATATGCAAAGATAAATTTTGGAAACTTCACCGGGAGAGAGTACATAAAAGGCTTCAAACTTAGGCGTGCATAAAAATTACTTAAAGTGCTATGTCCCTGAAAACGTCCTTTGGTCTACTTCTGAAGCATGTTATTGTATAATTGACCAGTCTGTAGAGTTAAGAAGTTCTGTTGTTTTGATGAAGGGCCCTGAGTATATACAGACAGACTATTGCGCAGTCAATTTTTCGAGTCAATTGGTTGGCTGATGATGCAGGTTCAGTCAGTCTGTTGGTTGCACTATTTCCTTGACGTCCCATGGACTCTTTTAATCCTCCAGATGCCAGAGTCTGTGAAACAATGAAATGGGCATGCACGTTCAGTATATCAAAAGAAACTTAAGATGTTTCTTATGCTGTCGCTGTTGTCTTAGACTCCAGCTTCTGATTCCTCGAATGGAACTACTGACTCTATTCGAATATTAGAAAGTCTGGCTACGTATATCAAGGCATCTAACACGATCTAATAAGGTTTAATTCCCTGTTTTTCTTTTTTCTGATAGTTCGATTTGTTTTCTGGAATTCCTATTGAGGCAACTATCCTATTGGGTTAACAAGTTGCATTTTCATGATAGAGCTAGATAAGAGCATTGTATGCTTCAGGAAACTAGACCCCTATGTGCAAGCTCTCTCAGACATATATTCCTCTTCTTTGCAGCACATTCAAGGACTGCGCAGGTGCATTGAAGAGATAATTTTTTCTTTTACCTATCCCAGGCTCGATATGGAGGTTTGTGAAGTCTTCGAGCACTTTCTAATTGCCTTCTTTCACTCGAAGCTTAGTATGCTTGTTTAGAAACTCAGCTCCCTTGAATAGTATGTCAACTTTACTATAAGATGAATATAAGCTGGCTGGAGATTTTCAGCTAACTGTGCATGCTTACGTAACAACTCTCTGACCCATTAACCTATCAGGTTTCCAAACACATGAACCATTTGCTAAAGGCGCCATTTTGTGTGCATCCGAAAACAGGTACAATGTCGCATTACAAAACAAATGGCAATCTTCTTGGAATCTCAGATCATGTCTTTTTCCTTTTTAACATCCACATTATTTTTTCACTATCATTAGCAAATTGGTCCTTAGTAATACTGCTTCACTTATTTCTCTTTAATTCAGGTCGCGTTTGTGTCCCTATTGACCCGAATAATTGTGAGGAATTTGACCCTACTGCAGTGCCAACCCTTTCACAGGTAAGTTTAGCACACTTGATCAATACTGATTGCTGGGTACTTAGTCTCTCCTGAGTCATCCATTTTCCTTGACCATGAGGCCTCAATACGAGCTAGCCAGTAGAAATCAGAATTCACTACCTTTAGTTTTTGAAAGAATAATTTTCTTTGCTGCTGTCTCTCATGTTGGAACACTGGTGATGAGAGATGCATATTTCCCACTTTCTGTTCATCTTCACGAACTGTCATGTATGTACCTTGTATTGAATACTTGTTCCAGCTGAAACTCATGCTTCGTCAGTTTAATAGCAATTGATAAAGCCTATCATCCAGTTGTTCAGCTTTCTGATGGAATATAAAACAATTAAATCAAGTTTAAATCATTCATAAGGGCAGCATATCTTCTGGTCTTGCATTAGTGTCTAGAATATCCTTCAGATGTCACAAATGGAGACAGAGTGACGTGTGTGCATGGATTTGCTTTTCTCTGAAACGAAGGGTGTTGTCGAAGGGTTCTTATTCGATATTTTTTGCCTTACAGCTTCTGCAAGAACTCAACATGAGCGGTTCGAGAGCTGATATGGATGATGGTAGGGAAATAAAATATCAACTTTTATCTTATTGTTTCTATCCTGTCACCAAGTGTTTTACTTTCCCTTCATGCCAGAACTGGACAGAACCTCACTTGGAAGAGCAGTGAGATACTTCAGATCATCATTTTTGCAGCCCTTACTGAGATCTTGCAAGGTATACTTTATCCGAGCTTGTTGCCGCATTGCATTTCATCCTGTGAACCATTGTCAATCGGTTTGATGATAGGACTATGTTTTGGCCCAGGGAGTGCCCAGCTGAGAGGATCCTGCCTTTCACGGGTCATTCCTAGTACCCTTGGAAAATGAAAGGATGCTCTATTCCCAGCTGGCGCCTCCTCACTTGCTAGCAAGACCAAAACGGGGGTTATCTCCCAAAGCGGAGATATTCCCGACAGTGTAGCTCATCTTTCCATCATGTTTTTTGGGCGAAATTTGCTGTGATTATGCAACAATAGTAGCTCCAATTATAGCCCCTCTAGTTCATTAAACTTGATCACTTGCAATTCTTGGTTGATAAAGGAAAGAGAACCCGCTTAATTTCTTGTGAGTCCTGTTCTAAGCAGGTCACTTGGTCACTGTTCTGTGCACCTTTTCCCTAATTTAATTTCTGTCCAACCATTAATGTAAACAAGGAGAAGCAGTAGGTTATCAGGTCAATTAAAGAACGTTCCATCAACCACATGCTTTCTGTTTCTTGCAGGAGGAGATAGAAAGTGCATATAATAGTCGACTGCAGCAATCAAAGAATAATTTAAGTTGGTAAGCGACCATCGTTTGTTTGCCTCTGGGACTCCTTTGCTGGAACGCTTATCCATAAGTCTTGGCTGTTCATGCATCAAAGAGGAAAATACGAGCGGCAAGAGTTCTGTAGCCATCCTAAGTAATCCATTTCCAGTGTGGTGAACTAAATTATGCTTCATCATGTATGTTCTCTGTCTTCTGAATGTAGTATATGTCGAAATGCTCCCAAAAGTAGTTGTACTATGCTCCTTGTGCTACGGCAAGCCTTGCTTAGGAGTTTTGAGCACAGATGATTGTGTTGAACCAAACTGAATGCGCTAACTCTTAGTTTATCTGTGTATCGCCCAATTAAGATCGATCGTGTGATCATCATCCTTCCCCCTTTACATTGTTAATGTTTGTGTCACGGCATCGTCAGATGGTCTAAAAAGAAAGACAAAATCACACGGAACTATGTCGCCGTATCATCTTTCTCATGCGAAGACAAGGCTTAATCTGGTGTTGTGATTACTCGGTTTGTCCTATCTCATTCAAATGGAGGATCAGGAAGAGGACCTCGACCTCTTTACATGTTGCTTTCCAATCATAAAGATGCGTGGTCGAGATTAGGATTCATAATGCTACAGCACCTATATATTCGACCCTCCAGTCCGACCCGTACACCTTTTCTTCCTCAGAGGCCATATTCAAGAAAATTCCTATGGATGGAGAACCACGTTGAGAGGAGTTTAGCTTCCTTCATACATAGGACATCAAAACGAGCCATGACACGAGTACATCAAAGGTGCAAATGTGAAGCTTCGGAAAGAGCAAGAAAGGCCCGAGTTTTCGGTTTTGCCATAATGATTCGGATTCGATCTATCTGTATCAGTGTGGACATCAAAACGAGCCATAACACGAGCCCAGTACTCCACGTTAAATGCCCAAATTAAACGAGGGAGAGGAACCCGGTAAAACTATAAATTTACTCTTGATGCCAACTGAGTTCTGATTATGAAGATGATGGACTACTTTCCACTACCCTCAGAATTCCTCTGCTATTCATGCTAAGAAAAGTAGTAACCTTGCATCTAACTAGCAAGAACTTCCCAAAAAAACAAAATGTTTTGGTCGAACAACTCCAGATTAAAACGACGGCATTTTAGCAAGCGAACATCCTTCACTCCTCGGCGAGAACCACCGGGCAAGAAGGCTGCAAACACTTCACACTTTCAAAAGCCGTCCTCCAAAACGTCAGACTCCATCAGCTCGCTTGCCCGATAGAACCGACCACCCTAAACAATGTAATAGTCTCTCCCTTCAGATTTCCCTCCGTCGGTTTCATCAGTCTCGCCTCACCAAGTGCTCACTGCTCAGCTGGCGACGCCCTTTATCTCTCTCACGATCGCCGCTGGCCGCTCAGCCTCCCTCTGCTCGCGCTCGCCACTCGCCGCTCATTCTTCCCTCTTTCTCTCTCGCCGCTCATTCTGGAGCTCTCACCTCCCTCTCTCGCTCGACGCTCAGTCCCTCACTAGTCGCCGTCGTCACGCAGGGAAGCCTCTGTTTCTTGGCACACAAATACGAGGTAAATTTCTTGGTTTTTGTTGTTGTTTATCTTTCCTTATGTTTTGGTGAGGCTGATTGTAGTGTTGTGGACGTGGATAGGTCTGAGCTTTGAGGTGTTTGCGGGTTGATCGCAGACAAAAAGAGGGAAGCTGTGTTTTGTGTATCAAGTGGCGGTGAAGTAGTTCTTTGCTGTGCTCGTTGGAATTGGTAAGCTGCGATCTGTGCATTTTGCAACTCTTATTGGTAGTCTAGAGAATTAGGGCTGCCGGTCCCAGTCCAACCTGGTGACCAGTCTAGTTCCCCAGGTGGAGAGGGTTGGTTCCCTGTTCCTGGTTCCACGAGCTGGGAACCGGAGCGGAACCAGCTCCCGGTTCTGGTTGGGAACCGGCCTGCCTGGGAGTCGATCACCCCTAAGTTGGAGTCTCGGATCGAAATGGGAGCATGACCAGCTTCTTCTCTCTCCTTGTTAATTCTTGGGAGCTATGATTGCAGGGCATGAACAAGACTTTTTCATTAGGGTCTCTACACGCCAAGCACAAGCCCTCTGGCTCGGAAGCAACAGGCTTCATTACAATAGACGCTTCAACGGCTCTCCAATGCTTGCTGATTGAGTCAACTCACCGGGTTTAACCACAACACTCCAAAACACTTGAGGGATTGAGTGTTTTTGTGGTGCAGAGAGACGTTGCCAGTTGCCACCATTAGCGCAAATCTTGAGCCTCATCTGAGAATTCAATCTTGCCCTTGTAATGGAGGGATTGAAGGTATCGGATGCGAACTTGGTGGTGTTCCTTCATCCCTCGAAGAGCAACCGAGTGTCTAAGGCAGTTCTCCATGAGCTCAGCTCTCACCTTTTTCAGTAAGCTTTGTAGTCTCTTCAATAAGTATCTTACGAGATCATGTAGCGTTTCCGAGGACATGTTTATGTTCGAAGTGCTGATTCAAGATCAATCACCCTTTAGTTTATTGAGGATTATCTTGTTAGAAAATAGTAGAATTGATTTTTGTTTTGGTTGAAGAAGTAAAGTCTAACTTTGCTTTGGACTTGGTCTTAGAGAAAATTGTAAGCTAACTTCATCGCTTTCATGCGGACAAAAGAAGTCCACCTTATCCAAAGACTCTTGCTTTGTACGTGTAGTATTCATTGAATTTGCTTCATTTAATGACATTTAATGAAGCAAATTCCAATTAGGACTTCTTATCTTTAAGATGCAAGTTGGACATTTTCTTGTCCAATTTCAATACTTCCACTTCAACATGCTTGCCGACTTCATTTGACGATAAGGTTAGCCATAACTTCACCCAGGATCGAGTTCGAAGTGAAGTTTGACTTTCAAATACTTTAAAATAATCAATACTTGGCTTTTGCTTATAGCCTTTTATGACCCGGTCGACTTTGTGACGATCCTCTTGACCATTGGGTTTGTATTTTGTCTTGTACACCCACTTGACACCAATGGGCTTCTTACTAGGTGGTAAAGAAGTTAACACCCATGTGTCATTCATTTCAATAGAGTGGATTTCTTCATCCATTGCTTGGATTGATTTCTCATCTATAGTTGCATTATCATGGGATACGGGGTTACATTCATCAAATAAACAAAAATTACCATTGTTTCATTAGTGATCCCATCATTGTCACTATCATCCTCTCTTATGACAACATAATACTTGAATTTTATCCGCATCTATTGCGATTGCTACGAATGATGAATCGACGGTTGTGAAACCGTTGGTGAGGAAGATGAATGACCAGGCAAAAATGATGGATTTTCAGTTGAAGACTTCTCTTACTCTCCCACCAATGGTTCATCTTCGATGGTGATTTTTCTGGGTCGCCCTCTTGGTTCTAGTCCCATACTTCATCTTGAAAAAACTGGACATCCCCGCTGATAATTACTTTCTTTGTGGGTGGATTATATAACTTATAACCCTTATTCACGTCACTAGCCGATGAAGATGCACTTCCGGCTTGTGTCATCAAATTTTTTTATTAGTTTGTCAGTTATATGGGGATATGCAACATACCCTATTACCCGTAGGAACAAAACACATAGCTTGTTGTTGCTTCAAGCCTTTTTTGGGGTTCTTCCAAGAACACTCCTGGTTGAGCACTGTTCGGGAGAAAAGCAAAGACAAGCAATGACTTCTACCCAAAAATATTTTGGTACGGTTTTAGCCTTTAGCATACTTCTCACCATTTAAAAAATCCTTCTATTGTTAATTAAATTCATTTGAAGTAAATCCTTCACCACTATCCAGTCTCAAGGTCTTTAGATTAAAGATCAAATTCTTCAACATCGGCCACTTTGGTGTAGCCGTTCTCCACCAGGTTCCATGAATCTCGCGACTTGAAGAGAACCTTCATCTGGATGGACCAATTTTTGAAATTCCTCGCGTCTAATTATGGAAGTTGTGATTGAACGGAACCGGCGGATACCATTGTGAGCCCTAACACGAATTGTTGGTAGTTGAAGATATTTAACTTCTACAAGACTAGATATTGCTTATAGTGTGGGAATTATTAGTCGGTTCATGGAGAAACCATACCAATCATAATTGCGGGCAGCCAAAAGGATTCGACGGTGTGTCTGTGGAACTCGTGATCATGGTATTTTATATTCTTACCATTGGAGTTGTCTCACATCGGTTGTGGAAGGGGTTGGTAGTCGGTTTATAAGCGTGAAGAAAAACCTCATTCTTTGAGTTAGTTTTTGGGATGAGAGAGGCCTAAGACTACCCAACATTAGTATCAGAGCTCAAGTTACCAACAAGTGTAGACTCAATAGTCACACGAGAGAGATACAGGTTGCTACTCCAACCTAGGGCCCGATGTGTGAGGAAGAGATTGTTAGAGTTATCCCACATTGGTTGTGGAAAGGGCTGGTAGTCGATTTAATTATTAGATTTATTGTTAGCAGGGGTAGTTTAGTCTTCTTTATTATTAGCGAGCATAGGGTTCTATATATGTCGATATAATCCGTAATTATTAGAATAACAATTTTTCCCCTTTTCGTTTACATGGTATCAGAGCATCTTCGGAAGGAGTCACCGGTTGGCAGACGAAGTGTAATATGACCGGTTCTTAAAAAAGGTCACATCTGCTAAGACATACAACTCCGTCTAACGGGACTATAGCACTTTCACCCTTTTTGAGTTCAAGAGTACCCAAGAAACACACTTATCAACCCATGGATCAAGCTTATTATGACCAAGAGTAAGTTGATGCACAAAACACACCCAAACACACGAGGTGGTAAAGAAAAAAGTGGACTCGTAGGATGGAAAGTAGAAAAAGGTATGTCCCAACGAAGTACGGAGGATGGGAGGCGATTTATGAGATAGCATGCTGTAAGAATAGCATGCCCTCATAACATTTTTGGGAGTTTCATATGAAAAAGTAGGCAACGAGCAATATCCAAGACATGGCGATTTTTTTGTTTTGCCACCTCATTCTGTTGGGGGATATAGGGACAAGAGGTCCGATGCGGAATCCCATGATATATACTAAATGATCGAAAACCAAGGGAAATAGCAATATATTCTTTTGCATTATCGAAGCGCAGACATTTAACGGAAACATGATACCGATTGAGAATCTTAAAGCAAAACATACAAAAATAGGAAAAAACTTTAGTTCAATTTTCTATTAAATATTACCACGTTATGCGGGAATAATTATTCACAAATGTAACAAAATACTTGTAACCGGACATATCTTTGACACGATATGGTCCCCAAACATCAAAATGGACCAACTCAAAAGTACTTGACAAACGACTTTGGACACGAGAATGAAAAGATATCCGATGTTTGCCAAATTGACAAGCATCTCACTGGATAGGACTCATAGATGCTGAAACGGGAGAGAAATTACAAAGGTATATTAGGTGGTGGATGACCCATATGACAATGCATCTGAAAGAGTCGGAGGCGGTGCTCTTCTAAATAGCAGCAATAATAAGATTTTTGTTCAGGGAGTACAACCCATTGGACTCATGCCCTCCACCGATCATCCGTCCGATCCTCGGATCTTGAAAGACACAACGAGTAGAGGTAAATGTCATAGAACAATTCAAACCTCTGGTAAAGGAACTAATAGAAAGCAAATTATATGAGAAAGCTAGTAAATGGTAAACGGATGAAAGAGAAAGAGGGGGATCCAAGGTTACATCCCCTTGATCGGTGATATGAGATCGTGAACAATTGGCAAGTGTAACAGAACTAGGAGACAAAGATAATAACAAACAATAAGTTAAGAGTTACCGGTCATATGATTGATGGCACCCGAGTCTACGACCCGTAAGTAGGTGTAGCGGGGAGTAAACAAGACGAACTACCTGAAGAAGTTTGTGCCAAAGTAGCGGTTAGAGCAGAGGAATCCACCATCCGGGATGCACTAAGGACTCGTACTCGGCGTGAGACATCATAATGGTGCTAGGCAGCTCTTGTGACCGATCGGGAACCTTCTCCTTTGGAGACTCGACAACATTGGCATAAGCAGCTTGTGGACGAAGATAGGGATGTAAGGTATAGCAATAAGCCTCGGTATGGCCAACTCACCGATAGTGGTGGCAATAACGAGAACTTCCAGCACCCTTACCACCATCATGGCCATGACAAGGAGAAAAATCAGATCTGCCACGGCCACGGGGACCACGCTCCCGGCCCGCACGGCCACTAGATGACCGAGAAACCATAGCACTTGCTACAAGTGTGGAAGTGAGTGCAAATGATGAGTTAGGCATGCACAAGGGCCCGAGAGAACCTCATCAACTGATGGAAAAGTACCTTGAGAAGTAATTTATTGTCGGAGAAATGAATTGAGTAGTACCAAGCCCTCGGAGAAATAATATAATTCTCATATCCTCCTAACGCTTGGCTAACTCTCTAATGTCATCGGTGGCAGGCAAATAAGTGTACAATTTCTCACAGAGTGGTGAACCACGAATAGCAATCCGATATAGATGTCTCCCGCACTTAGATCAAATAACTCCTCCCAAACATCACAAACATGGGTCATGTTATCTCGACCTGAAAACATTAGAGCACACTTGACCCAAATGGCTTTGGCTGATGTACGCCACATAAACTAGAGACTAATGTTGGAATCCATTGTATTTCACAACAATGTACGTATGGCAACATCGGCAGACCGCCAATCATCCACGTTTGTTTCATCCGAAGTTGGAACCGAAGTTAGAGAACTCAAATTGTTTGGTGGCCAAAAGATGTGTCTCGACCGCCATAGACCAAGAAGCATAATTGGTCCCATCTAGCTTGACATAACTTCATATTAGTAAGACTAGTATCCATACTCACAACGGGTTCGCTTTTAGAGTTTCTAGCCATAACTCAATAATAAACAACGACTTATCAACAATTGAGTTCACCGGTATGGATACATGCACTTCTCGGACAATAAATCACCACATAATGAGTTCTGTCAAAATCACTACCAAAATCAAGTACTTTACTCCACTATCAAAATCAGCCATAAATAATCACAATCAATAGCATCAACCAGACCAACCAACTACTAGTGCTAGAGTTCTCATTGTAATAGCAGCAACTCTTTCAATTTTGCAACCTCCCATCATATGCTGCCAAACCCCATCTGGTGGTGATGGCCATTGATATGGGAGATTGTGAAGAGGAACGACTTTTATCTCATGAAGGTGTTCGGGAGGGGAAACGTGAGCGTTCAGTTTAGCAAGGAGCCAAACAACCTCTTTAGCCTCAACTCTCACAAGCACTCTGGCTTCGCAAATCAGAAGACAGTCACCCTTCAGCTAGTTGGTAAGAAGCAATCTGTGTTGCTTGCTACAACTAAGACCAAGAAACAAACCAACCCACAACATTGCTCAACAAATCTGATTAAGGCTTCTGCCCTAGCAAGGTTGAGTGCCGTGCACAGGATTCTCAAAGTAGCCAAAGACTGAATTGTTCCAACACATGGACTATAGCGTAGCAAAATCTCGAATCACTTACTCCATGATTAGCTCTGGAGGACCATTGTGAAGGAGATTCATAGAGAATCTTCGTGGCGGAGCACGGGTAGGGGCTGGACGACGTCGGTTTCTAGGCTCGCTAGCCTGGAGGACATTGGATCCGGGCTTGCCGGCCTAGACATCTAGTCAGACGACGGGTTGCCGGTCATATTCAAGGCAAATATGGCGGTGACGAGATCGTGGGGAAGAGAGTGATTGTGAGGGAAGAAGGAGATGTTGTAGCTTTGATATCGGGTAAATGAAAGGGAAAAAAATCATTATTATAATAATTACGGATTATATCAATATGTATAGTGAACATCGAGGCTCACTAATAATGAAAAAGATTAAACTACCATTGCTAACAATAAGCCCAATAATTAACGTTTCAACAATTACACCGACAATTTCAATCTAGTGGGGTATACATACGGTGATTGGGGGTGTGATACCGAAATGCGAAAGAGTGCTTATGGATATGCGTTCTTTCTTGGAACATGAGTATTTTCTTGGTCCTCGAAAAAACAAGTTATTGCATTCTCGACAACTGAAGCGGAATATATAGTAGTAGCTTTGGCGGCATGTCAAGGGATATGGCTCCGTATGATGCTTTGTGAATTGATGCGCGAATAGAAAGGTCCTACCAAATCGAGGTGTGAGAATAAGTTTTTTTTTTTTTTGGGTAAGGGAGGTGTGAGAATAAGTTGAAGATTGCATTAGCCAAGAATCCTATTTTTCATGGCAAGAGCAAACACATTGACATCAAGTATCACTATGTTCGTGAGTTGGTAAAAAATGGTGAGATTGAACTTGATTTATGTGGGTTTGAAGATCGGATTGCTGATATTCTGACAAAACCATTGAAGGCAGATTCGTTTGAGAAATTGAAAACAATGCTTGGTGTTATAGATTTCCAAAATCAATTTTAAGGAAGATTGTTAGAAAACAGTTGAATTGATTTGTGTTTTGGTTGAAGAAGTGAAGTCCAACTTTGCTTTGGCCTTGGTCTTGGATAATGTTATGGCTAACCTTATCTTCACATGAAGTGGGCAAACATGTTGAGGTAGAAGTATTAAAATTGGACAAAAAAATGTTGAACTTGCATCTTGAAGACAAGAACTCATAATTGGAATTTGCTTCATTAAATGTCATTAAATGAATCAAATTCAATGATTGCTATACGTATAGAGCAAGAGTCTTTGGTCAAGGTGGATTTATTTTATCCACATGAAAATGATAAGGTTTGCCTGCAGTTGGTGACCTTGAAAGGATAAGGAAGAATTCAAGTTGGAATTGCTCTCTTCAAGCACTTAAAGAGGCGGTGGTTCATATGTCTGTGCGAAGTCTTAGAAGCCCTAGCATATACAGATAGAAAGAGTTAGGTTTGTAGCAAAAAAGCTTGTAAGAGGGACTTTCAGAGTGTGTGTTTGTTCTATGAGCTGGAAGCCTTTGCAGAAGGCATTTTGAATATAGTTCTCTCTTCTTCATGCATTTGTGTGCTCCTCACCAAATCCTCCAAAGTTTCTTTACCCTTTTTGGTTCCAACATGTACAATCTATGATGACTTTAGTAGTTGAGAATGAAGGACATGAGGTGGAAGTGGTGAGGTTTTCTTCAGGGCATGAACTCCCGTAATTCATTATTCTGGTGAATCCGTAATGCCTTGCGTTTTATTCGTGCCCAATGCTCTAGTCTTCTCACTAGCTTTCTGTCACTCTGGTTATAATTTTCAAGTATTGTCTCTTTTGCAGGTTTAGTGAAATTTTTGATGGAGTATTATTGGCTTATGACGTTGATATTGTCGATAGAAATGCAAAGCTTCTTTCAGGGATCCACCCATACATTGGTGTGAGACTTAAAGCAAAACTGCTGCTATTTTCTCCCAAGCCAAATATGTTAATAGGTAAATTCGTTGTTCACATCATCTTCTGTTTTTGATATATTCAATTTCATGCATCAATGGTTGCAATGCTAACCTAGTATAATTGCACTCCCTGCCTTATGGCTTCAATATGAGGATTATTGGAGCTCTTGGTTTTCCTATTTAACGTGAATAAATATATGTTGTCCGTTAGTTTCTTCCTTTGCTTTTGCCATTGATTTTCCTTATTTATTTTATGTTTCAGAGGGAAATGTTGTAAAACTTACACCAGAATCCATTCATGTCATTGTCCTTGGATTTGCATCTGCTGTAATAATTGATGAAGACGTTCGTGAAGAATTTGAATATAGAACTGTAAGACACTCTCGATTCCTTTTCTTGTATGCTTCAGCTATGTGATCTTCTTTGTACAGTGAACAGGTTTATTTAGTTTTCTACTCAGCATGTCTTCTATTCATTTTTCTGTTTGTATGATATCGTTATTTGGTTGACAGACCCTTTTATGTAATGCGCTTACTAGCACAACCCATGCTGATCTTCTCTACTATGCATGGTTTCTAGCTAACTTGCATTGATGATTGGCTCCACTTAATGTTCTTTTGGCAACTCCCTGTGTAACAGACTAAATCATGCAACGGTGATTGTTATAAGGACATTTAGCCACCAAACTGATACTTTTAAGTGTCATTCAACCTCCACTAGCTATAAAACATCAGTCTAAGCGTTCTTCAGCTTAATTGCCAAGTTGTCCCGATTATCTGTAGATTGGGTCGTTGTAGTTGATTGTGGTATTGGATGGCCTTAAGATGACCGTGCAATTGAGCACATGTTCTTTTTGGTATGATTTGGTTTACCTTGTGGAGGTTATAAATCTCTGGTTCTTTATAATTTATCCAGGTCAACTTAGTCGCAGAACATTGTACATGAGTAACATTGTCTTATCCTGGAAGTTGATAGAAGCGTATTGTTTTTCTTCATTTTAATCATTTTCCTTTCTATCATTGAGACCATATTAGGCGACAAGAAAGGAACAAGTTGTACTGGCTTGATATACTTAAGTTGAACTGCACTGGGCTGCACAGTAATAATTGTCACCTTTACCTGGCATACAAGATATTCAATGAGCACATGACTAAACTAAAGAAAATCGCCTACAACTTTTCATTTTGTTCCTTCTAGGTGAAATTTTTTTATTTTGCCTTCGCAAGGATTTGCATTCAGTTTTACTGAGCATAATGGATGTGCCATTTAATATCTTGCAGAAGCATGGTAAGGAAGTATATCGCAGCAAAGCTCACAGGCGACACGTTATAGAGGTTGGAACCATGGTACGCTTTTTAGTTAAGAGGTGAGTTTCTTTCCAAATGGCTGTCTTACATCATTTGTAGTTGATAATGAACAATAATTCCTTATGTCTTTTGCATGAAACATTTAGTTCGTTAAACTACTGAACTCGAATGTGTCTTCTCTTTTATCCGAACTTGAAGTGCTACTTAAGGGGCATTTTGTTGCCATGTACATAGTCTTTGAACTTTTCTTGCGTCTTTGTCAAAATGACTAAAGGCCTATCATGGTGTTTGTTTTTCCTTAAAAAATATCAATAGTATTTTAGCCAATTATTGCAATATCCCTAGATTAACTCCTCACTCAAGGTATTGTTCGCTTTGGACCTTTCCATAGCAAGCCTCACAGTATTGCCCTTTAGCCTACATATGAGCACCTTCTAAGGAGTCACTCATCCCGGTAGTGCTCCTACTTAAGCATGTTTAACTTTGGAGTTCCAAAGCTAAGCCTTGCCGTTGCGTCAAAAGATGCCTTCCTGAGTTAATTCCAGTTTTCATACACACATGCACATATATTATGTGCATGTGTATATCTTAAAATTGCTATCCGTTTGTTGGGTGCATAGTTCGATTCATTTCTGCCCTCTTAACCATCCTAGAAGCCTATTAGAAGCCGCTTCTTGTCAAGGCTGTCTGACTGCAGCGATCATTCCCCGCTCTAGTCAGATCGGGTCATTTCAGGCCACTAGCTTCCGTGTGGTTTGTCCCCGAACTACACACCTACTAGATGGGGTTCCGCTATGATACCATATTGCGACATTCCTGGATTCTCGAAGTATTATCCGCTTTAGCCTGTCGTCTCATATCGGGCTTCACGGTTTTGTCCTTTGGCCTACTGGTGACACCTTCCCAGGAGATCACCCATCCTAATAGTGCTTCTGTTTGAGTACACTTAACTTTGGTTTTCCAAAGGTAAGCATTGATGTTACATCAAAAGGCGTCTCCGTGAGTTAACTTCAGTTTTCATATATATCTCGTAATTGCTACCCCTTTTTTGGTGCATATTATGGTTCATTCCTGCCCTCTTAGCCATTCTAGAAGCCTGCCGAAGTCGCTCTTTGTCCAGGTCCTCTATCCCCGGTGACTACTTCCTGCTCTCGTCAAACCAGGTTGTACAGGAAGAATACAGTCCCAAATACAATGTTGTGGCTGTATTAAAAAAATGTATATAAATGAGAAAATTTCGAAGGAACTCGTTGGTGAAAAGTTATAGGAGGAACTTAGGAGACTTTCAATACATCAATCCCTCTTTTGCACCTACATGCTCGCAATGTTGGGTACTATGCATGTTAACATGAAGAGATCCTGTCAATTAATAATCAAGAACCAAAAGGTGCTATTATCTTGTTGATTGTTGTAGTAGAGCATCAAAACTAGAGAAGTCTAGTGTATTGAAAGAATTCCTAGAATGCTCGTCCTTTGAAAGAAATACACATTTCACGATACTTGTTTCTTCGGAAAACTGACTCGGGCTAACCGGCGACAGTGGTTCTGGAAATTTTCATTTGACAATACTCTGTAAAATTCTCCTGCTGATAAATTCTAGTATGGTAACATAAAACTGTTCTAAGCTTCATGATACTGCACGTGAATGTAGCCTTGAATGTGGTGGTCATCAGTATATTAGATTTGTAAAATTGGTACGTGGCTAATAATCAGCAGCTTGGCAATAGTTTTCTGAGGGGGAAGCACCATTAGATGAGGTTTATCATAGAGGGATAGCATATGGGAAAAGATTTTGATAGCTAACGTAACCGGATAAGGACGTTGAAAGGAGGTTCTAATCTTTTTTCCCTTTGGCTATACAAAGAGTTCTCATTGACCAGATACGGTATGGTGAACATTTTGTTGTAAAAAAAAAAAAAACACAATTTTGAAGTTTGAGAGCAGTAAAAAACATTTGAGTTTTTTTATCCTTACCTGCTTGGTGCTTCGTGCGTGTGAAACTGCCATTGGAATCACTGTACTTTATCCATGGCAAGTTTGATCAGATCAACACATGTTGTGCTTTTCGGAGTTCACATTTGATACTTTTTAACTTTCTACCATGCTTTTTTCATGGTGGTAAAACTGCCTTTGATTTTGACCTCATTTTCACGTAGCTTGACTTGTCACATATCACATCAACATGGTAATTTGTAAGTAGAATGGCACTTCCGATAACCCTTTCCACTATTTCTGTGATTTATTTCCCTATTTCGCTGTTCTCTACAGGTTGTTAACCTATTGATAATGTTTACTTATTGCTTTTCAATTAATAAACAAGTATCATTGAGGAGCATCAATGGGGTGTCAACCTATATACAAACCTATTACAAGCTTAAAGGAAGATACGTTTGGACTGCGTATTTTACTTTTGAACATTTTTTCTGTGATCAGCTCTTTAGATCATAAGATTCTTATTGGAGAAACTGGCACGATGTTTGGGGTCTTTTTTGCTGTTGTGCTTATATAAACTCTTTTTGTGAAAGAACAGTTTTGAGAGCACCAGGCTCATTGCTTAATGGATGTTGTGATGTATATTTTGAGAGCATAAGGGTCATTGCATAATGGATGTTGTGACGTATATTTTGAGAGCATAAGGGTCATTGGTTATTATTGTAAATGTATTTTGAGAGCCTGCGGATTATTTCTTTGCAGTTTGGACCGGGAAATACTGCACATTTGTGGTTCCCTAGAACCATCCAACACAGGAAGCATTCATTGGTTGGATCAGAATTTTGGGGAACTGTCCCTCATAGATAGGTATCTATCACGGCTGGATCTTCCTCGAACCAATTGCTGTCATTAATCTAACCTCTAATTATTCAATCATACCACAGGAGTGGTACGAAAAGAGAGCGCGAGAATGAAATGAAGATGCAGGAGCATGCTGTTGTAGGAGGGGAAGAAATCTCCTTAGGCAATGACCAAAGTAAAAAGTCCAAGAAACGAAGATTAAGAGAAGAGTCTTAGACATGGGTTTTTGTCAAGTGCGGGTTGTTTCATTTGCTTACCATAATGTCATCAAAGTTTGTGATGCTTGTGATTTTGTCAGCGATCTTTCTTTCTCAACTCCAGAAGTTTGTACTACTTTGTTGGTTGTTTATGTTGAGGTGTAGTTCATGCCTTCCATTAGCTACTGTTACATAGAATCTCTTTTTCTTGTAATTGGAAATTGTAACAAAGAGGTTAGAGGTGCTAGTTATAGTGAAATCATCTGCTGGTTATAGCTCTAGCTTAAAGGTGAACCAAGATAAATCGTATCTCGATTTTCTCTTTTTGTTCTTTACTCTCTATTTTGTTGTGTTTGTGTTCCTAATTCTAACAGTTTGGCTCAACTTTAATGTATTTTGCATAATTTCTGAAGGATTATGTTTATGGAACTTTTAGATGCATAATAAATTCTATATGGGCGCTTGACCTGGTTGAGCTGGCTTGATGCCAAGAATGATGAAGCTCTACGAAATTATCATAGAAGATTTCTAATTGGATTATATTCTTCTTCCTGTAGAATTGTTAATGTCATGAATGAAGATTTGATTACTAGTAAGATCTTGTTTAATATCATTTTCCTGGTCTCCGTGTTTTTAGCTATGTATGGTTGACGGCTTGGGTTTCTAGAACATGTTATGCGTAGATTAGACTATTTCCTCTAAAATGGAGCTGATGACGATTGTTAAAGTCTAGACTGCATTTGAATTGCGTGATTCAATTCTTCTTTTCAGTGTAAATGGTTAAGAAACCTAGGTAATTGCTTAGAGCTTTAAAATAAAGTCCTAAGGAATTTTCATGTTTTGGGTTCTTAATAAATTATGGGTCACTACATTGCCACTCAATAGTCCTAGATTAGAGTACCCACAGGGGTCTATGTGGGGCTTGTATAGCAACGATTCTGATTCAAAAAAATCATTTTGATTAGAATTGATTTATTTCGATTCTGTTCTCTAAATGAGTTTTAGAGACGTGTTTGGTAACTACACAAAATTTTTGTTCTAGGAACAGAAGCACGTTTGGTAATTGCACAAAATTTTTGTTTTCGGGAATAATTTCGCTTTCTAATTTTTTTGTCATTTAAGTCAAATAACTACGCAATTTTTTGTGAAATTTTATCCTACATTTCGAATTAATTGAAGATTAATGTATATTGATTTTCTCATATAACATATTACATATAATATTTTTTCGTGCTATTTTGTCTAATTGCTGTGTTAAAACGAGTCATTTTAAGTTTAAAAAAGGAAAGATCATGTTGGGTTAATGTGTGATTTTAGATTAGCTTGACCCCTCCCAGGCCTATACCAAATCGTAACGGAATATCGGATTCGATCTTAGTGTGATCGGTGGCATGTGTATGTGTACATGCAAATGAGTTGCAACCGGTCTTTGAGGAACGTATATCGGAAACTTTATCAAGCAGTAGGGAGAAACCATTCGATTCTAAGTAATCAAAGAAATCTAGGATCCGGAGATTTGATTACGTCGATGTTTCCATCGATGCCCTTTTGGTATCGAAGTTGAGTATTTTCTAATTGTGTTTCATGTAAACTTTCAACTCATTTTTTAACCTACTAGGTAAGTCAATGTTAAGTGTTCACGCAGGTTTCGGCATCTATCTTTTAAGTCATTGATCTCATATCTAGAAGGTTGCGGGGCAATTTGCGTTCACTATGAAGCCTACGCTCGTCCATGCCTTTCAAAGCTTGATCTTGCCCTTAGACTTCTTACGCTATTTGAGTGAACTCGTTGGCTTCGCGCTCTATTCGGTCGGAATCGGTTTTTGTCTTTTTCCAAAATTTCCAAAATTAGACTAAGTTTAAAGTACCTAAACGTATGTCAATCACAATCAATGAAATCAAGCGCGCAATGAAGGAATCATGGCATGGATAAATAGCATCACAAAATTCTAATGAAGTCTTAAGCACTTAGAAAAATGTAGTTTTTTTTTTTTTTTTTTGGTAAGGTAAGTATATATTGATATGTCAAAAGCACTAATTACAAGGATGAAGCCGAACACAAAAACCTCGAACCCACTATGACACTTGAGTGTGTCCTAGGGGGTACAAAGGTGTAGCGGCAATGCAAAATACAAGCTGTTTGTGAGAAATATGTAGTTCTTTTCAAGTAAAATAAGGAAACTTAATATCTTAACAAAACTTGGAAACACGTATATCCACCCACAACAAGAAAAAGGAAACATAAATCCAGTCTCATCTAAGGAAGGAAAACTTTTTTCATTCATATCTCAAGATCTCAAGATATACATGAGAGGTTTAAATTATAGCAAATCCCAAAAAGCAAAGTGAAATAATAAAGTACAAAATGCCGTTATAAGCACATTCTTATCTCGGAGGAATAGATCTGTTTCAACGTCAAAGCAAAACAAACAGCGGTTAATCACCGATCTTGCACCATTATGAGTGACGAGCACACACTATGATCTCCTTCTCTAATTGCTACGGCTTGATTAGTGAGCGGTGCACACTTAGGTTCGGTGTCCTCAACATCATCACCGTAGGATCGCTTCCAGGATGGTATGAATTCATCATAATCCTCGTCAATCATGTCAAGGGCATCACCAACGAACAAAAAAAAAAAAAAAAGACGAAACTAGATAAAAATAATAAAATATTTTTAGACCAGATCGGTAGAGAAAATCTTAATTCGAGTTGATAATCTCAGTGGAGGGAACTTGGAGTGGAAAAGAGAAAGAAAAAAAAATAAGATCCTAGTAAACTCAAACTCTAATCAACAATTCTATTAATTAAACTTAAAACAATAATTTTTGTCCTTCTAGGACTTGCAGAGTCCCCTTCTTCACCAAAACTTGGTAAAAACATCAATATCTGAACAAATATTATGTTGCATGATTGTGTTGGCCGCATCATTCTCCCCTGGTTGGAGAAAACTGTCCTCAAATTTTTAAGTGTCCAGCAATTGGATTCAGTCAGCTTCATCCGCATAGAAAGCTTCGAAGTTGTAATCCTCTTCACCGTCTTCTGGTCGTTGGCTGTCCCCCTCGTCATCGAATCTAATATGCAAAGTATTCCTCTTTGGGCATTGCTAAGCAATGTGTCCCGGCTCTCCACGCTTGCAGCAAACAGACCTTGAACTTTTCTTTGGTTTCGGCCATGTTTGTTGATGATTTGGATTAGTTGGACCGAACTTGTTCCGATGCGATACCACAGAGTGCTTTATTGATCTTTTTTGCTTGATGCCTCCTCTGCTTGAAAGCCGAATCTTCGTGCCGAAGGATAGTTTGAGTACTCATTATTTTCAGGGTCACTTGAAATGCTTGCTCTATGGTTGTTTATGGGCTTTGCCTATGCATCTCCCTCTTGAGATCAGCCCTGAAACCAGTCGTAAAACGAGCGGATCCACAATTTGACTTCTAGCATTGAGCTCATCAATTTTTCCATATACTCAGCGACGAACATGCTCCCTTGCTCTAGATCCTCGAGTCTCTCACCCAATTTGTCATGATAGTTTGCTCGCTTATATCTCTCTCAAATCTTCGCCTTGCATTTTATGCCGGAACTGGACAGAACCACACTTTGAAGAGCAGTGAGATACTTCAGATCATCATTTTGGCAGCCCTCGCTGAGATCTTGCAAGGTATGCTTCATCCGAGCTCGTTGCCACCTTGCATTTCATCCTGTGAGCCATTTTCAATTGGTCTGCTGATAGGATTCCATTTTCAGTCACTCTCTGTTATTTCAGATGGTTCTCCTACAGATAGGATGAAAAGTGACAGATTCCGAGCCTTCGAATGAGGATTCGCTGAAGTCATCTTGACGTGCACACGTAGTTCATTAAGCTTGATCACTTGCATTTCTCGGTTGATAAAGAAAAGATACAGTCCGATTAAAATTCCTAGAGCAGGTCACTTGGTCGCTGTCCCATGCACCTTTTCCCTGATTTCATTTCTGTCCAACTAACCATTTCAACAAAGGAAAGCAGTAGATTGTCGGTTTCTTGCGGGAGGATATAGAAAGTGCATACAATCGTCGACTGCAGCAATCAAAGTATAATTTAAGTTGGTAAGCGTCCGCCTTGTGTTTGCCTCTGGGGCTCGTTTGCTGGAATGCCAATCCAAAAGTCTTGGTTGTTCACGCATTAGCGACGAAAATACAAGAGGCAATAGTCGCCATGTATGTTATCTCTCTTCTGAATGTAGTACATTTCGTAATGCTCTTACTCAGCCTTGGTAGGAGTTTTGAGCACAGAGGATTGTGTTGAACCAAACTGAATGCACTAACTCTTAGTTTACCTATGTATTGCAAGTAAGATCGATTGCGTCATGAGTGGCCCATCCTCCCCCACTTTTCATTGTTCATGTTCTTGAGTTGCCGGCATCGTCGAATGGGTCCAAAATGAAAACATTGCACGGAACCACTTTTTGCCGTTTCATCGTTCTCATGCGAAGACAAGGCTTAATCTGGAGACATGATTACTCGGTCTTTTCCTATCCCAGGCAACTGGAGGATCAGGACGAGGACCACAACCTCTTTACGCGTTGCTTTCTCATCATAAAGAGTTCATTTTCGTGACACCAGAAGTCAAGATTCCGATGTTCATATCGCGGTAGCACATATAATTTCGACCCTCCTGTCGAACCTGCAATCTGTTCATCCTTGGGAGGACTCTTCAAGAAAATTCCCATGGATGGAGAACAAACGTGGAGAGGAGTTTAGCTTTCCTTTACGCATTCGACATCACACAAGCCACAACACGAGCCCATGGAAGGTGCAGATGTGAAGATTCAAAAAGAGCGAAAAACACCCGAGTTTTCGCCATAGTGATTCGGATTCGATCCATCTGTAACAGCGTAGTATATAACTATAGGTTCATGCTCAAAGATAAACCACTTCAACACTTAGAAATCGAATATATAAAGGACTCGCAGATGCTCTATGTAATATTTCTATGTAATTACGGGGGCTTACTACATGAAACATTATCGTCCTGATACACTAGAGAGCCAGACTAGATGGAAAGACTCGTACTGAACAACCTAAAGAGACTAATAAAACCATAAATTTACACGATGCCAACTGAGTTCCGATCATGTAGATGAACTCCTTTCCACTACGCGCAAAATTCCTCTGCTATTCATGCTAGAAAAGTTTCCTGCATCTAATTCGCAAGAACTTCCCAGATCAACTCCGGATCAAACGAAGGCATTTTAGCAAGCGAGCATCCTTCGCTCCCCAACTCGTCAGCAACAACAACCGAGCCATCGACCGAGCAAGAAGGCTGCGAACTCTCACACTTCCAAAAACCATCGTCTGAAACGTCGGATGCTATCAGTTCGCTTGTCCAATCCTCTTCGCCAAAGAACAGCGGTGACGGTGGCGACAACGACAATGAAGAGCAGGAAGAATCGACTTTCATAACTTTCTCACTCTCGCTCTTGCCACCAACACCACCACTGGCACTACCGCTACGGTTCTTTGAACTCTTCTTAGCCCTCTCCCGTTTCACCTTCTGGCAAATGGCCTGTATCTTAGCATCCACCGAGCTCTTCAGAGCATTCAACCTCGAGCAGTCGCCAAACCCCAACTTGCTCAGATCCTTAAGGTTCGGGAAGTTCAACCTCGCATATTCACCTCTTAATTTATAAGCAGCCCTATCATATGCATAAGCAGCCGCTTCAGCAGTGTCGTACGTGCCTAACCACACCCTCATCCTGTTCTGTGGGAGCCTGATCTCCGCCACCCATTTGCCCCAATGCCTCTGTCTCACCCCCCTGTAGAGCTTCTTCTTGCATGGACCCGGGTAAGTGGTCGAACCCACTGCAGTCTGAAGCGGGGTTGTTGCGTACGAGAAGTTTGATGCTGACCTGTTTCTCTGAGAGAACTTGTGGAGGAGATCTCTTTGGAGGAGATAAACGGAGGAGCCCAGCGGCTCAAAATCAGAGGAGCCGGTGATTGTGCCTGTGATTGCAGCAGGAGTTGGTGCTGGCTTTCGCGATGGTGATGAACATAAGGAGAAGATAGAGTCTATGGTGCTGCCTCCACCAGCTAAAATCAGTTGAGACAGTGACGATCCGATGTCAATGTTGTCTTGTGAGAATGGGTTCTGGTCTTCTGGAACCTTTTCCATTTCGTTCTAGGGGTTAAAAACAGGGTATTTGCAGGGGGTGAGATCTCATAAATGGAGTGCAGGAAACAGGGCAGGACAACAAAAAAAATCTAGCCCTTCCTTTCCTCTAGGATCAAAAGAAGCTTTCAAATGAACATTCAAGAATTGCGAGCTACGCAAAAAGAACTTGGAAGTTTTGGATTTGGCCAAAGTGGCAAAGTGAGAGTAAATGAGGTTAAAAAGGAAAACAAAAAACAGAGTAGCGGGAAAGAACCAGAGAATTGTGAGCAGAAAGGTGGGGAAACAGTTACGGAAACATAGGCTGAGAAATCACAGGTGGAGGATCATCATCTGAAAGAGAGAGTTTCTGCAGAAACAGAAGCATTTGAGAGCAATAGATGTTAGAAGTTCCTGAAGAGATTTGTGTTTGGGCTTACTATGCTGGGACTGAGTTTGATTCAGGCAGGGGATATTTATAGATGCAGAGAGAAAAAAACTTTCCTTGGATTGTTCTTTTTTTTTAACTGTCTTCCGTCACATCTTTATTGCAATTACATTCTGGAAGGCTGTTCTGGAGTGACTCTTCGACCCTTCTGGATTTCTCATTACCATTAGGCCCCTGGTAGGAAAAATTATAAAAAAAAAATCTTATATATATATATATTACAATTGTGTTAATTTAGTTCTAAATTTTTTTTTACCAATTTAATTCTAAGCTTTTTACGATTGTGTCAATTCAATTGTAAACTTTTTTTTTATCAATTCAGTCCTAATGTTTTACAATTGTGCTAATTCAGTCCATTTAGCAAACAAATTTTTAATAACATTTTAATATATTTCATATTTTTAAATTTTATTTTATTATTCTTTAATAATTTTTTTGTTTGTTTTTCCTTCTTTTTTTTTTTTTGGGCGGCAAAGGCTGTCAACCATCGGCGAGGGCCGCGACCCTAGGCAAGAACCGGCCAAACAAAAAAAAAGCATAAATTTTTTATAAAAAAATATATTTATAGAAAAATATTAAAATATTATTAAAAATTTATCACGTCAGCTCCAACCGGCCAAATAGATTAAATTAACACAATTGTAAAATATTTCGGACTCAATTGGCCCAAAAAATAACCTAATGTTTTACGTCCCAGACTTTAGACGAAGTCTTTTAAGGTCTTTGCTTAGGACCAACTCTGTTTTCTGTTATTCACATGAAAGAAGAACTTTGACTTTTATTAAGAAGGAGTGATTTTCCAAGGATTAGGACTTCTATAGTTTGGGGCTAAAGGTCGCACCATATTCAACATTCAAGTATGTGAAAGGGTTTGCAAGTATGCTCTCGAAATTGAATGTTTCGTCCTCTGCCATTGTAATGAGCTTGACGAATCCGCCCTCCCATGCCACCAACATACCATATGCACCACCGCCATCCGCTCCTCACAGGGCGTTCATAAATCGCGCACCCGCTTTCCTTATCCGAACGAAGTGCCGAGATATCTTCGATCGGCCATGAATTTTTTCAACACGGCTCGAGAAAGAGATAATCCGATCGAAGAACTTATACCGTCGGGTGTCATCACGTGACGGTGATACGGCTTTTGCGACTCACGTCTTTGCGATCCGACTCGGCACCACCTAAAGGGGATAGGTGCAAGCTTGGAATTTCGAATGGACACGTGTCCTCCTCCCTAGATTGTAAAATAAAAATCTTGGGAGTCCTCCTCCAACTTTTCTTCGTTTATTTTACCTTTTGGGGGTGTTTTGTTTATTGGACATTTTGGACCTGAAACTCCGTCCGATCTCCGCGTGGTCCCGAAGACGGAGAGAGTTTCTATCCGTACTCTTGGCTCAAAAGCAACTTTTCCTATTTATTATGATAGATGGTTTTTGTGTGTGCGTGTGCGTATAGGTGTATGTAGATGTAAATGTGACCGAGTCAGCTCAAACTCAACCTACTCCTGTTTTTGACAAACCAACCAAAAAAAAAAGTTCTCCACAGCTTCACAATCTCTGCGCCACGTGTCCACCGCTCACATGCACTGGACTTTTTTTTTTTTTGGTTGCCTCGATTTGTTTATGTGTTAATTAAGTTAATGATTCGATAGAATCCGCTAATAACAGTTTTCTCTCCATCGTGTCGTGTGTGAATATCCGAATTAAGGAAATTATCCCATAATACAGGAGGTACCGCATTTCCAGTCTTCGAACATCATCTATGCATGCCATGAGGGTGCCATGGAGACTTTTCGATCTTGTAGGATCCCCGATAGAGTGGCAAACGATTGAGCATGCTCGCGAAACCATCCTATCGTATCGGATTAATAACATAGTTCTTGCTTTCTAATATCATCAAGCTTCGAGCAATGAGAGTTCTGTGTTTGACGCTCTTCTTCACAAGTGAATGCCGCTCATTGTATCCATACCTTTTCCTCCAGAATAGAACAATAATATCGCTAGTCTTGATTCTTTTTTTATTCTTC
Organism: Rhodamnia argentea; assembly: GCF_020921035.1. Classification (NCBI taxonomy): domain Eukaryota; kingdom Viridiplantae; phylum Streptophyta; class Magnoliopsida; order Myrtales; family Myrtaceae; genus Rhodamnia; species Rhodamnia argentea. Next base: position 32,759,689 of record NC_063152.1, read on the forward strand.
AGCCTAACCTATGGATCTCGTACCGGCTTATTAATTTGGCTCCAGATCGAGATCACGCGCAAGGCGAGTTAAAAAGGGGATGGCCGAAAGATCGAATGCCTAGCCTTGTACTCAGCCTAGGGTTTTTTCACAACCTTTTTATCGGGATGGCTATGCCCATTATTTAGCTTCTTTTAAGCGTCAGCATCCATTCGATTCGATTCGATTCGATCCTAAGTTAAACAGAGTTCATACAAATTCAAATCTAGTTTCATCTATGCATTGAGCATGCAACTATACACACAAAATCACACATCGATGGTGACCCTAGAAGATGGGAAAAAGAAAAAAGGAAAGAGCTTGAGAAGGAATCGGAGGATTGGACATGTACATCATCGCATGCAATTGCATTTCTTATAGCAAAATGGACCAGACAACTCAATCGCAAGATGGCCATAAATAGATTGAAAGCGAAAGCGCAATTCAATGTGAGAAACCCTTAGGGTTTGTGGAAACGAAAGCCTAAACGCTAGAGACTGACGATTTTACACATCAATACTTGATCACATCCACTTCTTCCCCCATGCTTACCAATTCTTTCTCCATCGCTAACTTGGGGCACGGAGCTTGTCCCGTGCAAAATCGATCCGCAATGAATCCCATTTGCACGAATTTGGGTAGGCAAACCTTTTTGGATTTCCAGACATAAAAGATATAGAAGATGGAGGAAGATGCTACCTTGTCCTTACCCTTGTCACATGCTATATAGCTCCATACTTGTAGGGTGTGAAAAAAAATCACCCTTAATTTATGGAGTCACTTGATTAAAGGGTAGGGCCGAGTTCGCAACAATCTATTACCCTTTTTTTTCTAACAGTTATGACTCGAATTGAATGATTGGGATTTCCACAATGCCGCTCAGAAGGGAAATCGACCCCAATCCCCTGTCCTCGCCCTTTTCACAATCTCGAAAAAGAAAATTTGCAAAACTGAATGCAATCTGACTTTTTCTCGGAAACCCTATTTAGTACAAGGCGAGACCATCGGAAAACCCTAGATCAACATGTTAGAATGCATATTTGAGTTGTGTTAGAAAAATTTTACATCACATAATTGATGTGGTATGAAGCAGTTGATATATCTTAGTTGACCCATAACTTATTGATTTAAGTTTTTGAGTAAAGGCAGGTCCAACTAGATATATCATCGGATTCGGACTTGAGCTCTCTCTTGACGATCTAGCGATTTTTTCGAACGAATGTATCGGACTTCTACTCTCTCTTAATCCCTATTGGATCCGAGGGAGATGAGGGGGTCTCATCTTCGTGGTGGGGCCTCCCATCATTAAAGACGTATAAGGTATCTATCCTATCCACGAGAGGGGCGATCCCCTTTTTTCGGAAGACAAAGCTCGTGAAAGGACACTTCCCCCATCTTCAACTTCATCAATGGGTTGAAAGAGGGGAGAGAAAAAAAGGACTTGTGTGGATGCATGTGAGCAAAACCTAACTCTTCCAAACTGGTCCCAAAGTCAATCCTCACTTCCTCAGAGAGCAGTACGGCACCATCACCCTCTCATGTTATCACGTTTCAGATCTCCATCGTCTTCCCGAAACTCGCGTCGTGCTTCTCTCTCTCTCTCTCTCTCTCTCTCTCTCTCTCTCTCTCTCTCTCTCTCTCTCTCTCTCCATGGAAGTAAGTTGAGACAGCTTCTGCATCGGTCTCTCTTCATTTGGATCTGTGTTGGCACCTATAAGCATTCTCATTACATCGAATGATGTCGTGCTGGAGTGGTTAACGAGAGTTAGGACAGGAATATGTCTTTGAATGTGAGGAAAATATCGTTTCTAGTTATGAAGGTTTGCTCCAAACGTGCTAGACATGAGTTAGTCAGTGAAGATGCCTAGAGAAGCATTTCTCGGTAGGCTTAGGGTAACTATTGAGAAAGAAGAACGTATCATGCCGAAACTATCGGATCGTTGTCGTATTTAGTGAACTCCTATAGATCCCAAAAGAGGCAAATCGACGTTGGCCGAGCCAATCAAGAGAATTCAAATCCAGGGAAATTGCCATTCACATGTTCGGTTCTCGCTCTTCCATGCTTCCTTGGCAAATCTTTCAAGAACACCGTGTACGTCGACATAGCGGAAGGAAGAAAATTACATCGATTTAGCTGAGCGAAGGGGATGCGATGTGACGTATCGTTATGCATGGTGTTAATCTCGTTCACCCATTGTATTTTTTTTTTTTTTAAGAGCAATTTATCCTGAGGAATCTTGGAAATGTATGAGATGGGCATTTGAAATGTATTATTATTAGTCAGCAGCTTTGTAAGCTAGTGGGAGGCTGGGAGCAAAATGGGCCTTGTTGTGGAATCTTGGAACCTCTCCCCGAGAGAAAAAGTAGGGTTTTGGCAGTCACCGGGACGCCACGTGGGTCCCCAAACAACGTGGCCCGTCGTCGCCGTCGCCGCCCTCTGCCCTTACCTCGCCCACGTGTCGCTTTATCAACCCCCCCTCCTCCGCTCGGGCGACGATATCTTGGATTGGACGTCCCAAAAACTCGTGACTCGGTCGAAAAGATCGATCCCCCCGCTACCCCTCTTGTGTGCCTCCATAATCATCGCGTGTCCCGTACTGTGCCAATTTCCATACTCGGCATTTGAAATTTCGACTCGATTGGAGCTCAATAAAGTATTCATTAAAAAAAAAAATTAAATAAAAACTTGAAGTGCCATTATTTTCTCAAATAAAAATCTGAAATAAATATTATTTTAAAGAATTGCATGAAATGTCATTTTTGTTTTAAAAAAGAGCATGACCAAATAATATTACCGTCTTTTACTATTTTAATTTTTTTTCCTTTTTTTTTTTTTTTTTCCTTTTCCCTTTTCCTTTCCCCTTCCCGACGATCGCTGGCCTCAAGCGAGGGCTGTCAATGCCGTCGTTGGGTGGGTGTCGCCTACGCCGGCCCTCGCCCGGGTTGACGTCTCCCTTGCTTGGGCCGGCGTCGGGCGACCCCGCCCAACGGTGGCATGTGTGGCCCTGGCTTGAGGCCGGCGTTGGCTAGCGAAAGGGGAAAGAAAAAGGAAAATGAAAATGAAAAAAAAAAAGAAAATGAAAGAAAGGAAAAGAAAAAAATTAAAATAATGAAAGACGAAAATGCCTTTTGGCCAAGCTTTTACTTGAGAAAATCAAAACATTTCATACCCTTATTTAAGAAAATCAGAGCATTTTAGTCCCTTATTTGGAATTTTCACTTACAAGCTTGGCTCGACTCGAACGTCAAGATATTCAAGATTAGTTCGACTCTATTCTATTATAATTGGCTTATAACAACAAGCTCAACCTCTTAGGTAAGCTCGAGTATTCCATATACTCTTAACAATTTTTCGTCGGTTTTTATGCCTGTTAAATATATTGAAGAAGGTTAAAGGAATTAGATTAAGCTCTCCAGTTTGTCTAGTTTGTCGAGCTCTAAAGAGCTCGAGCTCAACCTCTTAGGTAAGTTCGAGTATTGCATATACTCTTACCAATTTTTTGTTGATTTTTATGCCTGTTAAATATATTGAAGAAGCTTAGAAGAATTAGATTAAGCTCCACGGTTTGTCTAGCTCTGAAGAGCTCAAACTTAATTCCATAGCGGCCGATCTCAAGCAAGCATCAAGTCGAGCTGAAATTGATTGTGAGTAACTTCATTTAATTTCACTCGTGATATTAACATGTTTTGACATTGGATTAAGGGGATCGAGTTTGACGTACTTACCAAAAGGAAAAGGTAGAGTTTGATAGTGAACTCTAATTCAATTGCGAAGCTCTTGGCCTTTCTAATCGAGCATTTTCTTACAGCATAAAAGAAGGAGGTGGGCCAGACAGACTTATGACCTAAGGGTGACGCCAGCGTGATGTATGGAGTGGAGTCCTGCCAAATGGGACTGGGTCAAGCGGGGTGTCCGGCGGGACCCGAGTCAACCTGTCAGGAAGGCCAGTTCGTCAGGAGTCACAGGCTCCAGAATGGCATCCGTTTCTTTCTCGCATGTGAAATTAACATCGTCCATCCAACCCCTTTTTGTTTATCTTTTTTAATTTATTTTTATCGTTTTTTTTTCCTTTGGCAGGAAATTGACATGATGGAACTTTTCATCGTTATTGAGAGAGATTAACCCTAAAACTTAAAATTATTAAGCTTATAAAGATCGTATGCATATAAAAAACATACGAAATTCTTTTTCGAGTGACTGCGATATTCCAACAATTAGTAACATCACAAAACTTAGCCCGAGAAAAAAAGCAAAGCAAAGCAAAACAAAACATGAAATAAAAATGAAATCGCGGATTTCTTTTCGGCGATCTAATCATGTAACCAAAAGAAAAAAAATAAATGGATTTGATTCTATCAAATAATGAGCCACTTTTTACAGCTGCGCTTTATTCACGAACTACCGGAGATTTGGACGTTGCTAGCTTGCTAGTCTTCATAGGTGGTACACACCCGGGACATGCCTTGGACTCTTGGAGCCTTAGAGGACATAGTGTCTTCGTGCGACATTGACAATACGTGGTCCCAAAACTCTAACCTTTTCGCAGCTATTTCTTTCGCGAAAAGGCTAGAAATGGTAGGGATGAGAAAGTTCATCCTCATGTTCCGTTTGCCTTGCGAACGAGCGAGATCCGGCACCGGCCTGTTTTAACTACTTGACAAGGCAAGATGCAAGCAGCTGTAGCTTTTCCCCATAGTGGAAAAGGGAGAAAAAAAATGAAACAAAAGATGTGGGCCTAGCAGCTCGTGCCAACTGAGAAGTTCGAGGTCATGTTGGAAAAATGCAATTTGACACGAGATGGCAACCGATTTTGTGTCAGTGCAGACGAATTTCAACGGTCGATTGCGTTAGTTTCGTAGCATCCAATAATATGATGATTTGCCGGACCTGATGGACAAGGTCGATGAAGTGATTATCCCACTGAAGGAATCCAATCAAACGCGATGCAGGTGTGGTTGTGTTTGCTACACCTGACAAGACTGAAGGCGATGGTGGCATTGGGAAAGAAGGCGAAGGCTAAGGCGAATGCGGCGATAGACCTCGCGCAAACGACTTTCCTAAACGTATGCGTACTTCGACATAATTGAGATTAAGTAGCGAAGTGGCTAAACCCATGCCCTTTAACATTGGGATATGCCCAGAAATCATACTCGCGATTTTGATACAAAGTATGAATGGAAGCCGCTAGCTTGACAGTCTGACAATGCTGCCGGTTGTTTCTGACCACATGAGTCGAAACCGAAAAGATGCCAGATTGTTAGTTAGGAATCATCATTCAGCCAGCCCCTTCGTGATCATTAAATCTTGGCGGATGATGGCTAGAAAGGAATGCTTTTTAGACAAGCACAGCACGAAAGTTGAGCGAAAACTGGGAATGTTATACGTGACCACCCCAAGTCATGTCAAGCCTTCTCCTTTCCTTCCCACTCTAATGACTTGTCCCTCCACGAACCGACGAGGATAGATCCATGCTCGCATTCTTATTCGAGATCGTTGCATCATCTCAAGGAAGTCGTCGCTCGCTGGACCCTGGTCGGTTTGACGATTCCCGCTGGCCGCTATCAGACATTCCATCGCTTCCAGAAACTCCCCTTCTCTCAGCAACAAGGGAAAGCGAAGAGACAGTTTTGATGATGGGGGTGAGGTTGACGTCGTGAGGCCTTTCGCGGGCAATAATGGCGGTTCAGAGTTGGATCTCAATTATGGTTAGGAGGATGCCTGTAGCGTGAGCAAGAATCCCTTGATAGAGGGTAAGTTGACTCCGACGCGGCAGGGTGGCCGACTTGCACCGCCGACTCCGAGCGAGATGGGGTCCGTCCATCGACGTGCCCATGGTTAGAGGGGTTCAGTTAGGTGGGGCGATGGGGAAGTCATTTGGAATATAGGTGTAATGACGGTTTAAGCTTTGAGAAGAATTTGTCGTGCATTTAATGTAAGATAGAATTAATTTCTAGGAAAAGAACAGTAAATGACAAATGTTGTTGTTGGAATGTTAGTATCCCCGGAAGTCTCAAGTTCACACCCTCTTTTTTGTAATCCCTTGTGGATAGATGTGCAATGTCTATGCAATTGAATTAGTGGAGTGGATAGATGTTAGGATGCAAGCGATGTGGGATTCGATTCATTCCTGTCCCCTTTGACATCCGTACGAGTCGCGGCACTCCCGTTACGATTCGCCGTCAGAGCCGCACGTTTCGATTCGCCGTCAAAGCCGCACGTCCTTGTTGGACCGAATCGTTACAGACCCACCAATTTCCACCCGATTCGTCCCCAAACCACACACTTCCGGCTGAGCTTGGCTCTGATACCATATTGTGACGCTCGGGTTCCACTCGCAACGATATTATCCGTTTTTAGCCTGAGCCCGCCTAGTTTTGTTTTTCGAGACTTCACCTACAAAAAGTCTCGTTGCAAGTTAAGATAAGTGCCATCTCATATATAACACTTCACCTCACCACACCAAGGCGATGTGAGATTCGGTTCTTTCCTCTCCCCCTTCGACATCCGCACTCTCGTTACATTTCGCCATCGGAGCCCACACGCTCTCGTCGGACCGGGTCGTTACAATGAATATGTACCTAGTTTTCCATTTTGATTGAACTTTGAGAACTTGCTTTAATTTTTAAGTTTGAGATCGACTTAACCTTGTGAAGAGTTGATGTACACTGATAGACCAAGTCGAGCTCGAATACATTGATGTCAATCAAGTCAACCAGTTAAGCTCGACTCTACTCGGTTCGACTATTTCGCCGAGTTTAGTCGACAAGCTTCTCCATATCTCGACAGTTCGATGCTTGTTGAAAGTTTCTCCTCTCTAGCTGTTCTTCTGCTCACTTCGGATTTCATGTGCGGTGTCCGAACAAAATCCAACCGAGAACAGACAGCCTTAGATGAGAAACTCGATGGAGGTGAGGTGTGGCGTGTGAATCGAAAATTGTAAGGCTATCCTGAGTCAACGACGCACCGGTTAGTTAGGTCTCAATTATGAGATGACCTATTTGTCAACTGTACGGTTCGTAAAAAACGAGGTCGACTTTTTGAAGAGAGCTACCAATAATGTTTTGCTTGACATGAGTGGGATGTCTCTTTATCGAACAGATCAAATGCCCGTACCAAAACATGCTCAAATTCACCATGCATTGATCTCTCTGATTCTTATTCCTAAGGTTTTTCGCGATAACTTTATTACGCGGACCCGGAGCACGTGGACCCGATTGATGTCGGCCGTAGCATTGTATAGGTTGACGTTCGGGGTTCAACATGGTTCGACGGTCGATATGCTCCGGGCTCATATGCAGCGGGCGAAATAGGGGCGATGGTGACTCCGGATCGAAGCCAGGAAAAAGCAAAACGAAAATGGAAGAGAATAGGAGATTCAACATATTCCATCTTATGAGCAACTTTGTTGGGTTTGGCACTCTAATTGCTTTGAGAGGCCCACCAATTTAGGTCCATGAAAACTATTGCCTTTAGACTGATGGCTTGTCCATGAATGTTTCCACCGTGGCCCAACCAAAATTTTTTGGGCTAAGATGACTTTATCAATTAGCACACATCAAGAAGATACGAACTTTACTTCCTCCATCAATAGTTGGAGTGAACTGAGCACCCATGCTTGGCTGCCAACTAAGAAATGATAGTACCAGCCATAGCAAACACAAAACAATAAAAGTAGTGACCCGCCTTTTATACCCTAGACTCGATTATTCACCCGGGCGCTCGATAAGCCGTATAGGCCCATATACCCTTTTGACGGGCTCGAACACTTAGCCCATTAATGCCCAATTAAGCGATCCTTTGCAGGCTCGCCCCGGATCAGATAGACTTTCAGATGAACTGCAAAGTTAAAATTCGAAATCAAAGGCTGGCCTCGACAAGGGTTTGGCACTCTAATTGCTTTGAGAGGCCCACCAATTTGGGTCCACGAAAATAGAAGAGAATAGGAGATTTAACATATTCAATCTTATGAGCAACTTTATTGGGTTTGGCACTCTAATTGCTTTGAGAGGCCCACCAATTTGGGTCCATGAAAAATATTGCCTTTAGACTGATGGCTTGTCCATGAATGTTTCCACAGTCTCCCAAGCCCAACCAAAATTTTTTGGGCTAAGATGACTTTATCAATTAGCACACATCAAGAAGACACGAACTTTACTTCCTCGATCAATACTTGGAGCGAAGTGAGCACCCACGCTTGGTTGCTTGGTTACCAACTAAGAAGTGACAGTAGCAGCCATAGCAAACACAAAACAATAGAAGTAGTGATCCGCCTTCTATACCCTAGACCCGAGTATTCACCAGGCCGCTCGATAAGCCGTATAGGCCCATCTACCCTATTGATGGGCTCAAACGCTTAGCCCATTAATGCCCAATTAAGCGATCCCTTGCGGGCTAGCCCTGGATTAGATAGACTTTCATATCAACTGCAAAGTTAAAATTCGAAATCAAAGGCGGGCCTCGACAAAGGGTATTATGCAAGAGATCGGACTCGGAAATGTACACCCGAATATCGAGCCCTTTATTCCAACGCAAGTTCGGTGCAAATTCGCCCAACCCGACCCTCTTTTTGATCGAGCTTGATAATTGTATGATTTCTCATCAAAAGAACCAAAGCAAGGTAAAAAGAAAAATGGTAACTTCTTAGGACACTTTTTATTACGAGGTCGAGGAGCATGGCTTTCTGATTAAAGAGAGAGAGAGAGAGAGAGAGAGAGAGAGAGAGAGAGCATGGCTTCTAATTTATCCTATGACGTGTCTCACTGAATCGGGAGCAATGCAGCAAGTGCATGCAATGATTAATCCGAAAGAAGTAGGACCGATCAATTCCCGGTCCAGTTTGGGTTCCAGGCAATTTAATGAAATCGATGAATTATTAGTAGGAACGTGCAACACATACTTTAGAAGCAATGCAGCAAGAGCATGCGATAATTAATCCAAAAGAAGTAGGGGTGATCAATTGTCGCCTCGGTCCGGGTTCGGAACGAATTAATGAAACCGATATTTAAGAAACACATACTTTAATTTTAATGTATCAATTAAAACTAGGTATATATTTAAGAAAAAAAAAAAAATAACCGATGAGTTATTAAGTTTATATTTAAAAAAATAAAAAATAATCTATTGGTAACCAGGCCGAAAACCACCGATTCCATATGGAACTAAATCGGTACCTCTGCGAAACGAGTCAAATCGGTCAATTCGGTTGTCCAAGCAGTTCCCGATTGGATCGGTTGTCTTGCTCACTCTTTACAAGACGGCAACAGACACTTGTCGAGACTTGATTGAGGTTTGAGAGTGAAAATTTCCAAGAAGAAAGAAACGGATAATGTGTTTCAAAATTATAATCAAATAGACGAGGAGGTGACAAGTGTCCAGCTCCGTGCCTCAAATCCTGCAAAGCCTAGATAGACGAATAGGGACGTGAATATAATAGACAATACATTGGAGACAGGAAACGGAATATACGAGAAGGATAACATAATTAAACAAACTGCCTTGGCCCCTCTTCGATTGTCTTTTCTTAATCGCACCAGTCCCAAACCTAATCAAATCTGCAACCGTCGATGCCTCACGTAATTATCAATTCTACCACCTTGATTACGATCACGACGCGTGGAAGGTCGACGTGCTTGGATTCAGAGCAAAGATTCGCACGCACCGATATGAAAATTCAGGAGTGCTTAAATTTGCTTATCACAGAAATTTAAAACGAGAGATTAGAAATTTTTATCAAGAAAATAAAGATGAAAAAACAGGTCCAAGTACTTGAGAAACACAGAAAATGAATCGTTTGGAAAACATTTTTCTTAAAAATGATCGCTTGAAATAACCAATCAATTGAACATGATCTTATTATCGAACACAATTTATGTCCACAAATTTTCATGAATTGTTTATGAATTTTTTTGAGCGATAAAAGTCATATTTATTTTGAAAAAAATATTTTTTTAAATTATTTTTCACGAAAGAAACGGAACCTTGATTCGAAAGAATTGCCCCGATTGTCATTGTAATTAGAGATGGCCGGTTCGGTCGAACCGTCGGTTTCGGTTCCACAAAAAGGTGGAACCGGCGGTTCCGAGCCAGTTCCGATTTCGGGCCAGTTCTAATTCCGGTTCGGAACCGCCGGTTCTCCGAGCCCAACGGGCTCTTTTCCTCCCGGGCCTCCCCTTTAAAAAAAAAACAGGTTGGAACCGGTCCTTGAGGGCCGGTTTCGGGCCGCCGGTTCGGTTGGCCATGTCTAATTGTAATTGATATAACTGCACGAAAAATGTGTCTATTCAAAAAGAATGCAATATCCATTTTGAGCCATACGCTTTACAATCCATATATGAAAAAGGATAAGGGAAAAAGAGAAGAGAGCTACAGCTCGAGGCCTGGTGCTAAGGGACAAGCTAGTTAAGCGCATGTGACGAGTCGCATCATCCCCTCAAATCGTGTCCGCTCGCCGTTGGTTCCGAACGAGCGCGGCACGTGCGCCTGCGATTTGATTTGATTTGATTTGCTTTGCTTCCTTCCCTCCCCTTCTTGATTTTTGAACGGGGCCCGGCGCGATCACGTGGCGGGCCCCACCCCACACCGGGGACCCATTTTGTCAGAGGGGCGCACGAGCGCTCACATGACCGGGCCGGCCAGGGGCTCGCGAATAGTCCACCGGCGAACATGGGGTCGTGTCCCCACAATCTCCGGATTTGGCGGGCACAGATCCACCGCCGATTGCGATCCGAGAGTGGGGGGAACGGGAGCGCGGAGGGCGGGCCCCACTGAGGCATTGGTTAACTCGCGGAGGGATTGACGGTTGAGATTTGCACAACGTGTCGCGTTATTGTACGGGAAAATTCCGAAATGAAAGCATTTCATACAATGTGCAAAGAAGAGCTTAAAATGAATATTATTCCAAATAAAAATTATAAAGTACCCTCATTTTCATATAAAAGCTTAAAGTGAATCTTGTTTCGAATAAAGCCTGAAGTGGCGGCGACAGTCTAAAAAAAAGGGCTTGACCTTGTGGATAATAAGTGCATTTGATCGTTTAGTTTTTAAATTCTTTTCTTTTTTTCCTTTTTTATAGGGTTTACTCGGATTCCACACGTATTCTTAATTGAACGATTACAATGGACCATTATCTCTAATAACCACTATTTCCTCCTGCAATCCACTGACCATAACTTATGTTTAGACGCACGAATATTATGAAATTTAAACGAAGCAAAAGTTTCATTCATAAATATAATCGAAAATAAAAGTTTAGACTAGTGACTCCATAGTGCACACTCATCATTGAGTACCGTAGAATATCGTAGGGTCGTGTAAAGATATTGGACAAAAAAAACACAAAGGCTTGCTCCATGCCCACGTTACCTTCAAATTGAAAACTTACCCGGCAGAACCCATTTTCCAAATATTTTAGAATCGAAACTTACTTGGAATCGAATCAGCTTCTTCCATTTTCGATTCTACCTTGATATGATGCTCATCTGAATGGAAAATCCATGCTTTGGATTAGGAGAAAAGAAATTCCTCTTTCCTTCCCCTTTAAAAAAAAACAATGGAAAATCCAGCCTTAAAATTCCTTTCCCTCCCTATATCTTCGCCTCTGAATGGGGAGGGAAAATGCTAAAAAAGATCCACCGGACCAGCACCAAAAAGTTGACCGACGCCTTAGGGCTCTTTGTGCCGCTGTTAGGCTATCCTAGTGTGGATCCACCTCAACATTGACGCCGTCTTCTTTTGTGCACTAACCAAAAAAAAAACCTAACTCCCACCCACATAAAATAAAATAAACACTCGAAAAATCAACCAATTTCCTCTTCCTAGAGCCCCACAAATGCTCTCGCTCCCAGCATCTTCTGCTTCGTGCTTTTCTTGTGATCGGTACCACGAAAAAATTTAAACCGATAGATATATAACAATTTTATCGCCAAAAACTCTAATTTGGTATGCCCCGTAATAAATTTACCATCTTGTTAAATTGAATTGATAATACGAAAAACACGAAACAAGCACATTTATGATAAACGGAGCGTAAAAATTCTAAATTAATATACACGTTAATTGTCACGTATCATTCAACTCGATAATCTGACGGCAAAATTTAAAAAAAAAAATTAACGGATGGTAAATCTATCACAGATGCACTATTTTGGGATTTTTGATTGTCAAATAATTAGTTTTGAATAAATTTATCATATGTGTATCGGTTTGAGATTTTTATGGTATTGACCCTCTTATTATTATGCAATTGTTTTTCTCTTTAGTTAAGAGGGGAATTCTCGTGCATAAAATATATAAATAAGATGGTGATGGGCCTCGATTCGATCTTCTTGCAGATTTCTCTTTGGCGCTTAAAATATGTCGAAGCGCGACAAGAGAAAAGCATCGAGAAGCCGACACCAAAATCTTCCTGCGTAACTCCCGCGCCAACTGTCCATATGTTTGTAGGGTCTACCCTTTTTTGGGTATTGCATCTACCTCCAACATGACACACCAAGAACAAACAAATAATATCTAGGTTTGGTCCTTTTTCTCCCTAACTACCCTTGGCTAAGTCCCCCACCTTGAAATTATGATTCATGAGGTGTCATTTCATGAATTTTTTTTATATATTAGAAATGGAAATAAAGCTATATGTTACAAAAAAAAAAATAATTGATTCAAAAGATAGATTGGACATTCTAGGCATATTGTGTTAGTCATATTTGTATGGATTCGCATATGTTTTCATTTTGTCGTACTTTGTTCCATTTGCTTACCTATGAATGGATTGGAAGAAATGAAGAAAAAGTATACGCTTTTAACCTTGCGAAAGCCCTTGGATGGGTAGGGTGAATAGCATCTATCTATTAGAGCATTTTGGTTCTATGTCACATCGAAATCATTATCCTTTGGAAATGTGGTGAATATTTGTCGTATTCGTAGGTTGGGGGTTATTAGAAAGTAGTTAAGTGAAACACGTTGCTTATAAGTTCCAACTAACACAAAAGGTTAAAGGTATTTGCAAGTACAGGTAATCATTGGGCCGGGTTAAAAGTTCAGGCATAGTATGTAATTCAAGGCTGTCCACAATATGAACTTTACATAGAAATATCGTTCTAGCCGAGGGTTTTCATGTAAGACTGTCGCCCAAGCTCGCTCATTTGCCTTTCGAGCCTCTTGAGCCGCGGCAGCCGGACTCTATTCACATGTAATCCTTGCGGAGGAAAAAGTTTAAATGCATTTGAAGCCCTACAATCTCTATTCATCAAATTAAATAATCATACGAAAAGGGTTAATGATTAGGTCTTTTTCTTTCACAAACTAAATATTGAGAGGAGCGAAAACATTATATGTGTTAGGGTGTGGTTTCTACTTATCATCGATAGGAAAGCACGAGAAGTCCGTTAATATATCTAGTTAGACTCACATTCACTAAAAAATTTAAGCCAATAAATTATTAGCCAACTTGAACATATTAACTACTCCACACCTTATCAATTCTTCACTCGATGTCGCTCCCAGTTGACCGGGTATTTAGGAGTGATGCTTGGCGTGGTTTGATAATGCAAGTGATGGAGATTGCCATTTCGCTTTCTAATTCCAAACTTACTTGGCACACACTATACATGTTTTTCGGTAGTCTTGCGCCTTTTTCACTCAAAAGCTAGCTCAAATAATTAGTTTTTCTTTCACATTTATAAACTGACTACCACCCCATTCCACGATTGATGTAGGATATCTACAACAATAAAATGGAATCCACATAAGTATTCTAAAGCCAAGTTGATCGCTCCATAGAAGGATTTTCACCTTCTCTGCCCTCTATTTTTGCTGGTATTCTTACTTCCTCGAGCATCTCGTGTCTTTAGCCGAGGCATTCGGCGTCTTGTTGTGATCCCTTTTCTTCCATTTCAACATCTTCCCCCCGGCACAACCAACGATCGGAAATGTACATCCCCCAATTCCCACTCGAAATTCTCTTTTCTCTGTGCCGTTCCCTTTCCCGTTCTTTATTCCAATCTCATTCGACAACCTTCTTTACCTGTCGCTTGATAATCTTATCATTTGAGCCGCCATCTCAACGGTCCTTCCTTAGTCGATTGTGATGTGAATCGAATTCCAAGATCAAAAGGGTTAATCGTAATGGCTTTACATCCCAACATTTTGTCTTTACCATTTCAGACCCACATGCAAATGATCAACGCCAATCAAAAAAGGGAAAAGAAAAAGGGAAGAGGAAAAAAAAGAAGGAAGAGAGAAGGAAAAAAAGAGAGAAAAGAGCAAAGAAGGAGAAAGAATAAATAAAACAAGTCGAAAAAATATTAAAAAATTATTAAAAATTATTCACGTTAACACCAACTGTTTACATGTCGGTGATTTCATGTTAAAATTGATTGAATGAATTCAATTGACAAAATGTGAAAATGCTTCAAATTGAATTGACAAAAGTATAATGGGTTTAGGACTTTTTTGAATAATTTTCTCGATTAAAGTAAACCATTTGATCTAATTAAAACCCTTGATTAGACAGTTTAATTTCTTAAAAACAAAAACGATGACACGATGCCATTAATTTATAAAGCAAAAGGGTGTTTTTTTAATTGTCGGATTCTCATGGAGACCACGAGTGGTTGCCAGAATTGCGATGGTAAGAATTTGGGAAGTCTTGAAATTGTCCCTTTTTCTTTTTGCTTTTCACCTGTCGATGAATGGACGAGGCTCTTCCTCTTGGATTTTTGCTACCGGACACCGTCGAAAATGATGAAGCCCTTTCTGAATTGCGTTAAAAAGTGGGGAAAAATAAACATCCTGATTTATCATATCATATGACTATGTTGACTTACATAAAGTTAGGGGGTGTCAAAAAGAACCGCCCAAATCGAATTGGATAAAAAAATTCGGGTCTTTTTCTGTGACGGCGTCGGTTCTGTTTCGGTTCGAGTCTTTTTTTGTTTCTTCGGAAATTATTTTTAATAAAGATTTCGAATTTATTGGTTCATGTCGATTCAATTCGGGCGGTTCTTTTTAACACCTTTATTGCTCGGCTGGACTCGTAAACCATGATAGCATTCAATTTTTTCGATGCGGTAGTTTGATCTATGATTTATTGTTCATGGATGTTGATAAAATCATTACATTTAGCATCACCTTGTGATGGCATAGTATTAAAGTGAAGGGCGAGGTTCAAACGAGGAAAGGCTTATAGTGGATACCTGGGCACTCTGAGACGAGGAATGGGGTAGCAAACAATGAAATGCTTCGAGAAGTTGAAAATAAGCATAGATATGGAGATTTTCGAATAAGTCAGCCTTTCGAATTGCCGTTGAATCCATGGCAGGCAAAGGTGCTTATTTTCGCCCGCTTTCACTTGCATCATTCGAAAACGAGTACAATTCGTACAAAAAGTGATCAGATGACAATTGGCAAACGAACTTTTCAACGCAAATCGGCGAAATTTTGAATTCGAGATGCGTCTGCGAGTTCATCTTGTCAATTGCTATCCGCAAATCAATAAATAAATCAATCTACGAAAGAAGAAAAAAGAACAAAAAAACAAAAAGGGAGGAAAGGAAAGAAGAAATCTTCCTTGATTTGCGCTTTTTTCTTTATATCCCTGATTTGCGCTCAGTGCATGGGAAAAAAGTGAACGAAATGCATGGGACTCGAAATGTCTCGTAACTCGTTCATATTCGAGTATCGAATGTCAGAAGACTCGACTTTTTTTCCCCCTCTTTTCAATTTGCGTGACCAATGGCAATGGCATGCACCTGCTCGGTCAACGTTTGACCCAAATGTCTTTTCTTTTCATTTTGTTATATTTTCCTTTTCTCCCACTTTTTTGGGGAATTTTGAAGAATTTTTTTTTTTTGGGGGGGGAAGAATTTTGCAAGATAGGTTGTGGCTGTTGCTGGCAGGACCAAATCGACTTTTTAGATGCCGATTCGGGATGAAAATGTTCCCAATAGCTTTACTATAGTTTCGTGCTTCGAAATTACACAACTATTTCGATCGTCGGATCCAACTCCGATGTACCGAGTCAGTGGTTGGTTTCTCCACCAAAATATTCTATTGAGGAAACATCAATCTTGATGATGATAAGGCCCGATGAGGTGATATCGTAACAATAATTCAGCCTTGGACGAGAGAAACCTTGATTCACTCGTCACTTCTGTTAAAAATCAATGATGCTAGCGAGCGAGCAAGATCGCACAATTCCCTCTTTTCTTTTCCTTTTATTTTAAGAGTCGAGTCTTGACTCGGGATGATTCCCACTCGAACAAATTCCGGTATGAACATACACGTACCCTAACAACAGGTTTAAATCACTTCGTCCATAAGACCTTTATTGAACTTCAAAGACAAATTGGCTTATATAATACGTCCAAATTTGAATACCAAATTGATCATCTTTTACCATATATTTTCCCCAGTTCGAGGTACGTGATCCCATCCATTGCTTAGCAATTCTTAGGAGCTTCATGTGGACAGAAAACCGATACTTTCGTTGTCTCTTGTCGGTAAAATTTGATTTCGCGATCTAAAGTTTTGGGAGCTATTTGAGCTATTCCTTGTCAGGTCATTCTTTCGAAGAAGTATTTGTTAAGATTGCACCCAAAACAAATTGCGCAATTTGGGCAAGTGACCATGAGAGGAAATCAATTCCAACGAAGCAAAGTAACTTCGGCTGGTCGCAAGATGCACCGAACAAGTTGGCTCTCAATCCACCACGAGAAGGGAATCTGATGAAACTAGGGTTTGGCTTCAATTTGAAATTAAACTAGAAGTCAACGGTCCTAGATTGACTTAATTATTAGCAATTTGTGACAATCTTGGGCTGTCCCCGAGAATGAGCTCGACTTAGGCACACGCTAGAGAGTCGTCGTTTCAGATTAGCATGTGCCTTATTTATTTGCTGTCAAAGTTCCGTTCTGTGCAGGAAAGTCAAGATGAAAATTACTTTACACGAATGTGTGCGCAAACCCTAGCAAAGTAGCAAACTCTGAGCAGGAATTATTCTCGTAGTGGAAAGGTCTGGCTGTTGAAAACTCCACTAATTTGGCTCGAGGGTGCTCGTCAAAGATCATATGGAGTCTAATTTCCTTTTCGTTGGTAACAACTAACAAGTTGTTGAATCAAAGGACTTATTGGTGTAGGGAATGCTGATAGGGGTCTTAAAGCAACGAGATCGACTAGCACTAGACATGAACACCGGTAGGGTTCCACCTTCCCACTTGACAATACCCCAAGAGGGTCACGAAAATGCATGTCTATTTGCATTTTCATGTTGTCTAGACCTGTCGAAATGGGTGATAGACCCATTTCACAATCTACATTTATTGGGCTGGGATGTTATATAAGTTAATCACGTTCAATAAATGAGTCGTAGATAAGTTGAGAATGATAAAGTCTAACTTACTCGTATTGCACTAGTAGGGCTTTTTATCAAGGATATACCTTAGGAGGAGCTCTCATGTTGTTTGGTTCCTACACTTTTTGCCGGTGCACTCGTTCAGCACCGTTTGTACCAACTTCAATGTTCCACAAGCGAACCGGAATGTCCTAAAAGTTTGAAGTGGTGACATTTTGAAGACAGGACTTAACTTATAAATCAAGCCATGCGTAAAGAGCCCATTTGATGTAGTCGCATCCGAACCGCTACTCATCTTGTCGTAATCGTGCCATGAAGTATTTGTGGTTTGCATCTGCGGTCACGCGCATTTGAAAGTTATCGTGACGCCCCTTATCTCAAAACCGGAGCTATTGTAGGGAAATTGTACTGAATAGCTTTCGAGTCATCTCCGATTTGGCGCGAAATCTCTGAAGGCTATCGCTCGATCTCATAAAGGAATTCTTATCTTAATCCAACGATGTCATAATCGCATGGAAATATTATTACTTCTGCCGGAAATTGCACCACATCTAGAAGAGTAATCCAACTATGAAAGGCTTAGGTAGAGACACACCAAAAGCAAGAACTAAATGGATCATCTGCATCTAAATCAATTCGCATTGGTCAAAGAAACTAAATAAAAACAAGAGCCAGTCCTGTTGTAGCAATGTGCTCTAGTCTAGGCCAAGGGGGTTAATTAGCCAGTATTCTCATTTGTGGGGGAGAGGCTGACCGCACAACGGCCGCCGACAGCCGGTGATTGCAGCTGCCGTCTGAGGCGCTGCCGTCGCCGTGACAAAACCGGCCCCAGCCGGTCATCGCGGAGCCAATGCTCCCCTTTGACTTCGTCGCCACGCACGCACGCACATGCGGCGTGTCTTGTTCCTTCCCATTATTATTTTTTTTTACTTTTTCCTCTCCCTTTTTTCTCCCCCTAACAATTTCATATCTTTTTTTTTTCTACTGTCAATATTTAATTAGCACTTACTTTCGTAAAAGCGAAAGCGAAAGCGAAAGAGAAATTGTGAAAGAAAACAAAAGGGGAAAAAAAAAAGAGAGAAAAAAGCAAAGTAAATGAACAGTCCGACCTCCGACCAAAAAAAAAAAAAAAACCGTCCGACAAAAAAAATTAATAAACTGAGATTTCGACCTCTTTTTCGGCGGAGACCGTTGATTGCGGTTGGAAACATTTAAAAGCGGTCCGAACGTGGGGCCCGCATCATCTTCTTCTCTTTCCCCGAACGGAGGTCCTTCTGTCTTTTCTCGCTACGCAAGTGCCCACGGTTGTCGGGAAGAATTACGGAGAATGCCATCGATTGGTAGTGGGAAGCAGTTTTGGATTGGACCATCCAGTAAACAAGTAGGTTTTTTCACCGGCTGCTGTCGGTGGACTTCGGGGCCTTTTTTGAATTTTCTAATCGATTTTCTTTTCCAAGGAAAAACGAGAAAAACGATATTGCTGGGTGATGGTGTGCTGTTTGTCGGGTTGTCGTTCGATTCCCGGGTATGCGTCCAGGCCAAATCATGGTGAGATTGACGCCATTGGAAGGAAAAAGGCACCAATTTCTCGCTCTTTTTTCTTATCAAAACCACATTACCGTACTTTGGACCGGCCCGGATAACATTTTCGGGGCACCCGAATGTCATATCCAATCGCATTCCGGGGGAAAAAAAAAAAATTACCCAATTCCGAATTCCCAAAGATCCCCGATCAAAATGGCGATTTCTCGAACGCGTTATCGTCTCGAGCAAGCATAGTTCGTAGCGAGCTGCTCTCATGCATACGTTCTTTTTCTGGCTAAGTGGGAGGCTACTACTATTCCGACTTTCCGCTTGCGAATTTGCGATTAGTAGCAAGTTGAAAGCAGAGATGATTCGCCAGTTATTGAGCTAACGCAGCAACTTTTATAGCTTTGCTATTATAATGCTCCGGCAAGAGATCCCCAGAATGGTTGGATGGCCCCTATTGAATGAGATCCTCCCCGGACAATTGTATCAATCTGGGACCTCATGCCTTTAATGCCCTAGCAGCCACTTTTGGGAACGTTGTAAATTGCACAGTGCACTTATGGAACGGGAGCATTAGATCGAGACGGGGATCATCAATGCGCGCTGTGCCCCCAACGCACTTTTACGGACCGAATCGGTTGTACCACGTGGTATGCTGCTGCGGGGGGGCATCGTGCGGGACGGATAGAATGTTTTGGTCGATTTTTCAAAATTGTAGAGTACCTTAAGGATCATATCGACTAGCCTTGTGAAGTTGCGATTAAGCTATTTGAACAAGGGCGGTTCAAATATTAAAGGCCGGTTTCACAAAATGGGAATCGAAAATTGCTCATTGATTCTCTGGACCCGCCCGGGAACCGTACCGCCCGTTCGGTTCGGTTTTCGATTGGGTTCATGGAATTGGATGTTAGGATTTTCAAAACACAAATATTAACTATATCGGATGGGCAATTTCGCACCTGGAACCGAGACAGGTACTCACCGATTCTCATTATTAGAATCGGGAATCGCCCATGACTTTCACATGGGACTAACCCCTTTCGGCCTCGACATGCGTGACTTGGATTTTTCCGGGCGAAGATGAAATTCAATCAATAATCCCAACAGAAAAAAAAAACTAGCTAGCCCGTTTCGTTACACGAAGAACATAATTAAATTCAGCAACAAGAAAGGGTGCCGACATCGCACGGGAAGATTTTGCGAGGCCCATCCATGACCGCACCGAAACCCTTTTTTTTCTGTGGCGATCGCATTGATTCGGCAACGTCGCAACTTCCCCATGCAACGCAACCGAACCAACATTGCGAACTGCGCTCCCCACTTTTAACAGTCAAACCGTATTGTTCAAAACTTAGGTACGAAGAAGATTTGCTCCGGTGCTCGATGCCCTAACAGAGGACACGTGTCGCCACAGGAAGGAGGGGGCATTCTCTTTTTCACCGAACCGGTCTGTGAACGAATCGAATACGGACTCGAGCAGCAGTAAATGAATCCACCCTTCTTTTTGCCATGGAACAGGCGAGCGAGTAATCTCTCTCTCTTCTCTCTCTTTTTTTTTTTTTTGGGTGTGCACATTAAAATCCGCACCGACCCTTCTGGGAAAAGCCTTCTCCAAGGGGTGGGGGCCCACTCACATGGCTGCTCTTCTTCATCTTCTTCTCCTCCTCCTCGCACAGCCGTTCTCAAGCCCTTCGAAAGAGTAGTGAATGGACAAATTTTGGTAATTTAGCAATAATTTACAATAAAAAATATGCAATTCTTTTGGGTTGCATTTATTGATCCCTGCCAGTTTCCCGGGACAGGCCTTCCTCTTCTCCTCGGTTATAAAGACGGTCGAGCTCCCTCCCTTCCTTCCCAACCCCTCCCTTCCTCTCACACTCTGTCGTGAGTTGTAGTAGAGCCTCTGCATTTTCTGTTTCTTTGGTGGGTTTGGTTTGCCAGGAGTTTTTAGCTGGTGAACCGTAGTCACATTACCGATTTTTCTTCAGGAGGGGTAAAGTGAGATCGATTCTCTTTTGTGTTTTAGAAGCTCGAGAGAGAATCTCATTCTCTGTTTGATACGCACCAAAGTGCTTCGGTTGTCGCAGCACATTCGCATTTGCTCTGTTTTTCCTGTTGTTGTCTGACACGGGAGAAGATGACGCTTGCTCTGTGTCCTCTGTTTCTTGTGCTCCTCTGGAGTCCTCTGGCTCTTGGTGGGCATGACTATGGCCAAGCTCTGTCCAAGAGCATCCTCTTCTTTGAAGCTCAGAGATCTGGTTACCTGCCCAGCACCCAGAGGGTCTCGTGGAGAGCCAATTCCGGCTTGAGCGATGGAAAAGCTAGCGGGGTAAGTTAGTCGCTGTCAACACATCTTTTCTCTGTTTCCCGAGCCCACAATGAGTTACAGACAGAGTTCTACCAACTTTACTCTGTTTCTTTTATTGCCCTTGCTCATGCCAATTTGGGTAGGTCAAAAAATCAGTTCTTTGCACAATCCTAACAGTCCTTTTGAACAAATCTCGCATACCCATTACACCGAACATAATGAATTTCCAACATCTCATGGGCTTTTAAAAAAATTGTTCTTAAACCACAATTTGGGATTTAATGGTTTCAGGTGGATCTGGTGGGAGGGTACTACGATGCAGGGGATAATGTGAAGTTCGGGCTCCCCATGGCATTCACGGTGACAATGATGTCTTGGAGCATACTGGAGTATGGCAAGCAACTGGCCACGAGCGGTGAGCTGAGCCACGCCATGAATGCTGTCAAGTGGGGCACCGACTACTTCATCAAGGCTCACCCTGAACCAAATGTCCTCTACGGAGAGGTATATTATCATTTCAGTCCATCTGTTTTGTCAATTTCATTCATCAGGCAGAAAAAAGCGTTGATTAGAGAGTTAATGGGTTCAACTTATTGTGGAGGAATCATGAAAATGGCCTTGCAAAGATGGCATTTTTAATTCCGGTTCATGCGGCTTTTCCCCCTTTCTTGCTGTCGCTTTCAATGGGATTATCTTGCCCTTTTTGCTACTAATGACATGAGCGTAACCATGGTTTTCGTTCAGTGTTTTTTTGAACGGTTTGTTTAATGGTCCAAATGCGTGGTTAGGTGGGAGATGGGAACACCGACCACTACTGCTGGCAGAGGCCGGAGGACATGACCACCGACAGGACGGCGTACCGGATCGACCCTAGCAACCCCGGGTCTGACCTCGCCGGGGAGACCGCCGCTGCCATGGCCGCAGCATCCATCGTCTTCCGCCACTCCGACGCCGCCTACTCCGGCGAGCTTCTCCGCCACGCTGAGCAGGTTTCACACTCTTGCTCCCCCCCCCCTCCAGATCTCGTAGTCCTCCCAACTATTTCTATGAAATGCTTTGGCCATTTTAGTCCTCCAATTATTCACCACAGTGATTCGGTTGCTTGCTTTCCTCTTTTTTCATTGGATCACTAAAACTTGGAAGCGAATCACACATGCTCATGCCAATCAAATTGGAAAAGAAATAAAGTGAATTTCACGTCGTTTTAGTTGATTAATGAAAATTTGAATTGATGGAGGGAGATCCAGAAAGGCAAGCTACAGAGAATGAAAGTGACCGAAAGGGAAGCGAGGCTTTAGCGCCAAAACCCCAAAGGGAGACCGAGAACGACTCTCGTAAAGTAGTGCGTCGGTTATGTTTAGCGCATGTTAGCAACTAGTACTTTAAGGTGGTCCCATCCTCACATCGTCCCTTTCACCTCCTGACACTTTTTTCACTTTCCGGGCCCAGGCATTATTCACCCGATCCGCCGCCATAGGCCGGCTGAGCGGCGTACGTTAGCAGGAGCGGCGGAGGATAGTGAACGAAGAAGTTGGAAAAAGTTAAAACCCTTCTTGTCAGATCGGTCGGTGCACGCTTCGTCCTCTTTCACGCGTGTCGCATTACTGAGAAAACACAACAAATTTGGTCCAAATCAATGGTCAATAACTCTTTTTTAAGTATTGCGTGCTAGCGTAAAATCGAGAGTGATTAGCAAGCTTGATCCAAGTGCTAAACCCGGCGCAGAAATTGGATCGCGAGAGGCGATTCTTGCGCCCATCACGGGTCTCTGTCCTTTTTTGACCGTACACTAACCTTCATGTTCGATTCAGATTATCATGCCCGAAAATATAATAATACCTTAGTTTAGATTAGCTTAGTCTAGTCGCGGTGTTAACCTAAGCACGTGACAGACCTTTGTCACGTGATAGCTAGCCAACATGTTGTAGGAATCGCGGTGACGAATTATTTCTCCAGAAAACAGCAAAAAAAAAAATTGTAAATTTTGTTGGAAATATTGTGATTTTTGCTTATTGGTCCTCCAAAGTTGACTTATTTTCGTTCGCCATATTTGGTTTGCAGCTGTTCGAATTTGCGGACAAGTACAGAGGGAAATACGACAGCAGCATTACCGTGGCCCAGAAGTATTACAGATCAGTCAGTGGGTACAATGTACGTATTTTCTTATGAACTACCAAATTAAAAGGGTTGACCTTTTTTTGTAAATATTTGCTAGAATTATGTCGATTTTGTTTCGAGGTTTTTTACTGAATTTCAAAATTTTCTTTTGTTTTGGGGGTTTGAAGGATGAGTTGCTATGGGCTGCTGCATGGTTGTACCAAGCCACCAACAACCAGTACTACCTCGGTTACTTGGGCAACAACGGCGACTCGCTGGGTGGAACCGGTTGGGGCATGACCGAGTTTGGCTGGGACGTCAAGTATGCCGGTGTTCAGACGCTCGTCGCCAAGGTACTCACAGAATACTGTGCTATGGTTTACTTCCTAGTAATTCATTTTGCTTCTGTCCAAGTTGCAAGGTCTTATTTTCAGGACAATGTTAGCGAACATCGGCGATTCGTTACTTATTTTGAGTTCGGATCGTGAAAAGAAAGTCCTAAATTATTGTGTACTTCAGCGTGTAACTTCGCGCATTTTCACTTTCGCTTGATGTTGCATTGATAATG
The DNA here is from genome assembly GCF_020921035.1 of Rhodamnia argentea. Lineage (NCBI taxonomy): Eukaryota > Viridiplantae > Streptophyta > Magnoliopsida > Myrtales > Myrtaceae > Rhodamnia > Rhodamnia argentea. The sequence goes on from NC_063152.1 coordinate 32,783,555, forward strand.
TTGTTCCTCTTTTGCTTCAGTTCCTGATGCAGGGGCAGGCCGGGCACTACGCGCCGGTCTTCGAGAAATACCAGCAAAAGGCGGAGTACTTCATGTGCTCGTGCCTCGGGAAGGGGTCGAGGAACGTCCAGAAGACCCCCGGCGGCCTCATCTTCCGCCAGAGCTGGAACAATATGCAGTTCGTTACGAGCGCTTCATTCCTCGTGACCGTCTATTCCGATTACCTTTCATCCTCAGGCAAGAGCTTGCAGTGCTCGTCAGGCAGTGTCCAACCATCCGAACTACTCTCCTTTGCAAAATCTCAGGTGTTACAATTTGATGTTTGTAACTGTAACTTCAAAGAAATAATTTTCTTTTAAGCATCAAGATTCAATGAAATAATATTTATGCCGTGAATGTTGAATATATGCAGGTGGACTATATTCTGGGGGACAACCCGAGAGCCACGAGCTACATGGTCGGCTATGGGAACAACTACCCGAGGCAAGTCCATCACCGGGCGGCTTCCATCGTGTCCATAAAGGCCGATTCTTCCTTTGTGAGCTGCCGAGGTGGTTATGCCACATGGTTTAGCCGGAAATCGAGTGACCCCAATCTCCTCACTGGCGCTATGGTGGGCGGCCCCGATGCATATGACAACTTTGCTGATCAAAGAGACAATTATGAGCAAACGGAGCCTGCTACTTACAACAACGCTCCACTCATCGGCATATTAGCTCGGTTGAGTGGTGGTCATGGCAGTTACAATCAGCTGCTTCCGGGTATGCGCCATAACCCGGTTTTACTATAGAATTTGGTCTCCAGAAATTGGGGTTGTTCAGACAAAAGCAATGTTTTCACATGTATCTGCATCTGATGAATTGGTTTCTATTTGATGCAGTGGTTGTTCCTGCGCCAAAAGCAACTGTGACCAAGCCAAATCCGGCTCCTGGTACGATTTCCTCCGCCTTCCCTTGCTAACTGCGAAATTAACAAACTTACAACATTGACTGTGCTTTCTTGATTCCAGTAACAACTTCCAACCAGTTGTCCCTTGAGCAGAAGCTGACGGCGTCATGGACAGCTAACGGGAGAACTTACTACCGATACTCGACGTTGGTCACCAACAAGTCGGAGAAGACGCTGAAATACCTCAACCTTTCAATCTCCAAGCTCTACGGTCCTGTGTGGGGACTAACCAAGTCTGGCGACTCGTACGTTTTCCCTTCCTGGATTGAATCCTTACCTTCAGGGAAGAGCCTCGAGTTTGTGTACATCCACGCCTCGCCTCAAGCAGACATCTCCATCTCGAGCTACACTTTGGCATAGGATGATAGTTCAGCTTCAGAAGTAATTGCACAGTTTTTCTGGGTTCAGGGATGTAAAGCACTGGGCGGCCATTCCTGTTGCATACGGTCTCGGAAGTTCTCAGCTTTCTTTCTTTTTTGAAAGTTTTCGGTGTCTGCTTCATGATGTCGGAACCTGTTTCCGCTTAGGTGTCGGGTGAAACCAAGCTGAATAAGGGCGAGGCTCGGAAGGACGAAAGGAGTGAAGAGACATTAAAAACGAGTGCTCATCCTCTTTCTCCTCTACTTCGCCGGTTAAAAGAGAAGTGTCTGTATGTGCACAGCAAAGAATGGTTTGCTGAGAAGTGAGAGAAAAAGGGCTTCCTTCTAGTTCGCGAAGTCCTTTAGTTTCTCAAACTTATTAGATGTTTTTCGTTCTTGAGATTCTGTCGTTGCGAAGCTCTGCAACAATTTCTCTATTTGTTTAGGATATAGCCTTCTGCAAAACAAATGTATTCCGTTGTTTTGGAAGAATTTAAAGTACGAAAGTTTTCCTTTTTGCTCATTTGGAGAGTTCTTACCATATCGACTTTGTTCATGAATTTCCAGCACTCTTGTCACAAGTAAAGAGATTAGCAAGTAGTCTCCAACACAACGTTGATGTCATAAATTGTCAAGTTATGTACAATAAAACATCATGAAGCAATTCAATTTCAACTTAAAGTTAGTACGAGAGAGATCACACAAGATGAACATTGACAGCCCAGCTATGGGCATAAAGAAACGTTCTCAGTCGCAGAGCACCTATTTACATTTTGCTAGTTTACATGGTGCCAGGAGGGTCACTACAACCCACCCAAATGATGAGGAACTCCTCTTTTTTAAGGACTCTTCGAGTTCGGTTTCTTCAGCTCAACCACGATCACGCTGATATTGTCTTGGCTACCTCGGGCCATGGCCAGCTCGGCTAGCACTGCCGCCGCCTCGGCGGCGCTACTTCCTCTCAGCTCCTCAGGGAACCTCCTCTGTATTTGTCCACTGAGGCATCTCCTCACGACCTGGCAGGCAACCTCGTTGGAGATCGTGTCCCATAACCCGTCGCTTGCTATCATGAGGAAGTTATCCGACCCTGTTCTCCTGCTTACCGTGACCTCCGGCTCTGCTGTCATATATGGCTTCAAATAATAGTCTCCTGCAACAAAATAAATGCCGGATACAGCCACCAGACAATAGGACATACAGCAAATAAAGCCGGTCTCCACCTAAAACTTTTGCATAAGAGGTGTTTGTTATTGTTTCCCTGTTGGTAATTTGACCCCCAGCATTGTTACAAGCATATTATATCGAAAGGCTGCAGTTAACTATGCAGTTAACTATCCTAAGGTGCACTCAAACACATTGTCGACAAACTACAATCTGTGAGTAATCTAATATGTTTTCTTCAAGTGCAGAGGTTTGGCAAGCACAATTCTGCTGATGCTAACCACAAATTCGACTTACTCAGCAATTGCTGAAGCGACCGATGAAATTCAACATGCCGTGCACAAATATAAAAGCAGCCGATAAAGTCCATCATTGGAGCCATTTAATTGATGAAGTTTCGCGCACCTATTGACCTCGATGTAGCGAGCACTCCTAGGACACGGGATCCATTCCAGTCTATGACCCTTCCTCCAGCTGCTTCCACTCTCTCCTTCTCGTCTGGCCTGTCAGGCTGTTCAGGGGAGTCATAAAGCCATTTCAATCAAAATCCAAGAGATTTAACCCAAGTTATGACGCCTTACAGGATGCAACTATTTTCACTTTAGCTCAAGTAATTTATTCTGCTACCGATCTTAGCATTTGCCACCAACCGAGCATGTACTGTGACAAATGCTCCAAAGATGTTGCTGAGGGAAAATCTCCCCACAAGTAAAACTGCACCAATTCAATATGAAGATGACTTTACTCGTTTTGACTTGCTGAACACCTTGTTACTGTTTGATTATCAGAAATATACATGTCACTGAAGAAGAGACGGCATAAAAATATTGGCAAGAGCCAGAGGGCTCAAGTTCATCTATCAACCCGGTAAGCCACCACTAGCTATCACCATTTGCCGCGACTTGAAGTGATTTCAGCAGTGTTTTAATTGAGAACTGCAGGATGAACATTGTGTGGCTGACCACGAAAAATCACAGGGACGAATTCTGGTTCACCGATTACACCAACAGAGTAAGATGGGCCCCAGCCTGTGCATAACCATTTAACAGAAACAGAGGATGCCGGAGCGTAGTTAAGTTCTCCTAATTATAGGATGTCAACCCTGTGAAGCATGACCCAGAAGTCAAACTATCCTGAATCAGACATTCTAGGAATTTCTTGCACATGCTTTCAAATAAAACAAAACCAATAAGAAAAATTAACCACCTTTGAAAGAACACGAAGCGATATTTCCGAAGTATTACGCAGAAATGATACGAAGTAGACAAAAAGGATTGACTTTGTAGATGAGATTAGTTTAGTCGCGTGAAATTTCTGGCAAAATGTATGAATAAATGAAGTGTCTTTAGGAAGAAGTCACCGAGCTAAAGCTTCACTGGAAACGAACGTAAACGAGGTGAGAGCTCACCTTGTGATCACGAGACAAGGGCACGGCCACATCGCCGCGACACAACACTGCTCGCGAGTCCCCGCAGTTCGCCACCACAATCTCCTCCTCCCCCACCACAGCCACAACCGCCGTCGACCCTGCCGTCCTCATCGACGAGTCCACTCCCTTCCCTCCGACCTCCTCGTCCATCTTCCCGAAAGATGCCTCCATCACCTCCCTCCACTCGCTCTCTCCACCTCCGTCGCAGCAGACGTCGGTCCTCCCCTCCATCTCCTTCACTAACAGCTTGTGCAGCCGGTCGCGGCAAGCATTCGCCACGTTCGCGCCGCCGTGCCCGTCGTATACCCCGAAGAAGTCGTACGAGCCCAGCTTCCCGGCCACCGCGCCTGGCACCTCAGTCACCGCGTCCTCCATCGACCTCCGCCTCCCGATCACCGATATCGACCCATGAGACACGCACGTCAGGCTCCGCGCATCTCCCTCCCCTTCTCCGCCGCCGAGCACCAGCCCTATTGGCCCGTCCTCCTCCTTCTCCGACGACCGGCTCGAGGACGGCGACTCCACCGGGCGCGGCGTCACCGAATCCGCAGGAACATCCGGCATCTTCTGATTCGAACCATCGGGAGCGGACTCGCGAGAGGCCAGCTCCCGGACTCCTCTCTTCCTCTTGAGCGTGCATCCGTCCAACGCGAGGCGGAGATCGTGCTCCGGCGGCTTGACGAAGCTCTCCATCAGCTGACTCCGACCAGCCTCGAAATCGAACGCAACGGTCCCAATCCCTGGGGAACCGGCCGGCGGCTTTTCCGGCTAGGCTCGCCGGAGAATCTCGACACTAGCAATCATTCGCTCCGGCGACGACCGCCCATCTCATCTGGTCTTTGGCTCGACTTCGCTTTCGGTACAACGATGGGAGAAGTGAAAATGCTTAGAGACACTTTTGACGCTCTTAAAAAGAGGAAAGGGGGCGAACGTGGGCCGTCGGATCTGCGGGTCCGGTGTCGGAGCTGCAGGTGGTGGGTGGGAGACGGCGGGTGTTTCGTGACCGGTCGAGCCAACGACGTGGACGGCTGAGATTGTTTGGGGAGGGTGGGGCGTATGTGGCGCGAGGGTTTTGAAACGCAGGTTACGGGTTTTGGCGGGAGCGGGAGCAACGTGGGCTCGCGGGGCTCTACGAGTGGGGCTGATAGCCTGACGGCGGCGGCGACGTGGCGATAGCGATCGGATCGCCAGCGTTCGGGGTTGTGCCCGCCATTTCTCTCTCTCTCTCTCTCTCTCGAATAATAATAATAAAAAATTGCATGGGACTTGGACCTTCTCTTGCTCGTATTCCATCTTATCTAATATTCAATTTCGAGTTTGAAAATTCTTTTAATATTGCATTAAAAAATCCATCCCTACTCGGTTGATTGTTTTGTTCCATATTGAATAGAGAATTCAATTGGATATATATATATATATATATATATATTCTCGAATAATTTATTTATATAACATTTTTTCAAATAATTCTTACACGCTAAGTAATTATAAATTTACATTTATAGCCTCGGCTGGTGTCCCGACGCCCCAAAGAGCTAGATGAGCCTCAATCATCTGTCTCTTGCCTTCGATTTTCTTTAAATCGAGCTTCCTCTAGTTTAAGAGTCTTCGGAGCCCCTTGTGGATCAATGTTGTCATCATTATCCGCGTTATTTTTTTTTTTTTAAAAATGGTGATCGCATCATTGCTATTTCGAGGAAAATCATGAGCCATTGTTAACCTTTGGTTGTCGAGGCGTATTAAAAAATACTTATATCCACGATCGTGGCTATAGGCATGTGATTCAATGATATATTTGTCCAAATGAATCACCCATTTGTTATTGTAACGGTGCCTATTCGAATCTTTAGTTAGTGTGGTTAAAAAGAAATAATATGGTTGGTTTGTTCAGTCTTAAAGAATTAAGTAACAAGTATTTCTTTTGTTAACTTGTGGCTTTTATCCGGAAATTGAGATTATCTTGTCTTATATGAGGTTATACGAAATTACGAAATCGTAGACCCGCGACGCGATGCGCTCGTCGGGGTCAGGTGTGACCGGACTCTCATGCATGTTATCTCATTTCGACGGCGACCACGTAGTATGGATCGAAACCCCCGTCGTGTTGCTCGCGAGCTAAAGAGGCTGCGCGCGTACAAACAGAGGGGACCCTTGTCTCTTTCTCCCTATCAACTCCGACAGGAACTCCAGTCCCCTGATTCCCGTCCTCTTCCTCGTTCTTTTCACGACGTGAAATGCCCGGCTTGACGTTACTCGGAAGACGGCGTTGGGCGCCGGCCAGTTTCGCTCGAGTCTTTCTCTTTTTGGGGTCGAAGCTCCTGAGTTTTGTACTGGGTGCTTCCTGGTCGCATTTCGACTGCTTTTACGTCTTCTTGCTTCTGCCACCCATGACCGACCCGTAGTCCCTTTCGCTCGTTTTTTTTTTCCCCGATCTGGCCGGTCGGAGTTGTAGGAACGTCCTGGACTCTATACTATGTACACGTGTGATCTGCCTCTGTCCTAGCACGACCACGTAGGCAATTTCCTTTGCTGGAAATAAGAAAAGGCAGCCGACGATCGAGGAAAGGAACGCGCTTGAGCTCGAGGTCTTGGTCGCTTTTGGGCACTCAATATCTATCTCTCGAAATCAGTATCTTAACTTTCACTTAGTATCGTATCGGAGTAAAATCATTTTGACAAAAAGTATTACGGGCCCTTTGTAATATAACTTCAATGCCTGCGTGACTTTCCTATAAGCAAAAAAAGGTATAATCTCGGCCATTCAAATAATTGGAAAGCTTCACGGGACCGTAGAATCTCTCTTCTTCTTCTTCTTCACGAAATGATTGGATCCTTGTCCCAACCCTGAAATCCCCCCCGCCTTGCCGGCCTTTGCTAAGGCGCACAGGCTTTCTCCTTTGTCGATGTCGGCTTCGTGCATGGTGTCGTTCTCTATTGCGAATTGCGATTCTATTTGCCCCAAATTGTATCGGTCCGAAGAAGAGGGGAAATGGCTCGATTGTCCAAATTATAGTTTCAGCTCGGAGAAAACATATTTAATGACATTGCTTAAGGTAACTATACCGGCTCAGAGTGCCGGCGAGCCTCGCCGATTGAAAAAAAATAATTAAAATATTATCATATCGGATATCCAATGTCCCAAATTGAAATGGATACTCAAGCGGTCGATTTTTTTTTCTTTTATTTATTAAAATGACACTTAAGTGATCGATCGAAATTTTTGACGTCGACGCTTTCTAACATCGCGCTCTGTCCTCTTTTCGCAAAAGCCATTCCCTTATCCATCAATGGCGGCTCGTGCCCCGCCTCCTCGATCAGCATTCGGAGTGCGGACATTTTGAAGAAAGGTCGGGAAGGAACCGTGGGTTGCTCCTTGGCTTCCCACGTGCCTCCCTCCTGGAAATTTTTGTTCGACTATCCTCTCCCCATTTCCATGCACTTCCGCTTGCTTCGCTAAATTTCAGACGTACCTCGGATCTTTCAGATGTATACAAAGAGCATATATGCACGGGGATGGTACAACATCGTGTGAAATTTAAAGAACAGAGGATTCCCGCGTGTGCGAAATAAACGGAAGTAGAACTTGCCGATGATACCGCCACATCACGATGCCCCACCTAAAAAGTTCCGCATGTACGCAATATAAATATGATAAATAAGCGATGTGAGATGCTTTAACAATACCGCCCGATGGAAAATATATACGCCGAGTTCGGTTCATGTGTTAAAATGAATTTTGGACGATCAGATAGAGTACATGTATTAAAATGAATTCGTCTTGGATTCCCACAACCCAAGTGTTCCTTTATGTATGTCCACATAATTCCATACTCTGTAAGTTACCATTCGTCAATGCGTAGAGGGTATGGTAATCACATCAAGCTATACGCAAAATCTATCTCTAAAGGGAAGATTATCCAAGAAGTCCTAGACATTGCCGGTTCGGTCCTAAACATTTTGATTTTATCATTGAGTCCTTAACATTTTCACGTTTTTGCCAGTTGAATCCATCCAATCAATTTTGGCCGGAAATCGTTCATGTGGAAGCCACCGTCCCTAACCGCCCTATCGTGGATAAATGTTAGTAATGTTTTCATGATTTTTCTTCTTAATTTTATTGATTTTTTTTTTCCTTTTCCTTATTGTTTCTACATTGGAGGTGAGGACTGCGGCCCTTACCCGGCTTCGCTTAGATCCTGAGCGGGGCGGCCTGGCCCCATGGTGATTTGGGTGAGGCCGAGCGAGGGCCCGACGACCCTCGTTGGCTAGTAAAGAAAAAGTAAGAAAAATAAGAGAAGAAATATAACAAAAGAAAGAAGAAAAAGAATAAAATATGACAAAATATTTGAAAAAAATATTAAAATATTATTAAAATTTGTCAACGTCGGTCACCGCGGTGTCATATAGTCCGTTTAGCATCCACGTTAGCGATTTTTGATCAAAATTAACTTGATGAACTCGATGGCAAAATTTGAAAAGGTTGATGACTCGATTGACAAAATTAAACTAAAAATTAGGATTGAATTGATAAAATTGTAATAGCTTTTGAAGGTTTGGGCAATTTGTCCTATCTCGAAATCTCTCTCCTCCCTTTGCCGGGCCCTCCACATCCCCTCGTTGTCGCGTTGCCCGCCGCACCCCTTTCGCATGTTGTTTCAATCTCGCTCTCTGTCGTTGTCGGTCGCATCTCAGCCGTTGATATATTGCATGCAAATTATTTTCTATTGAATGATGTATATTTAAAAATGTGAATTTGTCCACCAAATTCAGATTATGCTTATTACTGTTGTCCATTATGTTCACGTGATGGCCTAGGCCTAGCGATGAGATATGACGGGCCTGGCTAATTTACAGGCCGACTGCTGGGCTAACTGGCCCGGTTGCTTCGATTCAAGCCCAAAGTGCATCAATGGTGCGACTTACGAAACGACGACGCTCAGTTGTGAAGTAGAAGTTACTCTCTCCCTTTTCCCAATTTGTCTCCGTTGAGAATATTCTTTACTAGGGCGAATTTTAAAAAATGGTTTTTTTCCCAATTTTTTTTAAAAAATATTTGCGTGGAGTAATTATTACTGTTTTACCTTCTATTTTCACCGCTTGAAACTGGATTCTTGTTAAATCTAAAATAGTATTAAGCACTCGCTTCGATCGCGCGTGCAAAGTTAAATGATTATATACGGTAAAAAAAAGAAAAAAGAAATAGAAAGATTCCTCGAAAAATAAAAATAATAATTAGAATTCGAGTGACGGGAATGAATGAAGATAATTACTTTTCTATGGATTAAAATAGCTACTTGGGTCATTATTTCTGTTTTCTTACTATTCAATTGAGAGTAAAAAAGTGAGACAATTAAGGATTTTGGTTTCATGTAAACAAGATGGCTTAAATAGTTAGATCTATTTGAATCGCTCAATTGTTTTGTGAAGTCAAATATGCCCTTGACAAAAAGCTCAATCAAAATAATCTGCATAACCCAATTCGAGTCGATTACTGATTTGTGATGGGTACGAAATATACTTAATTTGTTGTGAAATTATAAAACAAAGTATGAAAATGTGTACTGTTAACGAGGGTCTTCGAGATTCCTGTTGAATGTCCATTTTTTTTTTTGGTAGTAACTCAATATCTAAGGTGCTTTCGACAAGAAAAAAAAATCTTTATAGTACACGAATGCAATTTTTGTAAATTGGAAATCGTAAATTTTTCTTAATCGATGGCTTAAAAATTAATTAAAAAAAAAGAAATTCTCGTACGTAAATTTGTTTCCTTGGAATATTGGATTTAGTGAGCATCACAGTTTGAGCAGCTTCCTGTTACTTTCCGCTCTTCCTTTTACCGGATTGATGAACCGAATCAGATCAAACGACCTCTACAGAGAGAGAGAGAGAGTCAATCCTCCCAAGGGAGAAGACGAAGATCCGGCTCCGAGGAGTCAACATGGAGATCGATAGCCACCTCCTGCGCCTGTGCATCGAATCCGCTTGCCGGAGCGCGGAGGCCGTCGAGAGGTGGCGGATGCAGCGGCGGACCCTGGAGCGGCTGCCGTCCCCGCTCGCCGACGCCCTCCTCCGCCGCCTCCTGCAGCGGCGCCTGCTCTCCCCGTCGTTGCTCGAGTATGTATCGTCTCCCGTTTGTCGGTTCCGCGTTCGCTGTTTTGCTCGAGGAAGTGAGAGTGGAGAGACGAGATGGTTGCTAAGAGGAGATATCGGTTGTTTCTAACGATTGATTAAATCTGCGATCCAGCGCGAGTCGTGTTCGTTTTTGTTTCGGTTTAGTTCGTTAGTGGTGGTTCGAGTTGTTATGGAGTTGGGAAATTTTCCCATTCTTGTTTAGTTGATATTGGAGCTAATACTCGCGGGAGCAATGCGTAGTGGCTAGACTGTGCTTGTGCTCCTTGACTGGACATTCTTTGCTTCGAGAAAGTCTCCTGTCTGTTTCGATTTAGATTTTGAGAAGATGAAATTGAAAATGATGTCGTAGAGATATGAGCTGTCTCTGCTGCTTGAATAATCTGCAAATTACAGTGCTGTGCATAATGGTTGCAGTTACTTGATTTGGCTGTTAAAATTGAACAAATTGTCTCAGATCTTTGGAGTTTATAGTGGGAGCCAAATGAAGAGGTATCTTAAGTGACAGTAGTATAAGGATTGTTCGAATGAACTTGAAATCCAGTGCTTAATATTATCCAGTTGTCTTGCAATGCGCATATTGTATAAGTGAGTTCGTTCATGGCAGCAAATGCAAGAGTTGTTATTGGTACTTTGACTTGATCCTTCTGAGGGAACCATCAAGCATGTACTGGATTTCAGTTGGTGAACTTGGGAGATACGTCAATGGTGCTGCACGACTTGCTTCATTGTGATAAAAATGCAAAGACGTTGTTATATTCGTAGGATTTCTTTCACCTTCCAATGGCCAGTTCTTTGCAGAACTTGCCAAATAGGTTTTAGAATTATGTAGTGTTATGCTTGTATTCACAAGTGCCTGTTTCAGTAAGTTTTTTTCAAGTTTTTAGTGGGAGCTCTTGCAATAGGGTCATGTCTCTATCCTTTATTATTTTAATTTCTTGAATGACCAAGGAAGAGAGAGGAAAAGGAATGGATGTTAATTAAATACTGTATAACAATGTGGTTCACCTGAGCACTAAAAGCAAAGGGAAGAGTCCACGCATATTATCAGGGAAATGTAGTAACATTGTGTGTTATTCACTTGGTTTGAGCACATGAATGGCTTCATTTTTTTAAAATAAAAAAAAAATCTGATATGTGGTTTTCATGTTCTAATGTCATTTCTTCCATGCTAGTCTAGGCCATCTGCCAAACTGAACTTGCTTCAACAGGGTATTCAAAAGCTGTGTTGAGGACGTTGATTTAAGAGGGGAGATCTCCGTGGATGCAGAATGGATGGCATACTTGGGAGGATTCCGTTATTTGCGCTGTTTGAATGTCGCAGATTGCCATAGAATTACCAGTTCTGCTCTTTGGGCCATTTCAGGTTTGCTTAAGATCATCTTCATGTTATCCTTGTGGGCCATCCTCAAGATCATTTCTATTTAATAGGTATTTTTACATAACAAAACGTTTAGAACGATGGCATTAGGCATCGGATCTTTAGTTTGAGTAGTCACGACAATTCACATATTCTGATTTTCCTGAGCATCTTTCTACTTTTTACTTAGTCATTGATCCCCCGTTTCATTATAGAAAGTTTAGCAATTGCAATCAAGCTTATTGTCCACTTCTTTTGGTTCAAGGAATGGCTAATTTGAAGGAGGTGAACCTCTCCAGATGTGTGAAGGTCACCGATGCTGGCATTCGGCATCTTCTGTCTATCTCAACTCTGGAAAAGCTGAGGGTTTCAGAAACTGGTCTCACGGCAGATGGTATTGCGCTTTTGTCTTCCCTTTCAAACTTGTCAGTGCTGGACTTGGGTGGCTTGCCTGTCAGTGACAAGGCTTTGGATTCGCTTCAGGTGCTTTATTTTTTTTTCTTGAATTGGTTCTCGTCAGAATTTTTGCTTATTCTCTGTTTCTTTTGTCAGTAATTGTTGTTTTCTAGGTTATTGAAAGGAAATAGCATATAACACTGATTGCATTGAAATCAGACAATTTATCCGTCTGGGCCTTTTGTCGATCATCAGGGTCCATCACATGAAGTCTTTGGAATTAGCTATAACTTAAGTTGATCTTATATATTGTTGGCAAGTCTTTCAGCTGGTATTACTGCTTTGGTAGTACTTTGCTACTATACTGTGATTTTGATTTTGTCATACATCCTGTTTTTAGGTACTGACAAAACTCCAGCATCTTGACCTCTGGGGGAGCGACTTATCAGACAACGGGGTTATTCTTCTTGAAAATTTCCCTAGATTGAGTTTCCTGAGTTTGGCATGGACCAAGGTGACGACATTGCCAAACCTGTTCTCTCTTGAATGCCTTAACATGAGTAACTGCACAATTAAATCCATTGGAGGAACTGGTGATAAAGCCCCTCTGGCAAAGCTTCAAATTGCTGGAGCTACATTGCTAAATGAAGCCGAAACCTTTATGCATCTTGAACCAAGCTTCTTGACTTTTCTAGATGCTTCTCACACTCGCATTCCCAAATTTTACTTCTTATCTTCCATGAAATCATTGGAGTGCTTGGACCTCAGTTCTAGTGGAATTGGAGATGACTCAGTTGAACTAATTGCTGAGATAGGAGCCAACCTGAGAAATTTGAATCTCAACAACACACGAGTGACTTCTTCAGGTGTGAGAATCCTGGCACGACATGTTCCAAATCTGGAGATTTTATCACTTTCTCATACATCAGTTGACGATATTGCCATTGCCTATATCAGTGTGATGCCTAAATTAAAGGCTATTGACTTAAGCCACACAAACGTTAAAGGTACTTCTCTTGAACCCAATCATATAAGGATGTTCTATTTGATGTATCTGATTATGCTATTATGCAGACATTCCATAAGACAAAGCAAACAAATAGTCTCAATTCTCTTTTTTTAGTCTGCATCAACATATCCCTACCCTGTCACAGCATCCCAAACAATTATATTAGGGACAAGGGTACAGAACATTTAGATCAGATTGTTTAATACAAGCGACCGGAGAAGTGAAATGAAGGAGATTGTCAAATGTTTCTGCTATTACCTATTTTCAGTTTAAGTTCCAAACGAAAATGGATACTAGGGAAAAAATCAGACTTAACCTTGCTGATATTATCAAGGAATTGTAAATGATTCGAGCAGTGTACTGCTTGGCTACAAGTGAGGCTGAGAGTACTTTGGTTGTCTGAAGTCCAGAACAGTGCTTCTGTGCTGAATGGTTCTTCTTGTTCCTCCAGACTAGCATAGCAATGCCCTGCAAATTAGTTTTAATCTCTTACTGCATAGTTCACATCAAAACCAATGCTGCTGATGAATGGATCCTAGTATTCAGGAGACTTGCTTTCTTTGCAGTGGGATGTAAAAAGCAATGGACCAAGAATCTTATTTCTAAATTCTCTTGAATGAAAAAATGTCTCATTCGACTCCTATTCTCTGCTCGCATGAACTTCCGAACTTTGTAGTTCATCTAAACTGTGGAGCCAAATGAATGTTCTCTTAGCTGCAGCTGTGATTTGATATTGTGCTGGCTAACCGTTGTGTGTCTTTGAAATTACAGGCTTCATTGACTACGGAGATGCTGAACCAGATAAGTTTTATTCTTTGACGGCTCTGCAAAGTCTTAGTTTAGAAAGATTAAACTTGGAGCAGATCCATTTCCAGGATGATGCTCTCTGCTCTTTACCGGACTTTCCAGAGTTGAGGCACTTGTTCCTTCAAAGTGGCCACCTTACTGACTTGTCCCTTCACCACTGGTCATCCCTCTGTCGCCTGAAATCTCTCGGCTTTCGTGATGCCGTGCTGACGAATCATGGGCTTGATTCATTTAAACCTCCGGCAACACTGGAACTGTTGGATCTGAGAGGTTGCTGGCTTTTAACGGAGGAGGCCATGTTGTTATTTCATAGAAGACATCCGCAGATCGAGTTGAAGCACGAACTTATTAATATCGCAGCTTCAGACCATCCCCCCTGTAATTTTCCATCTAAATCACAGTTTAGTAGGAGAACTCCGCTGGTGAATATTAACTTGGAAAAGCTGTGCTTGTCCCCAACTTTTGGAGGTGAGCCTTTCCTCTCTGACTGAATAAGCCTTTTCTTAAATCTTGTTCCTCTAAGTATCTACATCCTATTTTACTTATTTATTTGATTTGTTTCTCAACAGATCAAAGGTTGAAATATAACAGAGAAGAGTTGCTAGCATTGCGGAACTCAACTCTGTCTCTTCGGCTGAATAATAGAGACGATGCAATTTTCAAGATGCCGATGGATTGAAGCCTAGATTGTCGCTCTCGACTGCTGTTATTCCGTCACTAAATCGTAGGAACTTCCTCAGTAACAGAGATGAAATTGACAAAAAATTCCAGGGTCCTCATTTGCATGCTTGTGATTTTGGCCTTTAATACCACGTGAAAAACAAAGGAGGAAGGATCGATGGTTCGCCCAACGTTTCGGCAATGAACAGTTGAGAATGGCATGGCCCTTCTAATTGCGCACGTTTTTCCATTTGCTTTCGCTATAGCTTATTTGGATTATTGACGCCGCTTCCTCTTCTAGGGAAGCACCAATTTTCAGACAGATTTACTCTCTCTTTTTTACTTTTTCTTTTTTGCTTAAAGACATATATACTGGATTAACCATGAAAGAGAGCTGCGCAAGATTACAACACGGGTTCTGTTAACCATATTCTATAAGGAAAATGGTAATTTCCGATGCATTGGGTATGTACAACACGAGAGAGGCTGCATTAAATGTTACAATATTTTCTTATTTAATTGTTTAACAGATTTCTCGAGACACATTTAACCTGTGCCTCACAATATGCAGGAGGCATCTCGTTAAAAAATGCCATCTTGGTTCCAATCAAGAAGTCATATAAAGATACGTTTAACCCATACTTCCAATACCGAAACATTCTGATTAAGTATGCTTAACAAATTCTCAAGGCATCTGTTTACAAGACATGTAACGAAAATGGGTCGCCAGTTCGACATGCGTCTTTCGGACGAAAATTTGGAAAGCAAAAGAGCCTTCATCATCGCTGGATCAATAGAGCATTTGTCCATCAGATAATGAACAATCTGTTAAGCCGTCCGTGCTGAAATGACAGAAGTACCCAGTACTAGAATCATAGCCTCGTAATTGATCTGGGTTCTAACCCTCTCTGTCTTAATCCAATGATAAAACCTTCGTCAGGAAGAATACAGCTTCATACATAATGTGCGCAACCAAATTATTCAGCAGAACCGCCCAAAATTTTCTATTGGCACTCACAATGAAGGCCAATGCGGTTATTCTAACAAAAAAATCAAATACATAGGGGACCCAATTCTCCTCTCGATTCTCTTTCTTAATGCCATCCGGTGGGGACCCGGCGGCACCACCCTATTCTGTTATCTATGTTAAAAAGTAGGAAAAGTCCGAAGAATTTATCACCGCTCACCACCTCCTAATAATAGATAAGAAGCGTCTACTATAATTAAATTGAAAATCTTCACCTTTTCTTGCTTTTCTTTCGTCCCTTCACCTCTTTCTCCAGACTCCTGAGCCTCTGACTAAGTACCGAAGAAGAAGATGTCCTCCTGTCGATGAACTTGGACGGTTGAGCAGGTGCAGAAGTAGGTTCCTGCACTGCTGAAGTTAGTTGTTTCAGTGCGGAGAATACAGAGAGGGCAGGTTGTCCTGGGGCGGGTTTCGAAGCCACAGGAATCTCCGGCACACCCATAACCTTCTTCAGGCTAGTATGTTTGAGCACTGAAATGATTATCGACATGGTCAGTCGCTTAGGTATAAAATAAAAGCAAACCGTACTGGTGTCAGAAGTAGCTCAATTATTTGCTTAGTGTTTTAGATGCAGAGAGGACTTACCAAGACCATACAGGAGCGAGAAAATGTTGGTGGTCATCCAGTAACAAAAGATGGCCTGCAAATTAAAAGCGAATAAATGGTTTTTTCCATCTGAAGTCAGTAGAAACTTATCTATTGGAGTGCTCAAAGTATTTCGGGACAACAGGAAACAAGAAAACCAAAAAAAGCAGTGTAGCGCACGTTCTGCCCATACACAACCATCAATTTCCAAGGAAGATGCATGCTTAAAAGCTGCATCACATTAATTTCCTTTTTATGATTTTGATCCTAAGATGAGGCGGCGTAAGGCCCGTATTCTAATTTAGTTAACATATCTTGTCACTATCCATGCGATTGAATGGCAGTATTTACTTAGAATGGCCTTGGCTCCGTATGGCTTTTAAAAACTCATGGGGGTCTGCAGTATCTATATATGCAAATTAGTCCAAATAGGACAGTCCACAGAAATAATGGAAAATGCCGTAAAGGTGACAACCTCGTCACTGATATCTTTAAAGCCCACACTCTCTTGCAGGGAAAAGGAAACAATTTCAACTTTCAGACACTCCTACATCACAGTGCAGGCAACTCGGTATGATGAGACGCAGAGTTCAGCAAAGAAAAAGCAAACTCAACAAAATGACAAAATATTATGCAATCAGTATCTCTTTTTACTACATATGCAATTATTTAAAAACGAATAGGCCAAACATGGTCACACTGTTCTTGTGGTGCTGCTATCATGATCTTTACACCAGAAGCAGGAATTTTACCTTTGGGAAAGAAGCTGTAAACGGAACAGTTAGAACAGCAAAGGCCCTAAAAACATTCTTTATTGTACCAGCCATGGGGTTTTCTTGCATGCCTTCCAGCGTGTTGGACTGAGGAAAGGGTGGGGGTTAGTAGGCCAAGAGCCAGCTATTACACAAAAAATGAGGTGAGAGAAGGAAAGAATATAAAGCAATGATAAGACCACTTAAACTTCGCATTCAGTATGACAAAAAGGCGGATTTAATGTTGAGTTAAACCAACTACTCACACAATGAATGTGCATAAGATATAGCTTAATATAGGAACAATGCAATAGCAAAATTTACTTGTGTGGGGTGTGCGTGTATGCATGAATGTTTGTGCATTGAAAGAGAGTATGCTCATTGAAGGAAATGAAGGCCATTTCAAGGAAAAAGGTGATAGAAGAACACATTATACCGGTCATTTGCTAATGGCCAAAAACAGAATTCATTTATATGCTAAAACATTCACAAGAAGAAGTTCAAGTAACTGTCAATGGAAAAGCTAAAACCATGCTAAACCAATATACCTCCACGGTAATCAAGAATGTTAATCCTGTCAAAACTGGAAAGATATATAAAGCATCTGGGGTAGTGAGGTCTGAGAACCAGTACGCTCCACCAGTTTTAAACGATGGAACTTTTTCTGCCATGTTTGTTACCTACAAAAAGGAGGAATGTGTATTCTAAATATTGACGAAAAGGGAAAGATGAAAGATAACTGAAAAGAAAGTACGCCATAATACAAGTAACTGCGGTTGTCGTCTTACAGCAAGGAAGAAGCTGATGAAAATAGGACCTTGGATAAAAATTCCCTTCAGTGGTGTAAATGGATTAACGCCACTTCTGCAAAGTTGTAAGTAAGAAGTCATGGTTAAGACTTCAGTTCGCTAAAAGTATGATCCACAGTCCAGAAATTTAAGACGGGGAAACTACTCCACATAATTTGCTCATCAAGCAAGATCCCTTTTCTACTGACTCGCTTATCTAGTATCCGATACTCTACATTGATCTCTAGAACAGACACAGAGGCGAATTGAGCAGCCTATGCTTTACAAGGAAAAACAGCGGATAATCTTTTATTGAGAGGCATTTCTAAGAATTGACTCCATTTTCAGGAAGCAATCTATGCTTTAAGAAAGCTTCTCAACAAAGCAAATGAATCAGTAATCTTAAGAACCAGAGCAGGAGTTGCTGAAAAGAAATTGTCAAATGAACAGGACTTTCCAAAGTGCACATATAATCCTCCAAGCAATCTACTCTTTGACATACTGACTTGCTTAATACCTAATCCAGTACAGGTTCTCGAGTTCTGAGAGTACACTGCGCAAACATTTTTTGTCTAAGCTGAACAATGTATCCAATTGAAAGTCTTTTGATTCATTATTAATGGATAAGACAGCTTCTACATTCTAAGGAGACTGCACAAAATATTGGAGCCTTGAAGAGCCCACTGTGGTCAGTGAAGAGTCGAAAGAAAGAGCTGCAATGTCCAACAAACAGGGAGGGAAAAATAGTGAAGCTTTTGAGGATGCTGAAATGACTACCTATTGTAAAGATCATAAGCATGATAATGATAATGACACTAATATAATTTATTAGGTTTTCCATAGCATGTACACCCTTTTATCCCGCAAGTTTAGAGGGTGGAAAACCTTGTTGTTTACTGAAGCACAGAACCAAATAATTGTGAGAAGAAAAGCCAGTGCCCTTTGCAAAATACACCAGTCACTGTCCTAGAAGACTTTTTAATCTTAACAATTTTCGCCTGAAATGAGTTTTTTTATTTTTCTTCCCTCTATCATTTTCTACACATAAAACATTACCATGGGGATGAATGGCAGCTAAGCAACTAGTACTAGTGGTTCAATGGCATGGGCACAAGAGGGTTTCTTACTCTTTGAACAATTGCTTCATCTTTCCCTGACCTTCAGCCATGGCAATTGGATCCATACCCTAAAAGACACGAGGAAGACATGTACATAACTTTCATCTGAAACAAACCCTTGAATTTTGTTTGGGAAAAAAGAAAACCATAAGTTCTTGACAATTGCCGTAATGTTCAGTCAAATAACACGTGAAACAGTTCATACACACATTGGGCTACCCAAATGTCAATCTCCAGAGTTGGGAAAATCAAGGATATTGGCCCAGATAGGAAAAATGGCAGTTTTAGGTAGTTCATCAAGGTAAACTCTTTAAAGAAATCACACACACTACAATATATGTAGACATGCAGTCAGCTTATTGGAGCCAGTCATGCCACGCTAGACAAAGATCTTGAACTTTATCGACAAGTGAGGATATGAGAGGCAAGGAAGGAGGAGACATCTCAAACAGAAGCTCCTCCACTGAGCTTCATGCGTTTCATGGTTGCGAAAACTTTGGGGGCGCACAAGTAGAAATTCACATGCAGATCCGGCATATAGTGGAAATTCAAGCCCAAGTAGAAACTTTGCAGCAATACATGTCCTAATAAGACAAAAGAAGCTGCATACTGGAACATGGGTAAAATGTAATGCAGAATACAAGATCCCCAGGTCATACCTTTGCATCCATTTCTGCTTTTATCTCCTCCATGCGTGGCTTAATTATCTACAGAAGATGAAACATAACATCAACTATACAGCACATGGATCCATATGCAATAAAGCAGGAAACAGTTCAAAAAACAAGTGTGGCTGTCTGCACCATGAGATTGCAAAAGGCAGCTCATTGATGTAGCACTAATATTCAACATGCGGCAAGGGAGATTAAAACAGCTTGAAAGCAAACCAATAAGTTCAACCATTGGAACTCCAGAAAAAAGGAAAATTGCCAACCATTGGAATTTACGAGAAAAGAAAGTCGTAATCCTTACTCTATGTTATGTTGGCAAACTTTTTAAGCAAAATTTTTTAGGTGAATATAAGAGCAGCTTTGAAATATTTTCTCATTGCTGTAAAAATATTGTTGGATAATGGTAAAAGTACAAATTTCATCACTTCCCATTGTTAAGTTCCTAATTGTGATTCTCACAAACTTAAGATAATGCCGAGCTTGCTATAACCACATAGTTAGTTTTGGAGTAACAGCAACATAAGCAACCAACTACGGGGGAAGTAAACAAGATATATCAATGGCTATGAGTATCAATGACATATTGCCAATAAGAAAGTCCTTGGCTCGAAAAATGTCATATTGGTCTAGAATGACATTGCCATCCCCTTTGCTGTCATACAGATCATAAAAAACATTATATTCATCCAAATTGCAGCAGATTAGTAGCCTATAATCAAAAGTCTTGAGTGTGAGGGCTGCTGATCACACAGAAGCTAATGCTGTATGGCCCGTATGTATGACAGAGGTGGAGCAGTTATGATGGTATTGATCGAGAAAGACTAAAAAGTAGTATCAACAAAGATTCAAACATCCTAAGGTGAGTGCTTCTCCAAATTTGAAGTAAGAGAAAAGTTTAGAAGCTTTCTTGATTGGCAAAAAGAAAATTCATATTGCCAATTGCATCTACATAGTCGGGCTGAAAAATGAGCAGATTATAAAATGCTTAACTGGCTTAAATTTGGTAGATTCAGCGTAGAAGTCTTACTCATTAGCAGTTCAAAATATAATGCCAAGTCATCTGAGTGATGGACTGATTTGAACTAGGGCTGAATTGCCGAACAGAAAATTAGACATGATTAACCTGCTAGTCAAATGATCATCCATGTAGTGTAGTATCATATCTTAAGTGAAATTGAGCAGAAGATTCTCATTCTTAATAGATGAAATGCAACTACACCAAGCATTGTAATTAAATGCATTTGTTTAATAAGAACATAAATCATAACATGGAAAATTTAGCAGTAGAAGTCCCACTTACAGCAAGTTTGGAAGTAGATTTCAGTTGATTTATCATAAGAGGAATCGTTGCAGTTCGGATTAAGAGAGTTGTCACCACAATGGAAGCCCACCTGAAAGATACATGCAAGACATAATAAAACCTGCCTCATAATATCACCAATATCTGAAAGTGCTGAAAGTGGACGCTCCCCTTTCAAAAAGACAATACATAGAACACTAACTAGTCAAGTATCAATAATTGCTGTCTTCAATAGCTTTAACGAGTAATCAACACCTTCTAAAGGCACAGCAATTACAATTTTATTCATGCAGGGAAAGTCAAACACTAAAGATACGAGATTTTGTCGGTTTATCTACCAGGATTTTGAACCCATCACTAAAAGTGGTGTTCGAGTAGGAGTTTTTCTAAATATGTAAGCCCATTGCATTTGATTGAATCGTATGTGTTTCTTCGAAGAAGACAATTCGACAAGATGCCACTTTACATCATTAGAGATTTACCAATGTGTCCAAGAAAACAAACATCAGGAAATAAATTATCCATCCATACCAGTTGAAGCCAGTGAACTGGTGCACATAGTCGATCAAATACTGCAAGGCCATTACTGGGAAGTAGGAATCCGCAGCTGCTATGGCCACTTCACTAACGGCAGGTGCCTGGGAAGCAACTGCTTGTACTGTAGTATCTGTAATGACGTCACTTAAAAGTTCAAGCTTATCTGCGCTCTCACCAACTGCGGTTGACATATACCGATGGAAAGAAGACCCGATGCTCGGTGAAAACAAGAGACTTGAGCGAGTTGAGCAGGAACCACTCTTGAAAAAGGCCCCCAATCCAGCTGACTTATTGACGTTACTTGCAAAGGACCTCCGTTGAGAAACATTATTTAGCATCCGCTGATTTGGATTGACATCAGGCATGTTACCTCCGTGATCCTCATTGCGCTGAGGAATATAGGTAAACGATGCACGATACCTCTGAGCAATCAGGCCTGATCGCTTACAGAGGCTATGTCTAAAGGCCATTGGCAACAGGAGTGCACTCTCCCTAACAAGAAAGAGTTTTATGTATCAAATTGCAGACTGAATAAGATAAGCCAAACGCGCTAAGGACACATGAGCACAACGAAGCAATAGCCACCCACTTAAAAAATGGAGCTCAGAATCACCAACAAACCCACGTGAGCTGGCGGGTCTGCCAGATGCTCGACAAAATTCCCCACCAGATCTTTTACTGTGCGCCCTTAGCTACACCACATTTAGAAGCAAACCGGAGAGAAAACACGATTCCGCATAACATCAGCAAAAAGCTCGCAAATTTTGAGTAATTAGTGCAGCGAGAGAAACACAAAACATTTCCCGCGGTACCTTAGAATGAGAAAAAAAAGTTCGAGAAGATTACTGAAACGCCAAACGTTTTTGCGCGCCGCCATTCACTTGGCGAGCTCAAATTCGAAGCGTTCATGGCCTCAGTGAGCAACACTGCTCGATCCAAAACCCCGCATAAATCTCACTACAAGGAAACGCGAAACATAAAAAAAAAAAAGAGCTTGCCGGAACGAACGTACCGTTGAATTATTCCAGCTTGCGGGAAAATTTAATGTCCGACGATCTGCCGAAACTCGCCTTGGGGTGTGAAGCGAGGAGCTGATCGAATCGACCAAACCTGAACAGCAAAGAAACAGACAGCAACTGCGTCGTCTCTCTGACTAGGTTGAGAAACTCACGAGAGAGCTTGAGAGTCGCGAGATATTCGCATGAATAAGAGGTAAGAAACTGGGCTTTGAGATGACGACGATGTCTGTCGAAGAGGGATCTTCATTGGGCCCTTCAAGATTGGGCTTCACTTGCTTGTGTCCACTGTTACAAAGAGCTCCCATCTAATGTTACTTTTTTCAAAAAAAAAAAAAAAAAAAAAGGGCGAGTGCAAGTATTTCGACCTCAGCCGAGTTCGATCAAGCCCGGAAAATCTGAGTATGTTGAGTTTTATATATCTAAAGGCGAGTCAAGCTTTGATCACGTCGAGTTGTGTAAAGGGTCGAGTTCGAGCGCAGAAAAAAGTACTTAATCAAGATTGAGATCAGAGTTTTGAATTCACGATTCGAGTCAAGCTCGAGCCCGCCACTATGTTGTTTTAACCCGACTCGACATCACTGCTAAATGTGGCCGGGCAGACATGATTTGTCCATCCTTTTAATGTGACTCGGGTGTGAGTGAGGTTATCTTTTTTGGGGTTTATGAGTCGGTTATAGTGATTATTCTACCGTGAAAAAAAAAAAA
Organism: Rhodamnia argentea; assembly: GCF_020921035.1. Lineage (NCBI taxonomy): Eukaryota > Viridiplantae > Streptophyta > Magnoliopsida > Myrtales > Myrtaceae > Rhodamnia > Rhodamnia argentea. The sequence goes on from NC_063152.1 coordinate 32,806,315, forward strand.
ATATGCTAGACGAGCCCACTCACTTAGTCTGTACATCATACGACATTTTCACAAAATCCTACTTGATTTGATGGAATTTAGGAAAGACACGATAATTTGACGCATAAGCTAAATCTCATTAGCTCAACATTGTGACGCCTTAGGACATCGTGCGCCGCACGTGTCCTTTCTCATTTTAACTTTTAATTAGCAATTATGCATACGAAAACACAATAAAACTTTCACTACACCTATATAAGAAATCGCACGAGTTTAATTAATACACTTATGTATCGTTTAGTTGTATTACACATCAGTTTAAAATTTTACTATGTCATCCAAACAAAATACAAAAGTCATGAGAAAAGGGTCGAGTCAACTAGCACCTCCACTCTCATACTACACCAAAAGCGATCTAAAATGTTAACCAAGCCACTATCCATCTCGGAGGTCGATGGCTATCAGCATCATTTCGTCCTCTCCATTGTCATCTCCAAGGGACCATTCTACATGTTTGAAAAATAAGGAGTGAGCCAAAGCCCGGTAAATGAAATATCTAAGTTTAAGGCATGAGATCAACTTACCACTCAACTTGTAGACAACATGAGTTCAAGGCAATACATGTATGACAAACGCATAAGCAATACTCTATCTTTACTATCATACTATGCCAATGTAAGGCATTAACAACATTGCATAAGATCATTTACTCAAATGCAAGCAAATTACATATTGCTTAATGACTTACTAGTATCACCTAGTGGCTCACCACTATACACATGGAATATTTATTCCCCACTCATCATAGAGCTTATCGATATACATAGGTAAGTTCATACTCGTCATGAAGCTCACCAACATACATACATATGACTTCATACTTGTCACTGGCCAAGACCTATATGGACTCACGAGGCATCCCGAGAACTCTAGGGGTATCGTCACCACCAAAGTTTGGGGGATGGAACTATAAATGCCTTTTTCCTATGCCACACAACCCAATTGTCACGGACATCCTCTACATCAGCAATGATAAGTATGCCACTATATGACCACATGATGATGGTCAACACGGACTTACACATGCCAACTCATATCGTGTGTAAATCATAGAACTTTCATGCCCTTTCAACATTGTAGAAATCGTCTCACACGGTAGAACATCTAGTTAACTCCAGAGTTTTTCACACATACTCATATAAGGGCACCCACTATGGCAAAGGTCTTCCTCATAGGGCATCATACTCATACATATCATTTTAATATAAATGCATATGCATCATACTAATTTGGCCTTTCTCATGCAATTAGGAGTAAACAAATAATTACATGGACTTCAATGCATACATCCTCACTCTTTCCATGGTCATAAATCGACAACATGAACATCAATAACCCAAATAATCACCAACTCAAAGAATCGACTACGTGATTAATCGCCATCACTTAGCTAGTAAATCGGTAATTTAGTCAAAAATATCACTTTGAGGCTTAGTTTCACCATTACCACTTTTTATAGTATCGAATTTTATGGACATTGATTAATCGCAAACTCGGCACATAGAGACTAGGTAAACGAACACAATGATTGAACACACCATCGATGAAACTTTCTCACACTTAACATCAAAATTCCTACTAAAATTTACAAACATCAAACAACCAAGTCGAGAGTACTGTATACATCAATCTAACTTAGCCTTTAGAGTTTCACTTATCTTGAATAAAGATTTGGACAACTCAAAGTCTTAACCACCTTCAAGCCAAAATAAAGAAGAAGAAAGATTAACAGTTCTAAATCTTTCAATAAAATTAGCTTGTTACAAGAGAATAAGGCCCACAAGTTCGCTTTGTAAACTCTTGAAGATAGAATTTTTAAGCTTTGACAACACAAGAATGGAATCTTTGCTTTTACTCGAAAAATTGAAGAATGAAAATAGAAGAGGGAAGTGAGTAAAGATCTGTTTTTCTTTGGAAGAACAAGTTGAAATTCTTTTTGAAGTTTGAACATGTAAAAAGATTTATTTATAGGCTAAGGGAGATAAGAACAAGTAACCCAAGTTAAAAGATATGATGACTTGATATTACAGGGGAGATAACCTATGGCTCCATCCAATGATAAGGCCAAGGGGAATGAACTTAGAAAACCAAGGTTAAGAGCAATGATGACATTGGGTGAAAAAAATTACGTGTAACGAGAGGATTGATGCTTCAATCCAAAGAATACAAATGGCCTAATAAGAGTAGGTAGCAAGGAGATATTTTTAGAGAGAGCTTCTTTTTTGGCCATCAAGAGTATTAATTGGCTAAAGTTGAAATAGGTGCTATAATGCATGATGTCAATGCTAGACTATGTTCAATGTCACTAAGAGCATGTGGGTTAAAACAATTGGTGGAAAGTGAAGAGAGGTGGTACAAATTAAAGAAAGGCATATGGCTTAACTATATCATTTCCAAAGGGCAAAAAAACACCTGGAGTGTCAATATTTGTGTATGGTGCTCACTTTAGTGCAAATTATTTTCGCTGACTCACTTAAGTGCCAAATTGGAGAAAAAACGATCATTTAAGTGCCAACAATGAGAAATTCCGGTGACCTCACCAGCTTAGCACTTAAATAATCATTTTTTACAAAAAAATTGACACTTAAGTGATCCAAAAAATGATCACTTTAGTGTCAAATCGGAGAGAAAACGATCACTTATGTGCCAATTCCGGTGACCTCACCGGAGTTGGCACTTGAATAATAGTTTTTAAAAAAAATTGGCACTTAAGTGATAAAAAAAAATATTAGCATTGAAGTGAGCGCCGTACACAAATATTGACACTTTTAGTGTTCTTCTGCCATTTTCAAAGGAGATATTGTGTTAAGTTAATGAAATATCTAGTAAATAAGTACGTAAACAAGGAAATCGATGTCCGTTTATAAAGCAGAAAAATATTTTCACGTCGCTAAAACGTTCTGCAAAAATTACTAAATACTAGGAGAATCACAATAGTAAATTTAGAACTTGAAAATCATCAAATATTTGATTCGGAACACATCGATCCCTATTCTAGCGGTAAATCAATTACCGTCACTCTACACCACCAACATACATGTCAACACCTATCGTTTTAAGCTTCGGGCGATTATTGTCGCGCTTCCGAACTGCACACAACTAATGACCCACTGAAGATTCCATATGAGCCATCCAGAGCACCAAGCTACTTGTATTTACATAATTCTATCGAACATAGAAAGTTTTGGATGTCAGACTTAGCCTATCTCGAGAGAGGGATGAAAGCGTATCCATCGCCTTGTTAATTTGTCCGTTTGAGTGTTCATTTACTTTGTTCTCAACAAAACCGGTGCAATAATCGAAACGTATCTCAAACAAAACTTCATGGCAGCCCCATGAGGACGTGATGCATGAATTAAGCAACGGTAGAACAAGTTGATGTGAAGAGGTGAATAACAAACATGAATCAAGAATTTTGCTTAGCTGATGGTCTCTCAATGTCAGACGGTGGGATGGTCAGATTATAGCCACAAATGAAATTTATGGAAACCCGATCTTGTTGATCCAGTTTCAGCATTATGACTCCCCATGTTTTATTTATTTATTTAGTTTTATGTGTTAAGCTAAAATAGAAGACAAAATTATAACAAAGTGATTGTGTGGCCAGGTATAATCTCAAATGTAGACTCTCAACTATCATTACGTGTTTTGTATAAAATATTCATTAATCGAGGGACCATCAGCTTAGCAAAGTCCTGTTCAATCCCACTCCGCAAGAAGACAATCTTCAAATCAACAGAAAAAATCGAGAAGTCTGTACATTATGTATTGGTTGATATTCACACCTCGACCTTCCCCGATGAGATGGTCTCGTGCATGTGCATAATACTGGCACCACGTCAGGAGTTGGCTACCAAAGAGAAAGCTGCGCCTTACCATGTTCCTCTACAAGGCAATTTGCTTCTCAGTCGCTTACGGTCGTGGAATGGGAAGACCTGCACAACCCAAGCAAATTATTCATATCACCTTGAATCAAAACAAAAATTTTCAGTAGAAAACTAAGTGTACTTCATAGCCTCAAGATCTCATAATTTCAGATGTCCACACGAGCTTACTTCGAGGTAATCGGTCATGATTCGCCCTAGAAGGGACACTATTTTAGAGGGATCGCAGGCAACGGCTTCATCGGCCCCTAAGAGCTGAAAAAATTGCCTGGCGATTAGCATCGGCGGAAATTCCTATCAACAGTATGGCTCCAAGGCTTGGCAGCTGAAGCTTTCTGGGGACCGTTGGTGAGCCCAATTGTTTAGAAAATTTATCACCAGCGACTGTCATTTTGCGTCTGTAGGTCCTAGTACACAACATAGACCGACATTGGAACCGTATTATTGTGTCTAGGGACTGTTCATCCTGTTCATAAAGTAGGGCACTTATTCATTGTTTAGATATCTGGACTCTTAAGGAACAATATCTCAACACAGTAATTGATACGACCCTATATACCAATCTCAAGTCAGCAGTCAAATGGGGACTATATATCCATTTTGTTCGAGGGTATTATATGAGCAAGAAATGTTATACCTACCCCTTTTGATTGCGGCACATCGGGCCCGGAGCGTTCGGCTTGAGCCACGGGTCGATGCATTGCACATGGAAGTAATGTCCACACTTGGGGATGGTCCGGAGCGTCTCTTTGGGCTGGTACTCCGCCAAGCAAATTGCGCAGATATTGTCGTTCGGCCTAGGTACCAGTCAATCATCACCAACCTAAATCTTTTTCTATCGTGAAGGAATCGGGGCCCACAGCGTCATTGGAGGTGCGTTGAGTTTCTCTGGGGAGGCTCGAAGGAGACGAGATATCCGCGATGACGTTCTCGCTGGCGCTGTTGTTTGGAGGTTGTCCGCGGTGACCGTGATGCCTAGAGACTTGTGTGCGTGAGCTTAGGTAACACGCGATTCCGACGATGCAAAGGAGCAAAGGAGCGAGGGCACCATGACGGCGGGGAGGATCACAAACTTGGCGGCACTCTTGGAAAGCCCAACATGATCAATTGGTTATGATGAGTAATGAACAAGTTCAAGGGCGATCTTCGAATGGAAAAACAAATTATCCGTTGGGGAAAGCAAGATCTAATCAACTGGCAGGTACCAGGTTTACTGAAGCATCCAACTTGAGAGTCCGTAGAACCATGGAGACCGCACCTCCTACCACTCCCCTCGCACGATCTACAATCCGGCTGATCCCCGCTCATTTGCATCCGTCGGATATTGCAAGGACACCGGAACGGACACTACCCAAGTATGACAGCTGAATCTCGAGAGGTACCAACTGCTGGAATCGTTGGCATCACCAAGCAGTACTATGTGGTGTTCATCGCTGAGGCACTCCACCAGTCTGATTCCTAAATCGGGCAAAAACTTAGCCGTGCAATCGGTGAATGTGAAGCTCCTGTACTCTTGCGCCATGAAAACTGAGCTTGAGAACGTCGTGCTCTGAAGCTGCTTAGCTAGACAGTTGCTCGAGTCCTTGAGCACGACGTATCGTTGCTCATAGTTAATAAGGTAGACTATGAACTCTTGTGAGGTAGGCAGTTGGAGAATCGCTTCGCTTTGGCCATTGCATGAGAGATCGAAGCCCGGATAGCTACATCGCTCGGGATGGGAGTCCCTTAGTCGAAAAGAAAAGCGAATCTCAGGTCCGCCAATATGACAATACGTGACCTTACTTATGTGGTTAGCGCTATTGGCGAATACATGGAGAGAGAGGCCGAGGAAGAAAGCGAAGAAGAAGAAGATGGCAGAGGAAGCCATGAGAGGCACGTACCGAAGAGTAGACAGGATTGCACCTAGGATTGTAAAGTTTCCTATCTCTCTTTTTCCTAAAGAAAGATTTATTTCCGTTTGAAAGAGAGATTATTAAAACATGATGTACCTTCTCAAGGATAGACATAAAATTTGTGCCTTAGTCAATGTAGCCGGCCAAATGGATAGGGATGTGGAGGTCTTGACAAAGGCATACGTCTGAACAATGAATGCGAACAAGGCCAAACATCATGTCCTTACAAAGGTAATAGAGAGACGCACCATGATGTTTAGCTCCACGAGGAATTACTTGAGGAATTTGGAAACTTGTGTGAGTGAACGAACGAACACAACCCATTTGCTCCTCTTCTTTCGTGTCTACCTGGGAATTACGCAATTAGTTGTTAATCTATTATAAGGATGCCAATTTAATCTTAAATTTTTCAATGTTATTAATTTATTTTTAAGCCTTTATGTGAAATTTCAATGTACTCATTCCGACAGATTTTTAATAGTCATTGCTGATGTGAGGATGTGTCATGTAGGATGGCTCGTGATGACTGGACCACCACTTCATCAATTTTCAGCGAAAATTAATTGGAAAGATTACATTGAAATTTTGCGCAATTAAGACAAAATTGACAAAATTGAAAAGTTTAGGATTGAATAAACATACATACAATAAGTTTAGGATAAATTGGAAGACTAGATAATTTTCTCCCAATCTCACCGTCATTTATCATTTACGTCTCACGTGAGTTTACAAAATCAAGGGGTTGTGATTGCACTTAGTTCATAAGGCATATACCTTGATCAAGGAATGTATTCCCAAAGCGAGAAAATCTAACTTCATTTGCATTAATCTACAGAGAAAATGATAAAAAAAAGTCCTAAACCTATTGCAAATATGCCAATTTAATTCTAAACCTTTTGCATTTGTGCTAATTCTATCTACCGGCCAATTTTGGTTGAAAATCGTTGACGTGGCGTTGCCGACACTAACATAGACAACTTTTAATAGTATTTTAATTTTTTTGTTGAATTATTTATTTATTTATTTTTCTTTTCTTTTTCTTTTTTCTCTTTTTCTTTCTATTTCTTTTCCTTCCTTTTCTTCTTCCTCTAGCGGATTGCGCCTCACCAAATCTGGGTGAGGCTCTCCCTCGTTAGTGGTCCGCTAGGAAGCACCAACACTCTCCGGGAGCTTTTGTGTCGTGCCCGACACTCTTTGACACTTTGACACTCTCCGGCATGCTACCGACACGTGGTTTACACTCCAGACAGGCTAGCGATAGGCTAATCCAGCATCCCGACATGCCATTTTAATATGCATGGGGTCAATTTTAAGCATTTTCAATAAATTAGAAGTCAAAATATAAATTTATCAAATATGTATATACTTAAGTCATATATCTACCCCAAAACTAATATACCTAGCCAGAAAAAAAAAATCATAATTTCCTGACAAAAGAAGAAGAAAAAAAAATTCACCCCCGATATTTGTACATTTAATATACCCTTATATATAAAAATATATATTTAATATAAAACATGTCCCAACGTGTTAGAATTCTTTATTTTTTTTAAAAAATGAAGTGTCAACGTGTCGTGTAGCGTTACGTATTTTGTGTTGGTGCTACTTAGGTGGTGGGCGAGGGTGAGCTTCGGTTGAGGTTCGGCGACCAACTGGAGGTAGATGAAAGGAAAGGAAAAAAGGAAAGACAAATTTGAAAATTTTCTAAAATATTATTAAAAGTTGTCCCTGGCGGTGCCACGTCGGCACCAGCCTCATCATGTCAGCGCTTTCTGGTTAAAATTAGTCGGATGGATTGAATTAGTAAAAATGCAAAAGGTTTATGATGAATTGATACAATTATAATATGTTTATGACTTTTTTGGTAATTCTCTCTTAATATACATCAAGGTAAAATTGGCCCGACGCATTGAACTAATTCGTACATCTTTTTTTAATGGAAAACGAATCCGATAAATCTTTCGTACGTATTGAATTTCAACGGAAATAAATCTCCCTAATTTCACATCTACAACTTCAATAATCAAATACAATTTCCAGAACATTTCAAATATTCTGAATTCCATTTTTTGCAGTTTTTATCTTTTTCCGAACTTTTTTGCATATGCATACGAAGCTCTATCACAGCGACGGTGGCGGTGTCGCCGTTATTGTTATTTGACTGGAGCCGACTCTTTATTTTTTATGCTATTTTTCAATCTCTTCTTATTGCGGATATAATGAAATTAATCAAATTCGGGATTTTTGCACTCTAGGTTGGATGATTATGTCCAAGTTATATCTTACTTATTCGTTCTCCTAGATATGTCACAACAAGCTCTAGCGCCATGCAATGAAATTAGTAACCCAGTAATGTGAAATGGCATCTTCAATGGATAGTTGTGCTTTGGATATAATCAATTTGCATAAAATACAAAAGACCTTTTTAGGAAGTCGGGCGATCTGGAACTTTTTATTAATATTGTCATCTTGAAGACCGAGTAAGACTCCATGGTAAGATGAAAACAAACAGTGCACTGTGGAGCAGAGGGCCAACTTGAAAAGAAACAATTCACGATATTTTGATAAAGGCAAAATAATATCAGAAGTGTCAAAACTTAGGCACGATGCTCACTTCAGTATCAAAACTTTTTGTTAGAGTGCAATATAGAAGAAAAAAAGATCACTCAAATGCCAAATCAGATAAATTCCAGCTAAATTGTTTTGTTGCATTTCTAATTAAGTTTCTAATATGACGTGACATTTTTTAAACACTCAATCCACATAAACTTCTAGACTTACAAATTGCTTGCGGTGGGGATTGCCGGCCATTGGCCGGAGACTAGTGGTAGCGAGGGCTCTGCAAGCCTCACAGCCCTCGCCAGCTATTTTCACCCTTTCTCTCTATTTTTTTTTAATTACAAATTTGTTGGATTATATATAAACTTAATTTACATAATTTGTTTTTTAAAAATTTTTCTGAACTTTTAGGTTTTTTATTGCTTACTTGTTGGCGAGTCACGTCGGCTTCGGATATTTATGAAAAAAAAATGCAACATCGGATTTCTGACCAAACAGATCGGAGTTGACACTTAAATGATAATTTTTTTTAATAAAGTTGACACTTAAGTGATCCGAAAATAAATTTTGACACTAAAGTGAGTGTCGTACACGAGTTTTATCAATTTTGGTGTTCTTTTGCCTTTTGAAAATAATGGAATAAACAAGAAAATAATTTTTAAGAAATTAAAAACATTTGGGTGGTTGGGAATTTCTTATCGGGCGTCCATACCATTACATTATGATGAGATTCGTCGATGATGGTCACATCCTAACATAAGGGAGTCAATACATCATAACACCATGATTTAGAAGAGGCGGACCATTATTGGACACCCACCCATTAAATTCCTCCTCTTGTTCTTTCCGAATCCATAAGATTTCTCAATTAAGCAAATTAATGATGACTGTCATTGTCCTTTCCCAGTCGGAGGGAATTGTCGAAAAAGTCTTAAATCTATTGCAATTTTATCAATTCAGTCATAAACTTTTTAAATTTGCCAATTCAATATTAAACCTTTTGTATTTGTGCCAATTCGATCCTAAATCTTTTTTTTTTTTGTACCAATTCGGTCTTAAATTTCTTGCATTTTGTCAATTCAGTCCATCCGACCAACTTTGACCTACCGACGTTGACATAAACGGTAGCCGGTGTCGATGTGGATGTTAGCCGGCGCTGACGGGGCAATTTTTAATAATATTTTTATATATTTTTCTTTTTTCATTTTCTTTCATTTTCTGAGTCATCTTCTTTCTCCGATCTTCTTCCTGGTTCATCTTCTTCCTTTGGACCTTTTCCTCTGTTCATCTTCTTCCTTTGAATTTTCTTCCTCCACCTAGGTCTCGCCCACCACTAGCGTTGCCACCGCTAGGCGAGATGGAGCCACAATCGCTCGGTGAGGTCGGCCTTGCCTAACGATGGCATCTCGCTGCCGTTGTTGTTGGGCAAGCTTGGCCTCGCTCGACGACGGCCAAGCCTCGCCATCGCCCATGGGCCTCGCCCGGTGACGGTCGTTTGGCGTTGGCGGTGGCCGATGACAGCCAAGGATGGAGGTCGGTGGTGATCCAAGAAGGTGCAGGTGGAAGCTTAAGAAGACGTTGCAAGGAAGAAGAAGAACAATAAATAAGAAAAAGATACAAAAAATAATAAAAAATATGAAAAATATTAAAATATTATTAAAAATTGACTAGTCGGTTGCCGGTAGGGTCCACTTCAGCGCTAGCTGGCCAAAGTTCGAGCGATGGACTAAATTGCCACAATACAAAGTATTTAGGACTAAATTGACATAAAAAATAATTTTTTAGGACTGAATTGACATTAATGTAAAATGTTTAGGACTAAATTGGAAAAATCAAAAGGTTTAGGAGTGAATCGGCAAAAATGTAATATGTTTAGGACTTTTTTGACAGTTTTCCGCGGGGGACATCAATTGTCAAAGGGGCAATAGCATCTAGCCACGATTTTACCATGCAAAGGCTACATCATGGATCGTGCAAGACTCTACCAAATTGCAAACCCCAGATTCATTGATTCTGCTCAGTCTTGGGAGTTTTATGCAGCAAATGGAGAAAGCAAAATCACATGTCCACAGAGCTCAATCTGGAGTGTAGGAAAAAACATAAGGGGAAACGAGCAAAATGCATTCAACAATGTGACGGCTATGATTACTATAACTACATATCAAATTTCTCGAAATAGGCAAAAGGGATGAGATGCCATTAGCACAAAATAAGCAATCTCCAAAGTGTGCAAATCGCCACGCCCTGCAGCAGGTCCTAAACAATCCGCTCCGGCGCTCTTGCACTACTCAGTGTCTGATTGATTAGCTGTAGGGAAGGAATTACCTTCAAAGATGCAGATTCCTTCGCTCTTAATCTACCACTCGGGTTGCTTTTGCATTCCAACAGGCAACATATGTAATTGTTCAGGCTCCACAATACATATTTAATGTGGATAAATTCTTCCCCACACTACGAAGCACTTTTTCAAGCACGAAGTTTCCATACTGAGCAAATTGCCAAGTTTGAACTCAGCAGAGTGACAGCAAGGGCCAAATGACACATTAGATGTCGTAAGTGCAAGTTTAACATCAGTGCGTGATCCCATAAGGAGAAAAACAATCATAATAGTTGAAATGGACATAGATTAGCAACTCACTAGAAGAGATTTTATGAGACCTTTGGAATTAATCAATCTAGAATAGAATTCCAGGCAGAGAAAGCCAAAATCCATTCAAAATATTTACCTCCGCAATCTATACTGCGAGTTCTTGGTCGCAGGAGAAGAGCAACGTTTGCCGTGCGTCGCTAATTGGCATATAATCATGGTGCTTTCTTGCTACATCCAGCAATTTCATCGCTGTTGTTCCAAGGGAAAGAGTAATGTAAGCACACATAAAAGAGTTTTTTAAGTATATATCTTGCAGCCTTTTACATGTAGGAGAGGGGGATACTGATAAAAACGAAAATGTAGGAGACTGGGACGTGCAAAATGCACTCTATATACAAAGAAATCAATTGCACAGGCCGAAGGCAACACGCCGCTTCAGATTTCTATAAATCACAGCAATTTCTACTCATGTGCGCATATCGTCAAACATCTGACCAGCACTATGAGATGCTCGGGTCTTCTCTCCTCTCCAAGCGATGGCTCTTATTCCTGGGTATGCCTCCCGTCAGCGTCCTTGGAGAGTCATTGAATTCGCTCCACCTCCTCACAGCGCTCGGGAGAAATACGCAGTCTTTGCAGCGAGCAAAGTCGCGACATCTCGCGACAGCGAGCGAAACAACAGATTCGTCCACGAGGGAAAATGAAACGAACAAAATGGGCAAATTCCAGAACGACAACGTTTTGTGTGATAAAAGAAGACATGGATGGAGATTGGAGAAGTTATGAATGGAGGGAGAGAGAATAGTGGTTCCCTTCCCATTGCCAACTTTGCAAATTAAAAAAATCCTGTCGAAACGAATTGAAATTGCTAACACAAAATAAAATAAAATAAATTACTCTATCCTTTCTTAATTAAAACTGCCGAGGTAATTTATTTTTTTTTAATTTTCACGAAAAGGAGTTGCATAGAAAATAGAGAAACAAAGAAGAGAGAGAGAGAGCGAGAGAGCTGTGCATAGAAAATAAAATAGTTAATTTATCAAAATGCCGAGTTCATTTATCAAAATGAAACGAACGAAAGAAGACATGGAGAAGTTATGAATGGAGGGAGAGAGAATAGCAGTTCCCTTCCCATTGCCAGCTGTGCAAATTAAAAAAACCCTGGTCGAAACAAATTGAAATTGTCAACACAAAATTAAATAAAAAAAAAATTACTCTATCCTTTCTTAATTAAAACTGCCCACTTAATTTATGAAGCGGTGCACTTAACCTGAATCCCTCACACCCAATCCTTATCATACTCACTATACACGTCTTCCCGACCGTCATACGTGGAGACTCCTTCAAGTTGAGGTACCGCCTTCAATTTGGGACATCTGTCGATCCCTAATCGAGAAAGATGAGGCATGGCTCCTTCAGCCACCCTCCACTCCTCCAAATTTGGCGGATAATCAAGAAGTAAATGCTTGAGTTGCGGAAAGCCTCCTGCAGAGCAAACCATTTCCTCTCCCACAAAAGCATCACCCCCCAGCAGGAGAACAACCAAGTGCTGCAATTTCTCCAATATTGGCATCGGATCTTCTTTGAGTTCGGACCAAAATAAGACCAGCTTCATCAGATTCTGGGGTAGATACCGATGTTCCGGTAATTTCTCTATTTTTACCCCCCGTATGTACAGTTTGCGGGAATATGGATAACTTGAGGTTTTACTCCATTCACCTTCATTTATCGAAGGAAATTCTCTGAAGCCAAAAGAAGAGGATTGAAGATTTTTCAACTTGAATTCAGCAAGTTGTGGAAATATCTCCATCCTCTTAGAATTAATGACTCTCGGTTTTTGCAGATTGGTCGGTTTGCCTACATCCTTCACATCACAATTATCCGGACAGAAGTTTCTCAATGTCCGAAGATTCTTTAAAGTGCCCAATCGCAACTTCTTCCGTCGCCCACGGAGTTTCCCAGTGACATCGAATAAATAGGGGAGATAGAGGTGCCTCAACCTTCTCATCTTCCACAGCACATCTGGCACTGTCATCAATTCGCCTACTCGCAAGTCCAAGAATTCCATGCATACAAGATTCCCCATAGATTTCGGCAAGCCCTCGATTCCACTTCCTGCCAAACTTAAGAATCTTAAATGGACCAGGTCTCCCACTGATTCAGGTAAATTTCCTCTTGCCCAAACAAGATCCTCCAGCTTCAGAACTCTAAGAAACTTACAGTTGATGAAGATAGGTTGAAATTGATCCCACATCCCTTCTTCAGATCCCCCAGAACAGAAGAACATAAGAGTTCGAAGGTGGAGCATGGTCCTCCCTATTTGTTCTACTCCCAGAGTCGTGTTTCTTTCAGCACTCACACGCATATTAAGAGAAAGCCTTCGTGTTTTGCACGTTGACTCTCCTTCTGTTCCCATTGAAGAAGAACATTCCTCCCTTTCATGGTCCTGCTGAATGTTAAGAACGCTTAGAAACTTCCCCCGCTTGGCCTTGCGGATGCATAACTCTCGCATCACGTCATGCAGGTGGCAGGTTTTTAACTTTCCACTCCTGTTGAATTGTACTTGAACCATCCCCCTGTTAACCAACTCCATTAAATGTCGCTCCGCTACATCTTCCACTGTAATTTCTCTTTCTTCGCCATATGCAGTGGGCGACACAAAGCCTTCCGCAATCCACATGGGAAGAACCTTCTTTACAGGGATTTCTTCATCCTCGGGAAAGCTAGCCAAATAGAGGAAGCATGGCTTTAGATACCATGCTAGATCGTCATAGCTTAAGGCCAACACTTTTGATACATCATCATCACAGCCTAAATAAGAATTGATGTTTCTATAAATCTTCTCCCACTCGTTGGTCGCGAGAAGTCCACCAAGCACTTTGACAGCCAAGGGTAATCCTCCACACTTCTTAAGGAGTTCTCCTAACCTCTTCATGTTATCCGTCATTTCTGCATAATATCAGGCAACAAATTGCAACTCAACAGTCATAGGAAGATAAAACTGTAATAAGAAGATAACTTTAAGGATGAATATCTGTGGTTTGATGCTCTATTTCTTTATTATATGTGGTTCATCTATGCTTTTGTAAGGGGGAAGACTCTGGGGACCACAGCAAAGTTCCTATACATGCCTCCACCTACAACTGGAAGATCAAGAACATCAAATTAACCAATGGAATGTATCGACTTTGCTATCTATGGCTTGAATTATGCGGCTCGAGCAAATGTATAGCAACGATAATCGTACCGGATGAAGAAAAAGAAAAACAATAGGCATAACTCGAGTGTGCTAGTAATCTTATGTGATTTGAGTGTGCTAGTAATCTCCATTGCAGCAGCAAATTCTAGTGAAATAATTATATTGCCGCTATCTTTTAAAACATAACGATTCACGGTTTTCCTAAACAATCCCAACTTTTAATATTGGACGACTATTCACAAGGAAAAAAAAAAAGAGAAGGACCGTCCACGAAGGAACATAGCTAGGCTCCATATTATTCAATGACTTCCTATCAATATGACTTATCGGGTTGCCTATATCAAATGCCTCTTGGATATTTTCGCTCATCAGAGGAATGGAGGATCAAAGTTTTGGATTTTTGTTTAGACGTACAATTGCTATCTAGTAAGAAGTAAAAGCAGCTTCTCTTTCCCCAAATATCAAGATATCGATGCCTAATACTCCCTTTGTCAATCATTCAAACTCCGTAATATCTGTCAATTCATAAATTGTTAAACTTTCTAAAAGGCCAGAATAAGTAATACCTAATACTCCCTAGTCCAACAGAAGAAAGTCCAAGATCTAACCCTAAGGAAGTGCCATAAATCAAAATTGAACGAGCAATAAGCTAATGTATGTGAAGATAATAACCATAGAGAAACCTTACTTTCCGTTTTAGGAAATTTCCTCTTCTTCAGCAGCTCCCAACTCTCCTCCTCCGATAAGCATGAAGGTTCATAGAGAAAACCATGAGGATCAATACACTGCGCTACTTCTTTATTGCGGGTCGTTATCAATAGTTTACTTCTCGTGTTCATGTCCGGGAACGCGGCTCGAATATCTTTCCAATCCTGTATGGTCCAAATATCATCAAGAACAACAATACATCTCTTCTCTTTTTGGATCTGGTATAGAGCTTCGAGCAATTCTTGATCACTCATATCCTTAACCACCTCTCTTTTTTCAGGGATCAACATTTTAAAAATTCCCATCAAGATCTCTCTCTTGTTGAAATTTTTAGATACGCAAGCCCAAGCGAAACCATCGAAATTGCTCTTCAGTTCATCATGAGCGAAGACTTTCTTAGCAAGTGTGGTCTTACCCAAGCCACCCATTCCCCATATAGAAACAACTCTGTGTTGTTTTTCATCCTTCAGCACTTCCACTAACACCTTAATACTATCTTCCCTCCCAACAATATCCTCCTCGAAATAGGCATAAGTAAGTTCTGGCATCAAAGCTCTCACCTGTTTGCGTCCGCCGTCATTCACAGGTTGTATGCCGAAATCCCGCATACATGTTGTAAGATTAGAGATGCTGGTTTTTAGGCCATCAATCTCTTTCCCCACCTCATGAACATGCCAGCACGTGCACTTTGTCACGAACCAAGAATATGCTTTGATGATGTTTCGTCCCTTCTTCTTGAGCGTGACTCTGAGGATGTATCGCTCTATGATGTCCTCGGCATCATAGGCAATGTCTTGCAGTTGCGCGACCCATTCTCCAACAGCTTGGTCGCGCTCTCCTCTCACGTCCGCATCCCTCAGAAAGCCCTGAATCAGCTTCAGCTCCTTTTGCAAGCCCTCGATCTTGCCCTCCACGCCCCACAAGAATTTAGCCTCGTCGATGAGTAGCTTTCCTAATGTCTGCCCCACAGATGAAACAACAGACTCGGCCATTGGTATCGCACTACTTGACTATGATCAGTGGAGCTTATGATTGAGAATGACTTGAGAAATTCACTTCTGATGCGTTAACAAGCTGTGAACAAATAGGCCTGCGAGTTGCGAAGAAGAGAGGACAAGAATAAGTACATAGAAAGTTGCATATTACATTGATAACACACATTCTATATCCACTGACGCAAGAAAATCACCCCAAGAAGAAAAGAATGGAGTAATGGTGAAGTTTACAAGAATTTATTCTCTCCGCAGGGAGAAGAATGTAATTAAAGTTATCAAAAGGTTTATGACAGCATTCTAAGATGGTATAAAGGCTTTCTTGTTTGAAGGACAAACCTGAATTTGCTTTGACAGCAATCAAGAATAATATTTTCTTGTTAAAGGCTTACTCATGCCGAGTTTGTCTTGATTGCACGGTGAACAAAAGTGGAACAAAATCCTGCCATCATCAGTCTTCCTCAAGAAGCTTTTAAGCTTGTTTCGCCCTCATATTAATAATTCATCTCCCGCCATGACTATTCAAGCTATCAAAAGTGCCGTCCATCTCGCAGCAATTACTCGCAGCTCTCGGAATTCCTAGAGATCTTCTTCATTTCCCAAATGCAGCAACATGGAGGCTCCGACCAAATGGAAAGTCACCTTCACCAAGCACCTGCAACGAATATGGAGCTGACATTACCTGCTGTTTCCCCTTTTTATCTATAACAACACATTCCAGAGCCTAGTTTCAGCTCACTAACGAAAAGAAAAGAGAGATATCCAAAAGGCCATAACCAGAAACAACTCTATGGGCTTACCCAGCCCATATTCTATATTCGCACACATGAAAATCATCCCAAGAAGAAAAAAAAGATGGGAGTAATGGAGAAGTTTACAGGTATATTTTCTCTCCGCAGGTAGAAGAATGTAATTGGTATCCACTATTTGACTATGATCGGTAGAGCTTATGACTGAGAATGACTTGAGAATTCACTTCTGAGGCGTCAACAAGCTGTGAATATATAGGCCTGCAAGTTGCGAAGAAGGGAGGAAAGGAATAACTGCTTAGCAAATTCTAAATCCACCAGCACAAGAAAATCATCCCAAGAAGAAAAGAATGGAGTTATGGAGAGGTTTACAGGTATATATTCTCTCCACAGGTATAAGAATGTAATTAAAGTTATCAAAGGGTTATGACATCAATCTAAGAAGGTATAAATGCTTTCTTGTTTGATGGACGAATCATGACTTTGCTTTGACAGCAATCACGAAGATGATGCTTTCTTGTCTTGAATGTTATGGTGAAACAAGCGGAACAAATACCTGTCATCATCATCGGTCTTCCTCGAGAGGCTTTTAAGTTAATTTCACGCTCCTATTAATAATTCATCTCCCGCCATGACTATCCAAGCTATCAAAAGTGCTTTCACTGTCGCAGCATCCCAAGTGCAACACCATGGAGGCTCCGACGAAATGGAATGTCGCCTTCGCCAAGCACATGCAATGAATATGAAGCTGGCATTACCTGCTCTTTTCCCTTTCTATCGACAACATCAGTCCTGAACCTAGTTTCAGCTCGCTAACATTCCTCGGTAGGAAAATGAAGAGAAAATATTGAAATGGCCATAACCAGAATTAGATCTTCACCATAGATATTGAGGGTGGGAGAGAGCAGAAAAACCATCGTGCAGAGATGTGTCGCCACCAATTGTCGTAGTGACTATAGATAGTTGTTTGTGCAATCTGTGCCTTTCGCCTTTAGCTTGAGTCTTTTCATTAATAGAGCCCCACTTCATTAAGACAGAAAAAGAAAAAGAAAAAAAGGACATACTGCATATAAGGTAAAAGATTAACTGGCTATTTGCCTACATAAAAATCATGTATGGGCTAGTGATTTATAATGGTATCGCCATTAAAGTCACTGGGAGTTGCATCTAATTTGTTCACTGATGAATTCAGTTTAATTCTTCAACAAAATTTGTCAGATTTGATGTAAAATTCAAGGATGGGCTGCTCTCATTCATCGGCCTACACAGGGTCGTTCTATCACATTCCTAACTCAGTTTGCACTCACTGGACATTTTTTTTGGGATTCGATGATGCAAAGTGACAGTCATCGATGGACTCGTTAGGAAGTCGGATGGTGCGGGGCGTAAAACATTCCATTTGGTAACTGCTTGAGAGTTAATCTAATATAGACCAGCTCTAACTTATGTAGTACGTTTTCTATATACGTCTCAAGCATTCGCTGGTGCTCCACTGTGCGTGCAAATCCAACCATAGTGAGGTTTTGGAATGGATCATGTAAATCCCATCAAAATTGAGGAAGCAAAATCTTTGCACTCGTGAACTTCTTGGTAGTACCGTCGTCAAGGTACAAATTCGAGTTAGACTGCACGGTAAGATGGAAACAAAACGTGTAGAAGGGCCAACATGAAAAGAAACAACAAAAAGCAACAGTAGTTTAGGAAATAATGGCATAAACACGAAAAAAGGTCTAAGAAATCGGAAACAGACGATTATCCATAATTTGATCAATATTCTTGCATTTCAACCACCAAATGCCAAGTAAAAGTACAAGTCCAAATATAACTTTTCCTCTTACTTTCTCATATTGGGTGTGATTCCAACAAAGAATCTACTTAGGAATGTGAGGTTCTTCTCTTTCTTCTTTCTAAAGAAAGACATATTTCCTTTTGCAAGGAGAGATCATTAGTATCTTACGCACCTTCTCAAGGACACGACATAAAATGTGCCCTAGTTAACTTAGCCGGCCAAATGGAATGGGATGTGTTGTCCTTACAAAGGCATGTGTTGAAAGAATGAATGAGGAAAAAAAAAGGCGAAACATCATGTCCTTACAAAATTATAGGAAAAATTACTAAAAAAGTCATAAACCTATTTCAATTGTGCTAATTTAGTCTTAAACTTTTTTCTTTTCCAATTCGGTCTTAAACCTTTGTATTTGTGTCAATTCAGTCTTTTCGGCCAATTTTGGATAAAAATTGTTGATGTGACGCTGGAAGAATTGAATTGGTACGAATGTAATTGATTTAGGACTAAACTGGCAAAATAAAAGTTTAAGATTGAATGAGAATAATAGCAATAGATTTAAAAGATTTTTGGTAATTTCCCCGTGAATTGCATAAAGTTATTTGGTCCCATGAGGACAAGCCCCTAGAGACAATTACAAATGTAGGATACCCATCGAAGTTCTACGTAAATCTTTTTCATCGAAGAAGAATATGATAAATCTTTTGCACTTGTTAATTTTGAACTCAAGTAGATATTCCTAATCATATATCTCCAACTTCAGCATTCGAATTCGATTACCGAAATAATTCATATGTTTTAAGTTTCATTTTTTGCATGTTAATTTTTTTTTCAGACATTCTGTACAAATGCATGAGTGCTATCACTTATTAGTCCAGCGTCAATATATTGAAGCTCCGCTTTCTTCAATCGTAGGTAGAGCTGGTAAAATGGGTATACGAAGTACTCACCCATTTTTCACAAATTTTTGTTAGGCTAGGTTTACAATGCATGTACTTCGAGCAGTGTCAAGTTCGATCAAGCTGCGAAAATCTAGTATGTTGGGTTTTATATAGTTAAATTCTAGTCAAGCTGGAGTATATCAAGTTTAATATAGAGTAGAGTTTGATTTGGGAAATATAACTGAATCAAGATTGAACCGAGTTTCGAGCTTCGAATTCATGAGTTGCGTCGAGCTCAAGCCTACCACTGTCTGTCTCAACTCAACTTGATTTCACCGCTAAATTTGGCCAGTTGAAAGATGATTCCCGTGAGCGATTTTTGAATTGATGATAATTAAGCATGATATTAAATGGAGTTATTTTTAAGCATGTTCGCCATCGATCAAGTCCTCCTGCTTGTTAAAAATTTATTTGTTTTTTGGGTTAATATCACTAAAAACTCCACTATTATTAATATGACAAATTTATCCCAAACTTTTTTTTTTATCATAATAAACTCCAAATTGATACACTTGTGACAAATTTATCATAAACTATTTTTTCTACCACCAAAAACTCTAAACTAGTATACTTGCCATAAATTTACCAAAAACTAATTCGTTTACCATAAAAATCCTCAAACCGGCCCACATGTGACAAAGAGAGCGTCGTGATGCCCTTGCCTAGTGCTGGTGATGGCGTTTCGACCCTTGTCGGCCGTAGGTGCGGGGAAAAAAAGGTAAAGAAAAAAGAAAGAAATTTTACAATATTTTTAAAATATGTCCATGTCAGGGCCGGTCTTGCCACGCGGCCAATGTCTACGTCGCCCATTTTCGATCAAAATTGATTGGATGGATTGAATTGGTACAAATGCAAAAGATTTGAAAATGAATTGATATAATTGCAATAGGTTTAAAACTTTTTTGGTAATCCTCCCTCAGTTGGACCAACCACAACGAGAACTCGATCTCATCTACGCAGTACACGTCACGCTACAAGTGCATAATAACGAGATTTCACCTTGTAGTACTCCATTAGCTTGAAATGGCCTATCCCGAAAGAGGGGCGAATGCGCATCGATCACTTTCACTAATTCGTGAGTTTTAGATTGCTTTATTAATTTTTTCCTTAACGAAGCCGGCGTAATAATCGAAACGTATCTCAAACAAAAGTTCATGGCTAGTCCATGCATGAATTGAGTACTTGAAGGTGTTAAATTTCTGTGAGTAAAACAATCTGAAGAGAAAAAAAAAATATGAATCAATCGAATCGTTCGATCTCAAACTCTACCCACAGTTAGGAAAATACACATAGAAACGAAAAGGGGGACGTTGCTGTACAATCATAAATCTAATGCATTAACTTTGGTTCGAAGATAGCATAAACCTTGGGCAGAAACTAGTGAATCTACATACGTACCATGTTTACCAAAGCATCCAACATCGGAGCCTGCGGATCCCTTGAGCCCGCACCTCCCACCACTTTTCTCGGAGACTCGATAATCCGGTTGATCCCACTTCAGCACAACACTGTCAGTTATATCCGTTGGATATTGCCATGACACCGGAACAGACACGGTCCAGTTACGACATCTGAATTCCGAGAAGTACCAAAAAGCGTAGAAGTTCCCAGATCTGCTGAACAACACGTTGTTTCGTTGATCACTAAGGCAATCCACCCGTTCGATCTCGGGCTTTGACGATAGATCTTCCCTGCAACTCGCAAAAGTGAAGCTCTAACACTCTTGCGCCACGAAAGGCGAGCTAGAAATGTCAAGTTTGGAAGCCGCTTCGCTAGGCAGTTGCTCGGGTCCTTGAGCACGGCATATAGTTGCTCATAGTTAATGAGGTCGACTACGAAGTATTGCGAGTCGGGCAATTGGAGAATCGCTTGGCTTCGGTTGTTGCACGAGAGATCGAAACCCGGATAGCCACTTCGCTCGGGTTGGACGTCTCTCAGCCGAAAAGGGGCGCGAATCTCGGGTCCGCCACGTTGACAAGATGTCGCCGGACAAATATCGTTAGGGTTATCAGCTGATGCATGGAGAGAGAACACAAGAAAGAAAGAGAAGAAGATGGCAGGGGAAGTCAAGAGAGGCACATAACGGAGAGCAGCTAGGACTGTACGTAGGAATGTAAGGTTCTTTCTCTCTCATCTTTCTAAAGTAAGATTTATTTCCTTTTGAAAGGGAGGTTATGAATTTTCTTCTGTACCTAACTCGAGGACACAACCATAAAATGTGCGTTAGTTAATTTAGCCGGCGCCAAATGGATGGGGAATATGTCGGTCCTTAGCAAGGTAATTGCAATTTGCGTTTTGTTGTTTGTTTCCATGAGGACAAAAGCATAGGACAATTTACTCGGGATTCCAATCCATTTGCTCCTCCTCTGTTCTTCTTGAGCAAATATTTGTGCTCACCTGGTCGACGATGATGAGGTCAATCCCAGTCATTCATCGCCTGGATCTCACATTGGTTTATAAAACTAAGGGTTCATCACTAAACCAAGTTCGCAAGGCATTGACCATGATCCAAGCATGTATTAGAAAATTGTGACACCCCAACTCCAATTCTCAAGGCGATGTCCGCCTAATTTGCAAAAGGAAGCTACTAGCCTAACGATCTGATAGTATCGTCAATTATTTCTGATCACACGATATTTCAATTAATGAGTGCTTTATGCAAAACACGAAGTGATGGTGTGTAAATCTACGGTTGAAATTTTGCCGTCCTTGATAGTCTTGTTAGAGAAACATTTCCCTTTACAAAATTACGTAGTTCCCACAACTGGATACTTTCATGAAAAAAAAAATGATAAAAATTTTCATTCAATCTAAGTTTTAAACCAAGTAAATCCTCCCAAATCTTATATGTACAACTTCAACAATCAAATTCAATTTTTTCAATAATTCAAGTCTTAAAAATTTCATTTTTCACATGTTTAATCTTTTTTCGGACCTTACGTGCATATGCATATGTTCAGTTCATTTGATGAGTTCATTGGCCCCTAAACCATCCTCCTAGTTCTCCTGCATTCCTTTGTTCAATTTTCTAGTATTTGCGCATAATATAATTTGCAGCCTCATGGTCTAACCATTTTGTCATACAACATAGTCTAGTCTAGCAATTAGCAACGGCTCGTGAAAAATGCTGATAAACAACTTTCCAATGGACCAACCATAGCCAGAGGGGTGAATGTGCATCCGTCCCTTTTTCTAATTTGGCAATTGTGCTTTATTATTGGAATATATTTCCCTAAAAATGATCACTTTCGTCGCTTACAAAAATGAATGAGAAGATGGACTTCCAAAAAGAAAACTGCCAATGTTCCGTGTCCCCCATCCATTTGGCTTTTCTTCTTCCCTCTATTTTTTTCTACACATAAAGCATTACTAGGGGGATGAATGGCAGCTAAGCAACTAATACTAGTGGTTCAATGGCATAGGCACGAGAGGGTTTCTTACTCTTTGAACAATTGCTTCATCTTTCCCTGACCTTCAGCCATGGCAATTGGATCCATACCCTAAAAGACACAAGGAAGACATATACATAGCTTTCATCTGAAACAAACCCTAGAATTTTGTTTGGAAAAAAGGAAAACCATAAGTTCTTGACAATTGCCGTAATGTTCCGTCAAATAACACGTGAAACAGTCCATACACACATTGGGCTACCCAAATGTCAATATCCAGAGTTGAGAAAATCAATGATATTGGCCCAGATAGGCAAAACGGCAGTTTCAGGTAGTTCATCAAGGTAAACTCTTTAAAGAAATCATACACACACAGTACAATATATGTAGACATGCAGTCTGCTTATTGGAGCCGGTCATGCCACGCTAGACAAAGATCTTGAACTTTATCGACAAGTGAGGATATGAGAGGCAAGGAAGGAGGAGACATCTCAAAAAGAAGCTCCTCCACCAAGCTTCATGTGTTTCATGCTTGCGAAAACTTTGGGGGCGCACAAGTAGAAATTCACATGCAGATCCGGCATACAGTGGAAATTCAAGCCCAAGTAGAAACTTTGCAGCAATACATGTCCTAATAAGACAAAAGAAGCTGCACACTTGAACAAGGGTAAAATGTCATGCAGAATACAAGATCCCCAGTCATACCTTTGCATCCATTTCTGCTTTTATCTCCTCCATGCGTGGCTTAATTATCTACAGAAAATGAAACATAACATCAACTATACAGCACATGGATCCATATGCAATAAAGCAGGAAACAGTTCAAAAAACATGTGTGGCTGTCTGCACCATGAGATTGCAAAAGGCAGCTCATTGATGTAGCACCAAAATTCAACGTGCGGCAAGGGAGCTTAAAACAGCTTGAAAGCAAACCAATAAGTTCAACCATTGGAACTCCAGAAAAATGGAAAATTGCCAACAATTGGAATTTACGAGAAAAGAAAGTCGTAATCCTTACTCTATGTTATGTTGGCAAACTTTTTAAGCAAAATTTTTAAGGTGAATATAAGAACAGCTTTGAAATATTTTCTCATTGCTGAAAAATATTGTTGGATAATGGTAAAAGCACAAATTTCATCACTTCCAATTGTTAAGTTCCTAATTGTGATTCTCACAAACTTAAGATAATGCCGAGCTTGCTATAACCACATAGTTAGTTTTGGAGTAACAGCAACATAAGTAACCAACTACGGGGGAAGTAAACAAGATATATCAATGGCTGATTTGGATCGACATCAGGCATGTTACCTCCGTGATCCTCATTGCGCTGAGGAATATAGGTAAACGATGCACGATACCTCTGAGCAATCAGGCCTGATCGCTTACAGAGGCTATGTCTAAAGGCCATTGGCAACAGGAGTGCACTCTCCCTAACAAGAAAGAGTTTATGTATCAAATTGCAGACTGAATAAGATAAGCCAAACGCGCTAAGGACACGTGAGCACAACGAAGCAATAGCCACCCACTTAAAAAAATGGAGCTCAGAATCACCAACAAACCCACGTGAGCTGGCGGGTCTGCCAGATGCTCGACAAAATTCCCCACCAGATCTTTTACTGTGCACCCTTAGCTACACCACATTTAGAAGCAAACCGGAGAGAAAACACGATTCCGCATAACATCAGCAAAAAGCTGGCAAATTTTGAGTAATTAGTGCAGCGAGAGAAACACAAAACATTTCCCGCGGTACCTTAGAATGAGAAAAAAAAGTTCGAGAAGATTACTGAAACGCGAAACGTTTTTGCGCGCCGCCATTCACTTGGCGAGCTCAAATTCGAAGCGTTCGTGGACTCAGTGAGCAACACTGCTCGATCCAAAACCCCGCATAAATCTCACTCCAAGGAAACGCGAAACATAAAAAAAAAAAGAGCTTGCCGGAACGAACGTACCGTTGAATTATTCCAGCTTGCGGGAAAATTTAATGTCCGACGATCTGCCGAAACTCGCCTTGGGGTGTGAAGCGAGGAGCTGATCGAATCGACCAAACCTGAACAGCAAAGAAACAGACAGCAACTGCGTCGTCTCTCTGACTAGGTTGAGAAACTCACGAGAGAGCTTGAGAGTCGCGAGATATTCGCATGAATAAGAGGTAAGAAACTGGGCTTTGAGATGACGACGATGTCTGTCGAAGAGGGATCTTCATTGGGCCCTTCAAGATTGGGCTTCACTTGTTTGTGTCCACTGTTACAAAGAGCTCCCATCTAATGTTACTTTTTTCAAAAACAGAAAAAAAAAAAAAAGGGCGAGTGCAAGTATTTCGACCTCAGCCGAGTTCGATCAAGCCCGGAAAATCTGAGTATGTTGAGTTTTATATATCTAAAGTCGAGTCAAGCTTTGATTATGTCGAGTTGTGTAATGGGTCGAGTTCGAGCGTAGAAAAAAGTACTTAATCAAGATTGAGATCAGAGTTTCGAATTCACGATTCGAGTCAAGCTCGAGCCTGGCACTATGTTGTTTTAACCCGACTCGACATCACTGCTAAATGTGGCCGGTGCGGACATGATTTGTCCATCCTTTTAATGTGACTCAGGTGTGAGTGATGTTATCTTTTTTGGGGTCTATGAGTCGGTTCTGGTGATTCTGTTACCGTGAAAAAAATATGCTAGACGAGCCCACTCACCTAGTCTGTACATCATATCGACATTTTCACAAAATCCTACTTGATTTGATGGAATTTAAGAAAGACACGATAATTTGACGTGTAAGCTAAATCTCATTAGCTCAACATTGTGACACCTTAGGACATCACGTCTTGCACGTGTCCCTTCTCATTTTACCTTTTAATTAGTAATTATGCATACGAAAACACAATAAAAATTTCACCACACCTGTATAAGAAATCGCACGAGTTTAATTAATACACTTATGCATCGTTTAGTTATACTAAACATCACTTTAAAATTTTACTATATCGTCCAAACAAAATACAAAAGTCACGAGAAAATGATCGAGTCAACTAGCACCTCCACTCCCATACTACACCAAAAGTGAGCTAAAATGTTAACCAAGCTACTATCCAACTCGGAGGTCGATGGCTATTAGCATCATTTCGTCCTCTCCATTGTCATGTCTAAGGGACCTTTCTACATGTCTGAAAAATAAGGAGTGAGCCAAAGCCCGATAAATGAAATATATAAGTTTAAGGTATGAGATCATCTTACCACGCAACCTGTAGACAACGTGAGTTCAAGGCAATACGTGTATGACAAACGCACAAGCAATACTCTATCTTTACTATCATACTATGCCAATGTAAGCCATTAACAACATTGCATAAGATCATTTACTCAAATGCAAGCAGATTACATATTGCTTAATGACTTACTAGTATCACCTAGTGGCTCGCCACTATACACATGGAATATTTATTCCCCACTTATCATGAAGCTTATCGATATACATAGGAAAGTTCATACTCATCATGAAGCTCACCAACATACGTACATGTGACTTCTTACTTGTCACTGGCCAAGACCTATATGGACTCACGAGGCATCCCGAGAACTCTCGGAGTATCGTCACCACCAAATTTTGGGGATGGAACTATAAATACCTCTTTCCTACGCCACACAACCCAATCATCACGGACATCCTCTACATCAGCGATGATAAGTATGCCACTATACGACCACAAGATGATGGTGAACACAAACTTACACAAGCCAACTCATATCGTGTGTAAATCATAGGACTTTCATGCCCTTTCAACAATGTAGAAATTGTCTCACACGGTAGAACATCTAGCTAACTCCAGAGTTTTTCACACATACTCATATAAGGGCACCCACTATGGCAAAGGACTTCCTCACAGGGCATCATACTCATACATATCATTTTAATATAAATGCATATGCATCATACTAATTTGGCCTTTTTCATGCAATTAGGAATAAACAAATAATTACATGCACTTCAATGCATACATCCTCACTCTTTCCACGCTCATAAATCGACAACATGAACATTGACAACCCAAATAATCACCAACTCAAAGAATCGATCACATGAACATCGACAACTCAAGATTCGACTACGTGATTAATCGCCATCACTTAGCTAGTAAATCGGTAATTTAGTCAAAAATATCACTTTGAGGCTTAGTTTCACCATTACCACTTTTTATACTATCGAATTTTATGGACATCGATTAATCGCAAACTCGGCACATAGAGACTAGGCAAACGAACACAATGATTGAACACACCATCGATGAAACTTTCTCACACTTAACATCAAAATTCCAACTAAAATTTACAAACATCAAACAACCAAGTCGAGAGTACTATATACATCAATCTAACTTAGCCTTTAGAGTTTCACTTATCTTGAATAAAGACTTGGACAACTCAAAGTCTTAACCACCTTCAAGCTAAAATAAAGAAGAAGAAAGATTAACAAGTCTAAATCTTTCCATTAAACTAGCTTGTTAAAAGAGAACAAGGCCCACAAGTTCGCTTTGTAAACTCTTGAAGATCTTTGACAACACGAATGGAATCTTTGCTTTTACTCGAAAAATTGAAGAACGAAAATAGAAGAGGGAAGTGAGTAAAGACCTGTTTTTCTTTGCAAGAACAAGTCGAAATTCTTTTTGAAGTTTGAACATGTAAAAGGATTTATTTATAGGTTAAGGGAGATAAGAACAATTAACCCAAGTTAGATATGATGACTTGATATTACAGGGGAGATAACCATTTTGCTCCATCCAATGGTAAGGCCAAGGGGAATGAACTTAGAAAACTAAGGTTAAGAGCAATGATGACATTGGGTGAAAAAAATTACGTGTAAGGAGAGGATTGATGCTTCAATCCAAAGAATGCAATTGGCCTTATAAATGGTCTAATAAGAGTAGCTAGCAAGGAGATATTTTTAGAGAGAGCTTCTTTTTTGGCCATCAAGAGTATTAATTGGCTAAAGTTGAAATAGGTGATATAATGCATGATGTCAATGCTAGACTATGTTCAATGTCACTAAGAGCATGTGGGTTAAAACAATTGGTGGAAAGTGAAGAGAGGTGGTACAAATTAAGAAAGGCATATGGCTTAACTATATGATTTTCAAAGGGCAGAAAAACACATGGAGTGTCAATTTTTGTGTACGAGGACGCTCACTTTAGTGCCAATTTTTTTTACCGGCTCACTTAAGTGCTAAATAGGAGAAAAAACGATCACTTAAGTGCCAATTTCGACGACCTCACCGGAGTTGACACTTAAATAATCGTTTTTCAAAAAAATTGGTATTTAAGTGAACAAAAAAAAGATATTGGCATTAAAGTGAGCGCAATACATAAATATTGGCACTTCTAGTGTTCTTCTGCCATTTTCAAAGGAGATATTGTGTTACGTTAATGAAATATCTAGTAAATAAGTACGTAAACAAGGCAATCGGTGTTCGTTTATAAAGCAGAAAAATATTTTGACCTCGCTAAAACGTTCCGCAAAAATTACTAAATACTAGGAGAATCACAATAGTAAATTTAGAATTTGAAAATCATCAAATATTTGATTCGGAACACACCGGTCCCTATTCTAGCGGTAAATCATTTACCGTCACTCTACACCACCAACATACATGTCAACACCTATCCTTTTAAGCTTCGGGCGATTATTGTCGCGCTTCCGAACCGCACACAACTAATGACCCACTGAAGATTCCATATGAGCCATCCAGAGCACCAAGCTACTTGTATTTACATAATTCTATCGAACATAGAAAGTTTTGGATGTAAGACTTAGCCTATCTCGAGAGAGGGATGAAAGCGTATCCATCGCCTCGTTAATTTGTCCATTTGAGTGTTCATTTACTTTGTTCTCAACAAAACCGGTGCAATAATCGAAACGTATCTCAAACAAAACTTCATGGCAGCCCCATGAGGACGTGATGCATGAATTAAGCAACGGTGGAACAAGTTGATGCGAAGAGGTGAATAACAAACATGAATCAAGAATTTTGCTTAGCTGATAGTCTCTCAATGTCAGACGGTGGTGTTGAAATATATAGATAACGCCAGGAAACTAACCAGGATCTTGCAAATAAATCAATGCGAAAGCACCAAGAGAAATAACGAGGAACGATAAATGACACCAGGGATTACGTGGTTCGGTCCGAATATCGGTACCTACATCCACGGGAGAGCCAGCAAGAACAATCCACTATAATCGGAGAATCACAGTTACAATCGCTCAATAACTCTCGTGTTTCCCACACCTAGATTATACCCAAACCCTAAGTGTTTACAAATACAACAACTCAATCGGATATACGAAAAATAAAACTCACAAAGACAATTCAATCGTTTTGTTGAAGCACGTTCGCACGGCCAACGAAACGAGAACCCGAACGATCAGAAGCATTCCTCTGTGCGGCTCCTTCAGCTTGTGCCCGCTACTTCTCTTCTCCTTCATATGGCTTTAATAGGGATGAGTCGGAGAGCCACAAAAAGCAAAACCTTTACTATCTTTCTCTTCAATGGGTCTCTCAAGATAACATATAATATATATGTAATCCCCTCTTTGTCGCCCAAGTGTGGCAGATAAAGAAAAAAATTCCTTTTCTTTATTTGTTCTTTTCGCCCCATTACTAAGATGGAGGGCGCACAAGATATACTCCAAACAATAGAATATTCATGTGCACTTCTTTTATTCGGCCGTTGGAGTCCACGAAGCTAATCTGATCAAATCTTGCATTCAAGATTTTTTTCATCTCCGTAGAAATTCAAAACACGAGACACAAAATAACAATTCTCCACCTTGACTCGATGTTTGAAATCAAAGTCATAGTGCTTATTATCCATGCTGCTCTCCTGTCGCCCTAATGGGCGATCACTCTCTATAGACGCCAATAGTGCTCAAGCAGAGCTTGAGCTTCGCCAAAAAAACAGGCTTAGTCATCATGTCCGCGGGGTTCTCTGTTGTAGCAATCTTTTTCACAACAACCTTACCCTTCGCTAAGACATCTCGGATGAAGTGGTACCTAATATTGATATGCTTCGTTCGCTCGTGATAAACCGGATTATATGCCGGATAAATCGCACCTTGGTTATCACAGTGTATATCAACACTTTTCTGTTCTAACCCAAAGTCCATGAGCAAACCTTGCAACCATATCGCCTCTTTCGCTACAAAGGTCGGTGCCATGTACTCCGCCTCGGTCGACGACAAGGCTACGTGGTCCTGTAAGGACGCCTTCCAACTAAGCGCACCACCCGCAAGCGTAAACACGTACCCGGCTAAAGACCCGCACTCATCCAAGTCACCCGCATGATCGGAATCCACAAAACCGGTGGTCTCACTTGCCATTCTTGTCCCTCCGGGTATACTATACCAACGTCTGTTGTCCCCTTCAAATATCGAGGATCCATTTCATGACTTCCCAATGAGTTTTACCCGGACGCTTCATATAACGACTAACCACACCGACGACTTGTGAAATATCAGGCCTAGTGCATACCATAGCATACATAATACTACCCACGGCACTAGAATAAGGAACACGAGACATATGTTCCTCTTCCTCCTCAGGTTGCGGTGATAACTTAACTGAAAGTTTAAAGTGCTTTGCTAATGGTGTACTCACGGACTTCATTGACTGCATATTAAAACGTGCAACAATTTTCTCAATATATTTCTTTTGAGACGGACGTAATAATCCTGCAGTCCTGTCACGCAAAATCTCCATACCCAAAATTTTCTTCAAAGCACCTAAATCTTTCATCTCAAACTCAGCACTCAACTGCTTCTTTAGCACATCAATATCGGACATATTTTTCGCTGCTATCAACATATCATCAACATATAATAGCAGATATATCAAAGATCCATCCTCCAATCTCCTGAAATAAACACAGCTATCCATCTGACTCTTTGAATAGTCCCGACTAGCCATGAAAGCGTCAAACCGCTTATACCACTGTCTAGGAGATTGTTTCAGCCCATATAAAGATTTCTTTAATAAGCAAACATGATCTTCCTTACCCGGAATAGCAAATCCCTCCGGCTGCCTCATGTAAATCTGCTCCTCCAACTCACCGTGAAGAAATGCCGTTTTCACATCAAGTCGCTCCAACTCGAGATCCTGTGCAGCAACTAAGGCAAGTAAAACACGAATAGAAGTATGCCTTACCACGGGAGAAAACACCTCACTCGTAGTCAATGCCTTCCCATTGGGTATACCCCTTCGCAACAAGTCTCGCCTTATATCTGCTTGCCTCGACACCAGGAATGCCCTCTTTCCGTTTGTAGACCCATTTACTTCCGACAATCTTCGGCTCTTGGGTACTTTAACTAGCTCCCATGTCTGATTTCGATGGAGTGATTCCATCTCTTCGCTCATAGCCCCTAGCCACTGCGACGACTCAGAACTAGCCATCGCCTCGTAGTAAGACGAAGGTTCATCTGTCTCCACCTCGTCACCTACGGTCAAAGCATAAGCAAAATCTGTATAAGCATAACGTACCGGTGGTTTAATTTGTCTTCTCTGTCCATCTGCGGCTATACTACGCTGCGGCTGTATTGGTTGTTCATTATCACCTATTTCAGGAATTGCGGCCTCATCGCCAGTCTCTACATCCGTTACCTCCGAGGTCTCCGGAGTCTCCACCTGAAGCTCCACCTCACTACTAACACTATGATCATGCGCTCTTCGCTGGTTGTGTCTCGAACTCCTCGTCGAAGCATTGCAGTCTCGTCGAAGATCACATCTCTGCTGATTAGAAAACCGGGTGATGCGGGATCGGTGCACCACTGCCGGTAGCCTTTCACCCCATGTGCATAACCCAGAAATATGCACTTCTTTGACCTCGGCTCAAGCTTACCATCACTCGCATGAGCATACGCAGGACATCCGAATATTCGCAATCCGGAGTAATCAACGGGTTTTCCCGACCATACTTCCTCCGGAGTCTTCCACTCGATAGCAGATGATGGAGATCGATTAATCGGGTAACAGGCCATGTTTATTGCTTCGGCCCAAAATTCCTTGCCTATTCCAAAGATGCGAAAGCATGCTCCGAGCCCGCTCAAGTAAAGTTCTGTTCTTCCGTTCTGCCACGCCATTCTCGCTGTGGTGTCCTGTGCTTGTACGATGTCTCACAATCCCTTCTCTCTCGCAGAACTCGGTAAAATCTTTACCACGGAACTCCATGCCGTTATCGGTTCTCGGGCACTTGATCCGTTTATCCGATCGCTTCTCAATCAATGCTTTAAATTTCTTGAACCGATCAAACACATCGATTTGTGCTTTAGAAAGTATACCCATACCTTCCTGGAATAGTCATCGATAAATGTCAGCATATAACGGGCACCTCCTTTCGAAGGAACCGGAGACGGGCCCCGGACATCCGAATGAATATATTCTACCGGTTGCTTGGTCGAATGAATACCCGTAGCAAACTTAATCCCGCGTTGCTTCCCAAAGATGCAAGGTGCTCACATAAGTCTAACTTACTTGTCTTCCGACCCTTTAACAACCCTCTATCACTCAAAGCATCGTCATACCCGCCTCACTCATGTGCCCTAGACGCATATGCCATAAACGAGTTAGATCGGAATCGACTCACACGATGAAACCGCAGCAGCTCCTGTCACGGTCTCTCCCAGTAGATGATAGAGAGAACTCACTTTCTTCCCTTTCATTACTGTCATAGCACCTCGAGAGATCTTCAGCACTCCACCTTCAGCGGTGTATTTACACCCGATATCATCGAGTGTCCCCAAAGAAATAAGGTTCTTCTTGAGCTCCGGTACATGCCTTACGTGCGTCAATGTGCGCACCACGCCATCGTGCATCCGAATCCGAATCGTCCCTATCCCCACAACCTTGCAGGCTGCGTTATTCCCCAACGGAACTCTACCACCATCTGCAGTCCGGTAAGTAGTAAACCAGTTCTTATGAGGCGTCATATGATAAGAACACCCCGAATCTAGCACCCATTCATCTCCCGACGAACCTGCACACACACACAAGACAGCCTCTGCATCACTAGTGCTCTCTTCAACAACGTTCGCCACACTGGTTGTGGCTTTCTGCTTATCACCTCTATTTCTCAACTTAGGACAATCTCTCCCGATGTGCCCCTCCTCGTGACACTCAAAGCACTTCACGCGTCCCTTGGACTTTACGTGGCGTGACTTAGATCCGCTTTTACCTCTGCTGCTCTTGGACCCTCGTTGTTGCTCTCTACCCCGAATCATTAGTCCTCGCGCTACATCCTGCGCTAGACTTTCATCTCGCAACTTTCTCTGCCACTCTTTAGAAAATAAGGCGGACTTTACCTCTTCCGAGGTAATCGTAGTACGCCCCTGCAACGATGAATCACTAAAGTGCTCCCATGACTCTGGTAGGGAAGCCAACAACATCATGCCCCGCTCTTCATCATCAAGTGTCTTACCGACGTTCTTTAAATCCATCATGAGTTTATTAAATTCATCTAGATGGGTTCTGATAGACGTACCTTCAGTATATCCGAACCGGAACATTCTCTTCAACATATATAAGCGATTGTTCAAACCCTTCGTTACATAGAGTGCCCGAAGTTTTGCCCACAATGCTGCGGTATCCTTCTCCTCACCAACCTCTATTAACACTTCATCCGATAAATTCAACAGGATCAAACTTCTAGCTTTCCTCATTACCACATCCTTTTCAGCATCTGTCATCGTTTCGGGCAACTCGGCCTTGCCCTCCAATGCTTCTGCTAAACCTTGAGTTGTCAATATCGCCTCCATCTTGAGACTCCATAACCCAAAGTTGTTCCTCCCATTAAACTTCTCAATTTCAGCTTTCACTCAGGACATAATTGCAATAACAAGATATCCAGGATAATAATCGGACAAGCAAAAGCCCCAAATCACAATCTAGAATATCCGAACCTGGTGCTCGATACCAATTGTTGAAATATATAGATAACGCGGAAACTAACCAGGATCTTGCAAATAAATCAATGCGAAAGCACCAAGAGAAATAACGAGGAACGATAAATGACACCAGGGATTACGTGGTTCGGTCCGAATATCGGTACCTACATCCACGGGAGAGCCAGCAAGAACAATCCACTATAATCGGAGAATCACAGTTACAATCGCTCAATAACTCTCGTGTTTCCCACACCTAGATTATACCCAAACCCTAAGTGTTTACAAATACAACAACTCAATCGGATATACGAAAAATAAAACTCACAAAGACAATTCAATCGTTTTGTTGAAGCACGTTCGCACGGCCAACGAAACGAGAACCCGAACGATCAGAAGCATTCCTCCGTGCAGCTCCTTCGACTTGTGCCCGCTACTTCTCTTCTCCTTCATATGGCTTTAATAGGGATGAGTCGAGAGCCACAAAAAGCAAAACCTTTACTATCTTTCTCTTCAATGGGTCTCTCAAGATAACATATAATATATATGTAATCCCCTCTTTGTCGCCAAGTGTGGCGAGATAAAGAAAAAAATTCCTTTTCTTTATTTGTTCTTTCTGCCCCATTACTAAGATGGAGGGCGCACAAGATATACTCCAAACAATAGAATATTCATGTGCACTTCTTTTATTCGGCCAGTGGAGTCCACGAAGCTAATCTGATCAAATCTTGCATTCAAGATTTTTTTCATCTCCGTAGAAATTCAAAACACGAGACACAAAATAACAGGTGGGATGGTCGGATTATAGCCACAAACGAAATTTATGGAAACCCGATCTTGCTGATCCAGTTTCAGTATTATGACTCCCCACGTTTTTTTTTTCTTTTTAGTTTTATGTGTTTTTATTGTAAGCTAAAATGGAAGACAAAATTATAACAAAGTAATCGTATGGCCAGGTATAATCTCAAATGTAGACTTTTAACCATTATCACGTGTTTTGCATAAAATACTCATTAATCGAGGGACGGTCAGCTTAGCAAAGTCCTGTTGAATCCCACTCCGCAAGAGGACAATCTTCAAA
Source organism: Rhodamnia argentea (assembly GCF_020921035.1). Lineage (NCBI taxonomy): Eukaryota > Viridiplantae > Streptophyta > Magnoliopsida > Myrtales > Myrtaceae > Rhodamnia > Rhodamnia argentea. The sequence goes on from NC_063152.1 coordinate 32,841,031, forward strand.
TCAACAGAAAAAACCCAAAAGTCTGTACATTATGTATTGGTTGATATTCACACCTCCACCTTCCCCGATGAGATGGTCTCGTGCATGTGCATAATACTGGCACCACGTGAGGAGTTGACTACCAAAGAGAAAGCTGCGCCTTACCATGTTCCTCTACAAGGCAATTTGCTTCTCAGTCGCTTGCGGTCGTGGAATGGGAAGACCTGCACAACCCAAGCAAATTATTCATATCACCTTGAATCACAACAAAAATTTTCAGTAGAAAACTAAGTGTACTTCATAGCCTCAAGATCTCAAAATTTCAGATGTCCACACGAGCTTACTTCAAGGTAATTGGTCATGATTCGCCCTAGAAGCGACACTATTTTAAAGGGATCGCAGGCAACGGCTTCATCCGCCCCTAAGAGCTGAAAAAACTGCCCGGCAATTAGCATTGGCGGAAATTCCTATCAACAGTATGGCTCCAAGGCTTGGCAGCTGAAGCTTTCTGGGGACCGTTGGTGTGCCCAATTGTTTAGAAAACTTATCACCAGCGACTGTCATTTTGCGTCTGTAGGTCCTAGTACACAACATAGACCGACCTTGGAACCGTATTATTATGTCTAGGGACTGTTCATCCTGTTCCTAAAGTAGGGCACTTATTTCATTGTTTAGATGTCTGGACTCTTAAGGAACAATATCTCAACACAGTAATTGATACGACATTATATACCAATCTCAAGTCGGCAGTCAAATGGGGGCAATATATCCATTTTGGTCGAGGGTATTATATGAGCAAGAAATGTTATACCTATCCCTTTTGATTGCGGCACATCGGGCTCGAAGCGTTCCGCTTGAGCCACTTGTCGATGCATTGCGCATGGAAGTAATGTCCACACTTGGGGATGGTCCGGAGCGTCTCCTTGGGCTGATACTCCGCCAAGCAAATTGCGCAGATATCGTCGTTCGGCCTAGGTACCAGTCCATCATCACCAACCTGAATCTTTTTCTATCGTGAGGGAATTGGGGCCCACAGCGTCATTGGAGGTGCGTTCAGTTTCTCTGGGGAGGCTCGAAGGAGACGAGATATCTGCGACGACGTTCTCGCTGGCGCTGTTGTTAGGAGGTTGTCCGCGGTGACCGTGATGCCTAGAGACTTGAGTGCGCGAGTTTAGGTAACACGTGATTCCGACAACACAAAGGAGCAAAGGAGCGAGGGCACCATGACGGCGGGGAGGACCACAAACTTGGCGGCACCCTTGGAAAGCCCAACATGATCAATTGGTTATGATGAGTAATGAACAAGTTCAAGAGCGATCTTCGAATGGAAATACAAATTATCCGTTGGGGAAAGCAAGATCTAATCAGCTGGCAGGTGTTGGAGTTGGCGAATACTTCGGGGACCCTTGTTTCTTACACCGAGTACGCCCACGTGAGCTTAGGGAAACTGAAGTGTTACCCAACGACATGTGACCCCCTGTGCGCGGGATGCGGGGTTCGAGGGCAGCGCCTCCCGACGGGGTTCGCTGACCCGTATGGTTGGAATTAAGAGGTTTTAGGTTTTTTAGCCCCTTTTTGGGGCATATATATTTTGCTCGGTTTTATCATTGTATTAGTCGAATTGGCTGTAAACCGAAAAATATAGTGAAATCTCTTTGCAGGACGTAGCCCTAATCTTGCGGTGAATCTGAGTAATCTCGTGCGTCATTCCAATTTTTCTTGATTCTCCGTGTGATCGTCTGATTCGGTTCCGATAAATCCTTTCAGCAGGTACCAGGTTTACTGAAGCATCCAACTTGAGAGTCCGTTGAACCATGGAACCCGCACCTCCCACCACTCCCCAGTTCAGGGAAACACGCTCAGTTACATCCATTGGATATTGCCAGGACACCAGAACCGATACTACCCAAGTATGATAGCCGAATCTCGAGAGGTGCCGATCGCTGGAATCGTTGGCATCACCAAGCAGTACCATGTGGTGTTCATCGTTAAGGCTCTCCACCGGTCTGATTCCTAAATCGGGAAAAAACTTAGCCGGGCAACCGGTGAATGTGAAGCTCCTGTACTCTTGTGTCATGAAAACTGAGCTCGAGAACGTCGTGCTCTAAAGCCGCTTAGCTAGACAGCTGCTCGGATCCTTGAGCACGACGTGTTGTTGCTCATAGTTAATAAGGTAGACTATGAACTCTTGCAAGGTAGGCAGTTGGAGAATCGCTTTGCTGTGGCCATTGCACGAGAGATCGAAACCCGGATAGCCACATCGCTCGGGATGGGAGTCCCTTAGTCGAAAAGAGAAGCAAATCTCAGGTCCGCCAATATGACAATACGTCACCTTACTTATGTCGTTAGTGCTATCGGCGAATACATGGAGAGAGAGGCCGAGGAAGAAAGCGAAGAAGAAGAAGAAGAAGATGGCAGAGGAAGCCATGAAAGGCACGTACCGAAGAGTGGACGGGATTGTACCTGGGAATGTAAAGTTTCCTATCTCTCTTTTTCCCAAAGAAAGATTTATTTCCGTTCGAAAGAGAGATTACTAAAACATGATGTACCTTCTCAAGGATAGACATAAAATTTTTGCCTTAGTCAATGTAGCCGGCCAAATGGATGGGGATGTGGAGGTCTTGACAAAGGCATACGTCTGAACAATGAATGGGAACAAGGCGAAACATCTTGTCCTTACAAAGGTAATAGAGAGACGCACTATGATGTTTAGCTCCACGAGGAATTACTTGAGGAATTTGGAAACTTGTGTGAGTGAACGAACGATCACAGCCCATTTGCTCCTCTTCTTTCGTGTCTACCTGGAATTACCCAATTAGTCGTTAATCTATTGTAAGGACATTAATTTAATCTTAAATTTTTCAATTTTGTTAATTTTTTCTTAAGCCTTTACGTGAAATTTCAATATACTCATTCCGACAGATTTTTAATAGTCATTGCTGATGTGGGGATGTGTCATGTAGGATGGCCGGTAATGATTGGACCACCACTTCATTAATTTTCGGCGAAAATTGATGAAAAAGATTACATTGGAATTTTGCGCAATTAAAACTAAATTGACAAAATTGAAAAGTTTATGATTGAATAAACATACATACAATAAGTTTAGGACAGATTGGGAGACTAGATAATTTTCTCCCAATCTCACGTCTTGTCATTTATCATTTACGTTTCACGTGAGTCTACAAAATCAAGGGGTTGTGATTGCACCTAGTTCGTAAGGTATATACCTTGATCGAGGCATGTATTCCCAAAGCAAGAAAATCTAACTTCATTTGCATTAATCTACAGGGAAAATGGTAAAAAAAGTCTTAAACCTGGTGTAATTATGCCAATTCAGTCTTAAACTTTCTGCATTTGTGCCAATTCTATCTACCAACCAATTTTTGCTGAAAACCGGCGACGTGGCGTTGCCGATGCTGACATAGACAACTTTTAATAGTATTTTAATTTTTTGTCGAATTATTTATTTATTTGTTTTTCTTTTCTTTTTCTTTTTCTTTCTTTTCCTTCCTTTTCTTCTTCCTCTAGTGGATTGCACCCCACCAAATCTGGGTGAGGCTCGCCCTCGCTAGTGGTCGGCTAGGAAGCACCAACACTCTCTGAGAGCCTTCGTGTCGTGTCCGACACTCTTCGACACTTTGACACTCTTCGACATGCTACCGACACGTGGTCCACACTCCGGATATGCCAACGATAGGCTAATCTCGCATCCTGGCATGCCATTTTGATTTTCACAGGGTCAATTTTAAGCATTTTCAATAAATTAGAAGTCAAAATATAAAATTTTCAAAAATATATATATACTTAAGTCATATATCTACCCCAAAAACCAATATACCCAGCCAGGAAAGAAAAAAAATCGTAATTTCCTAACAAAAGAAGAAGAAAAGAAACTCACTGTTGATATTTGTATATTTAATACACTTGTATTTATAATAATATATATTTAATATAAAACATGTCACAACGTATTAGAATTCTCTATTTTTTGAAAAATGAAGTGTCAACCTGTCGTGTAGCGTTGCTCATTGTGTGTTGGTGCTACTTTGGTGGTGGGCGAGGGTGAGCTTCGCCCGAGGTTTGGCGACCTACTGGAGGTAGAAGAAAACAAAGGAAAAAAAGAAAGACAAGTTTGAAAATTTCCTAAAATATTATTAAAAGTTGTCCTTGGCCGTGCCACGTTAGTACCGGCCTCATCATGTCAGCGCTTTTTGGTTAAAATTAGTCGGATGGATTGAATTAGCAAAAATGCAAAATGTTTATGATGAATTGGCACAGTTATAATATGTTTATGACTTTTTTGATAATGCTCCCTTAATATACATCAAGGCAAAATTGGCTTGACGCATCGAACTAATTTGTAAATCTTTTTTTAATGGAAAACGAATTCGATAGATCTTTCGTACGTGTTGAATTTCAACGGAAATAAATCTCCCTAATTTAAGATCTACAACTTCAATAATCAAATACAATTTCCAGAATATTTCAAATATTCTGAATTCCATTTTTCGCAGTTTTGATCTTTTTCAGGACTTTTTTGCATATGCATACAAAGCTCTATCACAGCGACGGTGGCAGTGCCGCCGCTATTGTTATTTGACTGGAGCCGACTCTTTATTTTTTATGCTATTTCTCAATCTCTTCTTATTGCGGATATAATGAAATTAATAAAATTCGGGATTTTTGCACTCTAGGTTGGATGATTATGTCCAAGTTATATCTTACTTATTCGTTCTCCTCTACATATCACGACAAGCTATAGCCACATGCAATGAAATTAGTAACCCAGTAATGTGAAATGGCATCTTCAATGGATAGTTGTGCTTTGGATATAATCAATTTGCATAAGATACAAAAGACTTTTTTAGGAAGTCGGGCGATCTGGAACTTTTTATTAATATTGTCATCTTGAAGACCGAGTAAGACTACATGGTAAGATGAAAACAAACAGTGCACTGTGGAGCAGAGGGCCAACTTGAAAAGAAACAATTTACGATATTTTGATAAAGGCAAAAGAATATCAAAAGTGTCAAAATTTAGGCACGATACTTACTTCAGTATCAAAACTTTTCACCGGAGTGCAATGTAGGAGAAAAAAAGATCACTTAATTGCCAAATTGGATAAATTCCAGCTAAATTGTTTTCTTGCATTTCTAATTAAGTTTCTAATAGGACGTGACATTTTTTAAACATTCAGTCCACAAAAACTTTTAGACTTAAAAATCGCCTGCGGTGGGGGGTGCCGGCCATTGGCCGGAGACTAGTGGTAGCGAGGACTCTGCAATCCTCGCAGCCCTTGCCAGATATTTTCAGCCTTTCTCTCTGTTTTTTTTAATTATAAATTTGTTGGATTATATATAAATTTAAATTAAATAATTTATTTTTTTAAAATTTTTCTGAACTTTTAGGTTTTTTGTTGCTGATTTGCTGGCGAGTCACGTCAGTTTTAGATATTTATAAAAAAAAAAAAGCAACATCGAATTTCCGACCAAACGGATCGAAGTTGGCACTTAAATGATAATTTTTTCATAAAGTTGACACTTAAGTGATCCGAAAATAAAGTTTGACATTAAAGTAAGTGCCGTACACGAGTTTTATCAATTTTGGTGTTCTTTTGCCTTTTGAAAATAATGGAATAAACAAGAAAATAATTTTTAAGAAATAAAAACATTTGGGTGGTTGGGAATTTCTTATCGGGCGTCCGTTGTCATACCATAACATTATGATGAGATTCGTCGATGATGGTCACATCCTAACATAAGGGAGTTAATACATCATAACACCATGATTTAGAAGAGGCGGACCATTATTGGACACCCACCCATTAAATTCCTCCTCTTGTTCTTTCCGAATCCATAAGATTTCTCAATTAAGCAAATTAATGATGACTGTCATTGTCCTTTCCTAGTAGGAGGGAATTCTCGAAAAAGTCCTAAATCTATTACAATTTTATTAATTCAGTCATAAACCTTTTAAGTTTGCCAATTCAATCTTAAACCTTTTGTATTTGTGCCAATTCGGTCCTAATTTTTTTTTACACCAATTTAGTCCATCCGACCAACTTTGATCGACCGACGTTGACGTGGATGATAGCCGACGTCGACATGGATCATAGTCGGCGTTGATGAGATAATTTTTAATAATATTTTTATATTTTTTCCTTTTTTCATTTTCTTTCCTTTTCTGATTCATTTTCTTTCTCGAATCTTCTTCCTAGTTCATCTTCTTCCTTTGGACCTTTTCCTCTGTTTATCTTCTTCCTTCAAATTTTCTTCCTCCGCCAAGGTCTTGCCCACCACTGGCGTTGCCACCGTTGGGCAAGATGGAGCCACGATCGCTCGGCGAGGTCGGCCTTGCCTAACCATGGCGTCCTGTCGTCGTCGTTGTCGGGCAAGCTTGGCCTCGCTCGACAACGGCCAAGCCTCGCCATCGCCCATGGGCCTCGCCCGGTGATGGTATTTTGGTGTTGGCGGTGGCCGACGACGGCCAAGGATGGAGGTCGACGGTGATCCAAGAAGGTGCATGCGAAAGCTCGGGAAGACTTTGCAAGGAAGAAGAAAAACAATAAATAAGAAAATAGATATAAAAAAGTAATACAAAAATATGAAAAATATTAAAATATTATTAAAAATTGACTCGTTGGTTGCCGGCGAGGTCCACTTCAGCGCTAGTTGGCCAAAGTTCGAGGGATGGACTGAATTGGCATAATACAAAAGATTTAGGACTAAATTGACATAAAAAAGATTTTTTAGGACTGAATTGGCACTAATGTAAAAGATTTATAACTGAATCGGCAAAAATATAATAGATTTAAGATTTTTTTGACAATTTTCCGAAGGGGACATCAATTATCAAAGGGGCAATAGCATCTAGCCACGATTTTACCATGCAAAGCCTACATCATGGATCGTGCAAGACTCTACCAAATTGCAAACCCCAGATTCATTGATTCTGCTCAGTCTTGGGAGTTTTATGCAGCAAATGCAGAAAGCAAAATCACATGTCCACAGAGCTTAATCTGGAGTGTAGGAAAAAACATAAGGGGAAAAGAGCAAAATGCATTCAACAATGTGATGGTTACGATTACTATAATTGCATATCAAATTTCTCGAAATAGGCAAAAGGGATGAGATGCCATTAGCGCAAAATAACAAATCTCCGAAGTGTGCAAATCGCCATGCACTGCAGTAGGTCCTAAACAATCCGCTCTGGCGCTCTTGCACAACTGAGTGTCTGATTGATTAGCTGTAGGGAAGGAATTACCTTCAAAGACGCAGATTCCTTCGCTCTTAATCTACCACTCTGGTTGGTTTTGCATTCCAACAGATAACATATGCAATTGTTCAGGCTCCACAATACATATTTAATGTGGATAAATTCTTCCCCACACTACGAAGCACTTTTTCGAGCACGAAGTTTCCATACTGAGCAAATTGCCAAGTTTGAACTCAGCAGAGTGACAGCAAGGGCAAAATGACACATTAGATGTGGTAAGTGCAAGTTTAACATCAGAGCGTGATCCCATAAGGAGAAAAACAATCATAATAGTTGAAATGGACATAGATTAGCAACTCACTAGAAGAGATTTTATGAGACCCTTGGAATTAATCAATCTAGAATAGAATTCCAGGCAGACAAAGCCAAAATCCACTCATAATATTTACCTCCGCGATCTATACCGCGAGTTCTTGGTCGCAGGAGAAGAGCAACATTTGCTGTGCATCGCTAATTGGCATATAATCACGGTGCTTTCTCGCTACATCCAGCAATTTCATCGTTGTTGTTCCAAGGGAAAAAGTAATGTAAGCACACATAAAAGAGTCTTTTAAGTATATATCTTGCAGCCTTTTACATGGAGGAGGCAGGGATACTGATAAAAACGAAAATGTAGGAGACTGGGACGTGCAAAATGCACTCAATATACAAAGAAATCAATTGCACAGGCCGAAGGCAACACGCCGTTTCAGATTTCTATAAATCACAGCAATTTCTACTCATGTGCACATATCGTCAAACATCTGACCAGCACTATGAGATGCCCGGGTCTTCTCTCCTCTCCAAGCGATGGCTCTTATTCCTTGGTATGCCTCCCGTCAGCGTCCTTGGAGAGTCATTGAATTCGCTCCACCTCCTCACGGCGCTCGGGAGAGATACGCAGTCTTTGCAACGAGCAAAGTCGCGACATCTCTCGACAGTGAGAGAAACGACAGATTCGTCCTCGAGGGAAAATGAAACGAACAAAAGAAGACATGGAGAAGTTATAAATGGAGGGAGAGAGAATAGCGGTTCCCTTCCCATTGCCAGCTGTGCAAATTAAAAAAAAAAAAACCCTGGTCGAAACAAATTGAAATTGTCAACACAAAATAAAATAAATTACTCTATCCTTTCTTAATTAAAACTGCCCAGTTAATTTTTGAAGTGGTGCGCTTAACCTGAATTCCTCAACCACAAGCCTTCCAATACTCATGAAGCACGTCTTCCTCACCGTCATACGTGGAGACTCCTTCAAGTTGAGGTACCGCCTTCAATTTGGGACATCTGCTGATCCCTAATCGAGAAAGATGAGGCATGGCTCCTTCAGCCACCCTCCACTCCTCCAAATTTGGCAAATCTCCCGGAAGTAAATGCTTGAGTTTCGGAAAGCCTCCTGCAGTGCAAACCATATCCTTTCCCACAAAAGCATGATGCCCCAGCAGGAGAACAACCAAGTGCCGCAATTTCTCCAATATTGGCATCGGATCTTCTTTGAGTTCGGAGTGAAATAAAACCAGCTTCGTCGATTGCTGGGGTAGATACTTATGTTACGGTAATTTCTCTATTACCCCCCATATGCACAGTTGCATGGAATAGGGATAACTTGAGGTTTTCCTCAATTCACCTTCATTTATTGATCGAAAGCTTCGGAAGCCAAAAGAAGAGGATTGAAGATTTTTCAACTTGAATTCAGCAAGTTGTGGAAATATCTCCGACTCGTTAGAATTAATGACTTTCAGTTTTTGCAGATTGGTCGGTTTGCCTACATCCTTCACATCACAATTATCCAGACAGAAGTTTCTCAATGTCCGAAGATTCTTTAAAGTGCCCAATCGCAACTTCTTCCGGTACCCATGGGGTTTCCCAGTGACATGGAATGAATAGGGGAGATAGAGGTGTCTCAACCTTCTCAGCTTCCATAGCACATCCGGCACTGCATGTATCGTCATTTCGATTACTCACAAGTCCAAGAATTCCATGCATACAAGATTCCCCATAGATTTCGGCAAACCCTGAAAACTACTGCCTGCTAAACTTAAGAATCTTAAATGGACTAGGTCTCCCACTGATTTGGGTAATTTTCCTTCCATATTGAAAAGATATTCTAGCTTCAGAACTCTAAGAAACTTACAGTTAGTGAAAATAGGTTGACATATCTTCCACTTCCCTTCCATAGATCCGAAGAACATGAGAGTTCGTAGGTGGAGCGTAGCCCTTCCTATCTGTTTTAGACTCTGAATCATGTTTCTTTTATCACTCATGCGCATATTGAGAGAAAGCCTGCGTATTTTGCAAGTTGACTCGACTTTTGGTGCCATCGGAGAAGAGCAATCCTCCGTCTCATTGTCCTGCTGAATGTTAAGAATGCTTAGAAAACTCTCTCGCATAGCCATGGAGACGCATAATTCTCGCATCAGGTCATGGAGGTGGCAGGTTTTGATCTTTCCACTCAAGTTGAATCGTACTTGAACCATCCCTCTATTAACCAACTCCGTTAAATATTGCTCCGCTACATCTTCCACTTGAGTTTTACTCTCTTCTTCATATGCATTCAGCAACACAAAGCCTTCAGCAATCCACATGTTAAGAACCTTCGTTGCGGGGATTTCTGCATCCTCTGGAAAGCTACCCAAATGTAGGAAGCATGGCTTTAGTTGCCATGGTAGATCATCATAGCTCAAGGCCAACACTTTTGATAATTCACTCTTATCACTAAAATGCAAATTAATCTTTTTGTAAACCTTCTCCCACTCGTCGACCGCCAGAAGTCCACCGTTGACCGCCAGAAGTCCACCAAGCACGATGATAGCCAAGGGTATTCCTCCACACTTCTTAAGGAGCTCATGTCCTAATCTCTTCATGTCTTCATTGATTACTGCACAACAACAGGCAACCAATTGCAACTCAGCAATCACAGGAAGATGCAATTTTCATAAAAGGATAACATCAAGGACGAATATCTACCTTGAGATGTTTAAGTAAGATGCTATAGTTCTTTGTATTTCGTGGATCATTTATGCTTTTGTAAGGGAAAGACTATGGAGACCACAACAAAGCTTCTACATATGCCTCCATCTACGTCTAAAAGATCAACTACCCTAAATTAGAAAATGAAATGTATTATCTTTGTTATTTGTGGCTTGAATTGAGTGACTCAAGCAAATGTATAACAACAACAATCCTACTTGATGAAGAAAAATGAAAACAACGTAGAGATAGCTCAAGAGTGCTAGTAATATCACGTGACTTGAGCGTGCCACTAATCTCCCGCGCTACTTCTAGTGAAATCTTCATGTTGTCATCATATTTTCTCGAATAAAGACTCATGATTTTCCTAGCAGTCCCAAATCTTATTGTCAAAAAAGGTGACCTGAGATGAAGCCTATAGAAGAAGTAACATAGCTAGGCTTCACATTATTTCATAAGTCCCATGAAAATCGCTTACTATGTTGGCCATAAAAAGTCTCCTCGATATTTATCCTCATCAGAGGAAAGGAGGAGCAAAGTTTTTAGGATGTTGGTTTAGAGGTACGATTGTTAGCTATTAAGAAACAAAAGGGGCTTTTCATTCCCTAAATATTGAAATTATTGTGTCTAATACTCGGCAATCGATCATTTGAACTCCACTGCAACTATTGTCGCGACCTAAAAAAATAAACAGGTTAATTTTCGGGCTAATGGATTATCAGGTTAATTAATTAACTAACCTAACTCGGACTCTCCCAAGTCCATACCAAATCGCAACTTAAGGTTCAAATAATTAACATGCAACGTGTTTTGAATTTGGAGTCGCCACTAATCATTTTCGGTAGGTTGATTAGAAACCTAAATAAAATAGCGGGAGAAAACTATCTTATTTCCGCGAACCGGAGATTTTGAATTCGGGGATTTGGTTACGCTAGATTACTCTAACGCCCTTTCGGTACCATTTTCATGAAAAAATATTTGATTTGGCAATTTTGATGGATTTTACTTGAAATTCAAAGATGCAATTTTTTTGATTTTTTCTTCTTTTTTATGGGGGTGTAAAACATTGAACTTTGTACGATATACACCATGGGTGATTTAGAAAGAAAGAAAACACAGCCAATCCACGAGTATTTATAAAAATAAATTAACATGTAATAATGCTAAAATTTGGAACACGTGGCATGTCTAAAATAAACAAACAAATGTTCAAACCAAACGATTACATTTTTGTAGATCGAGATGGAAAGGATTACCTTCTATTACACAAAATCTTACTCACATACACGTTATAGTTCCCTTCAAGATCTCGGAGCTGGAAGAATGCGGCTGTCGTCGAAAATGGCAAGCAATGGCGTTGTTGGGTGGCGAGAGGCGAAATATGTGTCGGGACTCGTCGAAGATGATGCTCGACTAAAACTCTTTTCTTCACTCTCGAATTTTCTCTTCTGATTTTTCTCAATAACTCTCTTTTTCTTCTCTAAAAATTCCTCTCAAAAACTCTCTCAAAACTCTCTCAATTCTCTTCCACTCCCCCCTCTAAAACTCTTCTCAAGAGCTCTCTACCTTCTCTATCACCAAAATTCTCCTCCTCTTCCCCCTTCTTCATCTTCATTTCTTCACCTTCCATTTTCATCTTCCCTTTATTATCTTCCCTTCATCATCTTCCCTTCTTCATCTTCTTTTCATTATCTTCCCTTCATCATCTTCCCTTCTTCATCTTCTTTTGGTATTTGCAATACGGTCCCCGAAGTTCCAAGTATTTGCAATACGGTCCTCGAAATTTTAAGTATTTGCAATACAGTCCTTGAAGTTTCAAATCTTCTCGGTGTATTTTTCCATCCCGTGCCTAGTCTAGACGCATGCTAAATTAAGTGTTACGCTTGCCCGATTATATGCCAATGCAATGTACGCTAAAAATAAATATGTGAGATGATTTTTTTATAATTTTTATGCAAAAAATAGATTAATCAAAATTTAGGCGTCAACAGCTGCCCCTCTTTGAGTGGAGGCTCGTAGAGGTTCCGCTCAAAGACAAAATTGAATCCTAAATTTTGATAGTGCAAATTATGGATGAACTTTTTGGCGGGAGTTTTAATCCCATTTTTTATGTAATGAAGTGATGCATGATATGCAAGACTGTAAATAACACGTGTCATAATTTCCCTTTTTCATGTTAGAGAAACCTGCACATGGATCGCATACAAGAATACCTGTTTTACCAAATTTCTCGTAAGCTAATGGTTCTCTTAATTTCCAAGCTTCTTTTTGCGGATGCAAGGATTTTAAGGTATCGGTGCCTTATCCGTTATCGGAGACTTCTCCCTAATGCAAGACAGCGCAAGATATGTGTGTCGTTTGAGATCACAAGAGCTACGTCGTTGTGAGTCGAAAGGAAAGAGATCAAGTTCACAAGAGCTACGTCGTTGTGAGTTGATTAAATGTCGAAATCGCCAGTGCATATGTCTTCATGATTCGATAAAGGGGAACCAAAATCATAAGAGTTACGTCGTTATGATTTGGTTTGGATCAAAATCATGGGTGCTTATGTCTTTATGATTTGATAAAGGAGCCGAAAATCATAAGAGCTATGTCATTATGAGCCGACTAAAGGTCAAGATCACCGGTGCATACGTCTTCGTGATCTGAAACCGAAATCATAAGAGTTACGTCGTTATGATTTGATGAGATGTCAAGATCGCCAGTGCATATGTCTTCACGTCCCGAGATTGAAACCATAAGAGCTACGTCGTTATGATTTGATAAGATGTCAAGATCGCCGGTGCATATGTCTTCACGTCCCGAGATTGAAACCATAAGAGCTACGTCGTTATGATTTTATAAGATGTCAAGATCGCCGGTGCATATGTCTACACGACTTGACGGGAGAGGCATATTGCCCGAATTGAACAATATTTGATAGGAGCACCATCAAATGGAATCGATAAGTACAAAAGGGGCATATTGCCTGAATTGAATCATAACAACTATCATGAGAAGAGTTGTTAATTTGAAAAGGGGTTCAGAAAACTTACATGGGTTCTCCAAACGATTAATCAAGGAACGAAACAGATTGCTCATATCGTACCTGGTAGGCATTTGCCAGCAAAACTTGCTCATTCAATAATCCTTGGATGAATTTCGAGACCTTGGGAGGGAACTCGAACATCGGGAATGTATTACCTATCATAGAATGTCAGAGGTAACACACACAAACATATTCAACAATGAGTATAATGCAATCACTCATACTATGGTTCATGCATAACCATTCTGTCAAGTTTGCATTACCAATTTTGTCCAGGGAGGTTCTCACATTACGAATACCTCGAATGTGAGCTGAATGGGGGGACTTCGGTCCGAAAGGGCTTTCTCTCACTCTCGAGAAAAGCTATTTATCCTGTCTGCAGGATTCAAGAGAAATCACTCAATCTTTCCATCATCGCATTCAATAAGGATCCAAGTAATCTCGCAATTGATACGACCGAGCCGATCTGGAGGTCTTGATTAGGACCGTAATGAGGGCTAGGTCAAAGGTTTACAAAGAGGACTCTAGTTGAGTCAAAGCTGCTGAAATGAATTTCTTCATCATCTGCTCCGGATTTACAAGTCAAGAACCCCGCAAAAATGAGAGAGAAATAATCTTGCTCGAACCTCTTCGAGTGATGCTTAAAATCATTTAACTCTACGTTAACTCAAGTGCCCTAATCGGAAGAGACTTTGGAGGGTTATAACGTAGGCTAGGATTGGGGAGCGAGGAACGAAAAGGCTCGTTTTGGCTCAGAAATTAAATGAGAAGGGGCTTGACGTTGGTGATCATCGCCGACTAGTCACCGATCTTGGTCTTCCGGAAATGTCTTCGGAAAGAATACCATCATTGAATGATGGATGGTAGTTTTCTACTGAAAATTGCACTTTGCAAACTGATTTCTTGGGGAGTCTTCTTCACAACAAGTGTCTGTCAAGGATTTGCAAGAGACACAATGCAAACATGTACATGGAATTTACAACTTAACATGCAAAAATGTACATTCAAAATTCAGAAGTACTTTACAAATGAATGTGCATTGGCCTTACTTTTGATAGGCACTTTGCTTTTCCTATACTTGAAATTTTCATATGAGATCGGCATTTGCTTTTCTTACTCCCGACTCTCATTTTTCTTTTTTTTCTTCTTTTTTTCGAGAAGAGATTTCTTTTCATTTTTCTTTGAGAGCTCTTCGACATCTCTTTATTTTGCTTTTTTTTTTTTGTTTTTTTTGTTTTAGAGCGGGCCCTTCTCCTTTAAGCTGAGTTTGCCTCTCCTTTTTTTTTACAATCCCATGATTTTGAACCAGGAATTACAACAAACATAAACATTTACAAAGAAAAATTATGTAAACATAAAAAATCTAGCATACAAGAAATGAGTCCATTCGGGAATTCTCTGTTGACCCGACCATCTCCAATTCTAATCCTTGGGAAAATGCTATCTTCGTCTTTGGAATGAGCAAATGATCACCAACGGGGGTTTAAGAAATGAATTTGCAGGCTCAAGTGGGCTACGCAAAGAATGAAGTATATAGGATAGAGAAATGAATGCTCTTCATCATCCTAAGGCACTTGAATTAAAATTCGAGTATAAATGCAAAGAAACACCCGAAGATTAATGTTAGTCCGAGCAAGAAAATTTCTAACCATTTACCTCGTGTTGCTGCTGGAATTAACCCGTCTGGACCCCGATGTGGGGTGGTTCTTGACAGGGGTAAAGAAATGAAACCACCGCTCAAAAGGGGTAATCAATGGATAACTTGTAGTGTTTATGATAGAGAAATGAACGCCTCCGTCACTTCGGTTATCGTACCTTTCGCGAGAAAACTCTTTACCTCGGGGAATGCGGAATTTTGCCACCGTTCATCTCGCTTGAAAAAATTGGACGTGTTTGGGAAAGGATTGCCTTACATCATCCTGTCGTGCCCCATTCCATACATTCGATGTATCTTATGCGGTTCATGTTCCTTATTCAGAGTTGGTAAATTAAACATGAGGAACAGTCATGCGCAAACTATGCAATGTATGAGTGTTTTTGAGCATATAAAATGCAGCAACTTTTTATCTTGGTGGACAGAATTCGCAAGCACATAAGAAACTTCTTAGGGGCGTGGATCGGGAGTTGCCCTCGCTCATGCAAATGAGTTGCAAAACTTCATTATCCGGTTCGAGACATGAGATTGTCAAAGGCTCTAGGAATTTCTTATTTCATTAATTTTTCATGGAGAATGGATACTTCCCTATCTGGAAAGGCGGTGACCCTCGTAAAAATCAAAAGGGAAAGTATCAATGTACGTTCTCATGTCCTAAACGAGTTGAAACGATACCGCTTTACCCTTGTACGTATTCCTTGCAAACTTTGAATTTGAAAAGATCGATTCATCTGGATCGGATTGTATGTCCGGGATGTTATCTCTCCGGTTTTGTAACCATCTAGGCTGAGCTTCAATCGGCATTGAACTCGCGAAGCAAAAGGTTTTTATTAATCTTTGTACATTGATGCCAAATCCCGGGATCGAACCCGGGATGCCTCGGACCACTGTCATTCCCCCAACCACTAGGCCGTGGTGATGTTGGCGTCCACGGTTGGTTCGCTTTTTGCTATATTGTTCTCAAAACAGTTGGCAATCCCCTGTCGAGAATAAAATAAGCATAATTTAGAGTTTGAAATGATCGAGGGCCAATTGGGACGATACGGAGTTACCCATCTTTGAGTCCGCTTGGTCTTTTACTCGTATTCTCCCAAGTAAGGCTATTCGGAATCTCTCTTTACGGGCGTTCAGGGGCGTCGTCCACAAATTGATTTGCTACGGGCCTAGCTTAACAAGGAACTTACGCATTTGATAAGATAGGAGAAAATTCGCCCTTTAACTCTAGACAAATTCTAGACAGCGAGAAAGTAAAAAATATCCCACGCAGGGGAACTATACATGGAATTAAAGAAGTATTCATGCGAGATTGGTTCCACCTCTCTTGCTGGCCATTCCAATGATCGACTGATTTTGTCTTGGATCATACACCAACGATCGTTGTTCAAGGATCTATAATCACTTGCTTCGGATCACAACTCGGGAGGTCCTTCAGCTCCGAACCGGTTGATCAAGGTGGTGAGCTCATCATCAAAGTAATCTTCTGATTGATACTCGAATTGGGTAGTGTTACTTGCTAACACTAGCGACGGATTTCCCACTTTGTTTTCACCGTGAGCGATCTGACTCCTTGAGCTTGAGCTTCCGCCGTTGCTCGGAAACTTGTAGGGATGATCAACCGGTTTGCTGCTAGAACCACCAGCGGAAGGTTGGTATGGCCTGTATTCTTGATTGGGAGGTGGCCGGGTACCTTTTGCTCGGTAGGTTTTCCCGGTATTGATCTTCCAATCAACTTTGGTCCGGTCGCCTTGATTCCAAGCCGTAATAACTCTTATCTCTCACTCAATCTGTCATCTTTTTCTTTTCTGATATGGAGGAGCCCTCAAATCTTTTCGCTTTCTCTACGAACGAGGCAGTTATTTCCCTCCTCAAATCTTTTCGCTCCCTCATACGGAAGAGGCAGTTATTTCCCTCTTCAAATCTTTCCGCTTTCTCTACTAACGAGGCAGTTATTTCCCTCCTCATGTATCCCCCATGATGACAAACTTGTTGGTCGTTGGTTATTGTCAACGGGTTAATCGATTACGGGCATACAATATGCCGTCTTTTTTAATACCTCGATCTTCGGTGGGTCAACCTCAAATCCATTGGCGACTTGTAACATTGAAGACAAGGTAGCCAATGCATCGGTGAATCGATTATGAGTCCTGGACAGATACTCAAATGAGATATCCTTAAATTCCTCCACCGGTTCATCCAGATACTCATGGTAGGACAGCAATTTAGCATCTCTCGTCTTCCACTTTTCTTACCGCAAACCTCTTAGTCGTCGTGGCGACATTACCGTACCAACCTTTCTTTATGCCGTTCTCGATTTCTTCAGCCATTGCGATGAGATGGCTGAATGACGTAGCGGCGGATCCCAAAATTCGAGTTCTCATAAGCGGTGGCGGGGTGGAAACAAACAATTTCATGAGTTCCCTTTTGGGAGGGACTGGTTTCAATTGAGATGCCACGTTCCTCCACCTGGTGGCATACTGCTTGATTGTTTCTCCCTTCTTCATCTCAAGCTGTTCAAGGTCTTCTCTAGTGGTGAGCACGTCCAAGTTAAAGCTAAAATGTTTGATGAAAGCATTAGCTGCCTTTTCCCAATCATCCATCCGGTAGATCTCGTAGTCCGTATACCATCTCATGGCAGCTTCTTTTAAACTAGCCTGGAAAGTCTGAACCATTAGAGGGCCGTTGGTCGCATGCTTATTCATTCTTGCCTGGTACATCCGGACGTGCTGAACCGGGTTGGAAGTCCCATCATACTTCTCGAAGTCGGGCATCTTGAATTTCTCCGGCATTGTGACCTTTGAAAAGATAGACAAGTCAATCTGGGGTATGTTGTGAGTCCCCTCAACCTCTCGGATCCTCTGTTCCATTTGGGCCAACAGCTTGGCCGCATCACCATTTAATCCGGGGGCCACGGGGCTGGCTTGAGGGATTGGGACTATGGGCGGCGTGCTCGAGCTCACGCCCGTGATGATCACATCATCTAGTGGCATTGTCGGATAGGGAGTAGCTTCCGGGGCTTTATCGAAGTTGTCCGTAGGAGGAACTAGAGCAGGAAGCGGCGGGCTGGCGGCGGATGATTGAAGTTTGGCGGTGAAGGCGGCCATCATTTCTTCCGTCTTTTGGGACATCATCCCTTCAAAGCGCTTGGTCAAGGAGCCAAGTTTCTCGTGCGGGGCAGCACTGACGGTAGCGTTGATGTTGGCCATCCTCTTCGCGATCGATCGAGTAATATATGGAGGATCCGTGATAAATTACCTGTACGCAGTAACAAACCCAAAATGAGTACAGGGAGCAAGAATAGCGAGCCAGCCCATGACATCCCTCTAGACTCAAACGAACAAAGTGATTATGACCAAAAGATTGAAACATGTAATTTTCAGTTTGTCCGCTTTTACGAAAAAATTCGTATTAATTCGCACGTTGATCAAAACATGTCCAAATTTTACGAGCTTATAGTTGAGAATGTGATGAACAACTTTTATGTTGGCCAATCATACTAGAAATGCACGGATCAAATCAGTTTAATGTGTCTTTCCAAAAAAATCACGTTCAGAAAACTGTTATAACCGCATGTTGTTGAAAAAACGAAGGGCCATCTTAAATTATGAATTTAATTCTGAAATTTTGCAAGATATTAGTTGAAACATAGGTCTACAACTTTCATGTTTGGCACTTACTCAAAGCTCGATCGTAGAATTTAGTAAAAATCGCACAACAGGAATAAGCCAAATCAGAATTGAGGACAACTGATGAAATTGTAAAAGCTACGGAAGCAAAGTGCGAAATTGGAAATAAGATAATGAAACTTCTAAACAATCAACCTAAACCATGGACCGGCCCAAAATAAAAATGAGATAACAGGGTACAAGAGACAAGAAATTACCTCTCATACGAAGAAAATGCCAATCACAAAGACATGCGCATGAATTGTGAGTTTAAATCTTATTCTATCTATCCAAAAGGCTTCTGCAAAGTGAAATGATGAACGAAACGACATGTCGCAGCCTCGCGCGCAGTCATCATGACTAGTCGCAACCTCGCGTACAATAGTCATGACTAGTTGGGTCCAATCACTTCGGCTTGGTTCGGTCGACAAGGGCAATTCTCATGCATCGTAGCCTCACGTGTATGAGAACGACCCTTGAGCCATTTTTTGGAAAAATTTTCGGGATCCAAATGGGATAACCTTTAGCGAAACCTTACCGCCAAGGTTAAAGAACCATCTAAATACCATCTTAAAACTATTAGTGTGACCCGGGTCCGATCACGGGTTGTGTGCGGTGTAGTGCAAATACGATAAATCATGCACAACAATTAAAGGCAAACACCGCTTCAATGATTCAAAAGTTAAATCACAATTCCAATTCACCAAGCTCGCAAAACAAAGGGTTAGCCGATCACTCCTCCCCTTATAACTCCCAATCTGCAAAAACATTTAACACCTAAGAATGAGAATTCAACCAAAGTTTACCAAATCAAGTGATTTCTTTTTCATGAAATTATCTGGCCTAAGTCCTCTTTGGGTCCCCAAGTGAGTCGCCAAGCTGTCGCGACCTAAAAAAATAAACAGGTTAATTTTCGGGCTAATGGATTATCAGGTTAATTAATTAACTAACCTAACTCGGACTCTCCCAAGTCCATACCAAATCGCAACTTAAGGTTCAAATAATTAACATGCAACGTGTTTTGAATTTGGAGTCGCCACTAATCATTTTCGGTAGGTTGATTAGAAACCTAAATAAAATAGCGGGAGAAAACTATCTTATTTCCGCGAACCGGAGATTTTGAATTCGGGGATTTGGTTACGCTAGATTACTCTAACGCCCTTTCGGTACCATTTTCATGAAAAAATATTTGATTTGGCAATTTTGATGGATTTTACTTGAAATTCAAAGATGCAATTTTTTTGATTTTTTCTTCTTTTTTATGGGGGTGTAAAACATTGAACTTTGTACGATATACACCATGGGTGATTTAGAAAGAAAGAAAACACAGCCAGTCACGAGTATTTATAAAAATAAATTAACATGTAATAATGCTAAAATTTGGAACACGTGGCATGTCTAAAATAAACAAACAAATGTTCAAACCAAACGATTACATTTTTGTAGATCGAGATGGAAAGGATTACCTTCTATTACACAAAATCTTACTCACATACACGTTATAGTTCCCTTCAAGATCTCGGAGCTGGAAGAATGCGGCTGTCGTCGAAAATGGCAAGCAATGGCGTTGTTGGGTGGCGAGAGGCGAAATATGTGTCGGGACTCGTCGAAGATGATGCTCGACTAAAACTCTTTTCTTCACTCTCGAATTTTCTCTTCTGATTTTTCTCAATAACTCTCTTTTTCTTCTCTAAAAATTCCTCTCAAAAACTCTCTCAAAACTCTCTCAATTCTCTTCCACTCCCCCCTCTAAAACTCTTCTCAAGAGCTCTCTACCTTCTCTATCACCAAAATTCTCCTCCTCTTCCCCCTTCTTCATCTTCATTTCTTCACCTTCCATTTTCATCTTCCCTTTATTATCTTCCCTTCATCATCTTCCCTTCTTCATCTTCTTTTCATTATCTTCCCTTCATCATCTTCCCTTCTTCATCTTCTTTTGGTATTTGCAATACAGTCCCCGAAGTTCCAAGTATTTGCAATACAGTCCCTGAAATTTTAAGTATTTGCAATACAGTCCTTGAAGTTTCAAATCTTCTCGGTGTATTTTTCCATCCCGTGCCTAGTCTAGACGCATGCTAAATTAAGTGTTCTGCTTGCCCGATTATATGCCAATGCAATGTACGCTAAAAATAAATATGTGAGATGATTTTTTTATAATTTTTATGCAAAAAATAGATTAATCAAAATTTAGGCGTCAACAACTATAGATTCATAAATTTTTAAAGCTTCGGAAAGGCAAGACTGAGGAATGACGTAATTGGTATTTGTCCCTCCATCTCTGGTTGTCTTTCGATACCTTCTACAACTTGACTTGTAGCTCTACCTTGGCCAACTCTAGGTCCGACAGAAGAATGTTCAATAACTAATCCTGCAATAATAACAGAAGCGTCATAAATCGGAATCAAGCAGGCAATATAATCTCTTGGAGCTACTGTATGTTAGGATAATAACTTTAGAGAAGCCTTACCTTTCGTTTCAGGGAACGCCCTCTTCTTCAACAAATCCCAGCTCTCCTGGTCCGATAAGCACCGAAGTTCATGGACAAGACCTCGAGGATTGATATATTCCGCTACTTCTTTATTGCGGGTTGTTATCAATAGCTTGCTTCTCGTGTCATCCATCGGGAATGCGGCTCGAAGACAGTTCCATGCTTCTTTGGTCCAAATATCGTCAAGAACCACGATACATCTTTTCTTTTGTTGGATCTCGTATAGAGCTTTAAACAATTCGTCATCTATCATCTCCTTAACTTCCTGTCTTTGATCAGGGATCAACTTAATGAGAATTCCCATCAAGATATCTTTCACGTGGTATTCTTGAGATATACAAGCCCAAGCGATACCATCAAAATTGTTCTTCACTTTTTCATGAGCAATGACTTTCTTAGCGAGGGAGGTTTTGCCCAAACCACCCATTCCCCATATAGAAATAACTCCCTGCTTTTTTTTATCATTCAACATCTCCTCCACCAATTCCTTCATACTATCTTCCCTCCCGACAAAATCCTCCTTGATGTGATCATAAGTTCGTCTCGACATAGAAGCTCCCCTGTGTTTGCGTTCGCCTTCATTCACAGATCGTATGCCGCGATCCTGCATGCTCATTCTAAGATTGGAGATTCTGGATTTTAAACCCTCAATCTCTGTCCCCACCATATGAGCCTGCAAGCACGCGCACTTCGCCACAAAGCAAGCATAAGCTTTGATGATGTTTTGTCCCTTCTTCTGCGCCACTCTGAGGATGTATCGTTCTATGACGTCCTCGGCATCATAAGCAATTTCTCGGAGTTGGGACACCCATACTCCAACAGCTTGTTCGTGCTCTGGTCTCGCGTCCGCGTCCATCAGAAAGCCCTGAATCAGCTCCAGCTCCTTTTGCAGGTCCTGGACCTTGCCCTCCACGCCCCACAAGAATTTGGCCTCGTCGATGAGCAGCTTTCCTATTGTCTTCCCCATGGATGAAACAACAGACTCGGCCATTGGTATCGCACTACTTGACTATGATCAGTGGAGCTTATGATTGAGAATGTCTTGAGGAATTCACTTCTGATGCGTTAACAAGCCGTGATTAATTAGGCCTGCGTGTTGCAAAGAAGAGAGGACAAGAATAAGTAGATAGAAAGTTACATATTACTTTGATAACACACATTCTATATCCACCGACGCAAGAAAATCACCCCATGAAGAAAGAATGGAGTAATGGTGAAGTTTACAAGAATTTATTCTCTCCGCAGGGAGAAGAATGTAATTAAAGTTATCAAAAGGGTTATGACAGCAATCCAAGATGGTGTGAAGGCTTTCTTGTTTGAAGGACAAAACTGAATTTGCTTTGACAGCAATCAAGAATAATACTTTCTTGTTAAAGGCTTACTCATGGTGAGTTTGTCTTGATTGCACGGTGAACAAAAGCGGAACAAAATGCTGTCATCATCAGTCTTCCACAAGAAGCTTTCAAGCTCGTTTTGCGCTCATATTAATAATTCATCTCTGCCATGACTATTCAAGCTATCAAAAGTGCCGTCCCTCTCGCATCTCTCGCAATCCCTAGAGATCTTCTTCATTCCCCAAATGCAGCATCGTGGAGGCTCTGACGAAATGGAACTTCACCTTCACCAAGCACCTGCAACGAATATGAAGCTGACATTACCTGCTCTTTTCCCTTTTTATCTACGACAACACATTCCCGACCCTAATTTCAGCTCACTAGCATTTCCGTAACAAAAGAAAAGAGAGATATCCAAAAGGCCATATCCTGAAACAACTCTATGGGCTTACCCAAACCATATTCTATATTCGCCAACACGAGAAAATCATCCCAAGAGAAAAAAAAAAATTGGAGCAATGGAGAAGTTTACAGGTATATTTTCTTTCCGCTGGTAGAAGAATGTGATTGGTATCCACTACTTGACTATTATCGGTGGAGCTTATGATTGAGAATGACTTGAGAATTCACTTCTGAGGCGTGAACAAGCTGTGGATATATAGGCCTGCAAGTTGGGAAGAAGAGAGGAAAGGAATAACTACTTAGCAAATTCTATATCCACCGACACAAGAGAAAAATCTCCCCAAGCAGAAAAGAATGGAGTTATGGAGAGGTTTACAGGTATATATTCTCTCCACAGGGAGAAGAATGTAATTAAAGTTATCAAAGGATTATGACAGCAATCTAAGAAGGTATAAATGCTTTCTTGTGTGAAGAACGAATCATGAGTTTGCTTTGACAGCAATCACGAATATGTTGCTTTGTTGTTAAAGGCAATATATGATTGCTAGGAAGAATAACTTGAGAAGTCTAGCTACCAAGTCTTTGTCCTTTGTCGCCCTAATCATTCACTGGAGTTGCATCTTAATTTGCTTGCTAATGAATTCAGTTTAATTCTTCAACAAAATTTGTCCAACTTGGTGTAAAATTCAAGGATGGGCTGCTCTCATTCATCAGCCTACACAGGGTCGTTCTATCACATTCCTAACTCAGTTTGCACTCGCCGGACATTTTTTTAGGGATTCTATGATGCCAAGTGACAGTCATGAATGGACTCATTAGGAAGTCGGATGATGCGGGGCGTAAAACATTCCGTTTCGTACATTTTCTATATAGACCTGCTCTAACTTATGTAGTACATTGTCTATATACGTCTCAAGCATTCGCTGGTGGTCCATTGTGCGTGCAAATCCAACCATAGTGAGGTTGCGGAACGGATCATGTAAATCCCATCAAAAGTGAGGAAGCGAAATCTTTGCACTCGTGAACTTCTTGGTAGTACCGTCGTCAAGATACAAATTCGAGTTAGACTGCACGGTAAGAAGGAGGCAAAACGTGTAGAAGGGCCAACCTGAAAAGAAACAACAAAAAGCAACAGTAGTTCAGGAAATATTGGAATAAACTCATATTGGGTGTGATTCCAACAAATAATCTACTTAGGAATGTTAGGTTCTTCTCTCTCTTCTTTCTAAAGAAAGATATATTTCCTTTTGCAGGGAGAGGTCATTAGTATCTTACCTTCCTTCTCAAGGACACGACATAAAATGTGCCCTAGTTAACTTAGCCGGCCAAATGGAATGGGATGTGTAGTCCTTACAAAGGCATGTGTCGAAAGAACGAATGAGGAAAAAGAAGGCGAAACATCATGTCCTTACAAAATTATAGGAAAAATTACTAAAAAAGTCCTAAATCTATTGCAATTGTGCTAATTTAGTCTTAAACTTTTTTCTTTTCCAATTCGGTCTTAAACCTTTGTATTTGTGTCAATTCAGTCTTTCTAGCCAATTTTGGATAGAAATTGTTGATGTGACGCTTGAAGGATTGAATTGGTACGAATGCAAATGATTTAGGACTAAACTGGCAAAAAAAAAAGTTTAAGATTGAATGAGAATAATAGCAATAGATTTAAAATATTTTTGGTAATTTCACCGAGAATTGCATAACGTTGTTTGGTCCCATGAGGACAAGCCCCTAGAGACAATTACAAATGTAGGATACCCGTCGAAGTTATACGTAAATCTTTTTCATCGAAGAAGAATATGATAAATCTTTTGCACTTGTTAATTTTGACCTCAAGTAGATATTCCTAATCATATATCTACAACTTCAACATTCGAATTCGATTACTGAAATAATTCATATGTTTTAAGTTTCATTTTTTGCATGTTAATTTTTCTTCAGACAATCTGTACAAATGCATGAGTGCTATCACTTATTAGTCTAGCGTCAATATATTGAAGCTCCGCTTTCTTCTATCGTAGGTAGAGCTGGTAAAATGGGTCTACGAAGTACTCACCCATTTTTCAAAATTTTTTGTTAGGCTAGGTTTACAATGCATGTACTTCGAGCAGAGTCAAGTTCGATCAAGCTGCGAAAATCTAGTATGTTGGGTTTTATATACTTAAATTCCAGTCAAGCTGGAGTATATCAAGTTTTATATAGGGTAGAGTTTGACTTGGGAAAAAGAATTGAATCGAGATTGAACCGAGTTTCGAGCTTTGAATTCATGAGTCGAGTCGAGCTCAAGCCTACCACTGTCTGTCTCAACTCAACCTGATTTCACCGCAAAATTTGGCCGGTTGAAAGATGATTCTCGTGAGCAATTTTTGAATTGATGATAATTAAGCATGATATTAAATGGAGTTATTTTTAAGCATGTTCGCCATCGACCAAGTCCTCCTACTTGTTAAAATTTTATTTGTTTTTTGGGTTAATATCACGAAAAACTCCACGCTATTATTCATGTGACAAATTTATTCCAAACTTTTTTTTTACCATAATAAACTCCAAATTGGTACACTTGTGACAAATTTACCATAAACTATTTTTTTTACCACCAAAAACTCTAAACTAGTATACTTGCCATAAATTTACCAAAAACTAATTCGTTTACCATAAAAATCCTCAAACTGGCCCACATGTGACAAAGAGAGGGTAAATATCTCAGCTGGTACAACTGTCAATTATCACGTGTCGTCTAACTCAACAGTTGGACGGTGAAATTTCACGAAAACTAATAGAGAGTAAATTTATCACAAGTGTATCAGTTTAGGGTTTTTGGCGATCAAAAAAATAGTTTGGAATAAATTCATCATAGGTAAACTAGTTTGGGATTTTGTTGTGGTAAAAAAAAAAAAATTCGGTAATTTTGCCGTAGGGATACCGGTTTGTGATTTTTCATGATATTGACCCACCTCCTCCTCCTCCTTCTTCCTTTGTGTATTTTCTCATAAAACTTAGTCTAGTCTAGCAATTAGCAATGGCTTGTGAAGATGCTAATAACCAATTCATTTGATGGAAGGGGAAATTACCAAAAAAGTCGTAAGTCTTTCTAATTTGGTCAATTAAGTGCTAAACCTTTTTTTCTTGCCAATTTAGTTCTAAACTTTTTGCATTTATGCGAGTTTAGTCAATTTAGCCTATTTTGACCGAAAATTATTGACGTAGGCATCGACCGTCTTACATGATACGGTCGACATCGACATAGATATTTTCAAATTAAACTTTCATAATTTTTTGAACTTTTTATAACTTTTTTCTTTTCTTTTTTTACTGTTTTTCTTGCACTTAGGGCCGCGGCAAGCTCTCGCTAGCAAGGGACACGGCGCCCTCGCTTGGCCAGCTTAGGCGAGGGACCACAAGCCCTCGCTAGACGGGGCGAGGGTCGTGATGCCCTTGCCGGTGCTGGGGACGGTGTCTCAGCCCTTATCGGCCGTAAGTGCAGGGAAAAAAAGATAAAGAAAAAAGAAAGAAATTCTAAAATATTTTTAAAATATGTCCACGTCAGCGTTAGTCTTACCATGCGGCCAATGTCTACGTCAGCCATTTTCGATCAAAGTTGATCGGATGGATTGAATTGGCACAAATGCAAAAAATTTAGAAATGAATTGACACAATTGCAATAGGTTTAAAAATTTTTTTGTAATCCTCCCTCGGTTGGACCAATCATAGCGAGAACTTGATCTCATCTACGCCTTACACATCACGCTACAAGTGCATAATAACGAGATTTCACCTTGTAGTACTCCATTAGCTCGAAATGGCCTATCTCGAAGGAGGGGTGAATGGGCATCGATCACTTTCACTAATTTGCGAGTTTTAGATTGCTTTATTAATTTTTTCCTTAACGAAACCGGCGTAATAATCCAAACGTATCTCAAACAAAAGTTCATGGCTAGTCCATGCATGAATTGAGTACTTGAAGGCGTTAAATTTCTGTGGGTAAAACAATCTGAAGAGAAAAAAAAAAAAATGAATCAATTGAATCGTTCGATCTTAAACTCTACCCACAGTTAGGAAAATACACACAGAAACGAAAAGGGGGAAGTTGTTGTACAATAAAAAATCTAATGCATTAACTTTGGTTAGAAAATAACATAAATCTCGGGCAGAAACTAGCGAATCTACATACGTACCATGTTTACCAAAGCATCCAACATCGGAGCCTGCGGATCCCTTGAGCCCGCACCTCCCACCACTTTTCTCGGAGACTCGATGATCCAGTTGATCCCACTTCAGGACAACACTGTCAGTTATATCCGTTGGATATTGCCATGACACCGGAACAGACACGGTCCAGTTACGACATCTGAACTCTGAGAAGTACCAAAAAGCGTAGATGTTCCCAATACTGCTGAACAGCACGTTGTTTCGTTGATCACTGAGGCAGTCCACCCGTTCGATCCCGAGCTCCGACGATAGATCTTCCCTGCAACTCACGAACATGAAGCTCTAATACTCTTGCGCCACGAAAGGCGAGCTCGAAATGTCAAGTTTGGAAGCCGCTTCGCTAGGCAGTTGCTCGGGTCCTTGACACGACATATAGTTGCTCATAGTTAATGAGGTCGACTGCGAAGTATTGCGAGTCGGGCAATTGGAGAATCGCTTGGCTTCGGTTGTTGCACGAGAGATCGAAACCCGGATAGCCACATCGCTCGAGTTGGACGTCTCTCAGCCGAAAAGGGGTGCGAATCTCGGGTCCGCCACATTGACAAGATTTATTTCCTTTTGAAAGGGAGATTATGAATTTTCTCCTGTACCTAACTCAAGGACACAACCATAAAATGTGCGTTAGTTAATTTAGCCGGCGCCAAATGGATGGGGATATGTCGGTCCTTAGCAAGGTAATATCAATTTGGGTTTTGTTGTTTGGTTCCATGAGGACAAAAGCATAAGACAATTTACTTGGGATTCCAATCCATTTGCTCCTCTTATGTTCTTCTTGAGCAAATATTTGTGCTCACCTGGTCGACGATGATCAGGTCAATCCCAGTCATTCATCGCCTGGATCTCACGTTGGTTTATAAAACTAAGGGTTTATGACTAAACCAAGTTCGCAAGGCATTGACCATGATCCAAGCATGTATTAGTAAACTGAGACACCCCAATTCCCTATTCTCAAGGCGATGTCCGCATAATTTGCAAAAGGAAACTATTAGCCTGACAGTCTAATAATACTGTCAATTATTTATGACCTCACGATGTCCTAATTAATGAGTGCTTTATATAAAACATGATGTGATGGTGTGTGAATCTACGATTGAGATTTTACCGTCCTTGATAGTACTATTAGGGAAACATCATTTACAAAATTACGTAGTTTCCATAATTGGATACTTTCATGAAAATAAAAATAAAAATTTTCGTTCATTCTAAGTTTTAAACCAAGTAAATCCTCCCAAATCTTGTATCTACAACTTCAACAAACAAATTCAATTTTTTGCAATAATTCAAGTGTTAAAAATTTCATTTTTGACATGTTTAATCTTTTTTCGGACCTTCTGTGCGTATGCGTATGTTCAGTTCATCCGATTAGTCCATCGGTCCCCAAACCACCCACCTAGTAGGCTACTTCTCCTTCATTCCTTTGTCCAATTTTCTGCTATTTGCGTATGATATAATTTACAGCCTCACGGTCTACACATTTTGTTATGCAACTTAGTCCAGTCTAGCAACTAGCAATGGCTCGTGAAAAAAATGCTGATAATCGACTTTCCAATGGACCAACCATAGCAAGAGGGGGGTGAATGTGCATCCGTCCCTTTCTGTAATTTGTGACTCGCATTTTATTATATCGTTTACAAAAATGAATGAGACAATGAACTTCCAAAGAGAAAACACACAAAGTTTTGCGTTACCACGTTCCTACACACGGCAATTTAGTTTCCGTTGGTTGCGGACATAGAATCTCAAGATCTACATAATCCAAGGTGATTATTATTCTTGTCGAATTGCAAATTTACAGTAGTAAAGCTAAGTTTAACAAATAGACTCAAGATATCAAAGGACTAAACATGAATCAATTAAATTGTTGAACCACACTCGTGTAGGTGCAACCACAAACTCTACCCCCAGTTACGACAATACACACAGGGAAGAAAAAACAAAAACAAAGGGAGGAAAGTTTCCGTACAATCGTAAATTTCAATTCTATTAACTCGTATTTCTTTTCTTCTTCTGCTCCACTTTGATGAGATGCTCTTGTTCATGTTCATATACTGGCACTGCCTGAGGAGATGAACTTCCAAAAGAGAAAACCGCCAGAGGCTGCGCATTGCCATGCTCTTCTACATGGCAATCTACTTTCAGTTACTTGCGGTCATAGGATCGGGAGACCTACATAAACCCAAAAAGAGATCATTATTATTGTTGCGCGGAACAAGCGATCGAACAATAAAATAGACATAACAAGAAAATAAATCGGACACTAGATGAACGTGGTTCGGTCGTAGAGACCTACGTCCACGGGGAGAGCAGCAACGAATTCCACTATAGAACAAGCGATACACGGAGATTACAGAACCACACTCGAGTCACTCAAACACTCTCGGTGTTTCTCAGCCCCAATTACATTCAAGAACGCACACAGTGTTTAGCCCCCAATTTCTAACGAAATAATCTCTCAATCTCGCAAAGGAATTACACAAATCTAACCTCAAGATTTAATCGGCTTCGACACTTGAATTCTTGATGTAATTTTGCGAACAAAACTCACGAAGAAAATCATTGCCAAGCACTTGATCATAAACCGGCGCTTCAAGACTTCGTGCATTCGAAAAACCCTTACCATCTGCGACGTTCGTTGCTTTTATATATAGCAAAGCCAGCAGAAGTCTTTCTGCACATATTGGTCAATGACACTCACATCCAAGTTTGACCGAACTATTCAAGTCCACGGTTGGACTTATCCTTTTGTTGTTTTCTTCACTTTTGGACTTATCTCTTTTTTTTCTTTGCTGACTTCAAGAAGGAGATCTCCAAGACATCACCTAACAGAAGATATTCCACAACATGCAGTCCCGATGTCCACGAATATTGAAATTGGGACTTTCTTGATCTTTATCTTTTTCTTCAATTATCTTTTCAAGTTAAAGTCTTCCATCTTGGATTCTCAACACGAGAATTATCAAAGCCAATTCTCACCTAACAAATAATTTCCTTATTCATTTATTTATCGTTGCAATTTTATATTTTCGCTTTGGGCTCAAACTCGAGACATATTTTAACAATTATCATATTGAACTAGCACAAAAATTATGCTAAAAGGGCTGAGTTTGATTAGAATGTACGGTAATTGAGATGACTCTATATATTAATCTCTAGTCAGGGGTCAAATGAGGTCGATATATCTATGTTGTTGGAGGGTAACTATAGGAACAACAAATTCACATACCCCTTGTGATCGCGGCACAATGGACAAGAAGCATTTCGTCTGAGCCACTGGTCGATGCACTGGGCGTGGAAGTAGTGTCCACATGCAGGGATGGTCTGGAGTGTCTCCTTGGGTTGGTACTCTGATAGGCAAATCGTGCAGGTATCGTCGTTGGGCCTAGGTACTTGTCCATTATCGTCGACTTGAATCTTCGGATAAGATTCTATCGTGGCTAGATCAATGCCAGCGACGCCACTGCGGGAGCTTCGAGTTTCTCTCGAGGGGCTTGAAGGAAATGAGATATCAACGACGTTGTTCTCGCCGTCCTCAATGCTAGGAGGGTGGTCCCCGGCGACCATGATGACTAGAGAGCGGAGAGCGCGAGCTTAGGTAGCACGCTATACAAGACATGCAAGCGACGAAGGGCAATATGACGCCGGAGAGTATCCAAAACTTGGCATTCTGTAAAACCCCTACATGATTGATTGATTGACCATATTGAATAATGAGACAGTTCGAGAGTGATCTTTAAATTAAGAGATAAATTATATGTGGGGGAAAGCTAGGTATAACCGTATGATCAACCGGTGAAAAATAGATTTGATTGCTTATAATCTATGAAATCGATTTTTTTTTTTTCAGAAGTGTTCTTAAATCCCTGTTTATTATACACGTTAATAACATAAATCTTGGGCAGAAGCTAGCGAATCTAGGCACGTACCATGTTTACCGAAGCATCCAACATCGGAGCCTGCGGATTCCTTGAGCCCGCACCTCCTGCCACTTTTCTCACACCCTCCAAAATCCGGTAGATCCCACCTTAGGACAACCCTCTCGGTTATATTCGTTTGATATTGCAACGACACCGGAACCGACACTGTCCAATTCCGACATCTGAACACCGAGAAGTACCAAGAAGCGTAGAAATTGCCGGTACTACTATACAGCACGTTGTTTCGTTGATCGCTGAGGCAGTCCACCCGCTCGATCCCTGGCTCCGACGTTAGATCTTCAATGCAACTCGCAAACGTGTAGCTCCTGTACTCTTCCGCCAGGAAGGGCGAGCTCAAAAGCGTCAAGTTCTGAAGCCGCTTCACCAGGCAGTTGCTCGGTTCCTTGAGCACCACGTACTGCTGCTCGTAGTTAATGAGGTCGATGACGAAGTACTGCGAGTTGGGCAACTGGAGAATTGCTTGGCCTCGGATGTTGCACGAGAGGTCGAAGCCAGGATAGCTGCATCGCTCAGGATGGAAGTCTCTTACTTGGAAAGGGAAGCGAATCTCAGGACTGTGAGGATGACAAACTCTTACCGGACATATATCGCTGCGGTTATCGGCGGAGACATGGAGAGAGAGGCCGAGGAAGAAAGAGAAGAAGATGGCGGAGGAAGCCATGAGAGGCACATAACGGAGAGTAGCTAGGGTTGTACTTAGGAAGTTAAGGTTCTTCTTTCTCTTTTTTCTAAAGAAAGATTTCTTTCCTTTTGAAGGAGATGTCATTAATATCTTGCGTACCTACTCAAGGACAAGACCACAGGATGTGCCTTAGTTTATTTAGCCGGCCCAAAACGGGTGGGGTTATGTAGGTCATTAGAAAGACATAACGTTGAAACAATCAAAGGGAAAAGGCGAAACGTAATGTCCTTACTAAGGTAATAGACAATTGCATAATGCTGTTTGGTTCCATGAGGACAAGGCCCATGGAGACAATTAAGTACTGCATCTCTCTGTGAAATGTATCGTCTCATGTAGTCGATGCGGCCGACAAAGTCTTCCCAGTCGGGCTAATCGGAAGATCGCCTGGCTTCCATTGTTGCATGAGGGTTCAACTCCAGGACAGGCACGACGTTTACCTTGGACGTCCCTGAACCAAGAAGGGGAGCTGATCGGGGGTCCGGGAAGTCGACAATGCTTCCATTGTGCTTGGGTGTGAATTAAGATTCTCGCCTTTGGTTTTTTTTTTCTTTCAAGTATTCGTTATTGGAGTATGTTTCATACACCTCATCGGTAGGAAAGCACGTGGTTCCCGCTCCCCGCTGAGCGGACGAGGTCCGGGAAGCCGTCCCGATGGATTCTCAAGGGGACAACGCCCCTTGGATATTAGATGCCTTTTATAATTTGAGCCCATATTTTTCTATTGGTAGTTTGAACTTGAACTCATGAATAACTACTTCTGTATATACTTTTTTCCGCTTGTAATTAAACAATATAACAAGAGGTGCAAGATGCTGCTAACTACAGTGAAATCTAGATATAGTCCTAATTTAAGGTGAACTAAGATAAAATCTTTTGTCTAGCTTTTGTTTTATTGTTTTTACGCTTTACTTCGTTGTTATTGTACACTCAATCCTAACATTACTTTCCTTCTCCGTCTTTGACAAAATTTCCCATAAGATCTTTTACTGTGTGATTTTAGCTGCAGCATGTACAGAAAAGGAGCCGAAAGAACACACGGGCCTGTGTAAAATCAGCAAAAGCGCAACACTTTGGAGTAAACAGTGCAACTAGAGAGACGCAAGAATTCCCGCGGTACCCAGAATGAGAAAAAGTGCGAGAAGATTGCTGAAACGTGGACTGTTCTGCCCACTGTTCACTTCTGGAGCTCAAGTTGAAGCATTCCTGGCCTCAGTGACTAAAGTTGCTCGACCCAAAACCCCGCATCGATTACACTAAAGATGACGCGAAAATGGCTTGCGTGAACGGCGTACCGTTGATCTATTATGACTTTCGAAAATTAATCTCACATGCAATGGACTATTCTTCTGAGTGGTGGGAGTATGCTAATGCCACCGGGTAAGTCCCCAACACGCGGTCGTTGGGAGTCGAACTTGGGATCTCATCGGTTTAACTGTCTAAGGCCTAGGAAACTCAACCAACTCATCCAACGCCCCATTGACATGAGCCGTGTCACTTTTGTCAATAGTAAAGAATAGAATTTCGACCTCCTCTCTATAACAATGAACGATGATTGATCGTTGCGAAATCAAAATTGAGTATTAAAATATGGACTATGTGTAAGTGATCTCGCGGAAATTTGCCGAGTGCTGGGAAGGAGTTTAGTGGCCAATGCTCGGGTAGGTTCCGAATTTTGCTCCATATCAAAAGGATTTTCCATAGGATTTATGGTAAGGCATACAAGCGAGTCAGGCTACTTGGTACTTGGTAGAGCAAATTATGCTCGACTCATCAACTGCTCGAGGTCGGCTCGATTTTTTCCAAGCTAGAGTCGAGGATAAGTGGCTCATC
Organism: Rhodamnia argentea; assembly: GCF_020921035.1. Taxonomy (NCBI): domain Eukaryota; kingdom Viridiplantae; phylum Streptophyta; class Magnoliopsida; order Myrtales; family Myrtaceae; genus Rhodamnia; species Rhodamnia argentea. The sequence continues at coordinate 32,874,455 of NC_063152.1, forward strand.
AAGCCGAGTTCGAGCCTCAAGACACTTGACTGGATCGACTTACAAGCCTAATCGAGTATCTCATTTTTTTATGCATATATTATGTTGTTATGGATTTCGATCTAAGTCCCATTTGATTAAGTTGGAAAATCCCCGCTGTTGAGTCTTATGTACTTAAAATCGAGCCGAGCTTGAGTATGTCGAGTTTTTTTGCCGAGTCTAATTCGGCAAGGAAAAAAAGTACGCAATCGAGATTTACGAGTCAAGTCGAGCTCGAGAGTGACGCCGTGTCATCTCGACTCGACTCGATCTTGCCAGAAAGATCATTCTGTTAGGCGATTTAACGAATTGGTGATAATAAGCATGCATTTGAACAGGGTTATTGGGTAGAACTGGCCATCGACCTGGTCCTCCTGCTTGTCCAAATGTTACTTATTTTTCCGCTGTTTTCATAACACATAATTGACCCATCTTTTAAAAATGTTGAATACAACTTAGTTTAGTCTAGCATTTAGACTTGTGAGGAATGCTAGTGATCAATTTGTCCAATGGACCGACCATAGCGAGAACCCGATCTCACCTAAGCATTACACATCACGCTACGAGTGCATAAATGCGACGTACTTTCCGTAGGCACGAAATCCTCCTTGATTTGATGGAATTTAGGGACAAAATTTCCTATTCGATGTATGAGGTAAACTCCACATTGCTTCATTTTTTTTTTCTTCCTAACGAAACAGGCGCGCATTTACGGAAACTAATCTCAAACGAAAATTCATGGCCAGGACATAAGGATGTGATGCAAGGATTGAATAATTAAGGCGCTAAATGTTGTTGGTAGAACAAGCTGAAGGACTAACGTATGATAGATGTTGAATCAATTAAATGGTTGAATCACAGTGCTGTAGTGAGTTTGTACATTGCATGTGGGGATAACTGTCTAGAAAGTCCTATACCTATTGTATAGAGTCCAATTCAGTCCTAAAGTTCTTAGTTGTGCTAAACCTATTTTTTTGATAATTGGCTCAAATGACTATATTAACAAATTGTTAAAAAGTTTAGAATTAAATTGGCATACTGTCAAAAAGCTTAAGACTAAATTAGCACAATTCAAAAGTTTATGATTGAATTGACTGCGGTACAATAGGTTTAAAGCTTTTTAGACAATTTTTCCATTACATGTGCATGTATACTTACGCTGCGTGAGGAGATGAACTTTCAAAGAGAAAACTGCCAACGGCTGTGCGTTACCATGTTCCTTTCCGATCCACATGGTAACTTACTTTCAATTGCTTGCTGTCATCGAATTCGAAGACCAGCATTACCCTCAGAAATTTGTTATACGATAAGAAAGTCAAGTTCAATTAATAAAATCGAGCTATCAAAGTTTCAGAATTAGCCACTACTTTGCCAAACCGAAATGAGCTCATCATTCAAGGCATCACTACTTAAAAAGGTTTGCTGGCGATGGCTTCCATAGAAGCTGAAAATTTGGCGAAAATTATCCAGGAAGTACTAAACCTATTGTACGGCGACCAATTCAATCATAAATTTTTTAATTGTATTAATTTAGTCCTAAAATTTTTGATGATTTGTTAATTTAGCTCTAAACCTTTTGAAGTTCTGCCGCTTTAATCCTAAACCTATTATTTGGACAATTGGCTGAGAGGACTACATTAACAAACTTCAAAAGGTTTAAAACTAAATTGATACAATTGAAAAGGTTTAGGACTAAATCGGCACAATTGAAAAGTTTACGACTGAATTGATTGCCGCACAATAAATTTAAGATTTTTTGCTACTAGCGACGAAAATTCCTGCAGACATTATGTGACCCTATTACACAAACATAAGCTGATCTCGGAACCATACTGTTGTGCCTGGGGACTGTTCATCCCGTCCCTAAACTTGTGCACTTATTTATTTTGTTTTGCCGATGAAAAGCTAGTTTAGTCATTTTGAGTAGAAGAGATAAGCTTCTAGGTATCTCGACTCTCATGGAACAATATTACAACGTACAATAATTCACATGATCCCACATAATGGATTTCAAGATGAGCCGTAAAATGGGGTTAGTATATCCATTTCGACGACATTAACTATAGTATAAGAAAAAGAAAATTACATGTGCCCCCTGTGATCGTGGCACAACGGGCAAGAAGCGTTCTGCCTGAGCCACAAATCGATGCACCGTGCATGGAAGTAGTGTCCACACTTGGGGATGGTTCGTAGCATTTCCTTGGGCTGATACTCCGACAAGCATATTGTGCAAACGTTGTCGTTCGGCCTGGGTACTTGTCCATCGTCATCGATTTGAGTTTTTGGATAAGATTCTATCGTGGCTAAATCGATGCCCGTGACGCTATTGGAGGCATGTCGAGTTTCTCTCGAGGGGCTCAAAGGAGATGTGATGTCTGCCATGTCATTTTTGCGGTCGTTGCCATTAGGAGGTTGATCGAGAGGATCGCGATGCTAGGAGACTCGAGCGCGCGAGCTTAGGTAGAACGCGAGTCCGGAAATGCAAAGAAGCGAGGGCAACACGAGGCCGAGGAGTATCCCCAACTTGGCACGCTTTGAAAGCCCTACATTATTAGCTGATTATTGGTGGGGTAGGAGTTGGAAAATTATTTACGGACGTCTCAACGACAGGAGAAGTCCATTCACCCAAAGAGAAGCTAAAAAGACGGCTGTCAACCCGTCAAAGTGACAGATTCATACGACTACACATCCGTGTGATATACGGCCACAAATCCGTGTGACTGAACCACCACTTTATCAATTTTCGGCGAAAATTGATTGGAAAGATTACATTGAAATTTTGCGCAATTAGGACTAATTTGACAAAATTGAAAAATTTAGGACTAAATAAATATAATACAACAAATTTAGGACATATTGGGAGACTAGATAATTTTCTCCCAATCTGACAGTCATTTATCATCTGCGTCTGACGTGAGTTTACAAAATCAAGGGGTTGTGATTGCACCTAGTTCACAAGGCACGTACCTTGCTTGATTGAGACATGTATTCCCAAAGCGAGAATAGCTAACTTCATTTGTGTTAATCTATAGGGACAATGATAAAAAAAAGTCATAAACCTATTGTAATTATGTCAATTCAGTCTTAAACCTTTTGTATTTGTGCCAATTTTATCCATCCGACCAATTTTGGCCTGAAACCGCCGACGTGGCGTTGCCAACGCTGATGTAGACAACTTTTAATAATATTTAATTTTTTCTAGAATTATTTATTTATTTGTTTGTTTTTCTTTTCTTTTTCTTTTTTCGTTTCTCTCTCTCTTTCTCTTTCTTTTCCTTCCTTTTCTTCTTCCTCTAGCGGATTGTGCCTTGCCAATTCTAGGCGAGGCTCGCCCACACTAGTGGTTTACTAGGAAGCACCGACACTCTTCGGGAGCTTTTGTATCACGCCCGACACTCTTCAACACTTTGACACTCTCCGACATGTTAATGACATGTGGTCCGCACTCTGGACAGGCCAATGATAGGCGAATTTAGCATTCTGACACGTCATTTTGACACTCATAGGATTAATTCTAAGCCTTTTCAGTAAATTAGGGGTCAAAATATAAATTTATCACAAATGTATATACTTAAATCATATATCTACCTCCAAAACCAATATACCTAGCTAGAAAAAAAAAATAATCGTAAATCTCTTATAGAAGAAGAAGAAAAGAAACTAACTACTGATATTTGTACATTTAATGTGCATGTATATATAAAAATATACATTTAATATATGACGTGCCCAAAGTGTTAACATTCTCTATTTTTTGAGAATGATGTGTCGGCGTGTCGTGTTGCGTCATGTCATGTCATGTTGCGTATTGTGTGTTGGTGCTACTTAAGTGATTGGTGGGGGTGAGCTTCGCCCAAGATTCGGTGACCGACTCGGGGTAGAAGAAAGGAAAGGAAAAAAAAGAAAGAAAAATTTGAATTTTTTAAAAAATATTATTAAAAATTGTTCATGTTAGCATCGACCTCTTCACGTCGGTGATTTCTGGTTAAAACCGATTGGATGGACTGAATTAGTAAAAATACAAAAAGATTTAGGGTGAATTGGCATAATTATAATATGTCTATAATTTTTTTGGGTAATTCTCCCTTAATATGCATCAAGGAGAAATTGGCCTGACGCACGATTACATTGTTTACATGTGTGGCGTACTTATTGAACTAATATGTAAATCTTTTCTAACGGAAAACGAACCCCGACAAATCTTTTGTGCCGTGTTGAATTTCAACGGAAATAAATCTCCCTAATTTCAGATCTACAACTTCAACAATCAAATACAGGTTCCAGAATAATATTCAAATATTCCAAATCCCATTTTTCACATCTTTGACTGGAACCGACTCTTCATTTTTTTATGCTGTTTTTCAATCTCTTCTTATTGCGGGCTGGCATTTTTGCACTCTAGGTTGGATGATTATGTCCAAGTTATGTCTTGCTTATTACGTTCTCCTCTACATGTCACAACAAGCACTAGCCACATGCAATGAAATTAGTAACGCCGTTACGTAAAATGGCATCTTCAATGGATAGTTGTGCTTCGGATATAATCAGTTTGCATAAGATACGAAGGACTTTTTTAGGAAGTCAGGTGATCTGAAACTTTTTATCAATATCGTCATCTTGAAGACCGACTAAGACTACATGGTAAGATGAAAACAAACCGTGCACTCTGGAGCACAAGGGCCAACTTGAAAAGAAACAATTTGGGATATTTTGAAAAAGGCAAAAGGATACCATAAGTGTCAAAACTTAGGTATGATGCTCACTTCAAGATCAAAACTTTTCGCCGTAGTGCAACATTGGAGAAAAAAATCACTTAAGTGCCAAATCGGAGAAATTCCAGCTAATTTGTTTTCTAGTATTTCTAATTAAGTTTCCAATACGACGTGACATTTTTTAAACATTCAGTCCACATAGACTTCTAAACTTAAAAATCGCCCGCGATGGGGGTTGTCGGCCATTGGCCGGAGATCGGTGGTAGCAAGGGCTCTACAAGTCTCACAGCCCTCGCCATCTATTTTCACCATCTCTTGTTTTTAATTACAAATTTGTTGGATTATATATAAATTTAATTTACAATTTTTCTGAACTTTTAGGTTTTTTATTGCTAACTTGCTGGCGAGCCACGTCGGCTTCATATATTTATAAAAAAAATGCCACATCAGATTTCCGGCCAAACAGATCGGAGTTGGCGCTTAAATGATAATTTTTTTTAAATAAAATTGACACTTAAGTGATCCAAAAATAAAGTTTGGCACTAAAACGAGTATCGTACACGAGTTTTACCAATTTTGGTATCCTTTTGCCTTTTGAAAAATAATGGAATAGACAAGAAAATAATTTTTAAGAAATTAAAAACATTTGGGTGGTCGGGAATTTTTTATCGGGCGTTTGTTGTCATCCCATAACATTATGATGAGATTCGTCGATGATGGTCACATTCTAACAGAAGGGAGTCAATACATCATAACACCACGGTTTAGAAGAGGCAGACCATTATTGGATTCCCACCCATTCAATTCTTCCTCTTGTTCTTTCCGAATCCGTAAGAATTCTCAATTAAGCAAGTTAATGATGACTTTCATCGTTCATTCCCAATAGGAGGGAATTGTCGAAAAAGTCTTAAATCTATTGTAATTTTATCAATTCAGTCCTAAACCTTTTAAGTTTGTTGATTCAATCTTAAACCTTCTGTATTTATGTCAATTCAGTCCTAATTTTTTTTTTTTTACCAATTCAGTCCTAAACTTCTTGCGTTTTGCTAATTCAATCCATCCGGCAAACTTTGACTGACCGATGTTGAAGTGGACGCCCACCACCGGCGTTGCCACCGCTAGCCGAGATGGAGCCACCGTCGCTCGGCGAGGTCCGCCTTGCCCAACCATGGCGTCCTATCATTGTCGCCGGGCAAGCTTGGCCTCGCTCGATGATTGCTTAGCCTTGCCCTCGCCCGATGACGGTTGTTTGGCATCGGCGGTGGCCGACGACGGCCAAGGATGGAGGCCGGCGGTGATCCAAACACGCGCATGCATAAGCTTGGGAAGACGTCGCAAGGAAGAAGAAACCAATAAAAAAGAAAAAGTTATTAAAAATAATAACAAATAAAAAATATACAAAATTATTAAAATATTATTAAAAATTGCCTCGTCAATGTCGGTAGGGTCCACTTCAGCACTAGCCGGCCAAAGTTGGAGGGATGAACTGAATTAGCATAAATACAAAAGATTTAGGATTAAACTGACATCAAAAAAAGGTTTTTTAGGATTGAATTGACATTTATGTAAAAGGTTTAAGACTGAATTGGCAAAATTAAAAGGTTTAGGAGTGAATTGACAAAAATATAATAGGTTTCGGAATTTTTTGACAATTTTTCTAGAGGAAACATTAATTATCAAAGGGGCAACAACGTGTAGTGACGATTTTACCATGCAACGGCTACATCATGGATCGCGCAAGACTACCAAATTGCAAACCCCAGATTCATTGATTTTGCTCAGTCTTGAGAGCTTTATGCAGCAAATATAAAAAGCAAAATCACATGTCCACAGAGCTCAATCTGGAGTGTAGGAAAAAAAATAAGGGGAAAAGAGCAAAATGCATTCAACAATGTAGTGGCTATGATTACTATAATTACATAACAGAGTTCTCAAAATTTGGAAAAGGGATGAGATGCCATTAGCACAAAATAAGCAATCTCTGAAGTGTGCAAATCCCATACCAAAAAAAAAAAAACCAAAAAAGAGTGCAAATCGCCATGCACTGCAGTGGGTCCGAACCAATCCGCTCCGGCGCTCTTGCATAATTTAGTGTTGGATTGATAATCTGCAGTGACGGAGTTGCCTTCAAAGATGCACATTCATTCGCTTTTGAAAATTTAGAAACCGCTCTTAATCTACCACTCGGGTTGCTTTTGCATTCCAACAGATAACATATGTAATTGTTCAGGCTCCACAGTACAGATTTAACGTGGATAAATTCTTCCCCACACTACGAAGTACTTTTTCAAGCACGAGGTTTCCATACTGAGCACGCCTTGCCAAGTTTGAACTCCGCAGAGCAACAACAAGGGCCAAATGACACATTAGATGTGGTAACTGCAAGTTTAACATTAGTTCGGGATCCCATAAGAAGATAAACAATCATAATAGTTGAAGAGGACATAGATTAGCAATTCAATAGAAGAAATTTTACTAGAACCTTCGAATTAATCGATCGAGAATGGAATTCCAGGCAGAGAAAGCCAAAATCCACTCATAATATTTACCTCCATGATCTATACCGCAAGCTCTTGGTCGCAGGAGAAGAGCAACATTTGCCGAGCGTCGCTAATTGGCATATATAATCATAGTGCTTTCTAGCTACATCCAGCAATTTCATCGCTGTTGTTCCAAGGGAAAGAGTAATGTAAGCACACATAAAAGAGTCTTTTAAGTATATATCTTGCAGCCTTTTACATGGAGGAGACAGGGATACTGATAAAAACGAAAATGTAGGAGACTGGGACGTGCAAAATGCGCTCAATATACAAAGAAATCAATTGCACAGGCCGAAGGCAACACGCCGTTTCAGATTTCTATAAATCACAGCAATTTCTACTCGTGTGCGCATATCGTCAAACATCTGACCAGCACTATGAGATGCCCGGCTCTTCTCTCCTCTCCAAGCGATGGCTCTTATTCCTTGGTATGCCTCCCGTCAGCGTCCTTGGAGAGTCATTGAATTCGCTCCACCTCCTCACAGCGCTCAGGAGAGCTACGCAGTCTTCGTAGCGAGCAAAGTCGCGACATCTCTCGACAGCGAGCGAAACCACAGATTCGTCCACGAGGATGATGAGAGGGAAAATGAAACGAACAAAATGGGCAAATTCCAGAAAGACAACGTTTTGTGTGATTAAAGAAGACATGGAGAAAAGTTATGAATGGAGGGAGAGAGAATAGCAGTTCCCTTCCCATTGCCAGCTGTGCAAATTAAAAAAACCCTGGTCGAAACAAATTGAAATTGTCAACACAAAATTAAATAAAAAAAAAATTACTCTATCCTTTCTTAATTAAAACTGCCCACTTAATTTATGAAGCGGTGCACTTAACCTGAATCCCTCACACCCAATCCTTATCATACTCACTATACACGTCTTCCCGACCGTCATACGTGGAGACTCCTTCAAGTTGAGGTACCGCCTTCAATTTGGGACATCTGCTGATCCCTAATCGAGAAAGATGAGGCATGGCTCCTTCAGCCACCCTCCACTCCTCCAAATTTGGCAGATAATCAAGAAGTAAATGCTTGAGTTGCGGAAAGCCTCCTGCAGAGCAAACCATTTCCTCTCCCACAAAAGCATCACCCCCCAGCAGGAGAACAACCAAGTGCTGCAATTTCTCCAATATTGGCATCGGATCTTCTTTGAGTTCGGACCAAAATAAGACCAGCTTCATCAGATTCTGGGGTAGATACTGATGTTCCGGTAATTTCTCTATTTTTACCCCCCGTATGTACAGTTTGCGGGAATAGGGATAACTTGAGGTTTTACTCCATTCACCTTCATTTATCGAAGGAAATTCTCTGAAGCCAAAAGAAGAGGATTGAAGATTTTTCAACTTGAATTCAGCAAGTTGTGGAAATATCTCCATCCTCTTAGAATTAATGACTCTCAGTTTTTGTAGATTGGTCGGTTTGCCTACATCCTTCACATCACAATTATCCGGACAGAAGTTTCTCAATGTCCGAAGATTCTTTAAAGTGCCCAATCGCAACTTCTTCCGGTACTCATGGGGTTTCCCAGTGACATCGAATGAATAGGGGAGATAGAGGTACCTCAACCTTCTCAGCTTCCACAGCACATCTGGCACCGCAAACATCATCCATTCCCTTACTTGCAAGTCCAAGAATTCCATGCATACAAGATTCCCCATAGATTTCGGCAAGCCCTCGATTTCACTTCCTGCCAAACTTAAGAATCTTAAATGGACCAGGTCTCCCACTGATTCAGGTAAATTTCCTCTCATACTAAGATCCTCCAGCTTCAGAACTCTAAGAAACTTACAGTTGATGAAGATAGGTTGAAATTGATCCCACATCCCTTCTTCAGATCCCCCAGAACAGAAGAACATAAGAGTTCGAAGGTGGAGCATGGTCCTCCCTATTTGTTCTACTCCCAGAGTCGTGTTTCTTTCAGCACTCACACGCATATTAAGAGAAAGCCTTCGTGTTTTGCAAGTTGACTCTCCTTCTGTTCCCATTGAAGAAGAACATTCCTCCATTTCATGGTCCTGCTGAATGTTAAGAATGCTTAGAAACCTCCCCTGCCTAGCCTTGGAGATGCATAACTCTCTCATCACGTCATGCAGGTGGCAGGTTTTTAACTTTCCACTCATGGTAAATTGTACTTGAACCATCCCCCTGTTAGCCAACTCCATTAAATGTCGCTTCGCTACATCTTCCACTGTAATTTCTCTCTCTTCGCCATATGCAGTGGGCGACACAAAGCCTTCCGCAATCCACATGTGAAGAACCTTCTTTACAAGGATTTCTTCATCCTCGGGAAAGCTAGCCAAATAGAGGAAGCATGGCTTTAGATACCATGCTAGATCGTCATAGCTTAAGGCCAACACTTTTGATACATCATCATCACCGCCTAAATAAGAATTGATGTTTCTATAAATCTCCTCCCACTCGTTGGTCGCGAGAAGTCCACCAAGCACTTTGACAGCCAAGGGTAATCCTCCACACTTCTTAAGGAGTTCCTCTCCTAACCTCTTCGTATTATCAGTGATTTCTGCGCAATATTAGGCAACAAATTATAACTCAGCAGTCATAGGAAGATAAAACTGTAATAAAAAGATAACTTTAAGGATGAATATCTGTGGTTTGATGCTCTATTTCTTTATTATATGTGGTTCATCTATGCTTTTGTAAGGGGGAAGACTCTGGGGACCACAGCAAAGTTCCTATACATGCCTCCACCTACAACTGGAAGATCAAGAACCTTAAATTAACCAATGGAATGTATCGACTTTGCTATCTATGGCTTGAATTGTGCGGCTCGAGCAAATTTATAGCAATGATAATCGTACTGGATGAAGAAAAAGGAAAACAATAGGCATAACTTGAGTGTGCTAGTAATATTATGTGATTTGAGTGTGCTAGTAATATTATGTGATTTGAGTGTGCTAGTAATCTCCATTGCAGCAGCAAATTCTAGTGAAATAATTGTATTGCCGCTCTCTTTTAAAGCATAACGATTCACGGTTTTCCTAAACAATCCCAACTCTTAATATTGGACGACTATTCACAAGGAAAAAAAAAAAAAGAGAAGGACCATCCACGAAGGAACATAGCTAGGCTCCATATTATTCAATGACTTCCTATCAATATGACTTATTGGGTTGCCCATATCAAATGCCTCTTCGATGTTTTCCCTCATCAGAGGAATGGAGGATCAAAGTTTTGGATTTTTGTTTAGACGTGCAATTGCTATCTAGTAAGAAGTAAAAGCAGCTTCTCTTTCCCCAAACATCAAGATATCGATGCCTAATACTCCCTTTGTCAATCATTCAAACTCCGTAATATCTGTCAATTCATAAATTGTTAAACTTTCTGAAAGGCCAGAATAAGTAATACCTAATACTCCCTAGTCCAACAGAAGAAAGTCCAAGATCTAAGCCTAAGGAAGTGCCATAAATCAAAATTGAACGAGCAATTAGCTAATGTATGTGAAGATAATAACCACAGAGAAACCTTACTTTCCGTTTTAGGAAATATCCTCTTCATCAGCAGCTTCCAAGTCTCCTCCTCCGATAAGCATAAAGGTTCATAGAGAAAACCATGAGGATCAATACACTCCGCTACTTCTTTATTGCGGGTCGTTATCAATACCTTACTTCTCGTGTTCATGACCGGGAACGCGGCTCGAATATCTTTCCAATCCTGTTTGGTCCAAATATCATCAAGAAAAACAATACATCTCTTCTCTTTTTGGATCTGGTATAGAGCTTCAAACAATTCTTGATCACTCATATCCTTAACCACCTCTCTTTTTTCAGGGATCAACATTTTAAAAATTCCCATCAAGATCTCTCTCTTGTTGAAATTTTTAGATACGCAAGCCCAAGCGAAACCATCAAAATTGCTCTTCAATTCATCATGAGCGAAGACTTTCTTAGCAAGTGTGGTCTTACCCAAACCACCCATTCCCCATATAGAAACAACCCTGTGTTGTTTTTCATCCTTCAGCACTTCCACTAACACCTTAATACTATCTTCCCTCCCAACAATATCCTCCTCGAAATAGGCATAAGTAGGTTCTGGCATCAAAGCTCTCACCTGTTTGCGTTCGCCGTCATTCACAGGTTGTATGCCGAAATCCCGCATACGTGTTGTAAGATTAGAGATGCTGGTTTTTAAGTCATCAATCTCTGTCCCCACCTGATGAACATGCCAGCACATGCATTTCGCCACGAACCAAGCATATGCTATGATGATGTTTCGTCCCTTCTTCTTGAGCGTGATTCTGAGGATGTATCGCTCTATGATGTCCTCGGCATCATAGGCAATGTCTTGCAGTTGCACGACCCATACTCCAACAGCTTGTTCGCGCTCTCCTCTCACGTCCGCATCCCTCAGAAAGCCCTGAATCAGCTTCAGCTCCTTTTGCAAGCCCTTGACCTTGCCCTCCACGCCCCACAATAATTTAGCCTCGTCAATGAGTAGCTTTCCTAATGTCTGCCCCACGGATGAAACAACAGACTCGGCCATTGGTATCGCACTACTTGACTATGATCAGTGGAGCTTATGATTGAGAATGACTTGAGGAATTCACTTCTGATGCGTTAACAAGCTGTGAACAAATAGGCCTGCGAGTTGTGAAGAAGAGAGGACAAGAATAAGTACATAGAAAGTTGCATATTACATTGATAACACACATTCTATATCCACTGACGCAAGAAAATCACCCCAAGAAGAAAAGAATGGAGTAATGGTGAAGTTTACAAGAATTTATTCTCTCCGCAGGGAGAAGAATGTAATTAAAGTTATCAAAAGGTTTATGACAGCATTCTAAGATGGTATAAAGGCTTTCTTGTTTGAAGGACAAACCTGAATTTGCTTTGACAGCAATCAAGAATAATATTTTCTTGTTAGAGGCTTACTCATGCCGAGTTTGTCTTGATTGCACGGTGAACAATAGTGGAACAAATTCCTGCCATCATCAGTCTTCCTCAAGAAGCTTTTAAGCTTGTTTCGCCCTCATATTAATAATTCATCTCCCGCCATGACTATTCAAGCTATCAAAAGTGCCGTCCATCTCGCAGCAATTACTCGCAGCTCTCGGAATTCCTAGAGATCTTCTTCATTTCCCAAATGCAGCAACATGGAGGCTCCGACCAAATGGAAAGTCACGTTCACCAAGCACCTGCAACGAATATGAAGCTGACATTACCTGCTCTTTGCCCTTTTTATCTATAACAACACATTCCCGAGCCTAGTTTCAGCTCACTAACGAAAAGAAAAGAGAGATATCCAAAAGGCCATAACCAGAAACAACTCTATGGGCTTACCCAGCCCACATTCTATATTCGCACACAAGAAAATCATCCCAAGAAGAAAAAAAAGATGGAGTAATGGAGAAGTTTACAGGTATATTTTCTCTCCGCAGGTAGAAGAATGTAATTGGTATCCACTATTTGACTATGATCGGTAGAGCTTATGACTGAGAATGACTTGAGAATTCACTTCTGAGGCGTCAACAAGCTGTGAATATATAGGCCTGCAAGTTGCGAAGAAGGGAGGAAAGGAATAACTGCTTAGCAAATTCTAAATCCACCAACACAAGAAAATCATCCCAAGAAGAAAAGAATGGAGTTATGGAGAGGTTTACAGGTATATATTCTCTCCACAGGTATAAGAATGTAATTAAAGTTATCAAAGGGTTATGACATCAATTTAAGAAGGTATAAATGCTTTCTTGTTTGATGGACGAATCATGACTTTGCTTTGACAGCAATCACGAAGATGATGCTTTCTTGTCTTGAATGTTATGGTGAAACAAGCGGAACAAATACCTGTCATCATCATCGGTCTTCCTCCAGAGGCTTTTAAGTTAATTTCGCGCTCCTATTAATAATTCATCTCCCGCCATGACTATCCAAGCTATCAAAAGTGCTTTCACTGTCGCAGCAATTACTTGCCAGCTCTCGGAATCCCTCAAGATCTTCTTCATTTCCCAAGTGCAACACCATGGAGGCTCCGACGAAATGGAATGTCGCCTTCGCCAAGCACATGCAATGAATATGAAGCTGGCATTACCTGCTCTTTTCCCTTTCTATCGACAACATCAGTCCTGAACCTAGTTTCAGCTCGCTAACATTCCTCGGTAGGAAAATGAAGAGAAAATATTGAAATGGCCATAACCAGAATTAGATCTTCACCATAGATATTGAGGGTGGGAGAGAGCAGAAAAACCATCGTGCAGAGATGTGTCACCACCAATTGTCATAGTGACTATAGATAGTTGTTTGTGCAATCTGTGCCTTTCGCCTTTAGCATGAGTCTTTTCATTAATAGAGCCCCACTTCATTAAGACAGAAAAAGAAAAAGAAAAAAAAGGACATACTGCATTTAAGGTAAAAGATTAACTGGCTATTTGCCTACATAAAAATCATGTATGGGCTAGTGATTTATAATGGTATCGCCATTAAAGTCACTGGGTGTTGCATCTAATTTGTTCACTGATGAATTCAGTTTAATTCTTCAACAAAATTTGTCAGACTTGATGTAAAATTCAAGGATGGGCTGCTCTCATTCATCGGCCTACACAGGGTCGTTCTATCACATTCCTAACTCAGTTTGCACTCACCGGACATTTTTTTCGGGATTCGGTAATGCAAAGTGACAGTCATCAATGGACTCGTCAGGAAGTCGGATGGTGCGGGGCGTAAAACATTCCATTTGGTAACTGCTTGAGAGTTAATCTAATATAGACCAGCTCTAACTTATGTAGTACATTTTCTATATACGTCTCAAGCATTCGCTGGTGCTCCACTGTGCGTGCAAATCCAACCATAGTGAGGTTTTGGAATGGATCATGTAAATCCCATCAAAATTGAGGAAGCAAAATCTTTGCACTCGTGAACTTCTTGGTAGTACCGTCGTCAAGATACAAATTCGAGTTAGACCGCACGGTAAGATGGAAACAAAACGTGTAGAAGGGCCAACATGAAAAGAAACAACAAAAAGCAACAGTAGTTTAGGAAATAATGGCATAAACACGAAAAAAGGTCTAAGAAATCGGAAACAGACGATTATCCATAATTTGATCAATATTCTTGCATTTCAACCACCAAATGCCAAGTAAAAGTACAAGTCCAAATAGAACGTTTCCTCTTACTTTCTCATATTGGGTGTGATTCCAACAAAGAATCTACTTAGGAATGTGAGGTTCTTCTCTTTCTTCTTTCTAAAGAAAGATATATTTCCTTTTGCAAGGAGAGATCATTAGTATCTTACGTACCTTCTCAAGGACACGACATAAAATGTGCCTTAGTTAACTTCGCCGGCCAAATGGAATGGGATGTGTAGTCCTTACAAAGGCATGTGTTGAAAGAATGAATGAGGGAAAAAAAAGGCGAAACATCATGTCCTTACAAAGGTAATAGAAAATTGTAAGAAAAATTACTAAAAAAGTCCTAAATGTATTGCAATTGTGCTAATTCATTTTTAAACTTTTTTCTTTTCCAATTCGGCCTTAAACCTTTATATTTATGTCAATTCAGTCATTCCGGCCAATTTTGGATGGAAATCGTTGATGTGACGTTGAAAGGATTGAATTGGTACGAATGCAAACGATTTAGGACTAAACTGGCAAAAAAAAAAAAGTTTAAGATTGAATGAGAATAATTGCAATAGATTTAAAAGATTTTTGGTAATTTTTCGTAGAATTGCATAACGTTGTTTGGTCCCATGAGGACAAGCCCCTAGAGCCAATTACAAATGCAGGATACATGTCGAAGTTATACGTAAATTCCTTTTATCGAAGAAGAATATGATCAATCTTTTGCACTTGTTAATTTTGAACTCAAGTAGATATTCCTAATCATATACCTACATCTTCAACATTCAAATTCGAATACTGAAATAATTCATATGTATAAAATTTCATTTTTTTGCATGTTAATTTTTTTTCAGACATTCTGTACATATGCGTGAGTGCTATCACTTATTAGTCCAGCGTCAATATATTGAAGCTCCGGTTTCTTCTATCGTAAGTAGAGCTGGTAAAATGGTTCTACTAAGCACTAACGCATTTTTAACAAATATTTGTGAGGCTAGGTTTACAATGCATGTACTTCGAGCCGAGTCACGTTCGATCAAGCTGCGAAAATCGAGTATGTTGTGTTTTATAAACTTAAATTCCAGTCAAGGTGGATTATATCAAGCTTTATATAGAGTAGAGTTTGAGTTGGGAAAAAGAAATAAATCAAAATTGAACCGAGTTTCGAGCTTCGAATTTACGAGTCGAGTTGAGCTCAAGCCTAGCACTGTGTCCGTCTCAACTCAACCGATTTTATTGCTAAATATGGTCAGTTGAAAGGTGATTCTTGTGCGCGATTTTCGAATTGATTATAATTAAGCATGATTTTAAATGGAGTTATTTTTAAGTATGTTTGCCATTGACCTAGTCCTCCTGCTTGTTAAAAGCTTATTTATTTTTTGAGTTAAAACCACGAAAAACTCCAAACCGGTATATATGTGATAATTTTGCCCCAAATTATTTTTTTGACTACAATAAATCTCAAATTGGTACACTTGTGTCGAATTTATCCTAAACTATTTTTTTACCACCAAAAACTCCAAATATGTATACTTGTGATAAATTTATCCAAAACTAATTTGTTTATCATACAAATCCCCAAATTGGTACACATGTGACAACCCTAGGGCAAATACCTTAGCCGATACAACCGTCAATTGTCACATGTCATCCACCTCAACAATTTGACGGCGAAATTTCAGGGAAACTAATTGAGAGTAAATTTATCATAGATGTAATAATTTGGGGTTTTTGATAGTCAAAAAAATAGTTTCGAATAAATTTACCACATGTATACTAGTTTGGGATTTTGTTGTGGTAAAAAAAAAATAGTTTTCACTAAATTTGTCATACGAATACCAGTTTGAGATTTTTCATGATATTAACCTTGTTCCTCCTCTTCTTTTTAGCTGTTTGCACACAATACAATTTACCTACCTCTCAAAATGTTAAAGCCTTGCGGTTTGCGCATTTTCTCATAAAACCGAGTCATGGTCTAGCAATGAGCAATGGCTTGTGAAGATGCTATTAACCAATTTATTCGATGGACGGGAAAATACCAAAAAAGTTATAAGTCTTTGTGATTGTGTCAATTCAGTGCTAAACTTTTTTTATTGCCAATTTAGTCTTAAACTTTTTGCATTTATGCGAAATAGGGTAATCCAGCCAATCTTTGGCAGAAAATTGTTGACGTAGACGCCGACGGTTTTACATGGCATGACCGACCTTGGTGTGGACATTGTCAAATTAAACTTTCACAATTTTTGAAACTTTTTATAACTTTTTTCTTTTCTTCTTTACTGTTTTTCCTGCACTTACGGCCGCGACAGACTGTCGCCGGAAAGGGCCACGGCGCCCTCGCTTGGCCGGATTTGGCGAGGGGCCACAAGCCCTCGCCGGATAGGGTGAGGGTCGTGATGCCCTTGCCTAGTGCTGTGATGGCTTTTCGGCCCTTGCCAGCCGTAAGTGTAGGGAAAAAAAAAGGTAAGAAAAAAAGAAAGAAATTCTAAATTGTTTAAAATATTTTTAAAATATATCCACGTCAACCGAAGTCTTACCACGTGGGCGACGTCCACTCAGCCATTTTCGGTCAAAATTGGCTGGAAGGATTGAACCGACATAAATACAAAAGGTTTAGGACTGAATTGATACGGTTGCAATATGTTTATGACTTTTTTGGTAATTCTCCCTTCGTTGGACCAACCCTAGCGAGAACTTGATCTCACCTAAGCAACACACTTCACTCTACAAGTGCATAATAACGAGGTTCGTAGGACGCGTGAAATTCTCCTTGTAGTACTCCATTGGCTTGAAATGGCCTATCTCGAAAGAGGGGGGAATGCGCATGGATCGCTTTCACTAATTCGAGAGTTGCAAATTGCTTTATTATTATTTTTTCTTAACTAAACCGGCGTAATAATCGAAACGTATCTCAAACAAAAGTTGAAGGCGCTAAAATTTCTGTGGGTAAAACAATCTGAAGAGAAAAAAAATAAATATGAATCAATTGAATCGTTCAATCATAAACTCTACCCACAGGAAAATACACATAGAAAAAAAGGGGAAAGTTGCTGTACAATCATAAATTTCAATTCTCTTTAACCCATGATTCTTTTCTTCTTCTGCTTACTTTAGTTGATGAGATGCTCTTGTGCATTGTTCATGTACTGGCACTGCCCGAGGAATTGAACTTCCAAAGGAAAAACCACCAAAAGTTGCGCATTGCCGTGTTCCTCTACATGGGAATTTTAGTTTCAATTGCTTGCGATCGTAGAATCGGCAGACCTACATAACCCAATGAGATTATTATTATTATTATCATCATCATCATCATCATAATGTTGAACTATTGCAAAATTACTGTAAGAGAGCTGAGTTTAATCAACAGACTCAAGAAATCAAAGTTTCTCATAAATCCATTTGAGGATACTTTGTGGTAATTTGTCAAAATTAGCCACTACTTTGCCCAGAAATGAGCTCATCAATCAAAGCATAGCGCTCCTTAAATAAGATGTGTGTATCCACTTTGTTCGAGCGTACTCATAAGAACAAAAAGAAAAGAAAAAAAGTTTTAGGCATACCCCTTGTGATAGCGGCACAACGGACAAGAAGCATTCCGCCCTAGCCACCGGTCAATGCACTGCACGTGGAAGTAGTGTCCACATTTGGGGATGGTCCGGAGCGTCTCCTTGGACTGGTACTTCGACAAGCAAATCGCGCATATATCATCATCCGGCCTAGGTACGTGTCCATCATCATCGACTTGAATCTTTGGATAAGATTCTATCGTGGCTACATCAATGCCCGTGATGGTATTGGAGGCGTTTCGAGTTTCTCTCGAGGGGCTCGAAGGATATGGGATATCGGTGACGTAGTTTCCGCTGTCCTCGCCGTTAGAAGGTTGACGCTGACGACCATGATGCCTAGAGAGTTGAGCGGGCGAACTTAGGTAGCATGTGATTCCGGACATGCAAACCAGCGAGGGCAACATAACGCTGGAGAGTATCCAAAACTTGGCAGGCTTTGAAAACCCTACATAATTGATTGATTATGATGGCTAATGAAGTAGTCCGAGAGTGATATTTGAATTGAGTTAAGTACCAAAAAAGTATTAAATCTAATACATTAACTTTGGTTTGAAGATAACATAAATCTCGACCAGAAACTAGCGAATCTACATACGTGCCATGTTTACCAAAGCATCCAACATCGGAGCCTGTGGATCCCTTGAGCCCACACCTCCCACCACTTTTCTCGGAGACTTGATGATTCGGGTTGATCCCATTTCAGGACAACACTGTTAGTTATATCTGCTAGATATTGCCATGACATCGGAACCGACACGGTCCATTCACGACATTTGAACTCCGAGAAGTACCAAAAAGCGTAGAAATTCCCAATACAGTTGAATAGCACGTTGTTTCGTTGATCACTGAGGCAGTCCACCCGTTCGATCCTGGGCTCCGACGATAGAACTTACCTGCAACTCGCGAACGTGAAGCTCTAATACTCTTGCGCCACGAAAGTCGAGCTCGAAATGTCAAGTTTGGAAGCCGCTTTGCTAGGCAGTTGCTCGGGTCCTTGAGCACGACATATGGTTGCTCATACTTAATGAGGTCGACTACGAAGTATTGCGAGTCGGGCAATTGGAGAATCGCCTGGCTTCGGTTGTTGCACGAGAGATCGAAACCAGGATAGCCACATCGCTCGGGGTTGGACGTCTCTCAGCCGAAAAGGGGAGCGAATCTCGGGTCCACCACGTTGACAAGATGTCGCCGGACAAATATCGTTAGGGTTATCAGCGGATGCATGGACAGAGAACACAAGGAAGAAAGAGAAGAAGATGGTGGGGGATGTCATGAGAGGCACATGACGGAGAGCAGCTATGATCGTACGTAGGAATGTAAGGTTCTTTTCTCTCTCCTCTTTCTAAAGTAAGATTTATTTCCTTTTGAAAGGGAGATTATGAATTTTCTTCTGTACCTAACTCAAGGGCACAACCATAAAATGTGCGTTAGTTAATTTAGCCGGCGCCAAATGTATGGGGATATGTCGGTCCTTAGCAAGGTAATATCAATTTGGGTTTTGTTGTTTGGTTCCATGAGGACAAAAGCATAAGACAGTTTACTTGGGATTCCAATCCATATGCTCCTCCTATGTTCTTCTTGAGCAAATATTTGTGCTCACCTGGTCGATGATGATCAGGTCAATCCCAGTCATTCATTGCCTCGATCTCACGTTGGTTTATAAAACTAAGGGTTTATGACTAAACCAAGTTCGCAAGGCATTGACCATGATCCAAGCATGTGTTAGTAAATTGTGACACCCCAACTCCCTATTCTCAAGGCGATGTCTGCCTAATTTGCAAAAGGAAGTTATTAGCCCGACAGTCGATAAGTCTTGTCAATTATTTCTAACCATACGATATCTCAATTAAAGAGTGTTTTATGCAAAACATGAGCTAATGATGTGTGAATTTACGGTTGAGATTTTATCGTCCTTGATAGTACTGTTAGGGAAGCATTTTCCTTTACAAAATTACGTAGTTTCCATAATTGGATACTTTCATGAAAAAAAAAAGATAAAATATTTCGTTCATTCTAAGTTTTAAACCAAGTAAATCCTCCCAAATCTTGTATCTACAACTTCAACAAACAAATTCAATCTTTTTGCAATAATTCAAGTCTTAAAAATTTCATTTTTCACGGGTTTAATCTTTTATCGGACCTTCCGTGCATATGCGTATGTTCAGTTAATCTAATTAGTCCTTCGGCCCCTAAACCATCCACCTAGTAGGCTAGTTCTCCTTCATTCCTTTGTCCAATTGTCTGCTATTTGCGTATGATATAATTTGCAGCCTCACGGTCTATGCATTTTGTCATGCAATTTAGTCCGATCTAGCAACTAGCAATGGCTGGGAAAAGTGTCAAAAAAGTCCTAAACCTATTGCATTAGTGTCAATTCAGTCCTAAACCTTTTTTTTGGCGCCAATTCAATGCTAAACATTTTTGTATTTGTGTCAATTAAGTCATAAACTTTTTATTAGTGCCAATTCAGTCTTAAACCTTTTACAATGTGCCAATTTAGTCCTAAAAATTTTGCATTTATGCCAATTGAGTCAATTTAGTCAACTTTGATTGAAAATCACTGGCATGAACATCAATTATCCTATATGGCACGGTTAGCACTAACATGGATATTTTTTAATATTTTTTATTTTAAAAAAATAAAAAATGCTTAAAAATTATTTAAAATATTAAACTAATATTAAAAAATACCCAAGTTAGCACTAGCCGTGCCATGTAGGACAATCGATGTTCACGTCAGCGATTTTTTTTATCAAAATTGGCCTGATTAACTCAATCGGTATAAATATAAAAGATTTAGGACTGAATTGGCAACAATACTGAAGGTTTATGACTAAATTAGCACCAATAAAAGGTTTAGGACTTAATTGGCATCAATACAAAAGGATTAGGACTGAATTGGCACCAAAAAAAGGTTTATGACTAAATTGGTACTAATGCAATAGGTTTATGACTTTTTTGACACTTCTCCCAACAATGGCTCGTGAAAAAAATGCTGATAATCGACTTTCCGATGGACCAACCACAGCAAGAGGGGTGAATGTGCATCCGTCCCTTTCTGTAATTTGTGAATCGTGTTTCATTATATCGCTTGTAAAAATGAATAAGAAGAACTTTCAAAGATAAAACTGACAAAGTTTTGCGTTACCACGTTCCTACACATGGCAATTTAGTTTATGTTGCTTGCGGACATAGAATCTCAAGATCTACATAATCCAAGGTGATTATTATTCTTGTCGAATTACAAATTTACAGTAGTAAAGCTAAGTTTAACAAATAGACTCAAGATATCAAAGGACTAAACATGAATCAATTAAACTGTTGAACCACACTCGTGTAGGTGCAACCACAAACTCTACCCCCAGTTACGACAATACACACAGGGAAGAAAAAACAAAAACAAAGGGAGGAAAGTTTCTGTACAATCGTAAATTTCAATTCTATTAACTCGTATTTCTTTTCTTCTTCTGCTCCACTTTGATGAGATGCTCTTGTTCATGTTCATATACTGGCACTGCCAGAGGAGATGAACTTCCAAAAGAGAAAACCGCCAGAAGCTGCGCATTGCCATGCTCTTCTACATGGCAATCTACTTTCAGTTACTTGCGGTCATAGGATCGGGAGACCTACATAAACCCAAAAAGAGATCATTATTATCATATTGAACTAGCACAAAAATTACACTAAAAGAGATGAGTTTGATTAGAACGTACGGTAATTGAGATGACTCTATATATTAATCTCAAGTCAGGGGTCAAATGAGGTCGGTATATTTATGTTGTTCGAGGGTAACTATAGGAACAAGAAATTCACATACCCCTTGTGATCGCGGCACAACGGACAAGAAGCATTTCGTCTGAGCCACTGGTCGATGCATTGGGCGTGGAAGTAGTGTCCACATGCAGGGATGGTCCGGAGTGTCTCCTTGGGCTGGTACTCTGACAGGCAAATCGCGCAGGTATCATCATTGGGCCTAGGTACCTGTCCATCATCGTCGACTTGAATCTTCGGATAAGATTCTATCGTGGCTAGATCGATGCCAGCGACGCCATTGGGGGCGCTTCGAGTTTCTCTCGAGGGGCTTGAAGGAAATGAGATATCAACAACGTTGTTCTCACCGTCCTCGATGTTAGGAGGGTGGCCCCGACGACCACGATGACTAGAGAGCGGAGAGTGCGAGCTTAGGTAGCACGCGATACAGGACATGCAAGCGACGAAGGGCAATATGACGCCGGAGAGTATCCAAAACTTGGCATGCTGTAAAAACCCTACATGATTGATTGATTGACCATGTTGAATAATGAGACAGTTCGAGAGTGATCTTTAAATTAAGAGATAATTTATATGTGGGGGAAAGCTAGGTATAACCGTATGATCAACTGGTGAAAAATCGATTTGATTGCTTATAATCAATGAAATCGATTTTTTTTTTTCAGAAGTGTTCTTAAATCCCTGTTTATTATATACGTTAATAACAAAAATCTTGGGCAGAAGCTAGCGAATCTAGGCACGTACCATGTTTACCGAAGCATCGAACATCGGAGCCTGCGGATACCTTGAGCCCGCACCTCCCGCCACTTTTCTCGCACCCGCCACAATCTGATAGATCCCACCTCAGGACAACCCTCTCGGTTATATTCGTTGGATATTGCGACGACACCGGAACCGACACGGTCCAATTCCGACATTTGAACACCGAGAAGTACCAAGAAGCGTAGAAATTGCTGGTACTACTGTACAGCACGTTGTTTCGTTGATCGCTGACGCAGTCCACCCGTTCGATCCCAGGCTCTGACGATAGATCTTCGATGCAACTCGCAAACGTGTAGCTCCCGTACTCTTCCGCTAGGAAGGGCGAGCGTGAAAGCGTCAAGTTCTGAAGCCGCTTCGCCAGGCAGTTGGTCGGTTCCTTGAGCACCACGTACTGCTGCTCGTAGTTAATGAGGTCGACGACGAAGTACTGCAAGTTGGGCAACTGGAGAATCGCTTGGCCTCGGATGTTGCACGAGAGGTCGAAGCCCGGATAGCCGCATCGCTCGGGATGGAAGTCTCTTACTCGGAAAGGGAAGCGAATCTCAGGACCGTGAGGGTGACAAACTCTTACCGGACATATATCGCTGGGTTTATCGGCAGAGACATGGAGAGAGAGGCCGAGGAAGAAAGAGAAGAAGATGGCGGAGGAAGCCATGAGAGGCACATAACGGAGAGTAGCTAGGGTTGTACCTAGTAAGTTAAGGTGGTTCTCTCTCTTCTTTCTCAAGAAAGATTTCTTTCCTTTTGAAGGAGATATCATTAATATCTTACGTACCTACTCAAGGACAAGACCACAGGATGTGCCTTAGTTTATTTAGCCGGCTCAAAACGGGTGGAGTTTTGTAGGTCATTAGAAAGACATAACGTCGAAACAATCAAAGGGAAAAGGCGAAACGTAATGTCCTTACTAAGGTAATAGACAATTGCATAATGCTGTTTGGTTCCATGAGGACAAGGCCCATGGAGACAATTCAGTACTGCATCTCTCTGTGAAATGTATCGTTTCATGTAGTCGATGCGGCTGACGAAGTCTTCCCAGTCGGGCTAATCGGAAGATCGCCTGGCTTCCATTGTTGCATGAGAGTTCAACTCCAGGACAGCCACGACGTTTACCTTGGACGTCCCTGAACCAAGAAGGGGAGCTGATCGGAGGTTCCGGAAGTCGACAATGCTTCCATTGTGCTTGGGTATGAATTAAGATTCTCGCCTTCGATATCTTTTTTCTTCTTTCAAGTATTCATTATTGGGATATGTTTCATACACCCCATTGATAGGAAAGCACAGAGTTCCCGCTGCCCGGTGAGCGGATGAGATCCGGGGAGCCGTCTCAACGGATTCTCAAGAGGGCAACGCTCTTTGGATATTAGATGCCTTTTATAATTTGAGTCCATATTTTTTTATTGGTAGTTTAGATTTGGGCTCATAAATAACTACTTCTATTTATACTTTTCCCGCTTGTAATTGAGTAATGTAACAAGAGGTGCAAGGTGCTGCTAATTATAGTGAAATCTAGATATAATCATAATTTAAGGATGAACTAGAATAAAATCTTTTGTCTCGCTTTCGTTTTATTGCTTTTACGCTTTATTTCATTATTATTGTACATTGAATTCTAACTTTACTTTCCTTCTCCGTCTTTGACAAAATTTCCCATCAGATCTTTTACTGTGTGATTTTAGCTGCAGCACGTACAGAAAAGGAACCGAAAGAACACACAAGCCTGTGTAAAATCAGCAAAAGCGCAACACTTCGGAGTAAACAGTGCAACGGGAGAGAAACATAAGAATTCCCGCAGAACCCAGAATGAGAAAAAGCGCGAGAAGATGGCTGAAACGTGGACTGTTCTGCCCACTATTCACTTCTAGAGCTCAAGTCGAAGCATTCATGGCCTCGGCGACTAACGTTGCTCGATCCAAAACCCCGCATCGATTACACTAAAGATGACGCGAAAATGGCTTGCTTGAACCGGCATATCGTTGATCTATTCTGACTTTCGAAAATTAATCTCACGTGCAATGGACTATTCTTCTAAGTGGTGGGGGTATGCCAATGCCATCGGGTAAGTCCCCAAGACGTGGTCATTGGGAGTCGAATTTTAGACCTCATCAATTTAACTGTCTAAGGCCTAGGAAGCTTAATCAACTCGTCCAACATCCCATTAGCATGGACCGTGTCACTTTTGTCCATAGTAAAGAATAGAATTTCGACCTCCTCTCTATAACAATAAACGATGATTGATCGTTACGAAGTCAAAATTGAGTATTAAAATATGGACTATGTGTAAGTGAGCTCGCGGAAATTCGCCAAGTGCTGGGAAGGAGTTTGGTGGCCAATGCTCGGGTAGATTCCGAATTTTGCTCCATATCAAAAGGATTTTCCATAGGATTTATGGTAAGGCATACAAGCGAGTCAGGCTACTTGGTACTTGGTAGAGCAAATTATGCTCGATTCATCAACTGCTCGAGATCGGCTCGATTTTTTCCAAGCTAGAGTCGAGGATAAGTGGCTTATCAAGCCGAGTTCGAGCCTCAAGACACTTGACTGGATCGACTTGCAAGCCTAATCGAGTATCTCATTTTTTATGCATATATTATTTTGTTATGGATATCGAGCTAAATCCCATTCGATTAAGTTAGAAAATCCGAGTATGTTGAGTTTTATATATTTAAAATCGAGCCGAGCTCGAGTATGACGAGTTTTTTACCGAGTCGAGTTCTGCAAGAAAAAAAGTACGCAATCGAGATTGAGTCGATTTTTGAACTTTGAATTTACGAGTCAAGTCGAGCTCGAGAGTGACACCGTGTCATCTCGATCTCGCCGCTAAATATGGCCGGTGGAAAGGTCATTCTGCTAGGCGATTTAACGAATTGGTGATAATAAGCATGCATTTGAACAGTGTTATTGGGTAGAACTGGCCATCGACCTGGTCCTCCTGCTTGTCCAAATATTACTTATTTTTCCGCTGTTTGCATAAAACATAAGCGACCCATCTTTTTAAAATGTTGAATACAACTTAGTTTAGTCTAGCATTTAGACTTGTGAGGAATGCTAATGATCAATTAGTCCAATGGACCGACCATAGCGAGAACTTGATCTCACCTAAGCAGTACACATCGCGCTACAAGTGCATAAATGCGACATACTTGCAGTACGCATGAAATCCTCCTTGATTTGATGGAATTTAGGGACGAAATTTCCGATTCGATGTATGAGGTATACTCCACATTGCTCTCCCTTTTTTTCTTCCTAACGAAACCGGCGAGCATTTACTGGAACTTATCTCAAACGAAAATTCATGGCCAGTCCATAAGGATGTGATGCATGGATTGAATACTTAAGGCGCTAAATGTTGTCGGTAGAACAAGCTGAAGGGCTAACGTATGATAGATGTTGAATCGATTAAATGGTTGAATCACAGTGCTGTAGTGAGTTTGTACATTGCATGTGGGGATAATTGTCCAGAAAGTCCTATACCTATTGTACAGAGCCCAATTCAGTCCTAAAGTTTTCAGTTGTGCTAATGTAGTCCACAATCTTTTGAATTTTTTTCAATTTGGTCCTAAACCTATTGTTTTGATAATTGGCTCAAATGACTATATTAGCAAATTGTCAAAAAGTTTAGGATTAAATTGGCAAACAGTCAAAAAGCTTAAAGACTAAATTAGCACAATTCAAAGATTGAGGACCGAATTGACCGCCGTACAATAAGTTTAGGATTTTTTGGATAATTTTTCCGTTACATGTGTATGTGTACTTACGCTGCGTGAGGAGATGAACATCCAAAGAGAAAACTGCCAACAGCTGTGCGTTACCATGTTCCTCTCCAATCCACATGGTGACTTAATTTCAATTGCTTGCTGTCATCGAATCGGAAGACCTGCATTACCCACAGAAATTTGTTATCTGATAAGTTCAATTAATAAAATCGACCTATCAAAGTTTCGGAATTAGCCATTACTTTGCCAAACCGAATGAGCTCATCATTCAAAGCATCACTAGTCAAAAAGGTTTGCTGGCGACGGCTTCCATAGAAGCAGAAAATTTTGAGAAAATTCTACAAAAAATGCTAAACCTATTATACGGAGGCCAATTCAATGTTAAGTATTTTAATTGTGCCAATTTAGTCCTAAACATTTTGATGATTTGTCAATTTAGTCCTAAACCTTTTCAATTTGTCAATTTTGTCCTAATCCTTTTGAAGTTTTGTCGATTTAGTCATAAATCTATTATTTAGATGATTGGCCGATATGACTATATTAACAAACTTCAAAAGATTTAGGACTAAATTGACATAATTGAAAAGATCTAAGATTAAATCGGCACAATTAAAAAATTTATGACTGAATTGGTTACCATACAATAAATTCAAGACTTGTTATTATTAGCAACGAAAATTCCTACCGACATTATGTGACCAAAGGCTTACGACTGAAGTCTTTCTGGTGTCGCCATTTGGACGGATAAGAATTAGTTCAGAAAACCTCTCATCAGCGACGGTTAATTTGTGTCCAGAGGTCCTAGTACACAAACATAAGCTGATCTCGGAACCATACTGTTGCGCCTGGGGACTGTTCATCCCGTCCCTAAAGTCGTGCACTTATTTATTTTCTTTTGAAGATGAAAAGTTAGTTTAGTCATTTTAAGTAGAAGTAGTTTAGTCATTTTAAGTAGAAGAGATAAGCTGGTAGGTATCTCGACTCTCATGGAACAACAATAATTCACATGATCCCACATAATTGATTTCAAGATGTGCAGTAAAACGAGGTCAGTGTATCCATTTTGACGATGGTAACTATAGTAGAAGAAAAAGAAAATTACACGTACCCCTTGTGATCGCGGCACAACGGGCATGAAGCGTTCCGCCTGAGCCACAAATCGATGCACTGTGCATGGAAGTAGTGTCCACACTTGGGGATGGTCCGGAGCATTTCCTTGGGCTGGTACTCTGACAAGCATATTGTGCAAACGTTGTCGTTCGGCCTGGGTACTTGTCCATCGTCATCGATTCGAATCTTCGGATAAGATTCTATCGTAGCTAAATCGATGCCCGTGATGCCATTGGAGGCGTGTCGAGTTTCTCTCGAAGGACTCAAAGGAGATGTGGTGTCTGCCGCGTCGTTTTCGTGGTTGTTGCCATTAGGACGTTGATCGAGAGGATCGCGATGCTCGGAGACTCGAGCGCGCCAGCTTAAGTAGAACGCGAGTCCGGAAATGCAAAGAAGCGAGGGCAACACGAGGCCGAGGAGTATCCCCAACTTGGCACGCTTTGAAAGCCCTACATTATTAGCTGATTATTGGTGGGGTAGGAGTTGGAAAATTATTTACGGACGTCCCAATGGCAGGAGAAGTCCATTCACCCAAAGAGAAAAGCTAAAAAGACGGCCGTCAACCCGTCAAAGGGACGGATTCATACGACCACACATCCGTGCGATATAGGGCCACACATATGTGTGATGATTGGACCACCACTTTATCAATTTTCGGTGAAAATTGATTGGAAAGATTACATCAGAATTTTGCGCAATTAAGACTAAATTGACAAAATTGAAAAATTTAGGACTGAATAAATATAGTACAATAAATTTAGGACATATTGGGAGATTGGATAATTTTCTCCCAATCTCACCGTGATTTATCATCTCGCGTCGACGTGAGTTTACAAAATCAAGGGGGTTGTGATTGCACCTAGTTCACAAGGCATGTACCTTGCTTGATTGAGGCATGTATTGCCAAAGCGAGAATAGCTAACTTCATTTGCAGTAATATATAAGGACAATGATAAAAAGAAGTCCTAAACCTATTGTAATTATGTCAATTCAGTCCTAAACCTTTTGCATTTGTGCTAATTTTATCCATCCGGCCAATTTTAACCTAAAAGCGCCGACGTGGCGTTGCCAACGCTGATGTAGATAACTTTTAATAATATTTAATTTTTTCTAGAATTATTTATTTGTTTTCTTTTTCTTTTTCTTTTTTTCCTTCTCTTTCTCTTTCTCTTCCTTCCTTTTCTTCTTCCTCTAGCAGATTGTGCCTTGCCAATTCTAGGTGAGGCTCGCCCACACTAGTGATTTACTAGGAAGCACCGACACTCTTCTGACACGTCATTTTGACACTCACGGGGTTAATTTTAAGCTTTTTCAGTAAATTAGGGGTCAAAATATAAATTTATCACAAATGTATATACTTAAATCATATATCTACCTCCAAAACCAATATACCCAGCTAGAAAAAAAAAATCGTAAATCTCTTATAGAAGAAGAAGAAAAGAAACTAACTACTGATATTTGTACATTTAATGTGCATGTATATAGAAAAATATACATTTAATATATGACGTGTCCCAAGTGTTAACATTCTCTATTTTTTTAGAATGATGTGTCGGCGTGTCGTGTCGTGTCGCGTATTGCGTGTTGGTGCTACTTAGGTGGTTGGTGGGGGTGAGCTTCGCCCGAGATTCGGTGACCGACTCAAGGTAGAAGAAAGGAAAGGTAAAAAAAGAAAGAAAAAATTTGAAATTTTTTTAAAAATATTATTAAAAATTATCCATGTCAGCATCGGCCTTTTCACGTCGGTGATTTCTGGTTAAAACTGGTCGAATGGAATGAATTAGTAAAAATACAAAAAGATTTAGGGTGAATTGGCACAATTATAATATGTCTATAATTTTTTTGGGCAGTTCTCCCTTAATATGCATCAAGGAGAAATTGGCCTGACGCACGATTACATTGTTTACATATGTGGCGTACTTACTGAACTAATATGTAAATCTTTTCTAACAGAAAACGAACCCGACAAATCTTTCGTACCGTGTTGAATTTCAACGGAAATAAATCTCCCTAATTTCAGATCTACAACTTCAACAATCAAATACAGGTTCCAGAATAATATTCAAATATTCCATTTTCCACATCTTTGATCTTTTTTCCGGACCTTTTTGCAAATGCATACGAAGTTCTTTCACAGCGACGGTGGCAGGGCTGCCGCTATTGTTATTTGACTGGAATCGACTCTTCATTTTTTATGCTATTTTTCAATCTCTTCTTATTGCGGGCTGGGATTTTTGCACTCTAGGTTGGATGATTATGTCCAAGTTATGTCTTGCTTATTACGTTCTCCTCTACATGTCACAACAAGCTCTAGCCACATGCAATGGAATTAGTAACGCAGTTACGTAAAATGGCATCTTCAATGGATAGCTGTGCTTTGGATATAATCAGTTTGCATAAGATACGAAGGACTTTTTTAGGAAGTCAGGTGATCTGAAACTTTTTATCAATATTGCCATCTTGAAGACCGAGTAAGACTACATGGTAAGATGAAAACAAACCGTGCACGGTGGAGCACAAGGGCCAACTTGAAAAGAAACAATTTGTGATATTTTGAAAAAGGCAAAAGGACATCAGAAGTGTCAAAACTTAGGTACGATGCTCATTTTAGTGTCAAAACTTTTTGCCAGAGTGCAACATCGGAGAAAAAAATCACTTAAGTGCCAAATCAGATAAATTCCAGCTAATTTGTTTTCTAGTATTTCTAATTAAGTTTCCAATATGACGTGACATTTTTTAAACATTCAGTCCACATAGACTTCTAAACTTAAAAATCGCCTGCGGTGGGGGTTGTCGGCCATTGGCCGGAGACCAGTGGTAGCGAGGGCTCTACAAGTCTCACGGCCCTCGCCATCTATTTTCACCCTCTCTTTTTTTAAAAAAAAAATTACAAATTTGTTGGATTATATATATTTAATTTACAATTTTTCTGAACTTTTAGGTTTTTTATTGCTACCTTGCTGGTGAGCCACGCCGGCTTCATATATTTATAAAAAAAAATGCCACATCGGATTTTCAGCTAAACAAATCGGAATTGGCACTTAAATGATAATTTTTTAATAAAGTTGACACTTATGTGATCCAAAAATAAAGTTTGGCACTAAAGCGAATGTTGTATATGAGTTTTATCAATTTTGGTATCCCTTTGCCTTTTGAAAAATAATGGAATAAACAAGAAAATAATTTTTAAGAAATTAAAAACATTTGGGTGGTCGGGAATTTTTTATCGGGGGTTCGTTGTCATACCATAACATTATGATGAGATTCGTCGATGATGGTCACATCCTAACAGAAGGGAGTCAATACATCATAACACCATGATTTCGAAGAGGCGGACCATTATTGGATTCCCACCCATTCAATTCTTCCTCTTGTTCTTTACGAATCCATATGAATTCTCAATTAAGCAAGTTAATGATGACTTTCATTGTTTATTCCCAGTAGGAGGGAATTGTCGAAAAAGTCCTAAATCTATTGTAATTTTGTTAATTCAGCCCTAAGCCTTTTAAGTTTGCTAATTCAGTCTTAAACCTTTTGTATTTTTGTCATTTCAGTCCTAAACTTTTTTTTATACCAATCCAGTCCTAAATTTCTTGCATTTTGCTAATTTAATCCATCCGGCCAACTTTGACCAACCAATGTTGACGTGGACGATAGCCGGCATTAACGGGACAATTTTTAAAAATATTTTTATATTTTTTTCCTTTTTTCATTTTCTTTCATTTTCTGGTTCATCTTCTTTCTCGGAGCTTCTTCCTGGTTCATCTTCTTCCTTCGAACCTTTTCCTCTGTTCATCTTCTTCCTCGAATTTTCTTCCTCCACCAAGGTCTCGCCCACCACCGGCATTGCCACCGCTGGGCGAGATCGAGCCACGATCGCTCGGCGAGGTCGGCCTCCCCAGCCATGGCGTCCTGTCGTCGTTGTTGAGTAAGCTTGGCCTCGCTTGACGATTGCTTAGCCTCGCCATCGCCCATGGGCCTCGCCCGGCGATGATCGTTTGGCATGGACGGTGGCCGACGACGGCCAAGGATGGAGGCTGGCGGTGATCCAAGCATGCGCATGCATAAGCTTGGGAAGACGTCGCAAGGAAGAAGAAGAACAGTAAAAAAGAAAAATATATTAAAAATAATACAAAAATATACAAAAATATGATAAAAAATTTCCTCGTCAACGCCGACAGGGTCCACTTTAGCACTAGCTGGCCAAAGTTGGAGGGATGGACTAAATTGACATAAATACAAAAGATTTAGGACTAAATTGACATAAAAAAAAGGTTTTTTAGGATTGAATTGACATTAATGTAAGAGGTTTAAGACTGAATTGGTAAAATTAAAAGGTTTAAGAGTGAATTGACAAAAATATAATAGGTTTAGGACTTTTTTTGACAATTTTTCTGGAGGAAACATCAATTATCAAAGGGGCAACAACATCTAGTGACGATTTTACCATGCAACGGCTACATGGAGTGTAGCCGATTTTACCATGCTTGGATCGCGCAAGACTCTACCAAATTGCAAACCCCAGATTCATTGATTTTGCTCAGTCTTGAGAGCTTTATGCAGCAAATATGAAAAGCAAAATCACATGTCCACATAGCTCAATCTGGAGTGTAGGAAAAAAATAAGGGGAAAAGAGCAAAATGCATTCGACAATGTAGTGGCTATGATTACTATAATTACATAACAAATTTCTCGAAATTTGCAAAAGGGATGAGATGCCATTAGCACAAAATAAGCAATCCCTGAAGTGTGCAAATCCCAGACCAAAAAAAACAAAAAAAGAGTGCAAATCGCCACGCACTGCAGTGGGTCCGAACCAATCCGCTCCGGCGCTCTCGCATAATTCAGTGTTGGATTGATAATCTGTATTTACGGAATTGCCTTCAAAGATGCACATTCATTCGCTTTTAAAAATTTAGAAACCTCTCTTAATCTACCACTCGGGTTGCTTTTGCATTCCAACAGATAACATATGTAATTGTTCAGGCTCCACAGTACAGATTTAACGTGGATAAATTCTTCCCCACACTACGAAGTACTTTTTCAAGCACGAGGTTTCCACACTGAGCACGCCTTGCCAAGTTTGAACTCCGCAGAGCAACAACAAGGGCCAAATGACACATTAGATGTGGTAACTGCAAGTTTAACATCAGTCCGGGATCCCATAAGAAGATAAACAATCATAATAGTTGAAGAGGACATAGATGAGCAACTCAATAGAAGAAATTTTACGAGACCCTTCGAATTAATCAATCGAGAATGGAATTCCAGGCAGAGAAAGCTAATTGGCATATAATCATAGTGCTTTCTAGCTACATCCAGCAATTTCATCGCTGTTGCTCCAAGGGAAAGAGTAATGTAAGCACACATAAAAGAGTTTTAAGTATATATCTTGCAGCCGTTACATGTAGGAGACAGGGATACTGATCAAAACCAAAAAAATGTAGGAGACTGGGACGTGCAAAATGCACTCTATATACAAACAAATCAATTGCACAGGCCGTAGGCAACACCCCGTTTCAGATTTGTATAAATCACAGCAATTTCTACTCATGTGCGCATATCGTCAAACATCTGACCATCACTATGAGATGCCCGGGTCTTCTCTCCTCTCCAAGCGATGGCTCTTATTCCTTGGTACGCCTCCCGTCAGCGTCCTTGGAGAGTCATTGAATTCGCTCCACCTCCTCGCGGAGCTCCGGAGAGCTACGCAGTCTTTGCAGCGAGCACAGTCGCGGCATCTCTCGACAGCGAGCGAAACGACAGATTCGTCCTCGAGGGAAAATGAAACGAACAAAAGAAGACATGGAGAGAAGTTATGAATGCAGGGAGAGAGAATAGCGGTTCCCTTCCCATTGCCAGCTGTGCAAATTAAAAAAAAACCCTGTCGAAACAAATTGAAATTGTAAACACAAAATAAAATAAATTACTCTATCCTTTCTTAATTAAAACTGCCCACTTAATTTATGAAGCGGTGCACTTCACCTGAATCCCTCACACCCAAGCCTTGTAATACTCATGAGACACGTCTTCCGCAGAGTCATACGTGGAGACTCCTTCAAGTTGAGGTACCGCCTTCAAGTTGGGACAGCCGCTGATCCCTAATCGAGAAAGATGAGGCATTGCTCCTTCAGCCACCCTCCACTCCTCCAAATGATATAATCCGCAGAGATGTAAATGCTTGAGCTTAGGAAAGCCTCCTGCAGAGCAAACCATTTCCTTTCCCACAAAAGACCAACTCCCCAGCAGGAGAACAACCAAGTGCTGCAATTTCTCCAATATTGGCATCGGATCTTCTTTCGGATAGGACCGAAATAAGACCAGCTTCCTCAGTTGATGGGGTAGATACTTATGTTCCGGTAATTTCTCTATTTTCCCCGTATGTACAGTTTTGCAGGAATAGGGATAACTTGAGGTTTTCCTCAACTCACCTTCATTTATTGAAGCAAAGCTTATGAAGCCAAAAGATGAGGATTGAAGATATTTCAACTTGAATTCAACAAGTTGTGTAAATATCTCCGACTCCTTAGAATTAATGACTCTCAGGTTTTGCAGATTGGTCGGTTTGCCTACATCCTTCACATCACAATTACCCGGACAGAAGTTTCTCAATGTCCGAAGATTCTTTAAAGTGCCCAATCGCAACTTCTTCCGGCGCCCATAGAGTTTCCCGGTGACATCAAATTCATAGGGAAGATAGAGGTGCCTCAACCTTCTCAGCTTCCACAGCACATCCAGCACTGCAAATTTCCTCATTTTGCTTACTCGCAAGTCCAAGAATTCCATGCATACAAGATTCCCCACAGATTTCGGCAAGCCCTCGATTACACTTCCTGCCAAACTTAAGAATCTTAAATGGACCAGATCTCCTACTGATTCAGGTAAATTTCCTCTTGCCCAAACAAGATCCTCCAGCTTCAGAACTCTAAGAAACTTACAGCTGGTGAAAATAGGTTGACATTGCTTCCGGTGGACTTCGATAGATCCGAAGAACATGAGAGTTCGAAGGTGGAGCATAGCCCTTCCTATCTGTTTTAGACTCGGAATCATGTTTCTTGTATCACTCATGCGCAAATTGAGAGAAAGCCTGCGTATTTTGCAAGTTGACTCGACTTTTGGTGCCACCGAAGAAGAACAATCCTCCGTCTCATTGTCCTGCTGAATGTTAAGAATGCTTAGAAAACTCTCTCGCATAGCCGTGGAGACGCATAATTCTCGCATCAGGTCGTGGAGGTGGCAGGTTTTGATCTTTCCACTCAAGTTGAATCGTACTTGAACCATCCCCCTATTAACCAACTCCGTTAAATATTGCTCCGCTACATCTTCCACTTGAGTTTTACTCTCTTCGTCATATGCATTCAGCAACACAAAGCCTTCAGCAATCCACATGTTAAGAACCTTCGTTGCGGGGATTTCTGCATCCTCTGGAAAGCTACCCAAATGTAGGAAGCATGGCTTTAGATGCCATGGTAGATCATCATAGCTTAAGGCCAACACTTTTGATACTTCACTCTTATCACTAAAATGCA
Organism: Rhodamnia argentea; assembly: GCF_020921035.1. Taxonomy (NCBI): domain Eukaryota; kingdom Viridiplantae; phylum Streptophyta; class Magnoliopsida; order Myrtales; family Myrtaceae; genus Rhodamnia; species Rhodamnia argentea. Next base: position 32,909,247 of record NC_063152.1, read on the forward strand.
AATTAATCTTTTTGTCAACCTTCTCCCACTCGTTGACCTCCAGAAGTCCACCTAGCACGATGATAGCCAAGGGTATTCCTCCACACTTCTTAAGGAGCTCATGTCCTAATCTCTTCGTTTCTTCATTGATTACTGCATAATAACAGGCAACTAATTGCAACTCAGCAATCACAGGAAGATGCAATTTTCATAAGAAGATAACATCAAGGACGAATATCTACCTTGAGATATTTAAGTAAGACGCTATAGTTCTTTGTATTTTGTGGTTCATTTATGCTTTTGTAAGGGAAAAGACTATAGAGACCACAACAAAGCTTCTACATATGCCTCTATCTACGTCTAAAAGATCAACTACCCTAAATTAGAAAATTAAATGTATTATCTTTGTTATTTGTGGCTTGAAGTAAGTGACTCAAGCAAATGTATAGCAACAACGATCCTACTTGATGAAGAAAAATGAAAACAACGTACAGATAACTCGAGAGTGCTAGTACTATCACGTGACTTGAGTGTGCCACTAATCTCCCGCGCAACTTCTAGTGAAATCTTCATGTTGCCATCATATTTTGTCGAATAAAGACTCGTGATTTTCCTAGCAGTCCCAAATCTTATTGTCAAAAAAGGTGGATCTGAGATGATGCCTATAGAAGAAGTAACATAGCTAGGCTTCGCATTATTTCGTAAGTCCTATGAAAATCGCTTACTATGTTGGCCATAAAATGTCTCCTCGATATTTATCCTCATCAGAGGAAAGGAGGAGCAAAGTTTTTTGGATGTTGGTTTAGAGGTACGATTGTTAGCTATTAAGAAACAAAAGGGGCTTTTCATTCCCAAAATATTGAAATTGTTGTGTCTAATACTCAGCAATCGATCATTTGAACTCCACTGCAACTATCGATTCATAAATTTTTAAAGCTTCGAAAAGGCAAGACTGAGGAATGACGTACCTGGTATTTGTCCCTCCATCTCTGGTTGTCTTTCGATACCTTCTACAACTTGACTTGTAGCACTACCTTGGCCAACTCTAGGTCCGACAGAGGAAGGTTCAATAACTAATCCTGCAATAATAACAGAAGCGTCATAAATCGGAATCAAGCAGGCAATATAATCTCTTGAAGCTACTGTATGTTAGGATAATAACTTTAGAGAAGCCTTACCTTTCGTTTCAGGGAACGCCCTCTTCTTCAACAAATCCCAGCTCTCCTGGTCCGATAAGCACCGAAGTTCATGGACAAGACCTTGAGGATTGATATACTCCGCTACTTCTCTATTGCGGGTTGTTATCAATAGCTTGCTTCTCTTGTTCTCCATCGGGAATGCGGCTCGAAGACAGTTCCATGCTTCTTTGGTCCAAATATCGTCAAGAACCACGATACATCTCTTCGCTTGTTGGATCTCATATAGAGTTTTGAACAATTCGGGATCTATCATCTTCGTAACCTTCTCTCTTTGATCAGGGATTAACTTAACAAGAATTTCCACCAAGATTTCTTTTACGTGGTATTCTTGAGATATACAAGCCCAAGCGAAACCATCAAAATTGTTCTTCACTTTTTCATGAGCAATGACTTTCTTAGCGAGGGAGGTTTTGCCCAAACCACCCATTCCCCATATAGAAATAACTCTGTGCTTTTTTTTATCATTCACCAGCTCCTCCACCAATTCCTTCATACTATCTTCCCTCCCGACAAAATCCTCCTTGAAGTGGTCATAAGTTCGTCTCGACATGGAAGCTCCCCTGTGTTTGCGTTCGCCTTCATTCACAGGTCGTATGCCGTACGCCTGCATGCTCATTCTAAGATTGGAGATGCTGGATTTTAAACCCTCAATCTCTGTCCCCACCATATGAACCTGCAAGCACGTGCACTTCGCCACAAAGCAAGCATAAGCTTTGACGATGTTTTGTCCCTTCTTCTGCGCCACTCTGAGGATGTATCGCTCTATGACGTCCTCGGCATCATAGGCAATTTCTCGGAGTTGGGACACCCATACTCCAACAGCTTGATCTTGCTCTCGTCTCGCGTCCGCCTCCCTCAGAAAGCCCTGAATCAGCTCCAGCTCCTTTTGCAGGTCCTGGACCTTGCCCTCCACGCCCCACAAGAATTTGGCCTCGTCGATGAGGAGCTTTCCTAATGTCTGCCCCACGGATGAAACAACAGACTCGGCCATTGGTATCACACTACTTGACTATAATCAGTGGAGCTTATGATTGAGAATGACTTGAGGAATTCACTTCTGATGCGTTAACAAGCTGTGATTAATTAGGCCTGCGTGTTGCGAAGAAGAGAGGACAAGAATAAGTACTTAGAAAGTAACATATTGCATTGATAACACACATTCTATATCCACCGACGCAAGAAAATCACCCCAAGAAGAAAAGAATGGAGTAATGGAGAAGTTTATAGGAATATTTTCTCTCCGCAGGTAGAAGAATGTAATTAAAGTTGTTAAAATATATGTCTCGAGTTTGAGTTCGAACGAAATCCAACGATGTATTGTGTGGATGCTCCAGCACGTGAAAGAACGAAAAAAGATTGGCACATATATTTGCCGGTGGATATGTGTTCACGTGAAAGGATGAGAAAAGGGAAAAGTGCAATCATTGACTTTGGCCAAATAATGAGGATATTTGGTTCAAAGTGGACTCCTTGAAGACAACGACAAAGAAGAAAAGATATGCTTTCTTGGTTGTTGAAAAAGTTGCATGCAGGAGTAAGAAAGTCCAAGTTTGAGACTTTGTTGTCCCTATCTTCACGGTGGAAATCTGCACACTCTTTGGTGGTGGGTTTAATATAAAATGCTTCTCAAGTTTGCTTTACAAATGACTCTTGAAAAAAGAGTCCTAAAGAGAGCCATTCATTGAGTGCTCTGCAAGGGTTTCATTCGTGGGTTTTGTTCGTGGAATTACATCAAGAATTCAAGTGTCGAAGCCGATTAAATCTTGAGGTTAGATTTGTGTTAATTCCTTTGCGAGAATATCGCTAGGAATTGGGGGCTAAACACTGTGTGCGTTCTTGGATGTAATTGGGGTTTGGGAAACACTGAGAGTGTTTGAGTTACTCGAGTGTGGTTACGTAATCTCCGTGTATCGCTCGTTCTATAGTGGAATTCGTTGCTACTCTTCCCGTGGACGTAGGTCTCTACGACCGAACCACGTACATCCGGTGTCCGATTTATTTTCTTGTTCTGTCTATTTATTGTTCGATCGCTTGTTCCGCGCAACAAAAGTTATCAAAAGGGTTATGACAGCAATCCAAGATGGTGTGAAGGCTTCCTTGTTTGAAGGACAAAACTGAATTTGCTTTGACAGCAATCAAGAATAATTCTTTCTTGTTAAAGGCTTACTCATGGTGAGTTTGTCTTGATTGCACAGTGAACAAAAGCGGAACAAAATGCTGTCATCATCAGTCTTCCACAAGAAGCTTTCAAGCTCGTTTTGCGCTCATATTAATTGTCGCGACCTAAAAAAAATAGACAAGTTAAGTTTCGGGCTAATGGATTATCAGGTTAATTAATTAACTAACCTAACTCGGACTCTCCCAAGTCCATACCAAATCGCAACTTAAGGTTCGAATCATTAACATGCAATGTGATTTGAATTTGGAGTCGCCACTAATCATTTTCGGTAGGTCGATTAGAAACCTAAATAAAATAGCGGGAGAAAACTATCTTATTTCTACGAACCGGAGATTTTGAATTCGGGGATTTGGTTACACTAGATTACTCTAACGCCCTTTCGGTACCATTTTCATGAAAAATATTTGATTTGGCAATTTGATGGATTTTACTTGAAATTCAAAGATGCAATTTTTTTGGTTTTTTCTTCTTTTTTATGGGGATGTAAAACATTGAACTTTGTACGATATACACCATGGGTGATTTAGAAAGAAAGAAAACGCAGCCAGTCACGAGTATTTATAAAAATAAATTAACATGTAATAATGCTAAAATTTGAAACACGTAGCGTGTCTAAAATAAACAAACAAATGTTCAAACCAAACGATTACATTTTTGTAGATCGAGATGGAAAGGATTACCTTCTATTACACAAAATCTTACTCACATACACGTTATAGTTCCCTTCAAGATCTCGGAGTTGGAAGAACGCGGCTGTCGTCGAAAATGGCAAGCAATGGCGTTGTTGGGTGGCGAGAGGCGAAATATGTGTCGGGACTCGTCGAAGATGATGCTCGACTAAAACTCTTTTCTTCACTCTCGAATTTTCTCTTCTGATTTTTCTCAAGAACTCTCTTTTTCCTCTCTAAAAATTCTTCTCAAAAACTCTCTCAAAACTCTCTCAATTCTCTTCCACTCCCCCTCTCTAAAACTCTTCTCAAGAGCTCTCTACCTTCTCTATCACCAAAATTCTCCTCTCTCCATTCTCAAGAACTCTCTTTTTCCTCTCTAAAAATTCCTCTCAAAAACTCTCTCAAAACTCTCTCAATTCTCTTCCACTCTTCCTAAAAAACTCTCTCAATTCTCTTCTACTCTCTCTCTCAATTCTCTTCCACTTCCCCCTCTAACTCTCTCTCTAAAATTCCTCTCAAGAGCTCTCTAAAATCTCTATCACAAAAATTCTCCTCCTCTATTCTCAAGAACTCTCCCTCTTTTATAGCCAAATTTCTCCATCCTCTTTTTACCATCTTCCCTTCTCCATCTTCTCTTCTTCATCTTCTTTTCACCACCTTCCCTTCATCATCTTCCCTTCTTCACTTGCCCTTCATCATCTTCCCTTCTTCATCTTCTCTTCATCACCTTCCCTTCATCATCTTCCCTTCTTCATCTTCCCTTCTCTTGGTATTTGCAATGCAGTCCCTGAAGTTTCAAGTATTTGCAATACAGTCCCTGAAGTTTTAAGTATTTGCAATACAGTCCCTGAAGTTTCAAATCTTCTCGGTGTATTTTTCCATCCCGTGCCTAGTCTAGACGCATGCCAAATTAAGTGTTCTGCTTGCCCGATTATATGCCAATGCAATGTACGCTAAAAATAAATATGTGATATGATTTTTTATAATTTTTATGCAAAAAATAGATTAATCAAAATTTAGGCGTCAACAGCTGCCCCTCTTTGAGTGGAGGCTCGTAGAGGTTCCGCTCAAAGACAAAATTGAATCCTAAATTTTGACAGTGCAAATTATGGATGAACTTTTTGGCGGGAGTTTTAATCCCATTTTTTATGTAATGAAGTGATGCATGATATGCAAGACCGTAAATAACACGTGTCATAATTTCCCTTTTTCATGTTAGAGAAACCTGCACATGGATCGCATACAAGAATACCTGTTTTACCAAATTTCTCGTAAGCTAATGGTTCTCTTAATTTCCAAGCTTCTTTTTGCAGATGCAAGGATTTTAAGGTATCGGTGCCTTATCCGTTACCAGAGGCTTTTTTCTGGTGCGAGACAGCGCAAAATATGTGTGTCGTTCGAGATCACAAGAGCTACGTCGTTGTGAGTCGAAAGAAGTGAAATCAAGTTCACAAGAGCTACGTCGTTGTGAGTTGATTAAATGTTGAAATCGCCAGTGCATATGTCTTCACGATTCAATAAAGGGGGAACCAAAATCATAAGAGCTACGTCGTTATGATTTGGTTTGGATCAAAATCATGGGTGCTTATGTCTTCATGATTTGATAAAGGAGCCGAAAATCATAAGAGCTATGTCATTATGAGCCGACTAAAGGTCAAGATCACCGGTGCATACGTCTTCGTGATCTGAAGCCGAAATCATAAGAGCTACGTCGTTATGATTTGATAAGATGTCAAGATCGCCGGTGCATATGTCTTCACGACCTGACGGAAGAGGCATATTGCCCGAATTGAACAATATTTGATAGGAGCACCATCGAATGGAATCGATAAGTACAAAAGGGACATATTGTCTGAATTTAATCATAACAACTATCATCGGAAGAGTTGTTAATTTGAAAAGGGGTTCGGAAAACTTACCTGGGTTTTCGAGACCGAAATCATAAGAGCTACGTCGTTATGATTTGATAAGATGTCAAGATCGCCGGTGCATATGTCTTCACGACCTGATAGAAGAGGCATATTGCCTAAATTGAACAATATTTGATAGGAGCACCATCGAATGGAATCGATAAGTACAAAAGGGGCATATTGCATGAATTGAATCATAACAACTATCATCGGAAGAGTTGTTAATTTGAAAAGGGGTTCGGAAAACTTACCCGGGTTCTCCAAACGATTAATCAAGGAACGAAGCAGATTGCTCGTATCGTACCTGGTAGGCATTTGCCAGCAAAACTTGCTCATTCAATAATCCTTGGATGAATTTCGAGACCTTGGGAGGGAACTCGAACATCGGGAATGTATTACCTATCATAGAATGTCAGAGGTAACACACACAAACATATTCAACAATGAGTATAATGCAATCACTCATACTATGGTTCATGCATAACCATTCTGTCAAGTTTGCATTACCAATTTTGTCCAGGGAGGTTCTCATATTACGAATACCTCGAATGTGAGCTGAATGGGGGGACTTGAGTCTGAAAGGGCTTTCTCTCACTCTCGAGAAAAGCTATTTATCCTGTCTGCAGGATTCAAGAGAAATCACTCAATCTTTCCATCATCGCATTCGATAAGGATCCAAGTAATCTCGCAATTGATACGACCGAGCCGATCTGGAGGTCTTGATTAGGACCATAATGAGGGCTAGGTCAAAGGTTTACAAAGGGGACTCTAGTTGAGTCAAGGCTGCTGAAATGAATTTCTTCGTTATCTGCTCCGGGTTTACAAGTCAAGAACCCTGCAAAAATGAGAGAGAAATAATCTTGCTCGAACCTCTTCGAGTGATGCTTAAAATTATTTAACTCTACGTTAACTCAAGTGCCCTAATCAGAAGAGACTTTGGAGGGTTATAACGTAGGCTAGGATTGGGGACTGAGGAACGAAAAGGCTCGTTTTGGCTCAGAAATTAAATGAGAAGGGGCTTGACGTTGATGATCATCGCCGACTAGTCACCGATCTTGGTCTTCTGGAAATGTCTTCGGAAAGAATACCATCATTGAATGAGGGATGGTAGTTTTCTACTGAAAATTGCACTTTGCAAACTGATTTCTTGGGGAGTCTTCTTCACAACAAGTGTCTGTCAAGGATTTGCAAGAGACACAATGCAAACATGTACATGGAATTTACAACTTAACATGCAAAAATATACATTCAAAATTCAGAAGTACTTTACAAATGAATGTGCATTGGCCTCACTTTTGGTAGGCACTTTGCTTTTCCTATGCTTGAAATTTTCATATGAGATCGGCCTTTGCTTTTCTTACTCCCGACTCTCATTTTTCTTTTTTTTCTTCTTTTTTTCGAGAAGAGATTTCTTTTCCTTTTTCTTTGAGAGCTCTTCAACATCTCTTTATTTTGCTTTTTTTTTTTTTTTTTTTCGAGAGCGGGCCCTTCTCCTTTAAGCTGAGTTTGCCTCTCCTTTTTTTTTTTTTTAATCCCATGATTTTGAACCAGGAATTACAACAAACATAAACATTTACAAAGAAAAATTATGTAAACATAAAAAAATCTAGCATACAAGAAATGAGTCAATTCGGGAATTCTCTGTTGACCCGACCATCTCCAATTCTAATCCTTGGGAAAATGCTATCTTTGTCTTTGGAATAAGCAAATGATCACCAACAGGGGTTTAAGAAATGAATTTGCAGGCTCAAGTGGGCTATGCAAAGAATGAAGTGTATAGGATAGAGAAATGAATGCTCTTCATCATCCTAAGGCACTTGAATTAAAATTCGAGTATAAATGCAAAGAAACACCCGAAGATTAATGTTAGTCCCAGCAAGAAAATTTCTAACCATTTACCTCGTGTTGCTGCTGGAATTAACTCGTCCGGACCCCGATGTGGGGTAGTTCTTGACAGGGGTAAAGAAATGAAACCACCGCTCAAAAGGGGTAATCAATGGATCACCCGTAGTGTTTGGGATAGAGAACTGAATGCCTCTGTCATTTGGGCTATCGTACCTTTTGCGAGAAAACCTTTTACCTTGTGAAATGCGGAACTTAGCCACCGTTCAACTCTCCTGAAAAAATGGGACGTGTTTGGAAAATGATTGCCTTTCATCATCCTGCCCTACCCCATTCCATACATTCGATGTATCTTATGTAGTTCATGTTCCTTATTCAGAGTTGGTAAATTAAACATGAGGAACAGTCATGCGTAAACTATGCAATGTATGAGTGTTTTTGAGCATATAAAATGCAGCAACTTTTTATCTTGGTGGACAGAATTCGCAAACACATAAGAAATTTCTTAGGGGCGTGGATTGGGAGTTGCCCCTGCTCATGCAAATGAGTTGCAAAACTTCATTATCTGGTTCGAGACATGAGATTGTCAAAGGCTCCAGGAATTTCTTATTAATTTTTCGGGGAGAATGGATACTTCCCTATCCGGAAAGGCGGTGACCCCTGTAAAAATCAAAAGGGAAAGCATCAATGTACGTTCTTATGTTTTAAACGAGTTGAAACGATACCGCTTTACCCTTGTACGAATTTCTCTTGAACTTTGAATTGAAAAGATCAACTCATCTGGATCGGATTGTATGTCCGGGATGTTATCTCTCTGGTTTTGTAACCATCTGGGCTGAGCTTCAATTGGCATTGAACTCATATTCTGGACTGGACTCATCTAGGTCGTATACTTCTGAATCCACTAAGTTCTCCTCCTCATGTATCCCCTTGAAACATAAAGTAACAAAATCGGAAGGACAAACAGGGTTTAATTGCGGTGTGATTTTTTTGAAGAATTTATTTTTATTTTTATTTTTATTTTTCAAAACCATGGGACATGAATTCTTGAAGAAGCCCAACCCTCGGTTCTTACCATGATGACAAACTTGTTGGTCGTTGGTTATCGTCATCGGGTTGGTTTGGGATACTTCAACAAGATTCGAAAAATGGTGCAATTTTATTAATATGGAATTATATCTTCTAGGAAAGAAAATCCAAAAGTGCAAGACAGAATAGAAATCCAAATGCGATACAAAACCTAAAGGGAACAGAAAATGTCCCACGTAGGGGATTGCATAAACATAAAGATGTTACTCTGAATCTAAACCCTCAAGTGGATCATCACATATGGCATTAATGAATGATTTGGAAGGTTTAGGCGCCGGGTAAGGTTTTTGGCTGTAGGTCATGTTGACCTGTGGGGCCGGCTCCTTGTCTTTCCTTACCGCAAACCTCTTAGTCATCGTGGCGACATCACCGTACCAACCTTTCTTCATGCCGTTCTCAATTTCTTCAGCCATCGCGATGAGATAGCTGAATGACGTGGCAACAGATCCCAAAATTCGAGTTCTCATAACTGGTGGCGGGGTGGAAACAAACAATTTCATGAGTTCCCTTTCGGGAGGGACCGGTTTTCATTGAGATGCCACGTTCCTCCACCCGGTGGCATACTGCTTGATTGTTTCTCCTTTTTTCATCTCAAGCTGCTCAAGGTCTTCTCTGGTGGTGAGCACATCCAAGTTAAAGCTAAAATGTTTGATGAAAACATTAGCTGCCTTCTCCCAATCATCCATCCGGTAGATCTCGTAGTCCGTATACCATCTCATGGCAGCTTCTTTTAAACTAGCCTGGAAAGTCTGAACCATTAAAGGGCCGTTGGTCACATGCTTATTCATCCTTGCCTGGTATATCCGGACGTGCTGAACCGAGTTGGAAGTTCCATCATACTTCTCAAAGTCGGGCATCTTGAACTTTTACGGCACAATGATCTTTGAAAAGACAGACAGGTCGACTGGGGTATGTTGTGAGTCCCCTCGACCTCTCGGATCCTCTGTTCCATTTGGGCCAATAGCTTGGCCGTATCACCATTCAATCCGGGGGCCACGGGGCTGGCTTGAGGGATTGGGACTACGGGCGGCGTGCTCGAGCTCACGCCTGTGATGATCACATCTTCTAGCGGCATTATCGGATAGGGAGTAGCTTCCATGGCTTTACCGAAGTTGTCCGTAGGAGGAACTAGAGCAGGAAGCGGCGGGCTGGCGACGGATGATTGAAGTTTGGCGGTGAAGGTGGCCATCATTTCTTCCATCTTTCGGGACATCATCCTTTCAAAGCGCTCGGTCAAGGAACCAAGTTTCTCGTCTAGGGCAGCACTAACGGCGGCGTTAATGTCGGCCATCCTCTTCGCGACCGATCGAGTAATATGTGGAGGATCCATGATAAATTACCTCTCATACGAAGAAAATGCCAATCACAAAGACATGCGCATGAATTGTGAGTTTAAATCTTATTCTATCTATCCAAAAGGCTTTTACAAAGTGAAATGATGAACGAAATGACATGTCGCAGCCTCGCGCGCAATCAACATGACTAGTCGCAACCTCGCGTACAATAGTCATGACTAGTCGGGTCCAATCACTTCGGCTTGGTTCGGTCGACAAGGGCAATTCTCATGCATCGTAGCCTCACGTGTATGAGAACGACCCTTGAGCCATTTTTTGGAAAAATTTTCGGGATCCGGATGGGATAACATTTAGCGAAACCTTACCGCCAAGGTTAAAGAACCATCTAAATACCATCTTAAAACTATTAGTGTGACCCAGGTCCGGTCACGGGTTGTGTGCGATGTAGTGCAAATACGATAAATCATGCACAACAATTAAAGGCAAACACCGCTTCAATGATTCAAAAGTTAAATCACAATTCCAATTCACCAAGCACGCAAAACAAAGGGTTAGCCGATCACTCCTCCCCTTATAACTCCCAATCTGCAAAAACATTTAACACCTAAAAATGAGAATTCAACCAAAGTTTACCAAATCAAGTGATTTCTTTTTCATGAAATTATCTGGCCTAAGTCCTCTTTGGGTCCCCAGCTGAGTCGCCAAGCTGTCGCGACCTAAAAAAAATAGACAAGTTAAGTTTCGGGCTAATGGATTATCGGGTTAATTAATTAACTAACCTAACTCGGACTCTCCCAAGTCCATACCAAATCGCAACTTAAGGTTCGAATCATTAACATGCAATGTGATTTGAATTTGGAGTCGCCACTAATCATTTTCGGTAGGTCGATTAGAAACCTAAATAAAATAGCGGGAGAAAACTATCTTATTTCTACGAACCGGAGATTTTGAATTCGGGGATTTGGTTACACTAGATTACTCTAACGCCCTTTCGGTACCATTTTCATGAAAAATATTTGATTTGGCAATTTGATGGATTTTACTTGAAATTCAAAGATGCAATTTTTTTGGTTTTTTCTTCTTTTTTATGGGGATGTAAAACATTGAACTTTGTACGATATACACCATGGGTGATTTAGAAAGAAAGAAAACGCAGCCGATCACGAGTATTTATAAAAATAAATTAACATGTAATAATGCTAAAATTTGAAACACGTAGCGTGTCTAAAATAAACAAACAAATGTTCAAACCAAACGATTACATTTTTGTAGATCGAGATGGAAAGGATTACCTTCTATTACACAAAATCTTACTCACATACACGTTATAGTTCCCTTCAAGATCTCGGAGTTGGAAGAACGCGGCTGTCGTCGAAAATGGCAAGCAATGGCGTTGTTGGGTGGCGAGAGGCGAAATATGTGTCGGGACTCGTCGAAGATGATGCTCGACTAAAACTCTTTTCTTCACTCTCGAATTTTCTCTTCTGATTTTTCTCAAGAACTCTCTTTTTCCTCTCTAAAAATTCTTCTCAAAAACTCTCTCAAAACTCTCTCAATTCTCTTCCACTCCCCCTCTCTAAAACTCTTCTCAAGAGCTCTCTACCTTCTCTATCACCAAAATTCTCCTCTCTCCATTCTCAAGAACTCTCTTTTTCCTCTCTAAAAATTCCTCTCAAAAACTCTCTCAAAACTCTCTCAATTCTCTTCCACTCTTCCTAAAAAACTCTCTCAATTCTCTTCTACTCTCTCTCTCAATTCTCTTCCACTTCCCCCTCTAACTCTCTCTCTAAAATTCCTCTCAAGAGCTCTCTAAAATCTCTATCACAAAAATTCTCCTCCTCTATTCTCAAGAACTCTCCCTCTTTTATAGCCAAATTTCTCCATCCTCTTTTTACCATCTTCCCTTCTCCATCTTCTCTTCTTCATCTTCTTTTCACCACCTTCCCTTCATCATCTTCCCTTCTTCACTTGCCCTTCATCATCTTCCCTTCTTCATCTTCTCTTCATCACCTTCCCTTCATCATCTTCCCTTCTTCATCTTCCCTTCTCTTGGTATTTGCAATGCAGTCCCTGAAGTTTCAAGTATTTGCAATACGGTCCCCGAAGTTTTAAGTATTTGCAATACAGTCCCTGAAGTTTCAAATCTTCTCGGTGTATTTTTCCATCCCGTGCCTAGTCTAGACGCATGCCAAATTAAGTGTTCTGCTTGCCCGATTATATGCCAATGCAATGTACGCTAAAAATAAATATGTGATATGATTTTTTATAATTTTTATGCAAAAAATAGATTAATCAAAATTTAGGCGTCAACATTAATAATTCATCTCTGCCATGACTATTCAAGCTATCAAAAGTGCCGTCCCTCTCGCATCTCTCGGAATCCCTAGAGATCTTCTTCATTCCCCAAATGCAGCATCGTGGAGGCTCTGACGAAATGGAACTTCACCTTCACCAAGCACCTGCAACGAATATGAAGCTGACATTACCTGCTCTTTTCCCTTTTTATCTACGACAACACATTCCCGACCCTAATTTCAGCTCACTAGCATTTCGGTAACAAAAGAAAAGAGAGATATCCAAAAGGCCATATCCAGAAACAACTCTATGGGCTTACCCAAACCATATTCTATATTCGCCGACACGAGAAAATCATCCCAAGAGAAAAAAAAAATGGAGCAATGGAGAAGTTTACAGGTATATTTTCTTTCCACTGGTAGAAGAATGTGATTGGTATCCACTACTTGACTATTATCGGTGGAGCTTATGATTGAGAATGACTTGAGAATTCACTTCTGAGGCGTGAACAATCTGTGTGGATATATAGGCCTGCAAGTTGGGAAGAAGAGAGGAAAGGAATAACTACTTAGCAAATTCTATATTCACCGACGCAAGAGAAAAATCACCCCAAGAAGAAAAGAATGGAGTTATGGAGACGTTTACAGGTATATATTCTCTCCACAGGGAGAAGAATGTAATTAAAGTTATCAAAGGATTATGACAGCAATCTAAGAAGGTATAAATGCTTTCTTGTGTGAAGAACGAATCATGAGTTTGCTTTGACAGCAATCACGAATATGTTGCTTTGTTGTTAAAGGCAATTTATGATTGCTAGGAAGAATAACTTGAGAAGTCTAGCTACCAAGTCTTTGTCTTTTGTCGCCCTAATCATTAACTGGAGTTGCATCTTAATTTGCTTGCTAATGAATTCAGTTTAATTCTTCAACAAAATTTGTCCAACTTGGTGTAAAATTCAAGGATGGGCTGCTCTCATTCATCAGCCTACACAGGGTCGTTCTATCACATTCCTAACTCAGTTTGCACTCGCCGGACATTTTTTTAGGGATTCTATGATGCAAAGTGACAGTCATGAATGAACTCATTAGGAAGTCGGATGATGCGGGGCGTAAAATATTCCATTTGGTACATTTTCTATATAGACCTGCTCTAACTTATGTAGTACATTGTCTATATACGTCTCAAGCATTCGCTGGTGGTCCATTGTGCGTGCAAATCCAACCATAGTGAGGTTTCGGAACGGATCATGTAAATCCCATCAAAAGTGAGGAAGCGAAATCTTTGCACTCGTGAACTTCTTGGTAGTACCGTCGTCAAGATACAAATTCGAGTTAGACTGCACGGTAAGATGGAAGCAAAACGTGTAGAAGGGCCAACCTGAAAAGAAACAACAAAAAGCAACAGTAGTTCAGGAAATATTGGAATAAACTCATATTGGGTGTGATTCCAACAAATAATCTACTTAGGAATGTTAGGTTCTTCTCTCTCTTCTTTCTAAAGAAAGATATATTTCCTTTTGCAGGGAGAGGTCATTAGTATCTTACCTTCCTTCTCAAGGACACGACATAAAATGTCCCCTAGTTAACTTAGCCGGCCAAATGGAATGGTATGTGTAGTCCTTACAAAGGCATGTGTCGAAAGAATGAATGAGGAAAAAGAAGGCGAAACATCATGTCCTTACAAAATTATAGGAAAAATTATTTAAAAAGTCCTAAATCTATTGCAATTGTGCTAATTTAGTCTTAAACTTTTTTCTTTTCCAATTCGGTCTTAAACCATTGTATTTGTGTCAAAATCCCAAATTGGGGAAAACTTCAATTGAGTGCCCAATTGATCAAATTGGATCAAATCACCCCCGCCAATCGATTCAGAGCATGTGAAAACCCTAGGGGGCAGTCCAATTTTACCACAAAAGTCCCTTGATTAAAATTAATTTCAAAAAATTGGGAATTATAGGGACTAAATTGCAAAGATTTTGGGAATTTTTACCCAATTCGTGCAATTTACGCAATTGAGGGTGCAATTGATTAAATTGAAGTTGCATAGGGCTGAAATTGAATGTCTTGACTCAAGATGTGCAAAAAATGCAAATAAAAAGACTCAAATTGTATTTTTTAGGTGAATTCAACCCTCGGTGTTATGAAGAAACACCTAAAATTGAATTCAACTTTTAATTTTTCTTGGGTCAATATGAATAGGGAATTAAAAGAAAAATAGGGAACATTCGGGGTTGCCCACAGCCAACACACCATATGTGGCGGTCGCGAACCTCTGTTGGGAAAATTCCCTATGTCTTTTTGAAGATGACAAAAACAATCAAAAGTTACTAACATATTTATTAGTTGAGTATTACCAAGTTATATATGTTAAAATATGTTTCGAGTTTGAGCCCAAACTGAAAATCTAATTTTGGACCACATTTTCTAATAGAATTCATGTCCCTAAGTTCAATTTTGAAGTTAGATTTGACAAATTATGAATTTTTCAAGGTCAATTGGAGAAAATTAGATCGACCGGGTTTGCCAAGTCGGATCTGAGTATTTGTGTCAATTCGGTCTTTCTAGCCAATTTTGGATGGAAATTGTTGATGTGACGCTTGAAGGATTGAATTGGTACGAATGCAAATGATTTAGGACTAAAGCGGCAACAAAAAAAGTTTAAGATTGAATAAGAATAATAGCAATAGATTTAAAAGATTTTTGGTAATTTCACCGAGAATTGCATAACGTTGTTTGGTCCCATGAGGACAAGCCCCTAGAGACAATTACAAATGTAGGATACCCGTCGAAGTTATACGTAAATCTTTTTCATCAAAGAAGCATATGATAAATCTTTTGCACTTGTTAATTTTGAACTCAAGTAGATATTCCTAATCATATATCTACAACTTCAACATTCGAATTCAATTACCGAAATAATTCATATGTTTGAAGTTTCATTTTTTGCATGTTAATTTTTCTTCAGACATTCTGTACAAATGCATGAGTGCTATCACTTATTAGTCCAGCGTCAATATATTGAAGCTCCGCTTTCTTCTATCGTAGGTAGAGCTGGTAAAATGGGTCTACGAAGTACTCACCCATTTTTCACAAATTTTTGTTAGGCTAGGTTTACAATGCCATGTACTCCGAGCAGAGTCAAGTTCGATCGAGCTGCGAAAATCTAGTATGTTGGGTTTTATATACTTAAATTCCAGTCAAGCTGGAGTATATCAAGTTTTATATAGGGTAGAGTTTGATTTGGGAAAAAGAATTGAATCGAGATTGAACCGAGTTTCGAGCTTCGAATTCATGAGTCGAGTCGAGCTCAAGCCTACCACTGTCTATCTCAACTCAACCTGATTTCACCGCAAAATTTGGCCAGTTGAAAGATGATTCTCGTGAGCAATTTTTGAATTGATGATAATTAAGCATGATATTAAATGGAGTTATTTTTAAGCATGTTCGCCATCGACCAAGTCCTCCTGTTTGTTAAAATTTTATTTGTTTTTTGGGTTAATATCACAAAAAACTACGCTATTATTCATGTGACAAATTTATCCCAAACTTTTTTTTACCACAATAAACTCCAAATTGGTACACTTGTGGCAAATTTACTATAAACTATTTTTTACTACCAAAAACTCCAAACTAGTATTCTTGCCATAAGTTTACCAAAAACTAATTCGTTTACCATAAAAATCCTCAAAGCGGCCCACATGTGACGGAGAGAGGGTAAATATCTCAGCTGGAACAACTGTCAATTATCACATGTTGTTCAACTCAACAGTTGGACGGTGAAATTTCACGGAAACTAATAGAGAGTAAATTTATCATAGGTGTATCAGTTTGGGGTTTTTGGTGGTAAAAAAAAAAAGTTTGGAATAAATTTATTACGGGTGTACTAGTTTGGGATTTTGTTGTGGTAAAAAAAATAGTTTTCGGTAAATTCGCCATAGGGATACCGGTTTGTGATTTTTCATGATATTAACGCTCCTCCTCCTCCTCCTTCTTCCTTTTTCTTTTGTTTTTTTGCACACAATACAATTTACCTGCCCCTCAAAATGTTAAAGCCTCACGGTTTGCGTATTTTCTCATAAAACTTAGTCTAGTCTAGCAATCAGCAATGGTTTGTGAAGATGCTAATAACCAATTCATTCGATGGAGGGGAAAATTACCAAAAAAGTCATAAGTATTTGTGATTGTGTCAAATTAGTGCTAAACCTTTTTTTCTTACCAATTTAGTCCTAAACTTTTTGCATTTATGCCGGTTTAGTCAATTCAGCCAATTTTGGCCCAAAATTATTGACATAGGCACCGACCGTTTTACGTGATACGGCCGACACCGACATGGACATTTTCAAATTAAACTTTCATAATTTTTTGAACTTTTTATAACTTGTTTCTTTTTTTCTCTCTTGTTTTTCCTGCACTTAGGGCCGCGGCGAGCTCTCGCCGGCAAGGGACACTGCGCCCTTGCTTGGCTAGCTTAGGCGAGGGGCCACAAGCCCTTGCCCGATAGGGCGAGGGTCGTGATGCCCTTGCCTAATGCTAGTGATGGCGTTTCGGCTCTTGTCAGCCATAAGTGCAGGCAAAAAAAGGTAGAAAAAAAGAAAGAAATTCTAAAATGTTTTTAAAATATGTCCACATCAGCGCCGGTCTTGCCACGCGGCAAATGTCTACATCAGCCATTTTCGGTCAAAATTGATCGGATGGATTGAATTAGCACAAATGCAAAATATTTGGAAATGAATTGACACAATTGCAATAGGTTTAAAACTTTTTTGATAATCCTCCCTCGGTTGGACCAACCATAGCGAGAACTCAATCTCGTCTACGCAGTACACGTCACGCTACAAGTGCATATCAACGAGATTTCACCTTGTAGTACTCCATTAGCTCGAAATGGCCTATCTCGACAGAGGGGCGAATGTGCATCGATCTCTTTCAATAATTCGCGAGTTTAGATTGCTTTATTAATTTTTTCCTTAACAAAACCGTCGTAATAATCGAAACGTATCTCAAACAAAAGTTCATGAATTGAGTACTTGAAGGCGTTAAATTTCTGTGGGTAAAACAATCTGAAGAGAAAAAAAAATACGAATCAATTGAATCGTTCGATCTTAAACTCTACCCACAGTTAGGAAAATACACATAGAAACGAAAAGGGGGAAGTTGCTGTACAATCATAAATCTAATGCATTAACTTTGGTTCGAAGATAACACAAATCTCGGGCAGAAACTAGTGAATCCACATACGTACCATGGCTACCAAAGCATCCAACATCGGAGCCTGCGGATCCCTTGAGCCCGCACCTCCCACCACTTTTCTCAGAGACTCGATGATCCGGGTTGATCCCACTTCAGGACAACACTGTCAGTTATATCCGCTGGATATTGCCATGACATCGGAACCGACACGGTCCAGTTACGACATTTGAACTCCGAGAAGTACCGAAAAGCGTAGAAGTTCCCTGTACTGCTGAACAGCATGTTGTTTCGTTGATCACTGAGGCAGTTGACCTGTTCGATCCCGGGCTCCGACGATAGAACTTCCCTGCAACTCGCGAACGTGAAGCTCTAATACTCTTGCGCCACGAAAGGCGAGCTTGAAATGTCAAGTTTGGAAGCCGCTTCGCTAGGCAGTTGCTCGGGTCCTTGAGCACGACATATAGTTGCTCATAGTTAATGAGGTCGACTACGAAGTATTGCGAGTCGGGCAATTGGAGAATCGCTTGGCTTCGGTTGTTGCACGAGAGATCGAAACCCGGATAGCCACATCACTCGGGTTGGACGTCTCTCAGCCGAAAAGGGGCGCGAATCTCGGGTCCACCACGTTGACAAGATGTCGCCGGACAAATATCGTTAGGGTTATCAGCGGATGCGTGGAGAGAGAACACAAGGAAGAAAGAGAAGAAGATGGTGGGGGAAGTCATGAGAGGCACATGACGGAGAGCAGCTAGGATCGTACGTAGGAATGTAAGGTTCTTTTCTCTCTCCTCTTTCTAAAGTAAGATTTATTTCCTTTTGAAAGGGAGATTACGAATTTTCTTATGTACCTAACTCACGGAAACAAACAACCATAAAATGTGCTTTAGTTAATTCAGCCGGCACCAAATGGATGGGGGAAATGTCGGTCCTTAGCAAGGTAATAGCAATTTGCGTTTTGTTGTTTGTTTCCATGAGGACAAAAGCATAAGACAATTTACTTGGGATTCCAATCCATTTGCTCCTCCTATGTTCTTCTTGAACAAATATTTGTGCTCACCTGATCGACGATGATCAGGTCAATCCCAGTAATCCATCGCCTGGATCTCACGTTGGTTTATAAAACTAAGGGTTTGTGACTAAACCAAGTTCGCAAGGCATTGACCATGATCCAAGCATGTATTAGTAAATTGTGACACCCCAACTCCCTATTCTCAAGGCAATGTCCGCCTAATTTGCAAAAGGAAGCTATTAGCCCGATAGTCCGATGCTACTGTCAATTATTTCTAATCACACAATGTCCCAATTAATGAGTACTTTATGTAAAACATGATGTGATGGTATGTGAATATACGGTTGAGATTTTACCGTCCTTGATAGCACTGTTAGGGAAACATCCTTTACAAAATTACGTAGTTTCCACAATTGGATACTTTCATGAAAAAAAAATATATATAAATTTTCGTTCATTCTAAGTTTTAAACCAAGTAAACCCTCCCAAATCTTGTATCTACAACTTCAACAAACAAATTCAATTTTTTGCAATAATTCAAGTCTTAAAATTTTCATTTTTCATATGTATAATCTTTTATCGGACCTTACGTGCGTATGCGTACGTTCGGTTCATCCGATTAGTCCATCGGTCCCCAAACCATCCACCTAGTAGGCTACTTCTCCTTCATTCCATTGTCCAATTTTCTGCTATTTGCGTATGATATAATTTACAGCCTCACGGTCTACGCATTTTGTCATGCAACTTAGTCTAGTCTAGCAACTAGCAATGGCTCGTGAAAAAAATGCTGATAATCGACTTTCCGATGGACCAACCATAGCAAGAGGGGTGAATGTGCATCCGTCCCTTTCTGTAATTTGTGACTCGCGCTTTATTATATCATTTACAAAAATGAATGAGACAATGAACTTCCAAAGAGAAAACATACAAAGTTTTGCATTACCACGTTCCTACACACGGCAATTTAGTTTCCATTGCTTGCAGACATAGAATCTCAAGATCTACATAATCCAAGGTGATTATTATTCTTGTCGAATTGCAAATTTACAGTAGTAAAGCTAAGTTTAACAAATAGACTCAAGATATCAAAGGACTAAACATGAATCAATTAAATTGTTGAACCACACTCGTGTAGGTGCAACCACAAACTCTACCCCCAGTTACGACAATACACACAGGGAAGGAAAAGCAAAAAAACAAAGGGAGGAAAGTTTCTGTACAATCGTAAATTTCAATTCTATTAACTCGTATTTCTTTTCTTCTTATGCTCCACTTTGATGAGATGCTCTTGTTCATGTTCATATACTGGCACTGCCTGAGGAGATGAACTTCCAAAAGAGAAAACCGCCAGAAGCTGCGCATTGCCATGCTCTTCTACATGGCAATCTACTTTCAGTTGCTTGCGGTCATAGGATCGGGAGACCCACATAAACCCAAAAAGAGATCATTATTATCATATTGAACTAGCACAAAAATTACACTAAAAGAGCTGAGTTTGATTAGAATGTACGGTAAATGAGATGACTCTATATATTAATCTCAAGTCAGGGGTCAAATGAGGTTCGATATATCTATGTCATTGGAGTGTAACTATAGGAACAAGAAATTCACATACCCCTTGTGACCGCGGCACAACGGACAAGAAGCATTTCGTCTGAGCCACCGGTCGATGCACTGGGCGTGGAAGTAGTGTCCACATGCAGGGATGGTCCGGAGTGTCTCCTTGGGCTGGTACTCTGACAGGCAAATCGCGCAGGTATTATCATTGGGCCTAGGTAATTGCCAGCGACGCCATTGGGGGCGCTTCGAGTCTCTCTCGAGGGGCTTGAAGGAAATGAGATATCAACAATGTTGTTCTTACCGTCCTCGATGTTAGGAGGGTGGCCCTGACGACCACGATGACTAGAGAGTGGAGAGCGCGAGCTTAAGTAGCACGCGATACAGGACATGCAAGCGACGAAGGGCAATATGACGCCGGAGAGTATCCAAAACTTGGCATGCTATAAAAACCCTACATGATTGATTGATTGACCATGTTGAATAATGAGACAGTTCGAGAGTGATCTTTAAATTAAGAGATAAATTATATGTGGGGGAAAGCTAGGTATAACCGTATAATCAACTGGTCATAAATCGATTTGATTGCTTATAATCAATGAAATCGATTTTTTTTTTTTCAGAAGTGTTCTTAAATTCCTGTTTATTATATACGTTAATAACATAAATCTCGGGCGGAAGCAGCGAATCTAGGCACGCACCATGTCTACCGAAGCATCCAACATCGGAGCCTGCGGCTATCTTGAGCCCGCACCTCCCGCCACTTTTCTCGCACCCTCCACAATCCCATAGATCCCACCTCAGGACAACCCTCTCGGTAATATTCGTTGGATATTGCGACGACACCGGAACTGACACGGTCCAATTCTGACATTTGAACACCGAGAAGTACCAAGAAGCATAGAAATTGCCGGTACTACTGTACAGCACGTTGTTTCGTTGATCGCTGAGGCAGTCCACCCGTTCGATCCCAGGCTCCAACGATAGATCTTCGATGCAACTTGCAAACGTGTAGCTCCCGTACTCTTCCGCTAGGAAGGGCGAGCTCGAAAGCGTCAAGTTCTGAAGCCGCTTCGCCAGGCAGCTGCTCGGTTCCTTGAGCACCACGTACTGCTGCTCGTAGTTAATGAGGTCAACGACGAAGTACTGCAAGTTGGGCAACTGGAGAATCGCTTGGCCTCGGATGTTGCACGAGAGGTCGAAGCCAGGATAGCCGCATCGCTCGGGATGGAAGTCTCTTACTCGGAAAGGGAAGCGAATCTCAGGACCGTGAGGGTGACAAACTCTTACCGGACATATATCGCTGGGTTTATCGGCAGAGACATGTAGAGAGAGGCCGAGGAAGAAAGAGAAGAAGATGGCGGAGGAAGCCATGAGAGGCACATAACGGAGAGTAGCTAGGGTTGTACTTTGGAAGTTAAGGTTCTTCTTCCTCTTTTTTCTAAAGAAAGATTTCTTTCCTTTTGAAGGAGATATCATTAATATCTTACGTACCTACTCAAGGACAAGACCACAGGATGTGCCTTAGTTTATTTAGCCGGCCCAAAACGGGTGGAGTTATGTAGGTCATTAGAAAGACATAACGTTGAAACAATCAAAGGGAAAAGGCGAAACGTAACGTCCTTACTAAGGTAATAGACAATTGCATAATGCTGTTTGGTTCCATGAGGACAAGGCCCATGGAGACAATTTAGTACTGCATCTGTCTGTGAAATGTATCGTTTCATGTAGTCGATGCGGCTTACGAAGTCTTCCCAGTCGGGCTAATCGGAAGATCGCCAGGCTTCCATTGTTGCATGAGAGTTCAACTCCAGGACAGCCACGACGTTTACCTTGGACGTCCCTGAACCAAGAAGGGGAGCTGATCGGAGGTCCCGGAAGTCGACAATGCTTCCATTGTGCTTGCGTATGAATTAAGATTCTTGCCTTCGATATTGTTTTTCTTCTTTCAAGTATTCATTATTGGGATATGTTTCATACACCCCATTGATAGGAAAGCACGGAGTTCCTACTGCCCGGTGAGCGGATGAGGTTTGGGGAGCCGTCTCAACGGATTCTCAAGAGGGCAACGCTATTTGGATATTAGATGCCTTTTATAATTTGAGTCAATATTTTTTCATTGGTAGTTTAGATTTGGGCTCATAAATAACTACTTCTATTTATACTTTTTCGCTTGTAATTGAGTAATGTAACAAGAGGTGCAATGTGCTGCTAATTATAGTGAAATCTAGATATAATCATAATTCAAGGATGAATTTAGGATAAAATCTTTTGTCTTGCTTTCGTTTTATTGCTTTTACGCTTTATTTCGTTATTATTGTGCATTGAATTCTAACATTACTTTCCTTCTCCGTCTTGTCACGACCTAAAAAATAAACACGTTAATTTTCGGGCTAATGGATTATCAGGTTAATTAATTAACTAACCTAACTCGGATTCTCCCAAGTCCATACCAAATCGCAACTTAAGGTTCAAATAATTAACATGCAACGTGTTTTGAATTTGGAGTCGCCACTAATCATTTTCGGTAGGTTGATTAGAAACCTAAATAAAATAGCGGGAGAAAACTATCTTATTTCCGCGAACCGGAGATTTTGAATTCGGGGATTTGGTTACGCTAGATTACTCTAACGCCCTTTCGGTACCATTTTCATGAAAAATATTTGATTTGGCAATTTTGATGGATTTTACTTGAAATTCAAAGATGCAATTTTTTTGGTTTTTTCTTCTTTTTTATGGGGATGTAAAACATTGAACTTTGTACGATATACACCATGGATGATTTAGAAAGAAAGAAAACGCAGCCAATCACGAGTATTTACAAAAATAAATTAACATGTAATAATGCTAAATTTTGGGACACGTGACATGTCTAAAATAAACAAACAAATGTTCACACCAAACGATTACATTTTTGTAGATCGAGATGGAAAGGGTTACCTTCTATTCCACAAAATCTTACTCACGTACACGTTATGGCTTCCTTCAAGATCTCGGAGTTGGAAGAACGTGGCTATCGTCGAAAAAAGGCAAGCAGTGGCATTGTTGGATGGCGAGAGGCGAAGTACGTGCCGGGACTCGTCGAAGATGATGCTCGACTAAAACTCTTTTCTTCACTCTCAAATTTTCTCTTACGATTTTTCTCAAGAACTCTCTTTTTTCCTCTCTAAAGAATTTCTCTCACAAATTCTCTCAATTCTCTTCCACTCTAAAACTCTCTCAATTCTCTTTCACTCCCTTCCACTCTTCCTAAAAAACTCTCTCAATTCTTTTCTACTCTCTCTCTCAATTCTCTTCCACTTCCCCCTTCTAAAACTCTTCTCAAGAGCTCTCTCTTTTATAGGCAAAGTTCTTCATCCTTCATTCTTCACCTTCATTTCTTCACCTTCCATCTTCATCTTCTCTTCTTCATCTTCATTTCTTCACCTTCCATTTTCATCTTCCCTTCTTCATCTTCATTTCTTCACCTTCCATTTTCATCTTCCCTTCATTATCTTCCCTTCATCATCTTCCCTTCTTCATCTTCTTTTCATTATCTTCCCTTCATCATCTTCCCTTCTTCATCTTCTTTTGGTATTTGCAATACAGTCCCCGAAGTTCCAAGTATTTGCAATACGGTCCCTGAAATTTTAAGTATTTGCAATACAGTCCTTGAAGTTTCAAATCTTCTCGGTGTATTTTTCAATCCCGTGCCTAGTCTAGACGCATGCTAAATTAAGTGTTCTGCTTGCCCGATTATATGCCAATGCAATGTACGCTAAAAATAAATATGTGAGATGATTTTTTTATAATTTTTATGCAAAAAATAGATTAATCAAAATTTAGGCGTCAACAGCTGCCCCTCTTTGAGTGGAGGCTCGTAGAGGTTCCGCTCAAAGACAAAATTGAATCCTAAATTTTGATAGTGCAAATTATGGATGAACTTTTTTGGCGGGAGTTTTAATCCCATTTTTTTTAATGTAATGAAGTGATGCATGATATGCAAGACTGTAAATAACATGTGTCATAATTCCTCTTTTCCATGTTAGAGAAACATGCACATGGATCGCATACAAGAATACCTGTTTTACCAAATTTCTCGTAAGCTAATGGTTCTCTTAATTTCCAAGTTTCTTTTTGCGGATGCAAGGATTTTAAGGTATTTGGCCTATCTGTTATCGGAGACTTCTCCCTAATGCAAGACAGCGCAAGATATGTGTGTCGTTTGAGATCACAAGAGCTACGTCGTTGTGAGTCGAAAGAAGTGGGATCAAGTTCACAAGAGCTACGTCGTTGTGAGTTGATTAAATGTCGAAATCGCCAGTGCATATGTCTTCACGATTCGATAAAGGGGAACCAAAATCATAAGAGCTACGTCGTTATGATTTGGTTTGGATCAAAAATATGGGTGCTTATGTCTTCATGATTTGATAAAGGAGCCGAAAATCATAAGAGCTATGTCATTATGAGCCGACTAAAGGTCAAGATCACCAGTGCATATGTCTTCGTGATTCGAGATCGAAATCATAAGAGCTACGTCGTTATGATTTGATAAGATGTCAAGATCGCCAGTGCATATGTCTTCACGTCCCGAGATTGAAACCATAAGAGCTACGTCGTTATGATTTGATAAGATGTCAAGATCGCCGGTGCATATGTCTACACGACCTGACAGGAGAGGCATATTGCCCGATTTGAACAATATTTGAGAGGAGTACCACCGAATGGAATCGATAAGTACAAAAGGGGCATATTGCTCGAATTGAATCATAACAACTATCATGAGAAGAGTTGTTAATTTGAAAAGGGGTTCGAGAAAACTTACCCGGGTTCTCCAAACGATTAATCAAGGAACGAAGCGATTCTTTGTATCGTACCTGGTAGGCATTTGCCAGCAAAACTTGCTCATTCAATAATCCTTGGATGAATTTCGAGACCTTGGGAGGGAACTCGAACATCGGGAATGTATTACCTATCATAGAATGTCAGAGGTAACACACACAAACATATTCAACAATGAGTATAATGCAATCACTCATACTATGGTTCATGCATAACCATTCTGTCAAGTTTGCATTACCAATTTTGTCCAGGGAGGTTCTCACATTACGAATACCTCGAATGTGAGCTGAATGGGGGGACTTCGATCCGAAAGGGCTTTCTCTCACTCTCGAGAAAAGCTATTTATCCTGTCTGCAGGATTCAAGAGAAATCACTCAATCTTTCCATCATCGCATTCGATAAGGATCCAAGTAATCTCGCAATTGATACGACCGAGTCGATCCGGGAGGTCTTGATTAGGACCGTAATGAGAGCTAGGTCAAAGGTTTACAAAGGGGACTCCAGTTGAGTCAAGGTTGCTTGAAATGAATTTCTTCATCATTTGCTCCGGATTTACAAGTCAAGAATCCTGCAAAAATGAGAGAGAAATAATCTTGCTCGAACTTCTTCGAGTGATGCTTAAAATCATTTAACTCTACGTTAACTCAAGTGCCCTAATCGGAAGAGACTTTGGAGGGTTATAACGTAGGCTAGGATTGGGGACCGAGGAACGAAAAGGTTCGTTTTGGCTCAGAAATTAAATGAGAAGGGGCTTGACGTTGGTGATCATCGCCGACTAGTCACCGATCTTGGTCTTCTGGAAATGTCTTGAGAAAGAATACCATCATTGAATGAGGGATGGTAGTTTTCTACTGAAAATTGCACTTTACAAACTGATTTCTTGGGGAGTCTTCTTCATAACAAGTGTCTGTCAAGGATTTGCAAGAGACACAATGCAAACATGTACATGGAATTTACAACTTAACATGCAAAAATGTACATTCAAAATTCAGAAGTACTTTACAAATGAATGTGCATTGGCCTTACTTTTGGTAGGCACTTTGCTTTTCATATGCTTGAAATTTTCATATGAGATCGGCCTTTGCTTTTCTTACTCCCGACTCTCATTTTTCTTTTTTTCTTCTTTTTTTCGAGAAAAGATTTCTTTTCCTTTTTCTTTGAGAGCCCTTCGACATCTCTTTATTTTGCTTTTTTTTTTTTTTTTTTTTTTTTTTTTTTAGAGCGGGCCCTTCTCCTTTAAGCTGAGTTTGCCTCTCCTTTTTTTTTTACAATCCCATGACTTTGAACCAGGAATTACAACAAGCATAATGATCATTCGGGAATTCTCTGTTGACTCGACCATCTCCAATTCTAATCCTTGGGAAAATGCTATCTTCGCCTTTGGAATGAGCAAATGATCACCAACGGGGGTTTAAGAAATGAATTTGCAGGCTCAAGTGGGCTATGCAAAGAATGAAGTGTATAGGATAGAGAAGTGAATGCTCTTCATCATCCTAAGGCACTTGAATTAAAATTCGAGTATAAATGCAAAGAAACACCCGAAGATTAATGTTAGTCCGAGCAAGAAAATTTCTAACCATTTACCTCGTGTTCTTGCTAGAATTAAATCGTCTGGACCCCGATGTGGGGTGGTTCTTGACAGGGGTAAAGAAATGAAACCACCGCTCAAAAGGGGTAATCAATGGATCACCCGTAGTGTTTGGGATAGAGAACTGAATGCCTCTGTCATTTCGGCTATCGTACCTTTCGCGAGAAAACTCTTTACCTCGGGAATGCGGAATTTTGCCACCGTTCATCTCGCCTGAAAAAATTGGACGTGTTTGGGAAAGGATTGCCTTTCATCATCCCGCCCTGCCCCATTCCATACATTCGATGTATCTTATGTAGTTCATATTCCTTATTCGAGTTGGTAAATTAAACATGAGGAACAGTCATGCGCAAACTTTGCAATGTATGAGTGTTTTTGAGCATATAAAATGCAACAACTTTTTATCTTGGTGGACAGAATTCGCAAGCACATAAGAAACTTCTTAGGGGCGTGGATCGCGAGTTGCCCCTGCTCATGCAAATGAGTTGCAAAAACTTCATTATCCGGTTCGAGACATGAGATTGTCAAAGGCTTCGGGAATTTCTTATTTCATTAATTTTTCGGGGAGAATGGATACTTCCCTATCCGGAAAGGCGGTGACCCCTGTAAAAATCAAAAGGGAAAGCATCAATGTACGTTCTCATGTCCTAAACGAGTTGAAACGATACCGCTTTACCCTTGTACGAATTTCTTGTGAACTTTGAATTGAAAAGATCAACTCATCTGGATCGGATTGTATGGCCGGGATGTTATCTCTCCGGTTTTGTAACCATCCGGGCTGAGCTTCAATCGGTCATTGAACTGCGAAGCAAAAAGGTTTTTATTAATCTTTGTACATTGATGCCAAATCCCGGGATCGAACCCGGAACGCCTCGGACCACTGTCATTCCCCCAACCACTAGGTCGTGGTGATGTTGGCGTCCACGGTTGGTTCGCTTTTTGCTATATTGTTCTCAAAACAGGTTGGCAATCTCCTGTCGAGAATGAAATAAGCTTAAATCGGAGTTTGAAATGATTGAGAGCCAATTGGGACGATACGGAGTTACCCATCTTTGAGTCCGCTTGGCCTTTTACTCGTATTCTCCCAAGTAAGGCTATTCGGAATCTCTCTTTACGGGCGTTCAGGGGCGTCGTCCACAAATTGATTTGCTATAGGCCTAGCTTAGTAAGGAACTTACGCATTTGACAAGAGATGAGAAAATTCGTCCTTTAACTCTAGGCAAATTCTAGACAGGTTAGAAAGTAAAAAATATCCCACGTAGGGGAACTATACATGGAATTAAAGGAATATTCATGCGAGATTAGTTCCACCTCTCTTGCTGGCCACTTCAACGATCAACCGATTCTGTCTTGGACTAAACACCAACAATCGTTGTTTGAAGACCCATAATAACTTGCTTCGGATCACGGCTACGGAGGTCCTTCATTTCCAAACAGGCTCATCAAGGTAGCAAGCTCATCATCAAAGTAATCTTCTGATTTTTCGAGCAATTGATACTCGAATTGGGCATTGTTACTTGCTAACACCGGTGACAGATTCTTGTGAGCAGTCTGACTCCTTAAGCTTGAGCCTCCGTCGTTGCTCGGGAACTTGTAGGGATGATCAACTGCGGTGCGCTACTAGAACCACCAGCGGAAGGTTGGTATGACTTGTATTCTTGATTGGGAAGTGGCCGGGTACCTTTTGCTCTGTAGATTTTCCCGGAATTGATCTTCCAGCCAACTCTGGTCCGGTCGCCTTGGTCCCAAGCTGCATCGTGCTTCCTCGCCTTATCTCTAACCCTTTGAAGGTGATTTGTGACACTTTGCATGGTGAGTCCGTCTATATTCATCATTTTATGTACAGCCCGGTGGTCGTCTTGAATTGATTCCTAGGCTGTCGAACCGCCTCAATGAATATAGAATGAAGCTTGGCGGACCAAAGGGGCCTTTTCTTTTGGACAAAATCGTCGTCGTCGCCTTGGTCGTGGTTTTTTTGTACAAGTAATTGCTTCCTTACAGCATGCTGCCAAATGTTTTGGAGCACTTGAACGCAGCCGGCTCTCGCGGGACGTCTCGAGCACCATGCGATATGGCCCTCGTTATGAACTGCTGATCATTACTTGCTGATACTACGATGACCTGTATGTCCAACTCGGAATCAATGATCTTTAAGAGACTGAAACCGTCCATGTCGATCCCTACGACGGCTGTGACGACGATGTCAAAATCATATTTGTACTGCCTCGGTACTTGTAAGGCATCCGTTGCTTTCGCATTAGCAAAAACCCCGTACATGCAACTTCTCAAAGATAGCAACGAGGATTGAGAGGGAAACGGGGTTGCCATCAATGACCATGACTCGCGAGATCTTCGGGATAGGAAGGTTCCCATACTTCCGCTTGGAATGAACGTGTTTTTCTTTTAAAACCTTCCATATGTAGATCAAAAATGGTTGTTTCGACCGGAGACCGAGCTTTAGATGTTCTCGGACTTGCAAAACAATCTGTCCGAAAATCACAAAAGTGATGGTGGTCTTTCGTGACGAGTTCTGGTGGTCATTTATAAACTTTTTCTGATCCGTTAGTCTCGCATATAGGTTCTCGCTTTTTCTACGAAAGAGGACAACTTTTTCTCTCCTTTCCGGTCTTAGTGCCTTGGATCCATTTCGTAATAACTCTTGCCTCTCACTCAATCTGTCATCTTTTTCCTTTTCTGATATGTAGGAGCCCTCAAATCTTTTCGCTTTCTCTATGAACGAGGCGCTTATTTCTTTCCTCGGATCTTTTCGGTTCCCCCTACGAACGAGGCAGTTATTTCCTTCCTCAAATCTTTTCACTTCCTCCCGAGGCGCTTATTTCCTCGAATCTTTTTGCTTTCTCTAATAACGAGGCAGCTATTTTTTTCTCAAATCTTTTTGCATCTATCTATGTGAAGGCTTTTAATGCTTTTCCTTTCGGCGTTCAGTCAAATCTGACAAAGAATTCACGCATTTAAGCATGATGATATTTGCGGATAGTACTGTTCTTTGCCCCTTGATTAACTCTAGGCGTAAAAGGAAGAATGTCTCACATGGGGACTTTGTAACAAACAGTACATTCATTCACGCATGTCTCTACTTCTCTTGAGAATTCATAAGGGCTAGCTAGTAATGCTCAAAAGAGTGATATTTTGAAAGCCCATAATAAAAACTCAAGCTTCATGTAGGCTACTGATTCGGAGTTTCATCGGTGTTGAATTGGCCGATCGTGACATCAGGGAAACTCCAATTGTAGTGATGCATGTCACTTCCCTCGAAGGGCATCGGTTACGCCTCCGCAAGGCCGACTTTTCGGGATGTATCCCCAACGAAATCCGATTGTGCGAGAACTTGCTCGGGAGGATGAATCGATAAATGAGCATTTTCAATGCTCGGATGTGGCTCATCAAGGAACATGCCACCAAAGGTGATGGGGTTGCTGCAGACATGGCAAATAGCGATGTTAAGAGCATCCCTATACCTCTTGATCTCTGCTCGAAGCTCTTCATTTTCTTCCTTTAGAGACGCAAGTTCATGACTTTCACTTCGAACCTTCACTCGGGCCCGCTTGTTTTGAAACCAAAACCTGACCTTCAAGGGCTCCATTCCTAGCTTCCGGCTCAACTCATTTTTTTCGTTTCCCGTTCACGTAAGGGCACTCCTTAAAGGCAGCTTCGAGCTCTTTGATTTGATGTTTTCTTTTCGGGGTTGACTACGGCTGCTGCTTGCTGCTATTGTTGTTGCTTGTTATCGAGATCTTGAACTTCACCGCCAAGGGAGTTGGGTTTTACGGCTTCTTGGCCTGGATCCGCCTCGAAATTCAGCAGTTCATTCTCGGGGATGTCTAGGTTGGTTGCCTCCGGTAAGTGCTTGGTAGCCTCCAAACATGTTGGATTGAAATACTTCTTACTTGCCTTTTGTTCACTCTACTCTCCGCTGTATGCTTACTCTCTCCAAATTCTTCCGAGTAAACATGCATGTTCCAGAGCCTCCCTTTTAACGTGGATGAAAACCACTAAGCTAGTGCTTCTCCCAAGATTTCGTGTTTCCCGCTCTGTCTTCTTCATTTCCTTCTAACATGGTGGGACCCTCAAATCTTTTCTGCAGTATGCTTGTCCCTCTTTTAATATGGCGGAACCTTTAAGTCATTTCGCAACTTTTTCGAATTCGTGAGCCTCGAGATGGTAGATCCGTGATTCACGGACGAAACGTCCGTAGTTTCACCCGGATAATTAACTCGGCCCCCACAATAATTATTGCTATGACTTTTCCTGCCCTTTAAATTAGGATTTAACGCCGAGACGATTATCGCTTTCATATCTTCATCTCCAACCTTCTAAGCACTCTTTCGCATCCATTCTTTTCGGTTGCTTCAACAACAATGGCCTCCCTCCCCGCACACGTCTTCTCGGCTGAGGTTTTGGCCAAATGGGAGAAACTTTATAATCTCCTAGGCCAGGGCTACTCTTATATAGCCAACCATCCGGAGGTCGAAACTGAAATTCGTCTTATGTTTAGGGATATGGACATTACTTCTATTCAAGGTACCAAGTTAGAAGAGGAATATAGGATCTTCCCTACCCTCTTCACTAACTTCCTGGAGGCTTACAATCACGCTCATCAAGATGTTACTTTGGCCTATCTTGTGAGGGCACGCTATCGGGATCGGACAGATAACTTGGTGTTGGCAAGTCTTGTAGCCGACAATTATAAGAAGGCCCTTGACTACGGTAATGATCAAGTCTCCTTGCTGGTTCGTGAGAGGAGAAACTTGGTGGAACGTTTGGCCATGTCTCGGACCATCTTTGAGCGTGATCCGCTCAATATTGTTTTGAAATTCCAATGCACATGGCTGGAAGAAAGGATGGACGATCCGACCCTGGATATAGCCCGCGGGAGAATGCCGATCCATGACTTGGAATCTGCTGTCGAGTATCACGAGGACAAGGTAGCCGAGCTTAAAGAGAAATGTGAGCTCCTCCTCTTTAAGCTGGCGGATCTTGATTCTCGAAGCGATCGGTGTAGGCGGAGCATCAATTGTATGGAGGACCAGTTAAGCTCCTTTGTGATGCTCATTAGGGCTCGGTTTGGCTTTACGTTCCCACCCCGATGATCTATTTGTAAGGCTTTCTGATGGATGAAACGAATGCAAGTTTTTACTGATTTCATCTTGGTCATCATATTTTTTCGCAAGATAACCCCTTTTACTCTGTGAATATGTAAATCTCACGCTACCGATGGCTGATTCAATTGGGCCGGAGAGACCCCCCCATTCGAAACGATCTCTCAAAGAAAATTGGTAGCGATGAAACAAACGAATGCCCAAATGTGAACAACTTGTGAATCAGTATAAATATTATAACTCGATTATGAAAACATCGAGTAAATCAAGTATAATATTTCTTTACGTAGTCGAATTCACTGGGTTGGTAAATACACGACCATCCATCTCGGCCAGAATCAAAGCACCACCAGGGAGCACCTTCTTTACTATATATGGACCACCATAGTTTGGAGCAAACTTCCCTTCCGGGAGTGGGACTATTGGCAACAATTTTCGCAAGACCAGGTCATTGATCCGAAAATATCGAGGCCGAACTTTTTTGTTGAATGATTTAGCAACCCTCTGCTGATAACACTGGCCATGACATACAGCCTTAAGTCTCTTTTCGTCGATTAGATTCAATTGGGCCGTCCTCTGCTGGATCCATTCGGCTTGACTCAACTTAGCTTGAGACAATATACGTAACGAAGGAATTTCCACTTCAATTGGTAGAACAGCCTCCATTCCATATACTAGAGAATACGGGGTTGCTCCCGTAGATGTCCGGATCGAGGTCCGATATGCCATAAGCGCAAATGGCAACCTCTCATGCCAATCGCGATAATTTTCAGCCGTCTTTGCTAAGATTTTCTTAATATTCTTATTGGCGGCTTCTACCGCTCCATTCATCTGAGGACGATATGGGGAAGAGTTCAGATGCTTGATCTTGAATTCCTTGAACAATTCGTCCATTAGCTTGTTGTTCAAGTTTGAGCCATTGTCGGTGATTATGGCTTCAGGTGAACCATATCGAGCGATGATATCTCGACGGATAAATTTCACGATATTTCGTCTTGTGACCGCTAAATAGGATGCGGCTTCGATCCATTTAGAGAAATAGTCAATTGCTACCAAGATGAATCGATGCCCATTGGATGCTTTAGGATTGATAGGGCCAATAACATCAATGCCCCACATAGAAAACGGCCATGGTTCGGATAACCGATGCAACTCATTCGGAGGGACATTAATCTTGTCACCATGAATCTGACATTTGTGACAACTCCGGACATGCTGAATACAATCTCTTTCGAGCGTGAGCCAATAATAACCCAACCTCATGACCTTCTTAGCTAACATGTGGCCATTCATGTGTGGACCACAGATCCCTTCATGCACTTCCATCATCAGACGAACTCGCCCGGTTGAATCAACGCATCTTAGCGGGACGTAATCGAATGATCGCTTGTATAAATTTTCTCCGTTTAAGAAGAACTTTGAAGCCATCTTCCTTATGTACTTTTGGTCGGATACGGTACTTTCTTTAGGGAACCGCTGCTTCTGAATATAAGTTTTGATGTCATGGTACCACGGCTTACTATCGGGTTCATCGATCACGGCCATACAATATGCCGGCTTTTTTAATACCTCGATTTTCAGTGGGTCAACCTCAAGTCCATTGGCGATTTGTAACATTGAAGACAAGGTAGCCAATGCATCGGCGAATCGATTATGAGTCCTGGACAGATACTCAAATGAGATATCCTCAAATTCATCCACCAGTTTATCCAGATACTCATGGTAGGGTAGCAATTTAGCATCTCTCGTCTTCCACTTTCCAACAGTCTGAAGGATAATCAGAGCGGAATCTCCGAACACCTTGAGTCGGGCTATCCCCATTTCAATCGCAGCCTGCAGACCGAGGATGCATGCCTCATATTCCGCTATATTATTTGTGCAAGGGAATACCAATTTTGCGGCCACAGGATAATGCTGACCACTTGGAGATATCGGAACCGCGCCCGTGCCCGATCCCGATAAATTGACAGCTCCGTCAAAATACATAGTCCAGATGTAATCTTCCACCGACATGATCCGATCCTCGGAATAATAGGCATCATCATCTCGCCCCGGATTTTCAGCTAGGACATCCGCTATAGCCCGTCCCTTGATTGACTTTTGGGACAAATATTGAACATCAAATTCGGAGATGAGGATGCGCCATTTGGCAAGTCTACCAATCAAGGCGGGTTGATTAAGCAAGTATTTGATAGGATCGCACTCTGTCACCAGAAGTACCTGGTAATGCAAGGTATATTGCCGAAGCCCGTGCAGTACCCCGGACTAACGCCGCACATGTTTTTCTCCGCTTCGGTGTACTTCATTTTACGAAGCGGTGAATTTCTTGCTCGAGATAATAAATGGCTCGTTCTTTTCTATCCTCCTGCCTCTCTTGTGCTAACATAGCACCCAAAGACTCACTAAGGATTGTGAGGTAGAGGATTAAAGGTTGCCCGGTGTTGGAGGAATAAGCACGGGTGGACTCATGAGATGCTGCTTCAGTTTCCCAAAAGCTTCTTCACATTCGCTATCCCATTGGATTAGCGCATTCTTCTTTAACAGCTTGAGGAATGGCTTAGCGGTTTCTGATAACCGAGAGATGAATCGAGCAATATAGTTTAGCCTGCCCATCGGACTTCGAACTTCTTTAACCGTCGTCGGCGGCTTAAGCTCACGAATAGCCTTGACTTTAGAAGGGTCGACTTCAATACCCTTATTGCTTACCACGAATCCGAGCAGCTTGCCCGAGCTGGTCCCAAAGACACACTTGGCGGGGTTGAGGCGTAACTTGTACTTTCGGAGTCTATCGAACAATTTCTTGAGCGTTTCGACATGATCTTCTCCATGCCTTGTTTTTGCTATCATGTCATCAACGTAAACCTCAATCTCATTATGCATCATGTCGTGGAAAAGGGCAACCATGGCTCGTTGGTAAGTAGCTCCAGCATTTCTGAGACCGAACGGCATCACCCGGTAATGAAACATTCCCCATGGTGTGGTGAAAGTGGTTTTCAACTTGTCATTGACATTCATCGGAATCCGATTGTACCCGGAGAAACCATCCATGAATGAAAACAATTCAAATCCTGCATGATCTTGTCAACAAGTACGTCGATATGCGGGAGGGGAAAATCATCTTTAGGACTGGCCTTATTCAAATCTCGATAATCGACACGGACCCGAATACGCCCATCCTTCTTCATGACTCGGGACTATATTGGCAACCCAATCGAATATTACGTAGTCTCAAGGAATCCGACGTCAAGCGACTTCATGACCTCCTCTTTGATCTTTCGGACCAGTGCCGTCCGGCCCTCCTTGACTTTTGCACCACCGGCTTAGCCGAAGGATCTATCGGCAAACAATGTTCGACAATGGAACGGTCAAGACCGGGCATATCCTGCATAGGACCAAGGCGAAAATATCCTGGTAATCCTTCGGGAGCTTAGTCAAGCGCTCGGTCATCTCTTTGGAAAGGTTTGCCCCGATCTTAACTTCTTTAGGGTTTTCTGCATCGCCTAGGTTGACCGAGACAGTTTGTTCACCGGTCAAGGGCTTGATCTCCTCATGTCGTTCGAAATCCCGACGAATTTCCTCATAACTGATTTGCACTCATCTAGGTCGTATACTTCGAATCCACTAGATTTCCCTCCTCATGTATCCCCCTGAAACATAAAGTAACAAAATCAGAAAAACAAACAAGGTTTAATTGCGGTTTTTTTTTTTTTTTTTTTTTTTTTTTGAAGAACTTTATTTATTTATTTTTTGTTATTATTTTTTTTCAAAACCGTGGGACATGAATTCTTGAAGAAGCCCAACCCTCGGTTCTTACCATGATGACAAACTTGTTGGTCGTTGGTTATCGTCATCGGGTTGGTTTGGGATACTTCAACAAGATTCGAAAAATAGTGCAATTTTATTGATATGAAATTACATCTTCTAGGAAAAAATTCAAGAGTGCAACACATAATAGAAATCCCAATGTGACCCAAAACCTAAAGGAAACAGAAAAGGTCCCACGCAGGGGATTGCATAAACATAAAGATGTTACTCTGAATCTAAACCCTCCAGTGGATCATCACATATGGCATTGACGAATGATTTGGAAGGTTTAGGTGCTGGGTAAGGTTCCTCTTCATGCGCTCCGTCTTCGGATATAGCAGCAATGGTTACATCGTCAAAACAACCAGCGATATCGAAGACTCCTTCATCTTCTTCGGACCCTATGGGTTCAACTGGAATACCTCGATCCTTCGGTGTGTTGGGGAACACAATCCCCAAGTCTTCTTCGAATTGGGTCAAATTATCGTAACCTCCAACCACTCCGGTGATCGGAAAGTGGTATATAGAGGTGGGGGTAAAGGGATCGCATGCCTCGCTACCGCGACCCATTACGCCTCTTTTATGTCCACGTCCTCGACATCCCGGACCGGCTGTATGAGATTGGCCTTTGGGTTCAATTGGGGTGCGAATCCCTTGGCCATGTCGACCTAAACCCATACCGGGTTTGAAGTCATTGCCAACCATTATCTTAGCCACCATAAGAGAAGTGGCTGATATTTCGAACCGGCAAAGGACTTTCCGGTGATGCATGGATAGTGTGTACTATCTCAAAAGCGTGGTAGGAATCTTCTTCAACATGAGTCGGCTCGATGTAAGGGATGGCCGTCTCATTGAAAATCTGGTGATCTTCCTCCCCATGGATCACCAACCACGTTCGACCACGAACTTAATTTTTCGATGAAGGCTTGATGGGACAGCTCCGGCATTATGAATCCAAGGTCGGCCTAAGAGAAGGTTAAAGGCCGAAGGAATATCTAATACCTGGAAGAGAATGTCAAACAAAGAAGGCCCGATCTGAATCTCCAAGTTGATCCGCCCAAAGACATCTTTCTTTACGCCATCGAATGAGCGGACGGAAGTCTTGGCCGTCCGCAACCCGGCCAGGTCGATTCCAAGACGATTCAATGTGGCTAATGGGCAAATATTTAGTGCCGACCCGTTGTCAATAAGTACCCGAGCTACGTGAGTTTGCTTATGTTTGACTGTTATGTGCAAAGCTTTGTTATGACCTCGCCCTTCAAGAGGAATCTCATCGTCGCCGAATGCAACTCCGATCCTTTAGGAAGGATCGTCCCCACAAAGTTCTCTAGTTTGTCATGTTCAACATTCTCGGGTACGTGAATTTCGCCGAGTACCTTCATCAAGGACTCCCGATGCTTCTCGGATGGATTGTAGAAGTTCGAGTAGGGATACCTGAGCCGGTGACTTCCGCAATCGGTCGACAACGCCTGTACTCACTCGCCTTGATTACAGCCAAGAATTCCTTAGCATCTTTCTCGGTGACTTGTTTAGTCGGTTGGTCATCACTATAAGCGCGTCCCGATCTTGTTATCGTGGCAAGATCGTAGGACCAAGGAACCGCCTTGTCATTAGCGTACGGAAAAGGCTGAGGCGAGGCAATGACTATTCCAAGTTCGTCATCCGCTACATCTTCCAAGGCGGGCATGTCTGCTACCTCCGGGTCATTTTTGATCAAGTTAGTCATATCAGCATCTTCCACCCGAGACTCTTGAAAAGTCCCGGGTTGGGTCAAAGCTGCAAGCTCCCGATCCTAGTCAATGACAATCTGGGATATAGTGGCCACTGTCCCGGTTTGACTTGCCCGGACTATGAATCCATTCTTCATGAGAGCGGAGACCTTTTCCTTCAATCGATCGAGTGATATCGGTTCACCGACCTCATAATATCCTGCCCTGATTAGAGCATTGAGAACATCGGCTACTTCAACTTTAACAGCACCAACCTGTCTAATCCCCCGCCCGAATATAGCATTAACTTTACTTGAATGATCGGCAAAGGATTATTCGGACATTCGGCGGTTTGTTGCCTTGAAACGAGAATGCCTTAGAATCAAGAAGATCTTGAATCCGATGCTTCAACACGAAACATTGTCGGTGTCATGTCCAGGCTCCCCGCGGTGGTAATCACATTTCTTTGATGGATCATATCTTGGCGAGCTCGTGTTACCGGATCGTAGAGGCTCGTAAGTCGCAAACCTCTCTTACGTAGAACCGCGAGTACTGTGACGGGGTTCCCGGTAGAGGAGTAAACCGCCGAGGGGGCCGTTGATTCCCTCTTTGTCGTTGCACGCCGAAATTAGCCTCGCTGCTGATTAGGAATCTGCACAACCGGCGTCCGGGTCATGGGTTTCGGCTGTAGGTCATGTTAACTCGTGGAGCCGGTTCCTTATCTTTCCTTACCGCAAACCTCTTAGTCATCGTGGTGACATCATCGTACCAACCTTTCTTCATACCGTTTTCAATTTCTTCAGCCATTGCGATGAGATGGCTGAATGACGTAGCAACGGATCCCGCAATTCGGGGTTTTCATAATTCGCGGCGAGTGGAAACAAACAACTTCATGAGCTCCCTTTCCGGGAGGGACCGGTTTCAGTTGAGATGCCACGTTCCTCCACCCGGTGGCATCTTGCTTGATTGTTTCTCCTTTCTTCATCTCAAGCTGTTCAAGATCTTCTCTCGGTGGTGAGTACGTCCAAGTTAAAGCTAAAATGTTTGATGAAAGCATTAGCTGCCTTCTCCCAATCATCCATCCGATAGATCTCGTAGTCCGTATACCACCTCATGGCAGCTTCTTTTAAACTAGCCTGGAAAGTTTGGACCATTAGAGGGCCATTGGTCGCATGCTTGTTCATTCTTGCCCGGTACATCCGAACGTGCTGAACCGGGTTGGAAGTTCCATCATACTTCTCAAAGTCGGGCATCTTGAACTTCTCCGCACCGTGACCTTTGAAAAGACAGACAAGTCAATCGGGGTATGTTGTGAGTCCCCTCAACCTCTCGGATCCTCTGTTCCATTTGGGCCAACCGCTTGGCCGTATCACCATTCAACCCGGGGGCCACGGGGCTGGCTTGAGGGATTGGGACTACGGGCGGCGTGCTCGTGCTCGCGCTCACGCTTGTGAAGATCACATCTTCTAGCGGCATTGTCGATAGGGAGCGGTTTCCGGGGCTTTACCGGAGTTGTCCATAGGAGGAAATGGAGCAGGAATGGTTAGCGGTGGGCTGGTGGTGGATGATTGAAGTTTGGCGGCGAAGGCAGCCATCATTTCTTCCATCTTTCGGGACATCATCCCTTCAAGCGCTCGGTCAAGGAGCCAAGTTTCTCGTCTAGGGCAGACCGACGGTGGCGTTGATGTCGGCCATCTTCCTCGCGATCGATCGAGTAATATGTGGAGGATCCGTGATAAATTACCCGTACGTAGTAATAAACGCAAAATGAGTACAGAGAGCAAGAATATCGAGCCGGTCCATGGCATCCTTCTAGACTCAAACGAACAAAGTGATTATAACCAAAGGATTGAAACATGTAATTTTCAGTTTGTCCGCTTTTACGAAAAAATCCGTATCAATTTGCGCGTTGATCAAAACATGTCCAAATTTTACGAGCTTATAGTTGAGAAGATGATGAACAACTTTTATGTTGGCCAATCGGATTAGAAATGCACGGATCAAAGCAGTTTAATGTGTCTTTCCAAAAATCACGTTCAGAAAACTATTATAACCGCATGTTGTTGAAAAAACGAAGGGCCATATTAAATTATGAATTTAATTCTGAAATTTTGTAAGACATTAGTTCAAACATAGGTCTACAACTTTCGTGTTTGGCACTTACTCAAAACTCGATCATAGAATTTAGTAAAAATCGTACAACAGGAACAAGCCAAATCGGAATTGAGGACAACCGATGAAATTGTAAAAACTACATAAGCAAAGTGTGAAATTGGAAATAAGACGATGAGATTCCTAAACAATCAACCTATGAAAGTAAATACATGACTCAATTTAAGCAAACCAAGAAATCAAACGGTTTTTCTTTTTTTAGAGGCCACGTGATCTATAGACGAATGGGCCTTCAAGGCGCGCCGCAATCGTGCATTCTCCTTTGCCAAAGCATCTCGCCTTTTCTTGGGCCTTCATCGCCTTCTCTTCGCTGGCTTTGAGTTGAGCTTGACGGGTATGCTGCATTGTCACGATCGGGATCTTCGGGAGTATCTCAGCAGGGATGGCATGAAACTGAATATACCGAGTTGTGGCAAAGTGACTCCTCATTTTTCCGGTGAGCTCCTCTATGGGCCAAATCAGCTTCTGATTAGAACACTCCCGCCAAGCCTCGTAATGACGTCTCGGTTCCGCTCGTAGTTCTCGTCCTTCTCAAATTGAACTTGGAATTCGTTGGGCCCAAGTGAAGGCGGGATATCTCCGTAACCCGAAATTGTCGTGTAACCCGAAGAGGCCGATAGCTGGTTGCTCCATAAATGCCCATCAAAGGCACGGGTTTCGGTCGCCATGGCACAATCGAGCTTCTACCACTCGGAACCATACAGCTTGCCAAAGGAAAATCTTAGGATTTGGATTCTCGAATAAATGGACCCACTGCGTATAGTGCAAGTTTTTAGTTCGATCCCGTATTTGTTTAAATCTTAAAATAGGGTTGTTAGTCATACCCATTTCAAATACGATCATGTTTTCCCGAATTGAGAAAGGTGTGAGAAAAACCAGATTTGTAAAAGCTCAATTGGGGCTCGAAAAGTCTTATCTTTTTCTTTCTTGTTTTCTTTTTTGGAATGAGCGAAACCTGTTAGTGAAATGAAAGTTTCAGCAAGGATGGTGTTTACAAAATTGACCCCACCACAAACTTGTTTTACCGTCCATGCTATCACGGGATCTATAGCGTTCTGACGGAATGGAAAAATGATAAGTCCAAAAAAGGTTAAGATAAAAATCTTAGATCTCATGAGGTCGGAGTTATTTTCAAAACATTCAATGAGGAAAGATAATGGGCATGCCCGTAGTTACCCTTGAGCACTTTTTCAATTTCTTTTTAGTCGAACCCAAAAATTCAGCAAGCACTACCACCGGATCTACCCGAA
Source organism: Rhodamnia argentea (assembly GCF_020921035.1). Taxonomy (NCBI): domain Eukaryota; kingdom Viridiplantae; phylum Streptophyta; class Magnoliopsida; order Myrtales; family Myrtaceae; genus Rhodamnia; species Rhodamnia argentea. The sequence continues at coordinate 32,949,925 of NC_063152.1, forward strand.
TAGGTGGTTCAACCACATCCAACTCAATTGATTTTCCGATGGCAACATGTATTCTTCCGGAGTGGGTGTGAGCTCAAACTTACCTCCGAACACAAACGTGGTCGTCTCGGGGCACCAAAAATGAGCAAGTGCTTGCATGATCCCGCTTTGAACATCAATCTCAAGAATTGGCAACATGAACCCGATACGCTTGAGCACGTACTGCTGGCCATCCGGTTTCAACTTACCCCATAGCTTCTTGAGCTCTAGCTTTGGAGTAGGCACGAAACGGATATCGTTGCGACCCATTCGTATATAGATCACGTGCCAATTAAATCAACCTAAACCATGGACCAGCCCAAAATAAAAATGAGATAACAGGGCATAAGAGACAAGAAATTACCGCTCGTAGGAAAAAAATGTCAATCACAAAGACATGCACATGAAGTGTGGATTCAGATTTTAGTTCTTTTAGCAAAATGAAATGAAAGACGAACGACATGTCGCAGCCTCGCGTACGTTCATCATGACTAGTTGCTGCCTTGCATACATAGTCACGACTAGTCGGGTCCAATCATCTCGGCTTGGTTCGGTCGACAAGAGCAACTCTCATGCATCATAGCCTTACGTGCATGAGAATAACTCTTGAGCCATTTTTTGAAGAATTCGGGATCCAAGCGGGATAACCTTTAGCGAAGCCTTACCGCCAAGGTTAAAGAACCACATAAATACCATCCTCGAAACTATCGGGTGACCCGGGTTCGGTCACAAGTCAAGGTGGTGTAGTGCAATTATATAGAGGCATGCACGACATTTTAAAAGCAATCAGCACTCCGATAGTTCAAAAATTAAAATTCTCATCACCAAGCTCGCAAAACAGAGGTTAGCCACGGACTCCTCCCCTTATAACTCCCTTTCCCGCAAAACCATTTAACACCTAAGGATTAAAATTCAAAAAAGATTGCCGGATCAAGTGATTTTATTTTTCATGAAATTATTCTGGCCTAAGTCCTCTTTAGTCCCCAGTGAGTCGCTAAGTCATCACGACCTAAAAATAAACACGTTAATTTTCGGGCTAATGGATTATCAGGTTAATTAATTAACTAACCTAACTCGGATTCTCCCAAGTCCATACCAAATCGCAACTTAAGGTTCAAATAATTAACATGCAACGTGTTTTGAATTTGGAGTCGCCACTAATCATTTTCGGTAGGTTGATTAGAAACCTAAATAAAATAGCGGGAGAAAACTATCTTATTTCCGCGAACCGGAGATTTTGAATTCGGGGATTTGGTTACGCTAGATTACTCTAACGCCCTTTCGGTACCATTTTCATGAAAAATATTTGATTTGGCAATTTTGATGGATTTTACTTGAAATTCAAAGATGCAATTTTTTTGGTTTTTTCTTCTTTTTTATGGGGATGTAAAACATTGAACTTTGTACGATATACACCATGGATGATTTAGAAAGAAAGAAAACGCAGCCAATCACGAGTATTTACAAAAATAAATTAACATGTAATAATGCTAAATTTTGGGACACGTGACATGTCTAAAATAAACAAACAAATGTTCACACCAAACGATTACATTTTTGTAGATCGAGATGGAAAGGGTTACCTTCTATTCCACAAAATCTTACTCACGTACACGTTATGGCTTCCTTCAAGATCTCGGAGTTGGAAGAACGTGGCTATCGTCGAAAAAAGGCAAGCAGTGGCATTGTTGGATGGCGAGAGGCGAAGTACGTGCCGGGACTCGTCGAAGATGATGCTCGACTAAAACTCTTTTCTTCACTCTCAAATTTTCTCTTACGATTTTTCTCAAGAACTCTCTTTTTTCCTCTCTAAAGAATTTCTCTCACAAATTCTCTCAATTCTCTTCCACTCTAAAACTCTCTCAATTCTCTTTCACTCCCTTCCACTCTTCCTAAAAAACTCTCTCAATTCTTTTCTACTCTCTCTCTCAATTCTCTTCCACTTCCCCCTTCTAAAACTCTTCTCAAGAGCTCTCTCTTTTATAGGCAAAGTTCTTCATCCTTCATTCTTCACCTTCATTTCTTCACCTTCCATCTTCATCTTCTCTTCTTCATCTTCATTTCTTCACCTTCCATTTTCATCTTCCCTTCTTCATCTTCATTTCTTCACCTTCCATTTTCATCTTCCCTTCATTATCTTCCCTTCATCATCTTCCCTTCTTCATCTTCTTTTCATTATCTTCCCTTCATCATCTTCCCTTCTTCATCTTCTTTTGGTATTTGCAATACGAGTCCCCGAAGTTCCAAGTATTTGCAATACGATCCCCGAAATTTTAAGTATTTGCAATACAGTCCTTGAAGTTTCAAATCTTCTCGGTGTATTTTTCAATCCCGTGCCTAGTCTAGACGCATGCTAAATTAAGTGTTCTCGCTTGCCCGATTATATGCCAATGCAATGTACGCTAAAAATAAATATGTGAGATGATTTTTTTATAATTTTTATGCAAAAAATAGATTAATCAAAATTTAGGCGTCAACACTGCCCCTCTTTGAGTGGAGGCTCGTAGAGGTTCCGCTCAAAGACAAAATTGAATCCTAAATTTTGATAGTGCAAATTATGGATGAACTTTTTTGGCGGGAGTTTTAATCCCATTTTTTTTAATGTAATGAAGTGATGCATGATATGCAAGACCGTAAATAACATGTGTCATAATTCCTCTTTTCCATGTTAGAGAAACATGCACATGGATCGCATACAAGAATACCTGTTTTACCAAATTTCTCGTAAGCTAATGGTTCTCTTAATTTCCAAGTTTCTTTTTGCGAGATGCAAGGATTTTAAGGTATTTGGCCTATCTCGTTATCGGAGACTTCTCCCTAATGCAAGACAGCGCAAGATATGTGTGTCGTTTGAGATCACAAGAGCTACGTCGTTGTGAGTCGAAAGAAGTGGGATCAAGTTCACAAGAGCTACGTCGTTGTGAGTTGATTAAATGTCGAAATCGCCAAAGGCATATGTCTTCACGATTCGATAAAGGGGAACCAAAATCATAAGAGCTACGTCGTTATGATTTGGTTTGGATCAAAAATATGGGTGCTTATGTCTTCATGATTTGATAAAGGAGCCGAAAATCATAAGAGCTATGTCATTATGAGCCGACTAAAGGTCAAGATCACCAAGGTGCATATGTCTTCGTGATTCGAGATCGAAATCATAAGAGCTACGTCGTTATGATTTGATAAGATGTCAAGATCGCCAGTGCATATGTCTTCACGTCCCGAGATTGAAACCATAAGAGCTACGTCGTTATGATTTGATAAGATGTCAAGATCGCCAGTGCATATGTCTACACGACCTGACGGGAGAGGCATATTGCCCGATTTGAACAATATTTGAGAGGAGTACCACCGAATGGAATCGATAAGTACAAAAGGGGCATATTGCCTGAATTGAATCATAACAACTATCATGAGAAGAGTTGTTAATTTGAAAAGGGGTTCGGAAAACTTACCCGGGTTCTCCAAACGATTAATCAAGGAACGAAGCGATTGTCGTATCGCACCGGTAGGCATTTGCCAGCAAAACTTGCTCATTCAATAATCCTTGGATGAATTTCGAGACCTTGGGAGGGAACTCGAACATCGGGAATGTATTACCTATCATAGAATGTCAGAGGTAACACACACAAACATATTCAACAATGAGTATAATGCAATCACTCATACTATGGTTCATGCATAACCATTCTGTCAAGTTTGCATTACCAATTTTGTCCGAGGGAGGTTCTCACATTACGAATACCTCGAATGTGAGCTGAATGGGGGACTTCAGTCCGAAAGGGCTTTCTCTCACTCTCGAGAAAAGCTATTTATCCTGTCTGCAGGATTCAAGAGAAATCACTCAATCTTTCCATCATCGCATTCGATAAGGATCCAAGTAATCTCGCAATTGATACGACCGAGTCGATCCGGAGGTCTTGATTAGGACCGTAATGAGAGCTAGGTCAAAGGTTTACAAAGGGGACTCCGGTTGAGTCAAGGCTGCTTGAAATGAATTTCTTCATCATTTGCTCCGGATTTACAAGTCAAGAATCCCGCAAAAATGAGAGAGAAATAATCTTGCTCGAACTTCTTCGAGTGATGCTTAAAATCATTTAACTCTACGTTAACTCAAGTGCCCTAATCAGAAGAGACTTTGGAGGGTTATAACGTAGGCTAGGATTGGGGACCGAGGAACGAAAAGGTTCGTTTTGGCTCGAAATTAAATGAGAAGGGGCTTGACGTTGGTGATCATCGCCGACTAGTCACCGATCTTGGTCTTCCGGAAATGTCTTCGTAAAGAATACCATCATTGAATGAGGGATGGTAGTTTTCTACTGAAAATTGCACTTTACAAACCGATTTCTTGGGGAGTCTTCTTCATAACAAGTGTCGTCAAGGATTTGCAAGAGACACAATGCAAACATGTACATGGAATTTACAACTTAACATGCAAAAATGTACATTCAAAATTCAGAAGTACTTTACAAATGAATGTGCATTGGCCTTACTTTTGGTAGGCACTTTGCTTTTCATATGCTTGAAATTTTCATATGAGATCGCCTTTGCTTTTCTTACTCCCGACTCTCATTTTTCTTTTTTTCTTCTTTTTTTCGAGAAAAGATTTCTTTTCCTTTTTCTTTGAGAGCCCTTCGACATCTCTTTATTTTGCTTTTTTTTTTTTTTTTTGTTTTTTTTTTTAGAGCGGGCCCTTCTCCTTTAAGCTGAGTTTGCCTCTCCTTTTTTTTTTACAATCCCATGACTTTGAACCAGGAATTACAACAAGCATAATGATCATTCGGGAATTCTCTGTTGACTCGACCATCTCCAATTCTAATCCTTGGGAAAATGCTATCTTCGCCTTTGGAATGAGCAAATGATCACCAACAGGGGTTTAAGAAATGAATTTGCAGGCTCAAGTGGGCTATGCAAAGAATGAAGTGTATAGGATAGAGAAGTGAATGCTCTTCATCATCCTAAGGCACTTTGTTGACGCCTAAATTTTGATTAATCTATTTTTTGCATAAAAATTATAAAAAATCATCTCACATATTTATTTTTAGCGTACATTGCATTGGCATATAATCGGGCAAGCAGAACACTTAATTTAGCATGCGTCTAGACTAGGCACGGGATGGAAAAATACACCGAGAAGATTTGAAACTTCAAGGACTGTATTGCAAATACTTAAAATTTCGGGGACTGTATTGCAAATACTTGGAACTTCGGGGACTGTATTGCAAATACCAAAAGAAGATGAAGAAGGGAAGATGATGAAGGGAAGATAATGAAAAGAAGATGAAGAAGGGAAGATGATGAAGGGAAGATAATGAAGGGAAGATGAAAATGAAAGGTGAAGAAATGAAGATGAAGAAGGGAAGATGAAAATGGAAGGTGAAGAAATGAAGATGAAGAAGAGAAGATGAAGATGGAAGGTGAAGAAATGAAGGTGAAGAATGAAGGATGAAGAACTTCGCCTATAAAAGAGAGAGCTCTTGAGAAGAGTTTTAGAAGGGGAAGTGGAAGAGAATTGAGAGAAAGAGTAGAAGAGAATTGAGAGAGTTTTTTAGGGGGAAGTGGAAGAGAATTGAGAGAAAGAGTAGAAGAGAATTGAGAGAGTTTTTTAGGGGGAAGTGGAAGAGAATTGAGAGAGAGAGTAGAAGAGAATTGAGAGAGTTTTTTAGGAAGAGTGGAAGAGAATTGAGAGAGTTTTTGAGAGAGTTTTTGAGAGGAATTTTTAGAGAGGAAAAAGAGAGTTCTTGAGAAAAATCAGAAGAGAAAATTCGAGAGTGAAGAAAAGTGTTTTAGTCGAGCATCATCTTCGACGAGTCCCGACACATATTTCGCCCCTCGCAACCCAACAAGGCCATTGCTTGCCATTTTCGACGACAGCCGCGTTCTTCCAGCTCCGAGATCTTGAAGGGAACTATAACGTGTATGTGAGTAAGATTTTGTGTAATAGAAGGTAATCCTTTCCATCTCGATCTACAAAAATGTAATCGTTTGGTTTGAATATTTGTTTGTTTATTTTAGACATGCCACGTGTTTCAAATTTTAACATTATTACATGTTAATTTATTTTTATAAATACTCGTGACTGGCTGCGTTTTCTTTCTTTCTAAATCACCCATGGTGTATATCGTACAAAGTTCAATGTTTTACATCCCCATAAAAAAGAAGAAAAAACCAAAAAAATTGCATCTTTGAATTTCAAGCAAAATCCATCAAAATAGCCAAATCAAATATTTTTCATGAAAATGGTACCGAAAGGGCGTTAGAGAAATCTGACGTAACCAAATCCCCGAATTCAAAATCTCCGGTTCGCGGAAATAAGATAGTTTTCTCCCGCTATTTTATTTAGGTTTCTAATCAACCTACCAAAAATGATTAGTGGCGGCTCCAAAAAATGAAAAATCTTTTGCAAGATAATCACATGAACCATAAGTTGCGATTTGGTATGGACTTGGGAGAGTCCGAGTTAGGTTAGTTAATTAATTAACCCGATAATCCATTAGCCCGAAAATTAACGTGTTTATTTTTTTTTAGGTCGCGACAGCTTGGCGACTCCACTGGGGACCCAAAGAGGACTTAGGCCAGATAATTTCATGAAAAAGAAATCACTTGATTTGGTAAACTTTGGTTGAATTCTCATTCTTAGGTGTTAAATGTTTTTGCAGATTGGGAGTTATAAGGGGAGGAGTGATCGGCTAACCCTTTGTTTTGCAGGCTTGGTGAATTGGAATTGTGATTTAACTTTTGAATCATGGAAGCGGTGTTTGCCTTTAATTGTTGTGCATGATTTATCGTATTTGCACTACACCGCACACAACCCGTGACCGGACCTGGGTCACACTAATAGTTTTAAGATGGTATTTAGATGGTGCTTTAACCTTGGCGGTAAGGTTTCGCTAAAGGTTATCCCATCCGGATCCCGAAAATTTTTCCAAAAAATGGCTCAAGGGTCGTTCTCATACACGTGAGGCTACGATGCATGAGAATTGCCCTTGTCGACCGAACCAAGCCGAAGTGATTGGACTCGACTAGTCATGACTATTGTACGCGAGGTTGCGACTAGTCATGATGATTGCGCGCGAGGCTGCGACATGTCATTTCGTTCATCATTTCACTTTGCAAAAGCCTTTTGGATAGATAGAATAAGATTTAAATTCACAATTCATGCGCATGTCTTTGTGATTGGCATTTTCTTCATATGAGAGGTAATTTCTTGTCTCTTGTACCCTGTTATCTCATTTTTATTTTGGGCCGGTCCATGGTTTAGGTTGATTGTTTAGAAGTTTCATTGTCTTATTTTCAATTTCGCACTTTGCTTCCGTAGCTTTTACAATTTCATCAGTTGTCCTCAATTTTGATTTGGCTTATTCCTGTTGTGCGATTTTTACTAAATTCTACGATCGAGCTTTGAGTAAGTGCCAAACACGAAAGTTGTAGACCTATGTTTCAACTAATATCTTGCAAAATTTCAGAATTAAATTCATAATTTAAGATGGCCCTTCGTTTTTTCAACAACATGCGGTTATAACAGTTTTCTGAACGTGATTGTTTTGGAGAGACACATTAAACTGATTTGATCCGTGCATTTCTAGTCTGATTGGCCAACATAAAAGTTGTTCATCACCTTCTCAACTATAAGCTCGTAAAATTTGGACATGTTTTGATCAACGTACGGATTAATACGAATTTTTTCGTAAAAGCGGACAAACTGAAAATTACATGTTTCAATCCTTTGGCCATAATCACTTTGTTCGTTTGAGTCTAGAGGGATGTCATGGGCCGGCTCGCTATTCTTGCTCCCTATACTCATTTTGGGTTTGTTACTGCGTACAGGTAATTTGTCACGGATCCTCTACACATTACTCGATCAATCGCAAAGAGGATGGCCAACATCAACACTACCGTCGGTGCTGCCCTAGACGAGAAACTTGACTCCTTGACCGAGCGCTTTGAAAGGATGATGTCCCGAAAGATGGAGGAAATAATGGCCGCCTTCACCACCAAACTGCAATCATTCACCTCCAGCCCGCCGCTAACCATTCCTGCTCGAATTCCTCCCGCGGATAACTCCGGTAAAGCCCGGGAAGCTACTCCCTATCCGACAATGCCACTAGATGATGTGGTCATCACGGGCGTGAGCTCGAGCACGCCGCCCGTAGTCCCAATCCCTCAAGCCAGCCCCGTGGCCCCCGGGTTGAATGGTGATGCGGCCAAGCTGTTGGCCCAAATGGAACAGAGGATCCGAGAGGTTGAGGGAACTCACAACATACCCCAGATTGACCTGTCTATCTTTTCAAAGGTCGCAGTGCGAGAGAAGTTCAAGATGCCCTACCATCTGGATGAACTGGTGGAGGAATTTGAGGATATCTCATTTGAGTATTTGTCCAGGACTCATAATCGATTCGCTGATGCATTGGCTACCTTGTCTTCAATGTTACAAGTCGCCAATGGACTTGAGGTTGACCCATCGAAGATCGAGGTATTAAAAAAGACGGCATATTGTATGGCCGTAATCGATGAACCCGACGGTAAGCCGTGGTACCATGACATCAAAACTTATATTCAGAAGCGGGAGTTCCTCAAAAAGTACCGTATCCGACCAAAAGTACATAAGGAAGATGGCCTCGAAGTTCTTCTTGAACGGAGAGAATTTGTACAAGCGGTCATTCGATTCTGTCCCGCTAAGATGCATTGATTCAACCGAAGCAGTTCGTCTGATGATAGAAGTGCATGAAGGGATCGTGGTCCACACATGAATGGCCACTTGTTAGCTAAGAAGATTATGAGATTGGGTTATTATTGGCTCACGCTCGAAAGAGATTGTACTCGGCATGTCCGAAGCTGTCACAAATGTCAGATTCATGGTGACAAGATTAATGTCCCTCCAAATGAGTTGCATCGATTATCCGAACCATGGCCGTTTTCTATGTGGGGCATTGATGTTATCGGCCCTATCAACCCTAAAGCATCCACCGGCCATCGATTCATCTTGGTGGCGATTGACTATTTCTCCAAATGGATCGAAGCCGCATCCTATTTAGCGGTCACGACACGAAATATCGTGAAATTTATCCGCCGGGATATCATTGCTCGATACGGTTCACCTAAAGCCATAATCACCGACAATGGCTCGAACTTAAACAACAAGCTAATGGACGAATTGTTCAAGGAATTCAAGATCAAGCATCCGAACTCTTCCCCATATCGTCCTCGGATGAATGGAGCAAGAGAAGCCGCCAATAAGAACATTAAGAAAATCTTAGCAAAGACGGCTGAAAATTATCGCGATTGGCATGAGAGGTTGCCATTTGCACTTATGGCGTATCGGACCTCGATCCGGACATTTACGGGGGCAACCCCGTATTCTCTTGTATATGGAATGGAGGCTGTTCTACCGGTTGAAGTGGAAATTCCTTCCTTACGTATCTTGTCTCAAGCTATGCTGAGGAAGCACGATGCAGCTCGGAATCAAAACGACAGGACCAAAGTTGATTGGAAGATCAATACCGGGAAAATCTACCGAGCAAAAGGTACTCGGCCACTTCCCAATCAAGAATACATGTCATACCAACCTTCCGCTGGTGGTTCTAGCAGCAGACCGGTTGATCATCCCTACAAGTTTCCGAGCAACGGCGGAAGCTCAAGCTCAAGGGGTCGGATCGCTCACGGTGAAAACAAAGTGGGAAATCCGTCGCTAGTGTTAGCAAGTAACACTACCCAATTCGAGTATCAATCGAAGATTACTTTGATGATGAGCTCACCACATTGATCGCCCAGTTCGGGTTGAAGGACCTCCCGAGTTGTGATCCGAAGCAAGTGATTATGGATCCTTGAACAACGATCGTTGGTGTATAATCCAAGACAAAATCAGTCGATCATTGGAATGGCCAGCAAGAGAGGTGGAACCAATCTCGCATGAATACTTCTTTGATTCCATGTATAGTTCCCTGCGTGGGATATTTTTTTTACTTTCTAGCTGTCTAGAATTTGCCTAGAGTTAAAGGGCGAATTTTCTCCTCCCTTATCAAATGCGTGAGTTCCTTGTTAAGCTAGGCCTCGTAGAAAATCAATTTGTGGACGACGCCCGAACGCCCGTAAAAAGAGATTCCGAATAGCCTTACTTGGGAGAATACGAGTAAAAGGCCAAGCGGACTCAAAGATGGGTAACTCCGTATCGTCCCAATTGGCTCTCAATCATTTCAAACTCGATTTAAGCTTATTTCATTCTCGACGGAGATTGCCAACCTGTTTTGAGAACAATATAACAAAAAGCGAACCAACCGTGGACGCCAACATCACCACGACCCTAGTGGTTGGGGGAATGACAAGTGGTCCGAGGTGTTCCGGGTTCGATCCCGGGATTTGGCATCAATGTACAAAGATTAATAAAAACCTTTTTGCTTCGCAGTTCAATGACCGATTGAAGCTCAGCCCAGGATGGTTACAAACCGGAGAGATAACATCCCGGCCATACAATCCGATCCAGATGAGTTGATCTTTTCAATTCAAAGTTCACAAGAAATTCGTACAAGGGTAAAGCGGTATCGTTTCAACTCGTTTAGGACATGAGAACGTACATTGATGCTTTCCCTTTTGATTTTTACGAGGGTCAGCTCCTTTCCAGATAGGGAAGTATCCATTCTCCCCGAAAAATTAATGAAATAAGAAATTCCTGAAGCCTTTGACAATCTCATGTCTCGAACCGGATAATGAAGTTTTTGCAACTCATTTGCATGAGCAGGGGCAACTCCCAATCCACGCCCCTAAAAAGTTTCTTATGTGCTTGCGAATTCTGTCCACCAAAATAAAAAGTTGCTGCATTTTATATGCTCAAAAACACTCATACATTGCATAGTTTGCGCATGATTGTTCCTCATGTTTAATTTACCAACTACGAATAAGGAACATGAACTACATAAGATACATCGAATGTATGGAATGGGGGGGGGCAGGATGATGAAAGGCAATCCTTTCCCAAACACGTCCCATTTTTTCGGGAGAGTTGAACGATGGCTAAATTCCGCATTCCCCGAGGTAAAGAGTTTTCTCGCGAAAGGTACGATAGCCGAAATGACAGAGGCATTCAGTTTTCTATCCCAAACACTACGGGTGATCCATTGATTACCCCTTTTGAGCGGTGGTTTCATTTCTTTACCCCTGTTAAGAACCACCCCACATCGGGGTCCAGGCGAGTTAATTTCAGAAGCAACACGAGGTAAATGGTTAGAAATTTTCTTGCTCGGACTAACATTAATCTTCGGGTGTTTCTTTGCATTTATACTCGAATTTTAATTCAAGTGCCTTAGGATGATGAAGAGCATTCATTTCTCTATCCTATACACTTCATTCTTTGCATAGCCCACTTGAGCCCGCAAATTCATTTCTTAAACCCCCGTTGGTGATCATTTGCTCATTCCAAAGACGAAGATAGCATTTTCCCAAGGATTAGAATTGGAGATGGTCGGGTCAACAGAGAATTCCCGAATGGACTCATTTCTTGTATGCTACATTTTTTTATGCTTGCTGTAATTCCTGGTTCAAAGTCATGGGATTGTAAAAAAAAGGAGAGGCAAACTCAGCTTAAAGGAGAAGGGCCCGCTCTAAAAAAAAAAAAACAAAAAAAAAAAAAAGCAAAATAAAGAGATGTCGAAGGGCTCTCAAAGAAAAAGGAAAAGAAATCTTTTCTCGAAAAAAAGAAGAAAAAAAGAAAAATGAGAGTCGGGAGTAAGAAAAGCAAAGGCCGATCTCATATGAAAATTTCAAGCATAGGAAAAGCAAAGTGCCTACCAAAAGTAAGGCCAATGCACATTCATTTGTAAAGTACTTCTGAATTTTGAATGTACATTTTTGCATGTTAAGTTGTAAATTCCATGTACATGTTTGCATTGTGTCTCTTGCAAATCCTTGACAGACACTTGTTGTGAAGAAGACTCCCCAAGAAATCGGTTTGTAAAGTGCAATTTTCAGTAGAAAACTACCATCCCTCATTCAATGATGGTATTCTTTTCGAAGACATTTCCGGAAGACCAAGATCGGTGACTAGTCGGCGATGATCACCAACGTCAAGCCCCTTCTCATTTAATTTCGAGCCAAAACGAGCCTTTTCGTTCCTCGGTCCCCAATCCTAGCCTACGTTATAACCCTCCAAAGTCTCTTCGATTAGGGCACTTGAGTTAACGTAGAGTTAAATGATTTTAAGCATCACTCGAAGAAGTTCGAGCAAGATTATTTCTCTCTCATTTTTGCGGGATTCTTGACTTGTAAATCCGGAGCAAATGATGAAGAAATTCATTTCAGCGACCTTGACTCAACTGGAGTCCCCTTTGTAAACCTTTGACCTAGCTCTCATTACGGTCCTAATCAAGACCTCCGGATCGACTCGGTCGTATCAATTGCGAGATTACTTGGATCCTTATCGAATGCGATGATGGAAAGATTGAGTGATTTCTCTTGAATCCTGAGACAAGATAAATAGCTTTTCTCGAGAGTGAGAGAAAGCCCTTTCGGATGAAGTCCCCCATTCAGCTCACATTCGAGGTATTCGTAATGTGAGAACCTCCCTGGACAAAATTGGTAATGCAAACTTGGACAGAATGGTTATGCATGAACCATAGTATGAGTGATTGCATTATACTCATTGTTGAATATGTTTGTGTGTGTTACCTATGACATTCTATGATAGGTAATACATTCCCGATGTTCGAGTTCCCTCCCAAGGTCTCGAAATTCATCCAAGGATTATTGAATGAGCAAGTTTTCTTTGGCAAATGCCTACCAGGTACGATCCGACAATCGCTTCGTTCCTTGATTAATCGTTTGGAGAACCCGGGTAAGTTTTTCGAACCCCTTTTCAAATTAACAACTCTTCTCATGATAGTTGTTATGATTCAATTCGGGCAATATGCCCCTTTTGTACTTATCGATTCCATTCGATGGTGCTCCTATCAAATATTGTTCAATTCGGGCAATATGCCTCTTACGTCAAGTCGTGTAGACATATGCACCGGCGATCTTGACATCTTATCAAATCATAACGACGTAGCTCTTATGGTTTCAATCTCGGGACGTGAAGACATATGCCTTGGCGATCTTGACATCTTATCAAATCATAACGACGTAGCTCTTATGGTTTTAATCTCGGGACGTGAAGACATATGCACTGGCGATCTTGACATCTCTTCAAATCATAACGACGTAGCTCTTATGATTTCGGTTTCGAATCACGAAAACGTATGCACCGGTGATCTTGACCTTTAGTCGACTCATAATGACATAGCTCTTATGATTTTCGGCTCCTTTATCAAATCATGAAGACATATGCACTGGCGATTTCAACATTTAATCAACTCACAACGACGTAGCTCTTGTGAACTTGATTTCACTTCTTTCGACTCACAACGACGTAGCTCTTGTGATCTCGAACGACACACATATTTTGCTGCTGTCTCGCACCTTAAAAAAGCCTGCGGTAACGGATAAGGCACCGATACCTTAAAATCCTTGCATCCGCAAAAAGAAGCTTGGAAATTAAGAGAACCATTAGCTTACGAGAAATTTGGTAAAACAGGTATTCTTGTATGCGATCCATGTGCAGGTTTCTCTAACATGAAAAAGGGAAATTATGACACATATTATTTACAGTCTTGCATATCATGCATCACTTCATTACATAAAAAATGGGATTAAAAATCCCGCCAAAAAGTTCATCCATAATTTGCACTGTCAAAATTTAGGATTCAATTTTGTCTTTGAGCGGAACCTCTACGAGCCTCCACTCAAAGAGGGGCAGCTGTTGACGCCTAAATTTTGATTAATCTATTTTTTGCATAAAAATTATAAAAAATCATCTCACATATTTATTTTTAGCGTACATTGCATTGGCATATAATCGGGCAAGCAGAACACTTAATTTAGCATGCGTCTAGACTAGGCACGGGATGGAAAAATACACCGAGAAGATTTGAAACTTCAAGGACTGTATTGCAAATACTTAAAATTTCGGGGACTGTATTGCAAATACTTGGAACTTCGGGGACTGTATTGCAAATACCAAAAGAAGATGAAGAAGGGAAGATGATGAAGGGAAGATAATGAAAAGAAGATGAAGAAGGGAAGATGATGAAGGGAAGATAATGAAGGGAAGATGAAAATGAAAGGTGAAGAAATGAAGATGAAGAAGGGAAGATGAAAATGGAAGGTGAAGAAATGAAGATGAAGAAGAGAAGATGAAGATGGAAGGTGAAGAAATGAAGGTGAAGAATGAAGGATGAAGAACTTCGCCTATAAAAGAGAGAGCTCTTGAGAAGAGTTTTAGAAGGGGGAAGTGGAAGAGAATTGAGAGAAAGAGTAGAAGAGAATTGAGAGAGTTTTTAGGGGGAAGTGGAAGAGAATTGAGAGAAAGAGTAGAAGAGAATTGAGAGAGTTTTTTAGGGGGAAGTGGAAGAGAATTGAGAGAGAGAGTAGAAGAGAATTGAGAGAGTTTTTTAGGAAGAGTGGAAGAGAATTGAGAGAGTTTTTGAGAGAGTTTTTGAGAGGAATTTTTAGAGAGGAAAAAGAGAGTTCTTGAGAAAAATCAGAAGAGAAAATTCGAGAGTGAAGAAAAGTGTTTTAGTCGAGCATCATCTTCGACGAGTCCCGACACATATTTCGCCCCTCGCAACCCAACAAGGCCATTGCTTGCCATTTTCGACGACAGCCGCGTTCTTCCAGCTCCGAGATCTTGAAGGGAACTATAACGTGTATGTGAGTAAGATTTTGTGTAATAGAAGGTAATCCTTTCCATCTCGATCTACAAAAATGTAATCGTTTGGTTTGAATATTTGTTTGTTTATTTTAGACATGCCACGTGTTTCAAATTTTAACATTATTACATGTTAATTTATTTTTATAAATACTCGTGATCGGCTGCGTTTTCTTTCTTTCTAAATCACCCATGGTGTATATCGTACAAAGTTCAATGTTTTACATCCCCATAAAAAAGAAGAAAAAACCAAAAAAATTGCATCTTTGAATTTCAAGCAAAATCCATCAAAATAGCCAAATCAAATATTTTTCATGAAAATGGTACCGAAAGGGCGTTAGAGAAATCTGACGTAACCAAATCCCCGAATTCAAAATCTCTGGTTCGCGGAAATAAGATAGTTTTCTCCCGCTATTTTATTTAGGTTTCTAATCAACCTACCAAAAATGATTAGTGGCGGCTCCAAAAAATGAAAAATCTTTTGCAAGATAATCACATGAACCATAAGTTGCGATTTGGTATGGACTTGGGAGAGTCCGAGTTAGGTTAGTTAATTAATTAACCTGATAATCCATTAGCCCGAAAATTAACGTGTTTATTTTTTTTAGGTCGCGACACACTTGAATTAAAATTCGAGTATAAATGCAAAGAAACACCCGAAGATTAATGTTAGTCCGAGCAAGAAAATTTCTAACCATTTACCTCGTGTTCTTGCTAGAATTAAATCGTCTGGACCCCGATGTGGGGTGGTTCTTGAACAGGGTAAAGAAATGAAACCACCGCTCAAAAGGGGTAATCAATGGATCACCCGTAGTGTTTGGGATAGAGAACTGAATGCCTCTGTCATTTCGGCTATCGTACCTTTCGCGAGAAAACTCTTTACCTCGGGGAATGCGGAATTTTGCCACCGTTCATCTCGCCTGAAAAAATTGGACGTGTTTGGGAAAGGATTGCCTTTCATCATCCCGCCCTGCCCCATTCCATACATTCGATGTATCTTATGTAGTTCATATTCCTTATTCAGAGTTGGTAAATTAAACATGAGGAACAGTCATGCGCAAACTTTGCAATGTATGAGTGTTTTTGAGCATATAAAATGCAACAACTTTTTATCTTGGTGGACAGAATTCGCAAGCACATAAGAAACTTCTTAGGGGCGTGGATCGCGAGTTGCCCCTGCTCATGCAAATGAGTTGCAAAAACTTCATTATCCGGTTCGAGACATGAGATTGTCAAAGGCTTCAGGAATTTCTTATTTCATTAATTTTTCGGGGAGAATGGATACTTCCCTATCTGGAAAGGCAGTGACCCCTGTAAAAATCAAAAGGGAAAGCATCAATGTACGTTCTCATGTCCTAAACGAGTTGAAACGATACCGCTTTACCCTTGTACGAATTTCTTGTGAACTTTGAATTGAAAAGATCAACTCATCTGGATCGGATTGTATGGCCGGGATGTTATCTCTCCGGTTTTGTAACCATCCGGGCTGAGCTTCAATCGGTCATTGAACTGCGAAGCAAAAAGGTTTTTATTAATCTTTGTACATTGATGCCAAATCCCGGGATCGAACCCGGAACGCCTCGGACCACTTGTCATTCCCCCAACCACTAGGTGTGGTGATGTTGGCGTCCACGGTTGGTTCGCTTTTGCTATATTGTTCTCAAAACAGTTGGCAATCTCCTGTCGAGAATGAAATAAGCTTAAATCAGAGTTTGAAATGATTGAGAGCCAATTGGGACGATACGGAGTTACCCATCTTTGAGTCCGCTTGGCCTTTTACTCGTATTCTCCCAAGTAAGGCTATTCGGAATCTCTCTTTACGGGCGTTCAGGGGCGTCGTCCACAAATTGATTTGCTATAGGCCTAGCTTAGTAAGGAACTTACGCATTTGACAAGAGATGAGAAAATTCGTCCTTTAACTCTAGGCAAATTCTAGACAGTTAGAAAGTAAAAAATATCCCACGTAGGGGAACTATACATGGAATTAAAGGAATATTCATGCGAGATTAGTTCCACCTCTCTTGCTGGCCACTTCAACGATCAACCGATTCTGTCTTGGACTAAACACCAACAATCGTTGTTTGAAGACCCATAATAACTTGCTTCGGATCACGGCTCTGGAGGTCCTTCATTTCCAAACAGGCTCATCAAGGTAGCAAGCTCATCATCAAAGTAATCTTCTGATTTTTCGAGCAATTGATACTCGAATTGGGCATTGTTACTTGCTAACACCGGTGACGATTGCTTGTGAGCGATCGACTCCTTAAGCTTGAGCCTCCGTCGTTGCTCGGGAACTTGTAGGGATGATCAACCGGTCCGCTACTAGAACCACCAGCGGAAGGTTGGTATGACTTGTATTCTTGATTGGGAAGTGGCCGGGTACCTTTTGCTCTCGTAGATTTTCCCGAATTGATCTTCCAGCCAACTCCGGTCCGGTCGCCTTGGTCCCAAGCTGCATCGTGCTTCCTCGCCTTATCTCTAACCCTTTGAAGGTGATTTGTGACACTTTGCATGGTGAGTCCGTCTATATTCATCATTTTATGTACAGCCATGTGGTCGTCTTGAATTGATTCCTAGTCGTCGAATCGCCTCAATGAATATAGAATGAAGCTTGGCGGACCAAAGGGGCCTTTTCTTTTGGACAAAATCGTCGTCGTCGCCTTGGTCGTGGTTTTTTTGTACAAGTAATTGCTTCCTTACAGCATGCTGCCAAATGTTTTGGAGCACTTGAACGCAGATCGGCTTCGCGGGACGTCTCGAGCACCATGCGATATGGCCCTCGTTATGAAGCTGCTGATCATTACTTGCCGATACTACGATGACCTGTATGTCCAACTCGGAATCAATGATCTTTAAGAGATGAAACCGTCCATGTCGATCCCTACGACGGCTGTGACGACGATGTCAAAATCATATTTGTATCGCCTCGAGTACTTGTAAGGCATCCGTTGCTTTCGCATTAGCAAAAACCCTGTACATGCAACTTCTCAAAGATAGCAACGAGGATTGAGAGGGAAACGGGGTTGCCATCAATGACCATGACTCGCAGATCTTCGGGATAGGAAGGTTCCCATACTTCCGCCCTGGAATGAACGTGTTTTTCTTTTAAAACCTTCCATATGTAGATCAAAAATGGTTGTTTCGACCGGAGACTGAGCTTTAGATGTTCTCGGACTTGCAAAACAATCTGTCCGAAAATCACAAAAGTGATGGTGGTCTTTCGTGACGAGTTACGGTGGTCATTTATAAACTTTTTCTGATCTCGTTAGTCTCGCATATAGGTTCTCGCTTTTTCTACGAAAGAGGACAACTTTTTCTCTCCTTTCCGGTCTTAGTGCCTTGGATCCATTTCGTAATAACTCTTGCCTCTCACTCAATCTGTCATCTTTTTCCTTTTCTGATATGTAGGAGCCCTCAAATCTTTTCGCTTTCTCTATGAACGAGGCAGTTATTTCTTTCCTCGGATCTTTTCGGTTCCCCCTACGAACGAGGCAGTTATTTCCTTCCTCAAATCTTTTCACTTCCTCCCGAGGCGGTTATTTCCTCGAATCTTTTTGCTTTCTCTAATAACGAGGCAGCTATTTTTTTCTCAAATCTTTTTGCATCTATCTATGTGAAGGCTTTTAATGCTTTTCCTTTCGGCGTTCAATCAAATCGACAAAGAATTCACGCATTTAAGCATGATGATATTTGCGGATAATCTTGTTCTTTGCCCCTTGATTAACTCTAGGCGTAAAAGGAAGAATGTCTCACATGGGGACTTTGTAACAAACAGTACATTCATTCACGCATGTCTCTACTTCTCTTGAGAATTCATAAGGGCTAGCTAGTAATGCTCAAAAGAGTGATATTTTGAAAGCCCATAATAAAAACTCAAGCTTCATGTAGGCTACTGATTCGGAGTTTCATCGGTGTTGAATTGGCCGATCGTGACATCGTGGAAACTCCAATTGTAGTGATGCATGTCACTTCCCTCGAAGGGCATCGGTTACGCCTCCGCAAGGCCGACTTTTCGGGATGTATCCCCAACGAAATCCGATTGTGCGAGAACTTGCTCGGGAGGATGAATCGATAAATGAGCATTTTCAATGCTCGGATGTGGCTCATCAAGGAACATGCCACCAAAGGTGATGGGGTTGCTTTGCGAGACATGGCAAATAGCGATGTTAAGAGCATCCCTATACCTCTTGATCTCTCGCTCGAAGCTCTTCATTTTCTTCCTTTAGAGACGCAAGTTCATGACTTTCACTTCGAACCTTCACTCGGGCCCGCTTGTTTTGAAACCAAAACCTGACCTTCAAGGGCTCCATTCCTAGCTTCCGGCTCAACTCATTTTTTCGTTTCCCGTTCACGTAAGGGCACTCCTTAAAAGGCAGCTTCGAGCTCTTTGATTTGATGTTTTCTTTTCGGGGTTGACTACGGCTTGCTGCACTGCTATTATTGTTGTTCTGTTATCGAGATCTTGAACTTCACCGCCAAGGGAGTTGGGTTTTACGGCCTGCGGCCTGGATCCGGCCTCGAAATTCAGCGGTTCATTCTCGGGGATGTCTAGGTTGGTTGCCTCCGGTAAGTGCTTGGTAGCCTCCAAACATGTTGGATTGAAATACTTCTTACGCCTTTTGTTCACTCTACTCTCCGCTGTATGCTTACTCTCTCCAAATTCTTCCGAGTAAACATGCATGTTCCGGAGCCTCCCTTTTAACGTGGATGAAAACCACTAAGCTAGTGCTTCTCCCAAGATTTCGTGTTTCCCGCTCTGTCTTCTTCATTTCCTTCTAACATGGTGGGACCCTCAAATCTTTTACGCAGTATGCTTGTCCCTCTTTTAATATGGCGGAACCTTTAAGTCATTTCGCAACTTTTTCGAATTCGTGAGCCTCGAGATGGTAGATCCGTGATTCACGGACGAAACGTCTGTAGTTTCACCCGGATAATTAACTCGGCCCCCACAATAATTATTGCTATGACTTTTCCTGCCCTTTAAATTAGGATTTAACGCCGAGACGATTATCGCTTTCATATCTTCATCTCCAACCTCCTAAGCACTCTTTCGCATCCATTCTTTTTCGGTTGCTTCAACAACAATGGCCTCCCTCCCCGCACACGTCTTCTCGGGTGAGGTTTTGGCCAAATGGGAGAAACTTTATAATCTCCTAGGCCGGGGCTACTCTTATATAGCCAACCATCCGGAGGTCGAAACGAAATTCGTCTTATGTTTAGGGATATGGACATTACTTCTATTCAAGGTACCAAGTTAGAAGAGGAATATAGGATCTTCCCTACCCTCTTCACTAACTTCCTGGAGGCTTACAATCACGCTCATCAAGATGTTACTTTGGCCTATCTTGTGAGGGCACGCTATCGGGATCGGACGAGATAACTTGGTGTTGGCCGGTCTTGTAGCCGACAATTATAAGAAGGCCCTTGACTACGGTAATGATCAAGTCTCCTTCTTTGGTTCGTGAGAGGAGAAACTTGGTGGAACGTTTGGCCATGTCTCGGACCATCTTTGAGCGTGATCCGCTCAATATTGTTTTGAAATTCCAATGCACATGGCTGGAAGAAAGGATGGACGATCGACCCCTGGATATAGCCCGCGGGAGAATGCGATCCATGACTTGGAATCTCGCTGTCGAGTATCACGAGGACAAGGTAGCCGAGCTTAAAGAGAAATGTGAGCTCCTCCTCTTTTAAGTGGCGGATCTTGATTCTCGAAGCGATCGGTGTAGGCGGAGCATCAATTGTATGGAGGACCGGTTAAGCTCCTTTGTGATGCTCATTAGGGTTCGGTTTGGCTTTACGTTCCCACCCCGATGATCTATTTGTAAGGCTTTCGATGGATGAAACGAATGCAAGTTTTTTTCCGATTTCATCTTGGTCATCATATTTTTTCGCAAGATAACCCCTTTTACTCTGTGAATATGTAAATCTCACGCTGCGATGGCTGATTCAATTGGGCCGAGAGACCCCCCCCATTCGAAACGATCTCTCGGCAAAAATTGGTAGCGATGAAACAAACGAATGCCCAAATGTGAACAACTTGTGAATCTGTATAAATATTATAACTCGATTATGAAAACATCAGAGTAAATCAAGTATAATATTTCTTTACGGAGTCGGAATTCACTGGGTTGGTAAATACACGACCATCCATCTCGGCCGGAATCAAAGCACCACCGGGGAGCACCTTCTTTACTATATATGGACCACCATAGTTTGGAGCAAACTTCCCTTCCGGGAGTGGGACTATTGGCAACAATTTTCGCAAGACCGGGTCATTGATCCGAAAATATCGAGGCCGAACTTTTTTGTTGAATGATTTAGCAACCCTCTGCGATAACACTGGCCATGACATACGGCCTTAAGTCTCTTTTCGTCGATTAGATTCAATTGGGCCGTCCTCTGCTTGGATCCATTCGGCTTCGATCCAACTTAGCTTGAGACAATATACGTAACGAAGGAATTTCCACTTCAATTGGTAGAACAGCCTCCATTCCATATACTAGAGAATACGGGGTTGCTCCCGTAGATGTCCGGATCGAGGTCCGATATGCCATAAGCGCAAATGGCAACCTCTCATGCCAATCGCGATAATTTTCAGCCGTCTTTGCTAAGATTTTCTTAATATTCTTATTGGCGGCTTCTCGCTCCATTCATCCGAGGACGATATGGGGAAGAGTTCGGATGCTTGATCTTGAATTCCTTGAACAATTCGTCCATTAGCTTGTTGTTCAAGTTTGAGCCATTGTCGGTGATTATGGCTTCGGGTGAACCATATCGAGCGATGATATCTCGACGGATAAATTTCACGATATTTCGTCTTGTGACCGCTAAATAGGATGCGGCTTCGATCCATTTAGAGAAATAGTCAATTGCTACCAAGATGAATCGATGCCCATTGGATGCTTTAGGATTGATAGGGCCAATAACATCAATGCCCCACATAGAAAACGGCCATGGTTCGGATAAGCGATGCAACTCATTCGGAGGGACATTAATCTTGTCACCATGAATCGACATTTGTGACAACTCCGGACATGCTGAATACAATCTCTTTCGAGCGTGAGCCAATAATAACCCAACCTCATGACCTTCTTAGCTAACATGTGGCCATTCATGTGTGGACCACGAGATCCCTTCATGCACTTCCATCATCGACGAACTCGCCTCGGTTGAATCAACGCATCTTAGCGGGACGAGAATCGAATGATCGCTTGTATAAATTTTCTCCGTTTAAGAAGAACTTTGAAGCCATCTTCCTTATGTACTTTTGGTCGGATACGGTACTTTCTTTAGGGAACGGCTCTGCTTCGAATATAAGTTTTGATGTCATGGTACCACGGCTTACTATCGGGTTCATCGATCACGGCCATACAATATGCCGGCTTTTTTAATACCTCGATTTTCGGTGGGTCAACCTCAAGTCCATTGGCGATTTGTAACATTGAAGACAAGGTAGCCAATGCATCGAATCGATTATGAGTCCTGGACAGATACTCAAATGAGATATCCTCAAATTCATCCACCGGTTTATCCAGATACTCATGGTAGGGTAGCAATTTAGCATCTCTCGTCTTCCACTTTCCAACGATCCGAAGGATAATCGGAGCGGAATCTCCGAACACCTTGAGTCGGGCTATCCCCATTTCAATCGCAGCACTGGACCGAGGATGCATGCCTCATATTCCGCTATATTATTTGTGCAAGGGAATACCAATTTTGCGGCCACGGGATAATGTCGACCACTTGGAGATATCGAACCGCGCCCGTGCCTAATCCCGATAAATTGACAGCTCCGTCAAAATACATAGTCCGGGATGTAATCTTCCACCGACATGATCCGATCCTCGGAATAATAGGCATCATCATCTCGCCCCGGATTTTCAGCTAGGACATCCGCTATAGCCCGTCCCTTGATTGACTTTTGGGACAAATATTGAACATCAAATTCGGAGATGAGGATGCGCCATTTGGCAAGTCTACCAATCAAGGCGGGTTGATTAAGCAAGTATTTGATAGGATCGCACTCTGTCACCAGAAGTACCTGGTAATGCAAGGTATATTGCCGAAGCCTTGTGCAAGTACCCGGACTAACGCCGCACATGTTTTCTCGCTTCGGTGTACTTCATTTACGAAGCGGTGAATTTCTTGCTCGAGATAATAAATGGCTCGTTCTTTTCTATCCTCCTGCCTCTCTTGTGCTAACATAGCACCCAAAGACTCACTAAGGATTGTGAGGTAGAGGATTAAAGGTTGCCCGGTGTTGGAGGAATAAGCACGGGTGGACTCATGAGATCTTTGCTTCGGTTTCCCAAAAGCTTCTTCACATTCGCTATCCCATTGGATTAGCGCATTCTTCTTTAACAGCTTGAGGAATGGCTTAGCGGTTTCGATAACCGAGAGATGAATCGAGCAATATAGTTTAGCTTTGCCCATCGGACTTCGAACTTCTTTAACCGTCGTCGGCGGCTTAAGCTCACGAATAGCCTTGACTTTAGAAGGGTCGACTTCAATACCCTTATTGCTTACCACGAATCCGAGCAGCTTGCCCGAGCTGGTCCCAAAGACACACTTGGCGGGGTTGAGGCGTAACTTGTACTTTCGGAGTCTATCGAACAATTTCTTGAGCGTTTCGACATGATCTTCTCCATGCCTTGTTTTTGCTATCATGTCATCAACGTAAACCTCAATCTCATTATGCATCATGTCGTGGAAAAGGGCAACCATGGCTCGTTGGTAAGTAGCTCCAGCATTTACGAGACCGAACGGCATCACCCGGTAATGAAACATTCCCCATAGTGTGGTGAAAGTGGTTTTCAACTTGTCATTGACATTCATCGAGAATCCGATTGTACCGGAGAAACCATCCATGAATGAAAACAATTCAAATCCTGCAGTCTTGTCAACAAGTACGTCGATATGCGGGAGGGGAAAATCATCTTTAGGACTGGCCTTATTCAAATCTCGATAATCGACACGGACCCGAATACGCCCATCCTTCTTCATGACTGGGACTATATTGGCAACCCAATCGGAATATTCACGTAGTCTCAAGGAATCCGACGTCAAGCGACTTCATGACCTCCTCTTTGATCTTCGGACCAGTGCGGTCCGGCCCTCCTTGACTTTTGCACCACCGGCTTAGCCGAAGGATCTATCGGCAAACAATGTTCGACAATGGAACGGTCAAGACCGGGCATATCCGCATAGGACCAGGCGAAAATATCCCGGTAATCCTTCGGGAGCTTAGTCAAGCGCTCGGTCATCTCTTTGGAAAGGTTTGCCCCGATCTTAACTTCTTTAGGGTTTTCGCATCGCCTAGGTTGACCGAGACAGGTTTGTTCACTCGGTCAAGGGCTTGATCTCCTCATGTCGTTCGAAATCCCGACGAATTTCCTCATAACTGGACTGCACTCATCTAGGTCGTATACTTGAATCCACTAGATTTCCCTCCTCATGTATCCCCCCGAAACATAAAGTAACAAAATCGGGAAAAACAAACAAGGTTTAATTGCGGTTTTTTTTTTTTTTTTTTTTTTTTTTTGAAGAACTTTATTTATTTATTTTTTGTTATTATTATTTTTTTTTCAAAACCGTGGGACATGAATTCTTGAAGAAGCCCAACCCTCGGTTCTTACCATGATGACAAACTTGTTGGTCGTTGGTTATCGTCATCGGGTTGGTTTGGGATACTTCAACAAGATTCGAAAAATAGTGCAATTTTATTGATATGAAATTACATCTTCTAGGAAAAAATTCAAGAGTGCAACACATAATAGAAATCCCAATGTGACCCAAAACCTAAAGGAAACCAGAAAAGGTCCCACGCGGGGATTGCATAAACATAAAGATGTTACTCGAATCTAAACCCTCCCAGTGGATCATCACATATGGCATTGACGAATGATTTGGAAGGTTTAGGTGCTTTGGGTAAGGTTCCTCTTCATGCGCTCCGTCTTCGGATATAGCAGCAATGGTTACATCGTCAAAACAACCAGCGATATCGAAGACTCCTTCATCTTCTTCGGACCCTATGGGTTCAAGCTGGAATACCTCGATCCTTCGGTGTGTTGGGGAACACAATCCCCAAGTCTTCTTCGAATTGGGTCAAATTATCGTAACCTCCAACCACTCCGGTGATCGGAAAGTGGTATATAGAGGTGGGGGTAAAGGATCGCATGCACGCTTACCGCGACCCATTACGCCTCTTTTATGTCCACGTCCTCGACATCCCGGACCCGGCTGTATGAGATTGGCCTTTGGGTTCAATTGGGGTGCGAATCCCTTGGCCATGTCGACCTAAACCCATACCGGGTTTGAAGTCATTGCCAACCATTATCTTAGCCACCATAAGAGAAGTGGCTGATATTTGGGAAGCGGCAAAGGACTTTTCGGTGATGCATGGATAGTGTGTACTATCTCAAAAGCGTGGTAGGAATCTTCTTCAACATGAGTCGGCTCGATGTAAGGGATGGCCGTCTCATTGAAAATCTGGTGATCTTCCTCCCCATGGACAAATCACTCAACTTCGTTCGACCACGAACTTAATTTTTCGATGAAGGCTTGATGGGACAGCTCCGGCATTATGAATCCAAGGTCGGCCTAAGAGAAGGTTAAAGGCCGAAGGAATATCTAATACCTGGAAGAGAATGTCAAACAAAGAAGGCCCGATCTGAATCTCCAAGTTGATCGCCCCACAGACATCTTTCTTTACGCCATCGAATGAGCGGACGGAAGTCTTGGCCGTCTCGCAACCTGGCGAGTCGATTCCAAGACGATTCAATGTGGCTAATGGGCAAATATTTAGTGCCGACCCGTTGTCAATAAGTACCCGAGCTACGTGAGTTTGCTTATGTTTGATCGTTATGTGCAAAGCTTTGTTATGACCTCGCCCTTCAAGAGGAATCTCATCGTCGGCGAATGCAACTCGATCCTTTAGAAGGATCGTCCCCACAAAGTTCTCTAGTTTGTCATGTTCAACATTCTCGGGTACGTGAATTTCGCCGAGTACCTTCATCAAGGACTCCCGATGCTTCTCGGATGATTGTAGAAGTTCGAGTAGGGATACCGAGCCGGTGACTTCCGCAATCGGGTCGACAACGCTGTACTCACTCGCCTTGATTACAGCCAAGAATTCCTTAGCATCTTTCTCGGTGACTTGTTTAGTCGGTTGGTCATCACTATAAGCGCGTCCCGATCTTGTTATCGGGGCAAGATCGTAGGACCAAGGAACCGCCTTGTCATTAGCGTACGGAAAAGGCTGAGGCGAGGCAATGACTATTCCAAGTTCGTCATCCGCTACATCTTCCAAGGCGGGCATGTACGCTACCTGCGGGTCATTTTTGATCAAGTTAGTCATATCAGCATCTTCCACCCGAGACTCTTGAAAAGTCCCGGGTTGGGTCAAAGCCGCAAGCTCCCGATCCCGATCAATGACAACTGGGATATAGTGGCCATTGTCCCGGTTTGACTTGCCCGGACTATGAATCCATTCTTCATGAGAGCGGAGACCTTTTCCTTCAGGCGATCGAGTGATATCGGTTCACCGACCTCATAATATCCTGCCCTGATTAGAGCATTGAGAACATCGGCTACTTCAACTTTAAAAGCACCAACCTGTCTAATCCCCGGCCCGAATATAGCATTAACTTTACTTGAATGATCTGGCAAAGGATTATTCTGGACATTCGGCGGTTTGTTGCCTTGAAACGAGAATGCCTTAGAATCAAGAAGATCTTGAATCCGATGCTTCAACACGAAACATTTGTCGGTGTCATGTCCAGGCTCCCCGCAGTGGTAATCACATTTCTTTGATGGATCATATCTTGGCGAGCTCGTGTTACCGGATCGTAGAGGCTCAGAAGTCGGTAAACCTCTCTTACGTAGAACCGCGAGTACCCGTGACGGGGTTCCTGGTAGAGGAGTAAAACCGCCGAGGG
Source organism: Rhodamnia argentea (assembly GCF_020921035.1). NCBI lineage: Eukaryota > Viridiplantae > Streptophyta > Magnoliopsida > Myrtales > Myrtaceae > Rhodamnia > Rhodamnia argentea. The sequence continues at coordinate 32,976,613 of NC_063152.1, forward strand.
GGCCGTTGATTCCCTCTTTGTCGTTGCACGCCGAAATTAGCCTGCTGGCGATTAGGAATCTGCACTGGCGGCGTCCGGGTCATGGGTTTCGGGCTGTAGGTCATGTTAACTGTGGAGCCGGTTCCTTATCTTTCCTTACCGCAAACCTCTTAGTCATCGTGGTGACATCATCGTACCAACCTTTCTTCATACCGTTTTCAATTTCTTCAGCCATTGCGATGAGATGGCTGAATGACGTATGACGGATCCCGAATTCGGGTTTTCATAATTCGCGGCGAGTGGAAACAAACAACTTCATGAGCTCCCTTTCGGGAGGGACCGGTTTCAGGCGAGATGCCACGTTCCTCCACCTGGTGGCATCTTGCTTGATTGTTTCTCCTTTCTTCATCTCAAGCTGTTCAAGATCTTCTCTCGGTGGTGAGTACGTCCAAGTTAAAGCTAAAATGTTTGATGAAAGCATTAGCTGCCTTCTCCCAATCATCCATCCGATAGATCTCGTAGTCCGTATACCACCTCATGGCAGCTTCTTTTAAACTAGCCTGGAAAGTTTGGACCATTAGAGGGCCATTGGTCGCATGCTTGTTCATTCTTGCACGGTACATCCGAACGTCTTGAACCGGGTTGGAAGTTCCATCATACTTCTCAAAGTCGGGCATCTTGAACTTCTCTCGGCACTTGTGACCTTTGAAAAGACAGAGACAAGTCAATCGGGGTATGTTGTGAGTCCCCTCAACCTCTCGGATCCTCTGTTCCATTTGGGCCAACCGCTGGCAGCCGTATCACCATTCAACCCGGGGGCCACGGGGCTGGCTTGAGGGATTGGGACTACGGGCGGCGTGCTCGTGCTCGCGCTCACGCTTGTGAAGATCACATCTTCTAGCGGCATTGTCTGATAGGGAGCAGTTTCCGGGGCTTTACCGGAGTTGTCCATAGGAGGAAATGGAGCGGGAATGGTTAGCGGTGGGCTGGTGGTGGATGATTGAAGTTTGGCGGCGAAGGCAGCCATCATTTCTTCCATCTTTCGGGACATCATCCCTTCGAGCGCTCGGTCAAGGAGCCAAGTTTCTCGTCTAGGGCAGCACCGACGGTGGCGTTGATGTCGGCCATCTTCCTCGCGACCGATCGAGTAATATGTGGAGGATCCGTGATAAATTACCTGTACGTAGTAATAAACGCAAAATGAGTACAGAGAGCAAGAATATCGAGCCGGTCCATGGCATCCTTCTAGACTCAAACGAACAAAGTGATTATAACCAAAGGATTGAAACATGTAATTTTCAGTTTGTCCGCTTTTACGAAAAAATCCGTATCAATTTGCGCGTTGATCAAAACATGTCCAAATTTTACGAGCTTATAGTTGAGAAGATGATGAACAACTTTTATGTTGGCCAATCGGATTAGAAATGCACGGATCAAAGCAGTTTAATGTGTCTTTCCAAAAATCACGTTCAGAAAACTATTATAACCGCATGTTGTTGAAAAAACGAAGGGCCATATTAAATTATGAATTTAATTCTGAAATTTTGTAAGACATTAGTTCAAACATAGGTCTACAACTTTCGTGTTTGGCACTTACTCAAAACTCGATCATAGAATTTAGTAAAAATCGTACAACAGGAACAAGCCAAATCGGAATTGAGGACAAGCGATGAAATTGTAAAAACTACATAAGCAAAGTGTGAAATTGGAAATAAGACGATGAGATTCCTAAACAATCAACCTATGAAAGTAAATACATGACTCAATTTAAGCAAACCAAGAAATCAAACGGTTTTTCTTTTTTTAGAGGCCACGTGATCTATAGACGAATGGGCCTTCAAGGCGCGCCGCAATCGTGCATTCTCCTTTGCCAAAGCATCTGCCTTTTCTTGGGCCTTCATCGCCTTCTCTTCGCTGGCTTTGAGTTGAGCTTGACGGGTATGCTGCATTGTCACGATCGGGATCTTCGGGAGTATCTCAGCGGGGATGGCATGAAACCGAATATACCGAGTTGTGGCAAAGTGACTCCTCATTTTTCCGGTGAGCTCCTCTATGGGCCAAATCGGCTTCGATTAGAACACTCCTGCCAAGCCTCGGAATGACGTCTCGGTTACGCTCTCGTAGTTCTCGTCCTTCTCAAATTGAACTTGGAATTCGTTGGGCCCAAGTGAAGGCGGGATATCCTGCAGAACCCGAAATTGTCGTGTAACCCGAAGAGGCCGATAGCTGGTTGCTCCATAAATGCCCATCAAAGGCACGGGTTTCTGGTCGCCATGGCACAATCGAGCTTCTACCACTCGGAACCATACAGCTTGCCAAAGGAAAATCTTAGGATTTGGATTCTCGAATAAATGGACCCATTGCGTATAGTGCAAGTTTTTAGTTCGATCCTGTATTTGTTTAAATCTTAAAATAGGGTTGTTAGTCATACCCATTTCAAATACAGATCATGTTTTCCCGAATTGAGAAAGGTGTGAGAAAAACCAGATTTGTAAAAGCTCAATTGGGGCTCGAAAAGTCTTATCTTTTTCTTTCTTGTTTTCTTTTTTGGAATGAGCGAAACCTGTTAGTGAAATGAAAGTTTCAGCAAGGATGGTGTTTACAAAATTGACCCCACCACAAACTTGTTTTACCGTCCATGCTATCACGGGATCTATAGCGTTCTGACGGAATGGAAAAATGATAAGTCCAAAAAAGGTTAAGATAAAAATCTTAGATCTCATGAGGTCGGAGTTATTTTCAAAACATTCAATGAGGAAAGATAATGGGCATGCCCGGGGTTACCCTTGAGCACTTTTTCAATTTCTTTTTAGTCGAACCCAAAAATTCAGCAAGCACTACCACCGGATCTACCCGAATAGGTGGTTCAACCACATCCAACTCAATTGATTTTCCGATGGCAATCTTGTATTCTTCCGAGTGGGTGTGAGCTCAAACTTACCTCCGAACACAAACGTGGTCGTCTCGGGGCACCAAAAATGAGCAAGTGCTTGCATGATCCCGCTTTGAACATCAATCTCAAGAATTGGCAACATGAACCCGATACGCTTGAGCACGTACTTGCTGGCCATCCGGTTTCAACTTACCCCATAGCTTCTTGAGCTCTAGCTTTGGAGTAGGCACGAAACGGATATCGTTGCGACCCATTCGTATATAGATCACGTGCCAATTAAATCAACCTAAACCATGGACCAGCCCAAAATAAAAATGAGATAACAGGGCATAAGAGACAAGAAATTACCGCTCGTAGGAAAAAAATGTCAATCACAAAGACATGCACATGAAGTGTGGATTCAGATTTTAGTTCTTTTAGCAAAATGAAATGAAAGACAGAACGACATGTCGCAGCCTCGCGTACGTTCATCATGACTAGTTGCTGCCTTGCATACATAGTCACGACTAGTCGGGTCCAATCATCTCGGCTTGGTTCGGTCGACAAGAGCAACTCTCATGCATCATAGCCTTACGTGCATGAGAATAACTCTTGAGCCATTTTTTGAAGAATTCGGGATCCAAGCGGGATAACCTTTAGCGAAGCCTTACCGCCAAGGTTAAAGAACCACATAAATACCATCCCGAAACTATCGGGTGACCCGGGTTCGGTCACAAGTCAAGGTGGTGTAGTGCAATTATATAGAGGCATGCACGACATTTTAAAAGCAATCAGCACTCCGATAGTTCAAAAATTAAAATTCTCATCACCAAGCTCGCAAAACAGAGGTTAGCCACAGACTCCTCCCCTTATAACTCCCTTTCCCGCAAAACCATTTAACACCTAAGGATTAAAATTCAAAAAAGATTGCCGGATCAAGTGATTTTATTTTTCATGAAATTATTCTGGCCTAAGTCCTCTTTAGTCCCCAGTGAGTCGCTAAGTCATCACGACCTAAAAAATAAACACGTTAATTTTCGGGCTAATGGATTATCAGGTTAATTAATTAACTAACCTAACTCGGATTCTCCCAAGTCCATACCAAATCGCAACTTAAGGTTCAAATAATTAACATGCAACGTGTTTTGAATTTGGAGTCGCCACTAATCATTTTCGGTAGGTTGATTAGAAACCTAAATAAAATAGCGGGAGAAAACTATCTTATTTCCGCGAACCGGAGATTTTGAATTCGGGGATTTGGTTACGCTAGATTACTCTAACGCCCTTTCGGTACCATTTTCATGAAAAATATTTGATTTGGCAATTTTGATGGATTTTACTTGAAATTCAAAGATGCAATTTTTTTGGTTTTTTCTTCTTTTTTATGGGGATGTAAAACATTGAACTTTGTACGATATACACCATGGATGATTTAGAAAGAAAGAAAACGCAGCCAATCACGAGTATTTACAAAAATAAATTAACATGTAATAATGCTAAATTTTGGGACACGTGACATGTCTAAAATAAACAAACAAATGTTCACACCAAACGATTACATTTTTGTAGATCGAGATGGAAAGGGTTACCTTCTATTCCACAAAATCTTACTCACGTACACGTTATGGCTTCCTTCAAGATCTCGGAGTTGGAAGAACGTGGCTATCGTCGAAAAAAGGCAAGCAAGTGGCATTGTTGGATGGCGAGAGGCGAAGTACGTGCCGGGACTCGTCGAAGATGATGCTCGACTAAAACTCTTTTCTTCACTCTCAAATTTTCTCTTACGATTTTTCTCAAGAACTCTCTTTTTTCCTCTCTAAAGAATTTCTCTCACAAATTCTCTCAATTCTCTTCCACTCTAAAACTCTCTCAATTCTCTTTCACTCCCTTCCACTCTTCCTAAAAAACTCTCTCAATTCTTTTCTACTCTCTCTCTCAATTCTCTTCCACTTCCCCCTTCTAAAACTCTTCTCAAGAGCTCTCTCTTTTATAGGCAAAGTTCTTCATCCTTCATTCTTCACCTTCATTTCTTCACCTTCCATCTTCATCTTCTCTTCTTCATCTTCATTTCTTCACCTTCCATTTTCATCTTCCCTTCTTCATCTTCATTTCTTCACCTTCCATTTTCATCTTCCCTTCATTATCTTCCCTTCATCATCTTCCCTTCTTCATCTTCTTTTCATTATCTTCCCTTCATCATCTTCCCTTCTTCATCTTCTTTTGGTATTTGCAATACGAGTCCTGAAGTTCCAAGTATTTGCAATACGGTCCCTGAAATTTTAAGTATTTGCAATACAGTCCTTGAAGTTTCAAATCTTCTCGGTGTATTTTTCAATCCCGTGCCTAGTCTAGACGCATGCTAAATTAAGTGTTCTGCTTGCCCGATTATATGCCAATGCAATGTACGCTAAAAATAAATATGTGAGATGATTTTTTTATAATTTTTATGCAAAAAATAGATTAATCAAAATTTAGGCGTCAACACGTCTTTGACAAAATTTCCCATCGGATCTTTTCTTGTGTGATTTTAGCTGCAGCACGTACGTAAAAGGAACCGAAAGAACACACAAGCCTGTGTAAAATCAGCAAAAGCGCAACACTTCGGAGTAAACAGTGCAACGAGAGAGAAACATAAGAATTCCCCCGGAACCCGTAACGAGAAAAAGCGCGAGAAGATAGCTGCAACGTGGACTGTTCTGCCCACTATTCACTTCTAGAGCTCGAGTCGAAGCATTCATGGCCTCGGCGACTAACATTGCTCGACCCAAAACCCAGCATCGATTACACTAAAGATGACGCGAAAATGCCTTGCTTGAACCGGCATGCCGTTGTTCTATTCTGACTTTCGAAAATTAATCTCACGTGCAATGGAGTATTCTTTCGCGTGGTGGGGTATGCCAATGCCACCGGATAAGTCCTCAAGACGTGGTCGTTGGGAGTCGAACTTGAAACCTCATCGGTTTAACTGTCTAAGGCCTATGAAGCTCAACCAACTCGTCCAACGCCCCATTGGCATGGGCCGTGTCACTTTTGTCGATAGTAAAGAATAGAATTTCGACCTCCTCTCTATAACAATAAACCGTGATTGATCGTTACGAAATCAAAATTGAGTATTAAAATATGGACTATGTGTAAGTGAACTCGCGGAAATTCGCCAAGTGCTGGGAAGGAGTTTGGTGGCCAATGCTTGGGTAGATTCCGAATTTTGCTCCATATCAAAAGGATTTTCCATAAGATTTATGGTTAAGGCATACAAGCGAGTCAGGCTACTTTGTCACGCCCCGACTCTCGAGGTCGCGACATCCCTACCAAATCGCCACGAGGTTACGAAGGATAACGTCCCGGGCGCGTTATCGACCTTTCAATTATCTACGCATGCGGAAACGGTTTACTCCCGGACAACATAAAAACAAACGGGGATAGCATAGCGGGAAAAACATACCAAGGCAAATAATCAAAAGGTAACATATACGGTCACCAAACAGCATATGAGCCTTAACCCTACTGAGCTACAGAAAGATATACAACCCCATACTTCGAGGCGGCTCACTAGACCTCAAAAGATTACTAGGTCGGATAAGGTTAACTTCTCATCTACTCCAAAAGACTACCCTTATAACCTGGCCTTGGTGTCCGCAAAGCTCCCTCACTTGGAACCCGAAAGTGGTTCCCACAACGGGGTGAGATATATATCTCGGTGAATCAAGCCTAAGCTCGGTTAGGACGATGATTCACCTAAAACATCCTAAACACAAGGATTATAAAAATCACGATATAGACATATATCCGGTCATCATATCGCATGGCAATAATCACCCACATGCATACTTACCAGCCTTCAGCCACACATAATGCAATGCTTGACTATACTCAACAGCCACATTGGACAACCAAGCGAACACGCATCACACTCACAAGTATGCACTGGACACCACACAAGTCCATTTATTAACGATGATCGTGCCCTTGGCGCCACGGTGATGAGGATCCACGCGACCGGCGTGATCGACTCTCACAATTAATGCGATCCCGCATTCTTCCGGCAGGACCGGGCTACGTTCCTTTTCCCTCTCGGCAACGGCTACTACAAGCGGTGTATCCGGTGCAACCCGCACGGCACGGCAAGTAGGCATCCCTACACGGGGCTTCGGTCCATCACAAGCTGCAACCGGCATCCGATAATCCCTTAAAACCGTACGTACCATACGGGGCATGAATTATCGTGCTTCTGGCAAGTCGTGTGGTTCCATAAAAACGGTACGGTGTGTACTATGTGTACAGATCGAACTTGCCAGGAAAACCCATCATCGTTCCTTCATATGGCCATACAGCACACCCGACACATCAATCAATTTATTCTCTTTGATTTAGGCCGGATGCTCACACAAACGTGCTCAAAGACTCGGCCCCAAGGCCATTTTCATGCTAAAATATGTCTTTGATCTTGCACACGGTCATATGCATATGCAGACAACCAAATGGACACCGCAAAGACACACGGAACAATTAATTCCCAAGCGGACGCCAATTCACTCAACGAGCATCCAGGATACTCAAATCAACATTTCAACGTGGCGATCCGCCAAAAATCACTATTCACGCCGGAAAACACTGTTCACGGCCGAAAACTGTGACGAGTTCGGAGGTGAAATCGCTGCAAACGGCAGCAGCTCAGCGATTGGAGGTCCGGCGAGCGACGAAAGCTGAAAAACAGAACCGACGAGAGGTAAAAACAGGGAAACCGGGCTGAATTTGGGGGAAAAACGATCTCGCGGGCTGAGGCGAGGCTAGGAAAGGCTGGGGGACTCACCTACAGGTCGAGGACGACCTTCGGGACCAGCTGGGGGCGGCGGATGGCGGCTGGAAGCGGCCGAACGGTGGCTGTACAGAATCGCGCAGAAAATAGGGGAAACGGGCGCGAAACAAGGGAGGTCCGATCGGGGCTCAAATCAAGCTCTACGGGCGGCGGCCGGCTCCCAACGACTTCATGGAGCTATGAGAGGTTGAGGGTGACCGTTTAGGGTGGTCGGCGGGCGGTGGGTCACGGCGAAGGAGCCCGAAACAGCGGCGCTAACCGGCGACGCGAAAACAGGGATGTTGGGCGACGGGTCTGTTCGGGGCTGAATCGGGACGGCGCGGGCGGCACACGGCTGTGGAACGGCTTCGGGGGGTTGAGAGGGAAGTGGAGTGGTGGTGGGTGGCGGCTGGAAGCGGCTCGGGGCGGTCGGAGCAGCCCAAAACGCCCACGGACGCGCAACAGGGCAGTCCAACGTCGGGAGGCTTCCGTGGCGGTCCGGCGAGTCCGGCGGCGGCCGGAGGGAGGTGAAGTGGCGGCAGAGGAGGCTGGAAGTCGGAGGTGAAGGTTCGGGTTGGTGGTCGCACGAAATTGCCGAGGAAGGAGGCTGGGTGTTCGGTTCAAGGGGGAGGAGGTCGCGCAAGTGCGGGGGGAGAGAGAGAGCAACGGGAGAGAGAGAGAGGAGGGGAGGAGAGAGAGAAGACCCACGTGGGCTTTGACTGGTTGGTCGAGGGGCTGACCAGATTTGACTGGGTGGGGCCCATGGGTCACTCAAATTAAAATTTTCTGTCTCTTATGCATAATATCCAAGGGCGAAACGGTCTTTTGATCAACCGGGACTGATCGGATTTTTGGCTCAACCGATTGGGAATGAAATTTGGATTTTCACGGGCTAGGTTTGGTCCGGAAAAAGTTTAGGCGCGAGGATTAAAATCCTAAGTCGCGGTGACCACGATTTCGAGACCCAATCGAAATCGAACGATATTTCGGGAATTGTTCAAAATTCGTCACGTACGTCCTTTCGATCCGAAATTTAATACCAACTAAAGTTCAATAATAATCCTTTTTATTGAACTCGGTCTCTGTACCGAGGGCCTAATTTCCAGGGCGTCACATACTTGGTACTTGGTAGAGCAAATTATGCTCGACTCGTCAACCGCTCGAGATCGGCTCGATTTTTTCCAAGCTAGAGTCGAGGATAAGTGGCTTATCAAGCCGAGTTCGAGCCTCAAGACACTTGACTGGATCGACTTACAAGCCTAATCGAGTATCTCATTTTTTTATGCACATATTATTTTGTTGTGGATTTCGATCTAAGTCCCATTTGATCAAGTTGGAAAATCCCCGTATGTTGAGTTTTATATACTTAAAATCGAGCCGAGCTTGAGTATGTGGAGTTTTTTGCCGAGTCTAATTCGGCAAGGAAAAAAAGTACGCAATCGAGATTTACGAGTCAAGTCGAGATCGAGAGTGACGCCGTGTCATCTCGACTCGACTCGATCTTGCCGGAAAGACCATCCTGCTAGGCGATTTAACAAATTGGTGATAATAAGCATGTATTTGAACAGGGTTATTGGGTAGAATTGGCCATCGACCTGGTCCTCCTGCTTGTCCAAATATTACTTATTTTTCCGCTGTTTTCATAACACATAATTGACCCATCTTTTAAAAATGTTGAATACAACTTAGTTTAGTCTAGCATTTAGACTTGTGAGGAATGCTAGTGATCAATTTGTCCAATGGACCGACCATAGCGAGAACCCGATCTCACCTAAGCAGTACACATCGTGCTACGAGTGCATAAATGCGACATACTTGCAGTAGGCATGAAATCCTCCTTGATTTGATGGAATTTAGGGATGAAATTTCCGATTCGATGTATGACGTAAACTCCACATTACTTCATTTTTTTTTTCTTCCTAATGAAACAGGCGCGCAGTTACGGGAACGTATCTCAAACGAAAATTCATGGCCAGGACATAAGGATGTGATGCATGGATTGAATAATTAAGGCGCTAAATGTTGTTGGTAGAACAAGCTGAAGGACTAACGTATGATAGATGTTGAATCAATTACATGGTTGAATCACAGTGCTGTAGTGAGTTTGTACATTGCATGTGGGGATAACTGTCTAGAAAGTCCTATACCTATTGTATAGAGTCCAATTCAGTCCTAAAGTTTCCAGTTGTGCTAAACCTATTGTTTTGATAATTGGATCAAAGGACTATATTAACAAATTGTTAAAAAGTTTAGAATTAAATTGGCAAACTGTCAAAAAGCTTAAGACTAAATTAGCACAATTCAAAAGTTTATGACTGAATTGACTGCGGTACAATAGGTTTAAAGCTTTTTAGATAATTTTTCCATTACATGTGCATGTATACTTACGCTGCGTGAGGAGATGAACTTTCAAAGAGAAAACTGCCAACGGCTGTGCGTTACCATGTTCCTTTCCGATCCACATGGTAACTTACTTTCAATTGCTTGCTGTCATCGAATTCGAAGACCTGCATTACCCTCATAAATTTGTTATACGATAAGAAAGTCAAGTTCAATTAATAAAATCGAGCTATCAAAGTTTCAGAATTAGCCACTACTTTGCCAAACCGAAATGAGCTCATCACTCAAAGCATCACTACTTAAAAAGGTTTGCTGGCGATGGCTTCCATAGAAGCTGAAAATTTGGAGAAAATTATCCATAAAGTACTAAACATATTGTATGGCGACCAATTCAATCATAAATCTTTTAATTATATCAATTTAGTCCTAAATTTTTTTATGATTTGTCAATTTAGCTCTAAACCTTTTGAAGTTCTGCCGCTTTAATCCTAAACCTATTATTTGGACAATTGGCTGAGAGGACTACATTAACAAACTTCAAAAGGTTTAGGACTAAATTGACACAATTGAAAAGGTTTAGGACTAAATCAACATAATTGAAAAGTCTAGGACTGAATTGATTGCCGCACAATAAATTCAAGATTTTTTCCTACTAGCGGCAAAAATTCCTACCGACATTATGTGACCCTAGTACACAAACATAAGCTGATCTCGGAACCATACTGTTGTGCGTGGGGACTGTTCATCCCGTCCCTAAACTTGTGCACTTTTTTATTTTGTTTTGCCGATGAAAAGCTAGTTTAGCCATTTTGAGTAGAAGAGATAAGCTTGCAGGTATCTCGACACTCATGGAACAATATTACAACGTACAATAATTCACATGATCCCACATAATGGATTTCAAGATGAGCGGTAAAATGGGGTTAGTATATCCGTTTTGACGACATTAACTATAGTATAAGAAAAAGAAAATTACATGTGCCCCTTGTGATCACGGCACAACGGGCAAGAAGCACTCCGCCTGAGCCACAAATCGATGCACTGTGCATGGAAGTAGTGTCCACACTTGGGGATGGTCCGGAGCATTTCCTTGGGCTGGTACTCCGACAAGCATATTGTGCAAACGTTGTCGTTCGGCCTGGGCACTTGTCCATCGTCATCGATTCGAATCTTTGGATAAGATTCTATCGTGGCTGAATCGATGCCCGTGACACTATTGGAGGCATGTCGAGTTTCTCTCGAGGGGCTCGAAGGAGATGTGATGTCTGCCACGTCATTTTCGCGGTCGTTGCCGTTAGGAGGTTGATTGAGAGGATCGCGATGCTCGGAGACTCGAGCGCGCGAGCTTAGGTAGAACGCGAGTCCGGAAATGCAAAGAAGCGAGGGCAACACGAGGCCGAGGAGTATCCCCAACTTGGCACGCTTTGAAAGCCCTACATTATTAGCTGATTATTGGTGGGGTAGGAGTTGGAAAATTATTTACGGACGTCCCAATGACAGGAGAAGTCTATTCACCCAAACAGAAAAGCTAAGAAGACAGCCCGTCAAAGCGACGGACCCGTGCGGTCACGCAACAGTGTGGTATGCTTGCCAAAAAGAAGTTGCCAAAAGCCCACATCTTAAAATGTACGGTCAGCATGAGTCCGTCATTTTGACGGACTGTCTTCTTAGCATAACCTTTCACCCAAATACCATTAAAATGGGCTTAAGTACACTATAATTACCAAAACTTGTGTACGGTGCTCACTTTAGTGTCAAAATTTTCAAAACGTTCATTTAAGTGCCAAATTTTTTGAAAAATGATCACTTGAGTGCCAAAATTTTTAAAACGATAACTTAAGTGCCAATTTTTTTTTAAAACGATCATTTAAGTGCTAATTTTTTTAAAAAACAATCACTTTATTGTCAACTTCATCGAGCCACGTCAGCTCAAATATTAATAAAAATAGCACGTGTCGGATTTCCAGTGAGCCACGTCGGCTCAAATTAGAGTTGACATCGAAGTGATCATTTTCCAGTAAGCCACGTCAGCTCAAATTAGAGTTGACACTGAAGTAATCATTTTTTAAAGAAGTTGGCACTTAAGTGATCGTTTTTAAAAAAAAAATTGGCACTTAAGTTATCGTTTTGAAAGTTTTGGTACTAAAGTGAGCGCCGTACACAAGTTTTGACACTTCTAGTGTTGTTTAGCCCATTAAATGACAAGCGCAGAGATTCAAATGGAATTAAGGAAGACGGTTTTATCAATGGATATTTTTTAAGCACTGACTCAAATAAGTACTTACCAGGTTTACCGAAGCATCCGACATCGGAGCCCGCAGAACCCTTGAACCCGCACTTCCCACCACTTTTCTCGCACGATCTACAATTCGGGAAATCCCACGTCAGGAAAACACTCTCGGTTACGTCCGTGGGATATTGCCAGGCCACCGGAACCGACACTGTCCAGGTACGACATCGGAACACCGAGAAGTACCAAGTGAATGAACCGGCAACAGCAATATGTACCGTGTGGTTTTCATCGCTGAGGCAGTCCACCCGTTCGATCCCGAAATCTGACAGATCAATCGAGCAATCCGCAAACATGAAGTTCCCATGCTCTTGCGCCACGAAAACCGAGCTCGAGAACGTCGAGTTTTGAAGCCGCTTCGCCAAGCAGTTGCCCGGGTCCCTGAGCACGATGTATTGTTTCTTATAGTCAATGAGGTCGACGACAAAGTCTTGCGAGTTAGGCAATTGGAGGACCGCTTGGCCTCGGACGTTGCACGAGAGATCGAAGCCCGGATAGCCGCATCGCTCGGGGTGGAAGTCGCTTGCTCGGAAAGGGAAGCGGATTTCAGGTCCAAGGGTACTGCAAAATCTCACCGGACACAAATCGTCAAGGTTATTAGCGGATACACGGAGAGAGAGGCCGAGGAAGAAAGAGAAGAAGAAGATGGCGGAGGAAGCCATCACAGTCGGATAGCATAGGTGCCGAGGATTGTACCTAGAAATGTATGTTTCTTGAATTCCTTCTCTCTCTTTCCCCTAAAGAAAGGTTCATGTCCTTTTCAGAGAGAGATAATTAACATCTTATATATCTTCTCAGGGATTCAAAACCAATACGTGCCTTAGTTAATTTAGCCGGCCAAATGGATGTGGATATGTAGGTCCACAGAAAGGCATACACTGACATGGCGAAGAGAAAAGGCGAAATTTCATGTCAATCGCATTTTGTCGTTGGATCCCCATGAGGACAAGTACATAGAGACAACTACATGGGATGACGATCCATTTGCCCCTCCCCTCTTCTTGGGAGCAAATATTTGTGCCGGCCGGGTCCGTGATGACTGGCTTAATCACATTCATTAATCATCAGAGTCTCACATGGGTTTACAACATCGACCACCCTCACCAATGGTCGGGGGAGTCGCCGGCCACGGGCTGAGGCTCAGCGACCTCCGCCAACCAGCCCCCACCCATCGTCGGCCATTGCTGGCAACGGTGGGGCGGCTACAGCGGCAAGGCTGTGCAAGCCCTCGTCACTGCCATCTTCTTTTTTATTTATTTTTATTTAGTGATTTAGCTTATTTTTCTCATTTTTTAATTTTTCAGTACAAATGAGTGAGCAAATTTTGATGTTTTTGAAGTTAAAAATGTTGGAGATTGCATTGTCATTTCGCAGATAAAAATGCTGAAGTCGTCCCGATGCTTTTTAGCTATTTTTTAACTATTTTTAACTATTTTTATTATTTCTGACAAAAAAATGTTTTTATTATTTTTTAGCTTATTTTTTTATTTTTTTAATATTATGTGAAATTTTCTTTTAATTTTTAGCTTTTTTTTTGTTACTAACTAGGATCCTTCGGCGAGCCACGTAGATACCACGTAAGATTTCCGGCGAATAATCGTTTTTCAATAAAATTAGCACTTAAGTGATGTGTGTGTATATATCACTTTGGTGCCCATATATTGACATCAAAGTGAGCGTTGTACACAAATATTAACACTTAAAGTGTCTTTTTGCCCATATTTTTCACATTGAACAAAAAAGTGCTCCATAGTTGCACCTTCAAAGAGGTGTAATATGAGAGACTTCTATATGAGTTGCATGTTGATAAATAAATAAATAAATAAATAAAAGAACATTATTTTGATCATTCGGGTATTATTATCAAAACTGAGCTCAATTCACTCCACGTGTCAAAGTGTCAATACACACGTGTTTACATCTGGGTCGCGAATGCAGCAACTAATGTTTTCGGAAAAAGTTGGCAAAACGCATTTAAAATGGTATCTCAATAGAAAAGCTGATAAGTTAAAAGAATTAGATGAACGTCGGAAATCAGAAACTCAAATGAATTGCCGGTAACTCAGCATAGCTGTTGACTTATGTCGGGACCTAAAAAATCAGGTTTCTAGGCTAATGGATTATTAGGTTAATTATTCAACTAACCTAACTCGGACTCTCCCAAGTCCATACCAAATCACAACTTAACATGCAAAGGTATTTGAATTGGAATCGCCACTAATCATTTTTGGTAGGTCGATTAGAAACCTAAGTAAATTAGCGGGAGAACTAAATTACTTCTACGAACCGGAGATTCTAAATCCGGGGATTTGATTACGCTAGATTATTCTAACGCCCTTTCGGTACCATTTTATTTCATGAAAAAAATTTTGTTAGGCAACATTAATTGATTTTAACCTAAGTCACTAACAAAGGTTATCATGCGATTGCACAATCAATTAATTGAACATCCATGAGTCACGGTAATTGCAGGAAGCATACGCCAAGACAAATTGTTCTCACTTTTGAATTTTTGCTTTTTAATGAGATAAAGACTAACCTATATGCAATGCATGAATTTAATCTAAGTTGCAAATGAATTAAACTAAATGCATGGAAATCCTAAGCATGCATATGAAATTAATTTAACTACATGACTAACCTAGATGACGTGTAATTAAATGAAACTAATGTACAAATGATGTTACGGTCTAATTAAAATGTCTACATGACTTTAAGATTGAAACATGCAACATGCAAATTCTACGTATGCCAAACCTAGCATGCAAATGACATGACAAGCTTATTTTATTTTTTTGTATTTTCGGATTAATGAATGACCCTAAATAAAAATATGCCTAAATATAATTATCTTACATATTTTAAGGTTCAGGTTAGCCTAATCCCCAACATATTAAAGATAAATTATTTTAGACATGAAAATCAATGCAAATATGCATGTTCTATCCTAGAATGCGAATCTACATTAACCTATTCTAAAATTAAATTAACGTGCAAATATCTACATGATTTTAATGCAATTTTTATCTAAAATGCAATGCAATATCTTTTAGAATTTTAAATATCACACAAGAGCATATATTCTAAAGATATTATGCCAATCAAATCAATCAAGAAAGTGGGTATCTCAACCAATTTTTGAAAAGATTTCGCAAATATCTGAATCCAATCTTTAATCCGTAATCTTACGGTTAGCAATTGAATTCAAATCCTTGCTCGTGTGGCAAATTGCGGATTAAAAATCACTAATCAAATTTACAATATTAGAGGTATGCAACAAGTGAGAGAGAATGATTTCAAAGAAAGGCAAGCAAATATTATGATCTTTAGAATAAGAAATCTTACCTTATCCGCAAAAACTTTCTTTTTCAAATTCGAATTTGAGCTAATGGGAGGCTTGCGGATCACTAGAGCTCGTCAACGGCTACGGGGCTCGGATGAACACATGACCGGATCTTCGGTGGTGTGGCAATGTTGATTGCTTCTTGCAGATCTCCTTTTGATGAGACTCACCAAATTACCATTAGAAAAAGCTCCGCATGGTAGGATCAGCTTCAACTATTTCTGAGTTCTCTAATAATAATAAAGGCTATGATGCAGAATGAAATTTTGACCGAAAAATTAGCAATTTATGGGATTCGTTGGTCAACCAACACTGGGCAAACATATGACTCTATTAAGTGCCACCGGAACTCACGCAGGATTGAAGCCACCCCTGAACAACGGCTGAACTTCGTTGGCACGAGCTCCTGTGGAAGACTGTACGGTAGCGAGACTCACGTTCAATTCAGCGATAGAAGTGGCTGTGGTTCTTGAGGTTCCACAGCTTCGTGGCTTTCTCCAGAGATAGATCGTCGTGGCTCCAGTTCAAGCTCCGTCATAGATCGATGAAAGATTGCGAGGCGAGGGACCTCGGGACGCTCAACGTAGTGTCGAGAGTTGTTGTTAGACAGTCGAGTGTCCTTGATTCAGCAACGGATCGGTAGAAACGCCAAGATGGGTCAATGGCATCAATACTAAAGACGCGGTATCAAGGTCCGACAAGGGGGGAAGTGCTGGAACGCGAGGTAGCGACGACGGATGAACGTGCGAGAAGAGTTGAATTCTCTCCTTCCATTCTCTTCGGGTATTCACCCGTGTGCCCTACTCTCTCAATCTGTGTGCGCTCTCTAGAAATTCTTATTTTTCAGAACTGAATGTGGATCCCCACTTTTGCACTCTCTTTCTAGCTTTCTCTCACGTACCTCACTGGACGACTCCCTCTCTCTGCACTATAATACTATCAAGTCCCCCCTCCAATTCTTTCCAACGAATCCCCTCTTTTATAGCCGACGAGCATGTGCGCTTTCTAAGCGGTGGGAGAATTGATTTTAAATAAAACAATCCCGTTGAAATCTCCAGTCTTGTTATTTTACCCACTTTTCAAATCACCAAACAAGCCACAATCTTCTTTTCGTTCCCCTACAGATATGGATGTGTGGATGTCTTTAACCGTATGGGCTCATCTTCTCTTTTGTTCGTTCCCCTTTCTTTGTCCACACCCCTCAAAGATCAAGTTCATCCAACATCAGTCCGACTCAAATGTGAAATGTGAACGCAAGTTAACAACAATAAGAATAAATGAACTAAATGCAAACTATATGCAAGATGATTATATTTTTTGTAGGGACTAAAATTAATCCCTAGTTTTTATGCAAATTATTAAATAATCAAAATTTAGGTGTCAACAACTTAATCGGAGGAAAGTGATGTCACTTAAAATAAATATTGGTGATCTCTTGTAATAGTTAGCGAAATGATTAAATGAAAAATATATTCACATCCGCGAAAATTTTTTAAACATTTTTGATTGGTTAATTATTTCAAAATGACACAATTGATCTTTCGGGAAAATATTTTTCAAGCTATTTATTTTCTGCCGAACGAACGAAACCAAAGTATCTAAGCCAAAATTTTGAATTCGGTACTATGTACAAGTGAACTCGTGAAAATTTGCCACGTGTTAGGAAGGAGTTTAGTGGCTCATGTCCGGGCAGGTTCCAAATTTTGTTCCATCTCGAAAGGATTTTTGTAAGGAATATAGGAAGGGATACAAGCAGTCGAGCTACTTTTGAGCTATTCGCGCCCAAATAGTCAGCCGCTCAAAGATCACACCGATTATTCACGAGCACGAGTTGAGATCGAGTGACTTGTCAATCCGAGTTCAAGCCTAAAGACACTTGACTCGGTCGGCTTGCAAGCCTCTTTGAGTATCTCATTATATATGCTGATATTCTTTTGTTATGGATTTTGAGCCGAGCCCCATTCGATTAAGTTGAAAAATCCGAGTATATTGAGTTTTATATATTTACAATCGAGCCAAGCTCAAGCGTATCGAGTTTTTTGCCGAGTCAAGCTCAAGCGGGGAAAAAAGTAAATAAAAAATAGAAAGGCTAAAAATTAAAAAAAAAAAAAAAAAGGACATGTCCAATAAAGGTCCTAAAACTTGTCACAAAATTGAATCCTAAAACTTATAAAAAATGTAATCAAGTCCTAAAATTTGTTAAATTTGTGCAAACGAGTCATTCTATTAACTCTCAAAAAAGATGATCTTTTTTTTAATATTTTCTCTCTCCTATGTGGTAATGAAGTGCCTAGATGATGTCAGTTTGGTTCAAATTTGATTTGTAATATAAGTTTTATTTAAATAGTATTTTAAAAAAATTAAGAAAAAATTAAAATTTTATTTAAAATAAGTTGAAAAATTAGCTTAAAAATTTAACAAAAAAAAAAACTCAAAACATGAGAGAAAAAAAGGGTAAACACAGAACATCATTGTCGCCACCACAGCCCCACCATTGTTAGCAATGGCCCGCGACCCTTTCGAGCCGCAGACGAGGGTCGCGGCCCTCACCCAATTCGGTTCAAGGGTTACTAGCTCTCGCGCAGGTTTGGCCGAGGGCCACCACTGGCGGGGTTGGATCGCTAGTGGTGGCCCTCGTCCAAACACGGGCAAGCACCCGCAGGCCCTCGCTTACGGTCGGCGGGGTTGCCGGCTCCTGGCCAGGGCTCGGCAACCGCCTCGCCGCTTGCTTCTCTACCTCTTTTTTTATTTTATTTTAAGCTACTTTGTTAAAATTTTAAGCTTATTTTTAATTTTATTTTGAATAACGTTTGTATTTAAATGAATTTAGTTTTAGCTAATTTTTTTTAAATTCAATTAAATTTATTTTAAAGTGTAGAAGTCCACATGGACTTTTTTTTTTTAAATGCCATTTTACATTGAATTTTTATTTATTAATGCTACGAGGCAGCTTTGGCGGGAATATTTTGCCAGAGCCACTTAAGTGATCATTTTTTCTCCGATTTGGCACTTAAGTGACTCGACGGAAACTTTTGACACTAAAGTGATCTCCATACACAACTTTGGGCACTTATGTTGTGCTTCTCCCAATTTTAAGACTTCCAATGAACATACCCAAAAAAAAGTATTGATCGCGGCACAACGGGCAAAAAGCGCTCCGTCCGAGCCATTGATCGATGCACTGCACGTGGAAGTAGTGTCCAAACTTGAGGATGGTCCGGAGCGTCTCCCTGGGCTGGTACTCTAACATGCAAATTACACAAACATTGTCATTCGGCTTGGGTACCTGTCCATCATCATTGACTTGAATCTTCAAATAAGATTCTATCACGACTAAATCGATGCCCGTGACGCCATAGGAGGCGTGTCAAGTTTCTCTGGAGAGGCTTGAATGAGATGTGATATCCGCAACGTTGTTTTCGTGGTCGTTGCCGTTAGGAGGTTGATCGCAAAGGTCGCGATGCCAGGAGACTCGAGCGCTCGAGCTTAGGTAGAACGGGAGTCCAGACATGCAAAGAAAGAAGGGCAACATGACACCGAGGAGTATTTCCTACTTGGCACGCCTTGAAAGCCCTACATGATTAATTGATCATTTGTGGGGTGGGAGTTGAAAAATTACTTGCGGACGTCCCAATGAGAGGAGAAGCTAGTCCATTCACCCAAATACCATTAAAATGACAAGCGCAGAGATTCAAACGAAATAAACAAAACGGATTTTATCAATGAATTTTTGAAGCACTGATTCAAAAAACTAAATAACAAAAACGAGGTATTATTTTCAGGTAGAAACTGGCTTATCTAAGTACGTACCGGGTTTACCGAAGCATCCGACATCAGAGCCCGCCGAACCCTTGAAACCGCACCTCCCACCACTTTTCTTGCAAGATCTACAATCCGGTGCATCCCACTTCAGGAGAACACTCTCGGTTATATATGTGGGATATTCCGGCGTCACCGGAACCGATACTGTCCAAGTACGGCATCTGAGCGACGAGAAGTACCAAGTGAATGAACAGGCAGGAGCAACCAATACCGTGTGGTGCACATCGCTGGGGCAGCCCACCCGTTCGATTCTGTAAGGCAATAAATCGCCCCAGCAATCCGCAAACATGAAGTTCCCATGCTCTTGCGCCATGAAAACCGAGCTCGAAATGTCGAGTTTCGAAGCCGCTTCGGTAGGCAGTTGCCCGGGTCCTTGAGCACGACCTATTGTTTCTTATAGTTAATGAGGTCGACAATGAAGACTTGTGAATCGGGCAATCGAAGGATCGCTTGGCCTCGGATGTTGCACAAGAGATCGAAGCCCGGATAGCCACATTGCTCGAGATGGACGTCGCTTGCTCGGAAAGGGAAGCGGATCTCAGGTCCGTGAGGATCGCAAAATCTTTCGGGACATAGATCGTTAGGGTTATTAGCGGATACATGGAGAGAGAGAGGCAGAGGAAGAAAGAGAAGATGATGGCGGAGGAAGCCATCAGAGGCACATAGCGAAGATACATACGATTGTACTTAGGAATGTATATTTGTTTTCTCTCTTTTTCCTAAAGTAAGGTTCATGTCCTTTTCGAGAAGAGATTATTAAAATCTTATCTATCTTCTCAAGGACACAAACATGGGATGTGCCTTAGTTAATTTCGCCAGCTGAATGGATGTGCATATGTACTATGTAGGTACCTAGAAACGCATTTGTTGCGTGCAATGCATGGGAGAAGGCGAAATTTCAAGTCAATTGCATTCTGTTGTTCGGTTCCATTTGCTCCTCCCCTCTTCTCTTGAGCAAATATCTATGCTAACCCGGTCCGTGATGACTGGATCACTGATGTCCGTTAATCATCTGAGTCTCACTTGGGTCTACAACATCGAGGGGTTGTGATTGAACCTTGTTTGCAAGGAATGGTCCATGATCCGGGCATGTATTCCCGAATCGAGACAACCCAACTCCGTATGCATTAATTTGCATCGACACGATTTTGGCCTAATGTCTGGAAGCGTGATTTATGTTGCGAAAAACAGGCCGCTGAACAGTAAATACAAAGGATAAGGAAATAGACCAGATACCGAAATTACATGGTTTGGTGGATGCAATCTATGTCCATGGAGAAAGTAGTAAAGAATTTCACTATAAATGAAGCGATATAACGGAAATCACAACCACACTCGAGTAGATTCATAAGTTCCCACGCAATATTCTCTTAATTTTTAGAAGGAATTTAGGATCTTACACGAAAGATTTGATTGGCTTCAACGTACTTGCAATTGTTTGATGTACCTCCGCTAAGAAAACTGTCAAGCAAGACGGCACTTCAACGACCACACGAAAACCAAAGACCAAGAAGAATATAGCGTGAAAAAAAAGGAAGGAAATCCACGTACAACTGGAAATTCGGTCAACCCAAGTATTGGAATTTAGTGGAAGTCAATTCATCTAGTTTTTCTGGGGTAAGGGTCAATTCATCTAGTTCATGTCCAAAAAAGAACAAATTTCTCTAGTTTCCTCGTTTTCTTAGGAGTAAAATTTCGTTTTCTTAATTTATCACCAAAAGTCAATCTCCTAAATTCGACAACATCCTTCGACCAAAAAAAATAAAATTTGACAACACCCAAGTCTAATATGAGCTTTCCAAATTAAGGATTAATTCCACATCCACGAAAAACATGACTAAGCTATCCGCACGCACTTTTAGACTAGACTGGTTCCCGGAGACATATTTTAACAGTTCACACGCGGAGAATACTTGTCGAAACAATGGGTAAATCTTTTCATGAGAAGAAAATCCCATAAATCTTTCGAAGAATTTGAATGTGAAATAGATAAATTTTCCCTAGTGTTATATTGACAACATCAACAATCAAACTCAATTTTTGAAATGATTCGTATCTTCAAAGTCACATTTTTCACATGTTTAATCTTTTCCCGATTTGACCCAAAAAAAAAAAATCTTTTCCCGAACTTTATTGCGCATTGCATATGAGTGCTGTAATTTGTTAGTCCAATGTGATTATATGAGTATGGGATAGATTCTACTCATTATGTCATTCCAGCCCATGACCGGTAGGGCCGCCGCTTTTCCTATTTGACAAGTACTGAGTCTTTAACCATTGGGAGTCGTCCTAGTGGCCACCTTTCCGACTAGGGAAGAGGGAGCTGGCGAGCTCGATTCCCCATCTTCTCAGAGAAGTTAGGGGTGATGACGCGTGAGCGAGGGAACCTTAGACATTATAACTCTACACAGCCTGTTGTAAAGCAAATCAATCGAGAATTTTCAACCTAAATCAAAACTTATGCCCGAAAATTGTTTTGTTGCTCTTGCCTTCTATTCCCATCGTAAGGGGTTCTATCGAGACCAAATTGTCAAATGGATCTCATGCGTCGTGGACCATGGCTCAATCGGGTAGTTATGCGCCGTTCGAACGCGGATGCGGTATTTAAAGTGTTGAAATATAACGCGCGGAAACTAACCCAGATCTTGCAAATAAATCAATGCGAAAAGCCTAGAGAAATAACGACGAACAATAAAGGACACCAGAGATTACGTGATTCGGTCCGAATATCGGTACCTACATCTACGGGAGAGCCAGCAAGAACAATCCACTATAATCGGAGAATCAGAATTACAATCGCTCAATACGCTCGTGTTTCCCACACTTAAATTATACCCAAATCCTAAGTGTTCACAAATAAATAATTCAGATGTAAACTCACGAAGCACAAAATCACCGTGTTTTCGGAATTCGTTCGTGCGAACTTCTCTTTGCGGCTTCAAGACTCAACGTGGTTTTGGCGATGTCAGAGTCTTCCTTCTCGTGCGCCGCTCGAGTCACCCTGTGCAACTTCTGCAGAAAAGAATTAAAGCACAAAACCCTTCTTTTGTTTTATTCATGGACAAAGACGTTTCTGTCCTCAAATGGGCATAAAATATTGTGCTCTCCTCCTTTTTCGTCCTTTTGTGGCAAATAAAAACTCTTTTTTTTATTTGTTCTTTCTGCCCCATAACTGATTTGCGGGCGCACAAGATATACTCCCAAAAACAGAATATACGTGTGACTTCTTTTATTCGGCCAGAGGAGTCCATGAAGCTAATCTGATCAAATCTTGCATATTTCAAAAAAAAATTTCATCTCCGTATAAATTCAAACACGAGACACAAAATAACATAAAGTCGTAGACCGTCGAACCTTTGGGCCCGCACCTGCCACCACTCCCCTAGCACCACTCGCTTCGCGAGGTGACTGTCCGGATTCTTGAGTGAAACGTATGGTTCAAGTCGGGCGACCGGAGGATCTCTTGGCTTCGGTTGTTGCGCTAGAGATGGAATCCAGGATAGCCGCAATGTTCACCTTGGATGTCCCTAATCGGAAAATACGCACAAAAGCGGACATTTTGGTTTCTTGAGAGATTGCCGGGACATACTGAAGAGATCAGTGACTGGTTGAGGGAAGGTTAATTTCTTGTTCTATGAAGTACTTTTAAATTACCATGAGAATATACACAAAAGCGAGAAATTTACAAAAGTAATACCGTGAATCCATCGTAGACTTGAATTTTAAATCTCCCTCATCTTAAGATGTAAGGTGATGATTAGAGACTAGATGCCTTGTGATTACGGCATATAGGGCAAGAAGCATTTTCCTTGAGCCACCTGTCTATGCAATGAGCATGAAAGTAGTGTGCACATGCGGGGATGGTCTTGAGTATCTCCTTGGGCTGGTATTCCGACAAGCAAATCGTGCAGATGTTGTCGTCGGGCCGGGGCACCTGTCCCGAAGCATCGATTTGAGCCTTTGGATACGATTCCAACGTGGCCAAGTCGATGCCTACATTCATGTTGTCATTACCATTGAGGCTTTGATGACGAGGTCTGTTGCGTCGAGTGGTGACGTAGCAGGCGCATGCCCAGATACAGAATAGCAAGGGTGCTGCGACGATCCACGCTATCACGAACCTTATGCCTTTCGAAAACTCTATATATATGTTGAGGTTGATGTCTTGTATTCTGTTATTCAAGAGATTATGAGGCGGTTCCGAAAGGCCCCCTGCGACCGGACAGCACGGGGGTCCCGCTCCCCGGTGAGCGGGCGGGGGTCCGAGGGGGCCGCCCCGGCAGGGGTCGCGGGGGCAGCGCCCCCGAGCCGCGAGAGGCGTTTTATATTCAGTTATAGAATGATTTCTATGGAAAAATTGAATATTTTAGGCTATGTGGGCAATTTTGTAATTTGTGCCATGTAGGGTTTCGCTATATATATGTTTAGGGCGAAACAGGTCTCTAAGATAGAGAGGGTGTGAGAAAGAGCGGCTGTACACTTTTCTACGTTATTAGTGAAACAGATCTCATCTCCCCGTGGACGTAGGTAGGCGGAACATCTCCGCTACCGAACCACGTAAATTCTTGTGTTGTGCGAATTTCCATTACTTTCTTGCATCGTTGATAGGATCGAATTTAGATATTCGACAATATAATCACAGATCATGAAATCTATCAATCAAACTTGAAGCATTAGAAAAACGTCGGCGATCGACGATCAATAGTCGGTAACTATTTCGAAAATGTATCGCAAGCACAACGTGTTCGTAGGGTTAGTGTTTAGGATCATGACGGATGGGTTTAGAAAATTGATTTACAAAATACGGTGACTAGGGAATACTCAAGCAAATGAGTCCTAGAATACATATAAGCTTGATAATCAATAGATTGCGTCTATTACAAGTAGCATACCTTGATAGTGGGCGCATCGAACTTCCAATAACGCGTCGTCCCTCTCGACCCCACATCTCCCACCCGTCGCTTCACAACGTCTACAGTCGGGCTGATCCCATTTCAACCGAACACTCTCGGTTATGTTCTCCCTCAAGCTCAGCGTCTCCGGAGCTAACATCGTCCAGGTGTAGCACCCATTATCGGAGAACAACGATTTGGCAAGAAGATCCTCCGTGGGCGCAACCACCACCACTCGGTCTGCCCCATCGAGACAATCGACGCGTGTGATCAAAGTTCCCGGCAGGTCCGTGGGCAAGTTCCACGTGCAATTGGCGAGCGTGAAGCTCTCCTGCGCCTCGGCTAAGAAGGGAGATGACCCGGAGATCAAGTCGGAGATGAAGCTCCGGGTCGCCAGTAGGCGCTTCAGAAGGCAACCTCCGGGGTCCCCGAGCGAAATCGATTGGTTCGCATAATCAATTGACCTCACGACAAGGTCGCCGGAGTGAGGTAAGTGGATGATTGCTCGGCGTTGGTCATCGCACGAGATGTCAAATCCTGGATAGCCGCAACCTTCATCCTGAAGGCACTTGATTCGGAACGAGAAGCGGATTCAGGGTCCGTTGGGATCGCAATAGATCGTCGGGCAGGGAGCGCGAGGTTTATCCGAGGCGACGAGGACTAGAAGGACGAGGAAGGAAGACGATAAGAGTGAGAAGATTTCGGAGGACGCCATGTGAAGGGAGGTGACATGGTGGAGAGTACAAGGGATTGTAAAATAGGGAAGGCGGGCTTTGTTTACTTCTCCAATTGAAGGATGCTTGGTTACATGGATGCTCTTACAAAAACAAACGTTAAAATGCGGAGACCACGGCGACATGTGGATGGTGCAAGACTTTTGGTTTTCTTCTATCGAGACTTGTCAACGAGGTCAATGAGCAAACAAAAGAACAATTATCCAAAAAGTCCCGAATCAATTGTAATTTAGACAATTCAGTTCTAAATCTTTCAACTTTGTCAATTAAGTCGTAAATCTTCTCGCATTTTGCCAATTGAGTCAATCCAATAAATTTTGGCTGGAATTTGCTAACGTGGATGCCGGTCATCCTACTTAGCACAGCCGGTACTAACATGGATAATTTTTAATATTTTAATATTTTTTTTCTTCTTTTCTTTTCCTTTCCTCTTCCTTTTGCCACCGGCCACCAACAGGTGGGCTGGCCTTGCCTGGGCATGGGTCATTGTCGCCCTCCACAGACGATGGCTCCCCTCGCAAGATCTAGCCTTGCGAGGCTAAACCTCGTCGGGGCCTGCCCTCACCTGCCTTGCCCTCACTTGTGGCACACAAGGGTGACTCTCGCCCAAGCAAGGCTAGCCCATCCGATCGGCCCACCGGCAAAAGGCGTAAGAAAGGGAAAAAAAAAGGAAAAAAGAAAAGATCATAAAAATAATAAAAAAATTCAAAAATATTATAACATTTTGTTGATTATTTCCCTTACCCTTAAAACTGTAAGGACTAAGCTATCCAAAGTTGGCCGAATGGACTCAATTGACAAAGTGTAAAAATGTTTATGACTCAATTGGAAATTTGAAAGATTTAGGACTGACTTGGTAAAAATACAATAGATGTATGACTTTTTTTTGTAAAATTTTCCCTGCAAAAAAGAGTCGCATCCTGTAAAAAGGATTCAAACTTTTATTAAATTCGAAGTTTTCTCGTTTACATTCTATTTACATTAATAAATTGACTTAATAATGTAATGTAAGTATACAATTACTAAAAAAATTGGTTAGAATTAAGAAGAATATTGTCTTAGTTTCATTTTGGAATCGTTCCTCCTTTGCATATAGCCTAATGTCGTTACATTTGGAAATTGCCGCTCCACCACCTCCGGGACGTGCACCGACCAAGTATCGATTTGGGAAATCATCCGCGAAATTGAACACGATCGTGTGTCGTTCCCCGCTGAGACAGCCCCCGCGCGTGTTCCCCAAACTCATGTGGAGAAGTCGTACGAGTGATCGGCGAACGCGAAGCTCTCGTATTGTGGCACCACGAGGAGCGACCTAGAGAACGTCGAGTTCCCGAGCGAAACGTGCTGTTACTTGTAGTTGTCGTCGATGTCATTGGCAACGATGTACCTGGAGTTGGGCAATCGGAGGACAGCTTGGCTTCGGCTGTTGCAGGAGAGATCGAATGATTCGAATCCACGATAGCCGCGAGGTTCATCTCGGACGTCTCTGATCTGAAAAGGGGAGTAGATCGGAGGTCCGCGAAGTCGACAATATTTTTATCGGGTAACCCTTTTTAGGGATAATTGCCAAAAGAGTCTTAAATCTATTGTAATTGTGCCAACTCAGTCTTAAATTTTTTTTTTGGCCAATTCAGTCTTAAACATTTTGTATTTATGCCAATTAAGTCCTTTCGGCCAATTTTGGCCAAAAATCGCTGACGTGACAAAGTCGATGTTCATGTGGAAATTTTTAATGATATTTTATATTTATTTTCAAATATTAACCATACTCTGGACATCCCATGTGGCGAGGACGACCCTCACCGGACCATGCACGAGCTGCCCTTGCCTAAGGCCAGCGACCTCCGCTAGCCATGGACAAGGCCTATAGAGGGCCGCCGAGCCTTGCTAGTCACAGTAAAAAAAAAAAAAGCAAAAGAGAAGAGGAGAAAAAAGAAAAAAAATTAATGAAAAATTGAGATAATAATAAATTTAAAAAATTGTCTAGGTCAATGTCGACCAACGTCCACGAGCAACGATTTCTCATCAAAATTGGCTGGATGGTCTCAATTGACAAGACACAAAATTGGTTTAGGACTCAATTGGTAGAAATTCAATAGGTTTAGGTCTTTTTGAACAATATTCTCCATCGACTTTTGCTCAAACTATTAAGTCAATGGGATATTGGCCAACTAAAATATATTTACTACTCCGTCCCACAACAATTCTCTTTTTTTTTTTTTGGGGGGGGGGGGGGTCAAACATAACAATTCTCTATTATGGAATGTCTTCCTAGCACAACTCGCACGTCCATCTAAATACGATGGTTTGCCCGTAACAATGAAACTTTCATATTTTGTTAGGTTAATGGAGTGCTTCATAAGCTGAAATATATCTATTTTAGGACCCCCAAAAAAAATGGCCCGTCAAAATTTGCCTAAAAGAATGACCAATGGAAGTACCATGTGCCATGGAGGTGAAGCTGAAGCATAATTTTAGAGAGACAAGCAAGTACGTAAAAGACACTAATTAAGAATGATTACATGGGGCATTCTTTCAAATCACCACCTTTCGAGGACAAAAATCTTGTTGTTACTAATATTAGCAGAGTAGTACTAATGGAACTAGAGAATGCCTCGTAACTTATAAGCTGATTGTGATGATTGTGTGATTTTATCCAGCTATGTTCATGTAATTTCATGCAATATTTACCAAATGAAAGCCATATTTTTTAAAGGATCCGGTTTAATTCTGGGATTAGGACCCTTGTCAAGGAACTGACATCTACAATTTGCTTTCTCTAGAGAGATTGCCACGACATATTGGAGAGATCCAATGATTCACATTGATGGAAGATAATTTCTTTTTCTACGAAGTCCTTACGACTTACCGTGAAAATACTCACAAAAGCAGAAAAAAGACAAAATAATACCATAATTCCGACGTACAATTTCAATTTAAATCTCCATCATCATATGCCGTGTAGATGTAGATGAAAGATTAGGAATAGACACTATGATTCCTTATGATTGCGGCATAGAGGGCAAGAAGCATTTCTCTTGAGCCACTGGTCTATGCAATGAGCATGGAAGTAGTGTGCACACTCCGGGATAGTCCTGAGCGTCTCCTTGGGCTGGTATTCTGACAAGCAAATCGCACAAACGTCATCGTTCGGCCTAGGCGCTCGTCCAAGATCATCAATTTGAGCCTTCGGATACGATTCTAACGTGGCCAAGTCTATGCCCATGGCACCATCAACGGCATGTTGAGTACCTCCCGCGGCATCGGAATGAGGTGGATACATGTTGTTGTTGCCGTCGTGGCTCCGATGACGAGGTCCGTTGGCTCGAGTGCTGAGGTAACAGATGCTTCCAAAGACACAAAAGAACAAGGGGGATAGGGCGATCGTCATTATCACCAAATTTACGGCTTTCGAAAGCCCTGTATAGAGTCACATATTGCGAATCAATCATTCGAATTTGAAATGTCAGAAAAAACATCAATTAACAATGCTCACTAAGCTAAAGAATGGGCCTACGTAAGTTGATTAAGGCTTAGGCAAAGTACATTTTACTTGTTAAGAGATTTGTCTTTTCTACCCCCAACATAAGCTAGCCAATGGGCCTTTTGGGCAAACTTTGTTGGCTTATCAATGTTCCCTCTTCCTCCGATCATGCTTCTCATTGACTAATTGCAAATTTTGAACATCACACATAGAAACTGAATTACATGTGATGTCCATATTTGCAAATTTTTTTTTTTTTTGGTCGAACATATTTACAATTCACTAGTCAGAAAGAGGCGCGGTTGGAGAAAGCCTTCCTCCTCCAATCGTCCGATCAAGGATGGAGGAAAACATAGATCATATTAAGGCTTTGTCTGTTTCGCGAAAAATGTAATATTCCTTAAAAATGTTTTATAGGAAATTATTTTCCAAGAAAATAACAATAATTCTCTAGTATTTGGCTGAAATCTGAGATGAATTAAAAAATATTTTCCACCGTTTGATATGAAAAATTGGATTTGATTTTCCTCCCTGCATTACCTTTAATATTTTTATTTTTTATTTTAACTTTTCTATTTTTTAAAAATTAGATTTTTATTTTATTTTACTCGTATCTTTTTCTTCTTTCTTACCTTTTGTTTTTCCTCCTTCCTCTACCGGGATCGGCCGGCGACGGCCAAAGGGAGCCTCAAGCTCACCGGGCCGCTTTTGAGGCTAGTTGTCGCCGAGACGCGGCAACCAGCGAAGGAAGAAAAAAGAGTAAAAGAAAGAAAAGAAGAATAAAATAAAATAATTAAAATATTAAATAAAAACTAATAAAGTATAAAAAAAAAATAGTTGCTTTTAGATAGAGAGAAAAGAGGGGAGAGATATTAGTCTCCATAGAAAATGATTTCCTCTTTTCAAAAAGAGGTAATCATTTTTCCTACTATTGAAGGTGTTTTTTCCATTAATGGAAATTGTTTTCTTTGACTCATTTGTTTTCCATGAACTAAACGCCGAAAATTCGGAAAACATTTTCCTAAAGTTGTTTTTCGCTAAACGAGCAAAGCCTAAATGCTCAACATATTGTTATGATAATTTCATTCATTAGAATAAATAAGCTTGATAATCAATAATTTTCCTTTATCTAA
Source organism: Rhodamnia argentea (assembly GCF_020921035.1). NCBI lineage: Eukaryota > Viridiplantae > Streptophyta > Magnoliopsida > Myrtales > Myrtaceae > Rhodamnia > Rhodamnia argentea. The sequence continues at coordinate 33,006,297 of NC_063152.1, forward strand.
AGTAGCACATACCTCGTTTGTGGGCACATTGAACTTCCGATGATCCATTGTCACTCTTGAGTCCACATCTCCCACCGGTCGCTTCACAACCTCTACAATCCGGCCAATCCCATTTCAACCAAACGCCCTCGGTTACGTTCTCCGTTAAGGTCGGCCTCACGGGAACTAACATCATCCGGGTATCGCACTCCCCGGAATTGGACAATAACATTCTAGCAAGGTAATCTTCCGTGGGCGCGACCACAACCTTGTGGTCCGCCCCGTCGAGGCAGGCGACGTGTGCTATCCCAATTCCCGATAGGTCCGTGGGAAAATCCCATGTGCAATTGGCAAGTGTGAAGTTCCCGTGCGCCTCGGCTAAGAAGGGAGACGACCCGGAGGCCAGGTCGGAGCTGAAGCTCCGGGTCGCCAATAGGCGCTTCAGGAGGCAACCTTTGGGGTCCCCGAGCGAAACCAATTGTTCCACGTAATCGATCGACGTCACCACGAGGTCGCCTGAGTGAGGCAAATGGAGGATTGCTCGGCCCTGGTCGTCACATGAGATTTCGAATCCTGGATAGCCACAGCGTTCGTCCTGAAGGCCTATGATCCGGAATGGGAAGCGGATCGGGGGTCCCTTCGGATCGCAATACGACTTCCGACAGAGAGCGCCGGGTTTATCAGCGGCGACATGGAGGAGGAGGACAAGGAAGGCAGACGAGAAGAGTAAGAAGATTTCGGAGGACGCCATGCGAAGGGAGGTGACATGGCGGAGAGTACAAGGGATCGTGAAATAGGGAAGGCGGGCTTGGTTCACTTCAATTGCTGGATGGATGAGGACATGGAGGTTCTTACAAGCACACCTGTTAAAATTTGGAGACCCTGGTGATATGTACAAGACATTTTGGCTTTGCTTTAGAGAAAAGATACACACGTCGTTTTAGTACTTTAATTAACCTTAACGTCACATGGGACTCTATATAGATGAGAGAAAATAATAAGAGGGATAATGATTTTCTCTAGATTAAGCCAAATTTAACGGACTTAACATATGGACTTAATCGCATCAATTTGACAAGTTTTATGAATTAATTGTACTTTTTGAAAGTTTTAGGACTCAATTGCACTTTCATGACAAGCTTTAAAACTGCTATTATGCACTTATCCCTAGATTATTTATAAGTTTGAAGTGAATTTATTTCTTAGACAATTAAATTCATGAAATTTAATTTGTGAGATACATATGCATTATTTTAACTTATTATTTCTATTTTTTTCTATTTTCACTATCGGTATCTCATTTACTAAATTTCACGATTTTTAGCATTATTGTAGTTGCAAAAGTTACATGTCTTTGTATAAGTAGACACCTCATTTAAGCTGCTCGAGATCGACTCGATTTTTTCCGAGGTCGAGTGGCTTGTCGAGCCAAGTTCGAGCCTAAAGATATTTGGCTCGATCGACATGTTAGCCTCATTTTTCCATTACGGATATCTTTGGAGACAATGTCAGAGATAATATTACTATTGATGTGTTATTACCCTTTCACCCTCTTCAAGTACAAACGAAAAGGGTGAGTACAATTATTTCGAGCTGAGTCGAGCTCAATCAAGCTGAAAAAAATCGGGTATGTTGAATTTTATCCCGTTAATATTGATTAATTTGATGGTCTGCCAGTAACAATAAAAGTTTAATCTTTTATATGATTAAGATAGTGTTTCACAAGCTGATTGTAATTATTGGGATTTTATCTAGCCATATTTTTGTAATTTCATGCATTATCTACTAAAAGAAAATCAATGCGAATGGTCCTCTTAGAATTGTACTTCCGGGATTTGGAGAGATCCAATGATTGACATCGAGGGGAATTAATTTCTTTTTCTGTGAAGTACTTACAACGTACCATGAAAAATTACACAAAAAGCAGAAAAATTGCCAAGGTAATACCATGAATCCATCGTACATTTTAACCTTAAATCTTCCTCATCTCGTATCTTGTAGTTATAGATATGACACGATGATTGGAGACTATATGCCCTCATGCTTGCGGCATAGAGGGCATGAAGCATTTCTCTTGAGCCACTCGTCTATGCAATGAACATGAAAGTAGTGCGCACACTCCGGGATGGTCCTGAGTGCCTCCTTGGGCCGGTATTCCGACAAGCAAATCGTGCATACGTCGTCGTTCGGCCTAGGCACGTGCCCTAGATTATCAATCTGAGCCTTTGGATACGATTCTAACGTGGTCAAGTGGATGCCCATGGCACCATCGACAGCATGTTGAGTAACTCCCGTGTCATCGGAATGAAATGGATTCGTGTTGTTGTCACCGTCGTATATCTGATGTCGGGATCCGTTGGCTAAAATGCCGAGGTAACAAGCAATTCTGAAGATACTATGGAGCAAGGGCGACATGGCGAACGAGACTATCACGAACTTTGCGAGTTTTGAATTAGCGATATCGTTTCTAACGGTACATGTGCTGAGTCAGGCTTTCAATTACTTGTGCCCTCAATTTTAGTGTACCTGCGCAACCAAAGAGGAGCAAAGCAAGTACATGAACAATTGAGATCTCATTTTCTTTACTTGAAATCGAGCTGCTTGATGGACTCGATCGGAAGTTATTCTACACCGATCATAAAAGGAGAAAATAATGAGAGTAGAATTATTATTCTTACCGATGTTATGATGACAAGAACTAATCGTAATTTCAAAATTTTCAGTATCTTTTGTTGAATACCCCATTATAGGTATTCATTATAGTCATAAAAATTACCAAAAGAGTTTTAAACCTATTGCGCTTTTGTCAATTCAGTTTTAAATCTTTTAATTATTTCAAATGAGTCCTAAACCTTTCGCGTTTTGTCAATTGAGTCCTTCCGACCAATTTTGACCAGAAATCGCTAATGTAGACGCCGGCCGTCTTACATGGCACACCGGTGCTAACGTGAACATTTTGTAATATTAATTTATGGTTTTTTTTTCTTTTTAACCCTATTCCTTACTTCTTCTTCCTTTTTGTTTTTGAGTGAGGGTGCCAAGCCCTCGCCTGGCCGGAATCTGGTCATGGCTCATGCGCCCTTGCTCAGAGCTGGTGAGGGTCGCCGGTCCTCATCCAAAAACCTAAAAAAAAAAGTAAGGAAAAGGGAAAAAAAAAGGAAAAAAAATAAAAGAATGCATAAAATATTAAAATATTAATACAAAATATCCACGTCGGCATCAGCCGTGCCACATAGGACAGCGGAGATTCACGTCAAAGATTCATGCAGGCCACATTTGGCCTGATAAAATCAATTGGTAGAACGTGAAAAGGTTTAAAACTTAATTGACACAAGTAAAAGATTTAGGACTGAATTGATAAAAGTATAATAGGTTTAGGATTTTTTTGGTGATTTTATCAATTCAGTCCCTCCAAAAGGGGAAAAAAAAAGGTTACAGGGAACGGGGCCGTCGCCTCGAGTGAATGCACTTAGGGATGGCTTATGCACCATCCCTTGTAAGTTGATGCGCTAACGTTTCATAATGCACTTGATCATTTAGACTAATCAATCTCTTGAGTGGTACATTTGAGCCTCTATATCAAAATCCGAATGAAGAAAATGATGACAAAGATAAGAGGATTACAGATTACCCTTTGAAATTGCGGCATAACGGGCAAGAAGCATTCTTCCGGAGCCATCGGTCAATGCAATAAGCATGGAAGTAATGTTCGCACTCGGGAATAGTCCGGATCATCTCCTTCCGCTCATATTTTGACAAGCAAATCGCGCAAACATCGTTGTTAGGCCGAGGCAATTGTTCCAGGTCGTCGATTTGAGTCTTCGGATAAGATTCAATGGTGGGTGAGTCGATGCCCGTCATGCCAACGGCATTGCGCCGGGCCACTTCGATGCCTTCGCCATTGACATCGTTGGATGGAGCTGAACCCGGGATGCCGTTGGAGCTAACTTGATCGAGACCCCGACCAACGAAGACCCGAGCCTTTAAGAACCATACGAATCCAAAGATGCACGTCAACCATGGTAACAAGAAGAGCGAAGCCATGGCGAACCGGGCAGCCATCCATAAGCCTGAGAAAATAGGAGTTGCCATTAAATGTTAGCGAAAACTCCACAAATGAGAAGAAACCACGTATGATCAGTCTTTTTGAAGCTCAAGCTGTGTCCACGGTTCTTTCCGGTCTGAAAATAGCGTGCACCTCTGTAAAAATGATAAATTATCCGTACGATTAGTCTAATTGAAGTCTGGTTTCCATTTACTGTAATAAAAAAAAAATCAGGGGTCAGCACATGGATGGTCCCTGAATTTTTCTTTATAATTTAATATGACTCATGAACTTTGTTTTTTGGGTTCAATCCAATTCCGATATTTTTAAAAATCCACTCAATGTAGTTCTTTTGTTCTCTTTGGCCAAAAATAATGAGAGGGAGAATGTGGAAGTCACGTGTAAGTGACACGGACCGTATGTTCCGTGTCCCCATCTATGCATGCGTACGATGCGACGGACCGGAAACCACTTGCCCCAACTCCTCCTACTCTCATGTATCCTTGGGAGTGAAGTTTGATGGTGTCGTCATGAGGAGCGAGCGATGTAGCGGGAAAGAAGCAACTTGTCTGTGGAAGTAGCGTCAGGAAAGTTTGTGCTAAAAGTTACATGATAAAAGGATTACAGCTCTAAGGAGCTCTGAAGGCAGGTTGGCACTCATGTACAAACTGATCGGGAGTTGATGCCATCCCCCGATGGGGCTATGGCAGACCAAAATCAGTTGTTGTGCCTAAAGTGTTCTACTCGTCACGCTCAATGCACAGGACGCCCAAGCTAAGCTATTCATCGTACTATTCTAAGGCGTAACATCATACAGAAAGCTAGCCTAGCGTGTTCTCGGCTTGCTTAGTGTCATACGGGCTGATTCCTCGGTTGAAATCTGCTAACCCAGGATAAAATGGTATCGGAGCAAAAATCTCTCTAGTAAGTAAGTGAGTCGGAAGAAAATCTGTCGTTCACCCGGTCCTGTGAGGGCAGAGAGTGACCTACTAGGCAGCAGCTGCTCTTTATCAGCTACCAAGATAAAGATAGGGTCCGATGGTCCACCCGTTCCTACGACGGCGGAGAGTGAATAGCCGGGGCAGCCATGTTTGGATAAAGCGCTACTCTCAACGAGCTTCTGGGATGCCAATGGGGGCACGGCAAGAAATCGATTCCTCATTGAAATGGGATAACGTCCCTGGATCAAGGCGGTGAATCTCTAGATGAGTCCATTATCAGGTTTTCAGCAAGGAGAGAAACCTCCATTGATCGGCTGGATGTAAGGAGTACTTAATAGGCGAAAGAGGCCAGCAAGCGCAGCTGGCCCTAGTGCCACACTCGTCAAGAATGCAAGTGACCGAAGGAGCCTAAACAGCCATTGATCTAAAAGAGGCTACTAATGGAGAGGAGTTCATCCGTGGGGTGAGCATTTGTCAACCATGTAAGACCCCACAGATGTGTTGATGGTGCAGTGGAGCAGTGAAGCGATAGAACAGCCCATAACGGGGAGGTTGCGAATTGAGGGGGAGAGAATGACACGAACCGAATGCTTCGTGTCTCCATCCGTGCACCCATACGATGCGACGGATCGGAAACCCATGCCCCAACTCCTCCTACTCTCATGTACCATTGGGAGCAAAGCTTGATGGTGTCATCAGGAGTGAGCGATATAGCGGGGGAATAAATAACTAGTCCATGGGAGTGGCATCAAGACGTTTGTGCTATGAGTTCCAAGATAGAAGGATTATATCTCTAGGGAGCTTTAAAGGTGGAATTGGCCTCCCAGTGTACAAATTGATCGGAAGCTGATGCCGCTCTCCCGATAAGGCCATGGCAGGGCGAAATCAATTATTGTGCTTAAAGTGTTCTGCTTGTCTCACTCAATGCACAGGATGCCCGAGCTAAGCTGAGTGTGATACGACCCGATATGTGGACGCTATTCATTGTACTATTCTAAGGGGCAACGCCATACAGCAAGCTGGCCTAGCGTGTTCTCAGCCCACCAGGCACCGCACGGGCTGATTCCTCGGCTAAAATCTGTCGACCCATGATATAAGCCTAGTGAATGCTAGCATGGTAAATCTAACATCAAGCTACCAGAAATGATAGTCACATCACCTCTGCATTTTAGAATTCTTAACAAATTTAGAGAATTTGGAAAGTTTAAGCATTAGATTGAACAAGAAAAAAAATTCATGGACCATATTGAATAATGATGAAAAGTTCAACAGCCACTATGGGGAAAATTACCCAACAAATCATACACCTATTGTAATTGTGTCGTTTTAGTCTTGAACCTTTTTTTGGCCAATTGAATCATAAACCTTTTGCACTTATGTCAATTCAGTCCATTTGGTAGGTTGACACTGACGTGGATATTTTTGTATAGTATTTAAATATTTTTGAATTTTGTATTTTTCTTTGTTATCGTTTCTTTCTCTTTCTTTTTGGGTTTTACTTCCCACTGGCAAGCAAGTTGTGGCCAACGAGGGTCGCCAAAGCTCCCGGCTACTAGGCGAGACCATCGTGGCCGCGAGCAAGGCGACCGCGCCCGTGACTGGATGGACATGGCTTCCTTCTCCGGCAGCCAGCGAGGTCATGGCAAGGCCAGGTGAATGTTTGGGAAGGGAAAAAAAGAGAAAAAAATAGAAAAAATAAAAAACACATTTAAATGTTATAAAAAATTATCTTCATCGACGCTGATAGGCCAAATGAACTGAATTAACATAAATGCAAAAGGTTTATGATTCCGTTTTTTCATGAAAAATATTTTCCTACAAATAATCGCTTGTATAACTTGAAATGATTAGCAATGAAACGCATTTTCATTACCGATAATTATTTATGTCTAAAAATTTTTGTGACCAATAAAAAATTTTCTCATTTACTTATTTTAAAAGTGATTTAAGCGATCAATTTTAGAAAAATATTTTTCAAATTATTTATTTTTCCCAAAATAAACAGTACTTGAAAGTGTCGTATAAATTTGCTAAATCCTTCTAGCAGTCTTGCTGAGCGTCTTTTTAAAATTGGAAAGCACCATGTCTAGGAAGAATCTATTGTACCATCTACCAATTCATGATGCTACTGGTTTTTAAAAAAAAAATTTATCATTTGTGATGACACTAGCCACGTAAGCAACTACTGTACAATTTTCCAACACTAAAACGTGGTCGTTTCTACCACCCACCCGGGTGGCGCCGCTGGTTTGTGCACTTTTCCTCTCGCAAAAGGTCGAGTGTTCGAATCTCAGGGGCGTCGCAGGGTGACTTACCCGATGGCACGTGTGTGGTGGCTAGCACGTGTTGCCCCCGGGGTTTACCCCCCGGCTGCCGGCCGTACGGGGTTCCCCGAGTCATATAAAAAAAACGTGGTCGTTTCTGATTCCTTTTAATTGGTTTAAACATCACCTTGACCCATGTCATGTGCCGAATTTACTTGCAACAATTATTATGTGGTTAGGACTGGCTTGCAAGTTAGATTACCAAGATTAGACTTTAACAGATAAATAAAGGTAGAGATATAATACATTCCATATAAAATTACCGGGTTTCCGTACGCATATAAGCTCGGAGCCTGACTTATAATCCTTGAGTCCGCATCTCCTCTTGGCCGCTTCGCACGATGTGCAATTGGGTTGAAGCCATCTCAACCAAATGCTTTCGCTTATGTTCGTCGGATGTTGCCACCGCCAAGGGCTCGACATCGTCCACAGGGAGCACTGCTGCTCCAACATCCACGGCCCGGCCAAGTCATCGTCCGTGACCACGACCACCACCATGTTCGGCGCCAGGCTGAGGCACTCGAGCTGCGCAACGCCGCTTTCCGGCCCTATCGTGGAGGAATTCGCGGACGAGCAGTTCGCGACCCCAAAGTACTCGTAGTCCGGGGCTACGAAGGGCGAGGACGAGCCCGTGAACTGGTCCTCCAGAAGCCGTTTTGGGAGGCAATCGTTCGGGTCCTTCAGTAGAATGTATTGGTCGAAGTACTCGATGGTGTCCACGACGAAGTCCCCTGCTTCCGACAAATGGAGGATCGTTCGGCTTCGGTCGTCACACCAGACTTCGAACCCCTCGTACCCACAGCGTTCGCCATGGACTTCCCTAATTCGGAACGGGAAGCGAATATCGGGCCCGCTAGGCGAACATCTTCTGATCGGACAGACCTTAGCGCTAGTGGTCTTGCTGGTTATTACTTGGAGGATGAGAAGGAAAAATGAGGACATGGAAGAGAAGATTGGAGAGGAAGCCATGTGAGATCATTGGAGAAGATCACATCGTGATTAAGTGGAGAACACAAAGGTTTTAGTGGCGAGGTCTAGTGAGCGGTATGCTTAGTTTTCTTCCCCAGAGAAAGACGAATGGGGAAGATGGAGCTTCCTAGGAAAAGTGTATGCACCCAATGCTAAAGCTAAAGGTCAAATTTGGGCATGTGTGACGGGGACGCATTTCGTTTGGTCACCCAAAATAGAATATGTTCAGGACAATGAATAGAAGGATGTGCCGAGAAAATATCGAGATCTCCTTAATTGAGGAAAAGCAAGTTGGTTGGATATCAATTCTCTCGAGATCAAGATATAACACCCGTTCGTAAATCGTCTCATTTGTCTCGTTATCTATCAAAGTTATTTGTAACTATCTCGAAGTCTAACATTTGAGAGATATAGACATACTAGGAATGAAGTTTTAAAAAAACATCTGGAATATGTTATAAAATTCCGAATTTTATGTTCAATATAGTCATGTCACAATGATCGTTTTATTACAAAATCAACTCTCTTACGAGACCACTGGTCAGACAAGGACTCGTATTACTAGTTTACTACGTTTAAGGTGAAAAACATTAGCATCTTTTTCTTATGCAGCTGATAAATATAATCACTTTCCCAAAGAAACATTTACTCACAAATAGACGGTTTTCTTTACTTTTTCTTTTTCCTCAAAAGTTGTAGGTCCAGACAAAAAAAAAAACATATAAAAGATTTGCAATTGCAAGTCAAGCCAGCGTAAATTTTGACAAGTGTCGGTAAAAGTTCACAAAACTCTTGATAAGAAAATATCCGTTTAACCAAAATAAATTGTTAATTCACACGGAGAAAAGTTGGTAAGTTACTTAAACAAATTTTGGTAATTTACAAAATAGTTGGTAAGTTTAAGATGTAGATAGGTAAATAAAAGTTCTTAAAAATAAATGAGATTTTTGTACGAAAGGTAAAGAAATGGGTAATTTAAAAAGAGCGTAACAAACATCTAAAACTTCTTCAAATAAGAGCCAGAAATGCAAAATTAGGTAGTAAATTAGCTGAATAAAAGTTGGACTTTGCTTTAATTGAGTTGGGCAATTTCTAAAAACAGTTCATAAACTTCGCGGATTGATGAACCTTGTAAATAGAAATTGGTAACTCAATACCAAAGTTGGCAAATTTGGAAAAGAATTCAAATGAAAGTTGGTAAGAAAATGAAATGAGAATTAATAACCTAATTAGGGAAAAGTTGATGAGACACACAAATAAATGCTGGCAATTCCTATAGGAATCGGGTCGGATCGATGCAAACAATATACATATAGTCATGAACATGAATACACTCTATATAACATGAAAAAACAAAAATGATTTCTTTTTTGTGGTACGACATACATTGTCTTTGAATTTACTTAACAGGATGATGGATGCTTAAAGGATGCCGAGAAAACAATCATATCAGATTACAAAGGAGAATTAGTCGATTAAATTGTTTTCAATTTCAATATATGCAGTAAATAAATAGGTCAATCGCTACGGCAATTTGAACCTCGCACATGTTAGTATTCGGCGCACAAACCACAAACGAAGTAAGCCTAAAAAAAATAAGAAAAAAATCAAGACATAAGGTTTTGCTTCGCACAATGTCTTTGAAACCAGGGGTACATCGCCAACAAGTCGGTTCAAAGATACTATGGGAAGCGTAGGTCGGCTACGCACAAGTCGAAGCCTCTAATGATTCACTCCGGGCGTAAGACGCCGCTACACGACATACTCGGCAGTAACCATTCGAAGATGATGTGGAGTGTACCTTCCTTGTCATCACCCCCCTAAGTTGAGAGAAAATATTTTTCTTCCATTCATCCTAGGGAATACCCCCAAATTTTACGTCCCAAAATTCAGACGAAACAGTTTAAGGACTTTACTCAGGTCCAACAATCATATCAAATTACAAAGGAGAATTAGCTGATTAAATTTTTTCAATTTAAATATATGCAGTAAATAAATAGGTCGATCCTTATGGCGATTTGAACCTTGCACCTGTTAGGATTCGGCGCACAAACCACGAAATAAGCGTAAAAAAAAAAAGGAAAAAACTAATCGAGACACAAGATTCTGTTGACGTGCTCGGGCCGCGACGGTGTCGTTTATGAAGGTTGAGGCTAGTACGACGTGGTTTTGGAGTTGAGGATGAAGGTCGAGCGATGTCATTTTGGGCACTGGGCTAGCACAGGTCGTTTTGGGTCCGGGTCCGCAGTGTGAAACATCGTCGTCTCGGGCCTGTACACGAAGCAAGCGAACGACGTCGTTTTTAGGATTAAAGACCACGACGTCGTTCCTGCCTTTGCAATCGAGCGACCGAGCAGCATCGTTTTTTCAGTGGACAAGGTGGCGTCATTTTGGTGAAGGCGCTCGGGCACGGCAAGTGAAAACGTCGTTGTTTTGGGCTTCGCGGAGTGGGGAGCAAAGCGACGCCATTTTTGCTAAATTTTTGGGATTTTTTTGCGAGCCCTGCTGCGACTCCGTTTTGGGTTCTGCACAGTGAACCCGAAATGAAGCCGTTTTATATTTTATTTTTTCAAAAATTAAAAATAAAATTGTTTTAAAAATGCAAAAAAAAATTCTAAAAAAATCCTAAAAATTGAAGAAAATTTCAAAAAAATTATAAAAATGATTTTATTGCATACTTGGCCTAATTTGAATTTTTAGGCTCCCGTTTGATGATGATGATGATAGACCGATATTCAATCCGATCTGAATCTTATGTACCTGATCGTGTATTGGAGTTGTTGTTTTGAATTATTGCCAACATTGATGTGGATTACATTCCAATCCAATATTTGGCTATCTTTCCATGATTTAGTGTTAACTACAAGATCGTATTTTGATAAATTGCTTGCTAATCACTTTCCCGGACATTAGGTTAAGGGTTAAATAGGTAATTATACAAAAAAGGTAAAATCATTATGCATGATTATCTAGCACCGTCTAGATGCCTAGTAGACTTTGAATAATAAGCAGATTGTGTAATCGGTTTATGATATATTGACCGGCTAGGTATCGAAAGGGCATTAACTAGCTAATTAGAGTAAACAAGTCCCTAAACCTGGATTCTTTGGTTGCATAAGAATCGAGACTACACTCCCTATCTCAATTGGTTTCTAACAAACCTCGATGGGCTAGTGGCAACTCCTAGTAACTTTTTATATAGTTAATCAGTAACCACTAAAGCGAAATCCAACTTCACGTGAAGTAGGACTTGGGAGAGTCTGCGCCATTGACCGATGGTAATACCTCAAAACTTGCTGGATCTTTGAGAAATAGAAAAGCAAGTCGTGACAGGTTTTATCATGATTCATCCTTAAATTAGGACTATATCCAGTAGAGGATTTCATTATAATTAGCACCTTGTACCTCTCATTATATCCCTCAATTACAAGAGATATTATATAATGGCAACTATTCATGGACCCAAGACTAAACTACCAATGAAAAAGCATTGGCTCAAACTATAAATGTCCTTTAGCGTCCAAGAGATGCTGCTCCCTTGAGGCCCCAGCTGGAGTGACTCTCCCAGACCCCCGCTTGCTCATAGGGAAGCGAGATCTCTATGCTTTCCTGTGAATGAGGAATATAAGCCACACCTTAATAGCACCGAAACATCTTTAAACCACTTGGGAGCAAGTCTTGAACTAATCACTACCGCGATTCTTAAACTGAGCTTACACATCCCCAATGCCATGTATTCTATAAAAGATTTATCAAACTCTAGAAAGACTAGAAGACAGACGACCCATTCTCATTTGACGGCCTTTCTTTTTGCTTTCAGTCAGAATTGTGAATATAAATGGATCATAAAAAATTTATATGCGAATTCACAGGGCTATATTGGCAATTATGAAAGTTTCAATTTCCCCAAAAATGATGGCTTATATTACTTGAAATAATTAGTCAATAAAATTAAAAAAAAATTATGTCTCGATATTTCATGGACGATGGAAATTTTTTTGTTTATTCATTTCTTGGAGCGATATAAGCATTCATCTTTAAGAAAATATTTTCCAAATCATTCAATTTTCGCAAAATAAAGGTAGCCTAAATAAAATGTAGAAAGTGAAAATCAATTCATAATTATCAAAAGGCAAAGACCGATCCACGTACTTGTCAATTCACCTCTCTAATTTTGGTTCGCGTGCTGCTATTCGCCAAATAATCTCAATAGACATCCGATTTCACAGGTGTATATATACAAGTACAATGGAGAACTATCCAATAAATCGTAAACCTATCGTGTGGATGTCATTTCAGTCCTAAACATTGCAAATTTTGCTAATTTAGTCATAAACATTTTCATGCAAATGCAGGCTTTCTAGTCAATTTTCACCGGAAATTATTAACGTGGCGATTCGGTCATTGCCCGCAGTCCTACAGCAATTTCCTTCCAAAATCAGATGAAAGAACGCCATTGAAATTTGGCACAAAGGCTTATGGCTAAATTGGCAAAATTACAAAGTTTAGGATTGAATAGAATTGACACATGTACAATAGATTTAGAATTGGTTGGACAATTTCCGCCAAGTGTAACACATATGCTTGCTGGAAGAAAACTTTTGTTTGCGTTTTTGGCCCTTCCATTTTTCCTTTTTCTCCTGTTCAGTCCACCCTTTTCTTGTTGCCACCTTTTTTTATCCCCCTTGACCGCTTATAAATACGTCGGCCGGGTTAAAGCTCTGCAAATTGAAGTGTGCCAATTACATGCACGCCCTTGAGTGATGAAATCTTCTTCTGAAGCCGCAAGAATTAGCGATGCCACTTCTAACAATTCTTGTACGTGCTAATCGCAGGCTTTCAATTACTTGTGCCCTTGGTGTTAGTATACCTGCGCAACCAAAGAGGAACAAAGCATGTGCGTGGACGATTGAGATCTCATCTTATTTACTTGAAATCGATCTGCTTGACGGACTATATCGGAAGTTAATCTACACTGATCATAAACAAGAAAATACGGGAAGTAGAATCAGTTCATCGATGCTATGATGAAAAGAATAATTTCAGTCCCTCCCAAAGGGGGAAAAAGGTCATCGAGGACGGAGCAGCCGCCTAGTGCGAATGCATTCAGGGGACAGTTTAAGTAACGTGAGAAAACTACCCAAAAAATCCTAAATTTAGTACACTTCTGCCGATTCAGTCCTAAACATAATTGTGCTAATTGAGCCATAAACTTTTTGATTATCCGCCAATGAAATTCACCTGGTCAATGTTGCCCGGGAAATTACTAACATAGACTTCGGCCATCTTACGTGGCAAGAGCGGCATTGACGAGAATAATTTTTACAATTTTCTAGCACTTTTTTTTTATGAATTTCTTATTATTCTTTACTTTCTTTTTTCGTTCTTTTCTTTCTTTCTTTCTTTTTTTAACTCCGGGCTGGCAAGGTCGCCGACCGACCATCACCATCCCTAGGAAAGGGCCAGGAACCATCATTCGGACCGGGCAAGGGCGTCATAGCCCTCGCTGGCCAATAGGTGAGACTTGCGACCCCGTCCTAGATATCGGCGAGGGTGCGAAGGCCCATGGAGACCTCATCTATGGCCGGAGAGGGTCGGTCGGTGATTTTCCTTCAAAGTTAGATGGATAGACTATATTGGCAAGTCGTCAAGAGATTTATGATTCAACTAGCATAATTGAAAGTTTTAGATCTGAATTAGCACGAGTACAATATGTTTATGACATTTTTGGTAATTTTCTCACTGTGTCGTCCCTCATAAGTTGATGCGCTGACATTTTATGTTGTACTTGATCATCTAGACTAATCACTCTTTGTTTGAATGGTACTTCTGAGCCTTAAATATCAAAACCTTATTGACGAAAAGATGACAAAGTTGAGAGAATCATAGATTACACTTTGTAATTGCGGCACAAGGGGCAAGAAGCATTCTTCCGAAGCCACCGGTCGATGCAGTACGCGTGGAAGTAATGTTCGCAATCGGGAATAGTTCGGATCGTCTCGTTCTGCTCATATTTTGACAAGCAAATCGTACAAATATCATCGCTAGGCCGAGGCAATTGTCCTAGGTCGTCGATTTGAGCCTTCGGATAAGATTTGATGGTGGCTGAGTCGATGCCCATCACACCAATGGCATTGCGCCGGGCCACTTCCGCAGCTTCCTCGTTGACGTCATTTGGTGGAGCGAAGCTAATTTGATCAAGACCCCGACGAACGAAGACCCGAACCTTTAAGAACCATATGAATCCAAAGACGCACATGAACCATGGTAACAAGAAGAGCGAAGCCATGGCGTACCGGGCAACCATCCATAAGCCTAAGAAATAGGAGATGCCATTAAATGTTAGCAAAAACTTCACAAATGAGAAGAAATCACGAATAATCAGTCTTTTTGAGGCTCAAGCTGCTTCCACAGTTATTTCAGGTCTGAAAATGGCGTGCACCTCTGTAAGAATGATAAATTATCCGTACGATTAGTCTAATTGAAAGTTTGGTAGCATTTATTATAAACAGAAAATTCAAGGTGCATGGTACAAGTGGGCGGTTCGGTGAACAACCAGAAACGCCACCGTGAGTTGATAGGAGTTAAGAGTTGAGGGCGTGCATCGATGGGAGTCGAGGCCATGAGTCGAAAGGCGGAGACGGAGAAACCAAGGTGATGAGAGTGAGAGTTTGAGATGAGATGAGATGAGCGAATTTCAAATTAGGGATTTAAGATTTTTCATTTTTTAAAAAAATTATGAGTTAAATAATATATAATATATTATCGGTCCGGTCTGGGTGGGCGGGGCCAATCCGAATTTCAAATTAGGGATTTAAGATTTTTCATTTTTTTAAAAAATTATGAGTTAAATAATATATAATATATTATCGGTCCGGTCTGGGTGGGCGGGTCCAATCCGGGTGATTCTCGGTTCCTTTGCACACCCCTAGTCACATCACCTCTATGTTTTGGAATTTTTAACAAACTGAGAGAATTTGGAAAGTTTAACGATGAGATTGAACTAGAAAATATTTATGTTGAATAATGAATAAAAGTTCAAGAGCTACTGTGTCATTATCCCAAAAAATCTGTATAAATTGGTTGCATTTCAAACACTCGTCCTTGAAATTAATGTATCTGCTATCGAGAAGTTCCACGAAAGAAAATCTTTATTACTACTTATTGTTGCGTAATTGGGATCTCGAGGTCCTTGAATCGTCACAAGGAAAGGAAAAACTTACAATGCAGTATAAAAGTGTCATGTACTTGGAAAATCTTTCTAGAAGAATTGCATAGCTTCTTTTTTAATTTAGAAAATATTTTTATTATCGACAATAATTCTATGTCTAAACATTGAAAATATGTTTCGTTCATTTATTTTTGTAAACGATATAAGTAGTCGTTTTTTGAAAAACGTTTTTCAAATCGCTCATTTTCTGCGAAACAAACCGAGTCTTGGATTACCAAAATTAGACTCTAACGGAAAAAGAAATGAGAGAAATAATGCGCTACATATAACATTACCGGGTTTGCGTATGCATGTAAGCTCCGAGCCTGACGTAGAATCCTTGAGCCGGCATCTCCCCTTGGCCGCTTCGCACGACCGGCAATCGGGTTGAAGCCATCTCAACCAAATGCTTTCGTTTATGTTCGTCGGATGTTGCCCCCGCCAAGGGCTCGAGATATTCCACATGTGGCATTGCTGCTGCAACATCCACGGCCTGGTGAAGAAATAATCTGAGAGCACGACGACCGTGACGTTGTAAGCCAGGCTGAGGCAGTCGAGTCGCATGATGCTGCTCTCCAGCCCGATCACGGAGGAATTCTCGGATGAGCAGTTCGTGAGCACGAAGTACTTGTAGTCCAAGGCTACGAAGGGCGAGGACGAGATCTTGAACTGGTCCTTAAGAAGCCGCTTCGGGAGGCAATCGTTCGGGTCCTTCAGCAGGATGTATTGGCCAGCGTAATCAATGTTGTCCACAACGAAGTCCCCCGCTTTGGACAAACGGAGTATCGTCCGGTTTCGGTCGTCGCACGAGACTTCAAACCCCTCGTACCCGCAGCATTCGCCCTGGACTTCCCTAATTCGGAACGGGAAGCGAATGTCGGGTCCGCTCAGCGAACATCTTCCGATCGGACAGACGTTAGTGCTAGTGGTTTGGCTGGTCATTACTTGGAGGACGAGGAGGGAAAATAAGGACATGGAAGAGAAGATTGGTGAGGAAGCCATGGGAGACCATATGAGAAGATCACAAAGTAAGTGGAGAACACAAGGTTTTAGTACCGAGGACCAGGGAGCAGTATGCTTAGTTTTCTTCTCCAGCGCAAGATGGATGGGGACGATGGAGCTTCCAAGGAAAAGCGTATGCAGCCAATGCCAAGGCAGAAGCTCAAACCTGGGCCTGTGTTACGGTGACACATTTTGTTTGGTCCCCCCAAAAATAGAATATACCAAAGGCAATCGATCGGCAACAATACATTTCGATGGGCCGAGAAAACATCAAGAAAAGCAAGTTAGGTTCAATCAATTCTTTCAAAATTACAATACATTCCCTTTTCGAAGTGATTTCTAACCGTACCGGAGTCCAAATCGAATCAGATATTTGGTTGATATCAGTTCCTCGGGGGCAAAAAATAAGAGGAAAATTTCTTATACGTCGCAAAATTCCGAAGTTTATGAAAATATGTTCATGTCGCAAATTCTATAGTTTGATCATGTTATTACAGAATCTACTCTCCGTCTCTCTCAGGAGACAAGACGACCAGTCAAACATCAAGGATCGGTATTTACTACCTTCAAGGTGAGAAAAACATCAGCGCCTTTTGCTGATTTAAAAAAAAGGAAGCTATTGGTAAAGATATAACCGGTGACTTTGATCATGGTAACTTGTTGGTATCTTAGCGATATTTATGATAAAATTACCCACTTTTTTTTTGTAGTAATTTGCAACTTACCAATTTTTATACTAACTCTTTAACAGTTATTCTCATAATTTACTAAATTTTGAAATTAATTCTCTCATGTGAAATTGCCAACTCAGCCAAAAAAAAAAAATCGAATTAAATTACCAACTAGTTTTGGATTCTCAACTCTCACTTGAGTTACTTGCTGTTACTTAATTATTTTGATATTCAGCCACTTTTATGTGCCTTATTTTGCGATCCTTTGCATTTACTAACTCTTTTGAGAGATTATCAACCTGAATTTATGTAACTCACAAACATTTCTCCCACAACTTAAGTCGCTTTGAAATATTTATTCGGTTTCTGCTGTAGACCAGTTTATCTTATTGGGTTATTTGACTTGGAAAAAAAAGTTCGTCACTAACTCAATAAAATTTGTATAATTTCATATAACAGTTAGTAGATTTAAGGTATTGGTAAGAAAGGTAAATAAAAGTCGGTTGAATTTTCTCCTCTTTTATTTGTTAGAATTAAGAAATTTGGGTGATATTTAAAAAAAAACAAATAAACATCATTAACTGACTTAAATAAGAATTAATAATGCAATACTAGTTCGTAATAGGATTATGAAAATGGTTGGTGAGCAAGAAAGGCATGTAAAAGTTGGTAAGGAAAAGTTGCTAAACTAAAAAAGGTCAAATAAACATGGGTAAGTAAGTGATTAAATTGGCAACCCAAAATTAGCTGGTAGTTAGTCGAAAAAATTAATAAGCACTCAAATTAAAATTGGTGAGTTCATGTAATAGTCGGCAAGTTTAAGAAAGTGATAAGAAAGACAAACAAAATTTGATAAGAAGGTTTAAAAAAAAAAAGTTGGCAATTGGCAACGGTCGCAAAGAGTTGGGAATTTCATAAAAATATCAATAAGTTATCAACAAGTTATCGAAAAATCAAATAATTGATAATCTTTTCACATCATGTGGGCATTCTTTCGGGAACTTGGACATGCGAATCGGGTCGGATGAATGCAAACGATGTCGATACCATACACAGATCGAGAACAAGATCTATGTTCTAAGACGATTCCAAAATGAAAATCACACCAAAATCGGAAACGCGAGAGCACAATGATTGGAAGAACATGAGAACCCCCAAGCCATAGTGATGTGAAAATGAACAGACGACAGGCTCCATCGCATCCTAAGCTGATGTCGAAGACGGCGACAGCGAAGATTGCAACAGGGCTGAAGGTGTGACCGAAGTGGACCCCTCCGGCGTATTTCGGCACAATGGGCATGTGGAATGCATCGTGAGCCACTCGTCGACGCAGTCGGCATGGAAATAGTGATCGCACTTGGGTATGGTCCGTAAAGCCTCCTGAGGCTGGTACTCGCACAAGCATATCGGGCAAGTGTTGTCGGCGGGCTTAGGCAAGCGGCGGCTCGCGCCGAGCAGCGTCTTCGGGTAGGACTCGATGGTTGGTCTGTCGAGTCCCATCACGACAAACGACCGTGGGACAATCACGGTGGTGAAGTCTGTGTTAGTTTCTTCCCGTGGGTGTCGCCGCTGCCGGCCGTAAGCACTGATCAGGCCGCATACGTAGCTGCAGAGCCCGATCAGGCACAGGATGGCCGGGATGCCGAGGCCTAGGATTATGCCGTACTTGGCACTCCTTGGAAGACCTGAAAAATCCCATATGATAGTATGAAATCCTTTTGAGTTTTCTATGATGCAAGTTCAATTCGGATCATCATTTGCCTTGACTTGTTGGCTCAAAATAATCAGATTCGAAGGTGACGATGGCTACTCGCGTGGGAAGAAGTCAAACTAAGTTGAAAATGTCGAACCCATTTATAAGGAAATGTTCATTTTACGATCGCACCTTGACTTTAGAGATTAAGTACAAAAACATAGAAAAAAAATTCAAATAAAAACCCAAAATGTTCTCGTTTTCCAATCAAGAGCCTGAAATGTAGATCTTATTTCAAGTAAGGATTCAAAATAATCATAACTGTTTGATATAAGCGTCCGACCTCGCCACCCGATTAAGGGCATTTTCATCCAAAGATAATTTTAACCTGAATTTTAATCCAATTAGATTAAGGGGCATCAGCGATGGCCGGCGGGGTTGGCAATGGCCCTTGCTTGTGGCTTTCGAGGGTGGCCCCTCCCGGCCCTCTCCGAGCATCGCTGGTGGCCAACCATCGCACAAGACCGGCCATCGCGAAAAAGAAAGGCAAAACAAAACTAGAAAAGAATAAAAAAAAATAAATGACAAAAAGGATCATGAGGTCAAGTTTCACTTCATATCATTATTTGAAGTAAAGTTCAAATCATGCTCTTATTTGAAATAATCTTATTTAAAAAAAATTGGTAGCATTTGGGATCTTCATTTGAAATTTTCCCAAAACTTAAGGAATTTTCACTTTGAGGACTTGAAAATAATTATTTTGGCATCCCAGCCCCGGAAGTCTCAGTTCAAAATCGCTCACCAAGCCACAAAATCCAATTGCCACGAAAGCGCTGCGCGACGCGCATGCAAGCCGGATGGCACGGTTCGTGACAATCCCGACCTCATTTTCAAATGTTCATTTTCTCACCTTATTTTAAAACAAAACAAAACAAAAAAGGGCGTCATCCTTTGACCTCGTACTGTCCCGGCCAGCTATTTCCTTCTTCCTTCCTCATTGAATGAAGAATTCCTGTGAACATTTGACTTGAATAACAGTGATTGAATTCAGGTGAAAATTCATAAGAATGGATAAATTACGTTGATTTTTCAGATTATTAAAAAGTTTGTGGGGGGTGGACGAGAATTTGAGTAATTTAAGCACCGCTTTGATTGCGACAAGCTCTATGATGTGTTACCAACTAGAAGGAACTCTAAGAAAAATACACCCAAAGTGGTACATATGAAAAATTCGATTCTGGTGGATTCTTCCCCCAACTAACGGAATCGATTTCATTAATTTTACTCCATGCAGTGCTTAATAATTAGTCTTTTATGATCCTTACGTCAAGATTAATTTTTGTTAAATTTCGAAGATATTCGCATAAATTCAAATGACTTTAGGAGTCAAGACTAGGGAGAATGTTATCACCCCAAGATCGTCACACTTACCGGTGGTCCGGACATTTGTGCAGGCTATCTCCGAATCGGAGCCCTTCCTCAAGCCGCACGTCCCGCCGCGCGCCAAGCACGACTTGCAGGCCGGCTGTCCCCACGCGAGCCTCACGTCCTCGTGCAGATCCGACACCGACTGCCACGCCACTGGCACGGTGACAGTCCCGATCTCGTCACACGCGTGCGACCCGGGGCCGCCGTAGAACCGGCTCTCCACCGACATCACCATGTAGTCCCCGCTGCTCATGCACTGGACCTCCAGCAGCGTCGGCATCGCTGCCCTCGCCGCCAGCGTGGCGTCGCCAGAGCAGTTCACCAGGGTGAAGTTCCTGGGCAGCGGGGCCCTGAACGGCGAGCCGTCGAGGGTGAAGTTCAGGAGCCGGCTCGGGAGGCAGCTGCCGGCGTCGTTGAGCCAGACGGTCTGTGCCGCGTAGTCGATGTTCTGGACGATGAAGCCGCCGGAGAGGGGGAGGGTGAGGATGGTCTGGCGCTGGCTGTTGCAGGAGAGGTCGAACCTGGGGTAGCCGCAGCCGCTCCGGTTGAGCCGGAACGGGAACTGCACGGAGAGTTCACTCCCGCCGCACGAGGAAGGGCAGGGATCGACGGCCGTTGTCTTCTGAGCCAAACCGAACGCCAGAACAAAGACTAAGAACAAGAGTCCCGAAGCGTACATCGTGTTGCGCTTTCCGGGTATCATGATGCGAATATTATGAAACGAGGCCCAAAGCGGTGTTTGTGTACTGGAATTTGGGTTGTGATGAATGTTGATTAATAATCATAATTAGGGTGGGTGTTGGTGACGCGGCGGGTTTTGATTAAAGAGGGTGAAGAAATGATGAGGCGGGACTCGGAACACTGGATCAACGCTGAATGAATGTGCTTAAAAAGGGGCGACGGGTCTAGAAAAATTTGTTCAGTCCATGGCGCACAGGAGAGAGATTGGACAATGTCCACGGCTTAATTGCACCGTCGCTTCTAGGACGGGAAATGGGAAACGCCACGAGCAATGAATGCAGCAAGTAGGTCAAATGTCGTAAGATGAGGAGGGTGTTGGCCCGCTTGGCCGATCATTGATAGTTTTGTACTGGACCCGTGAGACAGGTGGATCATTGACCAGCTTATTATAATGCAAATCTCCTGAACATGTCCGATCCGATTCACATTACTAAAACAATCTCATATTTAAATCCAAACAACGAAAACTCGTGTCCAAACTGAAGTGAGAGTACGGCGGGAGTAGTTTCTAAAAAAGTCTTAAACCTATTGCGGTCGTGTCAATTCAGTTATAATTTTTTTTTTGTCAATTCAATCTTAAGCCTTTTGCAGTTATGTCCATTCATTCTACTTTATTGGCCGGCGGTAACGTAAACAATTTTAATATTTTACTTTTTTTTCATTTTTTTTTCTTTATACTTCTACCGTAGCCGGCGAGTTCAAGCAACCCTCGCCGACCATTGAGTGAGGTAGCCTCGCACGCAACCACGATGGCCCGGCTCAACGGCCAACGAGCTCCAGCGACCCTCGCCGGCCACAGTAGGAGTAGGAAAGAAAAAAAAAAAGAAAGAGAAAAAAATATTAAAATATTATTAAAAATTGTTTACGTAAGTGCCAGTAACGCCTCGTCGGCGTCTGGCGACAAAATGAACCGAATTCACACAATTACAAAAGGCTTGGGGCTCAAATACAAAAAAAAAAAAGTTTAAAACTAAATTAGCACACTACAATTGGTTTAAGACCTTTTTTGCTAATTTTCTCGAGTGCGGAGTGACTAAGCACGATATCGAGTGAGGGCGAGAGAAAATGAAAAGAAAATTGTAGTGGTGAGTAGCGTGGGGCTTGTAAGGGCGGGAATAGTCCTCCCACCATAACTATTTTTTTTTTAATCCGATTCTATCCTATCTTATTCAATTATACAACTCACATTGTGTACGCTATAAATTGACTATTTTATCCCAAAAAGGGAACCAAAAAAAGAAATGAAAGGTGGTACCATTTCCGGCCAGGAAAAAGTCGTGGCATGAATAATCTACTCTTGCAAGATTAAGATAATTCAGGGCTAGAAAGAAAGTCTATGAAATCTCGAAGCTTATAATATAATTCGTGCCTTTCTTCTAACAGTTCGTACGTTTAGAAAAAGAAGGAAGAAGAAGAAGATCGCCTACCCAACTTTGACAATTGTAAGTAGATGGATGAGCTTTGACACGAGCACGAAAATCCTTCGGACACGACTTATAGAGTCACAAGAACATTTTTCTTGGGTTTGATAAGCTAAACAATTCTAAGAAATTACAGGAAAGAGGTTTGTCTAACTCAACCTCCAGATAATGTGAAAGCCGTCGGGCAAAAAATACCAAAAAATCCTAATTCTATTTCATTGTACTAATTCATTCCTAAATCTTTTAATTGGGTCAATTTAGTCTTAAATATTTTTGCATTTGTCCAAATTCAGTTCATCCGGCTAATTTTGACCAAAAATCGCTGACATTGACGTCGATCGTCCTACATGGCACGACCGGCACCGACGTGGATATTTTTTAATATTTTTTCTAAATAATTTTTTTTGTTGTTTTTTTCTTTCTTTTCTTTCTGTGTTTTCCCCTTTCATTGCAGGCGAGGGTCACCTTGCGAGAGGTTGGCAAGGCCGCAAAAGCCTAGGGGGAGCGCCTTCGCGGCCACGAGTGAGGCAGCCCTCCCCAACGGCCCGAGAGGGTTGCTAGTGACCCTCGCCGACCAATGTGAAAGGAACAAAAAAAAGAATGGAAAAAATTAAAAAATATTTTGTAAAAACTATAAAGATTTAAATTTTAGAAAAGATATTTAAACATATGAGCGCCCGCGCCAGCCGCGCCACATAAGATGGACGACATTCTCATTAGCGATTTTCAGTCAAAATTGACTGAATGGACTGAATTGGGGCTAATACAAAAATGCTTAGGACTAAATTGATCCAATTAAAAGGTTTACGGCTTTTTAAAAAAATTGAGAAGCACTTATTGAATTGAGGATTTACCTAAGATGAAACTCCATTTTCATCGAATCCATGTTGCAAATGCCAAGATAAAGATCTTCTATTCTCTTACCGTTTCTTCATTGGTGTCGTTATAATCTCAATTCTGGAAAAGTGAAATCCAAGACTATATCGAGATAAATCGAGCAAGAAGAAAAAAAATTTCTAATTAAGGCAACTGATTGACACCAATCCCATAAAAAACTACCCTGGCACTATCGGACAACATTCTTTACGTATCACTTTCTAACCTTTGAATCACATTGAGATACATCACATGTAAATTCTTGGTCTATAGCCATTCTCTTACGTTAAATTAACTTTACTATATAAGAAATAGGCAACAGTCCAAAAAGATTGCTACTTGTGCCGGGTCTAGTCTAAAATTAGAAACGACAAACTTATTCTCGTGACAAGTCCATCTGTATAGGGTTAAACACAGTTTTTACCGAACAAATAATTACGAAAACAGGCTAAAACAGAAAGATTCACCATGGCTGTCACGCACCGTCGCCTCTATTGCGCGTGTAGGTGCATGAAGCCATCTTCGGCAACCGTGTGAGGCATCCGACCAGTCAAAATTCTCGTATCGACGAGACTTATCCGTCTATGTGATCAAAAAGAATTTTCACCGAACAAAAAACTCAAAAAAGGCCAAATCTGAAAAGTTCAGTTCTTGGCTGTGGCCGCTCCGATACCAAATATAAGACACGAAAATGGTACACCCCGGGAACTCCATAACCAAAATTCGAAACGCATTATGATAGAAGGAAAGGGATATGCACACCTAATTTAGAATCTATCGATCTTCATGCAGAACGGTGACGATTCGGAACTCAAACGCTTCCCCTCTATTTTCCTAACACTTGCCCAAATAAGAATACCGCTCACGAACAAGTGCGCTCTTCCTTATGTGAGATAATTTGTGCATCAGAGGGTCGGAGAATGGACTTGAGCACTATTTATAGAGTTTTCAGCCACAGACCCTCTCATCACGGGCCAATCCCAAGTCAATCCACACTAGCCAACGCCACAGTATACTAATTAAGAATCTATATATCTTACTTTAATAGATTAACCTCGTTAAACAGTAAATATCAATTTCAATTAATTTAACCAACATCAGAAAAATTCTTACGGTATCTTGCCAAAGGGCCTTAAATGTTGACACAATGGCTGAGTCAAGGCCACTGTCGCGTGGTGCTTGTAAGAGCGGGAATAGTCCTGCCACTTCATTTTTTTTTTCTTTCACCACAACTAGTTTGGAGTGCAATAAATTTGACTAACTTATCCGAAAAAAGGGAAAAATGATAATAGAAGGTGCTATCATTTTCAGCGAAATTCAGAGTCGCGGCATGAATAATCTAATCTTGCAAGATTAAGATTGATTCAGCACGAGAAAGTAAGTCCAGGAATTTTGAAGTTCGAAATATAATTTGTGCATTTCTTCCAACAGTTTATACTTTCCCAAAAAGAAAACCGCGAGGCGCGCGCCCAACTTTGACATTTATAATTAGATGACCTTCGATACGAGCACGAAAAAAGCTTCGGACACGACTTTATATTGTCACAAGAACATTTTCTGTGGCTTTGATAAGCTACACAATTCTAAGATGTTACAGAACATAAAGTTCGTCTAAGTCAACCTCCGAAAAAGTGGAGGCTCCTGGGAGGTGAGGCAGTAAAAAATTCGAGGCTTGTTTCAAAATAAAGAGCCGACATGCTACTAACTCATGAATTTTTTTTGCTATGCTAATCGCATTAGATAGGTTTAATCATCAAATATGTGAGCGCGGATTAGGCGCAAAACACGTGTTCGATTCTTCCCCACCACACATGAAGTGCAGGCCATTCCTTGTTTAACGCTAATCAACTCGGGACTTTGCGTCACATGTCATTTGTTCCACGAGAAACACTTGTTGAACCGAGGATTCACCAGAGACAAAACTCCGTTTTCGTCGAATCCATCTTGCAAATGCCAGGACAAAGATCCTCTATTCTCCTTACATTTTCTTCATTGATGCCGTTATAATCTCAGTTTTCAAAAAGTAAGACAGATTATGTCGAGATAGTTCGAGCAAGTTGACATTTTCTTCTAATTGAGGTAATCCATTGACGACGTTCTCATGAAAAACCACCCTGGCACTATTGGATAACATTCTTTATCTCACCTTTGAATTACATTTAGATACATCAGATCTAAATTCTTGGTCTTATAGCCATTCTCTTACGTTAAATTAACTTTACTATGTAAGGAAAAAGGTAACAATCCAAAAAGATTGCTACTTGTCCCGGGTCTAGTCTAAAGTTAGAAACGACATATTTATTCTCAAAAACATTAACGTAAGATGCACGTTAATCGTTACAATGTAAGACGAAGAAACTAGATATGCCCAAGAAACACCACCCAGAAAATTCCTTGGCATGGGTGACGAAATTTCTATTTATAATATAGCAATTAAAAAGAATTCAGAGAATTTGAATAAAAAATTACAAGATTTGTCTATCTCAGCTCTGGTCATGTCATGTAAGATGGCCGGCGTCCACATCATAGATTTCTGACATATTTGGCCGAAATGACTAAATTAGCAAATTATCAAAAAAATTTAGGACCAAATTGGTCACATTGAAAAGTTGACATGGAATTGGCCGTCTTACAATAAATTTAAAGTTCTTTGGATAATTCTCTAAAAATATGTATAAAAATATATGATTCTTTACACACAATAGAGATGACTTTTGATCAAAGCTTTTCAGTGTTGTCTCTCCGAGCCCTACTTAGAATTTATGCTCCATAAGTGTTGTCATGCGCGCCCTAAGCTTCTGGTCCACCAAGACCGCGCTTGTTCTCATCAGCCTCCGCTCCCCTTCATATCCATTGGAGGTTCCGACTTGAATAACCTATCGCGGACGGACTTTGCGACGACAGCAACGGCGGTGATTGAGCCGAGCAAATCGCAGGCTCACAAAACGGTTCGTGGACTGGACGAGACAATAATATAATAGTTGAATTTCATCGATCGAGTGATAACCATATCTTTCATATTGAATCAAAGTTCACATTCATTCCACGAACTTTTCCCGTCGCATCTTTTCGACAGTCTTGTACTGATGACCTTTCTTTCGGATAGACCGAGGATCGACATGGACATAGTCCGAGGAATGCGCAGCTTCTCCTGCTGAACACTGATTTGTCTGATTCTTGGTGTAGATAGAACAAGAAAAACGGCCAACTCAAGAAAATAAAAATCGTGGGGCTTGTCATCTCGTTATCATATGCACTCTTTGAATCATATAAAATCAAGAATTGGTCAATAAAAGAAAAAAATTAAACAATAATAAAAGAACGAAAACAAAATCCGTCAACATCGCTATTATTCAATAGTGGATGGCGTGCATGTACCGTTATTCAAAGTTCAAATGGGATAATCTTGTTTTTTTCCAATGGTCCAAAGACAAAATATTTCATATTTATTCGTGTGACATGCATAAATTTGCGTTCATGGGATCGGTTTTGTTTAGCCGACATCGCATGGAAAGCCAATGCGTCCCTTGTCAAAATTACCCAATCGGACATCGAGTCATGTTCATGCCCCGACTCCACCTAGACCCGACGATTGAGGGGTCCTTAGGAGGGGTCGGGCCTAGCCCGAAATTTTACACGTTGAGTGCTTCGGCCGTAAGTCGCCGGCATGGTCGAGCATCCAGGCTCGCAGATCCAAAAGTACGGGCAAGCTAAGCCCGGACACCCGGACCGCATGTAAATTATGCGACTT
Organism: Rhodamnia argentea; assembly: GCF_020921035.1. Taxonomy (NCBI): domain Eukaryota; kingdom Viridiplantae; phylum Streptophyta; class Magnoliopsida; order Myrtales; family Myrtaceae; genus Rhodamnia; species Rhodamnia argentea. The sequence goes on from NC_063152.1 coordinate 33,033,348, forward strand.
CAATTGTCATTCCTGAAAAGTGAGAATTCAATATCTGAAAATTAGTTGCGTAGAAACTATTAAAATAAAAATGGTTCTGAAAAATAAATTGACGAATTAAACTATACAAAAAGGGCCAAAGGGGTTTGGAAATTTTGTAAATGTTTGCTTATATAAATTTACAGGTGGGCGGGCTGGAAGTTCTGCCCAAGCCCCAAGTACGGGCCCGAAACAGAACCCAACAGATCTGCCCATTGACGTACAAGAGTTTCGGGCCGAGCCCTCTCGGCCCGTAACGATCACGTCCATTCCTTCCGTCCCCGTCGTGGGAGTTCCCGAAAGGCACGAATTTTCAGAGCGACCGAGAGAGATAGAGAGCGATGACCGGAGGCCAAGTGATGAAGCGGATCCCCAGGATCAAGTTCCCTCAGCGGCGTCCAAATCCCTCCTCCGGTAATCTCGAAATCCTCCCTTCGACTTCGTTCGGCGCGTTTTGCTTTTCTTTTGGCTTCTTCAATCCGGTTGCTTCGTGCCCGTTACTGGCTAGCGTGGCGATTTTGTTTGGTCTGCGGATTGATTCGATGAAGATAACGCGCGCGTGGATTGTGGAATTCTGTGTATAAGTATGTGACGGTAGGTGATTGATTAGATTTCCCCGACTTTGATTGGTGATGTGTGTGAGAGCATCGACTGTGGAAGCTGTGATATAGGTGGTGGAAATTAGGTTGGTCTGAGAAGCGGTAGATGCTTGATTTAAGTAGACGAGCTCCGTCATTGCTCAAATATGGTCAAACTGCTTGAGATCAGATGCAGCTGCGGTTTCCTTGATGAAATGTTTAGCTCGAAGAGTGAACCGGAAATGCTTGGATTGCCCGGGCACAAATTTAGGAACTTGTTGGAGTATGGAGAATTGCAGCTGTCTTAGGTTCTCTGATGCCGGAGGCAAGTCATTTGTTTCGTGAATAGGGGTGCTACTGAAAGTTGGGTTGTGTGGCCAACTGGTTTTTACATGGCTAGATCTTGTTGGTTCTTAGGAGGCAGCCTCTGTGTGCAAAATCTTAATTGGACAGTCACCTTTGGATACTGCCTCTCCCATAATGCCTGAGCGCTAGCCTTTTGCTCCTGAGAACGCCAAAGTTTTTTAACCTGCATGGGTCTTTCGTAAGCTGTTGTGCTTTGAGTGTATATTGCACATAAGTATTGGTCACTCCAGCATATTATGTGATATGACAATCTGGCTTGCGTCTTTACACGAAGTAATTTTTACCTAAGGGTAATAAATCACACGCTCCTGCATGTTTTTGTTTATTTACTGTGTCACTTTTTGCTGGGATAGTTTTTCTTTGATAAATTGTTCGTTGTGTCTTTTGCTTGGTCGGTATGTTCTAGTAAGTCCAGATACATGCTCCCTATCTACTACCCTTTCCAATGCTTCTTCAATCTCCCTTCTATTTTCTTGTTGGAAGCACCATGTTGACATATTTTCATCAATATTAATGCTGCCACTTGCAGCTCAATTGCTGTTGGCATTTGGCCGCTTCAATAGTCTGTAAAAATTTTCTAATCAAGTTCCTGTACTTTTAACTTGTCTAATCATGCCATGCTACTTACACGGATTTTCTAATCGAGTCCATCCTTCATCATATTGGACCAAATTCAGCTGAGGCGGCTGTAGGACGACGTGAAAGTATAACACTGATAGAATATGCATGACACGTTGTGGATAAACTTCAGCCAATATGGACCCCTATGTGGACCCACATTGGAAAACTTTTGTCCACGTCACACTATGATGTCGTCCAACAATCATGTCAGCTGAATTTGGCAATAATAAGTGTCAAAGGGACTTGATTAGTTAAATAGTGAAAGTAGAAGAACTTTGATTAGACAAATTAAAAGTGCAGAAACTTGATTAGAAAAGACTTGAAAGCATTGCTACAAAAATAGATTTTTCCTACTCCTGACGATAGTGCATCAAACTTATCAAACATTAACACGTCGGAGTTACATATCAATGTGCAACACTCCCATCTCCACCTTCAGTTCAGTCTCAGTTTCAGTTGTGTAAAGTTTATGGCTGATTTTATGGCTCAAGATGTGTTATTCCTGCATGTATAGCCTCTTATGGGGATGCTTTTAGTTTGTTTTATGACGTGGTTACGCCGTGACATCACACTTCAAATATTCCAGTCTGAATCCTTGCTGTAGCTGCCCTGCTTACCTGTGTCTTGTACATCAACAGACTTTTGGTTTCTTTTTCAATTGTAAATAATCTTAAGCATTATTCTTGGATAATGACTATAACATTATTTAATTGACCTCTAGGATTCTAATAAATTGCAGGTACTGAATCCCAGCCTAAGTCTACATCTGCTTCTCCCCCTGTTCAAACATTCTTTTCAAATTCAAAGGTTTCGGCATCTACAGGAGGAAAGGCCTCACTTCAGCCCAAACGAACAGCTGTCTCCCAGGAGGAGATCGAGGCTATTTTGGTCAGTCAAATTCTTTTTCTCGTCAGAACCTGACATTTTCGTTGCCTTTCAAGCTATCTAGCTCATCTTTAAATGCATCCATCAACATAAATGGAAAGAAACAATGACACGTTAGTTATTTGTCTTCTCTTGTGGAATCAATTCAAAATCGTAGTCAGGTACAAATTGCGGCTGATGGAAATGTTCTTCAGGTGATTGATTGTGAAAATGTACTACTAGTTCCTTTGCTGTAATCGATGAAGGGAGAAAGAAAAGTACGTACTTTTCTTTTGTAGAAGCATTTAGGAAATAGCAAAGCCTCTTGGGAAAGCCGTGTTAACATGGTGATGCTTTATACATAAAAGTTCAGTGAACGTGCTGCTTAGATGCTAAAGAAGAGAGCACATTTTGGGATGCGTTATTTATTGGTCAATCACTCATTGGTCAAATGTGAATAGTAGGATGTGTTCCATCTTCATGCTGCGACAGTGGATTGCTCTGTTTGAAGTATTTCAAATCATAATTTCTCAAGTTGAAAAATGTGTTCTTAAATTTCATAGCATCTTGTCCGCTGAGATCTGCATATAGCTATTAGTAGCTGCTCTAACAATAAAGTGGTGCCTGAAAATGACTCCCATGTTACAGTCAGAAGTTCTCGTTGACAACCTTACCAAGCCAAACAGAGTAAGCATACCCCAAAAAGAGCAAATAAAGACATTGTGTTCTCTGGATTTAAAAGAGAAGCTAACTGATTGAATTTTTGCCCTTTCGAATTTGTCATGTTAAATGCAACTCCTGTTCTCTGGTCCAACAGGAAGTGCGTTACAGTTTTCCATCATCTGCAGACCAGATTTCTCAGATCCATTTAAGAAGCAACATAATGTGATTGCTCAATTTTTTTTATCTATGATTAGATGGTTGGTAAGATGTTTGTTGGAATGCCCTTTTGGCAGTTGGGTGGCTGCCTCTGATCGCAAAACGGAGCTGCTAGAGAGCTGCTGATGTTGCTGGAATTTCATTCTTGACGATTTATGCCTTATCTTGTACTTTATATTGGTTGGTGATGTATCTTGTACTTGCATCTTCTGTTGTTTTTTTATATCTAGAACACCCACTGGCAATTCTGAATGAGGACGCAGTATAGATCACTTGAAAATTCATCTTATTTGCATCGAAATTTAGATTCGCGCATCATGCATAATGTTTGTCCTGGTCCATACAATTGGGTTCCTCCACAATCCAGGGATGTACTCGTCTGCTCATTCATGAGGTTCCTTAAAAACCATTTCTCTAAGTCTAGGCATGATGTTTGGGAACACTCGGAGACAGATATATTTCCAATTTGGAACCGCGAAGAACTACATGATATTGTCAGTAATATACAGACATAATCAAGCAGAGATGTTGAAGAACTGAAATTCAAGGTTCCTTCTGAAGTAGAGTCTCAATGATCACAGACTTAGGGTTCTTCATGGGAGGTCCTTTCTCTCTCCTCTCTAGCTCGTCCAAATTGAAAGTTATCAACCGATCCCAATTCCCTCCTTCAAACAACACTCCAGCTTTTCCATCAGTGATCCTCTGCACGATCCCGCAGTACATGTAATACGGATTGTTCGGGTTCTTCACGAGTGCAATCATTCCGGGCATCAGAAGCGGCAGCTCCGGTGCGTTCGGCTTCTTCAAGCTTGGCACTGCCGCCGCGCTTGCCTTCTCAGGAGATTTCTTCGGTGGCGGCGGATTCTTTTCGATGAAAGACTGCAGTCCCTTCTCGCCACCGGGGAATCCTCCAGTCAACCCCATGAGTTCCTTCTCGAAAGCATCTTCAGGGACGCTCTCCACCACTGATGCCGCACCTCCGGCGGGCTTTCTACCACCTGAAGACATGGACGGCTCTTCGACTCCCGCGGGCTTTTCGACGTCAGACGATGGGGTCGGTTCTCCGAGGGTTCGCTTGAGCTCTTGCTCAATGCCCTTCTCGCCATTGCAGATGCCTCGCCCGCCAAGTATCTCGGAGAGGTCGAACTTAGCGCACGGTCTCGATTGAATCGTCGACAGGCTGTGCGTCGGAAATGCGACCGATGGCTTGTTGAGGCGGGCGGCACGGCCGAGGAATCCAGACTTGAGGGAAGGAGGGTGGAGGTTGGGGAGAGTGGACGCCATTGTTGATGGCTGAGCAAGAGGCAGATGAAACAGGACAGAGATAGGCGAAAGCTTGCCTTTAAATCCTGGCCACAAGAGCGTCGCTGCGTGATTGGATGATTTTTTTTTTTTTTTGGTAGTGTATCAGAAAGCCCACCGGTACAAGAGCCCTACGAGTACAAAAGAGAAGGGTTACGTTGGATTGCGGGCCTCTTGTGCTGGTGTTTTTTGACCCGCTTCTGTTCTGTGTTGGCCCATAGGTTGGCCCAAGTGTTGACCCGCTTGTGTTGGTTAAAACGACACAATTATATTTTTTAACCACAATATTAATCAACTAAAATTAAACATTAAAAAAGGTATGTAAAATACACGTAAAAGAAATAAAAAATCAGAGGCAAGTGCGGCAGGCCCTTGCCACCGCCGCCCTGTTACCGGAAAGGGCCGGCGGTTTCTACGAGTGCCGTCCTTGCCTAGTTCCCACATATTATTTCTTTTTGCTTTTTCATGAATACCTTTTTTAATATTTTAATGTGTGTTTTATTAACATTTTCGGTTTAAAAAATTAAAATATTGGCCATGTTTTATGTTTTATCCATGTCATCGCCGCACAGGCGAAAGAAACTATTAAAAAAGTTATCTCGGCATTTTTCGATTGCGCCAATTCGACAAATTTTAAGACTTAATTGCACTTCCATGACATGCATTTCTGTTATAAGTTTTAGGAATTTCAGTGCACATATTTCAAAAATTTCTTATTGGGGTTGATTGAATTGGGCCAAATGCTTTCTAGGAAAGAAATTGGTTTTGTAGTTTGAAATGGGACTCGGTGGAGATAATTTCTAATTCGCTAACCTCCCACGTCAGCCAGAGAAATCCTTATTTCCAATAATCTTAGGTTGCGATCCGCGTGATTGTTTTTCCGTGAACTTTTTGAATTTCTGTTCTTTCTCACGATCCAAAATTTGAATTTTGTCGACCTCTGAAACCTTTCAAATCAACCATAATCATCTAAGCTAGAAATGGCCCGTGCATTGCTGAGGAGAAATTCAATTTTCTGTTTTATTTTTCAATGAATCTAGAAGCTAATATAAAATAAATTAATTGGTAAAAAAAATTTAATTTTTTTTATCGACAAGTTAATCCATTGTTTTGCTGAAGCTCTTTTATCAAACTAATTCTTTTTTTTTTGTTTATTTTTATAAAAAACGAACCAATTAGACAGGAAAAATAAAACTGATTTCTACAAAAATATGAACCTTATGTTCATATTTAGACAAAACAACAATAAAACAAAAATATTGACTAAAACTTTGTAGCGGCCCCTTCATATTGATTAGGATAAAAGATTCCTTATATCAGTTATATTATACGATGGTATTGAAGTGTGCATTTTTTCGACCAAAAAGAAAAGCGTGCGTTTTTATTATCCTAACATTTGATTTTTTGCATGATAAATAGATTCGAAAAGAACACGTGGCAAATTGCGGTGGTTGCCCCGGGCTTTCCGTTATAGGATACCGCATCGGTGTCCTCAAAACGATAAATAGATATTTGTTATTGTGCTCTTGAAAAGATTTTCCTTATCATTTCGAATCAATGTTGAAATTATCTGATAAGAAATATTTCGACTATTAAAAGTCGATCACAAAAAACCTAATATTTTCATATATTTAGTATCTGTATGTTCTGAAGAAAATCAATAATCCAAAAAATATATATTTTTCAATTTTGCTTGCTCATATGATTTTAATAAATATGTGAATATATATTATAGTGGATAATCATGGTTGGAAAATCGTTATCCCCGATGCACGGAATCCTCGGCTCCTCCGAATCTAAAACCGGAACGGAAAACGACGTGTCGTCTCGGTTTTTGGATGGGGAGGAGAAACACCCGACCAGGACCAGGGGCATGCCGGTCATTTCGCACGGGCAGGAAAGGAAGCCAAGTAAACTACCTCTGTACCGAACAGTCCATGATGTCCATCCCCGCCGCGGCTTTCATCGCATTCTCGCGTGTTAGTCAATCCACTTTCCCGGAAAATCAAACTCGCTTTCTCTCTCTCTCTCTTCGCTTTCTTTCAGCTCGCCTTTCGCTGCTGCGAAAAGGGTCTCTTTGAGCTCGTACGGCATTCCTTTTACCTCTCTCTCTCTCTCTCTAAGTTTTTTTTTTCTTTCTTTATTTCAGTTGAATTTGCTGCTTTGCGTGAAAACACTGGCTTTCGTTTCGTCCGGCTCAAAGTCTTTCTTACGGATCACGTTCTCGAGAATCGGATGATTTCGGCTCTGTTCATGTCGGCAAAGTGGTATCTTTTGATGTTTCTGTCGATCTAGGGAGTTTCGAGGTGTACTGCGATTCGATCCCGGTTGAGGAGATTGTGTGTTGGTACTGATTGATCTTGTGGGTAGTTGTGAAATTAGGGGGGGATCTGCTGATGCTCCTGTGAGTTTGTGGATCGCTCTTCTTTCGGTATCCGTTTTTCCGTCGCGATTTGCGCTTTACCTTTGTCAAGCTGTGCACTTTTTCTCATGAGCTCTGTTTGGTCTGTTAGTTGAGTTCGAGTTCCCTTTGAAGTTCATCTTTAATTACTGGCGTATTAGTTTGGTGTGTTTAACTTCGTTGAAGCGATTCGACGGATTTGGCATAGAGCGTACCTCGGTTCTGAGAACGAGGATTTCATGCTTTTCTCATTGCTCGGTTCATGAAACTCTACTCTGGTGATATGGTATTGCGTGGAATTTGCTTCGTTGTCATGCCTTGCTTAATTGTCCGATGGGAGATGACAATGTAGGATTGTGGGTCATAAAAGCAAAAGCTTGATATGGTAGATGCATGGACTGCAAAGTTCTGGTGTTTTCGATGATTTAAAAGAATTAGGTTGAATCGGCGGATGTAGAAACTCATATTGCAGATCGGGGGAGGGAGGTTAAAACTTTAGGATATCTTCATGCTTTTCTTCCCTTTTTCCCTAGCTTTCGTGGCTAGTTGAGAGGAGGAGGGGTGGGTTTGAAGCAGAGAAATAGTGCCTGACAATTTTGTGAATTGTAGAACCTAGTACTACAGGTGCGACAGCCCTGCCAGCTGCCCTTTGGATCCATCAATGAACATGATTGGTGTGATTATCTGCGAACCACACTGGATAACTTTATTAGAAAGAATTCTACATTGGAACTATCAGTGAATGTCGCTGAAGTTGCATTATAATCCGTATTGAGTCTAAGCAGATTAATCCTCAAGCTTGACTCTAGGCGATTATGCAATGCTGAATACTCGTGCTCGATCTAGCTTGATTTCTCATGCGGCTCATTTTGACTCATTTACGTACTAGGAGGGGAATGGGTGATTTTCAAAATGGTAGAACTTATAATGTGCAGAAGTCTGGTGTAATAATGTCTAACCGGTAAAAAACAGGCGCCAGTCCACAACACGTAACAGACTGGGTGTTTAAACTTAAAATGGTGTAAAAGCTTTCAAAGCTGCCAGTTTTCCAAATAGTTCTCGAGGTTTGACACAGTGAAGAACTTTGAATTGATGGGATGCGTAGATGACAGGGTTAACTTTGATAACTTCTGGTTTTCTGAGAATGTAAGTTTTAGGACATAAGTTTCTGAAGGAAGATCCTAAAGTGAGGTAATTTGCCGAGAGGTTCACGGAAATGAGACTACCTTACTAAACCTCGGGGATAAAATCTAGTTTTTGGGTACAACATGGTGCCACACATTCCAATACCTCAGTCTCTTGGAATCTGCTTTTCTGGATTCCCCATTCATCACATCCACCTTAGTGTTTTTGCTCAAGTGAAGAGTCAACAATGCGGTTTTAGTTTTTGCTATTGGCTGTGTAAAGCAAAGGAGGACGTAGCTCATGCCCTGTTAAAGGACGTCTCTCATTTTTGCATGTTATCTTCTGGTTCAGGTACTCTGGATTTTACCTTATTGTGGAAATATCTGATGCTTGATGGATGATGATATTGGGAAAATAAAAGTTATCCCAAATTATTTCCAGCCGTCAACAAGTGAAGACTCTTCTCCTCCAAACAACCCTTCAGTCAAATCACCACCAAGGACGGAAAATTGTTTGAGGTACATCTCTTTAAATTACAACAGGAAAAGAATTTGAAAAAAAAAAAAAAAGGTTATGATCTGTTTAGTTTAGTTTCAGCTTTCTTTCTCTGATTTAGCATAGGTCCGACAGCTATCTCTGGCCTAAAAAACGTTTTAGAAGTGCGGGTTTCATGTTGAACTTGTTGAATCTAAAGGGCCTGCCATGGGGATTTGGTGCAGATGGTCAGGAAAAGGTTGGTACATGAGTTCTTACCACGGTAGGCAGTTAGCAATTATGAAGAACCCGAATTTCACTGGCAACTGTATTTGCAGGTTGAGCTAACTGCTACTGAACTTGAATCACTTAGAACACAACTCGGCGATTTAGAAGAGAGGGAAGCCCACTTAAAAGCACAGTAAGGCGAACCAAACTCAGACTTTCGTCATTTCGGCGTTCTCTATGTCATGGCCATTGTCTTGTATTGTCTTCTAAATCATCATCATGCTCTTAACTTCATTCCACTAAGTCATGCATAAATGCAGGCATGAGCAGTTCATTGTGTTGCACTTCTGGAAGGTAGAAATTAGGCATTCCTCAATACTTATAATAATTTAGTCCGTGACTGAGATTTCTTCTATGTTACACAGGTTGGAACATGTAGATGAGATATTACGGTCTGCTCGTCTGTCCGGCTACCTGCACATTAGAACTGTACTAACAACTCCCAGCATATCTAGTTTTGATAAAAGCAAATACTACGTAGACCTGGTGGCAGTTAATGGCTTTTTTAATAACCCTTTTTATATCTTGCAGAGATGGAAGCCACTGCCAGGAGAACCTCCTCCTATTGATGATACAGATGTCGATGACTGGCTTCCACGCTTTGTCGTTCTCCATGGAACGTGCATCTTTTTTTATATGTTTTGTACAGGTACTGTGTTATATTCTTCTCCTGTTTAGGATATTAAGTCCATCTTCAGTGAATGGTTTTGAAAAAGTTTTCATGTTATCTTTACAAGTCACACCTATTTTTCGACAAATTCTGGGGATTCAATACATCCAGTAGATGGAGCAATCCCGTTAAAAGGCATTACTCTCGGTCCACTCATGGAATGACGCCAGTTTTTTCTTATTTAGAAATGGTAGCTGCTAGGTGCCTTTTTACTTCCTGTAGTCTAAAATGTAAATTTGTTATGTTGGAAATGTTTGAGTGAACATACTGCATAGAGATTCAAACGTTCCAAATTCTTCACTCCTACTATTGTATTAACGGGTATTTCGCTCTTCACTAGTATTCTTCTTTCTGGATTTTGTGACTTTGTGCCACATCCCACTGTGCACTTCGAATTTCAGTTCACAATAGGCTACGACATATCTTAACAATATAGAGTTGGATTTAAAGTGGAAACTAGAAGAAAGATAAACGAGTGATACAGTAGCATTTATAAATCTTGTTCTCTAACTACACGGAACAAAACTTTATGCAGATTTAAGTCCTCAGGACTCCGCTCTGCTATCTGATGTTGTTGAAGTGGGTCCCTTGCCGTGCTTCACTAGAGAAGACAATACGCAATACTCCTTCTACATATTAACTAGGCAAGGATTGAGATACGAGTGCTCAAGTGCTTCCAAAATACAGGTATTTCCAGCATTTTTCCTACAATTCCCTGAATTCGGATATCGGTGCTGTATTCATTTCAGATCCATTAGCTATTGGTGAATATGTAGTAGATAACGCCCCAATGGGCAGCATAAGAACATTTAATGCAACACACAGAAGCAGGTTGAAGTTTCTCCAATAATCTTTCTTTTCCCCTTTAGAAAAGCCTGAGTTAATATAAAGAGATTAAAAGAGCACAGCAAGTACATAAAAAATTCAAGATAGATTGAAGAAGATACCATGGTGGGTATAATTTGGATTCGGTATGGTATGATGAGCTCTCAACTAAACGAAGTATTGCATCTGCTTTCTCTAGTTATTTATATCTCCACCTCTAGATGGAGAGAAAAAGGTAGCGGTAAAGCATATTCTTTCCTCTACCTGATTAAACCGAAAGTCTCAGTAGACTATCCGATGTCCTCCGCTAGCTGTACCAAGGTTTTGGGATTGATTCATACACAAGTAAATAGGCAGGAACAGACAAAGCTTGGATTTTTTTTCATCTATGCTTTTCATTAGACTACAAGTAAAAAGCAGCTCGGTGATCAGAATTTGTTGGCATGTTTCCATAAATAGCTTGACAAGTTGTTCTTTCGTGTTATCAGGTGGACTCTTGGTTGACCGCCCTACAAGCCGACTGCAAGTCGAAGTCTGATGCAAAACTTCTCAATGGCGATCATTCGTAATGTTACTGCGCGAAGCTGTACATATAGCTCAGAATTGACAGTCGTGTATACCTTTAGTCCAATGTCTTAGACTTGTAACTTAGGAGTGTACATAAGATAGCATTCTTGTTTGCCGATTAAGCAAATTCTATAATAAGGCCCCTTGTAGAAACCAATAATATCCCACTTGGAAAGGAATTCCACCTTCAAATGCTGGACTGTTGACATAGGACTCTTTTCCCCCCTGTTTAAATGTATCTCCTTAGACATTTTATTTCGAATTATTGAAGTGCCCTCAATACAAAAGAAACAGTTGTCTCTTAGCTCCCTTTTTCAGGCCTTGTTCTCCTTGACAGAATACAAAGATGCTTCGGTGGCAGCACAACGATAAAGAGATGCCTCTTCTGTTCTACGCTAAGTCCCTGTTTTGCGACTTCTAATGAACAGCAGGACGGTTTCTTTCCGATCTGCAGCATGTCGGTTTTGTCTCATCTTGTCCTGGTTTTAGCGGCATCTTTAGACAAGTTCTGCTCTAGGAGAAGCATGAAACGCATCAGACTCGGTGACACTGTGAGAAGCAGGCTACGTAAGAATGGTTAGAAAATTTGCTGATACTATGATCGCTCCCTCTTCCAATGAAACTGCATCTATGTTAGTTGGCATCATAGGACTGTTGAGATGCATGTGTAAAGTGTGTTAAAAAATCCTCCAGTGAAAGTTGATCCAATTAGATATATTGAAGAACTCGAATTTGGGCTCGTCAAGCTGTTGCATGCTCCCAACAACTAGGACACATTACACTAAACTACCATTGATAAGGACTCATGTTTTTTTTTTTCGTCTGCTTTGTTTGTTGTTGGGGGGGGAACTTGCAGATGAATCCTACTTGTGTCGTGACTTAACATGATGCTCACGTACGTTGCTCCTCAAACACACTCGAATCAGCTCGCCTTGTCTTGGTGATCTTCTTCATCCGAGGTGGGACCCCAGCAACTGGTTGCTTTGAATACTTTTACGATGCACATGCTTTTTCATGCAACGTGTAACACGTGAGCTAGAGATTTAGCAGAAAAATCAGGACTTCGCAATCCTCAAGCTCCGGTGGAACGAGTAACCAAACAATGAAAAGTACACAAACGGAGAAATTTTATTCTAAATCTTTTAATTTTGTCCAAAAAATCCTGACTATTGCATTTTTATTAATTTCATCCTAAATTTTTTTTAATTTTACTAATTCAGTCTATCCAACCAATTTTGATCAGAAATCGTTAATGCAGACGCCTACCACCTTAAGTGATATAACAAACGCCGACGTGAATAATTTTAATGATACTTTTAATTTTCCTTTTTTTTTTTTGGGTTGGCAAGGATCACCAGCGATCCTCGCCGATAAAAAATCAAAAATAATATCACAATATTATTAAAAATTATCCACATCAATACCAATCGTGCCATGTGGGATAAGCGGTGTCTACATCAATAATTTCCGGATAAAATTGACATAATTGACTCAACTCGCAAAATGTGAAGAGGTTTAAGACTCAATTTGCAAAATTGAAAAGTTTAAGATTGAATTCGAAAAAGTAAAATAGTTTTAGGACTTTTTTTTTTGGCAATTTTCACTAGAAATCCATCAACCCCGAAGCCCAAATTGACACAAATACTTAACAATAAAATAGTTTTATTGTTGGTGATGAATTTTTTTTTTTTCATGGAAAAATTATTTTGAGCGATGCATATGATTATTTTTAGTATTTTCAAATAATTAATTTTTCGCTCAACAAATCTCGCCACAATGAAACGTTATTCTCCCAGGTTTCGACGTTCGGAGGTGAAAGGAAGGCATCCGAAACCGAACTAACTTAGACGGTTATAGCCGCCGGACAGGAGCTGAAGTTCAGGTAGTCAGTTTGGACGGACGAGATCGCATCTCCTCTTCCCAACAGATCGGTCTAGGGTTTGACTCAACCACACATAAATAAAACCCAAACCCCTCTCTCTCTCTCTCTTTACTGTGCGTCTCACTCATTTCTCTCTCCTTCATCATCACCCTCTCATTGGCTCGCTGCTGGCCGTAACGATTCTCATTTCCGCCTCCCGTAAGCTAAGCTCGCGTTCGCTCGAAATCCAATCCAAGCTCTCGAAGAAGAATGAGCTCCCAGATTTCCAGATTGGCCTCCCGAGCCGCGAGGACTCTCCTCTCGGCTTCGAAGCACTCGCGCTTCTACTCTGGTACCGATTCCCTGTCTTGACTTGCCTTGTGTCTTTTTCTCGGAGCTGAATCCGTGAATCTGCTGTATCAATATCGTAGAAAGGTGAAGTCTGACGAGCTTTTTTTTAATCATAAATTATGGGAATTCTGGCGAAATGAAGTTGCTTGAGTTACGCTTCGTCGTTTTTCTATACGCATTAAAGAGAGCCCCAGCGTGCGTGAATTCTCTCTGGTTATCCTTTCACATGGCATTGATTCGAAATTGAATGGTGTGTTTGTGGGTGTCGTCGTTGCAAGTAGTAGTTGGGTTCGAGTCAATCTGGGTTCCTGCTCTGCTGACATATGATCATTATGGAAGACTTATTGCGATGATTTTATTGCGAAGTGATGAAAGATCCAACCTTTGCGAATTTTTATGCTCTTCCATTTGTCGGGCTTTATGCGATTCACCTAACTTCTTCCAGTTTTTATTACCGAACCGACTAGCATTATTCTTTTGCTGCTTCATAGGATGAAAAAACTGAGGAATTTATTCAAACGTTTGCTCTGTTAGGTGACTGAAACGTGGCCCCCGCCGGATGGGTCCTCCTCCTTCGTTTTTTGTGTACTTGATTCTGTCAAAACTGCTAATCTGACCCCACCTTCTTAGACGTGGACACCCCAATTTTACTGGGTGTTGTTTTAAGTGCTGAAATTTGCACCCGCCTGCCCATATGTTCTAGCTCCATCTCTCCTCAAACGGGCCGGCTCGCATAATAAGCAAATTCCATGACACATTGTGCGGCTTCATGATAGCAAGATCCGTGTGATTTTTGTGCCTTGATGTTCCCTCATACTCGATTCCCTTGCAGAGGGAAGAGCAGTTGCGGCAGCTGCAGCAGTCACAATGGCTGGCAAGTCATCGATCTTATCTTCAAGTTTTGCCCGGGCTGGTTCGGCAAATGCATCTAGAGGATGGATAACCGGAGCCCTTGCACTTCCCGCTGCAGGTTTCCTAAACTGAATTCTTCCATCTACTCCCTGCTCTGTTGGCTTCTTCGCTGTTCTGTTGCTATGCAAGTCAAACAGAGTGTTCCAAGTCGCGAACTAGTGTTTAGGTATTTGAGGAAATAGGAAGAGTAGCCTTGTCTGTTGCTGGAGATTTGGCACCAGGCATCCGGAACCTCTTCCACAATAATACTGCTGTGCTCATGCATGGTAACCAGGATGACAACATTGTGTTGGGAAACTCCATGTTTTCTTAGCTTGGTGGATTTGATTTACTCCTGACATTTATCCGAAATCCGTATTGCCATCACTCATTTCATAATCATGTTGGATTAGTTGCATTATGTAATTGACTCGTTACATGCATTTTGTGATAATAGGGTGGGCTTTTTATTCTTGGGGGTAATGTATGGGCATGAGTATCCATGTGCACAGCATTAATTGCTGTCAACTGTTGAATGGCTGTGTTGTGACTATAGAATCCCTTGATGCCAAAGTAAATGAAAAAGGAGGAACTGCATCTCACTTGTAATTCTTCCTATTTTTTGTAGTTTACATGCTCCAGGAGCAGGAGGCTCATGCTGCTGAGGTATGTAATAACTATCTGATCATATCTCTGATTTCTATTTGGTAGCATCTTTAATCTCTTTCTTCCTTCATTATTCCTGAGATAAATCTCCCAATTTGGACACAGCTGGAGCGCTCTTTCATTGCTATCAAACCTGACGGAGTGCAGAGGGGGCTGGTAATATATCCACTTCACCAGTTACCGTTCCTATGAGCTATTATTGTTTCAGCAGAACTCTTCAAACATGAGCCGTATTGAACAATTCTTAAAAGCTGTATTTATGTTGATACGTTAACACCCCAGTGAGTTTTTCAGTTTAAAATCCATTTACAGGCTCAGCAATTTTACATAGTTCCATCTCTATATGCTGGGTTCTGTGTTCACAATCTCTTCTATATGGAATGCATCTTTTCGCTTGTGAGGACAATTCAGCAGTTGTGTCCAATGCAAATTATTCTCTTTGTTCCAGATTTCAGAGATCATCTCACGTTTTGAAAGGAAAGGATTTAAGCTAGTTGCCATCAAAATCGTTGTGCCCTCAAAGGACTTTGCACAGAAGCACTATCATGATCTCAAAGAAAGGCCATTCTTCAATGGGCTTTGCGAGTTCCTCAGCTCCGGCCCTGTTGTTGCTATGGTTAGACAAATGCTCTCAGCTTACTGACCCAGTTGTTCGTCATCTTGTTTATTATTTTCCGATTCCATCTCGTGTCTGTGCAGGTCTGGGAAGGTGAGGGAGTGATAAAGTATGGGAGGAAACTTATCGGGGCAACTGATCCCCAGAAATCAGAACCAGGCACAATCAGAGGGGATCTTGCAGTAGTAGTTGGAAGGTATGGGCGTGAATTTGGCAGACTTTGCTGACATACCCGCTACGTGCCCATGTGCCACTACAGAGAAATATCGTTACCTTTTCTCTCTTTGAAACTTGTGTCTGGATAGTGTCGGCGCGTTGTTTCTTTGCTGGAAAAATCACTTTGTTTGCGGCCTTCAAACGCAGGAATATCATCCATGGAAGCGATGGCCCGGAGACAGCCAAGGACGAGATCAACTTGTGGTTCAAGCCAGAGGAATTGGTTAATTACACTAGCAACGCGGAGAAGTGGATCTATGGAGTTAACTAGTCAGATTTTTTCCTTCTATTGTTTCCCGGGTATTTAGATCCCACACGAAGAGGGGGATAGAATTATATGAGCGAGAATAAAAGTAATAATTCTGTTGAGGCAGAGTACCCACATGAATCTCCATGAACGATCGACATTGACTGGAGCTCTCTAGCAATAATGTTATGTCAGCAGATTTTCAAATTGATTCAATTGATGAAGTCTTGAGGTTTCGTGTATTCCCTCCTTTGCAAGCTTGTCCGTGTCTTGGTTTTGTCTACTCTTTTCAGGTATGTAGCCCTCCTCCTCGCCGGTGGCAAACGAGATTATTATCTTGCTGCATCGACCGATCCATTGCATCATGCGTGCAATGGATCCTAGATTGTGAGCGATGACCCGCTTGTACATCTTGGATCCTAGATTGCGAGCTCGAGCGTCGGTCTCATGCTGTGCGTTAGTGTGTAGGCTAACACGGTCGGTTACAATAGAGCACATTAATTTTCTGTGCCGAGCGGACCGGGTCAGTCTCTTGTCGAGCTTCATTCGCCAGGCTGCTCTCTCCTCCTCTTCTTCCAGCTTAACAAGGTTGAATTGCTGGTAGGTGAGGAGTCGCTGTTCTTGCCCACGCAATGTCCGATGTTGTCTTTTTGCAATTCTTATGCGAGGTGGTGTTTCACCAAATTTTACGTTATGTAGAAACAAAACCGAAGAAAGCCAGCGGGGGGGTGTAGCTCATATGGTAGAGCGCTCGCTTCGCATGCGAGAGGCACGGGGTTCGATTCCCCGCACCTCCATTCCCCCTCCTTTTTCTTTTTCACTTTACATCTTTTCTCAGGATGATGGAAACCGTTACGCGTGTAACTTGGTCATTCTTCCAGATGGGGAACAAAACCATTCGATCCGGAGATCGAAATCTCGACAATTTTTATCATCAAGATTGTCGGGAACCGGCTCGATTCTGTCATGACGACACGGTGCGGAAGCGAAAACGAAAGGGTATCGGACGGATTGGGATCGGGGTCGGACGGGTATTGGGAGAAAAAGGTGAGGGAATCCGATCCAAGTAAAGCCAGCCTCACCCACTTTGCTTTATCATGGGTTTGTCCCATGCCAAAAACAAAAAAAAAAGAGTACGGACTTTGGAACAAAGAAAGAAGATAACGTTTACGACTTTGGAGGGGCACTTACGTAGCAGAATGAAAGTGCGCAACTTTTTTTTTATTTTTTTACTCCCTCTTTCCAGGTCACTTTATCCCAATCAAAAAGGCTAGAACTTTTACTAAAATTCCAAGTACAAACCAAAATGTAACTCCTCTTGCAGATAAGAAACGAAGAGAATAAAAAAAAGGAACAAAACAGGTGTCCACGCGACAACCTCCACTTGCACTTTCGCCCCTACGAGAATAAAGGGTGTACAGAAGGATGAGAAGGACAATACATGTGAAGGATCCCAAATCCGTCGTCCTTCGCGAACTAATTAAGATCCCTTTGAGATTTGAGCACGAAACGAAGTTCGAACATGTGATTTTCGGGCTCGCCGGAAAAGTTCGATTTAAGTCGGACTGGTGTTTCAGGGCCGTGCTAGCTTCCGAGGCAAAAGCGAGGGAAGCCCATGGCCCGGAAAACTCTGGCTAAGCCTAGTTTAGGAGGGAAGGACAAGACATGCGAAGAAATACAGAACCCCATCTTTGAATCCGGGTTGGATTTGCGACAAAAAAATAATAATAATACACTTATCTCGAAAATACAATCAATTCCTAAATTTTTAGAAAAATATAATTAAATCTTAAATCTTGTAAGAAAAGTGCAATGAAATCCTAAAACTTTCGGGAAATGTGATCAAGTCTCAAAACTTATCGAGTTGGTCTAATTAAGTCATTCTGTTGATTGCGCTTTTTGAAAGATTTAGAATTCGATTACACTTTTGTGGTAAGATTTAGGAATTTCAGGGCACTTGTTCTTGGACCGCGGAAAAATAAGTGACGTCACTATTTACAAACCAAAGAAAGGAAAGGGTCTGGATATAACCACGGAAAAACGAAAAAGGTTGAATTGGATTTGTCGTCTATCGTTTTTTAATTATTTGTGAATGGGGACACCAATTTTGTAAATTCCCACGCTCACCTCCGTCGAGAATCGTCAACGTGGAAATCAATGTGATCCATCCACCGCCCCCCACCTCCCCCTCCCCTAAGAACGAGGGGGTAGAGTTGGTGACCCGACCCGACCGACCGCACCGCGAGAGAATCGTCGCGTTCCCTTCCTGGGCCCCGCCACCTCGAGCCCAGACAAAAAGAGCCCCCCACTCCAGTCCACGTGGCTATCCCGTCGTCCTCTCCCGCTCTCTGTCTCTCTCCTCTCTCTCTCTAGAGAAACGCGAGAACGCCTTTTTCCTTTCTTACGGTTTTTCTCTTTGGATTTATTTCGCTCCTCGAACTCCTCCCCCTCTTCCTCCCTTCCGTTAACGCCACTCCAACACACCCCCCGGCAAGTTTGACCCTTCTCTCTCTCTTTCTCTACTCGCATGGCGAAGAACGTGCTCGTGACGGGCGGCGCCGGCTACATAGGCAGCCACACTGTGCTCCAGCTCCTGCTCGGCGGGTTCCGGGTCGTCGTCGTCGACAACCTCGACAACTCCTCCCGGACCGCCCTCGACAGGGTCAGGGAGCTCGCCGGGGAGCACGGCCCCAATCTCTCCTTCCACGAGGTTCGACACGTACGCCGCCACCTTTTTTCTCTGTTTTTGTTTCCGATGGTCTTTGCGAGTCTAGGACTTCGGTCGCTGGTTTAATTTGGGAAAGCGTAGAGTGGGCTTCTTCGTCGTGTCGTCTTTTCCGGTCTTTCATTGCGATTTTGTGAGATTTATTTTTTATTTTTTTTAATTTCGCGGTTCAGTATCTTGCGACCTGCGACTGTGAGTGCGACTGGTATTGGAACACTTCACTGCGAGAGTCCGTGTCATTCGATCGTTGATTATGCTGGGGAACTCGTTGGCGACGTGCTTTCGTGCGCGCGATGGTTGTTGTATTTATGGTAGCAAATTGACTCTCTGACTTTATTGTCATTCGCAGTTTGACCTCCGAGACAAACCGGCGCTGGAGAAATTGTTCGCCTCCACAAAGTACGGTCCTTAGATAACATTGCGCTCATTCCTCATTTGGTCCCGTTTTCAGAACCTCCGCACCATGTGCATAATATGTGGTTTCATCGGTCCCTTGGAATTCAACGGAGGGCATTCTTCAAATTTGGATCTTTGATAAGGACTATATCAATTGATTCAGGAGATATGAAATAATGGAGAACTGGATAGGCGGCTTCTTTCTTCCTCCTTAATGTTGCTTATGTTGACTGTCGGCTCCTATTTTGTCCAGATTTGATGCTGTCATACACTTTGCTGGATTAAAAGCAGTAGGTGAAAGCGTGCAGAAGCCATTGCTTTATTATAATAATAACCTCATTGGGACCATCACCTTGCTAGAAGTCATGGATGCTCATGGATGTAAGAAGGTATGGTACTTCGATTATCTTAACTGTGCATCATTTCGTTGGTTTTTTTTTTTTTTTTTTTGGGGGGGGACGGGGTGTGTGGTTTAAGTTGTATGCCTCATCTTGTACCATGGTTCATGAGATCGGGTTGTTAGACTATTGTTATTTTGGTTGAAAACTTTTGAAAGGCAAGTAATTTCATGTTAATGTGCAAACTGAAGGGGCTGCCTTCTATGGTGTTTGATATGTTTGACTAGTAAATTTCTACAATTGATACATTCGGTATGCTGGCTACGGTGTGGAGAGAAGTACTGTAGGTGTTCATGTGTGGTCGTCACTTAATCTGCAGTTTTTGTCCACGTTTCCTTTGCTCTCTTCTTTGTCTTTCTGTCTTTCCTGCATCTCTGCACACTTGAAGTGCATGATCTGTGAGTTTAAAGATTCACACCTGCATGATCTCTCGCTTTGATTAACCAAATTGCGATTTTTGTGAAACATTGCAGCTTGTGTTTTCCTCGTCTGCTACTGTTTATGGTTGGCCAAAGGAGGTCCCATGTACAGAGGACTTCCCTGTTTGTGCAATGAATCCATATGGACGAACCAAGGTGAGTGAAAGATACTATTTCATCTAAATAGCACGATTATGCAACGCCACACGAACAAAAAGGCGGATGAATTAGCGGAGTACTGAGTTTTTTTGGTGGTTTTTTGCACTGTAGGCGAAGAACTTAAACGTAGTTTTGGGTTTAGCATTGTAAATATTCTAGAATCTTCTAAAGAGAGAGAGAGAAAATACTCAAAGGCCATACCCTTACTAGATGACTTGATAGAGGTGTACATGGATGACTTATTTATAAAGCATAATAGACGCCCAAGAACCTTAGATACCTTATAATCACCTCTTGACTATTGACCAATATTTTTGATGCACTACAAACTCTCAAGCTGGAGGATCCAGCTTGCACTTGACGGGATGTGAACTAAGTGCCGTGTAAGTCAAACTTCGCACTAAGTAATGGATGTGGATATCAAAGTTGAGACAACCAGGAAAGTCGGACCTTACACGACAAACTGAATGTAACCCACATCAACTTGGATTTGACAAAAGAGCTGAGAAGCCAAATTGAGACCAGAAAGTTGACACCTTTCTTCTCCTTGTACGACAAAGATAAAATCATGGGAGATTGTGATTCCATGAATGGCAGCAAACTGAAATGCATCACCTTATGTTGCTTGACTTTGATTGCTCGATGAAGGTGTGCTGGACTCCGTAGTAGGCCTGTTGAGAATTTAGAGGACCAAAATTTTAGGTAGGTTCTGAAGTTGAGGTACTGCAGATTGGAGCACTACGAGCCCCTTAAAAGTGGTGTTTTTTCTTCTTCTTTGGGGTTCAAGAAGAATAGACAACAAGAAAAAGAAAACTAAGACTAAGACCAACAAAATAACGAGGGCAGTAGCTATGACAGAGAAGCGGAAACAATGACCACCAATTGAGAAGGATGCGCAGCGGAATGAAGCTAGAGAACAGAGCGGCTCGACTTGTGGTAGGCTTCACTAGCGCAAGGATGTCGGTGACAAGATTGATGACGCCACAGCGAATGATGACATTTGCCCCTGACAACGGGTAGAGAAGTGACTCTCGAGATGGTATTGCTCTCTGAGACAAACAGAGCAGATCTGAGACTGCGACAAGCAAAGGATGATGATGCTGCTCTTGAAGACAACCAGTTCTTGGGAGCTTTGATACCATATAAGTATTTTAGAATCTTTAAGAGAGAGGGGAAGAGACAATACTCAAAGGTTACAATTTTACTAAATCACTTGATGAAAGAGTATATTGATGGCTCTAGTTATAGAGTTTGAGAGACACCCAAAAACCGTAGTTACTTTATTTATGACCACCTATTAACTTAACCAATATTTATGTTCAACAACCATCTGGGGAAGGATGTATATTGTGTCCCTTACTGACATAAAAAAAAGAACAAATAAGGATGGTTTCTTTACTATTGGGGAACTATTCCAACTTCTTTTTGGTTGCCTGATTTCTCTTGTATCTTACACAAACAAACTTGCCCGTTCTTCCAGCTTTTTATTGAAGAAATATGCCGTGATGTTTACCGGGCAGATCCTGAATGGAAGATAATGCTGTTAAGATACTTCAATCCAGTTGGTGCACATCCCAGCGGCTGCATTGGTGAGGATCCCAGGGGGATCCCAAACAATCTAATGCCATTTGTGCAGCAAGTTGCTGTCGGAAGGCGACCTGCTTTGACAGTTTATGGAACAGACTATTCAACGAAGGATGGTACTGGGGTATGGTATTAACTGTTTCTCATTACTTTAATGTAGTCTTTTCACACCACGACTTGGTATCTTGTGTTAGTATGAATATTGAGGCCTAAAATGAGTTGTATTTTTTGTTCATATGCCTCGCTAATGATGGGAGCAATCTCACTATATACGTAGACAGATATACACAATTGATCTTTGTCGTGCTCAAGGTATCAATTCAGAGTCTGCCTGACTTAATTGTTTATTGTTCTTTGAGTTTGATGATGTCATCTACAGTAAGTGACAGCAAATACTTTATGCTTGTTGCGTCATGTGTTCTACATTCTGAACCCAAGTCGGGGCATGTCGTCTCAGGTTCGCGATTACATCCATGTTGTCGATCTAGCCGATGGACATATTGCTGCATTGCAAAAGCTTGATGAACCCGGCATAGGTATGTGAACTAGTGCTTTTTTTATTTATTTGAACTACTGCTTCATTCAGTAGCTGGTCGCTCGAACTTTATTGTGCTTGTGTCTGCATGACCATTCTTTGTCACCTCCACACTAATAGGGCGTTTTTAACCTCCCTCCATACAAACCAGATGCAAAACCGTGCATAAAAAAATTGTATGTTGTGACTTGCATGCGTTTCTGTGAATATGAAGTCTTTTAGCAACCTGAACATCTCATGTAAGGGTCCTAAACAAGAGGTGCACAAATTTTTCACCACACAATTTACCTCATGTGCTAATTTAATTCTTTTAAGATTCTGGGCTATGATTTGAATAGTCAATTGACTAATCTTTTCTCCTGATCACATTTGGTTGTCAGGGTGTGAGGTGTATAATCTGGGAACCGGGAAGGGAACTTCAGTCTTGGAGATGGTTGCTGCATTTGAAAAGGCATCTGGGAAGGTATGTTTCAGTTGATTGGGACAATGCAACAGAACACATATGGATTTCTGTATATTTACATCTTCATAATTGGTAACACTCTCAATCATCCAATCTGATTGTGAGTCTGATCCCCTTCTCAGTGTCCACTTTCATCATATAATCCTTCTTCATGAAATCCCTTTTGAGATGACTTAATTTCCCCATTGACCTGTTTACTGCATTGATGTTTTCTCCTGTTCCAGAAAATTCCACTTGTTATGGCCGGGCGCCGACCAGGTGATGCTGAAATTGTTTATGCATCAACAGAAAATGCTGAACGGGAATTGAACTGGAAGTAAGTATTGGGCCATATAATGGTCGCATGAAGAAATTGTTAGTTAATATTGCTATGCATAGCTTATAGGTTGGCTTTGCTAAAGTCCACCTTTACTTGCGAATCCCACAATACAGAGGAGCTACGTAGAGTAGTATTCAATGGGCTGGCTTGGATTGGGCTTTGTGCCTCAAGTCTGACTTTGGAAAAGAATGCCATTCAGTGGATTATTATTGGTCTAATGAATGTACTTGGTGATCTACTATATTACTGGCTAGCGAGGAAGTATTATGTCTACTCTATTACTTGTTGAATGAGTTGCATCTTGCTGCTTGCCGGTCATTCTACCTATCCTGTTAATTTGAAGTGGCTTGTCAATCTTTACTTTGAAATAAACTTATACACGACTTCTGTGAAAGATAACTTACCGTTACAACCTCTATCTCATACATTGGTTTGACTGTCATTGTAGGACCAAATATGGCATTGAGGAGATGTGCCGAGATCAATGGAACTGGGCCAGCAAGAACCCATATGGCTATGGATCCCCCGACTCGACTGACTGATTCTGATAGCTGAGGATTTTGGGCGTCCTCGAATTAGGTATTGCTGAATTTAGTCGTCAATGTATAGAAAAGGTCACCAACTACCGAGTCTTAGAACGGGGACAAAATTAAGGTGAAAATGCAAGAAATAAAGCCCTTAAATTAGTCAATTATTGCCCTAGCTTCCGCTTAACGTATTATGTCCTGTTGGTGACCTGATGTATAATTCCAGATACGACATGCAATAAGAAAAATCTTCTAGTGATTATGCTACAGAGGAAATCTCCTCCATCTTGTGTTCATTGTGATCAGCTGGCCGACATGCATTTGCTAACAGCTTTTTGTCATCGGGCATATGATTCCTACGATGCCGAGTGATGTTTGCGTGATGACTAAGACGATCAGAGCGATGGGTGTTGTGTCACGACACGGGACACAAGACACGACACGTGATTTTTCAAAAAATAGGGGATTTCGACACGCTGGGACACGTTATATGTTAAATGTATATTTTATATATATGATAAATTATTATTTTTATGATTTTACAGATAAATAAATAATAAAAAAAGAGCCTTAGAATGAATTTACATTAAAAATAATAATCCACAATTTGTTATTATCAACATCTCGAATTGAAAAATTCAACTATATTTTATGCCAATAATTTGTAAAACTTGGAGACAAGAAAAACAAGCAATTCACATTCCACCGAGATAAATTTAAGGGTGGTCGTGGAAAGCTTTGCTGAAAAATCCTTTTACTTAGTGTAATAGACAAACTTCAATTAGTTAATCATGTATAAGGATTGCTTGAACATAGACATGTGAGCATTAGTATAATTTCTGGTGTAACCAATTCAAAGGTCAAGACAGTGGCAGAGGGAAAGAAACCATCATTTATAATTCATTTTGCATTTGCTATGTTCATATTTGTAAGGTAGATTATTTAACTGAGATTAGTTAATTTAATTCAATTTAGTAAGCTATAAAGACAACTAATTCGTCCTAATAATTCTGAAATTAGTTTCCAAGAAAAAGGATAAGAGTTTTGACCCAAAAAAAAAAAAAAAGGATAAGAGCAACTCTACAGAGGCCTTTTCTTCCTCCCGAACAAAAATGGTGGGTTGCGTGCCTAATTGTGTCGTTTCACTGATACCGATAGGACATGACACAAAGTTGCACCAAAGGCCAACCAAGCAACTTTTCATGTTTTATTCCCCTTCTTTATTCCCATCTTACCCCGGGGTCCCTCGCACGTCCGTTGGGTTGACCACATGTCGACACCCGGACACGTGTTGACTGCGTATCCGGCCGTGTCCGGGGTATGTCCGGACGTGTCGGACACCAACACGTGTTGGCCACGCAAAAATTTCCTCTAAAGACATGTCCATGCTACATAGATTATAGCTCACTCTCAATGAACTCCTGGCGGCCTGATACAAACGCCCTAAGGCGACGATGGAAATTTTTTGCCTAAAATGTAATGATAAGACGAAGAGATGCTCCGCATTGTCCCGGTGGTCGGGTTTTGCGAGGGACGAGATGTCGAATGCTAGGAATGTAGGATGAACTCCGGCTTTTAGCACTTTGTTCAGACTTGTGAATGCAATAGCAACCATTACTGTGAATGCGATCCTTGCCTTGTCATATTGGACTTGTCCTTCGTGATCCGGTGATTCCATTTGGAAAAAGGAAAAATAAGAACGTTATAATCAAAGAATCGGACGCGGCTTTCATATCGGAATTACCGGATGATCGATTGCTGATGTCTCATTCCTCGGAGCTTAACCGAGTCAACCACCCGTACGGACAACAAGACGATCCTTAACCGAGTCGAAAAGAGTTTTGCTCGAAGGGCCTGCACTCCGTTGACTTTTCCGAGTTCCTATTTCCCGTACTCTGAGATGCACGAAAGCTCGAAGTCAATGATGAATAAACCCTCCGCTCGTCCGTCAATCAAACGGCCGAGAAAAGTTTTTGTCTTGTCATATCTACGAAACCAGCATTTCGGAGACATCAATGATTGTTTAGAACAACCCTCCGCTTGGATTTGAATTTTGAATCCATGCATTCCAACTCGACAACGGCTCTCTCCTGGTTGGAGGATGAAGAAAGTGCAGTCCTCCTCACCATAATCACTCCAAGGACTTCAATTTTTAAATATTTAATTTTTTTTACTTCTCCTTTTTCTTTCAGCGTCAAACCCACAGATTCTTGATCACTTGTGCCGTTGGGCTTAAGGGACGCATGCATTTGACTGAGCAGCAAATAGCGTGCCAATCCTCATTGCAAAATACGAAGTGATTAGCACATTAAAGATATTAATTATTCAAAGGAGATCGATTTAATCCTAAATTTTTTTAATTGTGCCGGTGTAGCCTTAAACCTTTTGAAGATTAACTTTTCGATTGTGCCAATTTAGACCTGTTCCTTTTGATGATTTGCAATTTTTTTTTATTATCAAAAGAAAGATTCCATTCGTTAATCAAGATAATACTCAAAAGGCACATAGAATGCTTTCGAGCATAACAACTCTCAAATAATTGCAGGAAAAAAAAATCAATCCCTAGAAAGCGAAAAAAAAATAAAGGATATTTATTGTTAGAAGCACACTCTAATACTTCAAGAATAGATCCGCCACAGTAAAAATTCGGCGGTCGATCACTAGATTTGGTGATGAGCATACATCGAAAACTCTCACATTATTTACAAAGGCCTGCGGTGCGTGTCTAAATTCGATGTCCTAATCACTATCGTCGAGCATTAACATCAACATTAGTACGTTGAAAGAACATATATCAAATAGCTTTTATACTATGACCATAAGAAATCGTATCCATCTTTATCCCACCTTCCCATGAGATAATTTTATCCAGGCTATGTCTCCCTTATACCCACTTTATCTAGTCCTGGACAGTAGCAAAACACAGGATAGGATAAATTTTATCATGTCCTAATTTTTATCCCGACCATCAAACGCAACCATAAGGAACTCTTAGATCTATATTTAGATCTAGTTTAGGAGAGTAATAGCCATAAATCTAGACTTAAATCTAAATCGGGAGAAGCAAGGAGCCTAATCTTACAGAGTTTATGGAATCACGTCACAAACTTCCTTATCGGTGGCCGTCGATTGGACCAATAGCCGAATTGGTCTTCACATTCATCCAAAATCAGCTGTAGAAAATTATTCACATTCACAAACGTCTAAAACTAAGTGGGAGAGAAAATGAAAGACAATCAAAGTCAAGAAAAAAGTCTTGAACTCCCTCGGAAGTTCTCTAAATTTTTAACGCTTGAAGTCGCTCGAAATCAAGTAAAAATCTTGAAGATGAGAGACATAGAGGTAAAGAGATCGAAAGGGAGGGGGAGAGGGAGAGAAGGGGGGGGTGGGGGTTGTCGCGACATACAAAAAATAAACGAGTTTATTTTCGGGCTAATGGATTATCGGGTTAATTATTTAACTAACCTAACTCGGACTCTCCCAAGTCCATACCAAATCGCAACTTAAGGTTCAAATAATTAACATGCAATGTGATTTCAATTTGGAGTCGCCACTAATCATTCTCGGTAGGTTGATTAGAAACCTAAATAAAATAGCAGGAGAAAACTATCTTATTTCCGCGAACCGTAGATTTTGAATTCGGGGATTTGGTTACGTCAGATTTCTCTAACGCCCTTTCGGTACCATTTTCATGAAAAATATTTGATTTGGCAATTTTGATGGATTTTACTTGAAATTCAAAGATGCAATTTTTTTGGTTTTTTCTTCTTTTTTATGGGGATGTAAAACATTGAACTTTGTACGATATACACCATGGGTGATTTAGAAAGAAAGAAAACGCAGCCAATCACGAGTATTTACAGAAATAAATTAACATGTAATAATGCTAAAATTTGGAACACGTGGCATGTCTAAAATAAACAAACGAATGTTCACACCAAACGATTACATTTTTGTAGATCGAGATGGAAAGGATTACCTTCTATTACACAAAATCTTACTCACATACACGTTATAGTTCCCTTCAAGATCTCGGAGTTTGGAAGAACGCGGCTGTCGTCGAAAATGGCAAGCAATGGCGTTGTTGGGTTGCGAGGGGCGAAATATGTGTCGGGACTCGTCGAAGATGATGCTCGACTAAAACACTTTTCTTCACTCTCGAATTTTCTCTTCCGATTTTTCTCAAGAACTCTCTTTTTCCTCTCTAAAAATTCCTCTCAAAAACTCTCTCAAAACTCTCTCAATTCTCTTCCACTCTTCCTAAAAAACTCTCTCAATTCTTTTCTACTCTCTCTCTCAATTCTCTTCCACTTCCCCCTCTTCTCCAAACTCTTCTCAAGAGCTCTCTCTTTTATAGGCAAAGTTCTTCATCCTTCATTCTTCACCTTCATTTCTTCACCTTCCATCTTCATCTTCTCTTCTTCATCTTCATTTCTTCACCTTCCATTTTCATCTTCCCTTCTTCATCTTCATTTCTTCACCTTCCATTTTCATCTTCCCTTCATTATCTTCCCTTCATCATCTTCCCTTCTTCATCTTCTTTTCATTATCTTCCCTTCATCATCTTCCCTTCTTCATCTTCTTTTGGTATTTGCAATACAGTCCCTGAAGTTCCAAGTATTTGCAATACGGTCCTTGAAGTTTCAAATCTTCTCGGTGTATTTTTCCATCCCGTGCCTAGTCTAGACGCATGCTAAATTAAGTGTTCTGCTTGCCCGATTATATGCCAATGCAATGTACGCTAAAAATAAATATGTGAGATGATTTTTTATTTAGAACTAAAATTAGTTCTAATTTTTATGCAAAAAATAGATTAGTCAAAATTTAGGCGTCAACATTTGCCCCTCTTTGAGTGGAGGCTCGTAGAGGTTCCGCTCAAAGACAAAATTGAATCCTAAATTTTGACAGTGCAAATTATGGATGAACTTTTTGGCGGGAGTTTTAATCCCATTTTTCATGTAATGAAGTGATGCATGATATGCAAGATCGTAAATAACATGTGTCATAATTTCCCTTTTTCATGTTAGAGAAATCGCACATGGATCGCATACAAGAATACCTGTTTTACCAAATTTCTCGTAAGCTAATGGTTCTCTTAATTTCCAAGCTTCTTTTTGCGGATGCAAGGATTTTAAGGTATTTGGCCTATCTCGTTATCGGAGACTTCTCCCTAATGCAAGACAGGCGCAAGATATGTGTGTCGTTTGAGATCACAAGAGCTACGTCGTTGTGAGTCGAAAGAAGTGGGATCAAGTTCACAAGAGCTACGTCGTTGTGAGTTGATTAAATGTCGAAATCGCCGGTGCATATGTCTTCACGATTCGATAAAGGGGAACCAAAATCATAAGAGCTACGTCGTTATGATTTGGTTTGGATAAAAAATATGGGTGCTTATGTCTTCATGATTTGATAAAGGAGCCGAAAATCATAAGAGCTATGTCATTATGAGCCGACTAAAGGTCAAGATCACCGGTGCATACGTCTTCGTGATTCGATACTGAAATCATAAGAGCTACGTCGTTATGATTTGAAGAGATGTCAAGATCGCCGGTGCATATGTCTTCACGTCCCGAGATTGAAACCATAAGAGCTACGTCGTTATGATTTGATAAGATGTCAAGATCGCCGGTGCATATGTCTTCACGTCCCGAGATTGAAACCATAAGAGCTACGTCGTTATGATTTGATAAGATGTCAAGATCGCCGGTGCATATGTCTACACGACTTGACGTAAGAGGCATATTGCCCGAATTGAACAATATTTGATAGGAGCACCATCGAATGGAATCGATAAGTACAAAAGGGGCATATTGCCTGAATTGAATCATAACAACTATCATGAGAAGAGTTGTTAATTTGAAAAGGGGTTCGAAAACTTACCCGGGTTCTCCAAACGATTAATCAAGGAACGAAGCGATTGTCAGTATCGCACTGGTAGGCATTTGCCAGACAAAACTTGCTCATTCAATAATCCTTGGAAGAATTTCGAGACCTTGGGAGGGAACTCGAACATCGGGAATGTATTACCTATCATAGAATGTCGAGGTAACACACACAAACATATTCAACAATGAGTATAATGCAATCACTCATACTATGGTTCATGCATAACCATTCTGTCAAGTTTGCATTACCAATTTTGTCTAGGGAGGTTCTCACATTACGAATACCTCGAATGTGAGCTGAATGGGGGGACTTCGGTCCGAAAGGGCTTTCTCTCACTCTCGAGAAAAGCTATTTATCCTGTCTGCGGGATTCAAGAGAAATCACTCAATCTTTCCATCATCGCATTCGATAAGGATCCAAGTAATCTCGCAATTGATACGACCGAGTCGATCCGGAGGTCTTGATTAGGACCATAATGAGAGCTAGGTCAAAGGTTTACAAAGGGGACTCCAGTTGAGTCAAGGTCTTGAAATGAATTTCTTCATCATTTGCTCCGGATTTACAAGTCAAGAATCCTGCAAAAATGATAGAGAAATAATCTTGCTCGAACTTCTTCGAGTGATGCTTAAAATCATTTAACTCTACGTTAACTCAAGTGCCCTAATCGAAGAGACTTTGGAGGGTTATAACGTAGGCTAGGATTGGGGACCGAGGAACGAAAAGGCTCGTTTTGGCTCGGAAATTAAATGAGAAGGGGCTTGACGTTGGTGATCATCGCCGACTAGTCACCGATCTTGGTCTTCCGGAAATGTCTTCTAAAGAATACCATCATTGAATGAGGGATGGTAGTTTTCTACTGAAAATTGCACTTTACAAACCGATTTCTTGGGGAGTCTTCTTCACAACAAGTGTCTGTCAAGGATTTGCAAGAGACACAATGCAAACATGTACATGGAATTTACAACTTAACATGCAAAAATGTACATTCAAAATTCAGAAGTACTTTACAAATGAATGTGCATTGGCCTTACTTTTGGTAGGCACTTTGCTTTTCCTATGCTTGAAATTTTCATATGAGATCGGCCTTTGCTTTTCTTACTCCCGACTCTCATTTTTCTTTTTTCTTCTTTTTTTTTCGAGAAAAGATTTCTTTTCCTTTTTCTTTGAGAGCCCTTCGACATCTCTTTATTTTGCTTTTTTTTTTTTTTTTTTTTTTTTTTTTTAGAGCGGGCCCTTCTCCTTTAACTCCGAGTTTGCCTCTCCTTTTTTTTTTTACAATCCCATGACTTTGAACCAGGAATTATAACAAGCATAATGATCATTCGGGAATTCTCTCGTTGACTCGACCATCTCCAATTCTAATCCTTGGGAAAATGCTATCTTTGTCTTTGGAATGAGCAAATGATCACCAACGGGGTTTAAGAAATGAATTTGCGAGGCTCAAGTGGGCTATGCAAAGAATGAAGTGTATAGGATAGAGAAGTGAATGCTCTTCATCATCCTAAGGCACTTGAATTAAAATTCGAGTATAAATGCAAAGAAACACCCGCATGATTAATGTTAGTCCGAGCAAGAAAATTTCTAACCATTTACCTCGTGTTCTTTGTTAGAATTAACTCGTCCTGGACCCCCGATGTAGGGTGGTTCTTGACGGGGTAAAGAAATGAAACCACCGCTCAAAAGGGGTAATCAATGGATAACCCGTAGTGTTTAGGATAGAGAAATGAACGCCTCCGTCACTTCAGGTTATCGTACCTTTTGCGAGAAAACCTTTTACCTTGTGAAATGCGGAACTTAGCCACCGTTCAACTCTCCCGAAAAAATGGGACGTGTTTGGAAAAAGATTGCCTTTCATCATCCTGTCCCGCCCCATTCCATACATTCGATGTATCTTATGTAGTTCATGTTCCTTATTCAGAGTTGGTAAATTAAACATGAGAAATGGTCATGCGCAAACTATGCAATATATGAGTGTTTTTGAGCATATAAAATGCAGCAACTTTTTATCTTGGTGGACAGAATTCGCAAGCACATAAGAAATTTCTTAGGGGCGTGGATCGGGAGTTGCCCTTGCTCATGCAAATGAGTTGCAAAACTTCATTATCTGGTTCGAGACATGAGATTGTCAAAGGCTCCAAGAATTTTTCATTTCATTAATTTTAGGGAGAATGGATACTTCCCTATTTGGAAAGGCAGTGATCCCTGTAAAAATCAAAAGGGAAAGCATCAATGTACGTTCTCATGTCCTAAACGAGTTGAAACGATACCGCTTTACCCTTATATGCATTTCTTGCGAACTTTGAATTGAAAAGATCGGCTCATCTGGATCGAATTGTATATCCGGGATGTTATCCCTCCAGGTTTGTAACCATCCGGGCTGAGCTTCAATTGGCATTGAACCGGAGAAACCGTCCATGAATGAGAACAATTCAAACCCCGCAGCATCGAATACGCCCATCCTTCTTCATGATCGGGACTATATTGGCAACCAATCGGAATATTCTGTGGTCTCAAGGAATCCGACGTCAAGCGGTTTCATGACTTCCTCTTTGATCTTTTGGACCAATTCTAGTCCGGCCCTCCTTGACTTTTGCACCACCGGCTTAGCCGAAAGATCCGTCAAGGGCTTGATCTCCTCATGTCGTTCGAAATCCCGATGAATTTCCTCATAATCTGGATTGGACTCATCTAGGTCGTATACTTCTAAATCCATTAGGTTTTCCTCCTCATGTATCCCCCTCTTTTGCTGGCCATTCCAATGATCGACTAATTTTGTCTTGGATCATACACCAACGATCGTTGTTTGAGGATCCATAATCACTTGCTTCGGATCACAACTCGGGAGGTCCTTCGACTCCGAACCGGCCGATCAAGGTGGTGAGCTCATCATCAAAGTAATCTTCTGATTGATACTCGAATTGGGTAGTGTTACTTGCTAACACTAGCGACGGATTTTCCACTTTGTTTTCACCGTGAGCGATCTGACTCCTTGAGCTTGAGCTTCCGCCGTTGCTCGGAAACTTGTATGGATGATCAACCTGTCCGCCGCTAGAACCACCAGCTGAAGGTTGGTATGGCCTGTATTCTTGATTGGGAAGTGGCCGGGTACCTTTTGCTCGGTAGGTTTTCCCGGTATTGATCTTCCAGTCAACTTTGGTCCGGTCGCCTTAAGTGCAAATGGCAACCTCTCATGCCAATTGCGATAATTTTCAGCCGTCTTCGCTAAGATTTTCTTGATGTTCTTATTGGCGGCTTCTCTTGCTCCATTCATCTGATGACGATATAGGGAAGAGTTCGGATGCTTGATCTTGAATTCCTTAAACAATTCGTCCATTAGCTTGTTGTTTAAGTTCGAGCCATTGTCGGTGATTATGGCTTCGGGTGAACCGTATCGAGCAATGATATCCCGGCGGATAAATTTCACGATATTTCGTGCAGTAACCGCTAAATAGGATGCGGCTTCGATCCATTTGGAGAAATAGTCAATCGCCACCAAGATGAATCGATGGCCATTGGATGCTTTAGGGTTGATAGGGCCGATAACATCAATGCCCCACATAGAAAACGGCCATGGTTCGGATAATCGATGCAACTCGTTCGGAGGGACATTAATCTTGTCACCATGAATCTGACATTTGTGACAACTCCGGACATGCTGAACGGGGTTGGAAGTCCCATCATACTTCTCGAAGTCGGGCATCTTGAACTTCTTCGGCACCGTGACCTTTTAGATAGGTCAATCTGGGGTATGTTGTGAGTCCCCTCAACCTTTCGGATCCTCTGTTCCATTTGGGCCAACAGCTTGTCCGCATCACCATTCAATCCCGGGGTCACGGGATCGGCTTGAGGGATTGGGACTACGGGCGGCGTGCCCGAGCTCACACCCGTGAAGATCACATCTTCTAGCGACATTGTCTGATAGGGAGCGGTTTCTAGGGCTTTACCGGAGTTGTCCATAGGAGGAATTAGAGCGGGAATGGTTAGCGGCGGGCTGGCGGTGGATGATTGAAGTTTGGCGGTGAAGGCGGCCATCATTTCTTCCATCTTTCGGGACATCATCCCTTCAAAGCGCTCAGTCAAGGAGCCAAGTTTCTCGTCTAGGGCAGCATTAACGGCGGCGTTAATGTCGGTCATCCTCTTTGCGACCGATCAAGTAATATGTGGAGGATCCGTGATAAATTACCTGTACACGATAACAAATCCAAAATTAGTACAGGGAGCAAGAATAGCGAGCCGGCCCATGGCATCCCTCTAGACTCAAATGAACAAAGTGATTATGACCAAAGGTTTGAAACATGTAATTTTCAGTTTGTCCGCTTTTACGAAAAAATTCGTATTAATTCGTACGTTGATCAAAACATGTCCAAATTTTACGAGCTTGTAGTTGAGAAGATGATGAACAACTTTTATGTTGGCCAATCGGACTAGAAATGCGCGGATCAAATCAGTTTAATGTGTCTTTCCAAAAAAATAGCATTCAGAAAACTGTTATAACCGCAGGTAGTTGAAAAAACGAAGGACCATCTTAAATTATGAATTTAATTCTGAAATTTTGCAAGATATTAGTTGAAACATAGGTCTACAACTTTTGTGTTTGGCACTTACTCAAAGCTTGATTGTAGAATTTAGTAAAAATCGCACAACAGGAATAAGCCAAATCAGAATTGAAAACAACCGATGAAATTGTAAAAGCTGCGGAAGCAAAGTGCGAAATTGGAAATAAGACAATGAAACTTCTAAACAACCAACCTAAACCATGGACCGGCCCAAAATAAAAATGAGATAACAGGATACAAGAGACAAGAAATTACCTCTCATACGAAGAAAATGCCAATCACAAAGACATGCGCATGAATTGTGAGTTTAAATCTTATTCTATCTATCCAAAATGCTTTTGCAAAGTGAAATGATGAACGAAACGACATGTCGCAGCCTCGCGAACAATCATCATGACTAGTCGCAACCTCGCGTACAATAGTCATGACTAGTCGGGTCCAATCACTTCGGCTTGGTTCGGTCGACAAGGGCAATTCTCATGCATCGTAGACTCACGTGTATGAGAACGACCCTTGAGCCATTTTTTGGAAAAATTTTCGAGATCCGGATGGGATAACCTTTAGCGAAACCTTACCGCCAAGGTTAAAGAACCATCTAAATACCATCTTAAAACTATTAGTGTGACCCAGGTCCGGTCACGGGTTGTGTGCGATATAGTGCAAATGCGATAAATCATGCACAACAATTAAAGACAAACACCGCTTCAATGATTCAAAAGTTAAATCACAATTCCAATTTACCAAGCTCGCAAAACAAAGGGTTAGCCGATCACTCCTCCCCTTATAACTCCCAATCTGCAAAAACATTTAACACCTAAGAATGAGAATTCAACCAAAGTTTGCCAAATCAAGTGATTCCTTTTTCATGAAATTATCCGGCCTAAGTCCTCTTTGAATCCCCAGATGAGTCGCCAAGTTGTCGCGACCTAAAAAAAATAAACGAGTTTATTTTCGGGCTAATGGATTATCGGGTTAATTATTTAACTAACCTAACTCGGACTCTCCCAAGTCCATACCAAATCGCAACTTAAGGTTCAAATAATTAACATGCAATGTGATTTCAATTTGGAGTCGCCACTAATCATTCTCGGTAGGTTGATTAGAAACCTAAATAAAATAGCAGGAGAAAACTATCTTATTTCCGCGAACCGGAGATTTTGAATTCGGGGATTTGGTTACGTCAGATTTCTCTAACGCCCTTTCGGTACCATTTTCATGAAAAATATTTGATTTGGCAATTTTGATGGATTTTACTTGAAATTCAAAGATGCAATTTTTTGGTTTTTTCTTCTTTTTATGGGGATGTAAAACATTGAACTTTGTACGATATACACCATGGGTGATTTAGAAAGAAAGAAAACGCAGCCAATCACGAGTATTTACAGAAATAAATTAACATGTAATAATGCTAAAATTTGGAACACGTGGCATGTCTAAAATAAACAAACGAATGTTCACACCAAACGATTACATTTTTGTAGATCGAGATGGAAAGGATTACCTTCTATTACACAAAATCTTACTCACATACACGTTATAGTTCCCTTCAAGATCTCGGAGCTGGAAGAACGCGGCTGTCGTCGAAAATGGCAAGCAATGGCGTTGTTGGGTTGCGAGGGGCGAAATATGTGTCGGGACTCGTCGAAGATGATGCTCGACTAAAACACTTTTCTTCACTCTCGAATTTTCTCTTCTGATTTTTCTCAAGAACTCTCTTTTTCCTCTCTAAAAATTCCTCTCAAAAACTCTCTCAAAACTCTCTCAATTCTCTTCCACTCTTCCTAAAAAACTCTCTCAATTCTTTTCTACTCTCTCTCTCAATTCTCTTCCACTTCCCCCTCTTCTCCAAACTCTTCTCAAGAGCTCTCTCTTTTATAGGCAAAGTTCTTCATCCTTCATTCTTCACCTTCATTTCTTCACCTTCCATCTTCATCTTCTCTTCTTCATCTTCATTTCTTCACCTTCCATTTTCATCTTCCCTTCTTCATCTTCATTTCTTCACCTTCCATTTTCATCTTCCCTTCATTATCTTCCCTTCATCATCTTCCCTTCTTCATCTTCTTTTCATTATCTTCCCTTCATCATCTTCCCTTCTTCATCTTCTTTTGGTATTTGCAATACAGGTCCCGAAGTTCCAAGTATTTGCAATACGATCCTTGAAGTTTCAAATCTTCTCGGTGTATTTTTCCATCCCGTGCCTAGTCTAGACGCATGCTAAATTAAGTGTTCTGCTTGCCCGATTATATGCCAATGCAATGTACGCTAAAAATAAATATGTGAGATGATTTTTTATTTAGAACTAAAATTAGTTCTAATTTTTATGCAAAAAATAGATTAGTCAAAATTTAGGCGTCAACGGGGGTGGGGTTGGGAGAGACCTCTCTCTCCCTCGGGATTTGTTGGCGGCGTTGGAAACCCTAAAGGGTGAAGGAGGAGGAGAGGGAGAGAGAGAGAGAAAAATTTGAGGGTTCGATGATTTATCAATTTAATCCTTAACCTTCTAATGATTTGTCAATGCAATGCTTCCAAAAAATTATCCGAATAATAAATTTATGACTAAATTAACAAATCATCAAAAGGTTTATCATTAAAATTGGCAAATCGTCATAAGATTTAGGACTAAATTGGCATAATTAAAAGTTATATTAATGAATTGGCTGCCATATTATAAATTTATGACTTTCACCACAAGATATTCGCCATTCGTCGATCTTTAGTAGTTCTTCCTCTTGTTGTTTCTTTTCTTTGTTTTTTTTTTTTGGAAATTCACATCAAATGATATAGAAATCATCCACTGCGCTTACCACATCAATCTCCTTATTTGGTTAGTCACCATCTCGGTGATTAGAAAGAAAATGACGTTCTTGTAGATGAAAAAAAAAAACAAAAAGGAACGGAGGTGTGGATGCGTAAAGCTAGCGATTTTCTATTCGAAGAGCTCGCGGTGCCGCGGCACATTGGAAAATGTCAAAATGCTAATCCCGTCCTCTGCTTTTCAGCCGTTGTTCAATATTGTCACATCTTCATCCACACGTGTGTGTACGTGTGGATGCATATATATATATATATATATTGGGAGAATTTCATTTTGCCCCCCACTTAACTTTTGAGTATATGATGCCAGTACCACTTTCTCAATTGAGTTACTCAAGCACGATCGCTTCACCTAATCGAGAAAGTGCACTAGTTAAGATTTACATCATGCCAAAGACATATCATTTGGTGAAATGCTCCGCCTCTCTCTCTTCAAACCTAATGCTCATTTCAATCAATGCTATCGAATTTTTCGTCATCAGATTCGAACTCGTACGAGATATCGACAGTCTCATCCACTTTAGCAGAATAATTAAATTAGAAGGAAAAAAAAAAGGAGCGATTCATTTCGATTGAGCGTAAAAAGTTCGGGGACGGAAAGGCTAAAAAATTCAACAACTATAGTATTTGCATCAAGCGTCGGATTACGGATTTTTTTTTTTTTTTTTTTTGTGGTCAGATTGGATTGCGGAGTCTACAAAGATGAGGTGTAGCGCGAGACTTTGGGTTTACTTTACTTCCCATATGAAAGACTAGACTTGACCCTGTTAGCCGTTCCTTGTCTCTTGCTCTCCCCGTTTCTCCGTCCACTCCCAACTCCAATTTAATACTTCAAAAGCAACGCAGCTTCTCATCTACACTTTCAAACTCAAAACGAACGCTCTCTCTCTCTCTCTCTCTTCTCTTTCTCTCTCTAGTGCGTCCTCGATCTCGCCGGCGGAGTGGGTTTTCGTTCGTCAGTCGGCGGTGAGCTGTGGGATCCAGGTTGATCTGACGCTGACGCCATTGCCGCCGCCGCCGCCCGCCGGGTCCGATTCAGCGAGCGTCAGGTGAGAAGATGGATAACTTGATCTCGCTCGTGAACAAGATACAGAGAGCTTGCACGGCTCTCGGCGACCACGGCGACACCAGCGCCCTGCCCACCCTCTGGGACTCTCTCCCCTCCATCGCCGTCGTCGGTGGCCAGGTCTCCTCCAGATCCCCCCCCCTCTCTCTCTCTCTGTGTGGAAACGACCGCTTGTTTTTGAAGAATCTATGTCACCACTGTTGGGTGACGAGCTTCATTTTAACTCATGGTTCACCGATTGAGCTGCCTCTCCCTTTCACTGGTGATTTCGTTGCTTGCGGTTTGGCGATCTGCGATGTTTCCTCGCCCTTGTTTGTCGTGCGAATTGCTCGCTCCTGTTTCGGGACTTCTGTCGAGTCATCCCCCTTTTTTAAAAAAAAAAAAATTATGCGAACACTCTTTCCTATGGAGCTCAATTTTAGCTCGAATTGATGTGTGAGCTGGTTTCTCCGTCTTTCTATGGGCGACTTGTCACCCGAGTTTAATGATGTGCGATATTTTCTCGTCCGTGCATCTCGTGTGTTTTGGGTCGCTGCTGTGTGGTAGCTTCTGTCAAGTGCTGGCTAGGACGTCAGTAATGACGTACGATGAAGTAGGAGCTTCACTCAAGATTTCTTCTTGTCTGGAGTAGGAGCTATACTATACCTGATGCGTTTTTCCCCTCTGATGCACTTTGCGATGTCACACAGAGTTCAGGAAAGTCGTCGGTGCTGGAGAGCGTTGTTGGCAAGGACTTCTTACCTCGTGGCTCTGGTAAGGCTCCCTAACTTCTTCTTACCTTTGGTTTTTACTTCTTCGTAAGTCCAGAATTTGGAAATGTTATGAGTGAACAATTTTTGCAGGTATTGTTACTAGACGTCCTCTTGTCTTGCAGCTTCACAAGCTTGAAGAAGGAAGCAGAGAATATGCGGAATTCCTTCACCTTCCACGAAAGAGATTCACTGACTTTGGTGTGTTCTTCGTGATAATTTTGTAACTTAAATATTGTTGATTAACCATATGTGTGGGGTTGGAGTTGCCTGCTTATGCAGACTGACTTCATTTCTCATGCACTGCCTTTGACTCACTAGTCTATGGGGATATTAGAATCTACACAATGCCAGTTTCCCAGAGTGTTATTATACACAGCATCATTCTTCTGATTGCACAAGTCTGTGAGCTCACACTGGCTTATTATTTCTGGCTGTCTGCACGAGTTGTCTCATAATCATGAATTATGTATACAAATCGAGACATGTAGAAATGAATTGAGTACTTCCATATATTTTGGCCCAATGTTGGTACTTCTACTAATGTTTCCACACAAACATGCCCACGGCGTACTGACACAAAACATGAGATTTGATTGGGTGGAGGAATTTTTCTCTAAGATGCTTACACGCTGATGTCAATTGAAATTATGCAGGTGCTGTGAGAAAGGAGATCGCAGATGAAACTGATCGAGAGACTGGTAAAACAAAGCAAATTTCAAGTGTTCCAATCCATCTTAGTATATATTCACCTAATGGTATGTCTTTTCTTGGCCGAACACCTAATTACAATTTGTGTTGTTATTTTTCTGTTGACATATTGTTGTAATAATCTTTGACAACTTGTTTTACTCAATTCTTGTTGTTTTATAGCCTTTCTTCTCATGATCTTTTTGTTGTGCTTATTGTATAATTTATCTTTGGCAGTTGTCAACTTGACTTTGATTGATCTTCCTGGGCTCACAAAGGTTGCTGTTGGTAAGTCACCTCTTATCTCGCCACTGGAAATTTCTTCTCCTTTTGTTGATTGAACTGAGGTTTCTCTATAACTTGATGGTATCTAGAGTTGAAAGTTTGAAATCTGTAAGAAGACAACAAGTTCATTCAGTCATTGCAGTTCCTGTGCTGAGTTCATCCGTGAACAGATAGTAGAAACCATCCATCCTTTTTTGTTCCGCTGCATGTACTTTCAATGCATTTATGCCAACATGAATAGCTTACACTGTTTTTATCATAAACTGACTGTGCTCTTCAAATGGATGTTTTTTGAAAATAAGAGGGCCAACCGGACAGCATTGTACAAGAAATTGAGAACATGGTCCGCTCATACATCGAGAAGGTATTGTGCATCATACCTCATCCGTTGTTTATTTTGGATTGTAATTTTTCAATTACTAAAAGATTTAGCAGGTTAACTCAACACAAGATTTTCATTCAGCAACTGGTTATTGAGCTTATAAGCTGGGTGATTGCTTGGAAGACACTTCTGGCTATCAACTATAAGAACTGTTTTTGGGTCCATGAGGAAGAAAAAAAGAATTTTTTTTTATTTTGATGTCATTTATTGTGCATAACCTCTTATGAATAGCATTAGGGCGAATTTTTTTGTTTGAAGGTTTTATGTAGCCTGCTGCAGCTCTTGTTTTCTTTCATTAGGAGGGGCATCCAAATGCTTAGATTTTGCAGCACCTGTTAAGTGTTCACTTTGGTTTAGTGTTCAAAGGGTCCTTTGGTATTTGAAAGAAATACTTTGGCCCCTTAAGTCTCATAATGTTGAGATTCCTGCTTTATTCAAGTTATAGGCATACCTATAATTTTTGCTCTTAAGTGAAGAATTTGTTCCCTCGATTCCAATGACTGTAAATTTATGTCATTGTCTCCTAAGATAGGCACACACTTTCGTACTCATGATGACTACCTTTTGGAACTATCCAAGGTGACAATAAAGAACTTACTAGTTCTTGAATCTTTATGCAGCCTAATTGTTTAATTCTTGCAATTTCACCTGCAAATCAAGATCTTGCTACATCTGATGCAATTAAGATCTCTCGTGAAGTAGATCCTACAGGTAACATTTCTATTTTTGTTCTTTCCACAGTGCAACTTTCCTACTCTCCATGGTTGAATTTTCGTATTTGTCTCTGGTCCTTGGACTTGTTAAGAAAATATCATGGGTGCTTTCCAGAATCTGTCTTCCTTTTAGATCTCCTAAAATGTAACTCTTGCAGAGATGTGCAAATGTGAAATCCCGTCTTTGCATCATTCTATCTACATCTCCATGCATTTTTTATTTCTAGTAACTAAGTTGCTGCGATTATTTATTTTTAGGGGAGAGGACATATGGAGTCTTGACAAAGATCGATCTAATGGATAAGGGAACAGACGCTGTTGATGTAAGTTTTTTGTTTTTTTGGTCAAACTGTTGATGTAAGTTTAAGAGTATCTTTTCTGCAGAAAGATAATGATTTCTATTTACTCTGCATGTGGTTTATTTTGGGTTTTCTGCTTATAGTTTTCACTTTTCATCGCATCAACAAAATGCTGATCTGAGTGCGGTCAGGAGTCAGGACTAGGTAGAGCCTGATGAATTTGCATGGACGTCTTGTCGTTGAAACATTCATAACTGTCCTCGTGCTTTCACATCTCTATTATGTTGACTAATATTTTAGGTGCTCTTATTGCAATTATGAGCACCCCATTTTGATGCATTCTCGCTACTGAGGCTGATATTCTTTGGCTTAATAGATATTGGAAGGGAAAGCATATCGGCTTAAGTTCCCTTGGATTGGGGTAGTAAATCGATCCCAAGCTGATATTAACAAGAATGTCGACATGATTGCTGCTCGCCGCAGAGAGCGTGAATATTTCTCTAGTACTCCTGAATACAAGCATCTTGCGCACAGAATGGGTTCAGAGCATTTAGCAAAGATGCTTTCGAAGGTTGGAAAATCGTGATGATTTCTTTGTGCAACCAGTTATTCAACTTCATCCGGTAATGCTATCATGTTCATTGCAGCAATTGGAGAACGTAATCAAGGCCAAAATACCAGGCATCCAGTCCCTTATTAACAAAACAATTCTTGAGCTTGAGACTGAGTTGAGTCGTCTGGGCAAGCCTATAGCTGCAGATGCAGGAGTATGTGTCTTATTTTTTTTTCCCATGCTATGTCAGTTTCATTCTACTGTTTTTTTTCTTTTTAAATGAAGACCAACCATGCCATTTTGCTACCTCTACACTTTCGTTTTGGGGGTTGGAATTCTCACTCCTCAAGCAGGAGTACCAATAGCATGACTGCATCCCTTAAGTTCATATGCTGCAAGAAGAATTATTGATCATATCTTACTAAAATGCAGGGAAAGTTGTATTCAATCATGGAGATATGTCGTCTTTTTGATCAAATTTACAAGGAGCATCTAGATGGCGTGTA
Source organism: Rhodamnia argentea (assembly GCF_020921035.1). Classification (NCBI taxonomy): domain Eukaryota; kingdom Viridiplantae; phylum Streptophyta; class Magnoliopsida; order Myrtales; family Myrtaceae; genus Rhodamnia; species Rhodamnia argentea. Next base: position 33,075,198 of record NC_063152.1, read on the forward strand.
TGTATACAAGTTCATTCTTCTTGTCCAAACCACCTCCTTATTATACATATATGTTATGAAGGCAGTAAGAGTTGATATTATTTTCGAGTGCAGGCGTCCAGGAGGTGACAAGATTTATAATGTTTTCGATAATCAGCTTCCTGCTGCTCTTAAGAGGCTGCAATTTGACAAACAACTTTCCATGGAAAATATTAAGAAGCTCATTACAGAAGCTGATGGATACCAACCTCATTTAATAGCTCCTGAACAAGGATATCGCCGTCTGATCGAATCTTCTTTAATAACTATTAGAGGTCCTGCTGAGGCTGCTGTTGATGCGGTATGCTTTTAACACACAGAAGATTACATAAAGTATCTGACATGGAAATGCATACAGTACTCTTGGTTGGTTTGTTTTGTGATTAAAATGTTAAAAAGGTCGATCAAATCAGTTTCCTTTCAGTGTAAATCTTGGCGTGGTTCGTTAGAATTGTTTGTACATGCTTTATGATGGGGAATCAGAAAATTGGTAAGAATTGTGGGAGTATCAGGAATTCCACATGATTCTGTGGTTGTTCAATGGCAGACCTACCTTATTTCAGTGTGCCTGTTTCCTTCTAACACCACAATCATATGTCTGTCGCCATATTAAACAGTTTCACTTTTTGGGCTTCTGAGTAATTCACTATTTATTTTCAAGTTTCATAAGACAAACAGGAAGCTTGGGATAAGAACACCACAAGTGTCATAACTTTGTGAGTACCATAACTTTCAATTGATCACTTGAGTGCCGTAACTTTTTAAAAAATTTCATCCCAGTGCCGGAAATCCTACGTGGCATAGCACTTGGGTGTACGTTTTTTAAAACTTCAGTGATTAATCGAAAAGTTATATGGCAATCAAGTGATAGAAGAAACAGTTATGATACTCAAGTGAATACCATACGAAAATTATGGCACTGGTGACATCCTTTTTCCATGATGCTTTATTATGTTATTTGCCTATGATAATCTGTGATATGGATATGCTCATGGGTGTGTATTAGTGTTTGCTATGAGTACTGAATATCTTTTCCTTTGGCCAAACTACAAAAACTGAATATGTCTTTGCTTCACTTCAGGTTCATGCTCTACTGAAGGACCTAGTGCACAAGGCTATTAGTGAAACACTGGTACATTTTCTACTGAACTATATCTCTTTTAAGTTTCTAGTGCACAAAGCTTATGTAAAGAGCTGCTGCCCCTTTCTGTAGTCTTGACCCAATAAGACAAATACAGCATGTTCTTGCACATGGGCATTCTGTTGTTGAATGTCCTATTTTGAAGAATTGAAACACCATATAATATAACTAAAGCCAGAATTACAGGGGCTAGAGAATACTTAACAATTTTCCATTTTGGATGAATCTATAACTCCAGTGTCACATTTTGGACTTGTTAATGTTTTCGGGACTTGGGAGGTGTTATAGGACGTCTGAGGATAAAGAGAATTTGCTAGAATTGAGAGCGACAAAGCCTTAACAAATTTTGATACATTCCTGTAATATTAAGAGATAGAGATAGTGTTCCACTTTATGAAAACTGGATTTCAATGGACTTAATTACTTTATCAGGTATTCCTTCTGAAAGGTCCACAATTAGCGCAGAATCTGCCACTGTTTTATATATTCTTAATGGAGACAATCATAATTCAAGTTGGACCTTGAACATCTCCGGGTTGTAATTTGTTAGTAGTATGTTCTTTGAGGTTCTTTCTTTGGAGTTTCCTATGGATGAGATGCAACTAGGAGCATTATGACTGAATTGTTTTGAGGTTAAAACCTTTACGTTTCAAGCTTAAGACCAAAAAAGACGAGAAAATTCGGCGTAGGAAGCAACTTCTTGAGCACTGCTTTTGAAATTGGATGGTGTTTGCTTTCCTGATTAGATCCCATGGTTGGTTTAACAAGTTCTGGTTCCTACTTATTGGTCTCTATGCACTGAATTTAATTTGCATCTCGAGCATCATGTTGTTTTAGAAGATTGAATGATAACTTCATTTTCAATTCTTTCTTTTTCAAAACGTTCGTTTCATTTCTATTGCAATTTCTGTTTGATAAGTATGCATTGCATAAACCACTTATTTTAAAACCAGAGTAACCACGTGCATATACAGGCAGTCTGGCTAACAATTGGTATATATTCCTCAACTTCAGGAGCTAAAGCAGTATCCTGGTCTCAGAGTGGAAGTCACTAACGCTGCTTGTGAATCACTCGAGAGAATGAGGGAAGAGAGCAAGAAAGCGACACTTAAGCTGGTCGACATGGAATGTGGTTACCTGACAGTTGACTATTTCCGGAAGCTCCCTCAAGATGTCGAGAAGGGCGGCAACCCATCACATTCACTATTCGACAGATACAACGAGTCGTATCTCAGGCGGATAGGTGAGATGTGGAATCCTTATTTGTCACATCATTCTCATGGAGAAACTATTATGATTGGTCTTAAATAATACGTTACCCAATAAACTGATTGTTGAAGTTCCTTTTCGCGAAATGTAAAACAGGATCGACGGTTCTGTCCTACGTCAATATGGTCTGCGCCAGCCTGCGCCACTCCATTCCTAAATCCATCGTGCATGGCCAAGTGAGGGAGGCCAAACGAAGCCTTCTTGATCGTTTCTTCACTGAACTTGGTTCAATGGAGGTGAGAATGGGACGATTTCTCCTTGTGTGTTTTTTCATCGAATCACATTAGTATACTGAATCTAAAATTCTTTCTGCAGCAAAAGCGTCTATCATCGTTATTGAATGAGGATCCGGCAGTCATGGAGCGACGTACTGCCCTTTCACAGAGACTTGAGTTGTACAGGAGCGCTCAAACCGAAATCGACACAGTTGCTTGGTCTAAGTAAAATCCAGTGTTGTTCACTTCTAAAGCTTCTCTTTTCGCTCAAGTAATTTAGTATGGGATCTGTTCTGCTTGTCGTCGCGGCCAGTCACATTGATGGGGATATTGGTGAAGCATGAGCACCCGGTTGATGCGGCAGTGTCTGGTGCTGAAGACAATCTTTTTTCCACACTGAATGACGATATACATGTATCAGTTTCCTTCCGTCTGTAATGCGTGCAATGATACGTCAATCTGTATCGTACGAAAGACTGAATTGTTCGATTATTCTAAGGTCATTAGTAGGTGAAGCAATTGCAATTGGATTTGTAATGATCCCATCCAGCGCGCGCCTTTACATAAACCAGAAATAACCAGCCGATTTTAACCTAATCCCAATCTAGAAATGACACTTTGTAAACTCAAGTTGAGTTTGCTTTCTTAACAAGAAAAGCGGCAAAATCGTCCTGATAATTTGTACTGGACAAAAGATCAATTAAAGAATGAGATGATGATGCAAATATTCATAAATTTTAGCTCAATATGTAATGTGATCTTTGAATTTTTAATTTGTTCAAGATAATTTCTAGTGTTTTGGTGCATGTTTGATATAGTTTTGAAATTATATGAAAATGTTCAAATGTTGTCATTCCATTAATTTAAATTCAAGGATAACATTGAATATTGTTATATAATGCAAGAACTAAATTGAACATATGTCAAAAGTCCGGAGACGACATTGCACATTGAGCTAAAGTTTAGGAGTTATATTAAAAAAATTAAAAGTTCGGAGATCACAACATATATCGGGCCAAAATTCGGGGGTCATTGATTTTTCATGATTTGATAATGCAAAAACAAGCAATCAATACGGAATAATTTCATGGGACAAAATTGTCTTATTCGAAGTTTAACAAAATGCCTTCGCACTAATTTTAGATTTTTTTTTTTTTTTATACTAATTTTAGATTTTAAACATCGGGGAAAGGTGGGGTTTCAAAGCTCGTTTCAGGAGCAAGTTATACAACACGTTCTGTTTCTGCTCCTTTTTTGCCGTTGCGTTCAGCGACATGCCAACAAGGCATGTCAAACGACGGCGTTTCTGAGATTCTTGCCTGTCGCTCCCTCGTAGGTGAAACGTCCCTTCAAGAAAGATTTCTTTTTCTGACCAAAAAAAGTTCAAAAAAAAAAAAAGTGAGGAAGACTTTCGTTTGACGAAGACTTGGCGAAGACCAAAGTTTGTCGAGATGAATAAATCAGAGTTCTGGATCTGCCCCGTGACTCTTTCTCGCGCCTCATCAGATCCGTTCTCTCCGTGATGTTTTAAGGTGTGCTTCTTGTTTCTGATTTGGGTTACATTTGCGTCCGTGAAACCTTTCTTTTTGTGTACGTGTTGGGGTTGTGATTTTGTCTTGGCGACATTGAAGTTCCGATTCCTGATGATCATTTTTGAGGTCAAAAAGTGAAAGGAATCAACTTTGTCAAAATGCCATGGGCGTGATGTTTCATGTGTGGACGCTATGTAATTGTAGTGGACGAGGTTCGGTTAGTCCATTTGCTTTTGTGTGGTTTTGCATATGTCACTGCAGGTTGAGGAATTTCTTTCTCTCTCTTTCTCTATCTGTGGCTGATAGTGGAGTAGCTGTGCGGAACCTCGTTAGTCTTTTAGGGGGTTTTCATTGAATTATTGTTAATAGGTCAGGTTTTGCGTATGTTTATGCCCTTTTGAGATGAGCCAGTGAGTAAGCTGCAACAGAGGTCAAACATTCGGTAATTCTGCTCAAATTCATATCAGTTTTCAATGCACCCGCGATGGCATCCACAGTATGTGTTTCTGCGTTCCTGTCTGAGTGCGTATGTACCTTTTTCAGGTCTGTCTATGCGTGTTTTCCGGTGCACGTTGTGCTTGTTTAATGTGGAAACAATAAGAAGCACACTTTGGGTTGAATTTGAAAGTCAAAAAGTTTGTATAAGTCTACAAAGAAATGTGCATTACTTTCGTTGGGAAAAGATATGGCATGCTAGATTTGTTTTGAATTTGGATGTCATCACACTTTGTTTATCCTATTCTGCCTTTTTCATTGGGATCTCTTTCTATCTGCTTGGCTATCACTATATGACAAGGTGCAAAAGACGAGACCAATGTTCAAAACCACATTTCAAATGTCTAAAAATGGGAATATGTCGGGACACATGGTCATTGCTATATACAAAAATCCAGTTTGACCTGCGACCCAGCAATCCACCTGGGAAAAGTGTGCAGATATGTCTAATAAAAAATCTGTATCAACTTAATCGAAGTTAGAAAATCTCAAGTTAAATCGGTCCACCTCTTATGGCCCGTGTCTCCATTTAATTGAATTCTGTCTATTGTTATATTGTTGTGTGCATTTTGACTGTGAGATTGCTTGGAATGAATTGGATGTCATCATGAACAAGCCAGTGCAAGTTCTCTCCTTGGAGTATTTTGAATTTTCTTCGTGAAGAGTCATAGCTTGGGGATGGTGTTGATCTTTTATATTATCAAACTTCCTGTTTTACTCCTTTCCCTGTTTTGTAATCTGTTCAAGCCTTTTGTTACGACTGAAAAGTTGCACAAAAATATTCTTCCTCGGTGTCTTTTCAGATTTTTGTTGCATAATAATCTGCTTGATCTTTTTGGGATAAGTGGAAGTTGATAGGATGTAGATTAAGGCATAACCTGAAGAGGGAAGATTATTCAGAATCATTGGGCCGGCTCAACTCCCTGCCGAACTGCTTTGTATGTACTCTTTTAGAGGCTGGATCTACTGTTCTGGACAGGTTGACCTTTAAGCTCATACTTCTACAGTCCAAATAGTTAGCGTTTTGGCAGATTTCTTTTCTCCCTGAACTTTACATGACTATTGAAGGAAAATGTCCCTGATGCATAATGATTGGATGGAACTTAAAACTTCGTGAGGCAGCTTAAAATAGTTGTATGTGTTAAAGATGCACAGATGATCCTTATAGTACATAGATTTAGTTACGGTGAAGGAAGTCAAGTACAAATATGGACGTGCAGTTATGCACACACTAACCATTGTCATTTGCTAACTGCCATGCGATTGTTCAATTCTGAGCAGCTTTCAGGGATAAAAAGAAGGAGTCTTAAATGAACTTGTGGTATTATGGCCTCTAAGAGGGAAATTTTTGACCTTTCAGGGCCCTTATACCTCACCTGCATTGACTGGTAAGACCTTCAGATTATCTTTTGTCATTGAACAAAACACCTAAGTCATACGTTTTGTGTTTCCATCATGTCTTGTCAAAATTCCTAGAGGGTTTCCTTCACCTTTGTCTCAATTATTTGGTGATGGATAATTTTTGTGTCGTACCCGAATTTTGAACATGCAAAAGTAAGCACTGTTCTAGCTGTTCAACTTTTCCATAACTTAACATGGATTAGCGAGGTTAATAGTACGAGAAAAAACCGACTAAGAATGTGCATCTGTGGTGTAACTTCCATCTACATTTGTATTTAATGCTTTCTTAACTGACGAAATTCCCTAATGTGCCACGGGTGCTCATCTCCCCTTGGAATTCATTTAAGCTGGGGACGCATATCTCCGGTTACTTCATCATAGAGTTTTGCAGATACTAAGCCAAAAAGGAGGAATTTTGCTAGATAGGTGACATTTATATGTCATAGGCTGTTATTGCTAAGTGTTGATTTGCCTGCACATGAGCCACATATTGTAACTTTGTCCTGCGCGGTTGCCATGTAACACTCTATTGGTTCATGGACACATCCAATTCATAGTTTTTGGACAGAAGCAGCATGTGCGGGGTGCCAACTCTCGTTCTGCACCAAGTTCAGACTGCATGAGAAGCCTTTTTGAAAATATGACATTTAAAACTTCTCTCAAATCAATGTTTAGCTCTCGAGTTTCTTTTTCTTTTCTCATGAAACGATGATATGAGTATTTAGAATAGTATAGCTACAGATTTTCTTATCAGGATACATATTGATGAAAATAACATTCTTTGGACTACTAATATAGGAATAATGCACATCATCAGAGGTCGGTTGCTGCTTGTTTGGTCCAAGGTGTCTATATCTTAGAGCGGGACCGCCAGGCGAAACGTGAAGGACCCCAGGCTCTTGCTCCTCCTTGGTGGGGGTTTTTCAATTTTCAATTGCTGCGCGTACTCGTAGACAACAAAGACTCTTCTATCTTCGGTGCCATCTTTGAGTATAAGCCTCCATCACCCTCAGGTGGTTGCTCAGCAGATGGACCACATTTCGTGGTCGCCTTCCGAGGCACCGTGACCAAGAAAGAATCGATCTCTCAAGATATTATGCTGGATCTTCACTTGATCCAGCATGGGCTCCACTCGACGCCTCGCTTTGAGACTGCCATGCAAGCGGTCCGAAACATGGTTGCAACTGCCGGCGATTCTAGGGTCTGGTTAGCTGGTCACTCCCTGGGGTCTGCCATTGCTATGCTAGCCGGAAAGAACATGGCCAAAACGGGATCGTTTCTCGAGTCTTTCCTCTTCAACCCGCCTTTTGTGTCTGCCCCGATTGAGAAGATCAAGAACAAGACAGTGAAGCACGCTATTCGCTTCGCCACCAGCATGGTCACGGCCGGACTCACGTTAGCCATTAAGGCTCCGCAACTCAGGGATCAATCCGCCGAATCTTTTGCAGCTTTGGCTGCTTGGGTCCCTCAACTGTATGTCCACGCGGCTGACCCTGTCTGCTCGGAATACATTGGCTATTTTGAGCACCGAAATAAGATGCAAGAGATCGGAGCAGGAGCTGTCGAGAAGTTAGCTACTCAGCATTCTTTGGGATCGCTGTTCATGAGCGCGTTGGGGAAGCAGGCAGAGCCTTTGCACCTAATCCCGTCGGCAAATCTAATGATCAATTTAAATCCGTTGCCGGAGTTCAAGAGGGCACATGGTGTTCATCAATGGTGGGGACATGACCTGAACCTGCAGTCCAAAGTTTACATGTACAGTTAGTATTGGTGGTATTGGTGGACTATTTAATGTTGTGCGTGCATTTTTATCTACTGGTGTGACAGAACTTCCGCAAAGCCTTCAATAGGCAGTTGTTTGCTGTCCCTGTGCCGAGTTTTGTGTCTGCTGATCACTGTAATTTGGACCTGTAGAGATGCTAGATTGAGTTCTATGGCACATCTTCTTTTTGGTGTCGAAACTGGAAAGAGTACTGCATTTCATATGGGGTTTCCTCAAACTTTGGCTCCTGCACTCAGGACACAGTTTAGTCCACCAATAATGGAAATACGTCAAACTGCTCAAGTGATCCCTAAAGAGTACATCAACAATCCAAAATATACCGTCAGTGTGGAAGTGGCAGGTCGGTTTTTCGTTATAGAGAGTCCTCTTGTCATTTTTCAATTTGGAGATTGAAGCAGTGTTTTCTACCTCTTTGTGGTTGTGAATACACAAAGTCTTCATCTTCTTTATGGAATTGTCGTGGTGCTAAAACCACCATTTTACAGCATAAGTCCCATCTAATTTAGAACTTTAAGACTGGTTGGGTGACCATGGTTGCTTTTTTCACCAGATGGAAAGCCCTTTTCTTCACTTTCTTCCAATGCAAATCAAGTGATTAACAACTCTAATAGAAAACAGTTTTGTTAAAACAGCACAAAAACGACAGCATCTAATTCAGGAACTTTCCATTTGGTGAGAAAGCTTGAGGCCGTCGTCAAGGGCCGGGGAGCAAGCATTTAGGTTTCATGCCCAAAGATAGAGTTTTTAGTTCAACCGCCGCTATCTAGTCATATTTTAAAAATGATTTTCGATTTCTTAAAAAAGAAATCATTTTTCTGAATTTAAACATAAAATCATGTTGACTAGGAAAGCATTTTCCGTTGACTCGTTTTCCTAAGTGATCTAAACGCCGAAAAATGAGAAAAATATTTCCTGCGAGGCGAGTGTTGCCTATTTGAGTCCTTATTTCTCTTCATTTGATTTTTAATATATTCCACTTTTGAAATGTCAAGAGGTCGATAATTTATAAATTATGTTAAAGAAAGAAGATGAAAAAGGGTACGGTAGTTTTTCCGGTCAATTTTTAAGCTTTAGCATCACTTTTCCTCTACAATTTTGACAATGAAAAGTACTAAAATTTATAAAGCTGTCCAAAAATATATCATATTCTGCGTGCCGATTTTTATATATTGTGAAACAATTTATGTTAATCATTGTTCATTAAGTAAATACTATGAAATTCATACGTTAAATATTTTTTTTTAACTGAAGCATAAGTCCTAAATGTGAAAATAACTCTTTTTTTTTTTCTGTATTTTGCATTTATTACGGCTACAATATCGAGAAAGGAAAATAAAAGGAAAAATGAAAAAGGAGTTTCTCTTTCCTTCGTTTTGGCCCCTTTTTGAGGCGAGGAAATTCGGTTCGCGTTGAGCCGTCTTCTCCTTCGGACCCTTCTCTCTTCCACTGCCATCTCCACTTCCGGCGATCATTTGATGCGATTCTCTGAAGTTCGGCCTCGCATTCTTCCCCAGTTCCAAGCTTTTCTCTTCGAATTCTGATCAGCTTTGGAGCATTGTTGGAGCTGAATTCCTTGAATTTTCTCCGCTCCAATCTCGTTTCCGATTCGAATCGTCGTCTCAACTTCGTGCGCGAGCCTTCAAGACATTGATTTTGTCTACCCCCATGTCGTTGTTTGACGATATGGAGCTGGGTTTGGCCACGCCAGCTATGTCGGACGAAGAGATTCTAGAAGCTGACCTCATTACTGTAAGTTTTATTGCTTCGTGTGATGGTCTTATTTGGTTCTGGTGAGTGAATGTTTACCAAGAAGAATCAGTTGAGTCGAGAAAATGGTCTCTTCTGGGCTGCTTCACGGTGTGGTCTGGTGGTGGCAATGAATATCTCTTTTGGAATGTGAAATGGCGATGATACGCGAGTCGATTCTTGCGAAGAATGAATGCTGCTTTTCTTATAGGAATTAACTCCTCGAGAATTTTTCATCACCATGGTTTTTTTTTGGAAATTTATTTCTGGACGAAATTTGGGAATTGGAATGACCTTGGGAGTGTTGTCCGGTAGAGAGTGTAAGGTCGAGGAGACTATAAGGAGTAATGGCTCCTTCTTTTAAATGTGAAGTTGATTATTTCATTGATTTGTGGAACTTAACAAAGGACCTTGTCAACGAATTTAAGGTTTCATATATCTGATTCTACTTGTGTTTATATCATCCTTGTCAAATATATGAACTTTACGGAATCTTTCCTTCGTGCTCAACATATGATCGTATAGGTAAAGAATTGAGGTTAGCCTTGTGATGCTTTGATTTTTCTGTAACTGAGTAGTTTTATAATTTTTTGTACACGCAGGACACTGCTAATTTTGAGGGTGAGAGATGTGGTCTATGCATGGATCTTATCATCGACAGAGGGGTCTTAGACTGCTGCCAGCACTGGTAACACTTCTTCACAATGCGCTTTAGCGTCTTAATAAACCTGCTTTTTTAAAAGGAAGGAACAAACATGGTAGAATGATTAGAACTGTTGCTATTCTGCTGAGGCATTGCCATTAAAGCCATCTTGCTTATTAAGTTTTTATGTGACATATACTATTTGACACATATATGTGGACATAGGAATGAGCTTACTTTTAAGCATCTTCAATCTTTTAGTTTTAGTTATGTTCTTCAATGCAATACTGTTTTGAGTTTAACATGATGAATCTGTTGGATTTTCAGGTTCTGCTTTACATGTATTGATAATTGGGCTACCATCACCAATCTTTGTCCACTTTGTCAAAGTGAATTTCAGTTGATCACTTGTGTTCCTGTGAGTGACACTGAAGCCTCAAACTATAGCCTTTTCTTTTTTCCAATTTATGCTACACTGTCTGTGTGTGTGATTATGCGTAATATAAGATTAAATACTGGCTTTAATTGAACCTGAAGGTATATGATACTGTTGGAAGCAACAAATTTGAAGAGGAGCAAGGCTCAAGGTACTTTAATATGTCTCTTGTCACTGTAATGTTCCATATGATCTCAGTTTTTCATTTCATCATTCGCCATTCTGTTACTAGAGAAAGATATTTTTTTGGAATTACTGATGATTAGAGTGTCAATAAAATTGAGAGTGTTGAAATTCGAGTAAATCCTTTGGGATCTTTTCTCAATCAAAGATTATGCAGCAACAACTAATGTTCTATTTTTCTTGTCTCTTCCTATTTTAATAATGCAGGGAAGACGATTGGTGCGTTGAAGGAAAGAATAATACTCTGTCTTTTCCATCATACTACATTGATGAAAATGTAATTATCCTTTATGTGAAATAATTTCATGATTTCGGCCCTACATTTCTTCCTTTTTAGGCTTCTAAATGTTAATCAACCTGCTGAAGAAGACAATTACACCTCCAAGGTCGACTCATGTATGTTACAAATAGAGTGGCAGAACTTAAAACGGGGTTGGCTTAGTCTTGGTACATCCATACTGGTCCAGGGGTCTTGGAAATGTGTCCTACCTTCCTCTTCCCCCTTGGGTAGTTGAATGATTCTGATCATACCTGAAATTTGACATTTTGCATTAGCACAATCACAATATGAAGATGTTAGAGTCGAGATCGTTTAAATAGTCACTAGATGGAATTTCACGTCTCAACTTTGTCTTTGGTTTGCGTTTTTATCTTCTCATAATGCGTCCTTATGAAAATGGCATTTTTCTAGGCAGTTGTCTGCTTGGATGGAGATGACTGCAAAGTTCGCAGTGGATCAGCAAGTGCTGAGGGTGATTCTTATCTCGATACATCGATTGCTTGCGATTCGTGTGACATATGGTAAAGGAAATAAACATTGCCAGTTTGATTTGTATTGTAAATACAAATTGGTATATTCATAACATTATACAGATTAATAGGGAGGTCTCCATTCTCTTTATAACAGAATTAATATACATTAGATCCAATTTGACTTTTGCTGAGGGTGTCTTAATTTTGACAATGATGTATGCTTTGCTATTCATAGTGCATGCTTAACTAACTGAAGAGAGAGAATCAGATTAGAAGCTGTTGTGGTATGAGGCGTAGTAAAATTTCTAAAGTATGAAACATCTTACAGCAAATACTTGTCTTCTAGAAACTGACGTGCATGTTTGATCAATTTTGGATTTTTCCCCTTGTTATTTTGTTTCTTCATTTGTTTTCTTAGAGCACAATTTTCCTTTGATTTATTAATTTGTCCGTTACTAACTGTATCTTCGACTTGCATCGAAATAGGTATCATGCTTCCTGTGTAGGATTTGATCCCGAGGGCACATCAGAGAATACATGGTTATGCCCCAGGTTTGTGCAAGAGTTGTTTTCCTCATCGATCATAGTGCATTTGCCACTTTGCTTCATCTTCAGTGATGGTTTTGGTTCCAAGGCACAATTTAATAGAATGTTGCCAGGAGTTCATCTTATATTTGCATTTTTTTGTTCGTTTGCAAAGTAATGGAAAGTTGTACAGGCTAAATGAATTACCCAAGCAGAGTACTTTGGTAAGAACTGTAAGTTTCATGTCCTGTTTATGAAATTTTATTGACTTTGTACACTCTTGGAAATTTGTTGGGCTGAGAAGCATGGGTTGGCGAACGGTCCAACCCTTGATGTTAAAAGAGCATTCTTAGAATAAATAGTTAGCTGACCAAATTTCCATATAAACCTTATTTTCCTTCCACCTCTTTTATTTTCTATTTCATTGGGGTTTATCTGCAGATGCGTGGCTCATCAAATGCAGAATGATCTTAGTTTAGCTTCATTACAAGAGTCTGGCAACATTTGGTGCCCCGGAAATGTGGGTCGTGACTATATGGTAGACGATGCCTTGTGTGGGAAAGTGTCTGTAGCTGTTGCTGATGCTGGAGAGACAGCTATAGTTGTTTCCATGGTTCAGAGAGATCTGCAGATTGAAATGCCAAATGAGAATCCATTGAATGTTGAAGTTGATGAGGCCATAAGAAGGGAAAGCATGGCATTAGTTGCTGATGCCAATATCAGAAAGGTGGAAACTGAAACAGTGGAAAATAGAGCTACTGATCCCGAACCAGCGACACAAAATGTGGTCCTGTCCTTATCACAGGATACCTGCTCTGTTATACCACCCGCTTCCTGTGCTTTCAGTGAATTGAAGCCTAACAATGATGAGAATGCAGCTAATGAACTGAGTACTAGTGGCTGTCAAGATGTTATTGGCAAGTTGTTTAGCAAATCCAACCTTGGAATGAAGACATCTGAATGTATAGTTTCGGTTTTCACCTTGTTCTTTCTATTGGCTCTTTCTCACCCAGTAATTTCAAGAGTAGAAGTACAATCGATGTCTTCTCTCTCTCCCTCTGTAGGGCAAAACACTGATGGGACAAAGATTGAAACAGATGATGCAACTAATAATCAAACTGGTCAAGATTTTTCCCAGACGACTGTTATGGAAGATTCTACCTTAGATGGTACGGAAAGTTTGTCTCCTTTAGGGCTTTTGAGGATTGTTTTTAGAGTTTCTCATTATTGATTTGTTTTCAGCAAATAATACTGCACCTGATGCTGAAAAAGTTCCTGCAATACAGACTTGTGCAAAGAGAAAGCATACGAGTTCCCGGTAATTTCCCACAATATCTGTATTGTTCTAGGTGGCACTTGGGGCTCATTTTCTTATGATGCTTATTTTTCGATCCTGTTCAGTGTCCATGTACTCTCTCTCGTTCTCTCTCTCTCTCTCTCTCTCTCATGGTTAAATTCGCCATTCTGCTGTCCATTATTTGTAGTGTGTCGCCTTCCTTTCACTAACACGGCTACTTGCTGACAAATTATTTGCGATATGTAATGGGAAAAGAACTTTTCTTGGTATAGGGAGTGCCTGCCTTTAAGAGGACAAACAGTCCGATCAGTTTATCTTTATTCAAAATGTCATTTCAGATTTTTCCCTTGTGGTATTATTGTCACTCGCCAGTTAGAAAGTTCTAGGAATGCATAATCGGGTACTTTGTTTATTAGTTGCATGTCAGTTATCGATATCATTACTTAAGAGACCATCATTGTGGCATGAAAAATGGAGATTCTAACTTCAAGTTACTTTTCTGTAATTTTTGGGCACTATCTTCTTAGTGTTGCCATGCATGTGATTGGTGATACTGCAGTACCCAAAGCAGAGATAAAGACTGAAGTTGTCCCAAAGAAAAGGAGGTTGGAAGAGAATGTTGAAGTTGATTGCTTCGAGGACCAGACTGACACATTAGTTTCTGATGATACCAAAAAAAGCACCATCCTTGCGGATGTAGCGGATAAATTCAGTAACAATCAAGAAACACCTCCAGATATAATGAATATAGTTAAGGGAACGGGACGAAAGTCCTCTGCCACTGATAAAACTTCAGCAAGAGGAGAAAATGCAGGTGGTTTGCGGATCAAGAAGATCATGAGGACAGCTGGTAAGGACGAGGAAAAATCAATCTTGGTCCAGAAACTAAGAAAAGAAATAAGAGAAGCTGTTCAAAATAAATCCTCAAAAGATCTTGAGGAAAATCTTGTTGATGCTAAACTTCTTGCTGCCTTTAGAGCCGTGATTGCCGGCCCTAGAGTTGAACCTGTTGAAAAATTAACACCTTTGGCTGTCAAGGCAAAGAAGTCACTGTTGCAGAAGGGAAAAGTACGCGAAAGTTTGACAAAGAAAATATATGGATCATCTAATGGGAGAAGAAAACGTGCATGGGACCGTGATTGTGAGGTCGAATTTTGGAAGTATCGTTGCATGAGAGCAACTAAGCCTGAGAAGATTGAGACCCTGAAGTCAGTCCTTGGTCTCCTTAGAGGGAATTCAACAAATTTGGAGATCATGCAGGAGCCTGATCAGCCCTCTTCAGATTCTATCCTTTCTAGGTTGTATTTAGCAGATACTTCTGTGTTACCTCGAAAGGATGACATAAAGCCTCTCTCTTATCTTGAAGTCGATTCTGAGCAGAAAAAGGAGCAAATTATCCCTGGGGGGAGGAGTGTGGATCATGGTATTAAAGGGCCAAGCTCAAAACACAATGCTCCAGTTTCCAAAGTACCTGCTAGACGCCCAGAAGGATCATCAGTTTCCCATTTGAATAGTTCAAATTGTGGTAAAGGGAAGGACATGGTTAGTAAATCAGATGATTTGAAGAGGGATAAAAGAAAGTGGGCCCTGGAGATTCTTGCTAGGAAAACTGCTTCTGCTGGTACAGGTGCTACTTCTGATGAACATGAAGACAACGCCATTCTTAAAGGAAATTTCCCACTGTTGGTGCGTACAATCTTCTAGAGATTACTTTAAGTCGTGCTGTCTTTGCATAGATGCAACTGATTATGGAGTCATCTCTTTGTATTGAGCAGGCTCAACTACCAAAAGACATGAGACCAGTCTTGGCTTCTACTCGCCATAACAAAGTTCCTAAATCAGTAAGACAGGTATGCCCTGCCTAGTGCTGTGTCTTCATAGACAGACTAGACATAAACATATGGATGATTCTGTTTTTGTTAGTTTTCTTCTGTGAAACATATGGATAAGAAGAGGAAGGGTTTGGATTTGGAGATTTTTTCTTACCTTCGTCCCTAGACCAAACCACAGCGCCACTGACCTTTTGTCCTAACTCAAGGTTCTGCCACCGTATGTGATTCAGACATTCCGAGACCAAAGTGTTGAAGCTCTCTATTTAAGGATGGACAGAATAAGAGTTTCATGTTGGATGGTTACATCCTATTTTGGGTGTCCCCTATATAGAGATAATCTCTCACATGTTCTGTCGTATTGACGAGATCAAGTTGTGTGATCAATGGTGAGAATTTGAGCTCAACCTCCTTCATGATTATGTAAACCACTGAAGGAATAGAGCCAGAAAAGAAATCTATATTTGACTGTTTCTGAATATGCTATCTTCTTAAAATATAAAATTCCACGATTACTAATTGGTCGTTTTAATTTTTTCTTTAATATGATAAGAGTAACATTCAATTTTCGATGAATTTACAACATCTATGGAGAAAGACTTGCTCGAGAGATGCATTCGTTCATCGCCAAACGTTCAAAGTGATTGATTGCTTTCTTAATATAGTCATGAAGGTTGTGTTATTTGTACTCTTTTAATCATGATTCTGGAGGTTGCCCAGCTTTTGAATCTCATAAATGGTTACTCTACAGAAACAGTTGTATCGTTTGACCGAGCACTTCTTGAGAAATGCAAATTTGCAAACATTATGTAGAACTGCAGAGACGGAGTTGGCTGTTGCAGATGCCATCAATATTGAAAGGGAAGTCGCAGATCGGTCAAACAGTAAGCTTGTGTATATAAATCTATGTTCTCAGGAGATAATGCACTGTGCAGAAAATAGCAAGTCCTCTGGAGCAATTGAACCCACTTCCCTGTCTCCTTTAGCTGTTCCTACTGAAAAACCAGAGCAAGGCACGGAAGAATACTCCGACCCAGAGGTTGAAGTAGCATTAAGAGCTGCTGGTCTTCTATCGGATTCTCCTCCAAATACTCCAAGTCTTACTATTGGAGTCCTGGGTGAGGAAAAGGTTCCCTCTGCAGAAGCTGGAGAAGAAGTGCATGATAATATTACCCAAGCGGGTTGTGATTCTGAGACAGACATTTATGGCGAGTTTGAGAATAACCTGGGGGATAAAGATGATTTTGGCAATGGTCCAGTGAAAGTCCCTGAGCAACCAGAAGAAGAAGAAGGTTTATCTAAGACGGAAGGGGTTTTTTTGTCTTCAAATTCTGAAAATTTGGATCATGCTCTCGATTCCAAACCTTCTGAGGTTTCCTTGTCTGAATGTTGTGAATGTGCGAGCATCAGAACATCTCCTGAGGAGGATGTGGGCAATGAACCTAGTGATTCTCATAAATTTTCATGTGGTCATGTCGGGGAGCTGCCTTCAGTACGAGAATGTGAAGAATTATATGGTCCAGATAAAGAACCCTTAATGAACAAACTTTCTGTAGGAGTAGGAGGGACAGAGTGTGACCTGACGGATAAAGAATCTCGAAATGGAATAGGAATTCCTGGAGATGTTAAGACTTGCGAGCCCAGCCGGGAGGTAGAACAATCAGCTGGAGTCTTCACGCATCACAAGTCTTCTGGTGGAAAAAAATCTAGTAGTAAGCAAGAGGACAGGGAGAATCGTGACAGAGAGCGGTCTGATGATACCGAATCCATAAAGAGAAAGGTTGGTACCTAATGTGATTCATTCTTATACTTCTTGCATGAAATAATGTTCAAGGTTTCCATCCAACGCTTAAGGATTTGGGAACAACCGCAATACTAATGTATGGAAACCATCCCATTATAATGAGGTTCACTTACAACATAAAAAAGCGACAGTGTTTTAGGTTAGCCGTCCCTATTTCTTCAGAAGACTGTGTCACGTCACAATTGACTTTCTTTTCTCGTTTGTCGTAGCATGACATAAAAACAGATAAAAATCTATGACTCCAGAAAAGTTTTTCAGTTCGCAAGAAATCAATCTGATGTTACTTTTAGAATGTCCAAGCTTCCAATTTTCCTCTTTTTATGTGGGAATTTCTCGTTCAAAATTCAGTCATTTGGATTTCGCACAGGTGGAAGCATACATCAAGGAACACATAAGGCCACTATGCAAGAGCGGTGTGATCTCAGTTGAACAGTATCGTTGGGCGGTTGCAAAATCTGTAGAGAAGGTTATGAAATACCATCACAAAGCTAAAAATGCCAACTTCCTCATCAAAGAAGGCGAGAAAGTGAAGAGACTTGCGGAGCAATATGTTGAGGCATCTCAACAGAGGGGAAAAACCGACCCATTGTAGTAACCGCCTTCATCTTCCTTGTCTTTTTACAAAGTCAATTTCACTCAGATAACCCAACTTAGAAATTTTTTTCACGACCATTCTCTCTATCTTAGCATGGTTCTCGTCCAGGGCATTGTACATATAGACAACTGGATGATGTGTCAGAAGAGTCAAATCCTTATCAGTGAAGGCAGTTCTTCCATTGTTGGAGGTCGGGCTGAAAATGAGGATGACCAAATCTTACGCCTATGAAACTGACTTTATATCATGCGCCTAGACCAGATTTTACCTATGTACTTTTTGCCCCAAAAGGGTAAGTCGCTAGGCGCTAAAGTAAAGCCGTTGCTGGCGAGACAATAGCAACTGTCAATGGAAGCCATTTATAACTTGAAGGTGACAGATTTGCTGGTTTGTAATTCTTGCGCGGTTAGGTATTATAGTAAGTTTCCCAAGGTATGAAAAAGGAAAAAGGATCTCTTTAACAATGATGAACGGTTAAGGATTGTGCAAACCAACGCTGGTGAAACTTGTTAGTAATATTTAGGCTTCGAGAAAAATGAGTGATTTGAAAATAATTTTCTAAACATGATCAAATGTATCACTTGAAATAATTAATTAGTAAATAATATTTTTATTATGGATAATAATTTATGTCTAAATATTTGCGTAAATGATGAAATTATTTTTCTTTCATTCATTTTTATGGGAGATATAAGTAATTATTTTGTGAAAATATTTTTTAAATTATTCATTTTTGCGAAATAAACAAAGGCTTAATGCGAGTGTCTTGTTCTTAGGATACTTGTTAAGCGTATAATCATTTCAGAATTGTTCGACTTTTTAAGCATCAATTATGGATTAATTTTAATATTCACTATTTGATATATGTTGCCAATAACTTTTATATTTGATCTCTTTATTAATTAATTTTAATTATTAATCTTATTCATTTTAATTAATAAATTATTATGAAGATTTTAGTTTGGCAAACTTGAAATCGAAGTCACTCCTATACGCGGAATCTGATTCCTTAATGATTCCCATTACTTTTGAGAATTGAATTCGCCGTGAAAGAGAATTCTTCTAAAAACTCTCATTCGTTGCCCCCACTGCCACCATGCGCCGGCAGTACAAGTCGCCGGACTCTACCACCGGTCGCAACGGTCATTGCTAACAAACTCCTTCGCCAGGTGCCGGACTTTGTTGCCAATAGTTAGACGATGTCGTCGATGGTCAATCACTATATCCCAATCATCGGCTTTCGCCGTCAACCACTCATCACTAGTTGTTCTTCGTTGCCGTTGATGAGAAGAATCTTCTCGTGAAAGACCAAAAATTTCCTTAATCCATATAATCGACAAGGAATCTCTTTCAAAATAATATTACTTGGAATGAGAATCCATTCAAGAATTTCTAGTAACAAAAACAGGCCTGGTAGAATGGCATTCCACCTCTTTCTTATGCACCAAACATGAGATTTCACATTCCTTCAAACCAAACATTCAATAAGTTGTTTCCGCGAGAACTGGAAACAAAATAGACACGAGAGTCACATGGCGAAAAGAACAAACTGACCAGATGCCAAAACTCAACCAATGGAAAGATGCACATAATTTTCAAACCAAAACCCCAAAAATTGCTCGTCATTCTACCTCCTATTCCTGAGGAATTCCAAGAGATTGTCGTTGCTTTCCATCTGTATGAACAGAAGGAACAGAGATCCCACATGCAAAATTACTCTCCTCGCCCAATGAGCCACGATAATGTCCAGCCACATCGAGCGCGATAGCGACGAGACCCGACTCGAAAGTGGCGAATGCGGGTGCAATGGCGGAAGGAAGAGGCTGCGCGAGCTCTTCTTGACGTCTTTGATCTTCTGGGTCTGGTGCTTCGTCTTCTTTTCCCGCTCGAAACCCGGGCTGAGCCATGGAAGCGAAGGTGAAGAATTTGCCCGCTTTCTGAAATAAAGTTCGCTTCTTTCTCTTAGCTGCGCTTTCTGTTGAGTTGCATCTAACTCGTGTGCGAGCCTCCGAGGTAGTTGCTTGAGTTTGATCGGTTTTGGGCGTGTGCCATTTGATGGGAACGAGTCAAGATCAGTTCTTTCCAATTTTAATTAGAATTGTGCAAAAAAGAAGCTTCCATTTTCCATTTATCTAGTTTTTCCTTGAATTTTACGTTTTGACAATACATTCAGATTTCCATTTGTGATGCCCGTTTTGTCCTCAAGATTTGGTCTGCTCTTTCCTGCTGATGCTCAGTCGTGAAAGTTACCAGTGAATTGGAGGAGGCCCATTGTTTCTGGGGCAGGATGAAAAATCATAAGAACATTGCAGTGTCCATGAATTCATGATAATCTACTGTCTCTTTTCAGACCAAGTGCTAAATGCTGTTGTTTGATCGTATCTGTCCTGCAGTTAGCTAAATTTGAAGCTTGCCCTTTTCAGGTGTTCGCAAGGACAATAAGCTTCACAAGCATGCATATATAGTCGGCGCTGGTAACGATAACAGAGCAAATCAGTTGAGTTCAGAACCCAGAAAGTGTACAGCTTGCGACAGGTCACATGTGCCTCGAGAACTTAGAGATTTTGAGCAGCCTCTTCCAAAGATCAATGTAAATGAAGAAGTCCTTGGGCACTTATTTGGTTGTGCTGCTCCGGTGTGTAGAATACAATCAGAAGAAGGAAGAAAAGCACGTCAACCAGAACCGCCAAATTTGAGAGGTAATCGGCCTTCTTATCTCAATTTTGATGATTTTCGAAACTCAAGAAGGCAGGAAAAAGTGCTGGGAATACCTACTTGGCTCGTCAACATTACACACCGGCTCGAACCGGATGGAACTGAGTATAACTATGCGTCTGCATCAAAGGGAGCGAAGGTTCTTGCTCATAACAAAGAAGCGAAAGGAGCAACCAACATACTCGGAAAAGACCATGACAAGTACTTGAGAAACCCTTGTTCTATCGCAGAGAAGTTTGTCGTGATTGAGCTTGCAGAGGAAACTCTGGTCGATGCAGTCAAAATCGCAAACTTTGAGCACTACTCTTCCAATTTTAAGGAATTCGAGTTGTCTGGAAGTTTGAGTTACCCTACGCAAACATGGTCCCCACTGGGCAAGTTCGTCGCCAAGAACGTGAAGCATATTCAAACCTTCAAGCTGCCCGAGCCAAAATGGTTGAGGTACTTGAAGTTGAATTTGCTTAGTCATTACGGATCAAAGTTCTATTGCACGCTAAGTGTCATGGAGGTGTTTGGAATCGATGCAATAGAGCGGATGCTCGAAGATCTCTTTGTGCCTTCTAGTGAACCTTCTCAAGGTGATCTTGCAAAGCCTAATGCTTCGGCAACACACCTGCCAAGACATGAGTCAGTTGCTGTGGAACTTAAGAGTGATGATAGAAGTCAAAATGCAGTTGAGACAGCCACTACGACAACCGAAGCTGTTGATCACGCACAAAATGCAAAAGCTCATGAGGCAACTGATCCTGACATTACAAGAAAGGTTCCTGATCCCATTGAGGAAGTGAGGCAAATGTTAAATGGCAGAATTCCCGGTGACACTGTCCTTAAAATCCTGATGCAGAAAGTTCGGGCTCTTGAACAGAACTTGTCGGTGTTGGAGGAGTATATCAAAGAATTGAACCGACGGCAAGGGGACATGTTCCCCGAACACGAGAAACAGGTATCTACGATGTTGGTCCTCGTGGAGAAAAGAAAATTAGAGATTCGAGACCTCATGGAGTGGAAGGAACTTATGGTATAGCTTATCTGCTCCTTAGCTACTCTTTGTCTGTCAATCACCTTATTTGTCTAACACTAGGTTCCTTCAGGAAAAAGGATATAGGGATCTTGTGTTATGGAAGTCTGTTGCCTCGTCGCAAGTGGATTTGCTCGGTCAAGAAAACACCCTGTTGAGGTTAGACTTTCTTGTGAATTTTGCTTGAGTTTCCTCTTTGGCTTGCTTTGTTTTTAGCAGTAAGTGAAACTTATACCACGTTGAGGATAAAAAACTGAACCGACTCTTTTTCAGGATTTTCAGCAGTAAGCGAAACTTATACCACGTTGAGGATAAAAAACTGAACCGACTCTTTTTCAGGACTAACATGTGTATGGACTGATTGGAGCCATCTACTGTTGCTAGTCCATTTGCCTTTTCACTTCTTCCTAGTACTTGCAGAGACACTGTCATCTAATCATGCTAGATCATCACCCTTATCTCCTTGAATATTGTCACCATGTTTTTCAGAGTCTCCAGAATGCTATCCATCAAAGTCCTCTCCTCACTTCATTAATCCTTTCGCTGATGGCATTACAGATCGGACATTGAGAAGGTCGCGAGAGATCAGGCCAGTCTGAAAAACAAGGAGCTTGCCGTGATGGCAGTGAGTTTTTTCTTCTTCTGCTGCGCGCTTCTCAAGCTAATTTCAACACGGCCCTCCCTAACTTTTCGAGCCTCTCAACCCGACAGAGCTGTCCACACAAGTCGAGGGTGGCTTCTGATATTACTTAGCAGCAGCATGACAATGTGCATACCCTTATTCTATAGCTAGTCCCTGACTTCTTCTGTAGCTCTGGATAGGAAAAATTTTGCCCTATGTAATCACAAGCCTTCATTCTCAGGAATCGGTTCTGTTGGGAAACTTCTGCTATTCCTTTTGCTTTCGTGTTGATGAGATTCTGAATGGAAAAATTATCAAAGAAATTCTAAAACTATTACAATTGTGGCAATTTAGTCATTGCATTTGTATCGATTCGGACCATTTGGACACTTGGCACCGACATACACATTTTTAACACTATTTTAATATCCTTTCGATTTTCTCAAATTTTTAATTATTTGGTGTGGTCGAGCCTTGCCATGGCTGGGCGGGAGCGAGTTTCACCAAGGTCGGCAACCAGCTGGTGAAGAAGATGGAGACAAAAAGAAAGAGAGGACAAAAAAGAAAAAACCAAAAAATTATATTAAAATATTGTTAAAAAAAATATATGTCCACGTTAGCAACCGGCTGGGCAGATGGATTGAATTGGCACAAATGCAAAAAGTTTCGACTGAATTGCCCAAAAAAAAAAGTTTAAGATTAAATTGGCACAATTGCAATAATATTAGGACTTTTTTGGTAATTCTCCTAATTCTGAACCCCTAAGAACGGCGCCATCAATAATTAATGCTGTCATACATTGGAAGCTTAAAGCAATTGATTTGATGATGGATTTACAAGAGACAAGGTTTGTGAAGATAGGCTCAAATTATGGATATTAGTAGCATAATATATAGAAACTTTTATGAAAATCAGAAAAAGAAAACCTGTAAATTGATCAGGGAAATCAATATTAAAGGAAAGTCTAAAATCTGGAACTCTATAAACCCGAAACCCTCAGCGCGTCGGCAGGACATTCGTACCACCGGCGCACGACTTCTTGATCGGTGACACAAGACGTTAGTAGCTAAAGGTGCATCGATTTAATTTTTTACCGCGAAACTACATACAACGTGAGAGATTATCACGTGCTTTTGTTCGATTTTTAGGCTGATTTTTTTCCTTCATATTTTCGTAAAATTTTGGCGGATTTAGTCCCGCTCAACCTCGTACCACTTATGAATCAACTTGATAACATCAAATTGCTAAGTGTTGCTCGGTTTATTCCAGAACAAGTCTGTTGGGTGTTTCGCTCCTTGAGTCGAGGGTTAATTTTCTTATTTTTATGTTTTGGTTTGGGATTGCCGATCCTTTGTGTTGAAAAATAAAAAGATAAGGTGTAATAGAATTCGCGATCGCTTGGAAGTTGGAGCGGTTGTTCTAAGCTATCTTACTTTAGACCAGGCTAAGGTAGTACTTCCATTAACTTCCATTAATGGAAATTTTCGATTTGATCTTTTGCATTAATCTCGATATTATTACATTTCAATTCCTTCCTCAATATTGGAGGGTCAGCATGAGTTTATCTATGCGGTCATGCACTCTTCAAATATGAATCCATTTTCCGAAAAGATCCTAGTTTTCGTGCTTTGATTGGTCTCCAAAATCCTTTCGATAATCTATGTTATGTTGAAGGGATATCTATATGTTCCGATCGATTGTATAAGGCCCGCGATAGCAAAGGAATCGGGAAAAACATATAGAAATATCGAGAAAATTATGTATCTTTTTAGGGGAATCCATTGAACGGCGAGTTAAATGTCCAATAGGATTCCTTAAGAGGCGAGCAATGTCGTCGTTGTTAGGAGGCACGTGTGAGTTATATTATAGAAATCTTACATGGAAGAATTAATATGGTGTATATCAATTAATATATCCTAACCGATCCATAATTCACTAGTTTAAGGTTTTGAGCGAATGTGAATATGAGTCTAACTGGATATATTGACGGGTTCGGACATGAGACTCCCAACGAGGCCGATTTGATCGGACTTTCTTTTGGGACCAATAAAGATAAAACCTTGTGTTTTTTCCCTCTACCCTGCTAAATTATTTTATTGGCCGCCTTTTTCACACTAGAATTGATATTGAGTGATTGATGTCCTCAAACAAAAAAAAGAAAATGCAATCACAGAAATTACTGTCCTCGTTCATGGTATTTACAGTTGGACCAGGCACGCGTCCGAGGTTCCTCTTTCCAAACAGTTACGACTCGACGGGACTCTCTAATGTCGCCGATCTCTCTCTCTCTCTTCCGCTCTCCTTCCTCTGTGACGTCGCCGGCGAACTCCGGTCATCCACCGCTTGAATCTCTCTAGACTGCTCAACCCAAGCCCTCGTCGGAGCAAGGAAACCCTCCTCCTTTCTCTACAAAGATCTCTCGCGACGCGGCGCTCCTCATTTGGAGCCGGGCCTATCTCCGTCTAGGGTTTTTTTACATGTTCTCTGCAGCTTTCATGTCTTATGAATGGAGATACAGCCTAGCTTCACCACCGATTACCTCGCATCCGGTCCTCACTTCGTAGCCGCGGTCGCCACCGCTCTCTGCCTCCTCCTCGGCTGCCTCCTCCTCACTGTCGTCTCCTCGAAATCGAAGAAGCCCTCCAAGCAGTCGGTGAGCTTGAAGCCCTGCGACTGCGCGTGCACCTGCGGCTCGAGCGTGCCGAATTCGGATTCCGCCCCGATGGCTGTTGGAGCGACGTACGTGAACGGAGGTGGCGCAGCAGAGGTGGCTGCCGCGGCGGAGAGGCAGAGCGGGGCTTCAATGATGGAACAGCTCGTGCCAGAGATTACGACGCATGCACTGAGTTACCTCGATTACCCGAGCTTGTGCCGGCTTTCGATGACTAATTCCTTAATGCGGAAGGCGGCTAATGATGACAATGCCTGGAAAGCGCTCTATCATAAGGTGAGGTTTGGTTCGTCTTCGCCGATGTTTTGTAGAATTTAGTGCTGGAAATTGGATTTATGTGCGTTCGCTGTTGGATTGTTCTTTATGGCATGCCGTTGCTTGGGTTTCTGAGTGCGGTTGCCCTAATAATGTAAGCTGAGAAGAGTTGTCAAATGGAGCTAAAGTATGAAATTTGACAAGAATTTGTACTATTCCGTAGGAGTTGAAACTTGCCATGGTTGATCCAAGAATTTGTGGTTTTGTACCCTTTGTTTGCTCAATAATACTGTGCAGCATATGCTATAAACTGAGCTATGATAGTCTAGCTCTCACTACGGCATTCTTTGGTTTCTGCTGCGCTTGGGGAGGAAAGGGTTTCTTTCCATCATCAGGAGTTTTCTATGGTTTGTTAGACATTATGAAATTAAGAAACTTCGTAAGGAAATTTATGACACGAGAAGTACCTAAAATTAGGAGAATTAGTGATTTAGGAGGAAAATTATCATTCCTAAAGCTATCCAATATGGCATAATAGTTTAGTTTAGTTTTGCTTC
Source organism: Rhodamnia argentea (assembly GCF_020921035.1). NCBI lineage: Eukaryota > Viridiplantae > Streptophyta > Magnoliopsida > Myrtales > Myrtaceae > Rhodamnia > Rhodamnia argentea. The sequence goes on from NC_063152.1 coordinate 33,100,701, forward strand.
CACTACGACAGATTTTGGTTTCCTCTGTGACTTGGGGAGGAAGGGCTTCTTTCCATCATTAGGAGTTTTATATGGTTTGGTAGTCGTTACTAAGAAAAATTCCTAAGGAAATTTATGGCACTAGAGAAGTACATAAAGCTAGGAGAATTAGTGATTTAGGAGGAAAATCATCATTCACAAAAAATAGGCATGAGATATGGTATAATAGTTTAGTTTTGCTCCCACTACAGCGGTATTTGGTTTCGTCCTTGACTTGGGGAGGAATGGCTTCTTTCCATCATGGACAGTTTACTATGATTGGGTAGCGTTTCTATGAAATTAAGAAACTTCCTGAGGAAATTCACTACGCTAGAGAAGTATGTAAAGTTAGGAGAATTAGTGATATAGGAGGAGAATCATTCACGAGAGATAGCTATTGCATCACCTGAAATTAAGAAACTTCCTGAGGAAATTCATGACACTAGAGGAGTATGTTAAGTTAGGAGAATTAGCATTCACGAGAGATATCTATGAAGTCACCTCATCATAGAAAATGCTGAAGTTATCCGTTCGTTTTATACTGGCGGTAAGCCTGTACATTATAACTCATGTTGAAACATTCAAGTGTATCCATGCGCATCTCTTTTTTTTTAATTGTTTTCCACGCACGTCGTATCAGGTTGTGCGAATAGTGAGGATTTTGCATCCACTTGGTCTCTCCATCTTTCTCCGCCACAGCTCTGCAAGTCTCAGAAGGCCTTAATCTATTAGTATGACAGGTTGTTTTGTTGGTTTTGGTTTGGGGGTTTGGGTGTGGGGGTTGGGGGGGCATCCTTTTTTTTCCTCTTCTATGCTACCTAATTGAATTCTACCATGTACCTCCTAATGTAAATATTGGTGCATTACCATTCCAATGTTTTCTTGGGAGTAGATAGACAAGTCCTTTATTGATATTGCACTAGCTATGTGCCGTCGGGTGTATAATTGGTTTCGCCGACCTTTCATGTCATTCATATGCTCATATTCTTGTTAATCTTGACAAAGTGAAGGAAAGTGGTCGATAGAGTTTTGCTCCGTTGGTATGTTTGTGATCAAGTTCGACATGAAAGCAGCATTGACGATGGCCTCACACATTCCTATTGGTTCAATTTGTTGCAATAGAACTTGCATATATTTTTTTTCTCTTGCTGTACAGATACCTCTATTTCTTGCTCGAACTTTAACTGCTTAGGTTTTCAGATTAGGGTTTAACTTAAGCGATATGATGTGTTCCATACTCGATTATGTGCAAAGGTTTCAGGAGTGGCAAGTTTTCGGAGTGTATATTTTCTTCCTGTGTTCTCGATGTTAATCTCTATTTTTGTTTACCAAAGTGAAACTTCCGCAGAATGATTTTTTTCTTCTTTATTCAAATGTTAATGCCTTTTCTTTAGTTCAGGATTTTACGTTGGAACAAAATAGCGTGACACCAGTCAATGGGTGGAAAGCCTACTATGCGGCTACAAGGGCTATTGTGAATATTAATTCAAAATTCTTTAACGTCATTAGAGAAAGGGCCCTTCAATCAATGAGCCGCCTTTGGCACAATGCGGATTATGTCAAGTGTGTTCATGCTTCTGGGGAAATCTTTTCTGGGTATGAATTCCTGTCTCTGTCTTCAGAATTCCAACAAGTGTTGAGATTTTGTCTTGTGCTTGGATTGTGGAGTCTTAGAGCTGGCATCTACTCTGTTGATATGAAGGTTGGGTGTCTGTCTTTACCGGTCAATATAGCCCAATAAAGTCATGTTGGCTGATGATGGATATTTGATGACGTAGAAATAGAGCAATAATTGTGAAGTATCTTATATAGTATGTCCAGTCGGCAACTGTTTGAAATGTTCGTACATTATCTAAAGAAATGATTGGAAGTCGCCTCTAAAGAAACACATACTTTTGCTCTGTTATCTTTTTAGTTGATGTTGAAAACTTCTTATTAGTCCTCATGGATGGTGTCACTGGTAAAAGAGACGTGAGGAGCGGACATGCGTGCTTGTTGTTAATTTTGTTGTTTTCTTTTCCCTGCGTATGTGATTTTTTTGTTAAGTTTATTCGCTGTGTCAGTCCCAGTCTTTCCATTTGGAGAAGGCATTTCATCATTCACTTACCTTGGTCTGATAGCTTGATCTTTCGCTAGCTTTCCTTAGTCTGCTTCTCATGACTGCTTAGGCTCCTACCTGATCGACCGCACTACATGGTTGTGCTGTGCACCTCCATCTGAGTCATAACATCAGTGTAGCCTCTGTGTTTTGATCTTAATGATGTCCTCTCTTATCTCGTGTCTTTTCTTGAAAGTGATTATGCATCTTGATTTCCCTTCGATCTTCTATATGAGTTTCTAGTGTTTTACCAAAGTCAAGCCTAGGTTGCATCTCCTTTCTAGCAGGGGTGGTAAAACCATAGTTCACAGAATTGGAAGTGGCTGACACTTGTTTACAGGTATAATGCTGTGATACAAAGTTGGCAGCTTGCATTTAACTGGGAGCAAGGTGTTGACTTCCAGGTCCGCGACGTTCGTGTCCGAGTGCTGACAGACATGGCTTGGGTCACCATGAAAACTTTTGTTGACATGGATACCGGGCCTTTTAACGTGACTAATGTCTTTGAATTTCATAATGGACAGTGGTACATGGTACACCATCATAGCTCGGTGATGCTCATTGATGGAGACGTGGATCAACAAAACATTCATGGATAAATGGATGAGCAGGCAGTTGCCGAGAATGAAGATCATAGTCTCGGTCGCTGGAGAAATAGTGGTAACTAGTCTGTAGGGAGGAAAGGATTTGAAAAAGTGGTTCAATTATCTGTGATTTTGTCGAGGGGTACTCTATAATTTTTTCCCCCCAACCTTTCTAAGGGTGAGTCTGGTACATGAAGGCTGTCTTGCTTTACCATCCATATCACAGTGTTTCTTCTTGTTCTGTTCTGTATAGTCTTGCTCAACCTATGAAAGTACATACACGATAGCAATGAGATTCAATTTGAGGGATGAACATACCGGTCGAGTTTGGCATGAATCGAACGAGGGCTATTAGAAATGCCAGATATGGGTGGAAAGTACGTGGTGGATCGTGATATCAATGGTGTTTTGGAGTTGCATGGAACTGGATGTCCTGTATGTCTTATATATTCAGTGTCTCCAGCTCTAGTTTGATTTTTCTGATGCCGGTAGCTCTATCGTTACGCTTCCGATGGCATCGGATGTACCTACTTGCCTTACGTAGGTCTTAAACATTTTGTCTTAAGTTGATGTCGATTCTACATGAGTCATGACATTTGCTCGTGTGAATCATGGCATTGTCTGGATTGGAAAGTGATTCTTATATTTATAAATCCCACGAAGCAAAAAAGAGGAATGCGAAGGGTATGTGAAAATCAGTCTGACTTAGCATGATCGTTATTGAAGTCCAAAAGGCATACCACTATGTTTTGAAATAAAGCGACATATGCCAAGTGCTTTCCCTAATTTGCAATAGAATGAGCACCCTAATTTAAGGGTGTGCAAGCGGACTGGGTTTACCCGAAATTCGGATTGGCTCACCGGAAAAATAGTGTCGGGAATCGGTTCTCGCTTAAACCGGTCCGGAGAATCGATTCCAATTTTTGGGAACCGATTGAAACCGGTACGATTTCTGGTTTTAGATAAAGACCCACCCGGATAGATTTTAGAATCGATTTTTATTTTTTATTTTTTTAAAGGAAACCTAGTGGCTAGTCCAGCGTCGCTTGCCCTTTAATTGCCTCACGGCCCTTACCTCCTCTCAATCCTCTGTTTCTTCTCATCTCGTTGTATTGTTTATTATATTTTGGATTGTTGCTTTTGGTGGATTGTAATTTTTATTGCTTATTTCATCGATACTCATATTATTTTGATATATAAAGGAAAACAGGTTTTTGAGTAGACTCTAGAACTGGACCGAAAAACAGGGTCGATTCCAAAACATATTCCAATACAAATAGGGTTGGTTCTCGATTTTAAAAACTGGAAACCGTTTATAACATAGTTGATTTCAAGGTCTAGGTCCGGATCCGGCCCACCCCGCCCATGCTCTCCTCTACGCTAATTTAGCTAAAAAAAAGTATACCAAATTCGCTTAGCCTAAATCTCCATATAATCCCTCTCTTGATTTTCCTTTGTTTTGAATTTGGATTACGCCTTAACTGGGTCTTATGTCGAATGGCAACCATTTAGGCTTAATTTCAGTTGGGGATTGAGCTGCGGAGTTCTCATGGGGGTCGGCAAAGTTCAAGTTTACACCAATTTCTACAAAGATAATATAGCATCTTAAGATGTTCTTATTTTCCCATTTAGACTTTTTAAGATTAACCTAAGCTTTTCAATAATTAAAATGTTTTTTGATCTTATTGAAGAATTATAATGTTATTTTATGATTCTCTCCCTTTTTTTTTTTTTCGGTAGTGTTTCTCAGCACAATTCTCTCTCTCTCTCTCCATTTATTGGCTCAGAAATTCCTTTTCTGGATTTGAGATCTGCAAAAATTGACAAGCTTTCCTCAAACACACACTACGCAGTCATAGGAACATCATCATTTTTTTTGTTTTTCACGGTTATGTATAACTAGCACCAAAATTTCCTAACTTGGGAAGCGACTCTACTCAACCTCGTACCTTGAAATTTTGACAAAGCACTCTCCCTTTCCATCTCCCCCTTTTGTCGGCAGCTTTAGATTTTCAGGGTTCCGAAGTGCAGAACAGCCATGGACTCGGACGTCGAGCGGAGGATCGGGACGGCGGTGCGCGAGGTTCTGGAAGAGTCGGACATGAACGAGACCACCGAGTACAAGGTGCGGAAGCAGGCGTCGGAGAGGCTCGGCATGGACCTCTCTCAACCCAAGTACAAGGCCATTGTCAGGCAGGTCGTCCAGTCCTTCCTCGAGGAGCAGAAAGCGAAGGAGGATCAGCGAGCGAACGCGGTAGCGGAGGAAGTGGAAGCGGAAGAGGAGGAAGACGAGGAGGAGGAGACAGGGAAGAAGCCAAGCGGCGAAGCGGAGTATACTGAGGACGGTGACCTTATCATCTGCAAGGTGAATTAGTGGTTCTTCCTTTCCTCTGATTCTGCTTATCGTTGTTTCTTTCACTTGTTTTTTTGCAATTGCTTTCGTTGAGTTTTCTCTGTTTTGTTGCTGCAAAAGTGCGTGAGAGCAGAGAAGGGAGGTTCAAAAGAGGTGATTTTTTTGAGGAATTTGAGATATGTTCTGTGTGGAGGGATATGAATTGCAGAATTTGAGAATAATTCTGGCTATCTAGGGTTTTATATGATCCACTGTATAGTAGAAAATGCAAATCATCAAAGTATCCAGATGGCTTGTCTAAGTATGCATGTCTCCACTTGTAAGTTTAAACTATTGGATTCTATCTTATCCAAACGAACTGCCAGGTTGTGTCCCAGTATATTTCGCACGTGCGGCTTCTGTCTAATCCGGCTTCCACGTGATTGGGGCATTAAATATCGCACGTTCGAGATTTATATGTTCTTTATTTATGTGATCTCATTCCACCAATAAGAAGCTTATTCGCCGTCCTCACGAAAATGCTTGTGTAATTCATCATGGTATATCTTCATTTAATGTTTTTAACGACAATGGAGTCAGGTGTCAATGGTCGCTAATTGTGGCTAAACGAATGATATCCCCGACTTGAGAAGAAAAAACGAATCTTTGGAAAGTTATTAGGAGTTATAGCATGAATTTCGTTCTGACTTTAATGGGGAAAACTGTGATATGATAGGTGTTTTGCTTAAAGGTCGGTGACTTGTTTTGCTTTGATCATTGCTGTTATTCTTTGGTTCTTTTGATGCAGTTATCAGAAAAGAGAAAGGTGACAATGCAAGAGTTTAGAGGCAAACCCCTTGTCTCAATTAGGGAGTATTTCAAGAAAGGCGGCAAGGAATTCCCTACTTCAAAAGGTAAATTCTTGCTCATAGCTATTTGCCGCCTTCAGCTCCGCATCTTAGAGATTGCCTCTTTTATGCTTGTATCTACTTTGCCCTTTTTTCACAAGCATTGCAAGGTAAGTAGTTTTATCGCCTACTCGGGGGAAAAGACTAAAGTTGATCTTTGACTTCTCAATATGGCTGCATCAGAAGGGATCATCAGTAAAACTTAGTAACCTGTTGGATTTCAAATCAAGTCGGTTCATTAGTTGTCAGCACGGCGCTATCTGAAAAGGAATAAGAATTAAACCACAGAAAAGATGTTCAATTGCCTCCATAATCTTAATAATACAAATGTAAGACAACTACTTATGCAGCTAGGAGTGTAAGGAAGTAGGTCTATTGGACGATTAGCTCACTGGTAAATGCGGAACCTTCCATCTCTGCTCTAGAGTGTTTTTGAATCAAATCGACTTGGAAGAAAGGATGAGGACAGGTGACACCCAAACCCTCTGAATTGGATTGCTGCTTCTTAATTGTAACTATTGCAGTGTACTACTTCGCTTCAAATTGTTGATAGCCTACGTTATTAAGGGTGTTAACCAGATCTCTGCTATCGTGTGGGTTTTTGACATTACAATTCACCTTCATGACGTGGGGTTGAGATGTGGGGTGATGACACTGAAGCTTCAATATCTTGTCATCATTATTTGCTCCTTACATCTGGTTTCAGGATCAAGCTATTTTCAATGTATTAGTATTGGTCTCGCATCATGTTTTAGTGACAAGCCTTGGTCATTCTCCCTTCTATCACATGTACCATGGAGATTGCTTTGATAGAGCCTTGCATATCATGTTACGCAGGAGAGTAAAGCTTAGGCAATTATGAAGTTTGAAGTTTGATTCCATGGTAACCAGTATCACATATGGAAAAAAGATGTGCCTGTGGCTTATTATTTGCTTTGTAGAATCAAGCAGCAAAAGAGATTTCTCATGACACTACTAAGTGCAACCTTCACTCCACAGATGAAGTTTCCAAGCCCCTAGAATTTGAGAAACTGCCCAAAGCTGTTGAGTGATTATGGCTTTTCTATTTCCTGTCTAATAAAAGATTTAAACTTCATGGCTTTATAGCTCCTACATTAGAGACATGGGTTCAAAGAGATGGTAACAGTATGCGAAAAGAGGAGCCTTGATCCAAATGATTCGATCTGCTTAATTTATATGGTTGGATTATTCTGAGTTGCTTTTTCTGCCATTAGCTTACTAGTTCGAGTCCTCATACAAGCTTGCAAGTTTGCAACAAAAGAACTGTCCTGCTTGTAGTTTCCTTTCTATGCATGGTATTAAACTTACAATAATTATTTTATCGCATTTCAGGGATAAGCTTGACAGAGGAACAATGGTCTATCTTGAGAAAGAATTTACCTGCTATCGAGAAAGCTGTCAAGAAGATGGAGTCGAGCACCATGTGAGAGTTGATTTCCTTTGAATACATTGGCACCATGCTAAAACTTCTTCCTTTTGAACTTTCTGAGTTGTGTGATCTAAACCAAGATCCAGCTCTGCAATGCGGAGTTTGTTTGTTTTCTTGATGTCAAATTTCGCATCAACTCAATACATGTGGTGCTGTCTCATATTTTTCACCAAGTGAAACCATGTTTCATCACAATAATACAGCATAAGACTCATTTATCAGCTTGGCAACCCCCGAGGTTATATGAGAATTCAGGATCTACTAACATCCCTTTCAATTAAGTGATCTGTGATTCAGGTTTCACCTAATCATATTAAGAGTTCTCGTGTGCTCGCCACCGCCAGTCGATTTTGGTTAATGTTTCTGGCTGCTCTGAATTTATACTGTCAAATCTTCTGAAAACTTCGCATCATTTTGAAGCTAGGATTCTGTGAATGTATTTCTGGCCAGAAGCCCCCACAATCTGATTGATGAGTCATCTATGTGGTGAGATACATCGATCATGATCAGAGATTATGTTGCTCCATTATCTTTCTTAGTTTACAATATTGCATATGGTGCACATAATTTTGGAACAATACATGGTCGAAAGAGAGACATGCAGCCAGAGTCTAGATAACTCGAGTACAATTTTGCCACCCAAATTGGAATGGTAAGTCAAGCTAAAGATCAGTATATACACGCATGATAATCAGACATATCATGCCGTTTCACATGAATCCTTAAAAGTCACTCACTGGTGACTACACCTTCCCTAATCCTTCCCCCTAGAGCGGGCTCTCAAACAAAAACCATTTGCTTGCTTTCACTTCCCATCATCAAACCCAACTTTGAACACATTAGAAAGAGCTGGCCTCCAGCCGGCCCCCCATGAACCCTTCGCTCTCTTCGGCGGGAGCGAAGCTGAACTCGCAGCCATCCTCATCTGCTCTATGAGGGCCTCCACATTGACCTGCTGAGACAGTATCTCCTCCAGCTGCTTCGTATCCATCACCAGCTTCACCTTCCACATCCCATTCCCGTCCCGCGGCAGCACCTCCATCGCCGGGCCCAGCCCCCCAGCAAAGTTCTCTACGAGATCCGACCCGGTGCTCAGAGATCTCCTCTCCGAGCCAGCAGGGCTGACGTCCTCTTTTGCCTGTAATCCACATACAACCGCCTTGTCTCCTTCTTGCCCTTGCTCCTCCTCCCGGAGCGGAAGGAGATAATACAATTGGCCCCCGGTGAGACGCTCGTCACAGGGCAATCGAGATGACGCGTGACCCCGCCTGAAGACACCATATCCGGGGTAGTGATCGAGCACGTCCTGGACTATCTTGGGGCCCTGGAACTCGACGACCTCCCCGGCATCGGTGAGCACCCGGAAATTGCCACTCTGCTTGGGAAGGCTCTTTTCAGCATCCCCTTTGAGCGAGCAATTCCCCATTATAGCCCAAAAAAAGTTGCAAGCCTTTGACAACTTTTCTGCACAAAGAGATTAAAAGTCAGTGACTCTGTATTTAAGCTGAGGAATCCGGAAAGCAGGGCAGGTAGAGAGAGTTAATTGGGTTTCGGGACAGGAGGAGACACCCCAAGTCCTTGACCTTTTTTGAAAACAAATTGGAGGCGCCATGTGATTGAAGACCGTTGTGTCCCATCCTTGCGCTGATTCCGGGGACAAAAGAATAAGAGAAAAGAGGTGGAACTTTGTGAATTGAATAACGAGAGGGACTAAATTGAACAAATCTTTGTTCTGAATGTACCCAAAATAGAAAATTCAAATGTTTCCGAGATTTCGCTCCAATACAAAGATCCGTGGCTTGGGGAGTTGCGTTCTTCACGTGTAGCTAAGTTTCTCATTATTGGTTTCGTTCGGTTTCAGTACATTTTTTAAATTTTGGAAGAGCTGTCAGTTGTTGAAAGTGTCAGTTAGACGCTGGCTCGGGTTCAGGGCATCAATTTCACAACGACTAGTTTGCAGGACCTATTCATTCATACAGAACATTAATGGAGCAAAAAAAGAACAGCAGAATACAAGTGGGGAGGGTTTTTGGTTTTGGATCGTGTAGCATGCTCGGCTACTTCTAATCTACAAAGGCGACCGAATTCATAGGAGGAGGACTCGCTTCTGTGATCCCCAGGTGGGTACTGGCCGAGCAGTGAAAAACAGTCGAGATCTTGCATCTGCTTAAAGGGTGAGACCGCGGATTTGAATTTTTATTCTGCATAATCACTCGGAATCCGACGAAAAAGGAAATGATTCCTTGTAGAACCTAGAGGTGAGCAAAAGGAATCGCACGGAGTAGAAACAGCCTAGACCGAACCGAATTGGCCGACTCTGGGTGGTTCTCGAGGTCACCGATCCAGTTCCCGGTTCCATAAACTTGGAATCGGTGAATTTCGATCGGTTCCAGAATTTAGGAGTGGAATTGCCTGCCCTAACTAGACTGATTTTTTTTTTCCTTACAAATCTGAAAAAACCCTACTCTCATTTTGAAAAAAAAAAAAACACCTAATTGCCACCATCCTTCACGCACAGCACACTCACACTCACACTCGCTCGCTCGCTTGGTTGACCTTCACAAAATCTCTTTATTTGTCAATCCGTCCCTACTTCCCAATCTCTTTGGCTAAGCAAATCATTAGTTGACTTTCTGTTTGTTAAGGGGTAAAATGCAATTTGACGAGAGAACATAAAGCCAAATCAAAAAAGAAAACATAACATGCCACGGTCTCATTGGACCACCAGGGAATCAAGGAGGACCGTTCGATCCGGTCCAGTCCAGTTCTCGGTGTCAGAAATTGGGAACCAGCTCCTCTGGTCTGGTTGCCATTTATTGGGTGAGAACCGGGTTGCCCTGGAACCGATCACCCTTAGTAGATCCCTATGCTTTGTCTGGGAGCAAGAGGTGATGAAAATTGAGGGGAAATTTCAAACAATAGCCCAAAGTTAGGTCATTTACTTAAAAAAAAAAAGGCCTGAAGTGGACTTTCTTTTAAATAAAAGCTTGTATTGGCCAAGTCAATCTCAAATAAGGGCCTAAGGTCGTCCATCAGCCAAACGTTGTTGCCTGACATTTCCGGGGATTAGAACATGGGCAATTTTGTCCAAAACTTATAATTGGTTTTAGAAACATTCCCAAATTGAATTTATTAGATCCTTCCTTTTCAAATTTTTCATGTTTTAATTTTGCCATGGGTGTACTAGTTTGGGGTTTGCAGTGACCTAAAAATTAATTTGAAATAAATTTATCACGTGTTTTTTAGGGTTTTTCGTTGTACTAATCCTAAAATTTTTTTAAGTCTGGCCATTCTATCGTCCTTTTATTTTCTTTGCTCTCATTTCAGGGAAAATTTGAACGAAAAAACAGCCTACCTTTTCCACGAACTTCTATTTTCTCCTAATTAGCATTGGAAAATATAATTTTGAAATCCCAGCTTTTAGGTCATTGTCGACTTTTAGAAAATGGTCATATTGACGAGTATCTCAAGAGCACTAGTGAAGACTACTGAAATAGAAATGATGCGTATGAAAAAGACCTTGAAAATTGAGCGCGAATATATTTCGACAAAGTCATGTGCTTCGAATAGAGATAATTGTGTTCTCAAAGCACAATTAAATATGATTTAACTAGTCCGTAAAGACACTTTTTAACAATTCCCTCTTAGGTAAAAAAATAAAATAAAGAGTTCTCAGAAATGTAATCCAGCTTTCAAACCTCGTTTTACTTCCATCTTGCTACATGCACGAAACATTGGGAAATTTCCAAATTAAGATTCATTTCTATTAAACCAAAAATAAAAGACAATGATGAAGCTTTATTCTATTAGGTGTGTATCGCGGTGAGAATCTTTTCTTAGCTTCAATCTTCCTCTTCATCTTAAAATGGTTTATTCTTAGCAACAGAAAAATTACCAAAAAAGTTATAAACCTATTGTAATTGTATCAATTTAGTCCTCCCCTTTTTTTCTCGATTCAATCCTAAACTTTTTTTTTTTAATCCAGCCAATTTTGGCCGAACGACGTTGGCGTGAACGCTAGCTAGCATCAGCCGTCCGACGACATAATATTTTACTATTTTATTTTTTTTGCATTTTTCTAATTTTACTTTTTCCTTTTTCTTTCTTTTTTTTTCCTTCAAAATATTAAAATATTATGTCGTCAGGTAGCTGGATAAACTGAAATGGCAAAATTGCAAAAGATTTAAAATTAAATTGGCAAAAAAAAATAAAATAAAAAATTAGAACTAAATTGTCACAATTGCAATAAATTTAGATGTTTTTTGGAAATTTTTCCTATTATCTACACATCCAAGGTTATCATCCTACATATTAAGACCACGTTGAAAACCACTCATAGTAAATTTTTAACCTTCATTGATGTCAAATCCATCGTCATTATGATAATTCCATTTCTAATTACGTACAATTCATATAAATTATTCTCTGTCTCTGCAGCACTCATTTTCGGACGCCATATATTGACATTTAACTATCTGATTTTTTCGTACCGGGAAGCCATGTTTACACTTTACAACTGTATCCGGTCAATTTCTTCATCCCTTTTTCCAAAAGATGTGTCCAACAACATGATCTAAAAACTTAAGCTACTGCTGCTTCTGTGGTTAACTTGTTCTGCTAAGATAGAGAGTGATGGGGTGGACATTGATTGGATAACCAATGACTTAAAGTTTTGCAACTAAAAATTGCATTAAACTTGGGCGTCTGAGTTGCTCTCATCGACCAACCACTAGGCCATTCAACATCAGCATGTGAAGAGTGGAAGAAAAGAACAAAGTGGAGTGAAGGGGGTTCTTTCATCTTTGCAACAACTCTCGACAAAGTCATTGATTAACACAAATTCTTTCAAAAAACAAAGGGAAATCTTATCTCCGCATGGTCTTGTCTTTTGCCAGATTCAATGCTTCGAATCCCTCCCTACTCAATACGGCACTACGACAACAGGAGTGATCCCGTGACTCCATGACCTAGATTTTGTAAATTTGGTATTATTAACCGTTAGGATGGGCGTGAGAAATGTGTTAGAGAAATTTCATATCGGAGAATTAATGTAATGTGAAACAATTAATATATCCTTGTTCGCCCAAAACCTATTGACTTAAGCTTTTAAGTGAAAATGGGTCCAATTGGATATGTTGAGTGGCTCAGACTTGGGCTCCTTCTTGACAATCACATTGGGGAATTGTTGTAGCGTTGAGCAATTAATACATCTCAATTAACCCATAACTCATTGATTTAACTTGGTCTAACTGGATATACTGGCCCTGCACTCATTGGCTTAAGCTTTTGAGTGAAGGTAAATATAACTGGATGTGTTAACGGGTTCGGATTTTGGCTCTCTAGGAGATCACCCCAAGCGAGGTGTTGGGCTTCTGCTGCATGCTTCCAACACTAACGAATATTTTCTAAGCACTTTTTAGCTATGTTTATGAAAACAAAAATCGACTTTAAAGGACTGAATTTTGTACATTACGAAGATAGTCGGTCCCATTGGAAGTTACAAGACCCTCATTATTTGTTGCTTAACGAGTGCTTCGAGGGCACTCTGTATCGGAACCCTTATAAATCATCTCAAAAATGCCCTAAAAATAGCCTTGTCGACGAGTGTAAATCATCTTTCTTTTCTCTCTATCTCTCTTTTATAAGATGAAAGAGGGAGATTTAACCCTCATCTTCAGCGAGTTGAGGTATAGGAATGCACATATCAACTAGGAGCATTACACAGCAAAAGATTAAGAAAAGAATCGCGGGTTTCGGTTGGTTCACCCTTTACCTACCTAAAATAAGTATTCCCATCGTACCAACAGTAATTATCGTGTTGTCTCTTACTTGTTGAGGCATCTTTACGAGGACACTAGACAAACCAATCTCACATTCACTAATCGCTATAGTACATAGCAGTTCATAACATCCAGTTAACTCATAACTTGTTAGCTCAACTTTTCGAATGAAAGCGATCCAAGTCAATAAAGTAAGAATGCGTTGCACTTTCTTAGTGATCGCCTGAAAATGCCGTATCGGGCTTACCTGCGTTTAGGCCGCGCGGTGGAGATGACATGTAAAGGGGCGTGCGGAAACATCAAAAGGTTGGGTGAAAATCGTTGTGATGGGTAGGGTTGCGCATTTGAAGCCAGAGTCAAGTTGCGCAGGTGGAAGAGATGGGTTGAAGCTTTGATGGGTGCAGGGCAACTACACCCCTAATCACTTGGGCTTCAAGCTTTCGGAACTCGCCATTACTGATGGCCTACCCACTTTCCTGCTGATATAATAACAACGATGATGATGATGACGACGATTATGATTGATGTGCTCAATAATTGAGAGAGAGAGAGAGAATGTTGCTGATTCGACTGTCTTTTCAACCATTTTGCACCAAACTCCCACCACTTCCGGTGATTGCATAGGATGTCCCGGACCGGCGACAACCTCAATCATGTAAAACTCCTGTAATAATCTGCTCCACAAGGCCACACTTTTTATGCTTTGAGTAAATACTGATGGTAAACGGACTTATTACTTCACAAACATTTGTATTCCAAAATCCCAGATCATTTGAAAATCAATTCAACGAGTAAGCTTTATATCTCCAGCACTGTTGTTTATGTTCTGGGATGGAGAATTCCCAAGAAAGTTCTGAATGCAATCGGTCATGGATGCTCGATGTAGAACTCGAGCTTCGCAAGAATTCACTCCGATCCCGACAGAACACCAAGCGAGATCGAGCAGAGTAGAACTCGAGCTTAACAATTAGCTCCTCGTCTCTTAGTTCAGCTTATAACTTCATAGCTAACTCAAAGCTAGATGACCGACCAATGTTTCACAGCTCGGGCATTCATATCCCGTCGAGAAAGACGAGCAGTTTTCATTTTGAACCTTCATAAGACTGTTTCTGCGAATTCTGTGCTTGTATCCTATTATATCATCATCCAACTGAGGGAACGGAAGAACGAGCAAAATAAGTAACAACCCGCCCTTACAAAAATTTACATCCCATAGACAAGACAGCTTTTTTTATACTTCTGTAAAATTTTCCTAACATGACAAGGTATCAAATCCTTCTTCTCGTCTCCATAGATCCAAACCGTATCCGTTTCCTACTTTCTTTGCAATAAGCTGTGTTATCTCCAAGCCTCGAAGTACTTGTTCGCAGGTGTGCTTTCAAGTTTCTTGGTCCCAGAATATATCCAAGAGAGAGAGTGCCTGCAATGAACAACTGCCATTAGAATTCAAGCTCGGACATTAAGTGAACTGCCTGCCTAGATGCATCAAACATTCGATCCCCAAATTCACATAATTATAGGCATGTATAAGATTTGCAAATTCCAGGTGCATGAAGATCATCATCTGTACAAATTCTGCATACAACCCATCAAAGAGAATGCGGGGTTCAATACCTCAGGCACATTCAGTTCTAGACGGAACTTGGGCCCGTCGTAGTGGTGAAGGATCGGGCGGAACGAGTCCTCCTCCAACGGGGCACAAACTTTCCTCGTGATCACTCGAACCTGCCCAGACAAAGAATCATTCCAGTAAGCCCCCTATCCATGTCCTAACCACCATACGACACTAGGATTTATAGCACCGGCTAGCGCTATCAAAGGCAATACCTGAGCCGGGAAGCGCGATTCGCCGGGGCACTTCTTGTCCTCCCAGGCCGCTGGGTCTATGTTAGCCCCTCCGAAACTAGCAGCCTGCACACATTGAATTCCCTCATAAGCAACCTCAGAATTCATTCAATCCAAACCAAAGATGCTTCTTTTCTAGAACCTGATCCTCATTTTGCTTGCTAATTAAGAGAAATGGTATGCTTACTAAGTGTGGTTTACAAAATCAATAATCAAAATGACGACCAACCTCAAAAATGCCATGGAGTTGGTGGGTGGAGTAGTTGTACAGAAACAGAGGAAGCCCTGGCGTTATCTGCCTCACTGAATCTCGGTACCGCGGAGGCAAGCCTGCCAAAACATCATAAGACAAGATTAAAAAAAGAACGTAAGACACTACAAAACATCAATAATCCAAACTCAAAACAATTGTTACAATTCGCGATTAACTAAATCACCAGTAAAGTTGACTGAAGAAGTTGCTGAACCATCTGATTGAGATTTACAGTGTCTTAAAGACGAGATTAATCTCATCAAAAAGTAAAATTTAGGACATACCAAAGAGCTGTCTCTGGAGATTCTCTTGCATGGTGTCATTGTTGCAGACGAAGATGTACCCGCCCACGGCTTCGTTCCTCGGAAGCGACTCCGACGGAGGGAGCGTCTTGAACCTCTTGTCGCTCTTGCCCTCTTTACCTTCGAAGCCGTTAGTGTTGTCGTTCCCGTTCTTCCTGTATCCGCCCCCGCTCTTCTTCCCCTGTTTGCCCCCGTGCTCGCCGCCATCGATCTTGGCCTTTCCTCCCTTCAGGTTCACGAAGTTGCCGATGAACGGATAGCCAAGCGGCTGCTCCCCGTAGATCGCCGCCTTGTTGTACCCGCCGTTGATGGGGACGTTGACCTGCGACCCTCCGACCTTCCACCCGTCGTCGAACCGGTTCAGATCGTTCAGATTCGCGCTCGCGCCGGACCCCCCAAGCTTCCACCCGAAGTTGAACCCGTTGAAGTCGCCCGAGACGACGTCGTCGGGCAGGCCGAGCAGTTCGTCGAGCGGGCTCGGGCTCTTGGCGACGGGGGTCGCCGCGTTCCAACCCTCGTTGACAGGATTTCTGAGGAGACTGTTGTTGGTGTTGGTGCCGATGTTGGCATCGCTGTTGTTGTTGTTGGTGCGGGTGGGGGTGGGGGCGGGGGCGACTTTGCCCCCGACTCGGGTGTCGAACCTGCGACGCTCCTCGGGGAGCCTGGAGGCGGCGAAGTCGTTGTTGCCCCAGATGGGGTCGTTGAGGGAGAGGTTGGCGAGGCGGAGCTGGTCGCTGAACTGCCAGAACGACTGCTGATTGCTCTCCATCTTCCGATGGGAACCCGACAGCGCTCTCGAGCGAAGAAGTCTCGACTGACGGTGCGTGAAGATTGTCGAAAAACAGAGTGAGCGAAGTGAGCGAGAGAGAGAAATGAGATGGTGGAAAAAGCAGAGCGTTCAGATTTATATAACGGTGTGGGGGAGAGGAAATTTCGAAGAAGGTGAAGAAAGAAGCAGAGGAGGAAGGATAAGGCTTGCGTGTCGAATTGTCAAAGATTTATGGAAAGTGATTTGGCGATTATTAACCGCGTTCAGATTACTTCCATTTCTTTTACCCCCAAATTTTCCTTCGGCGTTAAGGATAAGGAACATGATTGAATATCAACAGAGAATCGTATATATTTCGAGAATTTCTCTACTTTTTCCAGCGTTTTTTTTTTGTTTTTGTTTTTTATTTCAATATATATATTTCGAGAGGATTTTTTCCGACGGTTAGCATATGAGACTTACAATAACGAGCTCATTAAATTTAAATTTTTCGCAAAATAATTATGTTTCAATCCGAGCAATTCCGTAACGATTTAAAGGATTAATTCGTCTTTTCCTATTTACCAGGCTCAAGTCCGGACAAAGTCTCACTCACCAAGAATTCATGCGAGTAGGGAGGTAGGGGTGACTTGGGGGAATTTATGAAGCTGAGTGTGTCTCGCGGTCCCGGGTTTCCATCACGAGTGTCGGTTTCTAGAAGGTCTAGCAGTAGCAGTAGCACTAGCAGGTTCCACTCTTCTTTTCGAGAGTTCACATTTGGTCTGGTGTTCCCACTACTTTTTCGTTAAGGATAACGACGAAAATAATTTTAAAATTTTAATCCAATATGTAATGTAATTTTTGAATTTTTAATTTGATCAATATGATCTATGAACTTTAGCTCAATGTGTAATATGATTATTGAACTTTTGGACCGCAATGCAATATTGATTAAAGTTCGGGGATCATATTTTTGATCAAATTAAAATTTTATGGACTACATTACATATTGAATCAAAATGATTCAAAAATCATTCGTGTTATTTTGTATTTTCCTTCTATCATAAGATTCCCAACCCCACTTTTCTCTCTTCCTTCTCCACAATCTTTTTAAACAATATACACGTCATCTTGGTTGCATTGTCATTTTCTCCTCATTGATCTCTAACATACATACCTCAATTAACTTAAAAACTAGGGGTTAAAGTCTCGATCTTGACCGCACACCGCCCTACGGAGGCTCCGATGTAACATGTCTGCCTCACCTTAGCACACGACGCGCATTTGATGCGGTGTGGAAATTTTTTGTTCCCAAGGAAAATGTCAGTTGGACCACACGTGTGGGATGACGTCACGCGTCACGATTCCTTGCTTGGGGTTGACTACTGCTACGCGGCTCTCTCTCTCTCTCTCTCTCTCTACAGAGTCGAACCCGACGGAAGAAGGAATGGATCGCGGGCGATCAGAGGCCCTACACGTCGGGGCTTGATGAGACCTCGATTTCGATCGTCCAAAATTGGAACTCGAGATTGGTGGGGGAGCAATCAAGACGGAACCCTAGCCGCACACGTGTGCCCCGGGCCAAGAAAAAGCGACACATCCATTTTGGGCTCTCTCTAGATTCAAATTGATATTATGGCATTGATTTGAATAATTTGCTATGTGGAGTATGGAAAATTGCTATAAAAAAAAAACAAATTCTATATTTATGTCAATTTATTCTTTCTTTTTTTTTTTTGCATTTGTGCCAATTTATTACCATGCTGACTCGCCAAAGTTGGTCTGTACCGGAATAGGTGCATTCAAGATCTATCGAGATGCTGAAAAAGTTATGAAAATCCTTCCAACGCGTCGCCGCCGTCGGCACATACTAGGAAAAAGATTGTTTTGCGAAGCAATGTTGTGTCGTAAATGCACCCACCAGGAGGAAGAGATCTACCGTGAATCTTTTGAAATCCTCTGAAGGAGTGTCGGCACTCACAAGGCGATGCACCGAGAGGCGACGAATGCTGAAGTGGACCTTCGTTTTTGGATTAGCCCGCAATCAATGGCTTTTCTCCCCAAGACGTCGGTTGGTGGTGTCCCAGCAGGACATGGACTCTTACGGCCCGAGTCCAAAGTGGGCACCGTGTTCCTCGCAACGAGGAGTGCTCCGATGTAAACGAGTCGCGATCGCGAAGATCCGGTTCTCGACAAACGATCGTGGGTGGGTGGAAGTGAAGATCCTAACAGGTCATGGACGGTTGGAGAAGTTGCGGTTCGATTTGGCTTCTTCTTCCTCCTGCGTTGAGAGCTCGGAGGCACTGTGCCGCCTGTGATCTCGCAAGTGACTCGAGAAAGTCTCCCGAGGCTCGTGAGACGAGACCCTTCTGCATCAGTTCAACAGTGGACCCATGTGACGATCGGATTCGTGAATCTGTCTCTAGACGCCTCTCCACGGCATGAACATCTCGTGAACCCAAAAAAAAAAAAAAAAGATGTTGGAAGTGGCCCGTGCTTTACGAGTCGAAGAAAAAGACAGTCCGAGGAATAATTAGTGTGGACGATCAGCGTTACTTCTGTCCATACTTATAGCTTCATTAGTGAAATCAAGGGGGATAGGCTCGTTCCATAGGTTCTTGAGAGTGGAACTCGCCGACGCGGCGACGCCGATCGACGCCTATGAAGATATAACTTTCCGAGGAACACTTGCCCTCCTGGCCTCCTTCGTCGATAGTTGTTGAGTTACCATGGAAAGGGAAAAGGAGATTGCTATGGTGAAATGGGACTAATCGGGCCTTCTAAGAGCTCGTATGACAACCATTCCGATCCGAAAAATTGATTCTGATTAAAATGACTTTTTCTGATTCTGCTCCCGGAATAAGTTTTAAAAAATCAAAACGCGCTTGGTAATCGTATAAAATTTATGTTCCTAAAACATAAACGCGTTTGGTAATCGCACATAATTTCTGTTCCCGAGAACAATTGCTCTTCTCAATTTTTGTCATTTAAGTCAAATAATTATGTAGTTACTTTGTGAAATTTCATCCTACATTTCGAATTAACCGAAAATTAATTCATATCGATTCTCTTATATAACATATTGCATATTGAAATATGAAAATAAATATTAAGAATCATCACAAGTCATATTTTCCATATATTGTGGGGTTTCATCCAACTCTTTTAAGCGAGCGGACAATCGATACGAGCGACACTCCCGTTTTTGCAATGAAAATGCACCGCACTGCGCTGCGCTACATTGGTGTGCATTTTTTGTTCTAGGCAATCAAATCTCAATCTTAATTCATCCAAAACTTAAGAACGAAAGCTTGCTAAGTATTCAAGCTGTTTTTTTTTTTTTTTTTTTTGTCTTTTTCCAAAATTTTCTAAAACTAGACTGCATCTAAAGTACATAAACTTATGAAAATCACAATCAATAAAATCAAGTACACAATCAAGGAATCATGGCATTGATAAATCGCATCATAAAACCTTAACAAAACCCCGAGGGCTTAAAGAAATGCGGTTCGAGTTTAATTTTAAAGGAGTTTATGATTTTCCTAAAAAAAATATAAAATCTAGGAAATCTAAGCCCAAATGTATGAAAATTCAGTCAATCTAGGCTAATCTAAGCTTCTTCTATTTTTATGGATTTTTCTGAATTTTTTTTTTTTTGGAATATTTCCAATTTTTTCAAATTTTTTTATTTTTATTTTAATTTTATTATCATGTATATTTTTCTTTGAAAATGAGACCTCATTCCGTTTTAGGTCAAGGGAGCTAAAAGGAAAAAGTGAGAGATGTTGGACTTCATTCTATTTTGTGATTCTCAAAAGTGATTCTTTTTTCCCGAACCAACTTTTTTTTTGTCCTTGTTTTTGCTCCAAAACTGTTTGTAGAAATAGAATCATAGTCGGAATCGGTTATGTTACCAAACGGAATTCCCATCTTTTTTTTTTTCCTGGGAATAGAATCAGAGAACCGGAATGGTTACCATACAGGTCCTTAGAGAACTAGACAGTGAAGTGGTTGAAAAGAGTCAATGGAGAAACATTTGAAGGGGGGAAAAAGGTTATGATTTCACCAATAATAGAAGCATCATGGTACCTGTAAACCGATAATTCATCGAGTTGTAATTGGAGGGAAGAGGCTTTTAAGCTCTCATTGCCCGTTGCCCGGACAAATGGGCCGAATTCAAATCATGGGCCTTGCCCTATAGGTTCCATATTCAGGAGAGCCCATGTCCTTCTCACAAGCCTCTTTCTCGCTACCCACTACTGGCCCACCTGAACTCATCTTCAGTTCTCTTTGGCCCATGTCATACGTTTTTCCTATTAATTCCCTTTCTAATAACACTATTTCACGTGGACAAAAACATAAGTAACCAAAGAAAGTGAGAAAACAAAACACAGAGATTATGAAACGACTCCATACACGCACGAAATCCTATTTTTGAGGTGTTCAGATGCCGCAGCAATTCACTCGATGTTCTACGTTCTTATCGGTTGGATCGAGCTGGGTTCAACACATCGAATGCCACGGGCATGTCATTAGGGACCTACGTTCGGACCCCAAAAGGAGATTTGTAGTCCATTGACCGTGGACGGTCAAGGGAGGGTTCCGATTTCTAGTAGCATGCATAATCATTTTTTAGACTTTTGGGTTTATCAAGACCAAACCCTACTTTTGTAGGGCCATCCACCCAAAAACATCATTAGCTTCGGCAAACATTCTTCGCTTATGGCGTTGCCCCATAGGATCGAAGGTGGACGAGGGAATGGTCAAGATTACCACTTGATAATGGTCAAGATTACCACTTGATAATGACCCAGTTTTGCGTTCTTTTTAAATCCAAATTTAATCTATCCACGAGCGAAAGTGCCACATACTTCGTTGAATCCCCAATTCTTTTTTTGCCTTGAGATCCCAAAAGAGAGTTTCGGTTGGACATCAACCTCAAACTTCATCATAAAACGATGGCGATTCCACGATTTAAAAGCTCGAAGATAAGAGTACCAAAAGGCGTGCGCAATGATGATTTGGGAGTTGATTAATTAAGATAAGATAGGGTAAAAACTTAATGGTCTTGGTACAACAAGATAACGCTATTAGCAGACCTACCAAAACGGACTTTCCCTATCTACTGGCACTGCCCGATTCGCTAATGAATGATTAAGCAAATATAATTAAGTTTAAGCAACACCTCATCGATTCGTCATGCTTATGTCACTAACTCGTAATGAACTTTGCATAAAATTTTTAATGTGGTAAATTCGTGGTGGAGTCAAAGCAGAGGGAAGTAAGATCATTGTTCTTGTTGACGCTTTAGATGGAAGTAAGAGACCCCGGAGAATGGAAATAGTCAAGTCCTTAAAGGATGGTACGGTGAATAATTTTTGCTCGACTATGGAGTCTGCCCCTAGTAATGAAAATCAAGAAAATCAGAATATTGACCGGTAAGGAATTTTCTTCATGGGCCTCGTATTCTTTCCAAATTATGAAGATAGCCCAATTATATCTTTCGGAAATTTGTTTCGTATGTCGATTTGACCCCTAGAGTTATATTTTTACATCACTTGCCCCTACCTACATTTCCACATTGCAGAATTGTATTGGGACATGAACACCTTGAATTAAGCTTACTAGACCAAATATAGGAAAACTAAGTAGTGATCCTCGAGTACTAAAGATGCGCTCTCATTTGTTTCTTCGGCCTCAAATTCATACAACCGGGCACGCACGCTAAACACGGGGTCTATTTATTCGAGCGATTATCAACGTTTTAAGACAGGAATATCGTCTTACATCAATGAAGATTGGTCAAGTACTCGAAAAGCTCAAGTGCCCATAATTTGTTTAAGATTAAAATTTTGCGATTACAACATTGTTTGAGTGCCTCCTTGGGGAAAATGCACGATTAGGCCCGCCCACTTAATCGTGCAAGCAGCAACTAATCTCAAGATCAGTGGCTCTCATTTCTGGAAAAACCGGAAAATCAGTAGGCAAGCAACACCTAACAACCTTGGACAATCATATATATTTTTTTATTTTTAAGTGATTGATTTAAATAATCCTTTTTTATAAAAGAAATTAAATTCGTACGTGAATATGTAGGACCATCGCAAGTGCATGCTTATTCCATTGGAAAAACATTGAGCAAATCTGTCCTTGAGATTCTGCCCACCCGCCCAAAAAAAAAAAAAAAATGGTCCTTTAAGATGTTTGCAATTTAAAGATAGATTGTGACATGCTGTTATTTAATTAAGCAAGTTGTTCTTCGTAATTGAGCAATTTGTCGTTAATTACATGTTATCCATGACTAATGAAACCTTGGGTGACGCGTAAAAGAATGAAAATGATGCCACTTCTTGAGATTGCATTTTCAACCTAAGCATCCGATAATTTTTAAACTTGGTATTAGTATCGATGCTTATCCTCAGATGCTGGAGCGGCTGCCTTCGTTGACTCCCCACAAAGGAATCGGAGTCTCCGGATTTAAATTGCAAAAACGGAAAGATTTGTACAAATTAGACCTTGCTAACTAGCGTACCTCTCGTATATATGCAACCAATGAACTTATGTGGCTGATGTCTGCAGTTGAATTTGTGCTGCACGAAGAACATAACTAATAATTAACAATGAATCACAATATGTTAGAATTAAATTTTTAGGACGAGTGGAAAGCGAAATTTAGATAAGTTTTGGTAAGCGAAAATGGGCAATATAATTTTCAAACTAACATCGACATATTATCTTCAGCTCAATTATTATAAGGAATTCCTAATGTGTCTTCCCAGGCATTGCATAACAAATTTAACAATCCTTTAATTAGGAAAAAATCCAATTAAGGACCCAAAGTGCCCTCATTTTCTCAAATAAGAGATTGAAACGGTCTTTATTTCAAATAGGGGCTTGAAGTGCCATCCTTATTTCAAGTAAGAGCCTACAGTGGTTATGCTTATTTCAAATAAGAGCTTGATCTCGCTGGCCAAGCTAAATATTCCAACCAATGAAGGGCATATTTGTCAAAATACAAATTTAGTTCGATTTTTAGTTAAATTAAATTAAAAAATTAAATTTAAAATTAAGATTAAAAAAAAAAAACCAAAACAAAAAAAGAGGAAACACATGCGGGAGAGGGATATGATTGCCATCGGCGTCCCAGCCCTCTTCAAGGTGCCGGCAACCTCGACGGCAACTCTCGTCGTCCCACCGGGGGTGAGGTAGCATCCACAAGCGGGAGGCAGCCCCTCCCTCCTATATTTATTTTTATTTTTTTATTTTTTAGAAAATAGAAAGAGGAATAACTAAAGAAAAAAAATTATAAAAAAACGTAAATGATGAAAAAGCTCTTGATCAACTGGTGGGAGGTCCTTTTTTCAGACCGATATGATCATTTAGGGTTTTTATTTAAAATAAGATTCACTTCAAACCCTTATTTAAGACAATAAGGGCACTTGGGATGCTTATTTGAAACAAAATCCATTTTGGGTCCTTATATTTGAGAGAATGAGATCACTTTGTGCCCTTATTTAGATTTTTTTTTTTTTCCCTTTAATTATGAGAACAGCCCTTTTCTGTTGGGATTGTAATACATTTGTCCCTGAGCATTAGGGACAGACAGAAACAGTAGTCCTAGAAAGCGTCCACAGGAAAAGAGTATGGAATATGTGGTTTTAAGATTCTACTTCTAAACGCGCATGTTGGGCGGCTCAAAGGTTGAGGTCGACCTTCCGTTGAACGGGGGGAGACTTTGCCCAAACAAAAAGCGACGACCAACGGTCAGACGACCCCATTTGACCCAAACAAAAGAAGAAGAAAGGCTCCGATAGAAGTCCCCAGCGTAAAAACAGGTGTTGACGAAAGTTTATCTCATTCATAACGTGCGATCTGTACTTCCCGCGATGCTTAAATGAGCGTAAAATTACTCAAAAAGTATTTTAATTTTATCAATCGAGTCTTAAATTATTTAACATTTTATCAATTAAATCCATTAAGTTAATTTTGATTGGAAATCAATAACATGGATGTTGGTCATCCTACATGACACGATCGATATTGACGTGAATAATTTCTAATATTTATTATTATTATTATTTATTAATTTTTCCGTTTTTATTTTTTCCTTTTTTTTCTTTATTATGTTTCTACTTAAAGTGGCCGGCAAGGGTGGTAGCCCTCGCTTAGATATGAGCAAGGTTGCCTCGCCCATGGCCACAGTGGCCTCCTCCAAAGCTTGTCAAGAGCCATGACTCCCACCGGCCACAGTAAGGAAAAAGAAAACGAAGAAAAGAAGAAAAAATAAAAACGGAAGTTTGTTTGCGTGAATAAATTCTTGCCGCTAATATCGTATATCGTCCGTCGGATTTGCATATCGTCCGTCGGATTTTAATATCGTATGCTCTCGACATAGAGCATGGTTGTGGTGTTTGAATGACCAAAGAGAGATATCGATAACTCGTCAAATGCACGTGACGCGGATCCAAACATGTACACAGGGATAAAAGATCTCTATCCATCGAGAGTCGTCGTAACTCATTGAAATGGAGAGGATATAAGGATCAAGGTGCACGCATTCAGTGGTCACTTAAGTCAACGGCTACTGACAAAAAACAAAGAAATTAAGAGCCGTCCGTTGACCATCTTGCTGAGCATTTTGAGCTGAGCCCAAGGAAGACGTTGACGAGATCTTTCTCCATTGTCCCTTAGAGGTTAAAATAGAAGTTTAGTTTAGTCTTTATGTGCACCTAGGTTGTTTGCTCATGTAATTCAAGCACCCTTCCAATTCAAGTTTGAGTGAACCATAGTAGCTCTAAGTATTTATGTAAGAGATGTTGACTGTTTGTAAATTTACCATTTCGCCCTCGCCATGTTAACTGCAAAGTCCCCAGTTGGCCTAGTTCTCGGCCCCTCTCTTTTCTCTCTCGATCTTACATCAATCCACGACCTTTAATCATCCGAATCATACGTATCACATCTATTGATTTTAGATTTGTCTTATAATGACGAACTTGCATTGCCAGTTAGTGAAGGTCGACAATCCGTCGAAGCTTCCGCGATAAGGCTACATCGTGATTTTGGAATCAAGTAAGCTTCAATCGTGCTCTCCATCTGCATTTGTTGCTTATCAATATCCTAGATCTAGTTGCATCGTTGGGATTTTATTCATTATGCTAACAATCTATCCGTTGAAGTTTGGTTGCAAAAAGTTGCCTTTTTTAATCCCACATAGGACGAAAAGAAGAGTGCACGTATCTTTATTAGTTAAAAAGCTACTATGGCCTCACTATACCGGCGTGTGATTGCGCGATTATTAGACGCGCTTAGCACTTTGCATGCTTGTGTGCAGTGGACGGAAATAAACCTTAACAATTTTTTAAAAATTTATTTCGAAATCAATTATTTTATAATTATATTCCATTATTTTTTTAATTGTGACTATTTGGACATAAACGATTGCGTCCGAACGGCGGTTATCACACACGAACGGTTGTGTCCGAATGGTTGTTATTACACACGAACGATCATGTCCGAATTGCAAGTTTTCGGAGATGAATAGACACGATGTTTCGGAGATGAATAGGTGCATTTGTATATGAACAGTTTGGATACCAAGATGTGTGTTCTATAAATATTATATAATGGACAATTCTGTTCAATTTCAGTTAGTTACTTTCATTTTTTTTTCTTTTTTCCTTTTAAAAGAGAGATATCCATATTTCAATTGTTTCGCAGAGAGTTTTAGCAAATTTACTGGAATTGCTATCCAGTATTCTCGTCCCGACTTTGATGTATCATGAAGGGAATTTGCCAGAAACCTATAGTAATTTCGTGGGGCAAATTGATCTTGAAATAGAGTGATTACACGCATCAAAGTCCGACTATATTGTTCATCCACTTACTCCAGTTATTTTCCAACACAATCATCAATTAAAATCCCCGGTAAAATCTCACAAGAAAAATCTACGAGCCCGAAAGGCTAAACCCCGCTTAAAAGCTCAAGAACTAAGTTGAAGAACATGTGAACTCGCGCAATCTAAATGCCGAGGCCATCGCTTGATTGGGTTGTGCGAAAATAGTACTTGCGTCTTCCAGGATCTGATCTAGAACTACTCAAGGGTGGGGCCGGTTCCCTTATAAGTTATGACCAGCTAAGTCTAACCGGTTCTTAAGTTGAATTAGGATCGTCATCGACCCATAAAAGAGCACACTTGAGCTCAAGCGTGGCGTTAACTTGTCCAAAGATTCGGAGAGAAGCGAGGAAAATGTACCCTTAAATGTCAAATGATTCAAACCATAAGATGCGTAATATATTTTTAGACAGAGACAAAATCACAGAATTAACCAAAAAGAAAGAAAGAAAAGCGAGGAAAGTGATATCTTAATACCAAAAGGGTAAATGTTGGTTCTTTATTTCTAGATATCGGAAAAAACACAAAAAATCTGTACTTCAAATTATAGCTCGGCAAAATAAAGACATTACAAGATGGTACGTGGACGCATTAACTACTCCGGCAACCGTCACATGCCAATTTAATGCCGTATGGACAATCACCTATTGTTGAACATCGAAAAAGAGAATATTCCCTTTATTTCACGAAGAATCAACAATTTGATTACAAAAATTGTGATTTCGATTGTTTCCACATTTAGAAAAACGAGTCAAAAAATGAGAGTATCTTTATTAATGAGGACCATCTATGGCTATAGAACTTCTATTGGGTAGGAGAATATTTTTCGTGAACTTGTTTTCCGAAACGACATGACTAAAAGGCAGTACGACAAGTTGGAGGGACCGGAAAGTTTAGTCTAGTGACCTTGCTAAAAGGAGGCCTACTTAAGCGATGACGAAATAAGTAGAGTACCATTAGCTTGTTGAGTACTACTTCAGCCAAATAGCTTTTAGGCCCTTAGCTTCATAATTTTCTTTGATCATGTCGCAACAATTTTCATCCCCTTTGGTTGGCTAAAACTACCTTTGTTCATTCTCATCCAAGTTGGTTGATAATTTTAGCCCTAAAGTAGATTTGCTTTAGGGTTTTGAGCATCCAATTAGAGAGTGGTAACATGGAGACTTTGTGATAATTGCTCCCCGAGTTATGAAGCTTGACCAATCTTGAGATATTCTAATTAATAATTTTTTTCTTTTTGGTTTGATAAGCATCGCGAGGTGGGAATTGTGGAACTTTTAATCGGTTTTAACAAAAATTAAATGTTGATCGCAACCTCGCAAATCTTTTGGCTTGGGAGACCCCGCCCTTAATGTGATCTTGGCCAAGGTAAATGCTCGACGAATGTTGCTTTCTCTAATCCTCGTGACTTTTTGAAGACTTGTGGGGCAAAAATTAGAGCCAAGTTCATTTGTAATTGTGCTTTGACTCCGTCATCATTCCTTTCTGATGTGAAATTAAGGATCGTCGAGCGATTTCGGGCAATGATTCAATTGATCTATTCGATCAAATTAGCTGAGAAATCATTTCTTTTTGCTATGTCCTATCTTATTTACTATTGTAAATGACACAAACCTTTGATTGAGATGGTAAATCCACTCTCAATTAGGAAGTACAAACGATGGGCCCTATAAAACTCGTAAAAATCAAATTTGAGTATGTTTTTTTTCCCCCTACTATAGGACAAGACATTTTGTGGTGGCCAGCGATTCCACATAAACATGTTATGTGTCCGATTGGCTATTTCCACGAAGGACAATTCGATTTATATGCTTTTCGACCCTTTTAATTATACGAAGACAAAGGGGGTATGAAATTAGGGGTCCAGTTGAACTCTTAAGATTTTTGGACTTTGGACAAAGAAGTCCACATCAGCACAAGCACCCAAAAACGAAGCCTCTGACGTGGACGATCCGACGGGGGATTGAGAGCCTCAAATTCAGGTCAAAAGGAGAGTCAAACTTGTTCTCTCCCCAAGGAGGAGGAGGGGACCAAAATGCCACTTCCAAACCCTAAAATTTGTACGCCCACCTCTCCCTTTCATTGATCCATTCTTGGACATGCTTTACAAGGAAGAAACGAACTCAAAAGCCCACCCACATAAAAACAACAAAAAATTAGAAGAGAGAAAGAGATTAAACATAGTATAATGTCACCATGATTGTCTTCACATGGATTCCAACACAAAAGGGTTGAAGAACATTTAAAATTTTGGAGGGTGGGAGGGGGGGATTAGCTTTGAGCCTCAAATAATGGAAACCCTAATGGCAATTAGTTTAGTGGTTTTTTTTTTGTAGGCTATACCCCAACAGAGTAATGGGTTTAGGGAGAAAGATGCTGAAAATGGCTTTGACTTGGGTAGAAATTTGAGGGGAAAGGGGGGAATGTTTTCAGCTGCAAATTCTGGGGGGGCTTTTGTTTAGTTTTGGGGAAGAGAGTAATTAGGGCAAAAGCCAAGGAACACCATCCAAATTGGTCTCCACATGGGGAAGTGCACTCATTTTGTCATGAGTTCTCCCAATCATAGAGTGCACACTTGCACACACGCTCCCACTTTAACCCCCCCTCGCTTTTGTTTTTTCCATGGGTTTACGACTTGCCTTTTGGAATGGTCCTCCCACCTCTTTTCTTCTCTTGGTTACTATTACAATCAAACTTTTTTTTTTTTTTGGGTATCTTTTTAGAGCATTGGTGGCTTGATTTATGGTAAGATGTTGACGGATTAATCAAACTATAAAAATTCGGTGAGAGGACGATAAAATTCGTTATCGCTGTCATAGGCATAGTTACGATGTCGAGATCTTAAAATTCTTTCCATATATTCGATGTTTCCATTACAAGATGCCCAACTTATTGAACACTGGTAATGGTAATTGTTCTTTTTCAAATGTCAATCAATCAAATAACCTATTCAACTTTCTTTTTGCTTTTTATGGTAAACGTTATCTTGGGGTAACTAATTTGTTCTTTCTCATTGACTAGTCGTTGGATAGAATAGATTATTGAGAATTTAATTGGATCGTTACATAACCTTTCTCATTCTATTATATCTTTGATACTTATTCCTTTTTTTTTTCTCTTTTGGGCTATCTCTGGTCCTGCCCTTTGAAAATTGTGTCATCGCATATCCACTCGATGTCATGGATCAACCTCGTATTGGCATTACGTTACTTATATATACTAGCAAATGCGCACTCGAGCTCCATGTATGCACTATGTGCAAGCGTGCGGGTAGTTAACACTTAGCACGTAGTGGCAGCAACTATCCTAAGGGACCTAACAAGACATCATGGGTAGTTGTCATCTCCTTAATTATTAATAGAGAAGGGGAACATAATTTGTGCGTGGCTATCATCTTTTGAATTAGTGGATGATTGGTACGCATTTCTCCAACCGCTTTGATCTTTTTGACGGGTGATTAATGGGTTGGTTTATAATAATAGGTCTCAACGAAAGAATTAAGGATGGAAAAATCAAGGACATCTTTTGTAATTAAGCAAAACCACCTTATTAGAAATTGTTAATGGAAATAAGCTGTTGATAGAATGTACAACAATAAGAAATTATCAGAAAAATGTTTGTAAAAAGAGAAAAGACGTTTCAAATTTTGAAATCTTCTAAGAAGATTGTTGTCGGATAAAAAAAATTCAAATTCTAAGATCGAACCGCGTGAGAAGTAAAAGAGAATTAGCAATTAACACATTTATTCAAAAATAGGAAAAATGCAGAATAAATAATTAAGGATTTGGAAAAAAAGAAGAAGGACAAATTAAGTGAGATCTCTTAAAAGTAGAAGGTCCTCTTTGTTTCAGACAATAATATTGATGTAGGTCATATATACTTTTCATGCATCATTATGTCAAACTGGATTGTGATATATGCTTGTGAGCTCCTCTCGGCTACAATCACCATAAAGAAGGATTCAAAAATCGTAGACCTACTATACAGCGGCCAATTTAGTCCTAAACATTTTAATTTGGTCAATTGAGTTCTAAATCTTATGAAAATTTTTCAATATAGTCCTTATGGCCAATTTTTTGCTGGAAATTGCTAATGTAAACAACTTTTGTAAAATTTTTAAAATATTTTGTAATTTTTTTGTTTTATTCTATTCCTTTTCTTTTTCCATTGTGGATTGACGAAAATTGTAAGATTGTCCATGTCAACGTCGGCCTTGCTGCGTAGGGTGTCAACGGTTTTCTACCAAAATTTTGCCGGAAGGATTACATTGTAACATCGTCAAAACGTTTAGGACTAAATTAAGGGGCGAGTAGTTTCCAATCCGATCCGGTTCTCAATTTTTAGGACCGTGAACTGGACCGATAGACTCGAGAAGAGAACCTGACCGGACCAGACACAGGTGATCTAATGGAACCGGTTAAAACATCATCTTCTGGGAATATGACTCTCAACTCTTTAGCCATACTTCACTACACAGCATCTTTCGTACCTTACGTAGGACTTGAGTCTCTCAATTACATATAATTTCAGAACAAAATGGTTGAGACATACAATGCATAAGATTTGGCTATACTGATAAACTACCGCAATGCATTAACTCCACCAAACCAATTAGGCAGCCAACCCATTCATGACAAGAAAAAAGGAGATGGTCAGTGAACGTAAATGAATGTTTAAACAACAAGGGACTGTTGGAATTGGGAACATGCAATATTACATTTAGGGTTACTTTAAAAAAGTAAAAATAAAAACAATCGGTCCGGTCTTATAACCCTGGAACCGAAAACCAGATCACCCGGCCACCAATTCCAATATTAAAACCATGAGCCGGAAACCACCACCCTTTAGAACCGGGAACCGGACCACTAGTCCGAGTAGTACCCAGTACGATTAGTCCGATTTGTTCACCTCTAGACTAAATTGATCAAATTGAAAAATTTTGGACTAGATTGGCCCCCGTACAATAGGTTTAGTACTTTTCAGAAAATCCTCTCAGCATTGGCATCCGCTTGTTTAGCGAAAATGAGTTATTTAAAAAATATATTTTAATAAATGATCACTCATATCGCTTACAAAAATAAGTGAACAATAGATACTTTCATTGTCTTAGCGAATTGTAGACACAATTTGTTGTTGGTAATGAATTTTTATTTCGTTGACAAATTATTTCAAGCAATGCAAGTGATCGATTATAGAAAAATATTTTTCGAAGCGCTCGTCCGTGAATCAAATGGAGCCTTAGGGGAAAAGAGTATTCTGACGTGGACACGAACGGTTTGAATATTTGCACAATCTAATGTAATATTCATGCCACGATGATTATCTGAATTCCAAGTCCATCAACCGTTCGAACCTCGATATCTAATCACCTCTTTTATAGAGAGAGTTAATGCTTGTTAGGTATTTTGATTTGACATTGCTTTACAAGCCCCCAAAGGAACGTGAATATCTAACGTACATAACTATCGCCACACGTGCGCACGCGAACTGTCACACACGTGTAATTGTCCAAAATTGCAGCATCTTTCTTGAAATGTAAAAGAAACGACGTCGGCTTCTTTGCACCGAACGGCGACGCCAGGGAGAGACAATTCTGTGTGGCACGGGGGCGAGAGCGAGAGCGAGAGAGATTGGATCGTGGCCGTTCAAATTGAAGGGTTGGTGGGGGGACTATTGAGGCATTGTCTCTTGGTGGGTGAGGTCAGGCCGGGCTGGGAGGGCGGAAACCGGTCAGGGTCAGCCACTTCCCTTCAGTTTAAATAAACAAATAAAAAAAGAAAATGGTCTTTTCGTATGCCAACCGGCCAAAAAACTGCCACCGTGTAAAACAATGCCCTCCTCAAATTAACCGAATCAAAAGACAATAAAAGATGATTATGACGAGGTTTTAAATGTTCTCCTCCGCCGCTTCCAAAATTAGCCGGGACTTTAATGCTACCTCGTGCGTTACGTCAACAGTTGAGGATGTTTAGGTCCACTGATTAGTTTATTAGGACGGACACGAAAAATCTAGACATCATTCTCATGGTACGAGAGTCGAGTTCTGCCCCCGACTTATTTCACGCGCGAGGGGTCAAGACCCGCGTGCGCGCACTTCGTGATTTCTGTTCCTTCCTGTATCGACGAATAGTGAAGGTGCATTTCATCATCCTCCTCGATCAACTTGCTCTGTTTTGCATTGACCGCGTAACTAAGTGAAGCTTCGCATGTACATTCTCTGTCCATGCTCTTTTCCAATCTAAAGATTTCTCTATCGCTCACGTCATAACTTGTTCGGGATAAGATGAAGCTGTCTCGCCTCCTCTCTAAATTATTATTATTTTTCTTTCTTTGTCAATGCAGAGTCCTCACTTTCTATTAACCAAACAAAACCCGAAAGCAAAGCAAAAGTGAGAAACAAGGAATCGTTGAATAACCGTCTCCCACCAGAACCTCTCATCCAATTTCAGATCATGCGCAGTGGCAATTGTAGTACCGACTCTTGAGAGGAGGCAAAGGCCAAAATGCTGCTAAAAAAACTAGAAAGCACGGTTCACCTATCGTTAGCAAAAGGGACACGTGTCGGCCCATAAAGCTGTGCTTAACAAATTTATCAATTTGTCCTAATTATGCACCAGGGACATACGAACCCTCACTAATCCAAACCCTGATTGGTTTGTCCTTTTGTTCCCCCTCTCCCTATTTCCCCCTCCTCTCGTTAAAAAGCACTCCAAAGGGTTTTTTTAGTACCTAAGTTTGAGAGAAAGATGCTCATCCACACCCCCCCACTAGAACCCAAAAAAAAAAATTAAATTAAATTATTAAGTGGAAAGCCATGGTTGACGGGGACTCAACAGAGATGGGTCATGCTTACCTAGTTTTCTTTACAAATGTGATGCCCCGTCATTTATGGACAAAAAATTCACATTAGGTGACCAAAAGTCGGTCCTTAATTTACTTACAATTGATGTCGTCATGATCGGTTCTAGGTTGAGTACGGCTCTGATTCGACGTAACCATGCCTTTTTCTGAACATGAAGAATCACCATTTAACGACGCTCGTGTCCATCGACGCATATGCCGGCGTTGATAAGATCGGGATGCGGATTACCAATTGAGAGAATTTCCATCGCGAATTCGGAGCGTTATTCTATGATTACCACATAAACTATTATATCGGAATGGAATGAGAATACGATATAATCGTCGGTCGATGGAGAACAAAAGCATCGGCTCATGGGTAAGCAAGCATCTTGGACATTCCTCATTGGGGACGCCGGGATTGCTATACAATGTCGTAAAGGTACAAAGCTAGAGCACAAACCGTAGGGTTAATCAATTCGTTTTTCATTAAATTAACCGACTAATTTAGGTAAAAGTTAGGTTCTTAAACAAATGGCGACCGCCTTTATGCTGTCTTCCAGGAACGAGGAAGGAAAAGGAGGAAAAAAAAGGCTTCGTCCTTCGCCAGACCTGTTCGCTTTTCACTGGTTTCTACAACTCATCACCGCAATAATGTCTGACGAGAATAAGGAAATAATTTCGTCTGGGGGGGCTCAGCCAATCTGCCAGGGTGTGTGCAGTCCTTAGCCGACCTTATAACGTGCATTTACAAAACCACGACCGTACTGTTGGGGTTGGACGAGATGGGTGATTTGATCATCGATATGATGCCTTAAATAAGCCGAGAAAGTTGTCCGAGAAAGTCTCGAAGTCGTTAGATGACGGTGAATGCAATCATATAAACTTTGCGACTTCGCCAAATTTGGTGTTAAATATTTTAACCATTTGTTAATATAATCCTTCCAATAATTTTGGCGAAAAATGTCGTTGTGACACCGGCCATCATATGTGGTACAACCGACATGTAAGTGATTTCCGATCAAAATTAGTCAAAATAAGTATATTGGCAAATTGTAAAAAAAAGTTAGAATTAAATTGATAAAATTAAAATAAGCTTGGACATGTCAACTGTTCCATCGGACCAGAATCTTTGATTAGGTTAGTGCTTTTCCTTAATACATTTCTACATGAGTACAATCTTTGGCTAGTGGGCTCTCTCTCTCTCTCTCTCTCTCTCTCTCTCTCTCTCATATCTTCCTAATTGTGTAAGTATTTTTCTCACTAAACTTATCTATTAAAGTCAATAATGGAAATTGAGTTAATATCACTAAAATTTCCAAACTGGTACGCACGTGCCGCATTTACCCCAAACTAAATTTTATCACGGAAAATCCTAAATCATCATATCTATATCATATTTACCCCAAACTTTTTGTATGGACAAAAATTTCGTACAAAAACTCTCAAGTATGTCGAAAGCTAATGATTTGAGTTTGAGATAAGAGAAGTGAGGCTAACAGGTAAGAAGTGTCCAGAGGTTTTTTATAATTGAATTAATCAGCAGCAGGAAAAAATGGCTTAATCACATGTTAATAAGGTTGGACTTTGGAACAAGATACTTAACAGATATTGATGTGATAAGAAACATTTTAACTAGGCTGATTTTTTAGATTTTTTGTCACACAAAAATAAGTTTGGGACAAATGTGCCGCCGGTATAGTGGTTTCAAATTTTTTGTGACATCAAATTAGTTTGGGGCATGTGGCACGAGTACATCAGTTTGAAATTTTTCATGACAAGAAAATCGGTTTGGGATAACTGTGAAATGGGAATACCACTTTGTGATTTTTGTGATATCAGCCCTTGGAATTGTTATAAAGGCTAGCTAACATTAATGGTGTAGTGTTTTAGTTTGTGAAAAATAAATTGTTGTAAAGCAAATGAAATCCATGAAAAAATGTTAGACATCCCGAATACAATTTTGCGATCATTTCATATTGGATTCGAGCTAGAATATGGTTGGATAGTCCGTGCAGGCAACATTAATAAGGGATTCATACGACTTCTTGCGTATTAATCGATTCAAGATGGTGGCTTGCCAAACAAGGTATGTGAATTCGATTCAAATTTGGGTATTCTAAATTCTATATACGGGTATTAGGTTATTGATTTTCAAACAGAAAGGTATATACATTTCTATTTTACTCAGCATTATGCACCCTTTGTAACTTAATGTAGTTCTTTATTCAGATTTAATATGTAATTATGACTATCGGATGACTATCTAATTTGAACCATTGACCATAATTCATTGTGAATGTCATCAAGTCAAGAACTCAACGACTGTGGGATGATTTTCATTTGTAATCTTTTATGTTCTAAAATATTGCTGATTCATATATTGCGCTATCAGTTTATCACAAAACGTTCAAAAGGGTTAGAGTGACGGTGTATGTTACAAAGGGTTTATTAACGAGGATCGCCTCGCCCAGGCCCTTGCCAGGCAACTTTGGAGGCCAGGCAACAGCAAAAATAAAAAAAAGAAGAAATAAAAAAGGACAAAAATAAACTAAAAGTAAAAGACTAAACTATCATAAGATTAGGTTTTTATTCAAGACTATTATGACAATTTTAGTTTCACATTCAAGGTAAAATTCACTTTTGGCATTTATTTGAGATAATGAAGGCACTTCAAATTTTTATTTGAAATTAGACTTCAGATCATTACTTGAAAAATAATGAGGATACTTTAATTTCTTATTTGAATTTTTTTCCTAATTTCTTAATAGACTGCTTAACAACTACTTTTCGATTGTTTATGTAACGTCGGCCCTCTAATTACTCACAAGTTCGAATTTGAAACCAACGTGGACCGAGAGGATAACACGATGCGAGTACGTAATCATTGCAGCCTGACCTCTGTCCGATCATCGTCTGTCCGCCCCCCCACAACCGCATGTGCATCGCAGCAGCAGCACCTACCGAGCAAGCCCTGCTCAGTTCTCGGGTCATCATTTCCTGTACGTCCGGACACGTCACCATCACCCCCTCCCCAAAATTTCAGACCAAAAAAAAAAAAAAAAAAAGGAGAAAATATAAAAAAAAAAGAGAGAGGGGGAAGGGAGGGGAGTTTTGCTACAGTGCTGCTGCGTCGCAGGGGAGCTAACGGTGCTGACACGTGGTCCCCAGACCCCGCTTCCGACCTAACCACGTGGGATCGCCAGGTGACGTCCCGATGACGTGGGCTCCCCTGGACCACTAATCCTGTGGGGACATTGGGGTTCGGACAAACAGAGTCCTCCACTGACTATACAGTTTCCACCCCAGCGGAGGAACCCTTTGCTTGGGGACAGGACTTTTATATCGAGGTGTGAAAAGGGCAAAAAAAAAAAAAAAATTCAGAAAAAAACTTTTGGTATGATCGTCGCGATTCTCGTGGGACGCGGGAATAGTTCCGACGATTTGACCGTTCGGAAGGACGACACGATTCGCCGATGTGTCGAGCCGCCGCCAGTTCTCCACATGACTTGCTCGTAGATCGGTTTTGACCGGGTAATCTTTTTAGCTGTGGTGCGTGTTTCCGGTCGAGGGGGAGGCCTCCCCTCAACCACGTACGTGAAAAATGATTTGCACGTGCACGGCTCTCAAGTCATTTCTCCTCTTGTGTTGACACTAGTTATCAAAGATTATTATAATTAGGGTTGACACTATTAATAATTCCAAATTGGATTTCCTCGGTCCAACATTTATCTCAAAGTTTTTTTTTTTTCGCTTAAGAAAAAATGCTAGACTGATACCTCGTGCCACTTTTACCTCCCAAACCAATGTTCGTATTGCAAAAAATTATGGGTTCTAGCATATCTCTGAAATTCGAGGGCCTTCTTAAGGCCACATTAGTATATTTGTGAAGATTTCTCTATTTAAGATTTTCGTGATTTGTGAATATTTGTCGTGCAAAAATTACTTATGGGTAAATATGGTACGTGCGCATCAGTTTAAGAATTTTGTGACATGAAAAGGTATAAATGATAAATGTTGCTTGGATCTGTCGATTTGAAATTTACGATGGCATTAACCCTTAGTAATTATCATTCGGGAGGACTAGATGAGTTTTGTTCATTACAATTTAAAATTGTTGGACGGTAAATAAGCAATACTTTGAGTTTTGTTGATTACACTTTTATTTTTGGGTCGAAGTCTATTACACTTTAGTCACCCATAAATAATGTGAAATTTATTAAGAAGGAGAATTCCATCAACACATAAACAAAATCCAACATCCCTATTTCCGAGGGGACTGCGAAAGGACTCTTCATTAGTCACCGCCCAGCGAGGACAGTGGCACGACCTGTAATATCCGGTCAATGCGGGGGTCAAACTATGAGACCCGATGAATAAAAAGGAAAAAGAAAAACCTCGCCGAATAAAAAGGAAAGAAGAGAAAAAAAGAAAGAAAGAAAAGAGTCCCCCAAAATTCTGCCGGTGTAACTCTAGCCAACCGTGTTGCCTGCTTCGAAGCAGACAACACAAGGGACGGCCCTCCTTAACGGCGACCCGACGGCGACGGACTCCGTTTATCCGGGACCACCTCCGATCCCATCCCGATGCCCCCGTCCGTACAGGCCTCCCAACACCCAGCACACTCATTAACTAATCGAAACTCCACTAAAAAATAAAATCGACCCCCCGGTCCGTTACTGTACCTTTCCGTTACCGTCGCCGTGAGCGTTAACCCGTCCCTCCGGTTAAACCGCGGTTAGCGTCGCGCAGGGGCAAACAGAGAGTTAACCAATGGCATCGCACAACAATGCACACAACACGCGCAGAGAGAGAGAGAGAGAGAGAGAGGGCGAGGTAAAGTGGGGAGGAGAAGCTTTTTGCGTATAATAAGTCGAGCAAAGCGGTTTCGTTTTGATTCTCTCGAACGGCGTTTTCTCTGTGATTCATTTCTCTTCCAGCAAGAGAGAGAGGCGCTAGAGAGAGAAACCAGAGGGAGAGGGCGAGGGAGGTGCTTTTGGTCTGGTGCTGGCGAGCTCCGCAGAGGAGGCGGCGGCGGCGGCGGTGCGGGTTGTAACGGCCGTCGGGGTTGCCGAGAGGACGGTGCTGCTGGGGTGTTTCTCCGGCGTTACGTTTTTTTGTTTTGTTTTCTCTCTCCCGCGAAGGAGGCGAATCGCATTTACAGTTCGCGAGCTGTGAGCTTTGGGCGTCATTATTTTCGCGGCGATTGTTGCGGTTACACAAGGAGGGCGGTCTCTCCGTGCGGACGGAGCTAGCTTTTGGACCTTTCGTCTGTGATTTCGTCGCCGGCGGAGGTACAGCTTCGGACCCGTTCACTCAGGCAGGGCTCAGATGATGCCGGATCGAGCTGAAGGTGAGTTTGCTTTTGAGTTTTTCTCGTCCTCCTCTGTCTTTTTCTCGCGTTCTCTGTTGGTTTTGGGAGGAAAACGTGAGGAGCTTTGTTCTTTTTCCCTTCTTTGGCTTCTGTTTCCGACGATGATAGGTTGTGGAGGTGGGGGACGAGATGAGCTCTATAACGAGCTGTGGAAGGCCTGTGCGGGCCCGCTGGTCGACGTCCCTTGCCGAGGAGACAGGGTCTACTACTTTCCACAGGGACACATGGAGCAAGTGAGTGATTTCGGTTCAAAAATGTTAGATCGGGTTGAGAATAATTTCATTTGTCTGCTTTCTTCGTTGCTCGAGTTTGTTTCCATGTGTGGATGCTGCTTCTTTTTGGGTAGTGGGAATTGAGTGTTTTTGGTTGCCATTTCTGTGGATTTGCAGCTTGAGGCATCGACAAATCAGGAACTGAATCAGAGGATTCCGCTTTTTAGTCTCGCTTCCAAAATTCTTTGCCATGTCATGCACGTTCGGCTCCTGGTATGCTTCTTCAAATCTTCATTGTTTTCGTGAGAATTAATGTTCTTGTTTCTTCCTTTATTGGGTAATTTGCTTGGTTTAAGAACTTCCACTGAGGCAAGCCACATTTCAGCATTCGTTATTTATATTTATGGTCATGATAAACTCCCAGAGGCACTCGTCAAATTTGGTGGCAGTAGGGTTTCGATTTTCCAATAGGGGGAGAGGAACTGTATTAGTTGCTTCACGGCAAGGTTTTTGCCTTGCAATTGGAATTCTTGACGACAAAAGGTCGCATTGGTTGAGCTCTTGGAAAGCTTTGATAGTAACAGGTTTGTTTTCTTGTTTATTTTCAGGCAGAGCAAGAAACAGATGAGGTTTATGCACAGATTACTCTACTTCCAGAAGGAAATGTAAGGTTCCATGTCCTTAGATGTTTTCCCTAAGGTTGTGATTGCATATTGTGATGAACTCGAATAATTTGTGTTTGTTATCTCTTATTTAGCAAACAGAGCATACCAGTCCTGATCCACGCTCTCCAGAACCTCCAAGACCGAGAGTTCATTCTTTCTGCAAGGTTCTAACTGCCTCAGATACCAGCACACATGGTGGCTTTTCTGTCCTCAGGAAACATGCGACCGAATGCCTTCCCCCATTGGTAATGGATTGCGAAACTTGAACGACCAGGCTTTCTTCAAACTTTTGTTTGGTCTTGTCATTTGGGCCTTATCTCCCTGTCTTCATCAGGACATGACCCAGTCGACCCCAACCCAGGAGTTAGCTGCCAGGGATCTTCATGGATATGAATGGAAATTTAAGCATATATTCAGAGGTGTGTAGCTCACTCAATCCTTTTCCACATGAAGTGACTTTTATATCTTATGTTTGGTATTGAACGGACTGATGCTAAAAGGTGTCACTTGTGTTTTTATTCTGGCCTGAAACTGGATAGGTCAACCGCGAAGGCATTTGCTTACTACGGGATGGAGTTCGTTTGTCACATCGAAGAGATTGGTTGCTGGTGACTCGTTTGTGTTCTTAAGGTGTTTCACCTTATGATTTTCTGTTTAGACACCAGTTTTCCTGCCCTATCCGGGAACTTTTTTGCTCTTTGTCCTGGAAGTTAAAGATCAGTATTTGATGTGATAGGGGGGACAATGGCGAATTGCGCGTTGGAGTGAGACGAGTTGCTCGTCAGCAGAGCAGTATGCCTT
This sequence comes from Rhodamnia argentea, assembly GCF_020921035.1. Classification (NCBI taxonomy): domain Eukaryota; kingdom Viridiplantae; phylum Streptophyta; class Magnoliopsida; order Myrtales; family Myrtaceae; genus Rhodamnia; species Rhodamnia argentea. Next base: position 33,140,804 of record NC_063152.1, read on the forward strand.
CCTCAGTGATTTCGAGTCAGAGCATGCACCTTGGAGTTCTTGCAACTGCCTCTCATGCTGTCTCGACTCAAACTATGTTTGTGGTTTATTACAAGCCAAGGTTTGATGCGCCAAATTAATGTCCTTTATGAGTGTATGACTGTTCCTGCTGAATCACACTTTTGATAAAAACACTTGCCCTTTCTATTCAGGACTAGTCAGTTCATCATAAGCTTGAACAAATATTTGGAAGCTGTTAACAATAAATTCACAGTTGGAATGAGATTCAAGATGAGATTTGAGGGCGAGGATTCTCCGGAGAGAAGGTATTGGAATATAAGAACGGCCGTTCTTAAAGTTCCTTGAGATTCAATTGTATTTTTTCTTGTGTTTTATATGTCCCATGTGTTTTGTTCCATTAGGTTTTCTGGTACAATAGTCGGGGTGGAAGATTTCTCACCTCAATGGACCGATTCAAGATGGCGATCATTGAGAGTACTGCTTTGTTCTGTTTTTTTAATTATTTTTTATTTTTTGTTCCTTTTTTTTTTGTGTGGGGAAAAAGTAGATCACTATCGGGAGATAATCTTATCACAATTATCTTTCGTCCTCAGGTTCAATGGGATGAACATGCATCTATCCCAAGACCTGACAGGGTATCACCCTGGGAAATTGAACCCTTTGTGGCTTCTGTGCCTGCAAGCATCCCTCAATCAACAGCAGTGAAGAACAAGAGGCCCCGTCCATCCTCTGAAGTCCCTGCAGGTTGGATATATTGTTTTGCTGTACTATGTGGTTCAATCTGTCAGTTTGATGCTACATATTAAGGTTGCATTCTGACATCCTCAATGTCACTTGGTGTTCTAGATGCTACTGCTGCGTCTGCTATCTGGAATTCTGGATATACACAGACCCATGATCTGAAAGAACTGAGAGTTACTGATGAGGGAAAAAGTAGTGATGGCCGTTTTTTGTGGAATTACAAGTTGGCAGATGTCAACAGCACCAGCAGTTCTATAACAAGGGCTCAAACAGAAGGGGGATGGCTGCCTTCTCCATGCTTAAGTGTTTCTCAAAATATTCTACCTGATGCAGTGGATGACAGCAAGAGCGTCTCTGCTTTGCCTGTGCCCTGCAGGCAATCGAAAACGCATCCATCAAGCTTGAACAAGGAACCAATGCCCAACCCAGTTGAGGACGGTAAAAAAGTTGAGACAACTTCTAGTTGCCGATTGTTTGGTATTGATCTGATTAACCACTCTTCAAGTTCACCTCCTTCGGACAAGGCACCCCTTCAATCTATGTGTGTATCAACTGCTACAACTGAAGGACATGTTCAAACCCCCTTGTCGACAGCTGATTCTGATCAGAAATGTGATCTTCAGAAGGCTTCTGAGGAAGTAAAACAAGGACAGTTGCAGAATCCAGGGAAAGAGACTCAGACTAAGCAAAGTTGCTCCACTAGAAGTCGTACAAAGGTATGTCTTAAATAAAATCAGACTGAGTTCATGCCCTTCGTCGGTCTCAAAAATTCAATCTCAAAGGTGGATTCATGTTTTATGAAGGTTCAAATGCAAGGAATTGCCGTAGGTCGGGCCGTGGACTTGACCATGTTGGAAGGGTACAGTCAACTGATAGATGAGCTAGAAGAGATGTTTGACCTCAAAGGACAGCTTCGACCACGAGATAAGTGGGAGATTGTCTTTACTGATGATGAAGGAGATATGATGCTCATGGGTGACGATCCCTGGCCGTAAGCATTCTACTGAGCTATCCAATTTCAACTTGGTGCGGAAGTTTCCCCGTATGGCTTCTATTTGACTTGAATTGCTTGTGCCATTTTGGTTTTTTCAGGGAGTTCTGTAACATGGTGAAAAGGATTTTCATATGCTCGAGCCAGGATGTGAAGAAGATGAGCGCCAAAAGCAAGCTCCCCGTATCCTCGGTACAAGGGGAAGGCGCCATAATAAGCTCAGATTCAGCAGATAACTGAATCGACAGGGCTCTCTCTGGCTCTCTCTCTCTCTCTCTCCTCGTCGCTTTCTTTTCAAGTCGTCATTCCGTTTTGTTCTTCGATTTGTTCATACAAAAGGAACTGGTTTACATTTATTTGGAGGGATGATGTTAGTTTGAACAGTAATGTAACTGGACATCTGTAAGCTCGTTTTTAGGGAGCTGCTGACTTCCAAAAGGAACCTCATTAAGTAAAGTGAGCTCGAGGGCTGGAGGGAGTTAATGCAAAAGAGTTAAGCGCTAGAGTCTGTGAATACTTTCAATTTCTTCCCCGGGTTGAGATTGACGTGGGGTCTCTCGTCTCTTTGTACTTGTAAATATGTCTATGGCAGTACGATGATCTTTGTTAGTGACTGCATAGTTTTCTAAGATTAGTTTTGTCGATTCTGTTTGTCTTTTTATTTTCTTTTGATGTACATTATCCTGCTTTCGGCTGTCCGTAAAAGAATCGATCTGTCATCGTCGCTTGAAGGATCTTATGTTGGCAGTCTTGGTTGTTGGCCTCGTTCCGGGAGGGTCTCCTCTTTGTTTGTACTTCAATTCTACTTTGGACCCTAGTGTAATTTGTACTTTGCGTGGCCAAAAGATGAAATGAGTCCCATAGGCAGTTATGTCATTGTGAGAAAATACCCTTGGAAGGAATCAATCTCATTACATGCGCAGCTGAATTACTCGGAAATTGCATGTGTAAGAATCACTTTTGAGTTGAAAGAATGGACTTGTCTCGTTTTTCACATATTAAATGTACATGTTGCCATCCCTGGAGAGGTCATTCGTCCCGGAATATGCCGTTCACAGAGAGAAGTGTTCTTTCATCGCGCTTGGGAGAGTCCGAGAGAAGAAGTCAATAGTTGTCTTTTATTTTTCGCGTTGAGCAACAATCGTGGCAATGTCACGTTAGAGATTAGTAAGTAACTGCCTTTTGCGGCGATCTCACTTTTTGAGACACTAGTAACTGTTAGGCAGTTGCTTGTAGAAGTTGTGGATAGGGTTAAGCCCACTCATGGGCGGTTAACCCATATCCAATCAACGAAATCCATCACGATGTATGACGAGGAGTTTCTCCATCAGCGAACCCGTTTCGTTCCAAAGTTGGGGCCAATGCTAATTGTAAACAAAAGAAGCACAAGTTCTAATATTAAAGATATGTATATGATCTCCTATGAACGAATGTCCAGGAAGAAAGGCAATTCTTTACCCACATCGTCCCCTTTTTTCGCACCAAACTCCATTTTGTGTGGAAAATAGATCGTTGAAGCTTTTGATTTTTGTCACATAGGTTATCGCTTGTTCTTGGTTTTTCTCTAATTTTTTGTGACCTCTCCGAGATTGCAATCGGTCAATTCATTCACGAGGTTTACGTAAACCAGACCGCGTTTCATGTCTATACTAAATGGTTGCTAATTCCTGTCTATATCGCATTGCAACCAAACACAAACTTTTCAATCTCGAACCGCGTCGAGTTTCTTATAAATCTTTCATGCGAGTCAAATCTTGTTTTCCTCTCACCTCTCTTCAATAATATGACTCCATTTTATAAAAGAGACCGCATTCAAATAGCTGCAACTTCTCAAATCTTCTAAATCATTTGAAACATCGTCTAAGGTTCTCGTACTCTCCAAATGTGTGGTGCCTCACATTCAATAAAGAAGTGATGACTTTCGCATCGTACGGAAAATCATAAGTTCTCTCTTGTCTAGAGATAAGTAGAGAAGGCATTGGATCGACTCGACCGAATAGATAAAATGGATAGCTTGTCTTATGATATTCCAAGCGAGAATCCCCATTAACATCTAAAATCGATTCGTCGATCCACTAGCAATCAACCAGAAAATTACCAATGCTTCGAACTTTTTTGGAAATTTATATTCGCATAATAAAGGTTTTTGGAGCGCTTGAAAATTTACAAAAATTATTCAGCTGATGCTTCTTTAGGCATTTTGGATTGATTGAGATGATCCAGGAAGATCAAGTTCTTGATCATCAAGCCCGTTCTCGTCTGGACCATCTTTGGGCCCATTATAATTCTTCGAGCCCAGCCCAAACGAGACCCACGCCGGCCTCCTTTTGCTTCTCTTTCTTGTCAGGAAAGCAAACGCAAGCCTTAGGCAAAGACAAGCAACCAGCAGGACCAAGCGAAGGAGAGAGAGCGAGCTAGAGAGAGAAGAGAGGACAGGAGAGGAGAAAGCAACAATGGATCCGAAGCTCACAGAGGTCTCCCAGCAGTTCGGTCGGTTCAAGGCTGCTCTCGTTAGGAACGACTTCACCACCTGCACTAGCCTCCTCTCGCAGTTGAAGGTAGATACCGAAGGGAAAAAAAACCCTAGTTTGGCCCCCCCTCTTTGAGCTGCTTGTCGATGGCGGATGCTGATTTGGTGCTAGTCTGAGCGTGTGCGGTGAGCTCTGTGAGCGGATGTTTTAGTTTTTAGCTTGTTTTTGGGCTTTTTTTTTCCCTTCCGTGATATCCGTTGAGCGATGGATCCTGGTAATCATCACTCTATGGGACGTCTTCAGCCTCATTTCTGCAGATTTTTGTTGTTTTGGCTCAATACTAGTGTCCGACTTTGAGAATTTTGCTGGCACTTGTGGTATTCGTCCTTTCCAAGAGAAATAGCATGTTGTGCCCTGATCGTTGCAGTAATAGTTTTCTTTTTGTTCTTTTGCACTTCTAAGTGTCAAGCGGTAGAGATAGCTTTATCCTTAATGGGCTGGCTTGTTAATGGATTTGGAATTAAATGAGCAGAGATGTTGTAAGGTTCGATTGATGACTGGATATGCCAAAATTGAATCAAAGTCTTGATTTTTGTTATGCCCAATCGACTCCAGAAGTGCTGCTAGTGTTATATGGAGAACTGAATCCGATTCACAGTATGCCATGTGCCTATTTTGAACTGATTGAGTTCAAGAAGGCCTTCCCTGGCATGAGTTGCATTCTGTTAATGCTTGAAGCCCGCAGATTTGCCCCCATTTAGGACGAGGCTTGAGCGGAGAACATATTGGATGTCTCCTTATATAGAATTTCTAATCATAATGGATTTCGATCTGTACAATGTTATTGAATGTAGAGTTTTGCTCGCCAAATTTGGTTTGTAGAGAAGAGTATTGACTGAGAACCCCCAACTTTAAAATATGCTGACTTTCTTATACGTGTATCTGTCATCTTATGTACGGAATAAGAAGAAAAATATCCATTATACAGGTTTTACTGACAGAATTCAAAAGTCTTCCTCCGCTGTTTGAGGAAACACCCAAGGCTGTCCATGAATTGACTCTTGCAAGTAAGATCAGGTTTAGTCTTTATTGTGTTTGATTCTTTGTCCTTGTTGTGGGCCTAGAATGGTGCTTTAGTGGTATGCAAATGGAAGTGGAGAAATTTGAATTTTTTCATGGACACTGCAAATTCCTTCTCTATATTGATATTTTGTATTAAAAGTGGACAAGAAATTTCTTCTGCTGAGTCATATGCTTTATAAACGTGTCCATTTAAGGGATCAGTTAAATGTTCTCAAGAAATAATTTTGATAACTTTTAGCCTGTTCATTCCGGTTGTATGCTTATTATAAGATAGGTGCCTATAACAATAATTTTATTTTTGTGCTCTGTCATTTCGCAGGAGATATTTACGAGCAGGCTGTTATTCTAAGTGTGAAGATGGAAGATCAAGATGCATTTGAGCGAGATTTTTTTCAACTGAAGCCTTACTATACAGATGCAGGGTAAACTTTTGTGCTGGAGTTGCTTAAAATTGTTTTGTGTGTACTCATGCACGCGCATGTGCAGACGCTATAAGGCATTTGACCTGAATTGCTAGGTTTTGAGAAAGATTTCCCATCCTTATTGCTTTATTAAATATTTTGCTCGTCAGTTTGATGTATACTTACTTGAGAATTCTTGTGGTTGAGCAGTGGCCGTATTCCACCATCTCCTCAAGAGTACCCTATTTTAGGTCTCAACCTGTTGAGACTCCTTGTGCAGAACAGAATAGCCGAGTTCCATACTGAACTTGAATTGCTTTCATCTAAGGCCCTGGAGAACCCTTGCATCAAGCATGCTGTTGAGTTGGAGCAATCTTTCATGGAAGGGGCTTACAATCGTGTTTTGAGTGCTAGGCAGACGGTGCCTCACGAGACTTATGTTTATTTTATGGATCTTCTGGCCAAGACAGTCAGGTAATTACTGTGCCTTTGTTGATAAGATGTTAAATCGGTCAAAAGCTTCAACTGGATGTGACTGGTTAGTAATCAATAAAATTAGATGTGTCTGTTCATATATTTGCAGCAGAAGGTATTTTTGGAGATGTATGGCATTTTTGAAGGGGGGATTGAGTCATACATTTGTGTGGCTTTTTGTTGCTTTTGAATTAGATACACGAGTACATGGCCTGCACTAATTTATATTGACCATTGCAATATACAAATAGGAGCATAAAGTAGGATCCATAAGGATTTCATGGTTTTAGTTATATAGTGAGATTGTCATGCTTATAGATTGTTTTATGTGTGCTTACTCTATTCTTTCCCTTTGTACAACAGAGATGAAATTGCTGGATGTAGCGAGAAGGCATATGACTACCTGTCAATTAGTGATGCACGGCAAATGTTACTATTCTCCTCTGACCAAGAGCTTGCGGAATATATCAAGGAGGTAAAAATTATGAGAGGACTTTAGCTTTTTCTACCTGGAATTTTATCCTAATTGACTAATTAAGTCAGTAGGATAATATACTCCCTGCACCAGTTCAGGCCTTGGGTACCTCTTGTATTGAGTTGCTAGTTTATATCCTTTTCATTGATTGTGATAGGTTATCCAGTTCTGGTATCACAGACAGATATAAAACTTACACTTGCCACATCTACATATGATTTGGCCCTTGCTGTAGCTCTGCTGGGGTCGGACATCGCAAGGTGGCTTGAGTTCTAAAACTGCGAGCTTATAAAAGTGCTGATGTAGATAGTAAATGGTAGATGCATAGTGTGTTGAAGAATTTATCCATGTAAATAGATGTAATGTGGATCCTGAACATTTCTATATCTGTTGGAATGCAGGAACATCCCGAGTGGGAGATTAAGAGTGGGTTTGTATATTTCCAGAAGGCGAAGGAATCTGCACCTTCGAAGGAAATTCCTTCCCTGCAGCTTATCAATCAGACTTTGAGTTACGCAAGAGAGTTGGAGCGGATTGTTTAGGACCTTCTGCCGTGCGTGGTGGTTTGCACTGGTATTTGCACACTTCAAAGATTGGTTATTTTGTGCTAATGGCATCTTGCCTTTTGCCCATTTCAAGAGAGTTCTGTAACTTCATTTGATAATTGTGCTGGAATTTATCTCAGCAATCAAGTTAGCACTCATATCCATGTCAACTTGTTGAACAAATTCTGTATTTGATCGGGTAGGATATCTTCTTTGTCTTACCTGCTCGGAAGAAGCAGATATCGAAGTTAAGTGTTGTCACATGGAGATGGACAACTGGGAAAATGCATACGTTGCTCTTAAACAATCGGACCTTATAAGTAGACCAACTCACAATTTGGTTTAACCTGTTCTTATAGTAGAATCGACTCTATGGAAATGAAAGATTTCTAAAACTCTTTTTCATGTTTATTCCGTTATTTTCGAAATGGTTGTTGCTTTTTGTTGTTTACATCTTACCATGTAGTCTTGCTTGATCTCGTATCTTGGCGACGGTATTGCCAAATTCACGAGTGCAAAGATTTTGCCGCCTCACTTTTAAATGGGATTCACATGATCTTTTGCGAAAGACCTCCCTATGGTTGGATGTGCATTACTGGCCGATCACCAGCGAAGGCTTGAAACGTATATAGAAAAACGTACTGCATGAGGTAGAGCTGGCCTATATTAAGATTAGATGTCAGCCAGTCACTGAATTGAATGCTTTAAGCACCCCATCTTCTGACTTCCTAAAAGAGCCCATTGATGACTCATTCTGCATGATCATATCAGAAAAAACTGTTTGGCTGGGGCAAACTGATTTAGGAATGTGAGAGACCAACCTTGTGTAGGCTGATGAATGAGATTTACACTAAGATTTTGTTTATTTCGCGGAAAAGTAATATTTTTGGAAAATATTTTTCAAGAAGTCATTTTTCAGTATTTGGTTGAGATGTGAATATGAATTGAAAAATATTTTCCGTCATTTGTTAAAGAAAATTTAATTTGATTTTTTGTGTCATTATATGGTTGGAAATTGCTGATGTAAATGATGATTATTTTACATGGTACGGTCGGCACTAACGCGAACAATTTTTATAAATTTTGTTAAAAAGTAAAATTTTAAATTGTTTTACGCTTTTTTCTTCCCTTTTTTCCTTTTTCCTTCTGCCTCCACTGAAACCGGCCAATGGCAGCCACACGGCCACGTTTGTGGCTGGTTGCTAGTTGTCTTGCCGTTGCCAGCAACCGGCTGAAGAAGAAGGAAAAAGGAAAAAGGGGAAAAAAGAAAAAAAAATAAAATTAATTAAAAAGAAAAAGAATGTGAAGGAGTGTATGGAGGAATGGTGAGGCAAAATGATTTCTTCTTTAGGTGTTTTTTGTAGACAATGTTCTCCTTGACCAGTTTATTTTCCGTGAACCAAACGCCGTAAAATTCAGAAAATTTTTTCTTGGAAATTATTTTTTGTGAAACAAACAAAGCCTTTCTGACAAATTTTGTTCAAGAATTAAATTGAATTCATCATCAAGCAAAATTAGATGGAACTCCCAACGACTTTAATAGCGATACCATTAATTATAAATCATCAGCCCTAACATGATTTTTATGTAGGCAAATAGCCGATTAATCTTTTCTTTTAAAGTCTAATGTACTGCGGCTCAATTGATGAAAAGATTCAAGCTAATAGAAACCAACGGCCGATATATGTCGGTTGTGTAGAGGATTGAATTACCGTGTAGTACCAAATGCCAAACCGACACAACATCTTAAGAAGGCTAATGTTTTCGGTGCGAATGGAGACGATTGTATTACCCACGATCAAGAAAATATATTACACTTGATCTTCGTGTAAGAATAACTGGTAGCACTTTCTCTTACTAGTCACGTCTAGTGGAGATACCAACGAATGATGTAACTTGTAAGCCAAATGGACGTCAGTGGAGCTTGAGTCAGTGAGAATCTACCTTTAATGCTCGATATCTAAGGTGAAGATCGAGCTGCTATTCCGGTTATGGCCTTTTGAATATCTTTCTTTCCTTTTCCTTACCAACGAATGTTAGCGAGCTGAAACTAGTTTCGGGAATGTGTTGTCGTAGATAAAAAGGGAAAAGAGCAGGTAATGTCAGCTTCATTTTCGCCGTATGTTCTTGGTGAAGGCGACGTACCATTTCGTTGGAGGAAGAACTCCAGGGATTTCGAGGAGCTGGCGTGTAATTGCTGCGAGAGCAATAGCACTTTCGATAGCTTGATTAATCATGGCGGGAGGGAGATGAACTACTAATACGGGCGCGAAATTAGCTTAAAAGCCTGTTGAGGAAGACTGATGATGATGACAGGCATTTGTTCCGCTCTTGTTGACCATACATTCAAGACAAACTCACCATGAGTAAGCCTTTAACAAGAAAGCATCCTATTCGTGATTGCTGTCAAAGCAAATTCGTGATTCGTCCTTCATACAAGAGAGCCAAGTCATGATATTCTTAGATTGCTGTCATAACCCTTTTGACAAGTTTAATGACATTCTTCTACCTGCGTAGAGAATAGATACCTGTAAACTTCCCAATTACTCCATTCTTTTCTTCTTGGGGTGCTTTTCTTGTGTCTGTGGATATAGAATGTGTATTATCAACGCAATATGTAACTTTCTAAGTACTTATTCCTTTCCTCTCTTCTTTGCAACTTGCAGGCCTATATGTTCGCAGCTTGTTATCGCATCAGAAGTTAATTCTCAAGTCATTCTCCATCATAAGCTCTACTGATCGCAGTCAAGTAGTGCAATACCAATGGCTGAGTCTGTTGTTTCGTCCGTGGCGCAGACAATAGGAAAGCTGCTCATCGACGAGGCCAAATTCTTGTGGGGCGTGGAGGGCAAGGTCGAGGATCTGCAAAGGGAGCTGAGGCTGATCCAGTGCTTGCTGAGGGATGCGGATGCGAGACGAGAGCACAACCAAGCAGTTGGAGAATGTGTTGCACAACTCCGAGACATTGCCTATGATGCAGAGGACGTCATCGAAAGATACATCCTCAGAGCGGCGCTGAGGAAGGGACAAAACATCATCAAAGCGTATGCTTGCTTTGTTTCAAAGCGCCCGTACTTGCAGGTCCATGTGGTGGGGACAGAGATTGAGGGCTTTAAATCCAGCATCTCCAATCTTAGAATGAGCATGTTGGCTTTTGGCACACAACATGCCAATGAGCGCGAACACCAACGCAGAGCGTCGATGCTGAAAAGGAATTATGGCCATTTTAAGGAAGATTTTGTTGGGAGGGAAGATGGTATTGAGGAATTGGTAGAGAAGTTGAATGATGAAAAGCAGAGAGTTATTTTTATATGGGGAATGGGTGGTTTGGGTAAAACCTCTCTCGCCAAGAAAGTGGTCGCTCTTGACAAAGTGAAAAAGAATTTCGATGGTTCTGCATGGGCTTGTGTATCTCAAGAATACCACGTGAAAGATATCTTGGAGGGAATTCTTATCAAGTTGATCCCCGACCAAAGAAAGAATGTTAAGGAGATGGAAGAAGATGAATTGTTGAAAACTCTATACGAGATCCAACAAACGAAGAGATTTATCGTGGTTCTTGACGATATTTGGTCCAACGAGGCATGGAACAGTCTCAAAGCTGCATTTCCTCTCGAGGACATGAAAAGCAAGCTATTGATAACAACCCGCAATAGACAAGTAGCGGAGTATATCGATCCTCGAGGTCATTTTTATCAACCTCGGTACCTTTCAGATCCGGAGAGCTGGGATCTCCTGAAGAAGTGGGCGTTCCCTAAACCCAAAGGTAAGGTTTCCCTAAGGTTATTGTAATAACGTATAGTAGCTTCAAGAGACTATATATTGCTTGTTTGATCCTGATTTTTGGTGCTTTCGTTATAATTGCAGAATTAGCTGTCGGACTTTCTTCGGCTGGACCTGGAGTTAGTGAAGATATTGCTGCGGGCCAAACTGTAGAAGGTATCACAAGACAATCAGAGATGGAGGGACAAACACCAGGTACTTCATTGCTCAGTTTTCGGAAGCTTTAACAAATTATGATTCGACAGTTACAATGAAGTTCAAATGATAGAAATATGGAATGATAGGCACCATAATTTCAATATTACGGGAATCAGATGCCCTTTTCTGTTTCTTAATAGCTAACTATTGTACCTCTAAGTAAACATCCAAAACTTTGTTCCTCCTCTTCTCTAACGAGGATAAATATTGAAGAGGCTTTTATATGGCCAACATAATAAGCTATTTTGACACGATTGGTGGAATAATGTGAAGACTAGCAATTTTACTTCTTCCATGAGCTTCATCTCAGGTCCACCTTTTTTGCGTTTGTGAATAGTAGGTTTAACAATAGGAGTTGGGATTGTTAAGAAAATCTGGAATCTTTTTGCGGCAAAGGAGAGCGGCAACATGATTCCATTAGGTAAGGTTTCTCTAAGGTTATTCTAATAACATTTAGTAGCTTCAGGAGACTATATATTGCTTGATTGATTCTGATTTTTGGTGCTTTCGTTATAATTGCAGAAGGAGCTGGCGGACTTTCTTCGGCTGGAGCTAGTGAAGATATTGCTGCGGGCCAAACTGTAGAAGGTATCACAAGACAATCAGAGATGGAGGGACAAACACCAGGTACTTCATTGCTCAGTTTTCGGAAGCTTTAACAAATTATGATTCGACAGTTACAATGAAGTTCAAATGATAGAAATATGGAATGATAGGCACCATAATTTCAATGTTACGGGAATCAGATGCCCTTTTCTGTTTCTTAATAGCTAACTATTGTACCTCTAAGTAAACATCCAAAACTTTGTTCCTCCTCTTCTCTAACGAGGATAAATATTGAAGAGGCTTTTATATGGCCAACATAATAAGCTATTTTGACACGATTGGTGGAATAATGTGAAGACTAGCAATTTTACTTCTTCCATAAGCTTCATCTCTGGTCCACCTTTTTTGCGTTTGTGAATAGTAGGTTTAACAATAAGAGTCGGGACTGTTAAGAAAATCTGGAATCTTTACGCGGCAAAGGAGAGCGGCAACATGATTTCATTAGAATTTGTAAGGGAGACTAGTAGCACACTCAAGTCAAGGGAGATTACTAGCACACTGGAGTTATCCTTGTGCTACTTTCATGTTTGCTCCATCAAGTAGGATTATCGTTGTTATACATTTGCTTGAGTCATTTAATTCAAGCCACATATAACAGAAACAATACATTTCAATTGTTAATTTACGGTTCTTGATCTTTCAAGGGTTAATGGAGACACATATAGGAGCTTTGATGCGGTCCCCATAGTCTTTCCCCTTACAAAAGCATAAATGAACCACAGATTATAAAGAACTATAGCTTCTTACTCATATATCTAAAAGAAAATCTTCATTGTTGAAGTTATCTTTTTATGACAATTTATCTTCCTATGACTGCTGAGTTGCAATTTGATTGCCTGATATTGTGTAGGAATCACTGAAGATAGGAAGAGCATAGGAGAAGAACTGCTTAAGAAGTGTGGCGGATTACCCTTGGCTATCATTGTGCTTGGTGGACTTCTGGCGAACAACGACTGGAAGACGGTTTCCGAAAAGATTAAATCATATTTTAGTGATGAGAGTGATGTATTCAAAGTATTGGCCTTAAGCTATGATGATCTACCATGGCATCTAAAGCCATGCTTCCTGTATTTGAGTAGCTTTCCGGAGGATGCAGAAATCCCTGCAACAAATCTTCTTAACATGTGGATTGCTGAAGGCTTTGTGTTGCAGAATGATTATGACGAAGAGAGAGATATCCAAGTGGAAGATGCAGCAGAATATTTAATGGAGTTGGTTGGTAGAGGGATGGTTCAAGTGCGATTTAACTTGAGTGGAAAAATTAAAACCATCCACCTTCACGACTTGATGCGGGACTTATGCATCTCCAAGGCTAGGCAGGAGAGATTTCTGAGCAAGCGTAACATTCAGCAGGACAATGAGACGGATAATCGTTCTTCTCCATTGGCACTAAAGTCGAAGTCAACTTGCAAAATGCGAAGGCTTTCTCTCAGTATGAAAGCAAACTCGATTTCGGGCGTGAAATCAATAGGAGGGCCTATGCTCCACCTTCGAAGTCTCATGTTCTTCGGATCCATCGAAGGGAAGGGGAAGCGTTTTCAACCTATTTTCAAAAGCTGTAAGTTTCTCAGGGTTCTGAAGCTAGAATATCTTTTCGATATGAAAGGAAAATTACCCAAATCAATTGGAGACCTAGTCCATTTAAGATTCTTAAGTTTAGCAAGAAGTGGATTTGAGGGTTTGCCAAAATCTGTGGGGAATCTTGTATGCATGGAATTCTTGGACTTGCGAGTAAGGGTATTGACGATGTTTGCAGTGCCGGATGTGCTGTGGAAGATGAGAAGGTTGAGGTACCTCTATCTCCCCTATTCATTTTATGTCACTGGGAAACTCGTGGGTACTTGGAAGAAGTTGCGATTGGGCACTTTAAAGAATCTTCGGAGATTGAAAAACTTTAGTCCGCTGAGGTGTGATGTGAATGATGTAGGCAAACCGACCAATTTGCAAAAGCTCACCGTCGGTGATTGTTATGAGTTGGAGATAATTCCACAATTTGCTAAATTCAGTTTGAAACATCTTCGATCCTCATCTTTTATGTTCTATGGCGATTCATTCACCGAAGGTGAATTGAGTAGAACCTCAAGTTATCCCTATTCCCGCAAATTGTACATACATGGGGAAATAATTGAGAAATTACCGGAACATAAGTATCTACCCCAGCAACTGACGAAGCTGGTCTTGTTTGGCTCCAAACTCAAAGAAGATCCGATGCCAATATTGGAGAAATTGCAGCACTTGGTTGTTCTCATGCTGGCGGGTGATGCTTTTGTGGGAAAGGAAATGGTTTGCTCTGCAGGAGGCTTTCCGCAACTCAAGCATTTACTTCTTTATGAACTGCCAAATTTGGAGGAGTGGAGGGTGGCTGAAGGAGCCATGCCTGATCTTTCTCAATTAGGGATCAGCGATTGTCCCAAATTGAAGGCGGTACCTCAACTTGAAGGAGTCTCCACGTATGACTGTTGGGAAGACGTGTGTCGTGAGCATCGGAAGGCGGGGTCTCTGATATTCCGGGTAGGCGCACCATATTTTATAAATTAACTCAGCAGTTCACCTGAAAAAGGACTTTAGCAATAACTATTTTATCACTCATCTCCCTCTCTCCCTCCTTGCTCTCTCTCTCTCTCTCTCTCTTCTTTGTGTCTCTATTTTCTATGCAACTCCTTTTCCTGAAAAAAAAAATAAAAATCGTTGATAACTCCTCCATGGCTTCTTTTTCATCGTACGAACGTTGGAATTTGCCCATTTTGTTCGCTTCATTTTCCCTCTCATCCTCCTCGTGGACGAACCTGTCGTTTCGCTTGCTGCCGAGAGATCTCGCGACTTTGCTCGGGCGAGATTGCGTAGCTCGCCAGAGCGCCGTATGGAGGTGGAACGAACTCAAAGCCTCTCCAGAGACGCTGATGGGAGGCATATGAAGGAATAAGAGCAATCGCTTGAGGTGTTGACACGTCCTCGTGAAAGCTGCGTTGGAGAGGAGCGGAGAGGAGACCCGGCCATCTCATAGTGCTGGTCAGATGTTTGACGAAATGCGCATCTGCCGTTGTGCGGCAGTTTGCGCTGGTATTTGCACCTTCGAAGGTTGGGTTTTTCGTGCTAATGGCATCTCATCTTTTTTCCAATTCAAGAAACTCGATTTTTTCCTTCTTTTTTTCCAAGTTTGTGGCTTTATTTGATGATTGTGATTGAATTTATCTCAGCAATCATGTTAGTACTCATATCCACGTCATTTTGTTGAACACAAATCTGTATTTGATCTGGAGGATATTTCCTTTGTCACACCTGCTTGGAAGAAGCAGAAATCTGAATCAGTCTGTAACCTGGAGAATGTATGGATGGCTCTTAATAAATCGAATCCCCTGAGTAGACCTAGATAAAACTAGGTTTAATCTGTTGTTACAGTAGAACCGAATCTATGCACACTTGATGACATCAGTTGTCTTCATTGGTCAAACAGTTGCAAGGTGTTGTTGTAGGAACAGGGCAACAAGGATTGCTCGTGTCCGGCTCGACTAACTTTCAGTTCGGTACGGTTGAAATAGTCGTCACACCGGCCATGCGGTTGTGCTTACTCTTGATTGTTGTTATTCAGAAGCCATCTTGTAAGATTGATTTGGACGAGATGGCATAGGAAAATCATGTCAGGTTTTTCCTTTTTCGCTGTTTTCTCTTAAAACTCCAGACTGAGCTCTGCCAAGCTGTGGTATACATTTGCTGCATAAAAGCTCTCAGGACAGGGGCAGAATCAATGATTCTGGGTTTTGCAATTTTGTAGTGTCTTGCATGATCCATGATTTAACTTCCGAACTGGGTAGACCAGTCAAAATAGGTCTTAAACCCATATATAACTTATATTTATAGTAAATGAGTCGTATATGGATTAATACTCGATCTCGTATACTGACGATGATATTATTAAAAAGTCCTCCAGTGCAAAGATTTTGCCGTCTCACTTTTGATGGTTTTACAATGATCTTTTGCAAAATCTCACTTTTATTGGATCTGCATGCACAGTGGACCACAGCGAATGCTTGAGACTGACATAAAAAAATGTACTACATAAGTAAGAGTTGGTCTGTATTAGATTAAAAGCCGTTCAGATATCGTCTATAATAATGTGTAAGCCCCACATCACCTGGCTTCCTGAAGGAGTCCATGCGGATTGATTTTCGGGAAAACGAAAATATGAATTGATTAACAACTAAATTAAGCGCGACTATCCATTGATGATTCCATTTTGCATAAACAGTTCCGAAAGATATCCGGTGAGTGCGAATTAAGTTAGGAATTTGACTGAATCTACATTGTTAATGTAATAGATCCATCTTGTGTAGGATGATGAATGAGATAAGCCCATTCTTGAGTTTAAACCAAGTCTGACAAATTTTGTTTGGAGAATTGGACTGAATTCATCAGCAAGCAAGTTAGATGGAAGTCCCAACGACTTTAACGGCGATACCATTATAGTTTACTAGCCCATCATATGACTTTTCATGTAGGCAAAAAGCAAGTTAGTTTTTCGGTTTTAAATGAACCATGTCTTTTTCTTCCTATCTTAATGTAGCGGGGCTCAATTGATGAATATACTCGAGCTCACAGCAACAGAGGCTGATGTATGTCGGATGTTTAGAGGATCGACTTCCGTGTGGTACCAAATGCCAAACCGATTCAGCATCTTTCACACAAGAAGATGGTTAACATTTTCAATGGACGCGAGTGAACAAAAATGATCGTATTTCTCATGACCAAGAACAAGTGTAATATAATAATAACTCGTAAAACCTCCTCCCACGGGTCATGCTGCGCGTAGATATCGAGGGATGAGATAACTCGTAAGCCAAATGAACAGGACGGGCGATTGGATCAGTGAGAATCTACTTTAGATCATTAGATGGAAGAAAATGCTCGTACATGACAAGCTTATATGACGAAAGCTTTCATAAACACTGTGGATCACTTGGGCTCCCTAACTTATAAGGTCAACCGTGTCCTGGAACAAGATTGAGGAAGCATCTGCAATTGAGCTAAGAATTCTCGTGTTCTATTTGTAATACTGTAGATTTACCATTTGCTGTGTCTAAAAAATGCAACTTTATAAGAAGAATAAAGTTCTTGAAAATCTGAGGATTACTCCAGATAAACTCCGTGACGTGCTGGATCAAATCACGTTGGAACAATCTAATTAGCAGAGCAAAAGATGTTGACGATAATATGGAAAATGGCATGGAGAACTACTTCTCGTACTGTCACATTGTAGAGTGTAATATTGAACCCCTGTTTATGTGTTTTAGAGACTACGAATGTGTGAGATGTTCGTAGACCAGGGAGGCCTTTCTCAGCAGTCCCTTGCAATAAGAGCTCCGAAGCACCGCATGACACGCTTCCCTTCACAAGATTAGTCATTGGTTTATTAAGACCAATTAATTTGGATTTGGCTCATGCTTGAGAATTTCTTTCAGTTTTAAAGGCTAAAGACGGTGGAGTCAGCAGGAATCTGCGATACCGCATGATTGATCTATTAAATGTAGAAAGTTCATGAGTCACAGAACAGAACAAGGTGATAACTCGCTCATCGTTTGCACGTGTTGAACTTATTCCATCAAAAAGAAGAACGTCAAATGCTACTACTGATGTACTGATTACATTTTTTCTTTCCGAAGACATGTATCCAAGAAATATTGAGACTTCCGCATCATCTGTCAGGTAGCTGTTGATAGAATCTGTGCTAATCATCCTAGCTTCGAAAAGACCCGATACCGACGGTGGGACCCTGATGCAGGAGATGGCATTCGGCAACACAGTTCCCACAATCCTCCCCAACTGGCACCTCTACATTCGCAAGTACTTCATCTAGTAAAATGGCAGGTCAGCACACTTGACCTAAATGCTCCAGATTGCCATACATAACGTTTATGTCGTTTTCATTCCCTGTGATTGTATCATATGTCGTGTAGTCAGAGTAGCTCCTAATGCAAGCTGCACTTTTTCTAACCAGAAAAACTCGCCTCCCCATTTCAATTTTAACTCATGCGTTCGGGTTCTCTGGTCGATGGGTCTACATCTCCAAACCCTTCTATAGTGCAAAAAGACGAGTAAGCACCGATGAAGTTCAATGCAGCTTAGCTATTAAGCTTTAGTTTTGTTGGACATATCTTGCGGACATGATCTCTTGTGACCGATACTCTTATACGTACACATGAACGTCCAGTACCCATCAGAACCCTGAAGATCCACTTCAATGTCTACTCGTTTCAGATCAGACAGCTTCAAATGAACTTGGCACTATAACACTCCACATAAAAAAAACGGCTAAGCCTGTACAGATTCACGTGTGGTAGGCACAAGATTCTTGTGCACTCCATCCAGATTCTGGACAGTAGCAATATGGTTGATTGAGCAATGGCATGGTTAAAAAATCCAAGATAAAAACTGGGACACTCAGCCATCACTTTCAATGGATCCCTATCTTCTTCAGGGGTCAACTTTTCATCATTAGCATCACCGTGAGAACTGCGTGAAAGAGATGCTTCAGAAACAGGATTGTTGCTGCAGCATTCGGGGTCAGCTTGTTCATGAGAAGGCTGCAAATGTCGTTAATTTCAGCAGATGTACATGCTAGTCATACAAAGCTCAGTGAAATTGAGAATGTCCTTGAGGTAAATAAAGAAATGCATTTTGGACTGGGATGTATTAGAGAATTCAAGCAGGTCCTCATGCATCTAGTTTGAAAATTCCCTAAAAGCAGTTGCTATCTGCTGCTAATTTGAATTTAATTCAGTCCGGTAGTTTGGACCGAAGAGTTTCAACAAACATCAAACCTCATTAAGTTCTAATGGAATTTCAAGATGCTTACAGACACAACCTTGCCACAGACGGGTGAAAATAGAGCTGAAAGAATTGATTGCTGTAAACAGAGTAGGACAAGTAACTGTGAAATACTTGTGAGTTGGTAATTGCAAAGCCCCACGTACACTGCAATTAATTGAAATCAGAGGCTGAGCTTGATGATATTTTACAATGTCGGATGAGGAAACATACATTGCGAGAAAGCTATCGCTAGCATCAAAAGAATGCTGAAGTAAGTGAAATCGCACTAAAACCAACCTTTAGACTTCGGGAGACCAGGAAAGCTTACCATAAATTACTTGACCCACTCGAATAAGATAAAATTATTTTCATTGTGCCTAAATCTAACTACACATGCGAATCAAAAGGCAGAAGACGATCCTCACAAAGAGAAATTTCTCCATAGAGTAATCACCATCACGTAGAGGCTTGGTCTCGGGAACTCTCCTGATGCAATCTGTGCTTTTCATACCAGATATTCCACTGTTTGAATCTTAAAACTTCGAATCACATTGTGGTGAAACATCACTTTGGTAAGTACTGTGTATCCCCCGACGACACCAACTGCAGAGCAGCTAAGGGACACGATCGATGGGAATATAACCAATCAGGGAGAAAATTTTGACCATCTTTTTGCAGTTAAGACTTTAGGTCAGGTGGTCAGGCAATTTACGTGCTTGGCAAGGATTCATCCTCGACGATTTGCATAAAATGTCTAGCAATCCCTGTGCTTGTAAACTATACTTATACGGCAAAATCAAGAAGATGCCAGAGAACGACTATTTGCCCCTACATCTGGGGAGGTTGGTCTCGGTCGAGCTATGGAATTTAGAGAAACGGAGAGCTGCCAAAGGAGCCATGCCACATCTTTCTCATGTCCGAATTGATGTTTGTCCGAATTGAGGACCGCACCTGAAGGAATCTACGTATGCTACCCTAAGGAAGGCATTGTTGAGGCCGTTATCGAAGGGAGAAATCTATACACTATGCGAGTAGTCCTTGGCGATGTGCTCCACCTAGTCCTCAAATTTAAAGCAATATTTCGCGAAAGAAAATAATTTTGCTGGTAAAATTGCTCATTTTGCAAATTAAGTAGCAATGGTATTAATTGGTTTGAAATCATCATGTTAAATCAAATTCGAGACTAAAAAACAAAACTTGTTGATTTAACGATTTTGCCATACCAAACCAACCCGAATCTCTCCATCCCATCTTAATTCACTCCTTTATGTTGCTATTGGACTTGCATTTTTCTTGAAAACGTCGATGAAAATCGTCGAAGAACGGGAGAACGTGCAGGAGTGGAGAATTAGGGGCAGTTACCAAGAAACTCTCTATAAATATCGCGGGTCATTCAGCGAGAAGGACCCCTGAACAACTCAACAAATAAGTCTTAACTCTTTTACCTAGTTCTAGTCTAACTGTAGCTTTCAGATTCCCATCGTCGATTCAATTCCGGTGAGGGTCATACCCAGAGTTAGCTATCGTCGATTAAATTCCGACGTCTGCTCATTAAGTCCAAGATCGTCGATTCAATTCCGGTGTTGTACTCATCACTCATCCTGTCCAATACCGTCAATTAAATTCCGGTATTGTGTCCTATATCCACCGTCCAGTGTTGTCGATTAGATTCCGGCATTGTGTCCTACAATTTGGTTCGGCCGCGTCGATTAAATTCCGGAGTTGTACCTTGAGTCCTAGTGCGTCAAAGTTGGTCTCATTGTCGAGCAAGTAGGCTGACGGATTGCCAAGAGTTTGTATCATACCTTTCGTCTTAATATAAATATCTTTCGCATTTGACACTCTCTATTCAAAATTGACCCGGAACTCCTTATTGGAAAACGAACGGATTAAGTTCGATAAAAGATTCCCGGGTGGATAATCCCTTTGGGCCTCGACCTTATTTGGGCCAAAGTTCAAGAGCTCGTTTGGGCTTAGTCGAAGGGTTTTAAACGCACAACAGGTGTATTTGATAATTGAATCTTGCTCAATTACAACATAGTTGAGGCAAACTCATGATTACGAGTTTTCGTTCCGATTAGTTTCCCTGAACTTGTAGGACAATCTCACTATGAGTAAGCCTTCGACAAATTTTGCTTTAGTTACAACATCATTAACTAGGACCGCTACTAAAATAGGTTCACGAATAGAACATCATGAGTAAGCCTTTCCTAAGGGGGCCAATGGTCAATATCCTGGAAACTTCTTCTCTTTAGGGTGTGCAGGTTCAAGGCACGATTTACAAGAAAAAAAAAACTTGAAGCTTATGCTTGTTACAACTCCAAGAGAAAAAGAAGTAGCATATTTACCAGCTTACTACACTTTGAAAAGTTGGAAAGCTTCGAGACCTAATAAGCCTCAAGTCATTCCTGGGATGATTTTCTTGCACCCATGGATGTAGAAAATGTATTATCAATGCAATATGCTACTTTCTAAGTACTTATTCCTCTTCTCTCTTCTTTGCAACTCGCAGGCCTAAATGATCAGAGGTTGTTAACGCATGAAAAGTGAATTCTTGAGTCATTATCTATCATAAGCTTCACTGATCATTGTCAAGTATTGCAATACCAATGGCTGAGTCTGTTGTTTCGGCCGTGGGGCAGACAATAGGAAAGCTGCTCATCCACTAGGCCAAATTCTTGTGGGGGCGTGGAGGGCAAGGTCGAGGATCTGCAAAGGGAGCTGAGGCTGATCCGGTGCTTGCTGAGGGATGCGGATGCGAGACGAGAGCACAACCGAGCAGTTGGAGAATGTGTTGCACAACTCCGAGACATTATTATTTTGAAGAGGCTTTTATATGGCCAACATAATAAGCTATTTTGACACGATTGGTGGAATAATGTGAAGACTAGCAATTTTACTTCTTCCATGAGCTTCATCTCCGGTCCACCTTTTTTGCGTTTGTGAATAGTGGGTTTAACAATAAGAGTTGGGATTGTTAAGAAAATCTGGAATCTTTATGCGGCAAAGGAGAGCGGCAACATGATTTCATTAGAATTTGTAAGGGAGATTAGTAGCGCACTCAAGTCAAGGGAGATTACTGGCACACTGGAGTTATCCATGCGCTACATTCATGTTTGCCCCGTCAAGTAGGATTATCGTTGTCATACATTTGCTTGAGTCATTTAATTCAAGCCACATATAACAGAAACAATACATTTCAATTGTTAATTTACGGTTCTTGGCCTTTCAAGGGTTAATGGAGGCACATATAGGAGCTTTGATGTGGTCCCTATAGTCTTTCCCCTTACAAAAGCATAAACGAACCACAGATTATAAAGAACTATAGCTTCTTACTCATATATCTAAAAGCAAATCTTCATTGTTGAAGTTATCTTTTTATGACAATTTATCTTCCTATGACTGCTGAGTTGCAATTTGATTGCCTGATATTGTGTAGGAATCACTGAAGACAGGAAGAGGATAGGAGATGAACTGCTTAAGAAGTGTGGAGGATTACCCTTGGCCATCATTGTGCTTGGTGGACTTCTGGCGATCAACGACTGGGAGACGGTTGCCAAAAGGATTAATTCATATTTTAGTGTTGAGAGTGATGTATCAAAAATATTGGCCTTAAGCTATGATGATCTACCATGGCATCTAAAGCCATGCTTCCTGTATTTGAGTAGCTTTCCGGAGGATGCAGAAATCCCTGCAACAAATCTTCTTCACATGTGGATTGCTGAAGGCTTTGTGTTGCAAAATGATTATGACGAAGAGAGAGATATTCAAGTGGAAGATGCAGCAGAATATTTAATGGAGTTGGTTGATAGAGGGATGGTTCAAGTGCGATTTAAGTTGAGTGGAAAAATTAAAACCATCCACCTTCACGACTTGATGCGGGACTTATGCATCTCCAAGGCTAGGCAGGAGAGATTTCTGAGCAAGGTTAACATTCAGCAGGACAATGGGACGGATTATTGTTCTTCTTCATTGGCACTAAAGTCGAGTCAACTTGCAAAATGCGAAGGCTTTCTCTCAGTATGAAAGCAAACTTGATTTCGGGCGTGAAATCAATAGGAGGGCCTATGCTCCACCTTCGAAGTCTCATGTTCTTCGGATCCATCGGATCTGTCGAAGGGAAGGGGAAGCATTTTCAACCTATTTTCAAAAGCTGTAAGTTTCTCAAAGTTCTGAAGCTAGAATATCTTTTCGATATGGAAGGAAAATTACCCAAATCAATTGGAGACCTAGTCCATTTAAGATTCTTAAGTTTAGCACATAGTAGTTTTGAGGGTTTGCCAAAATCTGTGGGGAATCTTGTATGCATGGAATTCTTGGACTTGCGAGTAAGACGAATAAGGATATTTGCGGTGCCGGATGTGCTGTGAAAGCTGAGAAGGTTGAGGTACCTCTATCTTCCCTATAAATTTTACGTCACTGGACAACTCTATGGATACCGGGAGAAGTTGCGGTTGGACTCTTTAAAGAATCTATGGACATTGAAAAACTTTAGTACGAAGAGGTGTGATGTGAATGATGTAGGCAAACCGACCGATTTGCAAAAGCTCACCGTCGGGCGTTGTGAAGAGTTGGAGATAATTTCACAACTTGCTAAATTCACTTTGAAACATCTTCAATCCTCATCTTTTATATTCTCCGGCGATTCATTCACTGAAGATGAGTTGAGTAAAATGTCAAGCTATCACCATGATGGGGTTTCGGGATTGACAAAACGCAGTGGAATATAAATCTAAACCGAAACCCTAGATAGGATTCATGTGTATATTGAAATCAATGAAAGCTCAAGTCGTACCTTTTGCAGATCGAAGTTAGATTGACGATCGATTGTGTCCGGATTAGCGCCTCAAGTGTTGCGCCTCTACCGGTATCTACACACACGAACCGAAGTCTCCAACGATCCAAGTGCTAGCTTACGGATCTTGGATCTTCTCTTCTTTGATTGCCTTTCTGATTTTCGACTCTCTCAACAATCTCAAAAAACAGAGAACGACTCTCCGCATTTTCTTTTATTCTCATAGACGTCTCTAGGATTTTCTACGTCTATATATGGTCTCAATATTTACGTGTAATAAAAGAAGTAGGGCCGGGCGATTCAGGCTTGCCAAACCGTCTATCTCCAATTGTACGTTTCATCGTTATCTCATAACGTACACGATCGCGTAGATATTTATAATAGGAGAATATATTAAAATCTACTTCTTAAGTAGATCAAGGCATGTAGAAAATATAAATTCAGTTCGCTATTGTGTGCGACCCCGTAGGTTCACTAAATATTAATAATGTGCTCAAAACTCTTTTTGGCCCACAAATCATAAGTGGTCTCTAGCAACACATTATGACTATCTAAGTATAGCGAAGGTTGTTTTTTGACACAATCTAATCCACAATTAATGTTAGAGTATCAACTTTGATTGGTTTTAGGGCAGGCCGCTATACCACTAAGACACCAAACCCGTAAGTTGAGGATAGAAGGAAAAATAGAGAAGTTACCGGAACATAAGTATCTACCCCAGCAACCGAGGACGCTGGTCTTATTTTACTCCTATCTGAAAGAAGATCCGATGCCAATATTGGAGAAATTGCTGCACTTGGTTGTTCTCATGCTGGGGTATGAGGCTTTTAAGGGAAAGGAAATGGCCAAAAACTGCCACCGTGTAAAACAATGCCCTCCTCAAATTAACCGAATCAAAAGACAATAAAAAATGATTATGACGAGGTTTTAAATGTTCTCCTCCGCCGCTTCCAAAATTAGCCGGGACATTAATGCTACCTCGTGCGTTACGTCGACAGTTGAGGATGTTTAGGTCCACTGATTAGTTTATTAGCACGGACACGAAAAAATCTAGACATCATTCTCATGGTACGAGAGTCGAGTTCTGCCTCCCGATTTATTTCACGCGCGAGAGGTCAAGACCCGCGTGCGCACACTTCGTGATTTCTGTTCCTTCCTTTATCGACGAATAGTGAAGGTGCATTTCATCGTCCTCCTCGATTAACTTGCTCTATTTTGCATTGATCATGTAACTAAGTGAAGCTTCGCATGTACATTCTCTATTCATGCTCTTTTCCGACCTAAAGATTTCTCCATCGCTCACGTCATAACTTGTTCGGGACAGGATGAAGCTGTCTTGCCTCTCTAAATTATTATTATTTTTTTCTTTCTTTGTCAATGCAGAGTCCTCACTTTCTATTAACCAAACAAAACCCAAAAAGCATCGCAAAAGTAAGAAACAAAGGAATCGTTGAATAACCGTCTCCGACCAGAACCTCTCATCCAATTTCAGATCATGCGCAGTGGCAATTGTAGTACCGACTCTTGAGAGGAGGCAAAGGCCAAAATGCTGCTAAAAAAAACTAGAAAGCACAGTTCACCTATCGTTAGCAAAAGGGACACGTCTCGGCCCATAAAGCTGTGCTTAACAAATTTATCAATTTGTCCTAATTATGCACCAGGGACAGACGAACCCTCACTAATCCAAACCCTGATTGGGTTGTCCTTTTGTTCCCTCCCCTCCCTATTTCCCCCTCCTCTCGTTAAAAAGCACTCCAAAGGGTTTTTTTAGTACCTAAGTGTGAGAGAAAGATGCTCATCCACACCCCACATTAGAACCCAAAAAAAAAAAATTGTAAATTATTAAGTGGAAAGCCATTACTGACGTGGACTCCACAGAGATGGGTCATACTTATCTAGTTTTCTTTGCAAATGTGATGCCCCATCATTAATGGACAAAAAATTTCACATTAAGTGGCCAAAAGTCGGTCCTTAATTTACTTGCAATTGATGTCGCCATGATCGGTTCTAGGTCGGGTACGGCTTTGATTCGGCGTTACCGTGCCTTTTTCTGAATGTGAAGAATCATCATTTAACGACGCTCCTGTCCATCGACGCATATGCTGGCCTTGACAAGATCGGGATGCGGATTACCAATTGAGAGAATTTCCATCGCGAATTCGGAGTGTTATTCTATGATTATCACATAAACTATTATATCGGAATGGAATGAGAATACGATATAATCGTCGGTCGGTGGAGATCAAAAGCATCGGCTCATGGGTAAGCAAGCATCTTGGACATTCCTCATTGGGGACGCCGGGATTGCTATACAATGTCGTAAAGGTACAAAGCTAGAGCACAAACCGTAGAGTTAATCAACTCGTTTTTCATTAAATTAACCGACTAATTTAGGTAAAAGTTAGGTTCTTAAACAAATGGCGACCGCCTTTATGCTGTCTTCCAGGAACGAGGACGGAAAAGGAGGAAAAAAAGGCTTCGTCCTACGCCAGACCTGTTCGCTTTTTACTGGTTTTTACAACTCATCCCCGCTATAATGTCCGACGAGAAAAAGGAAATAATTTCGTCTGGGGAGGGGTGGGCTCAGCCAATTTGCCAGGGTGTGTGCAGTCCTTAGCCGACCTCATAACGTGCATTTACAAAACCACGACCGTACTGTTGGGATTGGACGAGATGGGTGATTGATCGTTGATATAATGTCTTAAATAAGCGGAGAAAGTTGTCTGAGAAAGTCTCGAAGTCGTTAGATGACGGTGAATGCAATCATATAAACTTTGCGACTTCCCCAAATTTGGTGTTAAATATTTTGACCATTTGTTAATATAGTCCTCCCAATAATTTTGGCGAAAAACGTCGTTGTGACACCGGCCATCATACGTGGCACAACTGGTACGTAAGTGATTTCCGGCTAAAATTAGCCAAAATGAGTATACCGGCAAATTGTAAAAAAAAAAATAAAGATTAAATTGATAAAATGAAAATAAATTCAGACACGTCAACTGTTCCATTTGACCAGAATCTTTGATTAGGTTAATGCTCTCCCTTAATACATTTCTACATAGGTACAATCTTTGGCTAGTGGGCTCTCTCTCTCTCTCTCTCTCTCTCTCTCTCTCTCTCTCTCTCTCTCTCTCTCTCTCTCTCTCTCTCTCTCTCTCTCTCTCTCTCTCTCTCTCTCGTATCTTCCTAATTGTGTGAGAATTTTTCTCACTAAACTTTTCTATTAAAGTCGATAATGGAAATTGCGTTAATATCACTAAAATTTACAAATTGTTACCCACGTGCCACATTTACCCCAAATTAATTTTCTTATCACGGAAAATCCGAAATCAGGATATCCATATCATATTTACCCCAAACTTTTTGTATTGACAAAAATTTCGTACAAAAACTCTCAAGTATGTCCAAAGCTAATGATTTGAGTTTGAGATACGAGAAGTGAGGCTAACAGGCAAGAAGTGTCCAGAGTTTTTTAATAATTGAATTAATCAGCGGTGGGAAAAAATGGCTTAATCACATGTTAATAAGGTTGGACTTTGGAACAAGATACTTAGCAGATATTGATGTGATAAGAAACGTGTTAACTAGGCTGATTTTTTAGATTTTATGTCACACAAAAATAAGTTTGGGACAAATGTGTTGTCGGTATAGTGGTTTCAAATTTTTTGTGACATCAAAATTAGTTTGGGGCATGTGGCACGGGTACATCAGTTTGAAATTTTTTATGAGAAGAAAATCAATTTGGAGTAACTGTGAAACGGGAATGTCAGTTTATGATTTTTATGATATTAACCCTTGGAATTGTTATAAAGGCTAGCTAACATCAATGGTGTAGTGTGTTAGTTTGTGAAAAATAAATCGTTGCAAAGCAAATGAAATCCATGAAAAAACGTTAGACATCCCGAATACAATTTTGTGATCGTTTCATATTGGATTCGAGCTAGAATATGGTTGGATAGTCGGTGCAGGCAACATTAATAAGCGATTCATACGACTTCTTGCGTATTAATCGATTCAAGATAGTGGCTTGCCAAACAAGGTAAGTGAATTCGACTCAAATTTGGGTATTCTAATTTCTATATACGGGTATTAGATTATTAATTTTCAAACAGAAATGTACATACATTTCTATTTTACTCAGCATTATGCACCATTTGTAACTTAATGTAGTTCTTTATTCGGATTTAATATGTAATTATGTCTATCGGACAACTATGTAAGCCGAACGATTGACCATAATTCATTGTGGTTTCGCTCCAAAGATCGCCCATTGGCTTCTTGAACTCTTCTTCTTCGTCTTCTACTTCTAATTCGCTCCCCATTTCGGACTTGGGTACGTGGCCAACGATTTTGAAGTGGAAGAGGCCTGCGATGCTAGATATACCGGTGGGCGCACCGAGTTTTGGGGTTCCGGCTGTTATAAATCAGTATAATTTTCTTCCTTTGCTCGTGTCGGGACAGTTGACATGCTTCTCTTGGGGGTGCGCCTTTACAACACCTGCTTACGTGTCTTCTTCAAATCAAGTCCCTCGGAGTGTCTCTCCCCGTGCTGTACACCAACCGAAGACAACCACGTTGGAGTCTGATTCTACGTCTCGTTTAGGAATCTACCTCCTTTATAATTTTGAGATTTCTAGTTCTGGTTCTGGTTATATATATATTTTTTTTTGGTCATAGTTCTGGTTATATTTGTTAGCCACAACATTTGTGATTTTTTACTAACAATACAAATAATCCCCTAAACGAATTCAATCGATTTTGTGATACATCATTTGTAATCGCACCAGGCCGAAAGAACATTACAAGCTTTTCTAACCCAAAAAGATCTATATAACGTGGATAACAACCGAAGGCCCGCATCTAGATCCTCCAAGGCGATTCTTCTTAGTTCATTTCGCCCGGGCATAAGGAGCACGTCTACAAAATCAAAATCAAGCCGAAGATCCAAAGTCTTCTTGGCGTTTATCAGCATTGTCGCTAATAAACCTGCATTAAGTTTTAGAAAGACGCCTCTCAAATATATATATGATCTCATCCGGTCATTTTCACGAATGCTTGGTGATCCCTTCAAACAAAGAGCACAGAAGCATCATCGAACAACTAATTCCAACCCAGACGATTTCGGGGACATTAAGACATGCTCAAACAACTGTTTTATACTAATCGGTACTCGATTTTTTCTCAAGCTTCAAATACTACTTTTGGACTCAGCTTACTAAAACAAATCAATGATGTACGTAACTCCGGTGACATTAAAATATGATGAGTTTTAGGAGAGGCCAAGTCGGCGATTTTTGGAGTCGGAGAGGCGACGATGGCTATAAGGACGAACGCGAAGAAGAAGGAGGGGAGGGCTTGAGGTGAACGAGGGAGAGGAAAATTATTCAGTGGCTTGCAATAAATACACGGCACATAGACTTATGACGTGGTAGTTGTTAACCACTGAATAATTTCTTAGAAGCAACCGAGGTAAACTTTTTGATGATATAAGAAAGCTCTGTTACCAATTAAGTAGTGAGAGAGACTAGTGAGCAACCGACGTAATTTACTAGTAGAGGCGTCCAGAGATGAGAGAGCCGTTCCGATAGACCTTGCGGTCTTGCTTCACGTCCAGTGATTTTAATTGCGGGAAAAGTACACTAGAGGTGCCATAACTTGTGTACGACGTTCACTTAAGTGCCATAACTTTCAAGACGTTCACTTAAGTACCATAACTTTCAAGACGTTCACTTAAGTGCCATAACTTTCAAAAATCGTTCACTTGAGTACTACGTTGGAGCAAAATCGTTCACTTGAGTGCTACAGTAACTTTTCAGGCGTGCCACGTCAGCTTTCCGGCATCTACAGTAATTTTTCCGGCGTGCCACGTCGGCCTTCCGGTGTCTACAGTAACTTTTCCGGCTGCCACGTCAGATTTTTTGGTTGCCACGTCAACATGGCACTTAAGTGAACGATTTTTAAAAGTTGTGGCACTTAAGTGAACGTTTTGAAAGTTATGGCACTCAAGTGAACGCCGTACAAAAGTTATGGCACTTCTAGCGTACTTTTCCCTTTTAATTGCTGCTTCACCGCTCCCTTTCATTTGGCTTTCTCCGACCAAAAAAAAAAAAGCACTTATTCCTTTCCTCTCTTCTTTGCAACTTGCAGGCCTATATGGTAGCAGCTTGTTAACGCATCAGAAGTTAATTCTCAAGTCATTCTCCATCATAAGCTCTACTGATCGCAGTCAAGTAGTGCAATACCAATGGCCGAGTCTGTTGTTTCGTCCGTGGTGCAGACAATAGGAAAGCTGCTCATCGACGAGGCCAAATTCTTGTGGGGTGTGGAGGGCAAGGTCAAGGACTTGCAAAAGGAGTTGAAGCTAATCCAGTGCTTGCTGAGGGATGCGGACGTGAGAGGAGAGCACGACCAAGCTGTGGGAGAATGGGTCACGCAACTCCAAGACGGTGCCTATGATGCCGAGGACGTCATAGAGCGACACATCCTCAGAGTCACGCTCAAGAAGAAGGGACGAAACATCATTATAGCATGTGCTTGGTTCGTGGCGAAATGCATGTGCTGGCATGTTCATCAGGTGGGGACAGAGATTGATGACTTAAAAACCCGCATCTCTAATCTTACAACACGTATGCGGGATTTCGGCATACAACCTGTGAATGACGGCGGACGCAAGCAGGTGAGAGCTTTGATGCCAGAACTTACTTATCCCTATTTCGAGGAGGATATTGTTGGGAGGGAAGATAGTATTAAGGTGTTAGTGGAAGTGCTGAAGGATGAAAAACAACAGAGAGTTGTTTCTATATGGGGAATGGGTGGTTTGGGTAAGACCACACTTGCTAAGAAAGTCTTCGCTCATGATGAACTGAAGAGCAATTTCGATCGTTTCGCTTGGGCTTGTGTATCTAAAGATTTCAACAAGAGAGAGATCTTGATGGGAATTTTTAAAATGTTGATCCCTGAAAAAAGAGGGTTGGTTAAGGATATGAGTGATCAAGACTTGTTCAAAGCTCTATACCAGATCCAAAAAAAGAAGAGATGTATTGTTGTTCTTGATGATATTTGGAACAGACAGGATTGGAAAGATATTCGAGCCGCGTTCCCTGTCATGAACACGAGAAGCAAGCTATTGATAACAACCCGCAATAAAGAAGTAGCGGAGTGTATTGATCCTCATGGTTTTCTCTATAAACCTTTATGCTTATCGGAGGAGGAGAGTTGGAAGCTGCTGATGAAGAGGATATTTCCTAAAACGGAAAGGAAGGTTTCTCTGTGGTTATTATCTTCACATACATTAGCTTATTGCTCGTTCAATTTTGATTTATGGCACTTCCTTAGGGTTAGATCTTGGACTTTCTTCTGTTGGACTAGGGAGTGTTAGGTATTACTTGTTCTGGCCTTTTAGAAAGTCTAACAATTGATGAATTGACAGATATTACTGAGTTTGAATGATTGACAAAGGGAGTATTAGGCATCGATATCTTGATGTTTGGGGAAAGAGAAGCTGCTTTTACTTCTTACTAGATAGCAATTGTACGTCTAAACAAAAATCCAAAACTTTGATCCTCCATTCCTCTGATCCAAGAGGCATTTGATATAGGCAACCCGATGAGTCATATTGATAGGAAGTCATTGAATAATATGGAGCCTAGCTATGTTCCTTCGTGGACGGTCCTTCTCCTTTTTTTTTTCCTTGTGAATAGTCGTCCAATATTAAGAGTTGGGATTGTTTAGGAAAACCGTGAATCGTTATGCTTCAAAAGAGAGCGGCAATATAATTATTTCACTAGAATTTGCTGCTGCAATGGAGATTACTAGCACACTCAAATCACATAAGATTACTAGCACACTCGAGTTATGCCTATTGTTTTTCTTTTTCTTCATCCAGTACGATTATCGTTGCTATACATTTGCTCGAGCCGCATAATTCAAGCCATAGATAGCAAAGTCGATACATTCCATTGGTTAATTTAGTGTTCTTGATCTTCCAGTTGTAGGTGGAGGCATGTATAAGAACTTTGCTGTGGTCCCCAGAGTCTTCCCCCTTACAAAAGCATAGATGAACCACATATAATAAAGAAATAGAGTATCAAACCACAGATATTCATCCTTAAAGTTATCTCCTTATTACAATTTTATCTTCCTATGACTGTTGAGTTGCAATTTGTTGCCTGATATTATGCAGAAATCACGGATAACATGAAGAGGTTAGGAGATAAACTCCTTAAGAAGTGTGGAGGATTACCCTTGGCTGTCAAAATGCTTGGTGGACTTCTCGCGACCAACGAGTGGGAGAAGATTTATAGAAACATCAATTCTTATTTAGGCTGTGATGATGATGTATCAAAAGTGTTCGCCTTAAGCTATGACGATCTAGCATGGTATCTAAAGCCATGCTTCCTCTATTTGGCTAGCTTTCCCGAGGATGAAGAAATCCCTGTAAAGAAGGTTCTTCACATGTGGATTGCGGAAGGCTTTGTGTCGCCCACTGCATATGGCGAAGAAAGAGAAATTACAGTGGAAGATGTAGCGGAGCGACATTTAATGGAGTTGGTTAACAGGGGGATGGTTCAAGTACAATTCAACAGGAGTGGAAAGTTAAAAACCTGCCACCTGCATGACGTGATGCGAGAGTTATGCATCCGCAAGGCCAAGCGGGGGAAGTTTCTAAGCGTTCTTAACATTCAGCAGGACCATGAAAGGGAGGAATGTTCTTCTTCAATGGGAACAGAAGGAGAGTCAACGTGCAAAACACGAAGGCTTTCTCTTAATATGCGTGTGAGTGCTGAAAGAAACACGACTCTGGGAGTAGAACAAATA
The DNA here is from genome assembly GCF_020921035.1 of Rhodamnia argentea. Lineage (NCBI taxonomy): Eukaryota > Viridiplantae > Streptophyta > Magnoliopsida > Myrtales > Myrtaceae > Rhodamnia > Rhodamnia argentea. The sequence continues at coordinate 33,172,988 of NC_063152.1, forward strand.
GGAAGGACCATGCTCCACCTTCGAACTCTTACGTTCTTCTGTTCTGGGGGATCTGAAGAAGGGATGTGGGATCAATTTCAACCTATCTTCATCAACTGTAAGTTTCTTAGAGTTCTGAAGCTGGAGGATCTTAGTATGAGAGGAAATTTACCTGAATCAGTGGGAGACCTGGTCCATTTAAGATTCTTAAGTTTGGCAGGAAGTAGATTTGAGGGCTTGCCGAAATCTATGGGGAATCTTGTATGCATGGAATTCTTGGACTTGCGAGTAAGGGGAATGAGGACATTTGCAGTGCCAGATGTGCTTTGGAAGCTGAGAAGGTTGAGGCACCTCTATCTCCCCCATTCATTCGATGTCACTGGGAAACCCCATGGGTACTGGAAGAAGTTGCGATTGGGCACTTTAAAGAATCTTCGGACATTGAGAAACTTCTGTCCGGATAATTGTGATGTGAAGGATGTAGGCAAACCGACCAATCTGTAAAAAGCGAGAGTCATTCATTCTAAGGGAGGGGAGATATTTACACAACTTGCTGAATTCAAGTTGAAATATCTTCAATCCTCATCTTTTGGCTTCAGAGGATTTGGTTCGATAAATGCAGGTGAATTGAGTAAAACCTCAAGTTATCCCTATTCCTGCAAATTGTACATACATGGGGTAATAATAGAGAAATTACCGGAACATAAGTATCTACCCCAGCAATCGACGAAGCTGGTCTTATTTTGGTCCGAACTCAAAGAAGATCCGATGCCAATATTGGAGAAATTGCAGCACTTGGTTGTTCTCCTGCTGGGGAATTTTGCTTTTGTGGGAAAGGAAATGGTTTGCTCTGCAGGAGGCTTTCCGCAACTCAAGCATTTACTTCTGGGATATCAGCCAAATTTGGAGGAGTGGAGGGTGGCTGAAGGAGCCATGCCTCATCTTTCCCGACTAGGGATCTGCAAGTGTCACAAGTTGAAGGCGGTACCTCAACTTGAAGGAGTCTCCACGTATGACGGTCGGGAAGACGTGTCTCATGAGTATTGGAAGAATTGGGGTGGAGGAATTAACTGGGGAGTTTTAATTTAGAAAGGATAGAGTAATTTATTTTATTTTGTGTTAACAATTTCAATTTGTTTCGACCAGGGTTTTTTTTTTTAATTTGCACAGCTGGCAATGGGAACCGAACCGCCATTCTCTCTCCCTCCATTCATAACTTCTCCATGTCTTGTTTAATCTCGAATTTGCCCATTTTGTTCGTTTCATTTTCCCTCTCATCGTCCTCGTGGACGAATCTGTTGTTTCGCTCGCGGATGGGAGGCATACGAAGGAATAACAGCCATCGCTTTGAGGCCTTGAAACGTCCTCGTGAAAGCCGCGTTGGAGAGGAGAGGAGAGGAGACCCGGGCATCTCCATAGCGCTGGTCAGATGTTTGACGAAATGCGCAATCGAGTAGGAATAAGAGCCATTGCTTTCGGCTTGAGTAATTGATTTCTTTGTTGGCACCCATATCCACGTCATTTGTGGAACACAATTCTCTATCTGATCTGGGGGACATTTCCTTTGTCTTGCCTGCTTGGAAGGAGCCAAAATCTGAATCAGTCTGTAACTTGGAGTGCGTATGCATCGCTCTTAATCAATCTAATCCCGTGAATAGACCTAGACAAAACTAGTTTTAATCTGTTGTTACAGTAGAACCGAATCTATGCACACTTGAGGACATCAGTTGTCTTCATTGGTCAAACAGTTGCAAGGCGTTGTTGTAGGAACAGGACAACAGGGATTGCTCGTGTCCAGCTCGACTAACTTTCAGTTTGGTACGGTTGAAATAGCCGTCATGCCAGCGGTGCGGTTGTGCTTCCTCTTGATTGTTGTTATTCAGAAGCCGTCTTGTAAGATTGACTTGGACGAGATAGCATAGGAAAATCATGTCAGATTTTTCTTTTCCCCTGTTTTCTCCTAAACTCCCAGGCTGAGATCTGCGAGGGTGTGGTATACATTTGCTGCATAGAAGCTCTCAAGACAGAGCAGAGTCGATGGTTCTGGATTTTGCAATTTTAAAGAGTCTTGCCTGATCCATGAATTAGCCTCTGAACGGGTAAATTCTGTCGCCAATTGCTGGTGCCCGTCTCTGGTAGTTGATGTTCCTTCTACTGGGAACGAACAATGGAAAGTCATCATTAACTTGTTCAATAGTGAGTTTAACCACAGCGAGAAATGTACCACATAATTTAGAGTTGGTCTATGTTAGATCAAAACTCATTCAGATACTGAACATAACGTGGAAGCCCCACATCATCTCACTTCCTAAAGGAGTTCTTTTTTATCTTATGCCGGTTGATTTTCTCAAAAACGAAAATATGACTTGATTAACAACTAAATTAAGCGCAACTATCCATTGATGACGCCATTTTGCATAATCGGTTAAAAAAAAAAAAGGTCTGGTGAGTGCAAATTGAGTTAGGAATTTGACTGAATCCACATTGTTCATGTGATGGATCCATCCTGTGTAGGCTTATGAATGAGATCAGCCCATACTAGAGTTTAAACCAAATCTGACAAATTTTGTTGGGAGAATTGAACTCAATATATCAGCAAGCTAAGTTAGATGGAACTCCCAACGACTTTAATGGCGATCATAGTTTACCAGCCCATCACATGATTTTTTTATGTAGGCAAAAAACAAGTTAGTCTTTTATTTTATTTGAAAATATATTTATTGTTTTTTCTATCTCAATGTAGTGGGACTCAATTGATGAATATACTCGAGCTCACAGCAATAGACAGCTGATATATGTCAGTTGTGTAGAGGATCGATTTCTGTGCAGTACCAAATGCTAAATCGACGTGGCATCTTTCACACTAGAAGACGGTCAATGCAATGGATGAGAGTGCATGAAAATGATTGTATTGTTAGGAATGGCGTACCGATTCCAGAAAAATAATCCAAACAAATAATCAATATTAGCATAATATAATAATAAAAGAACCGAATCAAAAAAACACACCAGATAATTTGTTATCGAAGTTCATTCAAACTTGGGCTACGTCTCCGTGTAGAGGCACTCTACGAATTCACTAGTTTTCAGAAAAGTAGTAATACAACCGATGATCTTCTCACAAGATCAAAGTAAAAAGAAATCGAAAACACTCAAAAATGCCGTCATGGCCTCTCTTTTTCTTTTTCTCTCTTTGGCTACTTTGCGCTTCCCTCTCTCTCTCTCTCTCTCTCTCTCTCTCTCTCTCTCTCTCTCTCTACGGCTACTATCTATATATTCCTAATATATGAGGTATAGCTTTTAACCTAGGAGCAAAAAAAGGACAAAAGATAAAAAAAAAAAAAAAAAACTCTTAATGAAATAGTTGGCTTCACACGCCAACAATCTCCCACTTGAAGACAAAAATATCGATGCACCCAAGCAGCTTTACATCCATCCTCTTCAAAAACCAAGAACCGGAACTTGTGCCTCCGCGATACTCCTTATCAATTAACATGGAGTAATGCCAATAGTAGTAGTACATAAAGTATTCTTCTCTCTGTCTACTACCTTAGTAAACATGTCATTTGGATTCTTTGAGCCATCAATCTTCTGTAGCTTTTAACTGTTATCTTTAAATGTCGACCTAATAAAGTGATAACACTTCTTGATATGTCTAGTCCTTGAGTGATAAGCTGCATTCTTTGCTAAGCGCCCTGTACTTTGACTATCACTCCACAGTGTGCTCACTAATTGCTTTTGATATAGCTCCTCCGGATAATTTTGTAACCACATGATTTCCTTAGAGGCTTCCGCGATTGCCACGTACTGTTTTTCTGTCGTCGATAGAGCCACTACTTTTTGTAGTTGACATACCCAACTCATTGTTGTACTTGCAACCGTAAGACATATCCAATAGTACTCTTACCACTATCTCGATCACCCGAGTGATCTACATCCACATAACCCTACGATTCTAGAGATGTACCTCAACAACAAAGAGTGTAGTTTGATGTACACGCTAGGTATTTCAATATCCATTTTACTGCATTTCAATACTCTCTGTCCGGGTTACGCAAATATCGACTCACAACTCCCACTACATGTGCAATGTCTGGTCTCGTGTTCACCATGACATACATCAAACTTCTCACTGCTGATGCGTATGGAAATACCGCAATCTCATCTTTCAAAGTTTGAGTACTCGAACACATTTCCTTGGAAAGATTGAATTGACTCACTAGAGGAGTCACAATCGGTTTTGCCTTATCCTTGTTGAATCTCTTCAACACCTTGTTCACATAGTCTTCATGTGACAACCATAATTTCTTATTTTTCCTGCTTCCGATGATTGTCATGCCTAAAATCTTCTTGGCCTCTCTTTACTCTTTCATAGCAAACTATGATGCTAACATCCTCTTTACTTTTGCGATTCTTCATATTAGAACTAGCCACTAGCATATCATCAACATATAAAGAGAGATATACAATATCACCATTGTATACTTTTGAAAATAAACACAATGATTAGCCTCACAGTGTGCAAATCCTTTTTCTCCCATAAAACCATCAAACTTTGAGTACCATTGTTGCGGAGCTTGCTTCAAGCCATACAAGCTTTTCTTCAAGCCATACACCATGTGTTCTTTACCTTTGACCTCAAAACTTTCAGGTTGCGCTATGTATAACTCTTCATCTAGATCACCATGCAAAAACGTTGTTTTTACATCTAATCGCTCGAGATGAAGATCCTCCACTACAACTATACTCAGCAAAACTCTGATTGATGTCATCTTCACTACTGGTGAAAATATCTCGGAGTAGTCAATCCGATCTTTTTGAGAAAAGCCCTTTACTACAAGTCTCGTCCCGTATCTAATACTACCGGCAGCTTCATTTTTTATTATGTACACCCATTTGTTTAACAAATCCTTTTTATTAGTGGGCAACTCGGTCAACACCCAAGTTTTGTTCTAAAGTAATGAGTTTATCTCGTGTTTCATAGCATGCTCCTACCGCATGTGAGATGTGTCTTTCTTTGCCTCATTATAAGTCCCTGGCTCTCCCAAATCTGTATATAAGACATGGCTCGGAACAATATTAGTTGATGGATAAAAAATTACCTTTGGCTTTCTCACACGTGTAGATCTCCTCAAAATAGATACTTCGGGATCGTTAGTCTATTTTGGATCACTACATTCCTCTGGAGCCGCTTGCTCATTGATAATATGTTCATCTTGGACCTCCCTTTTAGGTGCACTCTGATATGCTTGAATCATCTTCACGGAAATTGTGTCCAGCTCAACATATTTTGGTTCTACTACCGTTTCATGCTCTGTCTGACAATCTTTGTAATCTTTTCTTCATGGAACATCGCATTCCCTCTGCGAAATGATTTTATCATTCTCATAATCCTAAAGCCTAAATCCATATTCATCGATGCCATATCCAATAAAGAGGTACTTTTGGGACTTAGCATTAAGCTTCTTCATGTTCTCTTTGTCAATCAAAGCATATGCAATACAACCAAAAACTTTTTTTTTTTTTTTTGGTAAGGTACAACCAAAAACTTTTAGATATGAATAATTGACTTTTTTACCTGACTATTGCTCTTGCGGTATTCCTCCATCCAGCGCACTAGATAGACTCATGTTAATCAAATATATAGTTGTATCAACTGTAGCAACTCATAAGTGTAGTGGGAGATCCACATGTAGTCTCATGCATCTTGCATGATCCAAAATGGTCATGTTCATCTTCTCAACTACACCGTTCTTTTGAGGAATTCTAGAAGCGATCTTTAACCCATTTATGCCTTCCCGGCTCAAATATTTTGCAAATTCATTGCTCGTGTATTCACCACCATTATCGGACTTCAGAGCTTTAATCTGATAATATGTCTATTTTTCTACCACGGTCTTCCATATTTTGAACACCTCGAATGCTTCTGATTTTGGGTCTTTCTTATCGCATCATCAATGAAAGTGACAAAATATCTCTTACCACCATAAGAGAGCTCTTGAGCCGGTCCCCACACATTAGTATGAACCAATTCTAACTTTTGCGCTTTATTCTATCGCCCATTCAATTGAAAACTAACTGCTTTTTATTTTTCATAAATGCAACTCTCACGGAAATCTAATTCAGCTTTTGCAAATCCGGAAGCAACTTTCTTGAGTGTAAGCGCTTTACACCAATTTCGCTAAGATGTCCCAAACGATAATGCCAAAGAGTAGATAAATTACATGTAACCATTGTAATTGCAACCACATCAATGATATTGTTTCCCTAGAGAAAGTAAATTGTACCTATATGCTTTTCCTTTGCTACTACTGTTGCCTCCGAGGTTGTTTTCCACTCTCTGCATCCAAAAGTTGTTACCATGCCTTCTTGGTCAAGTTTACTAGTTGAAATTAGATTTTTCTTCAACTCGAGAATATACCTGGTTTCCCACAAAATTAGACGTCGTCCACTTGAAATGTTCATAAGCACAATTCCTTTTCCTACAATCGGACACATGTGGCCGTTTCCCACACTTAATTGTCCAAAATCCCTATTGGCATAATCAACAAATATATCTCTTTGCGAGGTGCAATGGAAAGAAGCACCAGAGTTAAGAAACAACTTATCCGTAGTCAAGTCAAACCCCGCAAATAAAAACAAGTTCTCTAGCAAAGGCTCTTTGCTTACCACATTAGCTCCTTAATTCTCATATTGTTGCTTCTTTTTGTAGGCTTCACATTGAAATCTATGATATCCATTTTGGTGACAAAACCAGCACTCATCTTTTGCAACCTCTCTCTTCCCCCTTGATTGTGACCTACCATGCCCGCTGAATTTTTCTCTGATTTTACTTCTCACTACTAGTGCCATTGAAGATGCGGCTTTCTAGAAGGGAACTAAAAACAATAAAGCTTGTAGCTTCATTTCCAGATTTATGCCTGTAAATTCTAAGCGAGCTATAACCTGCGTTAAACTGTTAATATGCTCTGCAACTGAATCTCTGTCGGATAATTTCATATTAACCAACTTCTTTAGCAAAAATATTTGATTTGATGTGAACGGTTTCTCATATACCTTCGTTAGAATATCCATGGTTTCTTTTGCAATCTTCACTTTCGTGACGTGATACCTTATCTTTTTCCTCAGCCCTAGACAAATTGCACCTAATGCCTTTCGATCAAGAATTTTTCATGCGATTCTACTTGTCGGATTCACTTCCATAAGCTTAGGTTTCCAACCCTCAAGTGGTGCATATAGATCTTTCTGATAAAGATAGTCCTCTATTTGCAGTTTCCATCATTCAAAATCCCGCCCACCGAACTTATCGATTCCGATTTTATCTTACGCCATACAATTTGCTTTCAATCTAACGCCACCGAAAACCTTCGATGTTTTACGTCGGTCAACCCAGGCTACGATACCAGTTGTTAGGAATCGCGTACCGATTCCGGAAGAATAACCCAATCAAACAATCCACACTAGCCGAATATAATAATAAAAGAATTGAATCAGAAAAACACACCAGAAAATTTGTTATCGAAGTTCAACCAAACTTGGGCTACATCTTCGTGCACGGGCACTCTGCGAATTCACTAGTCTTTGAGAAAAGTAGTAACACAACTGATGATCTTCTCACAAGATCGAAGCAAAAAGAAATCGAGAGCACTCAAGAATGCCATCATGGCCTCTCTTTTTGTTTTTCTCTCTTTCTCTACTTTGCGCTTCGCTCTTTTTTTTTTTTTTTTTTTTTTTTTTTTGCTCTTGACGGCAATTACCTACATATCCCTACTATATGAGGTACAACTTTTAAACTAGGAGCAAACAAAAGTACAAAAGACAAAAAAGCCCTTAATGAAATATTTGGCTTCACACGCCAACATGTATTACTCAAAATGGAGAACGCATATTACACTTGATCTTCGTATAAGTTCAAGTGTGCAGCTACATAACGAGCTAAAAGTCTGATTTCTTTTGGTCAGTTGACTCCACAATTTCTTGTTTCTCCTCAAGGATAGAATTAGTCCAATTTGTGATTGATTTACGAATCTGCAAGCACCCATCGAACCACCGATATAAGAAGCTGTGTAGGCACTAAATGAATTTGATTTAATTCTTTGCTAAGGAAAAGGAAAGAAGTTGGCTCCAATCTAGCTCTTGCACCTAAGCGGCTGAATGAACTTTTGGATTTTGGACATTTCATCCCGAACAATGAAGAATTCATGCCCGAAGCATCTCTTCTCTCTTTGCAACAATAAACTGGAAACTAGTGTATTTATTTTCAGCCGTTATGGGGAATTTGTTGTTTCGCTTGCTGTCGAGAGAACTCGCAACTTTGCTCATGGAAGATTGTGTTGCGCGGAACAAGCAATCGAATAATAAATAGACATAATAAAAAAATAAATCGGACATCGGATGAAGAGGTGTCAATATGGGTCTTTGACCCACTTTTTAACTCACTTTTATTTATTTGGGTTAAATATGGGTTCAACAAACTTAAAAAATGGGTTAAATATGGGTTTAGGTCTATTCAAATGTGGGTTTTTAACTAAACCCATTTTCAACCCATTTTCGACCCGTGACCTATAGCTTCATAAGACAAGTTTTATTCACTTGTAAACCGCCGCCCACCTTCCATATGCCGACATCGCCTGCCTCCACTACTCTCCCGCCACGGTTGCATGCTCGCAACCCCGCTGCCACTTGTCCATCCGCCTGTCGCAACGGTGGCCCACCCCTCACCGCCACTCGCTGGCCGCCCCCTCCCCTGCCGGCTTGCCCCTCTATATCCTAAAGACATCAAAATTCAAAAGGGCTCTTTAGTTTGACCCCAATTTTCACTTCATGGGAGATTAAAGAGAGCAACGGGGAGAAGAAGATCACATCGATGTTGTTCTTCGACGACTATAATGTCGTCTACAAAAAAGGAGAAGATGGGAAGATAGAACCACGACCACCTTTTTTGTCCTCACTTCGTCGTTCATCCTTTATCTTTGGGGACATGGTTGTAATCATCATTGCCCGGTCACTCTAAGTGCCCTGTCATAATGGTCAAACTCAAATGCTTGAGTATAATAAGAAAACTAGTGGGGGGCCACGGTTGTGGTGGCGGGTGAGCGGCGGTGGGTGGGCTACGGGGCCGATAGAAGGCGGGCCATGGTGGGCAATCGGTGAAACAGTTTTTACATTTTTTAATTTTATGCAACAAATATTTCATAATTTGGTTAAATATATAAGTATGTAAATTATACGAGTCGGGTTGGGTATGGGTTGAGTTTGGGTTGAGTCGGGTATGGGCCATAAAATTTGTACTACGTGAAATTAGATCAAAACGGGTTAAATGGGTCGGGATAGTATTCAACCCAATCCAAACCCAACCAGACCCGACCCGACCAAACCCACCTATTTGACACTTATAACCGGATGTACATGGTTCGATCATAGCGACCTATGTCTACGGGAAGAGCAGCAACGAATTCTATTACGGATCAAGCGATACACAAAAATTACAAACCACGATTGAGTAATTCAAACACTTTCGGTGTTTCTCGGCCCTAATTACAATAAAATAACCCACAAGTGTTTACCCTTGGAATTTCTCACGAAATAATATCTCAATCTCACTAAGAAATTATACAAATCTAATGGCAAGATTTAGTAGGCTAAAAACACTAGAATACTTGATGTAATTCCACTAGCAGAAACTCCTCTTTGATACTCTTCATAATGAAGATTTGCTTCTAATTTATAGATAATGGTTGGATTCAAAATAGGAAAACCTTCTCTAACTAGGATTAATAGATTTCCATGAGATTGAAAACATATCTTATCCAATGCGGAATCCAAGATTGCATCCTAGCGTAATTAATGACCTAACCAAGGATTAAAGATCGATTCACCGACAATTACGCGAGGTGAGTACTAGGGCTGTCAAAAAGACCCACGCCGACCCGGCCCGGCCCAACCCGACCCGACCCGGACCGGCCCGAAAATTTAGGGAATTTTCGGGCCGGACGTTGGTACTGTTTCAATAAGGGCTGGTACCATTAGCCCTAATTCGGGCCCGAAACTCGGAAAGCCCATCACGCTAAGCTCTTCGTTCCCTTCACGCCTCTCAAAAACCCTAACGAGTAATGACGACTTCTGGGTCACTTCCATCGTTCCTTCTTCTTCCTCCTCCTTCAAAAAATCACTAGAGAACTGCTGCACTTTCCCCCATCGACACCCTCGCGGTCTCGGTTGCCACCGTGATAGGTCACGTTCGTCAGGTTGTTCTTAGTGCGCCGGACCGGTAACGGGACGTTGTATCTCTCCTCGTTGAGATCAACTCTTTTACTTCCCCCCATCGGCTTAACCAAATCTCTTCTCGTCAAAGCTATAGAATAACCACGTTTTCTCGGAGTTTGCTCATAGATTAATTGTCTTTTGGTCGTTCGTGGAGGTGGAGATTCATGGGTAATTGAGAAGTAGGTGCTTCAATTGGTTCCGAGCGTTTTCACTGTAGCGAAAGTTTGGATCTTGCTTGGAGGATTGTTGATTGGACCGAGAAACGAAGATTTTTTGCGTAGTGATTGGCTCAAGGTTTGAAGTGACTCCACGAGTTGGTTTTAACTAAGTTCGACCATTGGAGATTGAAGTTTTTTCTCTTTTTCTGTTCTTTTTCCGGTGTTCGTGGTTGAAAGTGCTAAGCGATGGCGGATAAGAAATGGGTTTAAGTTCAAGCTGGGTTTTTGCTCGATTCATTGATTTATATCTACTTCAACGACCCTGAGTTGACTCTGAAGCTTAAAGCTTCTTAGCTAGTAATGATGCTACCTCTTCGTTTTATGTTTTTGCTTGAAGAGGTAAAGAAATGAGCAACTTATGGATTTTGAGAGAGAGAGAGAGAGAGAGAGAGAGAGGCATCTCTAGATTGTTCTCCATGCTCCTTTTCATTTCGTGTTGTGTATTGGATGGAGGTAGATTTATTTTTATTTTTTTTTAAAAGGAGACACGGACCCGGTCCGACCCGACCCGACCCGAATGTCTTGGACATATATGATTCGGGTATCGGGTCGGGCCGAGTTTGGTATTGTTTGAATTCGGGCCGGGTCGGGCCTTTATGAGATCGGGCCTGACCCGACCCATTGACACCCCTAGTGAGTACGTTGGCGATCCTTGAAAATCCTTTGAACACGAACTTGGACTTAATTAGATCACGGGCTCTAATTCTCGAACAATTTGGCTCAATTCCTCGACCACAGGCCAAAACTCTCGCCCAAGTTGGCCCACGAGCCTGGCACGCTGGCCCGGACACTCGGCCAACTTGCTCAGACACGTCCCAGGCGAGGTCCAGGTCAAACTAGGCCACAGTCCACAGAACTGGCCCGCGAACAGGGCACACGTTCCAGGACATGGCCTGATCACACAGGCCAAATTTCTCGTACACGGCCCAGGCTCTCGGCCATTTCGCTCGGCACACGGCCCAACTCGACTAGGTACAGGCCGGAACCAAATGGGCCACAGCCCAACACACTAGCCCACGAAACAAGGCACTTTGGATCAGAACAGCGTAGGCGAGTCGGTGGTGGTTGTGGCGGCTATTTTGTGGTGGTTCTCGGCCAACAACTAGGAGCAACAGCTCCACAGGGTTCTAAGGGACTCACGAGGTCCGTGGATGGACGGTGACTATGACGGAGGGAGGCCGGAGGCGACGAAACAGCAGCTCGGGACAAAAACAGGGGAGTCCAAAACAAAGAAGGGGCGGTGTAGGGCTGAGGCTCAAAAATCAGGGACTGTTTGGGGTTTGCTTGGTGACGGGACGAGTGGTGGTGGCTTGGCAACATCAAGGGACGTCTGAGGGTGGTCGGGACAGAGCGGAGTACGGCTGGAGGCGGCAGAGCAGCGTTGGACAGCTGCTGCAAACAGAACCGAGCGAAACATAGCAGGGCTCGATTTTGGAGGTCTGTCCGGCTTCGATGGCTACTCCGGAGCTCGTCGGACGGTGACCGAGGTTGAGGGACAGTGGAGGGTGACGTGTGGTGGTCGAAGGAGGCGGTGGTGGTGGTTGAGGGCGCACGGAGAAAACTGGACAGAAGCAAAACCGACGCTGGACCAGGGCTAAAACAGGGGAACTGGGGTTCCCGACGGCTGTTTGGACTTGCGGCAGCGGCGATGGTGGCCTGAGGTGGTGGCATGCGACTGCTAGAGGAGGAGGGGGAGCTGGGGGAGTGGTGCAGTGGCGGTGATGGTCTGGCGTTGCTCAAGACAGAAGAAAAAAGAAGAATGAAGAGGAGGGAGTCGGTGTGCAGGGCAGGAACGTACAGGGGAAGAAAAGAGGTAGGAGAGAGAAAATAAAAAGAAAAAGAAAAAATAAGAAAATCAAGTTGAAAATATTGACTTGGGGTGAAGGTTATGAGGTGGGAAGGTTATAATCTTAGGGGTAAAATTGTCATTTCTTAAATTATCCGGGGGCATTTTGGTAATTTCCAGCCTTTACGAGGGGCAAAATGGTCATTTGGCATCCAAGGGTAATTTAGACGTTCAATTTTCCGGGTGTCACAATATCAACATCAACTTGCCTTAATCTCCGTCTGGGAGCAATGGTACACGCATCTTCAACAAGGCCCTCACCTGCGGATGGATGCTAGGCTTCAAGTAAGACTAGAAGACCCAATCTCCGTTCCGTCCTTCGATCTGATCGCGTGCCTTCTCTGGTGCATCTGAAAGTCAAGGAACAATTTCTTATTCAGAGGTCAGAAGCCTTACGCGGGTAACTAAATCAACGAAGCGAAGATTATACTGGAAAGCTACAGGAAATGGAACCCCAAAGATCGAAGCTTTATGCCAGACTGATTGCCCTTACCTCATAATTGGAAACCACCGACTGGATCCGACTGGAAACTAAATGTCTTTTGTGTGCTAACATTACGCTTCCCCTTTGAACAACAGCAATGAAATTGCTGGATGTAGCAAGGAAGCAGTATGATTATATGCCGCTTAGTGACGCACGGCGAAGGTTGCTCTTCTCAAACTTGCGGTATATATCAAGGAGGTAAAATTTTTTAGAGGATTTGGGCTTCTCTCTACCTGGCATTCTATTCTCGATGGACTAATTAAGTCAAAAAGACAATATCCGCTCTGGCATCAGTTCAGACCTGGGAACGGTCTCATAAAATCTCTTCTATGCACATTTGGTGACATCAATTATCTTCGTTGGTCAAAGAGTTGCAAAGCGTTGACGTAGGAATGCCAACTAGGGTTGCTCGTGTCCAGTTCAATTTTCAGTTCAGTAGGTTGAAATAGTCACCGGCTGACGGGCTTGTGCTTACTCTTGATTGCTGGTATTCCGAAGAGACGGCATAGGAAAACCATATTTTCTTTTCCCCTTATTTTTTCCTGAACTCCAGATTGAGCTCTGTGAACATGTGATTTCTCTGGGGTTTCCAATTTGGTAGTCTTGAGTGATCCATGATGTAGCCTTTGCATGGTAAAATGGTCGCTAAATGCTGTTGCCCCTCTCTGATAACTTGTGTTCCTCCAACTGAAAAGAACAATGAAAGTCATCTTTAAATTCCTTAATCGATACTTCTGACGGATCGAGAAAGAGCAAAGAGGAACAATTTAATGGGTGGGTATCTGACAGTGGTCCGCGTCTTCTAAATCATGGTGTTATGATGATTGATCCTAGCTGTTGGGAAGTAACCATCACTGACGAATCTCATCATATCGCATGATGATGTAACAACGAACGTCTGATAAGGAATTCCCAACCACCCGAATGTTTTCAATTTCTTAAGACTTATTTTCTTGCTTATTCCATTTAATTTCATATTATCGTTGGCTTTTCTCGTTTCTTTTCAAGTAGGCCCTTCATGCTCCACAATCCACGTTTTGCTTCCATCTTTCCATGTGGTCTTACCCCGATCTCCAAGGGGACGGTACTGATAAGAAAGTTGACGAGTGCAAAGATTTTGCCACCTCACTATGAATTGGGTTCGCAGGATCTTCTGTAAAACCGCGCTTTCATTGGCTTATGGAGAGAAAGGTTAAATGTCGTTCAGCTGCTGAATTGAATTTGCAAGCCCCACGTCACCTGACTTCCTGACAATGTCCGGTTGAGTTAGGAATATGAGTGAATCCACATTGTTAATGTGATAGATTCACCCTTATAGGATGATGAATGAGATCAACCCATCCCTGAGTTTAAACCAAGTCTGACAAATTTTGGTGAAGAATTGAACTGAATTCATTAGTGAGCAAGGTAGATGGAACTCCCAGCTGACTTTAATGGCGATACCGTTGTAATATACAAGCCCATAACATGATTGTTTAAGTAGGCAAAGAGCAAGTTAGCATTTTCTTTAACTTAAACAAGTCTTTTTGGTTTTTTTTTTTTTTTTGGAAGGTAAAGTGAATTCCATTATATAGCTATATGCAATGCGCAAAAGATGTCTGTATGGTTTTTCTTTTGGAATTTTTCTCTACTGTAATGCAGCAGGAATCAGTTAGTGAAAATAGTCAAGCTCAGAGCAACTGACACCTGATGTATGTCGGCCGCGTGGAGGATTGACTTCTGTGTAGTACCAAATGCCAAACCGACAAAGCATCTTTCACACAAGAAGAAGGTTAATGCTTTCGATGGATGGGGTGAATGAAAATAAGTGTATTACCCACGATGAAGAACAGATGTTACACTTGATCCTCGCACAAGAATAACTCATAAAACCTCCAATCACATGTCATGCATTGAGTAGATATCGAGGGATGAGATAACTCGTAAGACGAATGAACGGGAGCGGCGATTGGATCAGCGAGAATCTATCTTTTATGCTGGACGTGTAAAGCCTTAGATTAACAGGTGGAAGAAAATACTCATACATGATAGGCTTATGGGCAAAAACAGTGACTAAGAATTACCATTCTTGGATGTCTCACTTTGGTAGTTTTCTGTTTGGGTGTGCGTTGCTTTCAGGACTTTATTTCCAGAAAACTCAGTACCTTTCTTGCCCTCGTTAGTACGGTGTAGCCTTCACCACACCCCAATTATTGGAAGGACATGGGTTAGATTAAGAATAGGGGAAGAACAACAAGAAGAAGAAATTACGTCTTCATAATTTGGCAAGATAGTGAAAGAGGATAGAGAAGGAAAATATTCTTTCTGTTACGAGGAAAAGTTAGAACTAGGACGAGACGGTGTCTTGGAAATGGTTAACGACAATCAGTGCACGCGGGTGTGAATTTGAATCTGATTGCTTCATCTTCGCTGCAACAGGTGAAGATACTCTTAAACTTTGGTCTGATGGATGCTTCCCAGTTGCCTTCTTCAGTTTCCACTCCTCAGGACGCTTCGAACTATGATGAGATGTCCATGAAACAGAGCTTGAACTTCTCAGATAGTCTGAAGGTACTGAGTTTTCTTCAGTACATGACTACTTTTATACTTATTCTGGGTTTACCTTATAATTCGATCTGATGTTCCTTTGCGTTCCAACTTTTTCATTTGCATATTTTCATGTGTTCACGAACTTAACTCTCCTCTAACTTTTTCACTTATTCAATGATCAAATTTCGTGTGATCTAGTCTACATTCTGACCGAATTCTAGGGTGAAAAGGTTCGGATTTGTTTTGCATGCTAATTGTAGCCTTTTTCAATAATCAGGACCTGAAGGATCTTAGGAAGCAGCTAAACTCAGCTTCTGACTATTTTGAATTGTCTTACGAAAGACATGATCAGAAACAAATGTGAGGCGCATGGTTCTTACTTCATTGTAGTGTACCAGCTTGAGCAATTTTCCCTATCGCACATTTGTTTACTTGACCTGACAAAACTGTAGAGTGGTGAACACATTGAAAGATTATGCGACAAAAGCTTTCATAAACATGGTGGATCACTTGGGCTCCATGACTTACAAGGTCAACTGTCTCCTGGATGACAAGATTGAGGAAGCATCTGCGATTGAGTTAAGATTCTCTTGCGTTCTACAGGTGTGCTGAATAATTAGCTTTTCCTTGTTTTGTAGCATTAAGGATGGGAAGGGCCTTCATACCTTCCGATTTACCGGGAGTAAGATCTAATAGTTTGCAACTTATGACGAAGAATTAAGTACTTGAAAACTTGAAATTACTCTAGGTAAACTCCACGATGTGCCGGATTATATCGCATTGTGACAAACTAAATAGCAGAGCAAAAGAGATCCTAAATAGCAGAATACATCCTGCTTTGGCAATTATACTGAAAATAGCAGGAAGAACGGCTATCTCTCGTAATATCTACTCATATATCTCACATTAAAGAGTACAATTTTCATCACTGTTCTTGTGTTTTAGAGACTACGAACGTGTGAGATGCTCATTGACCATGGAGGCCTTTCTCAGCAGTCACTAGCGATAAGAACTCCAAGGCACCACATGCGATATATCTTACCAGGCATGCTTCCCTTCACAAGATTTATCATTTGGTTTATGAAGACCAAAAATCTTGCGTGGGCTCATGGTTAAGAACTTCTACTCTCAGTTTCAGAAGACAAAGATGATGGAGTGGGCAGGAATCTGCAATACTGCAAGACAAGTGACGTAAATGGCGAAATGTCCACAGGCGAACATTGTATGACACTTTTCTGGTTTAGCCACATTGCATGGAGCAAAATTGGTGTCTTATATGTAGAAAGTTCATAAGTCACAGAACTAGCTGATATCTTGCTCTTACATTTGCATGTGTTCAACACATTCCATAAAAAGAAGGATTTCCAAATGCTACTGCCGACATACTAATACCCGTTTTTTTCCTTGAAGACGTACATCCAAGAAATATAGAGACTTCTGCATCATTCATCAGGTAATTTTTTATAGAGTCCATGCTAATCTCCCTAGCTTGGCGCTGACAGTGAAACTCTGATGCAGGAGATGGCGTTCGGCGACACAGTTTCCACAATCCTCTCCAACCGGTACTTTTTCATTTGCAAATACTTCATCCAACGAAAAAGCAGGTCAGCACATCCTTGACTTAAATGCTCCGATTTGCTATACACAGCATTTACATCATGTTTTCATACCCTGCGGTAGTATGATATGTCCTGTAGTCGGAAAGGTTCCTAATGCCAATTGCACTATTTCTAATCAGAAAGACAATCCGCCACCCTGCTTCATTTTCAACTCACACGTTCGGGTTCTCTTGTTGATAGATCTACATCTCCAAACCCTGCTACTGCCAAAAGACGAGTAAGCAGCAATTAACTCCGATGCAGCTTAGCTAATTGCTTCTTTTTTTTTTTTTTTTTTGGTTGCCTATATGTCTTGAGGACGTGATCTTTTATGACTGAATCTCTTCTGAATTGCGATTATATTACCACATGAACATCCAGTACCCACCGGAACCCCGAAGATCCACCTCAATGTCTACTCACGTTGAGAGGAATAGGAGAACTGATATCGAGCTATACTCCAGCAAAAACAAGCGTCTCTTCAAGGCCTTGCTTAGTATGCCGAAATCAAAAAAGGACAGCAAGTTATACAAGTTCTTGGACGAGAGCTAAGAAGAACAGGGGATGAAGGAAAGCGGATGGACACAAATCTCAGTTTCTTTGCATCGCAAGTATGACCTATGCTGTACTTGTTATCGCAGCTTAAGCTTTTGAGAATAATTTAATGCAATAAGAAGCCGAACAAAAAGACAGTCCAGATAAAATTATACAATTTCTACAAGGAATTCCTTTGGAAGATCGTTGCCGCTCTATAGTCTATATAGTTCACTATTGCCTGTTATTGCAAGCAGAGAAGGTAAAGATTAAAGATTGCTTAAGAGATACTGTTTCCTCCTGGTAATTGATTAATGATAGGCTCAAAGTCACAACTCGCCAGACAACTAGTTGGTTAAGCTTTGGAAGGAACCAATAAAATAGCTTAATGCTTTACCCTCAGTTTGATCACTGAGAAGCTGCCGTTACATGAGCTGCATGCTAAGATACAGCTAAAATTGGGTAACCTTCAATGGCTGGAAACTTGTTATCCTGCAAAATATATAAACTACGCATCATCCTCAATAAGAACCGAACAGTCATTATCTACAAATGAACTGTCTATGATGCAACTTTTCCCTGCCATTTGAATAGTTGAAGGACATGAGATGCAAAATTCTTTCTGCTTCCTCAGCTGAACTTCTTCACCATCCGTTCACTTTTGTTAATTTTAACTAGTACCTGAGTATCTCATCAACATGGGTGGCCTCTTTGCATTTGTATACATTGACATAGTGTACCTCGATATGTTGAAGATTACTGGAAATATATTGATTACGTCGTATGACTAAAACTGTTTCTGATAAGACAGCTGAAAATGAAGTTGTCACTAAAGCACTCCACATAAAAACAAGCGGTCAACTGTACAAATTTCATGTGCACAGTCTTAAGCACTCCATCCAGATTCTTGACAGTAGAAATATAGTTGATTGAGCAATGATCAGGGTTCAAAATCCAAGATCAAAACTTGGACACCCGACCTTCGCTTTCATTGGATTCCTATCTCCATCAGGGGTCATCCTTTCGCCATTAGCATCACCATGAGAACCGCGTGAAAGAGATGCTTCTGAAGCAAGATTGTTGCCGCAGCATGGATCAGCTTGCTCATGAGAAGGCTGCAAATGATAATTGGAGCAGATGCATATGCTAGTCATGCAAAGCTCAGTGCAATTGAGAATGTCCATTAGTTAAATAAAGATCTAGATTTGGACTGGAATGTATTAGAGAATTCAAGGAGGTCCTGATCCATCTAGTTTGAAATTCCCTATATGCAGTTGCTATCTGCTGCTAACTTGCTTCAGCTTGTACAGTCGTTTGCACCAAAGAGTTTCAACAAATGTGAAAACTCGCTAGCTTAGAGTCACAACCTTGCCACCGATGGGTCAAAATAGAGCTGAAAGAATTTATCACTGTAAACAGAATAGGACAAGTAGCTGTGAAATACCTGGGAGTTGCCAATTCCAAAGCCCACCATAGAGTGAAATTCATTGAAATCAGAGGCTGAGTCTCATGAGATTATACAATGTCAGATGAGGAAATATAAAGTACGAGAAAGCTAACATTAGAATTTAAAAGAATGCTGAAGTGAGAGAAATCACACTAAAACCAACCTTTAGACTTCATGAGACCAGGCAGCTTACCATTGCCAGTGGTATAAGTTAAATTTCCAGTGTCCACATTCTCCAATGAAGCTAGCTTAGCAGCTGGCGCTCTTTGTCTTTGAGCACTGTCAGAAGAATTATCTGAATGCTGAAGGTCCTTTGTTAGTGAAGCAAAAGTTGCCTTCCTCTCATATGAATTTTCCGCAACGGCAACTTCATGTAATGGTTTTCGGAGGACTGACAATATTTGACTGGCTGCATTGATGGGATTACAAGAGATCATTTGCAAGCTGGAGTAACAATAAACACAGTTTCCCCCAATAAACATGAAAGATAACTTCAAAGGAAATGCAAAATAAAGTGACAGTGTAGCATCAACATCAATAAGACCAAACCCAAGCTTAATTGCATGACATTCTTCTTTCTAGAGCAGGTCCATGAACATCCATCCATTTTGTGGGCTTTATGAAGCTTATTGTAAAATATTTGATGCACCTGAATGAGATAACTTTATTTGCATTGTGCCTAAATCTAATTACACATGGGAGAGATGGTAACATCAAAAGGCAGAAGAGAATCCTCAAAAAGAGAAATTTCTCCATAGAGTAATCACCATCACGTAGAGGCTTTGTCTCGGGAACTCTCCTGATGCAATCTGTGCTTTTCATACCAAATTTTCCACTGTCTGAATCTGAATCTCTTGCTGGATGAATCTTCCCTGAAGTTTTGTCTCCATGTTTAAGCCAGAGTACTGTAATATCCAAAGATAAAGCGTTAGGAATCAAATAATTGAGGCACATAGAATTAATATCTATGGAAGAAAGAATTAGATGCTCCAATTCTGAATCATCTTGAGGTGGCCATATCAGGTGTACAATCCCCCTGATATAAGTGCCCCTACTTGGTTAGGGGGGTAGCAACATGTTCTTTCAACATATTCATTTACAACTCTATCTTCATACCCACAGATCCACCTAAATGACCTCTTTGGTACTTCACTTGGACATTACAAAGAGGATGCATAAAAGAAAACTGCAACTGAATACGGTAAAGATATTGAAACATCTGAACAGCATTGGATGAATCAATAATGCTGCAAACCTCCCAGGATTGATTGATCAACTTTAGCACCATCCACCTCCTTGTGGCCTGTCCTCATCTCTCCAGCACGGAAACATGGTTCACGATCATTCAAACCTATTGGCACCTTTTCTTTTACTACATGCTCCCCAATATCAACCAAGTGAGAATCGAATACCAGCGATTTTCCAGTTCCCAATACTTCATCTTTCCTAAGAAATTTATTCACCAAGACTTTCCTTCCAGCATCATACAATGTGACCTGAATGACCCAAGGGAAAGAAAACAATGAGCAAAAAAATAATTCCTGGACCTATAAATAGGGGTGCAAAAGGCCTTTGAACTTTTTTGGATAGTGAAATGCACTTAAATTAGTGTGATACTTGGGGCGCACAATGAGCCACTATCCACAAAACAGAAGTGATTCACGTTGGATCAGCAAACAAAGTGGCCAGCCCAGTTTAATGAAAAAACAGTGGCTTAAGGATGAAAACATCCTTGGAAGTGCTTCGGAATGACCTGCCTCCCTAGGGATCCGCGAACTTCAAGCTGCAAAAAACCATCATGGTATTTCTTGGCCTTTTGAGTTACTTGTGTTGTGTACAAAACCTGCCATTCTACATGACAGGAAAATGTCAATCTCCAAGTAGGACATGCTCGGTTAAACTAACACAAAACAGTGGGAGAGCATAGCCCACAAAAGAACATTCACATGCTCATGAGTGTTGAAAACGGCTGAAGAATATTAATGGGCCCGTTATTGATTTCATTATTTTAGTAACCTCAAGCTTAAAGAAGGCAGTAAATACACAGCAATATCAAGAATATAAATGGCTAATTAATGAAAACTTCATTAGAATGTCTCTCGGGAAGCAGAAAGCAACCGGCTTGTTACTGAAAACTTAAATAGAAACCGTAAAAACCCTAAAGGAATATGCCAAGGAATCCATGTGACACGGTCCATTGCCCTCCTCTTTTGAATATGCTCCTTTTAAAAAGGATACGTTCTTTAGTACCCAAAGCATGCTGCTAGAGCTAGGAAAATATTAAGAACATAACCTGACAAGGTGAATAGTGGATTATCCAAGTGAAAAGACACCTTTTGACCACCACTGAAGCACAAAGCTGAAATCTTAATAAATAGATTTATATTTGGTGAATCTTCTATCTAGTATACATTTTTTCCTTGTTAACTCAGGTGTGATATCTGTCGTATCTAAGGAATTTCAAGAATCCATCTGGTTAAGCAGTATAAAGTTTTGCCTATGACAAGTGCAAAAGTTTACTAATGGACAACGTTGATTTCACCAAGAAAAAAATGTGAGTTCATAATCATGTAAGAACATGCAACAAATGTAGAGATAAGGTAACAAGTAAACACTCGTAAACACTCGTGGCAAACTGAACATGCATCTAAGCAAATGCTGACCTGTTACGCTAGATTTTCCAGCATCTAATATACTCCCCTTTGCCCCATTCTGATGCATCTGGCCATTTTTTTCTTCTGAAAGAGTACTAGTGAATACATGTTTCAGTGGATCACAATCAAAATCATGTAATCATTGTAGACCACGCAAAACATGAAGAGAAGGAAATCATGCTCCTTAACGCAAAAGAAGGGAGAATATGGTAACCGTGATGACTTTCAGTGTCATCTCTCTTATCTGGTCAATTAAGAAAGTGTTGGCCACAAACGAAAACAAACGAATTGACTCTCGGCATCTGAAAGTTCAAGAATTTGTGGAAATAAAAATTTGAATCACATTGTGGTGATAAATGATTTTGGTGAGTATCCTCCAATGACATCAATTGTAGAGCAGCTGAATGATAGGATCGATGGGAATATAAACAATCAAGGAGAAAATTTTGACAATCTATTGGCCGTTAAGACTTTAGGCCAGGTGGTAACGCAATTTACCACCATCGAAAGACAAAATAGGAAAAAAATCAATTAATAGAACACTATGGAAGGAATCAAATTGAAATCTATTCCAGTTACCTTTTACAGCAGAATTAACGGTAGTAACATTATGCTGCTGCTTTTGCATATTTAATTTGTGAAAAGAACTGAAGCTGTTTCCACATGCATTTAGATCCCTCAAAGATTCACTCTTTGCTTCGCGGTTGCCAACTTCAACCAAATGACCAGGAAATACCATCATCTCCCCAGGGCTTACTTCTTCAGCTTTGTTCAGGAACATGCTATCTAAAAGTTTCCAGCTCGTATCATACAAGAAAACCTGGTAAAACACCACCAAAAAAAAAAAGGTTTCCAGTCCTCTGAGCCATATTTATCCTGATAAAACTTTCTTACAAACATGCTGAGAAGTGCATGCACCAGGTAGAATAAAACCAACTAATAAAGGAAGGAAGAGTTGAAATTTAATTCAGCAACAAGATAGCGTATTATGTAAGGTTAAAGATCAGTAGGAGATGGAGACTGTAGAGCCTGACCTGCCTAGTCATAGGTCCACTGCTTGTACAACGTAAGAAGCCATCATGATATTTTTTCGACTTTTGAGTTAATTGCGTTGTATACAAGACATGCCAATCTATATCAAACGGAGGATCACGTCAACTGTAGTGCTGAGACAACAATGACAAACTTATGGATATAACTAACAGAATATTCAGACCACTTTGCTGAGGGAAAGTTTGGAACTATGCTAAGAAGTTCCCAATGATTTTCAAGAGAAGCCACGAAAATGTGAACATAAAACCACTGTGATCGAGAAGATTTGATATACAAAGCGTCGGAGTTGAGAGAATCTTTATCGACCCTGAACAGATTCTATGTGTAGTATAAAGATATGAAGAAACTGTAACCCAAAGAAAATTAAAAATTGATTCACAATCCAGGATATGACAGCAAAAGAAATGATTCCCAGCCAGGCATGGGCACATATGAATCTGCAAAAGTCGAAACTCACCTGCCATACTCGATGTCCGTGAGTTTGGACTCGCCTGTAACATGCCATACTTGTTCATTTCATTCTTCTTGAATTCTGGAAGAAAGAAAAGAAAAAAGAAATGTGCACGCTAAGTTTTCTACGCAGCTTTTACTAGCAATCAAGAGAGTTAGATTCTGTAGGATTTCATCACCAACCTCTAATAATTTTCTGCGATGGGCTTAGGCTGATTGTCTGCTGTTTATCCTTCTCCACTTTGGTCTTCTCATCTTCTTAAAACATAAGCCAAGGGGATTATTCAGTAATACACGTGGATGATCACGACATTCCGACTGTACAAGTATGAGTCGTCAAATTTCAAACCATCCGAGACACTAGCATAAAGAAAAAAATATATGTAAGAACAGACAATACCGGCGCAATCTGACACTTTGACGAACTTGTTTCTGTGAAGGGAAGCTCTTCCCTTAGGAACTCTATTTTCTCGGCTGCGAATACAAGTATCATCTAGAGGCCTCTGCCCTTCTTCAGGCTCTCCAACATCAACCAAATAAGCATTGAACGCCAGTGTCTCACCAGAACTAACAACTTCATCATTCTTCAAAATCCTGCATTCCAGCAGCTGCTCGCTGTCATCGTAGAGCATTACCTGTCAAATCATCCGACCATCAATCACGGCATGGACTAATCTACTCAGAACAAAAGCCACAGAACAGAACAGCAGGCGGCATCCGAAATGTTGCTATTCTGTTCGATCGAGCGAGCTAAATTCGGGGAGAAAACGGCAACGAATCGGTTGCCGCTGCAGTTTTTTTGCAGAGACCAGCCAATCAAACCGAATCATGTCCGAGTCCAATCGCAGGTAACAAATCAAATATGCTAATGGAATCGAGCTGGACAATCAATGCTGGAGACTAATAGCGAGCCCGAACGTACCTTTCCGGTGGAGGTGTGGAGAGAGAGGAAGCCGTCGCAATAGACCTTGCGCTTCTGCTTCAGGTGCTTCGTGAAGGTGACGCTCCATTTCTTCAGAGCTTCCATGGTGGTTGCATCTGGGGATGGGAAGAAGAATTCTAGGGATTTCGAGAGCTGCGAGATGGATGGACAGCGCTTTTGAGAGCTGAAATAGTTGTGGCGGGAGATGGATTACCAATACGAGCGCGAAACGAGTCTAGCGGCGAAGTCACTACGCAACCACACTCGCGCGACCTTTTGCTTTAAACGGGATAGCGTTTTTGATATTTGGGAAATGATACTCCCCTCTTGTTTCTAGATAACTACCGGGCCGTAAACGGTTCGGTTTAATTCGATTTTTCGGTTTTTCTAAAAATCGAACCGCACCGTTGGGGCAAATCGAAATGAATTGAATTGCGAATCGAACCAAACAGCAACCCCAATTGAATACGAACCAAACCAAGAATTCAATTTGGTTTGGTGGTTCGTTTTTCAGTCTTCCTCCTTTCAAACTTTTTTTTATTTTTATTTTATTTTACTTTTTTTTTTGTTAAAAGGACCGGCATCCCCCATAGGCCCTTAGGCGAGGGCCGCGACTTCCTCGCTCATGGCTAGTGAGGGGCTTCGCAGCCCTCATGCCTCTCGCCCATCGGCCAGCGGGGGTACTCAACCCTTAAAACCAAAATAATAAAAGAAAAGAAAGAAAAAGGAATAGTAAAAAAGAATTGTTATTTCTTCCCCTGCTGCGAATATTAAGAAGAAGGGAAATTTTTAATTCGGTACGATTCAGTTTTAGGATAGCTTGTCATCGGTTAACCGAACCGAACCGAAATAAACGGAACCCGAACCAAGAAATTGAACCGAATCGAAATGCATGAAATTTTCGGTTCGTATTCTAGTTCGGTTTTGACACCTCTATCTAGCTATGACAAACTTCTGTTTCGATTTTTTCCCCATACTTTTAAGACAAACTTTCCATATCAATAAGCATTTGACAAGAAATCATGAAATTCAATGAGAGCCATCAAGCAAGAGGAGAAGTGTCAAAAAAGTCCTAAACCTATTGCATTTATGCCAATTCAGTAGTAAATCTTTTTTTAGTGCCAATTCGGTCATACACCTTTTGCATTTGTGCCAATTAAGTCATAAACCTTTATTGGTGCTAATTTAGTCCTAAATCTTCTATATTATTGTCAATTCAGTCCTAAATAAGAAAGCATCATACCTTCTTAGATTGCTGTCATCACTCTTTTGGGAAGTTTTATCACATTTTTGCTTGGGGCCATACTTCGCGTTAGTCCAACGTTTTCATGATGGAGAGACATAGAAAGGGAGCTCACAACATAATCCGTTGGTGATCTAATTGGACTCATATTTTGTCACATCCTGAAAATTTCTACCATATCTTATATTGGGTAGAAATTCGTAGGCGATAGTTTTCACACGCGAGAATTTAAGTTGGGTGACTTGCATAGTTTAGGCGAGACACGAAATATATTTCGGTGTCTATGATTCTTGAGAAATATGTTTTGATTACTCGATATTCGTTTTGTATCAATTTTATAGAATGGTGATGAAATACGATTAATTATTAATAGAGATCGATATGCTTCGAGTTTACGTAGTAGATTTTAAATTTACTGAAATATATATAATTAATTACGTTCAATAAATTTCACCAAAACGTTTCGATAGGTTTGAAATATTTTTTAACGTATATGTTCGAAACGAATTATTTTGTTTACGTAGCAATTGCTCTCTTGACGCTTGGGGAACACTTCATTCCTTAGCTTGCCAATGAAGCTCGGTAAAGATGAGGTCATGCATTGCCTCAACAAATTTGGCCTTAGTCCATAAATGCATGTAATGTTTCGATCCAAAACTTGGCCCACGGGAACCACTCCTTCCTTCATTTCATCAAAATGTCCTCCCTTATAGCAAATGGAATGGAGCCACATGCCCTACCTATAAACCTAGGGGGCACTTGAATTAACCTCATTAGACCACGTATTCTCTGTATTCATTAGTTTAATCCCAAGACATTTAACCCCTTTACCCACAGTTGAGTTTCTTTCATCCTTCACTTACCAAATGGGCAAGAAACTCCTAGTATAAAAGGTAGTGAGGTCCCCACTTAATTCACTGCATCTAATGGCTTTCATTCCTTTTCTCCACTCTTTCACTTTCAATAGAACGAAGGCCCCGCGCTTGTTACTAACGTTTCTGTCTCGGTCATTCGATTTCGGACGAGGTATATTTTGATTTCCGATAACTTTCTACCAACGATATTTTTCGTTTTCGAAATAAAGCATTCGTTGATTTCCCATTTTGTTATTTTGAAGGGAAATACAGCTTTGAATTGTGCTCAAGTTATCTTCAAGGTAAGAGAAAACTCTAAGCGCTAAGTTAGAATGATCTACTCAATGCTCTGGACTTGGTTGTTTGTTGTTCGCTCGTTAGGTTACACTTAAAAGAAAAATTAAGTGAAGTTAACATACTGATTTGTAATATCTTGGTTTGTTAAGATGAGCGTTGGATTACTCTATTTTTTATGAGAACTGGTAATGCATTGAAAAAAAAAAGAGTTTTACCGACAAATGGAGTTACCGAATCTATGGGATGCCAGAGTCGGTAGATTTGACCATTCATAAAGTTGCCAAATGAGAATTGTTATTACTGTTAGGGAAAAAACCACCAAAAATCTTGAATTATGTCAATTGTGACATATTTACCCTAAACTTTTTTTTGTGACACCAAAAATCCCAAACTTTTACTCATGTGACACATTTACCCCAAATTTTTTCTTGTGACATTGAAAACCCTAAACTTATACTCGTGTGACATATTTACCCCAAAATATTTTTTTGTGACATCAAAAATCCTAAACTTATATTCGTGCGACACATTTACTTCAAATTTTTGAAGTAAATGTGTCGCACGAATATAAGTTTGGAGTTTTTAGTGTCACAACAAAAAGTTTGGGGTAAATGTGTCACACAAGCACAAATTTAGGATAAATGTGTCACATGCGTACAAGTTTAGGATTTTTTGTATCACAAATAAAAGTTTAGGGTAAATGTGTCACAGCTGGCATAGTTTAGGATTTTTGGTGGCTTTTTTCCCTACTGTTATAATAACATAATTATAAGGATAAATAATATTATAGTTATAAAAAAATAAATAAAAATGAATGAAATGATGAAAATAAAAGTGATGATGAGTTACCGAATCAAGTTATCGAATCTGCATATGGAGGCTGACCCAAAGTCAATTTTGTTGACCGACTTTTGCAATACTATTATAATAATAATATAATAATAATATAATCACTTACCGAATGGAGTTAACGAATTCCTGTGTTGTTGTTCGTCAATTAACTTTGTTCACTGACTATGACATGTTACTGATAGTATTATTACCGAACTGTACTTGGAGTTTCGATTATTTTAATAATATAACTGGCCAAGAAAATTAAAAAAAAAAAAAAGGCAACAAAGTTCAGATTCCGAATCTGATTCGTAACTCTGGTCCGAGGAGTTGACCGACTAGGGGAGGTTAATAATAATAATAATAATAATAATAATAATAATAATATAAAGAAGAAGTTACCGAATAAAAAGAAGTGTTGTATCTCTGTAATGTTACTGTTGGTGATGACGACTATGGGTTTGATTGTTATAATAAAAATAATAATGCATTATAATAATAAAATGAAATAAAATACAACTAAAGTTGCCGCATTCATGAATTTGCCAATTGTTGTGGATATTACTGATCTTGTTACCAAACAGGGAGTTCCCGATTAAAAGAATATATTATAAAAAAAGAAGAAGAAGAGGAGGAGAATTTACCGATTTCGTGAAGGATTGAGATGTAGTTTTTGAGGTGCTCATTTCCTGGGTTGCCAAAATGATGTATGAAAATGCATATGCTTACCGAAGTGATGCATGGATGTAATTATGCATGATGAGTTGAGAAACACGATGTGAAAATGTTGAATTCAAGCATTTTATGAGCATATCTTTGCATGATAATTTTAAGATGATGTTCCGTCAACCACTCGAGGTGGCGACGATGCCGCGGAGTTGCGATACCCCGAAAAGAAAGTAGGGATGCCCCGAAGAGAGGGTAGGGATGCCACAGAGTTGCGATGTCCCGTGTGTCGGGATGCCCAAAAGAGAGAATAGAGATGCCCCGGGAGTTTCAAGATGAAAGAAAAGATGAATATGCATATTCATGTGTATACATTGACGCATGATGATGACACACTAGGTGATGCGGTTTCATTGTGATATAACACGACATTGGCATATATCACGTGCACGATATTATGATATGACATTAACGAAAAAAATCATGCGCATGTTCACGCACTAATGTATTACTCTGAATACTTGTGATTATGGATGTCAAGGTGAGTGGTGAGAGGATCATCCACCTTAGACTTAGAGATTTCATTTCTTGGGTTTCGACTCACCCCTTTATTTTCTCGGATATGTAGGATGGATCATCGGCCACCGCTTTTTGGAGCCGTCGAGCATGTAGAGTATATCTATGAAGATGTCTTTGTGGTCGAGCAAGCTTTAGTATATACTAAGTGTACAACGTTCATATGGATAGATGTGGGACTTGTGCAATGGGTCCCTCATCTCTACGTGGCCTGGTACTTTAACGCTGAGGGCAATTTAGTAGGACCAATTAGAGGTTTTGATGATCCTCCGGGGTTGGGCGATGATGGCCTATCGACGGGTGAAGTTATTGATCTGTAGTTGTTGACTAACGTTTACACAGGCGAACTTTTGATGATGGAGAGGCATAGTAGAGGAGATAGGTGACCCTACCCTTTTCCCAGGCCTATGTTATCTTGTATTATATGACGCGATAACCATGTTTATAAAATATAAATAATTGACATTACATCCGGTAAACTAGTGGTACAAAATAAATGATGCATATGTATTTAGTGAACTTGTGCGATCTTGTGTCGGGGATGATGATGTGAAAATTTTCTTTATGCTTCCGCATGCGAATACTTTTAAATAATATAAATAGCACATGTAGCGTGTGACGTTCTGGGGCGTCACATATTTTCTTAGAAGCTTATACCAATTGAATTACGAGTCAAATAGGTATCATCAACTTCTTTCTTCTAGTTCTCAACATCCATCCGATGCAACCGCTCTTTCCGAGGCCCTCCTCCTCCTCTTCCAGTTCAAACCACGCGGAGTTCCGGTCATCTAATTGGCACTTTTGTTTCCATTTTCTTCACCATGCTTTTAAGACAACCTCACCATGAGTAAGTCTTCGACAACAAAGCATCAAACCTAACAAGCACCAATCAAGCAAACTCATGATTCGCCCTTTAGCCATTAAAGCATTATACCTTCTTAGGTCGACGTCATAGCCCTCTTGGGAAGTTTAATCACATTCTGTTGGGGGAACTCCACGTGAATCCGACACCTTGGTAATGGAGATATCCAAAAGGGAATGCACAACTCAACCGACAAATCAAATTGGACCATATTTAGTCAAAAGATTAAGCAATTGAATTATGTGCCAAGTAGCTATTAAATTGTCTAGGAACATCTGCGATTGTAACTACAAAACATTTCTTCCGCCTGCGGAGAGAATATATACCTGTAGACTTCCCCTTTAGACATTCCTTTCTTGCATCGGTGGATAAAGAACATGCGTCACCAATGCAATATGCAACTAAGTACTTATTCCATCCCTCTCTCTTCTTCGCATCTCGCCGGCCTTGAGTCATTCTCTATCATAATCTCCACTGATAGTAGTCAAGTAGTGCAATACCAATGGCCGAGTCTGTTGTTTCGTTCGCGGGGCAGACAATAGGAAAGTTGCTCATCGACGAGGCCAAATTCTTGTGGGGCGTAGAGGGCAAGATCCAAGACCTGCAAATTGAGCTGAAGCAGATCCAGGGCTTCCTGAAGGATGCGGACACAAGACGAGAGCACGACCAAGCTGTTGGAGAATGGATCGCACAACTCCAAGACATTGCCTATGATGCCGAGGATGTCCTCGAGCGATACATCCTCAGAGTCGCAACGAAGAAGGAACAAAACATCGTCAAATCGTACGCTTGCTTCGTGGCGAAGTGCACATGCGCGCAGGTTCATGTGGTGGGGACGGAGATTGAGCGCTTAAAATCCAGCATCTCCAATCTTAGAACGAGAATGGAGGGTCATGGCATACAATATGTGCAGCAAGGTGAACGCAAACATGCGAGAGCCTCGACGCCGAAACGAACTTATGCCCATTTCGAGGAGGATCTTGTTGGGAGAGAAGATGACATCAAGGAGTTGGTAAAAGAGCTGTTGAAGGATGGAAAACAGCGTAGAGTTATTTCTATATGGGGAATGGGCGGTTTGGGTAAAACCACACTTGCTAAAAAAGTCTACGCTCATGACCAAGTGAAGAACAATTTCGATGGTTTGGCTTGGGCTTGCGTATCTCAAGAATACCAAGTGAGAAATATCTTGGTAGGAATTCTTTTTAAGTTGATCCCTGATCAAAGAGATGGGGTTATGAAGATGACAGATGATGAATTGTTCGAAACTCTATACAAATTCCAACAAGAGAAGAGATGCATCGTGGTTCTTGACGACATTTGGACCAAACAAGCATGGGATGATCTTCGAGCCGCATTCCCGGTCGAGAACACGAGAAGCAAGCTATTGATAACCACCCGCAATAGAGAAGTAGCGGAATATATCGATCCTCAAGGTTTTCTCTATGAACCTCGGTACTTATCGAACCAGGAGAGCTGGGAGCTGCTGATGAAGAGGGCGTTTCCTGAAACGAAAGGTAAGGCTTCTTTTAAGGTTATTATCCTAGCATATGATAGCTTCAATAGGTTATTGTAGTCAGAGACGGTGGGACAAATAGGATTTACTTCATTGCTCAGTCTGGCCTTTTAGAAGGTTTAATAATTATGAATCGATAGTTACTATTGAGTTCCAATGATCGATATGTGCAGTATGAGGTTTTTTTTTATATTTGAGGATGAGATGCACTTTTGTTTCTTAATAGCTAGCTATTGCACCTCTAAACAAACATCCAAATCTTTGCTCCTTCTTGCCTCTGATGAGGACAAATATCGAAGAGGCTAGCCTAGCCATGTCCCTTCTTCCTTAGGCTTCATCTCAGGTCCACCTTATTTATATCTGTGAATAGTTGGTCCAATAGTAAGAGTTGGAATTTTTAGGAAAATCGTGAATCTTTATGCAACAAGAGATAGAGGCAACATAAAGTTTGCACTAGCTAGAGTTTGCGCCACAATGGAGAAAAGTAGCACACTCAAGTCACATAAGATTACTAGCACACCCGAGTTATCCTTGCTGCTTTGCTTTTTCTTCATTCCATAGGATTGTTGTTCTATACATGTACTCGAGCCACTTAATTTAAGTCGCAGATAACGAAGACTATACATTCCATTTGTTAATTTAGGGATCTTGATCTTCCGGACATAGGCGGAGACATATATATAGGAGCCTTGCTGTGGTCGCTATATTCTTTTCCCCTTACAAAAGCAAAACTGAACCGCTGATTATGAACAGCTATAGCATCTTACTTATATATCAAAATGTAGATATCCATCCTTGAAGTTATATTCGGATTACAGTTGCATCTTCCCATGACTGCTGAGCTGCAATTTGTTGACTGATATTGCGCAGCAACCATTGACAACATGAAAACAGTAGGATATGATCTCCTTAAGAAGTGTGGAGGATTACCCTTGGCTGTCATCATGCTTGGTGGACTTTTGGCAGTCAACAAGTGGGAGACGGTTCAGAGAAACATCAGTTTACATTTCGGCGACAAGAGTGATGTAGCACAAGTGTTGGCATTAAGCTATGATGATTTACCATGGCATCTAAAGCCGTGCTTCCTCTATTTGGGTAGCTTTCCGATCGATAAACCAATCCCTGCAAAGATGGTTCTTCCCATGTGGATTGCTGAAGGCTTTGTGTTGCCCAATACATACGACGGAGAGGGAGAAATCTCAATGGAAGATGTAGCAAAGCAATATTTAATGGAGTTGGTTAAAAGGGGGATGGTTGAAGTAAAATTCAGCTTAAGTGGAGAGATCAAAACCTGCTGGCTCCACGATCTAATGCGAGATTTGTGCATTGTGAAGGCTAGGCAAGAGAGGTTTCTAAGAATCATTGACATTCAACAGGAACGTAAAACGGAGGATTGTTCTTCTTCGATAGAAGTAGAAGTCGAGTTACCTTACAAAACACGAAGGCTTTCTCTCGATATCCGCGTGGGTGCTGAAGGAAGCACAATTCCGAGAGTTGAAAAAATAGGAGGGACTCTGGTCCACCTTCGGACTCTTATATTCTTCAACTCTGGGAAATCTCTCATAGGGACGTGGGAGCAATTTCAACCTATATTTATTAACTGTAAGCGTCTCAGAGTTGTAAAGCTGGAGGGTTTTCGTAATATGAGAGGAAATTTACCTGAATCGGTGGGAGAGCTAGTCCATTTAAGATACTTAAGCTTAGCAGGAAGTATGCTCAATGGCTTGCCGCAATCCATGGGGAACCTTGTTTGCATGGAATACTTGGACCTGCAAGGACTAGAATTTTGGAAGATAATTGTGCCAAATGTGCTGTGGAAGATGAGAAGGCTGAGGCATCTCCACCTTCCCAGCCTTTTTGCCGTCAGTGGCCAGAAGAAATTGCAGTTGGACTCTTTGCAGGATCTACGGACATTAAGAAACTTTAATCCAGAACAGTGCGATGTGAACGATTTAGGCAAACTGACCAATCTCCAAAAGCTGACAGCCCCTCTCTTGCGCGGTGCCGACAAGTTGGCGATAATTCCACAGCTTGCTAATTTCACTTTCAAACATCTTCAATCCTCGTCTTTTGAATTCTGGGCCCCTTCATTCACCGAAGGTGAATTGAGTGAACTGTCAAGCTATGGCCATTCCTGCAAGCTGTTCATTAAAGGAGGAATAGAGAAGTTACCGGAACATAAGAATCTACCCCAGCAGCTAACAAAGCTGGTCTTGCTGGATTCCCAACTCGAAGAAGATCCGATGCCAACACTGGAGAAATTACAGCACTTGGTTGTTCTCCTAATGGTTAATGCCTTTGTGGGAAAGGAAATGGCTTGCTCCGCAGGAGGCTTTCTTCAACTCAAGAACTTGCTCCTTCAAGGCCTGCCAAATTTGGAGGCGTTGAGGGTCGCCAAAGGAGCCATGCCTCATCTTTCTCGATTGGAAATCGGCTACTGTTCCAAATTGAAGAAGTCTGCACATACGGCGGTTTTGGAGATGTTTTCACATCCCGGAAGCATCGTCAAGGTACCTTATCAGAAGAATTTTCTTTGTTTTACTTTCACTAAAGTTTTGCTATTAAGTGCACCAATTGGTAAATTACCTTGGCAGTGTACTTACAAAGGATATTTTCGATAAATTTTTGCTCCAATTTTATTTGGAAAAATATTTACGCTTCGCTTCACATATATTATAAACCACATGAAATACCGATGACAATATTGTGTTCCTAATTCAATTTGTTTAAGTTGTTCCCAAATTCGTTAAGTTTGTTACATTTCTATAATACATTACTGTTTAAGTTGTCTTTGCGCTCGAGTACATTGCACATCATTTCCACCGTAAATTATCAAATAACTCACGGATTATATCTAGTTAATTACATTTACATTATGGGTATGGGACGTGAATAGTGCTCAATGGTTTTTCCATCCGCTAATTAGTCCAAACCTTTTCACTGCAGTGGGAGGAGGAGACTGAAGAGAGCTGGGAGGATCTTGGAGGTTCCCCAGGAGGTAAACGACGAGTTTCTGAGCAATTTGCATATCTGAGAATGTCTTACTAATCACATATAAATCTCTTAGCACTTCTCATGTAACAAATTACATCTTTGTCTTTTGATTTCATCTTTGTATCTTTGTCATGCAGCAGAGAAAATGAAGGCGAAGAGCATGAGAAGAGAACTAGGCTTCGAACTAGGAGAGATTCTCGGGTAATGCAGTTTCGTTCGATGCTTACTTGGGTCACGGTTCCTAATAAATAAATTTCGCATACTTCACCCGTCTTCTATTTTCTAGGATTCCAAATATTTGGCTGAGCTAATATATATATTGTAGGCTCAACTAGTTAAACGATTAGCTCATGAATCAGGCAATCTGAGCTGAAAGGACTTGGTGCTTTTAAACTTTAGAATGGTGAGAAGAAGAATGATAACATGGATAAGGGGGGTTGAAAAGAAAAGTGAAAATAGTACTCTATATTTCACTGGCAAAGTAAGAAAGTACTAATTTGATCGAGCTTAAGGGTGTGTTCGTTTCGCGAAAAAATAAGCAATTCAGGAAGTATTCTTCGAAAAAAATAATTGCTTAAATGTTTTAGAAAAATTAGTCAACGAGCAATATCATAACTTAATGCCTCTATTTTCCTTTACCTTGTTTTCTGTCATGATTATTTGGATAATTTCTTCTCCTTTCTAAACTAATTACCTATTACCAAGACATGGTGTGATTGATCTTAAGTCTTGTCTCCATTCAGCGAGATAACAGTAGGAGGAGGAGGAGAAGACGAGACATTTGATGAGTGGGCAATGTAGTTTCGTTTCTTGAATGCTTCTGAGGAGTCCTCAACAGACTTGACATCGTCTAATCATCATTCCTTATGAAACCTCATCTCGTAGGGAATGCTACATGAATTTGCCAGTGAATTCATTGGATGACGGAGATCCAAAGCCGCAAAACTTATTTATTTTCATGTGGTTGTCAAAGGGATTGCAAATCGTATTTGTGTCCGATCGTATGTATGTTGTAGTAAGTATCTCGAGCTCTGTCCTGGGGGGCAGTCAAGCAACGTTGAATGTTGTATTCTACTAATGTTGTGGAACTTAAAAAGCTGATCCACTTGCTTAGTGGTTTAAGGCCCAGTAAATTGAGCATTTTCGTTGTAGCTTCCGTGTAGCATACTGATTATTAGGAGAGAAATCAGGATATTAGCTGGCCGAGCAAAGTACAAAGGGCAAAGCGTCACATCAGCGTCGATCATTCTACATGACATCACCGGAGTCCAAGTCAACGGTTTCTGGCTAAAATTGGCCGGATGGACTTAATTGATAAAGTGTCAAAAGAATTACGACTCAGTTGGTAAAATTGAAAGGTTTAGGATTGAATTGGTCAAAGTGTAATAGATTTATGACTTTTTGGATAATTTTTCCGCACTAATGACTCGAGAAGTTACTGTATAGTTAGCTAACATATGGACAATTACTCTCAATAAAACCTATCACACCCACCAACGGAACAAGATAATCGCTTCTAGTGAACTTCATTTAGTAAGATACAAATGTCTAAATCCAAGATTATCAACCAACCCATGCTTGGATTGCCAATATTCCTTAAAGCCATCAAGAAAAGTCCATCCAAATAAGATTTTCATGGTACGCATGAATTGTAATACTCGTCTTGTTACTAGGAGTAAAGCGACATATCAAGTCGTATCGGTTTCGAACTAGTTACATCGTCCCAGATTCAGATCTCTCATTGAATTTTTCTTCTTTTATTTTTTGATCCGCACTCTTTTGCCTTGGATTGCTTTCATGAACCGAAAGTATGTGGGATCTGCTTGGCTTAAACAACTCCAATAATTAGAGCAATTGACTCTACAGTTTTTTATTTTATCCTCCACGATGAAAAATTAGCCCACTCTGTAATGATTTCTGACTCGATCAAGCACGGACAAAACCACTAATAAAAAGCTGTACATGTAGGAATCAACTCATACAGTTCTTTATTTTACGCTTAGCCTTCTCTGTTGAGTTAACAACCCTTATATCTATTGAAGTGTGATTAATACTTTCCTGCGATAGGAAATCTCGTAGGTCTCTCTCCACGCCGAGCGGACGGGGATCCGGGGAAGCTGCTCCAATAGGGGTCTCAAGGGGGCAGCGCCCTCTAGACACTAGAGGAATTTTATAATTTAAGCCTATAATTTTTTATTAATAGTTTGAGTTTGAGCTCATGAATAATTACTGATATATATATATATAGCTTGTAATTGAGTGACGTAACGAAAGATGCAATGTGCTGATATAGTGAAATCCTCTGCTGGAAGTAGCCTTAATTTAAGAATGAATCATGATAAAATCTCGTGTCTCAATTTTTTCTTTTTCTCTCATTTAGTTTACTGTGATTGTACGCCGATCCTAACAGTATCATATGTGTAATCTTCTTTTCTTATACCTTTTGAGTGATGCAACATGAACAGAGACAGATCATAATTTCCGCCAAGTTAAGTTCGTAATGAGATTCAAATTCATAGGCTAAGTGAAAAACCAAAGTAATTTTCTCGAGATCACCGACAGAATTTAAGGGTCATTTTTTAAAAAAATTTATCCGATTCCGTGAGCCTTTGATTGGAGCATTTCAGATAGGGTTCTTACACGGGATGATGAATTAAAAGTTAATCAGATATTTAAGAGACCTACGTCAGCCTAAGTAATTTAACTTATATAAGAGATATGTTACATAAAAATCGGGAACATCCCGCTGAGTGAAAGGTAGAGAGGGAGGTGAGAATCTGAGGTGGCCTGCCTCAAGGACCATGAAAAATGAAATCTAAAAAATAAAAAGTGAGGATGATGATGGCGATGGCGATGGCGATGGCGATGGTAGCCATAGTTTTTGCTGATGTGGACATTCAGAATACATCCAATTCTTTCCCACATGTATCAAGTTGTAAAGAAAAAAATCTTCATCTGGCCATAGCCGAAAATGTAACTTGTTTTCCTGCATCCTGTCGAGTGTCATGTCAACAATCGATTCTCATATTTTAATTTATTACGTTTTAGTCCTGAAACTTTTGATTTTTATCTAACTTATAACTAACTAATTCTCATGTCCGGTCCTTCGGAGAAGTAAACCGTGGTAAAAACAAAAAGAAAAGAAAGAAGATAAACAAAAAAAATTATGAAAACTCAGATTTTTTTTTTCCAAAAACGTGTAAAAATGATTTACGTCAGCGCTAGTTGTGATACGTCGAACTATTTAATGAAATAAGATCGGAAGCGATCGATGACATGATAGAATTGTGTCAAAGAGTGCTCTTATGGGCCTATTTGATAACGATTTTCATTCTCAAATTCTATTCACCGGAATAGAAAAAAGATGAAAGATCTATTTGATAACGTAAATGATTCTAATTCTCAAATTCTCTTATTTTGTTCCCGAAAATAAATTTGGAGTAGAATAAAAATAAAAATAAAAAAGGTGATTCTTTGTTCCAAAATCACTATTAAGAAACATGACCAATAAAGTGAGAATGCTTAAAAAAGACTCCCACTTTGTTCCCTCCACCCAAACAAAAAAAAGAACAAAGCCTCGGGGAAGAACGCTCGACCAGCCAGCTCCCCTCACTCATCCACCGCTCTTGTCGCTCAACCAGCTAACTCCACCACCGACGCACACCACCATCGTCACCGGTTACCAAAGCAAAAAGAAAATAAAATTAAAATAAGTAAATAATTTTTTACAAAAATTAAAAAAAAAACACTAAAAGTATATTGCATGAAAGTGTTTTAGCAATATCAATTTTCTTAACAAATTATAAAAAAATAAATGCTCCATTATTTTGTTAAACATAGAAGTGTTTAAGTAATAAGGATTGGGTCAAATATGGGATAGATTTGTATCGCATAAAAATAGGTCAAAACGGATTAAATGAGTCAATATAGGTTAGACCATATTCGACCCGACCTGCTCGTTTGACACATCTACTCATCGTTTAATTCCATGACCTTGTATTTTCAACTTTAGAAATCTTATTTTTTAAATACTTTGCAATGTTTATGTTTATCGTAGCAAGAAATTTAAGTGTAAACTCGTGGAGCTATACCATTGAGCTTATGTTCAATCCATCTCTACATGATTAGCACCATCATGGAGCAATCTATGGGTTATTCAAACTTCTTTCATAAGCTATTTAATTGCAAGTTCGTGGAAAAAAAATTAAGTGCAAATTGTCAATTGAGCTTGTATTCTTTCTTAAGAATCTTGCATATGTTTTCATGCTCCACGAAATAAATAGATTAATTATGGATTATGCATAATTTGTATTCATTTTATTTGCGATACTATAAAGTTTGACTTTATAATGACGAGCCATAATTATTTGACTTAAACGAAAAATTTGGAAAGAGAAATTGTTCTCGGGAGCAGAAATTTTGTCAAGTTATCAAACGTGTTCGAATTCTCTTAAACTCGTCCGATGAACAGAATTAAAAAAAAAAAATCAATTCTGAACAGAATTAATTTTCGGATCAAAATTGTTGCTAAATGCTCTCTAAAAGTCTTTTACTAAATCATCAAAATGAAGTGAATTCGTAAACTTCAAAACATCAAACTCGCGTGCGACGTGCATGATTAATATTTTCGAACGCGCACGGATCACAAGATCTCCAGTCACTATGACCACACATGCGGTCTCAAGTTCCAAACCATTGGCCCTCTGTTCGTCTTTGGCACGCTATATAAATGAGTAGCCACCAATGTCGCCATTCACCGTGCGGTGCCATTCACGTAGACACCATTCGTTTTTTTCTTTTCTCTCCTCTCAAGTATTTAACAAAATTTAAATCTGAAATCATGTATTTATCTGATAATTTTAACTTTTTCGAATAGTTGGCAATAATCCTACAAAATATTTCATAATCTTGCTCGAGACGACGCGAATCAATCCGATGCACTTATCCCTTTTTTGGTAGAGGAGATTAATAGGTGGGAGCTACTGAAACGCTGCGATATTTCTTCCTTGAACTAGGCCTGCTCCTTCTATTTATTTATACTTTTTTGGGGGCGATATTTCTGCAAGAATTCTAAAAATTGTATTGATTTGGTACTTTGAAAACTTGTTATTGTCCTTCATGTTAGTCCTTCCGTTACCTCCGTTGGCTTTTAGTGGACGGAAAAATCGAAGGTGACATTTTCTATTAAGTTTTTCGTCCACATAGCCGTTAATAAGTTGACGAATACGTCGAAATCCAAAACTACATCCGTTTCGGGTCAAAAATAGTTTTTTGAAAGATAATGAAATAAGCTGGATTTCAAAACACTGAAAATACAAATTAATAAAAGGGTTAATGCCATCGAAAACTCCAAACCGATACACATGTAACAAATTTATCCCCAAGTTATTTTTTTGACCACCGAAAATCCCAAATTGGTACACTTATGACAAATTTCCTCCAAACTAATATATTTGTAACAAATTTACCCTATGTTAGTCTTTGTTAAATCTAACTGTTAAATTGCTAAGTTGAAGGCATGTGGTGTTCACAGATGTACCAGTTTAGGATTTTTACCCTTTGTTTGTCACGGGTTTATTAATTTGAGATTTTTCATGGTATTAATCCAATTTAACAGAAGGTAAATTTATCATAGATGTACCAGTTTGAAATTTTTCTTGGTAAAAAAAATTAATTTAGGGTAAATTTGTCACAAAAATACCAGTTTAGGGTGATTTTTGATTGTCAAAAAAAATAATTGGGGTAAATTTATCACGGATGTACCAGTTTGGGGTTTTTCGTGGTAAAAAAAATAGTCTGGAGTAATTTGTCACAGCTATATTAGTTTGGAATTTTCTATGGTATTAACCAAAAAAAAAAAAAAAAACGGGTGGGAGGGGATTCGAGGTGAGAGCACGGTCGGGGGACATACTGTATGATCTAGAGGCTTTTGCGTGCTTATTAATTTAGATGAGTGTAGTTCAATATGCATATTTTGCTCAATTGAAACATGCTTGAGGCAAACTCGTGATGGCAAACTTTTTTTCCGCTTTCTTACTCGCATTTCTAAATAGATCTTACCATGTCCAAGCTTTTGACAGATTTTGCACAATTGCAACATATTTAACTGACTCCACTACAGAGGAAGATGTCCATTATAGCAATTTACTTGCATATATAAAAAATAAAAACAAAAAAACAAATCTTCGCCCTTGAAGTTATCTTCTTATTACTGTGCATCGTCCTATGACTGCTGAGTTGCAATTTGATGCCTTGTATTGTTCAGTAATCACTGAAGACATGAAGAGGTTAGGAGATGAACTCCTTCAGAAGTGTGAAGGATTACCCTTTGCTATCACCGTGCTTCGTGGACTTCTGGCGAACAGCCAGTGGGAGACGGTTTCCAAAGACGTCAATTCATTTTTAAGCGAAGAGTGATGTATCGAAAGTGCTAGCCACAAGCTATGACGATCTACCATGGCATCTCAAGCCATGCTTCCTTTACTTGTGTAGCTTTCTAACC
Organism: Rhodamnia argentea; assembly: GCF_020921035.1. Taxonomy (NCBI): domain Eukaryota; kingdom Viridiplantae; phylum Streptophyta; class Magnoliopsida; order Myrtales; family Myrtaceae; genus Rhodamnia; species Rhodamnia argentea. The sequence goes on from NC_063152.1 coordinate 33,213,306, forward strand.
GCAAAAATCCCTACAATCGTGGTTCTTCACATGTGGATTGCTAAAGGCTTAGTGTAACGACCTGGGCCACCAGGCGCAAGATATTGTCCGCTTTGGACACACAGTTCTCACGGCTTTGTTTCTCTGAGGATCGCTCAAGCAAATCCCATAAAACGTGTTTTGCAAGTTAAGGGGGTCCAGCACCATATAAGCCAACCCGGAACTTCTCCCTCTAAGCGATTTGGGACAAGAAGATGTGCACATCCCCTCAGCGGGATGTCACACTTAGTGTCACCACATGCACATGCCGAAGAGTGTGAAAATACGGTGGAACATGTGGCGGAGCAATGTTTGATGGAGTTGGTTAATAGGGGAATGGTTCAAGTACGATTCACCTCGAGTAGAAAGATCAGAACTTGCCAACTCCATAGTCTAATGCGAGATTTATGTGTTGTCAAGGCTAGGCAGGAGAGGTTTTTAAGCATTCTTAATATGGAGCAGAAAAATGAAATGGAGGATTATTCTACCTCAATGGCAACAGAATTCGAGTCAACTTCCAAATCACGAAGGCTTTTTCTCAATATGCGCGTGAGTGCCGAAGGAAACACGAGTCCGAGAGGAAAACAAACAGGAAGGACCATGCTCCACCTTCGAACTCTTATGTACAGCAATTCTGGGGGATCTATCGAAAGGACGTGGGAGCAATTTCAACCTATTTTCATCAACTGTAAGTTTCTCAGAGTTCTAAAGCTGGAGGGTATTTATACTAGGAGAGAACCGCGGGAAAGCGATGCTTCAGGAGAAGCCGGACTGTCGCCGCAGCACTTGGGGTCGGCTGGCTCGTGAGAGGGCTGCAAACGATAATTGCAGCAGATGTATGTGCAAGTCGAACAAAGCTCGGCCAATTGAGAATGTTCACTAGGTAAATAAAGAACTCGATTTTGGACTGGGAATGTATTTAGAGGATTCAAGCAGGTCTTTGATGCATCTTGGTTTGAAAGTTCCCTTCAAGGAGTTGCCGTCTGCTGCTAATTTGCTTCGGCTGGTATTGTACAGTAGTTTGCACAAGAGAGTTTCAACAAACGTCAAAACTCATGAGGTTTTCCAATGGAATTTCAAGATGCTTAGGAGTCACAACCTTGCCACCGACAGGGTCAAAATGGAGCTGAAAGAATTGATTATTGTAAAACGATCAGGACAAGTGGCTGTGAAATATCTCGGAGTTTCCAATTCCAAACCGAACAAGAAAATGAATCGGACGTCAAATTTACGTAATTAGGCATGTGTGATTTACGTCTACGGGGAGAATAGTACAGAGTTCCTTTTATTTGCTATATTAACTATTACATCATCGGACTTATGTTGATACAATGTCGTCTTATTTAAAAAGTCTAAACCGCGTAAACACGATTTAAATACTTAAATGAGCTAATGAAAACAATGCAAGAAAACTTATGTAAAGACCATGAAACTATTACATGTCCTCTCAAATGAGATGGCGAATAGACATTTCCAGTTTAGCCATCATGTATACCGATCATGCTATATGCGATGCATCATCCTCTCGCCGATTGTAAAGTTTCCTTAATAATATAGGGCGACAACTACTATTAATCAAATTAAAAAAAAAAAGGAATAGAAAACACGATCGACTCATCGGGACAGTAAATTCAATGACAAAGCTACCCGATAATAGTCGTTGTGAAGATTTCGGTCACATTACATAGTTACCAATAGAGATTGTAAGCGATAATTAGAACTTCTAAAGGTATGTGTTTTCCTTATTAACTCAAAGAAGCATCAATATAGGCGCGCTCATCACATTTCAACTCATAAAGTACGTTAAAGAAGATGTTGTGTTGCTTAGTTCTACGGAAGATTAATACTATTAAAAATTTGACAAAAAATTTCGAACCGATACGTCCGCTCTAAATCTATCCTCAATTAGCAGTTTGGAATGTGACGTGGATGTTAAATTTGGGTAAGAGATACCGAATCGAGGTAAATGTGTCGTAGGAATTTCGGTTTGAGATTTTAACGGTACTAACCTTTTTATTAACGGGCGGATCCAACAAATAATTGGAAATATCCCATCAAAATAGAAAATTGTATATACTATATTGTCAGAACACTATGGTTGACAAAACAATTTTCCTTTTCTTACAGAATTAATTATTATTATTATTATTATTATTAATTTTTTTTCCTCAGATTGTCAAAGTAATTTACCTGAGAATAAATCCTTCTGGTGGTTCTGGCTGCAGAGAATCGCTTCCCCTTTATTTTATCACTTGTTGGGCAACTGGGCCAACTGTGTGGATTCCCACTAAGAAGAGAACGGACAAATGAATAAGAATCACCGTCTCTCCCTCTCCAACTGGACCAACTCTCTCTCAACTCAACCATCTTGTCCCTCTCCTCCACTCGTAACTCTCCCGGAAAATTCCGTTGTTTTCCGAGAAAATGCCCGAGCAGGAGGACGACGGCTCCGCGCACAACCACCCCAAGAGCCTGGCGAATCCGCAGCCCGAGGCGGCGACCCCGAGGGAGTCTATCATGGACCTCGATCTCGATGTCTACAGTCCCTGGCCGATGGATCACCAGCTCCCCTTCGCCGCGAACCCCGCGTCTCCTCTTTTCTCGTCCACCACCGAGCAGCCCAGCTCCCCTCTCTGGGCCTTCTCCGACTGGTTCCAGGACAAGCTTGCCGCCGCAGCAGCCGGCGGGGGATCCGCCGGGACCCGCCTCTCCGATTGCTCTCGGTTTGTCACATGTCAGTCTTGAGTTCGGTTCATTCGGTTTTGGTCTCGAGTCGGGTTTTGCGGATTGCGATTGATTGAGCTGGAGTTGGGGTCGTTGAAAAGCTTTGTTCTCATCTGAGACTGAGAATCGAGGGTTGACTATTTCTCCACCTGCGTTTCTTTTTTTTTTTTTGGTCGAACTCCGCCTGCGTTTACTTTGCTTATTTTTTTGTCTTCTCTCGGTTTACGATGTTTGGAAAGTTGAAATTTTTCCTTGTTTGGAACTACTATGAATTCGTTGTTTGGTACTTGACCTTTCTTTCCTCTTTGACTAATCTGGAAATTTCGGTCTGATGATTCAGTTTTATTTTCTCTCGCTTCAAGAAACTTCAATTTCTGATGTTTTTCTTGCAAGGCAAGGAGTTTGAATTAATTGGTGGGATTGCTCCTTCTTCAAAACCAGTGGCTCTTTGCCACCTCCACCTCTTATTTTGCCCGATTTCGTATTATTGTGTGACAATTGTGAATTCTGAGAGCTCTTGCTCTGAACTATGAAACTATGAAGTAGCCTCTTGCTTGAAGTTTGATTTGTTCTGCAATGGCATGTGAAGCCACGGCTACTGATTTTTGACTGAGAAGTTGTTTCGAAATATATAGGCCATCAAAATTCGGAGACTGAAGCCCCTGCTGAGGCTAATGATCGTAAAATGCTGCCATCACCATATTGGGGGCTGACGGCATTTGAAAATCCTGATGGATACTGTATAATCAAAGAAAGGATGACCCAGGCTCTTCGTTACTTCAAAGAATCGACTGAACAGCATGTTCTAGCTCAGGTTTGGGTACCAGTGAAGAATGGTGGTCAGCACGTTCTTACCACTTCAGGGCAACCCTTTGTTCTCGGTCCAATTACTGATGGGCTTCACCAGTACAGAATGGTGTCCCTGATGTATTTGTTTTCTGTGGATGGGGAGAATGATGGAGTATTGGGGCTTCCCGGTCGTGTTTTCCAGCAAAAGCTGCCTGAATGGACTCCTAATGTACAATACTACACCAGTAAAGAATATTCAAGGCTTGATCATGCTGTTCATTATAATGTTCGGGGAACCTTGGCTTTGCCCCTCTTCGAACCATCGGGGCAATCTTGTGTTGGTGTGCTTGAACTCATAATGACTACACAGAAGATTAACTACGCACCGGAGGTTGATAAAGTCTGCAAAGCACTTGAGGTTGGGTTTGTTAAAGAATTATGCTTTTCTTTCTTCTGAAATTCTCTTATTTGGCATTGGTGACAGTTTCGTTCTTTATTGCGTCAATTTGTCATTTGTGATGTGGAGATAGCAGTACAAGAACTGGCAGTCATACAATTTCAGTTTTATGCAGGCAGTGAACTTGAAAAGTTCTGAAATTCTGGATCATTCAAACCTACAGGTAAGGTGCATCAAGTTTGCACCACATCCCAACTTAATACTGGATATCAAGATAGTACAGTGGTTTTCTTTTTCATTTTTCTTACATACTTTAGCTTTTGAAACCAGATATGCAATGCAGGGCGGCACAATGCATTGGCTGAAATTTTAGAGATATTGACAGTCGTATGCGAAACCTACAAGCTACCTCTGGCTCAAACCTGGGTCCCATGTTGGCATGGCAGTGTTCTGGCTGATGGTGGTGGCCTTAAAAAGAGTTGTTCTAGTTTTGATGGTAGCTGCATGGGACAAATCTGCATGTCCACAACTGATGTGGCATTTTATGTTGTAGATGCTCATATGTGGGGCTTTCGGGAAGCTTGTGTTGAGCATCACTTACAAAAGGGTCAGGGGGTTGCTGGGAGGGCTTTCTTGTCCCAGAGCTCTTGCTTCTGCAAAGACATCACCCAATTTTGCAAGAACGAGTTCCCGTTAGTGCATTACGCACGAATGTTTGGGTTAACCAGTTGTTTTGCAATCTGCTTACGAAGTAGTTATACTGGAAATGATGATTATATTTTAGAATTTTTCCTACCCCCTGGCATCGTCGACAGTAGTGAGCAACTGTCATTGTTGAGCTCTTTATTGTCTACAATGAGGAAGCATGTCAAGAGTCTTATGGTTGCTTCTGGGAAAACACTTCAAAAGGAGGGCAAATCAATTGAAATTATTGATGCTGTGCTGAATGAGAGACTTGATTCGAGAGTTGACGTTCTTCAAATACCTACAAATTACTTACCCAACAGAGGAGCATCAAAGCCGTTAGATTCATCGAAGCAGCTGGTGGTGGATGTCATTGATGCAACCAATGATGAAGTCAATGCTGTTATAGCAATCGCAAGTGAGAATGCTGTTACATTTCCAGAAAATAATGTGATGAAAAAGAAATCTGAGAAGAAGCGTGGAAAGGCTGAGAAATGTGTTAGCCTGGAGGTTCTTCAGCAATATTTCGCTGGCAGCCTTAAAGATGCTGCAAAGAGCCTCGGCGGTATGATCAACATCTCTTGCTGCTGTTGGCCAGTATTTATCTCATCGTTTTTGCATGGTGTTTCGCCTCGCATAAGAATTTGATTGCATTTTCTCATTTATTTCTAAAGTTGAATACTTGCCTCTTTCCAGTTTGCCCAACAACAATGAAACGAATCTGCAGACAGCACGGGATTTCAAGGTGGCCGTCCCGCAAAATTAACAAAGTCAACCGTTCTTTGTCTAAGTTGAAGCGTGTAATTGAATCTGTTCAAGGTGCTGAAGAAACATTCAGGATAAGTGCTTTAGCTACAAGTCCGCTTCCTGTTGCTGTTGGTTCCATTTCGTGGCCTTCCAGCTTGAAAGGGTCCAATGAGCAAAACCCACCTGAAGACAAAGCATTTGAAGCACGAGGTGAAAGGATGAATCCGTCCCCATCCAAGTTACCCGGAACTGATGAAGAGGCTGCAACGCAAAATAAATCTCATGAGAGGGTGCCTCCCGAGGAGCAGCTCTTGAACGAGCATGGTGGGTTTCCACGAGAATTTGCTGGAGCATCAAACAGATCTAAATCTAAAAGTGTCGAGAGAGAACACAGTTCCAGTACACCCACCTCTCATGGTTCGTGCCAAGGTAGTCCGGCAAATGAAAGTTTGCCCGTGAAGGATGAGTCTGGTTCTCCGCACAATGATCAATGCATAAAAAGAGGGGGCTCTCCAGAAATGATGTTTAAGTCAACAAATGCGCTGAACTTCTCCGCTGCATATTCAGTGCCTGATGCTCTAGCAGTTACAGGACTTCAAGAACCATTTGGAGGAATGCCGATTGAGGATACCGGAAGCTCAAAAGATTTGAGAAATCTGTGCCCATCAGTTGCAGATGCAGTTTTGGAAGATCGGGTCCCAGAGTCCAGCTGGACGAATCCCCCATGCTCTGATATGGCTTCCAAGCAAGCGGCAACTTTTCTTAGAACAACGCCTGGCACTACACCTAGGCAAGACATGACAAGTGTGACCATTAAGGCTACGTACAGAGAAGACATTATAAGATTTAGGATCTCACTGAGTTCTAGCATCGTGGAGCTGAGGGAACAAGTTGCGAAGAGGCTGAAGTTAGACGTGGGTACTTTTGATATCAAATGCCTAGACGACGACCATGAGTGGGTTTTGATAGCCTGCGACGCAGACTGGCAAGAATGCATGGACATCTCGCGATCATCTGGTTGTAATATGATCAGGCTGTTAGTTCATGATGTGATGGCGAGCCTGGGAAGCTCCTGTGAAAGCTCAGGAGAATGACTCTTTGGAATGTAAATATAGTTTGTCCGTTATACCCCTTTCTTTTTGTTAATGTGTCAGGTTAGAATCAGATTTTGGTTACAAAGAGATTGTATGCTCGCGAGTTGTGAAGATTTTTTTGGAGAACTTAAGGTAATTCTTCCTTTGTTAACTCTTATCATACGAAAACAGTTAGGTTTGATTTGACCGTCTCCATAGTACTGACATCATTCTATCATCACTGCACCCTTTCTCTAACCCTGCTTTTACTAGGAAGGGGAAAGTCACTATGGCCATCTGCTTCACATTATTCATCCCGTCTTTCAGAATTTCCCGTCAGAGCTTTGAAAACGGATGAATTCTCTCCTTTTTTTTTTTTTTAATTGCATTTTTTTTAATTACATTCAAAGTCTTAAAATTTATGACGATAGTGCGATTGAATCCTAAAATTTTAAAAAAATACAATTAAATCTTACAATTTATTGAAATATAATTAAATCTTTAAAATTTTAAAAGAAGCTTCAAAACTTATCTAATTGGTGAAATCGGATCATTTCGTTAATTGCATTTTTTTAAAATTTTAGGATTCAATTGTCATTTACGATAATTCTAAGATTTTCAATGCACTTATCCCTTTCCTTAAACTTCGAGCCACCAGAGGCATGAGATCCTCGAGTATTGCTAGTGGAGTTGGATGGCCACAAGGAAGTGGGTCATTCCCGAGCAATCCCACAACAAAACAATGAGTTACATGAGGATACAACAAAGAATCTACCAATCAAAGGAACACTAGATTCCAGAATGACGTGTATATAATATAGGCCTGCCATTTGAAAATTCATGGTAAGGCAAGATAGAGTTTTCGTACACCAAATAGTTTCTCGTTCTCAGTGACGAGCATAAAAAGGCAATGAAAAATGGGTATTTCACATTTCACAACACTAGACCAGGGTTGAAATACGTACGAGAATATACATCAGATGGCATGGGTAAAATAAATCTCCAACTAGACGGAGGCAGCTTCATCAGCTGTAGGCAAAAGCAAATCCGAGTTTTGCAGAATCTCCTGCTGAAGAATGGACATCGGGAGAGCCTAGCCTGGCTCGAAAAATATTGGCAACAGACATTTGCCTCACAAATCGAGTAAAACGCACCCAATTGTTGTATTCAAACATGTTTTTATCCATCCTGAAAAAGTTGAACGAAAAGGTTGGCTTTTCTAGACCATCTGTGTAAAACTTTGACATTTTTAGGACCTGCTGAAACGACCTGTCGTCTAAATTGCTTGTGCAGTTTTCACCTTCAAGGGGTACATCACAGACCCTAGCAGCCAAAAGGAGCTGTCTAAGAAAGCCTTCTGGGCTACTGACCGGGTTCATCTGCTTCTCTTCCACATCCTGCATTTCAAAGCATGTAGAGCATAAAGTAAATCCATACCTACCAAACATGCGAGTGATTGGTAGGTAGCCATCTCTCGTTGAAGTATTGTAATAGCCTGCAGTTAATTCAGATGGATGAGACTTTGTGCCATAGTGCCAGTGGATTCCAGCCACTTTTGCTGATGTATTCACTTCAATGCCGCGGAAGATTGTCTCAGCTTCCCTGCATATCCTCTCCCCATGCAAAAGCAGCATCCCTGAGTACCACTCAAGGAAAAATTTACCATAGGCTGTGTTCCAAGAGCCATCATCACTTTTGAAAAACACAGTATTCTCCGGGTCCTGCATCAAATTGCCAGTGCCTATAGGGCCTCCATTTCCCCATTCATGCATTCCAATCCCTCGTGCACAAGCGTTTAAATTTGCAAGCATATACTGGCCAGAGCAAGGAAACAATAACAATGTCAATAGAAGTCATAGTCTAGGATTATAAAACCAGAAGACAAAAGAAAAGGAGAGAGCAGGCCCTTATATGGGGAAAGGGAGTGGAGACCAGTAGAAGCAGCCAGGTACAAAAAGAAATAAAGCCTGATTGAAACCTTTTCCGTGCAAATACAGCATAAACTTAGTTTTCCACTTGTTGGTACTTAATGCTTCCCCTGCATTCATACCTTATCATAGCATTGAAACTCTCCAAGTTCACGGGACCGCCAAGCCCACGACAGCTTGTGGGAAGGACATGAAGGATACCTTAATTCACCAGCAGGACCCATCCCAACTTGAACTCCCTAAAGAGAATAAGATTAACAAATGGGCAATTGAATCTAGGATTTATGTATCCATGAAACATGCCATATCATCTTACCGTGATGACATCGCCAAAGAAGGGCCTAAATGAGTCCCTGAAGTTCCTCATAAAATCCGCATATGCTTGGATGGGTGATCGTCCTTGCAGCACAGGAAGAATATCACACCCTAGGGAAAGGTATTCCATACTCCTCCTCCCAAATCTATCTGAATAAGCTATATCAGGGTCTTTATCCATCTCTTGAAGCACCCACACAGGCAGAGGTATCCTACAATAACATAAAGTTTTCGGAGCCATAAAATAAGACTGACATAAAACGGCAATAACCAAATCCGGATAACTTTGAAGCAAGACAAATCAGTCAAAGGGTACTGTTAATTTAGGGGAGAAAACGTTAATCAACAGAAAAGAGAAAAATTGTGACAAAAAAATGGACAATATCTCAGTACATTTAAAATGACAAACTTGGTTAGAGATCCTTGAATTGAGTTAGATGAAACTCCCAAGAACAAATTTCATGGACTTACTACATCAAGGTATCATGCAAAAAGCATCACATAGTACGCATAAAAGACTTGGTATGATTTCCTTCAGGGAACTTAGATAATCGCAGAAGTTTTTCTGTCAAACACCATACCATGTATAGCTCTAGGCAAAGTAGCTTCACAATCAGGGACACCAAATCATGGTTGAAAATATCGTTATCTGTTTAATGACTTTCTTAAAAAGTCAGTGACACAGGACCCAACAAGCCAAAAGATTTAGAGTTGCCAACATTTCTCGAAAAGATTTAGAGTTCTCATCTATTGTTTAGCGGACTAAAAATAACTTCCTTTAACCCCCACTCATACAGCACCCTATCAACCCAGAAGGCCCCGACTTCATTCAAAGTGATCTACCTCTTAATCCTAACAAACAGTTCAAAAAAAATTGGAGAACCACATTGCGTTTATCAATCAATCATCACAAACAATAGAGACCACGAACATATCCAAAAGCATAAAAATTACACCAACCATTGAGGATCCCCAGGCCCAGGGCCACACTGGTGAAACCCCATCACTGCCCTAACCTTCAACCCACAGCGCCTCGCCATCGTCACAATCTCCCAATATCCATCCCAATTGTAAACCCTAGGCTCTTCCCTCTCCACCAGCCCCCACCACACTTCCATCACCACCCCCTCCACGCCCGCCGCCGCGAGGGCCCGGAACGACTGCGCCATCGCCTTCCTCCGCCTCATCTGCGCCGCTCCAAGGCCCACGGCATCCGTGGGGAGCGCGACGAACACCGGCGATCCCCCCCGGCGGCTGGCGGCGGAGGAGAACGCGTGGTGGAGCTCGTACTGGTTGAGGTCGCCGTTGTCCGGCGAGACGGAGCCGCCGCCGGCGCCGGAGGGAGTGGAGGAGTTGAGCCGCGCCGAGATGGCGGCGAGCCGCCGATGGGAGTGAGGGAACGAGGCGGTGATTGGTGGGCAGCGGGTGAGGCGAGCGGAGTCGGCGCGACTGCAGCAGAAGGAGGCGGAGAAGCTGGGAGCCGGTGGAGATGCGATCGCCATTGGAGGGGACTTGGAGGTGTTAGGGTTTGGATTCCCCTTGGCCCTTGCAGAAATGGAGAGGGAGAGGGAGAGAGAGAGAGAGAGCGAGAGGAGGAAATGGGGGTGCTTCCTGTGCACAGCAGTGAGAGGAGAAATCGGGACCACAATATTCATTTTTGTCCAAGTTGTTTTTTAAATTTAATTAGGCTAAAATAATAAAAATTTAGTGCGTAATTAGATTTTTCTTTTTTTTGTTTTTAAATTTTAATTTTTTTCATTGAATTTTTGAAAAAATATCTATTAATAAAAGCATGAAGCGTCATGATTTTCCTTTCATATTTTCCTAATTTAAAAAGAGAAATGTTTACGTGATTGTCCTTAATCTATTGTGATAATAATAATAATTAAAAATTATCTCGAGATCCAATTTTTTCAAGAATTTGTGGCTCACGACAGGTTGTTATTTTCTCGACAGCCTAAAAACTATTACGCCGGCGAAACCCGTTAAAAAATGACATGAGTTTATGTAATTACTTCTTAAGGATTTAATCCTTCTTTCCTACCAAAATAATAACACCAATAAAAATGAAAATAAAAATCAGAAATGATACTGTTAGTGAATTTTTTTTACAATGGAGATTATGATTTCTGGTATTATTAAAAAAAAATATATTTATTTTTTATTTTTGAATAAATAAATTTAGTTTAACATAGTTGTTTTAAATAATTGATAGTCTTCAAAATATACAAATATTAACGTGTACAGTTTATATTATCTAATCTTACTTTTTTTCAGACTCAAAATATTTTTCTAAAATGTAAAATTCGATGGGGAAGATCATTAGCGGAAAGTACAAGCAGTTCTTTTAGAGTTTTAAAACCAGTGCTTTACCTAAAGGTATACACCAAAACTATTTACAGCTGGCTTTTAAGATCCATGACAAACAGTTCTAAGAAAGTGACTTGCTCACAAACTGAATACATTAATCCACATTAAGAATCTCACTTTAGTTGATAAAGACCTGCTTAATATCTTAAATGCGCGGCCAAAAGGTGCGCATTAGTGTGAAAATGTCCCCATGTTGTTAAAACTAGCTATAGTAGAATGGCAAATGGACTATAGTAGTGATGTCGATGAAGACGTCGGCGATGGTAAGATATACGCACAATCTTAAGAGGAATTTAAAAAAATTACGCAAATCCTCTTTAAGTCAGTTTGAAATCAAGTGAAATCATGCCACAAAAACGGTTTTTTTTTTTTTTCAATGAAACCAATACTCAAAGGAATTAAGGCGGGGTGGCTCACGGTGGCGCGTGTGGTACCTTCAAACTTCTATTAACAATGAGAATTCACGATGGCGAGTTTGGCGGTGGTGTCGGCTTCTCAAAACTAAAAATGAAAAGCCAAGAATCGAAGGCCAACAACATGCGTCGTTTGATGTTGACTTTGCTATTGGAGCCGAACAACATACATCCTTTGTAGTAGACTTTTTGTCAAAACAATAATTGAACAAACCCTGTTGATAAGTAGGCGAGGTTACAACAAGCGAAATAAGTTGTTTTTGCCGAGTGAAAGCTACTATGCGAAAACGCGTCTTCATGGCGCCAAAAATTACTTACATAAAAAGGCAAAGCTCAATTGGAACACATCGCCAATATCATAACATGACCAACGTGTCGCTTCGTCAGACGTGAATGAGATACTTGGTGAACAATGTCGAGTGACAAGATGGATTTATTTTGCTATAGGGTGCGTCCAATGCACTAAAAAAGGAGGCTATGATACCAAGTTTTGTGATAATAGAGATATATTATATTTTATAGGATTTATTAGATGACGATTTAAAAAACATATAATCAATATATACGAACAATTTCGACTTTTATATATATACACACACGCGCGCGAACAATCTTGAAAGATAGAGAGAATTAACAAATTATCAATATCTCTAACATAAGAAATTATCCTCGAAAAATTTCATGATTATCTCTAACATTATAAAAGGGGGGAAATTGTGCTAAAATGAGGTATCGTAGGCTCAATTTGTTTTCCAGAAAAAAGTGAATTATGTTGAAAATTAGTTTCTTAGAAATGGTCGTTTACAAAAATTAATGAATAGAATTATTTTTATTGTTCACAAAAATGTCTAGACATAAGTTATTGTCGATTATGAAAATACCAAGTTTTGTGATAATAAAAAATATTATATTTTATAAGATTTATTACATAACTATTTAAAAAACACATAATCAATATATATATATATATGAAAATCTGGAGAGATAGAGAGAATCAACAAGTCATCAATATCCCTAATATAAGAAGTTGTCCTAGAAAATATTCATGATTATCTCTAACATTATAAAAGGGGGGAAATTGTGCAAAGACGAGGTACTGTAGGCTCAATTTGTTCTGCGGAAAGGTGAATTATTTTGAAAATTAGCTTCTTAGAAATGATCATTTTCTAGAAAAATAATTTCCAAATTATTCACATTCAACAAAACAAACGAAATCTTAATTTTAAGAATAGAGGTGTATTTTTATCCCCGTATTAAAACTCCAGCTTATTTTATTTATAAATTTTTCAAAAACGATAAAATTATTCGTTTCTATAAAAACTAAAACAATTATAGTTGGGCAAATTATCTGTTCTTCTCAAAATCTGTATAGAACAAATATTTGGCTCAGGTGGCTGAAACGGCAATTCGTTTAACGAGCCTCACCCTCTGGGAAAAAGTATTGTCAACACGACACCGTCGTTCAAAGAGCATAGCGGGGCCCGATCAAACGCGTCGCGATCGCGACACGTAAGCTATCTACCGCATCAACGGCCAGGAACCTCCCAACGCAAGAGCAATTGCCATTGGCTCGACCAACCCGTCCTCGCAATCTGATTGGTCCACGTAATCACCGATGACATGTTCCGACGCGGCACCTCCATTCGATAACTAACGTGCGCTCGATGGAAGCGGACATAGACGGATTTCACTCCCTATTTAAAAAAAAAACTCGCAAAGCTTCTTAACTCAGAAAAACCTGAAGAGCGACGAGCATTCTGTCGAAGAGCTTTTCCCTTTGGCCGATTCGTCTCTTGCGGAAACCTCCATTGTTATCGGATTCGAGCTCAACGAAAGAGCGAGAGGAGGGAGACAGAGGGAGTTAGAGCGCCATGGCTAGCTCGTGGAGGGCTCGCGGTTCGTTCGTCGTGCTGTCGATCCTGCTTTTCGGTGAGATTTCCCTCTCAGCGATTCGTGCTCTCGCTTGTAGATCTTTACTTGCTTGTTGGTTGAAGATACTGGTTGTTTTTGCGAGTTTCAGAGTGTCGTTGATCGCTGTAATGTGGTAGATCTGGTCGATTCGAGTGTTTCGGGATCTGCTGGTTTGGCTTGCGACGTCTTTTTTTTTGGGCGATCGTGTAGTTTGATCGTCTTGCGATAGCTTTGATTTGTGCGATATCACTGTAGGCATGGTTCTGAGGGACATAACATGGATGACTTTGAATGATCTCTGTTGATGCGTTCACATCATGTATTGCTTGGGAGCATTTAACTTGCGAAACTGCTCAATTCTCGAATTTGAGACAAGCGAGGTAGAGAGGGGAGAAATATTGGAATTCTTTTTTCGTTGTCGACTAGCTTGGGAATTCGGATAGGTTGTGTCAGATCATTGTACCGATTCTTTTGGATGTCTCCCACCGGTTACTTCTAACTGGCAAGCTTGTTTGCCCTTTAGCTGGAGTATCACACATAATAAGTACGTGTATGTAATTAACTAAACATGTAAGGCCATGTTAGTGTGATTTTCCTTTTATATTTGCCATCAACTTTAAGTCTATCTGTATGTTGCATCATGATATACTACTTAATGCTCTCATAAGAATTTGGAATTAAAAGTTTCTTTTGTTGAATTGCTGTTGAGGACTGTGAGCATTTTTCAGAGCCAATAATCTCTATTCTGGGTTACAGGATGCCTATTTGCAATTTCCATCGCAAAAGAGGAAGCCACAAAATTGGGTACGGTTATTGGCATTGATCTCGGCACAACCTACTCATGTGTTGGTGTCTACAAGAATGGTCATGTTGAAATTATAGCAAATGACCAAGGAAACCGTATCACTCCATCATGGGTGGCATTCACTGACAGCGAGAGATTGATCGGTGAGGCTGCTAAGAACCAGGCAGCTGTTAACGCTGAAAGGACGGTCTTTGATGTCAAGAGACTTATTGGAAGAAAGTATGCATCCTTCTCTTGTCATGTCTTAGTTTCTAGATTTTGTGGGATATGATGCTAACTGAGACCATTATTTGACAGGTTTGAGGACAAAGAAGTTCAGAGGGACATGAAACTCGTTCCATACAAGATCGTTAACAAGGATGGTAAGCCTTACATTCAGGTCAAGATTAAGGATGGTGAAACCAAGGTTTTCAGCCCTGAAGAGATCAGTGCCATGGTTTTGACTAAGATGAAGGAAACAGCTGAAGCATTCCTTGGAAAGAAGATCAAGGATGCCGTTGTCACTGTTCCAGGTTTGTGACTATCACCTGATCTTTAGTTTACTTTCCCTTCAATGTGGATGAACCTTGTCAATCACTTTGGTCGTCTTTGTCTGTTGTGACACTTTTTGTGAATATGCAGCCTACTTCAATGATGCCCAGAGGCAAGCTACTAAGGACGCTGGTGTTATCGCTGGACTAAATGTTGCTAGAATTATCAATGAACCCACTGCTGCTGCCATCGCGTACGGCTTGGACAAGAAAGGTGGTGAGAAGAATATCCTTGTTTTTGACCTTGGTGGTGGCACATTCGATGTCAGCATCCTGACAATTGATAATGGTGTCTTTGAGGTTCTTGCCACAAATGGTGATACCCACTTGGGAGGTGAGGATATGTACTTTTGACTAGATAGACTTTTAAGGTATTGGATAGATAACAGGATAGATACTAATTATTTGCTTTTTTGCAGGTGAGGATTTTGATCAGAGAATCATGGAGTACTTCATTAAATTGATCAAGAAGAAGCATGGCAAGGATATCAGCAAGGACAACAGAGCTCTTGGTAAACTTAGGAGGGAAGCTGAGCGTGCCAAG
Organism: Rhodamnia argentea; assembly: GCF_020921035.1. Lineage (NCBI taxonomy): Eukaryota > Viridiplantae > Streptophyta > Magnoliopsida > Myrtales > Myrtaceae > Rhodamnia > Rhodamnia argentea. The sequence continues at coordinate 33,228,554 of NC_063152.1, forward strand.
AGAGCTCTGAGCAGCCAGCATCAGGTCAGAGTGGAAATTGAATCGCTCTTTGATGGCACAGACTTCTCTGAGCCATTGACCAGGGCAAGGTTCGAGGAGTTGAACAACGATTTGTTCAGGAAGACAATGGGACCTGTGAAGAAAGCTATGGAAGATGCTGGTTTGGAGAAGAACCAGATTGATGAGATTGTTCTTGTTGGTGGAAGTACCAGGATTCCTAAGGTTCAACAACTTCTTAAGGACTACTTTGATGGGAAGGAGCCCAACAAGGGTGTGAATCCAGACGAGGCTGTTGCTTTTGGTGCAGCAGTGCAAGGAAGTATCTTGAGCGGAGAGGGTGGTGAAGAAACCAAAGGTATGCTCAGCTTCATGGACACATGCTTGAATGCTTGTTTTTTCAAATGATTACAATTTCTTAGGCTTGCTTGGTCATGAGAGATGATTCACTAGACTACTCATTGACATATGGCCTCCTCGATTCAGATATCCTTCTCTTGGATGTTGCCCCCTTGACTCTTGGTATTGAGACCGTTGGTGGAGTGATGACCAAGTTGATTCCTAGAAACACAGTCATCCCTACTAAGAAATCCCAAGTTTTCACTACTTACCAGGACCAGCAGACCACCGTATCCATTCAGGTACCCTTTTTCTCCTCCTTTTTTTTTTCCTTATTGGAAATAGAGCTGTTAGAAATTCCTTATGTTAGAAGGAATGAATCTTAGTCGGGTTGCTTCGGTCTTGTAACAGGTGTTTGAAGGTGAAAGGAGTCTCACAAAGGATTGTAGGAATTTGGGGAAATTCGATTTGACTGGAATTCCCCCAGCTCCAAGGTTTGTTTCCTATCTACCACCTTTCTATTATTTGGTTGATCCATCATCAAAATCGCTTTTTTAGCTGCTTGTTGCTAGTTGAACTCATACGATTCTTATATTGAGCAGAGGAACCCCTCAAATTGAAGTCACATTCGAGGTTGATGCCAATGGTATCCTAAATGTCAAGGCTGAGGACAAGGGCACTGGTAAATCTGAGAAGATCACCATCACGAACGACAAGGGTCGTCTCAGCCAAGAGGAGATTGACCGGATGGTCAGGGAAGCCGAGGAATTCGCAGAGGAAGACAAGAAGGTGAAGGAGAGGATCGATGCGAGGAACAGCCTCGAGACTTATGTCTACAACATGAAGAACCAGATTGGCGACAAAGACAAGCTCGCCGACAAGCTCGAGGCCGACGAGAAGGAGAAGATTGAGACCGCCACCAAGGAGGCACTGGAGTGGCTCGACGACAACCAGACCGCTGAGAAAGAAGACTACGAAGAGAAGCTCAAGGAGGTTGAGGCTGTGTGCAATCCGATCATCACTGCCGTCTACCAGAGGTCAGGTGGAGCCCCAGGCGGAGGAGAGTCTTCTGAAGATGATGACGATTCGCATGACGAGCTCTAAACAGTTTCTGGTTTGATCGAGAACTTGTGCCTAGAAGGCGGGAGAGAGAATGGACGATTAGGTTTAGACTAGGGAGACTCGGGTGTTAAATTTTTGTGACATGGAATACTCGGGATTAATGGTTCCCCTTCGCTTGGTTCTTTCAGGATGATGATACATTTTAGATCACTTTTCTTCTTCTTCTTAAGTGCTCTGTATTCTACTTCTCTGAAAAACTATTTCCCACGTTTTGGTCATCGTCCTTGCGTTCTCTAGTCTTCGTGCTTAAAAGTTGAGAAGTGGCCTAACTCTCCTTAGGAATGAACATGATTCCCTGTTAGAATCGAGAATCGTACTTGCGAGCAGATCGGGTCTGGTTCCCATAGGAATCACCAGACCACGATCTGCTCCCCACAGGAATCACCAGACCAACCAGACCCGGAACTCAGAACTGGTACTGGTGAGGAGATCGAGTCTGGTTCCGTAGGAACCACCTGGAACTCGGAACCGTGGAACCAGAACTAGGAACTGGGAACTGGTGGAAAATCCTAAAATAGAGCGAAGCTTGTCGTTTGAAAAATTACTCTCTTGGTTGATTGCTTCAGTGAACAAAGGAAAACAGGCGAAGAAAATAATGGAGACTCAGAAAGTTCATCGTTTGTCTCAGTTCCTCTTCGACAGTGACTCTCTTCACGACGCTCTCCATCATCGTCATCATCAATTCATCATCATATCAGAGAGAGAAAGAAGAGACCGCCCGTGACTTTTCGTCGTGACAAACCCCGTAAGAACCTGCTCTCCTCCCGTCGCTTGTTGTCGATTTCCAGTGATTCTCCCTGGCTGCGATTCGGCATTGCCTTCTTCTCACTTTGCCATTTACTTTTAATCTCGGGATTCCCTCTTCAGTTTAATGGCGCGTATCGCTAGACTCCTTGAACTTCCCCAACCAAAGAAGAAGAAACAATGATTTATCTATTTGTTTCTTTTTCGTTTGATCTACTATTGTTGCGCTGTAATGCGGGTGAGCTTGATGTGTATTTCATTCATATTTTGGTTTGTCTCTTGTTCTGTACCATTGTGAAGCAGATCTCTGCTTCTGGACCCTATCTGAAATTGGCCCTTAAGAAAACGAGTCTTTCCCTGGAAGAATTTGAAAGGGGAAGGTCTTCACTATCAAAGGCATCTTCTTCTCCGTCTATGAGAATCTCGGTGGGATTCAACTCTTGTCAAATGAATGGAACGTTCTGGGTTGTGTGATATGTTGGGTATTGTGAGGGTGCTATTCAAAGTCGCACGTCAGCAAGATTGGAGTCTTATTGGGACGACCAAGGACCACAAGGATGGTCACCATTTTGTTTATTTTCGGCTACTCATCGTCTTTCCCTTAAATGTGCTCGTGTACAATTTCAGTATTCGCTGCTGAAACAAATCAAAGAATGCAGAGCCAATACTCAGGCTTACGAGTAGTTACAGGCTGTTATGACAGGTTGGGAATGGAATGAATATTGACGTATATGACAAGGACTGAAGGATTCTAGTGTAATCAATTCACCCAGACAGGATCATCCGAAGAGCAAGAATGGTTATTATTATTTTGTCATTTTTTGGAAACACAGGAGTTGGAATCCATCTTGGTCGAGTTAAACACCGGCCTTAGGATCCCCTGAGCCTGCTGCCACGACTCCCATCCCCCCTCCATCTGATGTACTTGAGGTCGATTCTTTGATCACAATCTTGTCACCGTCCAACTTCTGGACGAGTTCATCAATCTTGCGGAACTGGAATGGCCACCTCGCGTTGTAGAGAAACTGACGGAGATCAAACCTGTTATCTTCGGGGGAGTAACTCTGCGGCAAACGAGAGAAGTTAAGTGATTATTCGAGAATAGACTTCCTTGAATGAGTGTTAGACAAGGGACTTGCTCTCTGCAGCAACATACCTCTGCATGATAGGAGGGTGTCAATACGGTCATTTTGTGTCTATTAATGGAATAGTACTTGAAGAAATGCTTCACTTTCTCAGCCACCTCTGCAGGAGTCAACTTTGTGCCCCATCTATAGCAGAGGTTCTGCAGTAAGCAACATTGCGCAGAAATCATTAAGTCCTCAAGTAGGAAACATCATAAATGTGACATGAAATGGACAATTTATTAACTACTACTCCTAATAATTAGGTCCATCAGAGGCTAAGCACTTCAATAAAGATCCACAAATATCCATTGTTTAAGATTCCAAGTAAAATGTCCTTGGTATTACAATTCTTCATATATATTTGGTCTGAAATGTCGACAGCCTCCTCAAATTCAACGAAAAAAAGGAGGAATGGAGTGTAGAACAAACCTGAAACATTGAAACTGGACCGCAGCGGAAAATTTTCCTCAATCTTCCATAGACGGATAGTTCCTCATAGGTCATGCCCATATCAACTTCATCCAGCTGCGCACAAGAAAATATGACTCAACAAATGAATTGGATGTCTTCATTCCCTTTAATCCTAACTTAGCCGGCAAAATAAGACAATTTAGGAATGGCTAGTGCATTAAAAAGGCAGACTATCAAGACAACTAAGACATCTCGATTCATTTTTCTGTTTTGGTTTACATCTTATGGTTAAATCAGGATGACATATGTGAAGCCAATAAAACATTAACAATATGGCAGGGAGTGAGATGTATGAAGTTCATTGAATAACTTGACCACAACTTAACTAATGGTCGCTCTCTCTTCCTGTTATGTTTTTCACTTGACAGAGGAAAGAGACACGAGCCTACTTTGGTGAAACTCATCTATAACCACTATAATCTAGCTGATATAATCATCCTGTGTTTCAATTAGACAACTCCACCACCCCCACATTAACCTAGCATTTGATCTCTAAGGAAACATGGAGGTTCAATAAGGATCATAAAGGATTAATTATTCATGCTACTTTGAAGGAGGACCTGGCTATAGTCAGAACGTATAGGCTCCAGTTCAGCAGTAGGAGGAGCTGCTTCAACCTCTGCCAAGGATGAGTAACCAAGATGGTCGGCAGCCCATCGCAAAAATGACCGGAGATCCTGCTTGCTAATACTTCCAATTGGATTAATATCTGCGGAGCTACAATCATACTGCAAAGGAGACACGTTACCATATGAAGATTGTTACTACGGACCGAGCATGATGGTACAAGTACAAAAAGATGCTTTCAATGGAAACGCACATATGCACTCGCTCATGGCTGTACAAACACACCCACCTACCAGAATCCATGCATACATACACAGTCACAAGTACATCCAGGAATATCCTCATTAGATCTTGGATGTCCAAACTCGCTCTAGCTTAAATTGTACATAGGCCTGTGACGGTAAGCACTTAGAACGGATGTCTAAATATGAATAGTTTTAGCATCTATCTATCTGTCAATCTACATATCTCATGTGCAAATGAGTACAAAGCTTAGGCTGATAAGAAGAGGAGGTAAAGTTATAATAAACCTTCGTCAGGTAACCACGCAATCCTTCATCCACATTGGAGCTACCCAAAACAAGATAAAACCCCGACTTGTTGTGCACCCAGGGCAAGAGTGATGCCAACATAAATGCCAGGACCATTCTGATTCGTGCTTGAATGTTCTGCAACCCCAGGTTCTCAGCATTTGATCCCCCATCAACCTTCAAAAGAAAATTAGAATTTGAGAACATTTGAATAGAGAAATTTTTAATTGGCATCCGGGCTGAACAATTTTGTGCTTTTATTAGGAGACTTGCACACGTTTCTCTATTATGCCACTTTACCTTATAGCGTGGTCTCTTTCCAGTGAGCTTTTCAAACAAAGAGAGAAGTGCAGAGACAACACCATCTATGCAAACATCAAGATGCCAGGCACCGATCTCATCTGCCAAAAACTTTGCCCGAGACCTTGTGGTTTCTGAACTGAGAGAAACAAACCCAGTTAACAAACTAAATAAATTTCACAATGCACATAGAATGGCAAACAATCGCATAAGTTGGTCTTCTAGTCAAAAGATCCATTTAACTCTATTGAGAATCAGGGTCAATGAGTAATCACCATGTCTTCCATATTTCTCTTTTTTGGCACACAAAGCAGTCAATCTCTCCTAATAGATCAAGATGGCTGTCTTCTACATGACTTTTACTCGTTTCTTAACAAAGCTTTGTATTTGACTTTATTAAATGACTTGTTCCTCCTTTTTGGCGATCATCAGCGTCAAGAGAGGCTTCACAAAGAATCAGGTATTAATTCGTGTCCAAGGATCTGGTATTAATGTCTGTCCAAACTGACAAATGACTTGGCCCTTCCTGATGTTCATCAGTCGGAAGTAACTTTATTTTCTCTTTTGATGGCCGGAACCATGAGAAACCAAGATTTTACAAGGAGCTGGAGCTCAGTTGGGAGCAGATATGATCCTAATCTTCAATTTGTCTATCCATTACCTTCAGTCAATTCACATGTCTGGTGATAGCATGTTTACTCAAGTACTGCCATGAAAAACTTGTAATTTCAGGTAAGGTCCAGGTACTTGGCATTACAGAAAATGTGGACAGCACAACTGACCAATCAATAGAACAATCTCATTGTCTGACAAGAACAAAAATACATATGACAATAAGTTCGTGAAATGACTGCTCCGAAATCTGCTCAAATGCTACTACAAGGAAAGCTACAACACGTACCCACCCAAATTCAGAACAGTAAACTTGTAACACAAACAGCATCTAAGGCATGAGATCAATTTTCTTCATATCATTCGTGATTTCTACAGAGAAAACACATGCTTCTGTTTTTTTCATTTTTTTTTTCTTTATTGAGTGCAAACCGAAGCACAAACTGGTCAAGGAGCTTCACATGCAATGAGAACTTTAATTAGCAAAATTTACCTGTTTTCAGATCCCATATAAACCGTGTAAAATATGCGCTTTGCAAATTCTTTGTTGTCAGTGGGGAACTGTCCATCAGGATACTGTCCAATGCGTATTGCATCAGCTTTCACTTGTTCATCACCATGTGCAATTTCTGCAACCACGAAGAAGTTTACACTATCAAGATTGCCTGGTGGTGTGCAGGCTTGTGAAATAGGTTTAGAGCACCAAAACTGCAAGAGGGCTCAGCCAAGAGGATTAGTCATTCTAACCAAATTACAAGATATCCTCTAGCTACTTCAATGACACTGGCTAATGACACCAATCTGAAATAGTCAAAACAAATAGAAGATGGCAGGCTCCCACAATCAACAAATACCACCAAGCTTTTCCCACTAGGTGGACCCAGCTATATGGATCCATGCTTATGCCATTTTGTCCAATCTTGTACCAAATGCTAAGCGACAGTCTAAAACAAGCTAATTTGAAGTTTCTAATGCAAAAGTGCTAGTGCCCCAAATCCTATCTGTCTATGAAGATGACTGAAAACCATCAATGCTAAACCTATGCAGTGGCAAGTGGACCTGGCTACATGGATCCATTCTCATGCCATCATGTCGTCTCTTGTAGCAAAAGCTATGTTACAGTCTCAAAAAGGCTAATTTGAAGTTTCTAATGCAGAAGTGTTAATTCCCCAAATCCTGTCTGTCCACAAAGACAGATGATAACCATCGACTCAATATCTATACATGTAGCCACTCTGCATTCACAACTATCCACTGATAATATGAAATAATCAGAATCTAAAATGTATGATAAAGATCTCTGAAAAGAGAGGAAAAATATTTGAAGGGCATGTTGAATCTGTGCAGATTAATGTCTCTGTTAAAACTTGACCTTTTATGACAAGTTGGCACATGCAGCCAACTATGGCAGCTACAGATGAGCTGTCTGCACCGCCAGAGAGAGGAAGCAAAAAACCAGAGGCTCCACTTCTCCTTAGATAATCCCAGAGCCAGCAACCAGGCCCCAAGGCTATTTCCTCCTCAGGAGAATGATACTTGATCTGTATACATTATGCAATTTGATAATGAGTCAGATACTTAATGAATGCTGCAGACAGAAATTGAATATATTAAACTCTTTATCTGGTACTAGCAAGAAACAGCAACTCTGCAAGATGTCAATGAAGTTATTGAAGGAAAACAAGATCCATTAGGTATATGATTGAAAAAAAAAAGAACTATCTTTGTTGCCAAATCACTTAATTTTATAATCATGCTTTTAAATGAGCCAAATGAACGACATGTCAACCTACTTCGGCTCAGCAATATGAGCTCCACATAATTACGAGACAATAACATTTTTTCAACGAATCTCTTATATTTAGATATTGCAAAATCCTTTCCCTTTTCCCATTTCTCATTAAGTCAAATCGAAGATGGTGTGTTTCTATGCAAGAAAGAGTTTCATGTTCAGACAGATGTGCACCTTCCCTAGCAATCATTTACAGAAATATGAGGTCAAAGGCCAGGTCTGTGCGAGAAAATCATGAGCACAAGCATTTCTTAAAGAGAACTCACCTTTAGTGGACCTGAAAGGCACATTCGAAGATGGAATGATTGACAAAGATTGTAAGGCGCTGCTACTGATGGTACTTTAGTCTTAGCACTTGCTTGTTCTTGGAAACTACTAATAGATCCTCTAAAACTAGCAACCTGCCATCAATCTCACAAGTTGAGGAGTCTATCAAATCCATTTAAAAGTTAACATCAATTACACAGGATATCAGCGAATAACCATTTTTTCCTTGTAATTAAAAGAATTCTTTTGTTACAGCATATAAAATCAAAACATCAATGGTGCAAAATCCATTAAATTCTTTTATTTCTGGACTTGTGCATTTGCCAACTGCCACACAAGTTATAATCAACTAACAAGAAGAAGGCCAGAGATCATGTCATCCCGTCAGAGATCGCAGCTCGTACCCTTTACAGTGTCTCTAGTGTTTTCATATGGTCAATGGTTTCAGTGTAATATACAAGACACTCATCCACAATCAAAATCAAGATTTTGTCTAAAAGAATGAGTTCTAAAGTAACACCTTGAATCAAATCTACTAGCCTATCAAAGGCAATACTATCTCTTCCCACCCCATCCCCCAACCCCAACAACAAAAAAAAAAAAAAAACACCCACCCTCCCACACACACAGAGTCAAGTTCATAGGCTATGTGTACATACGCTGAAAATGGTATCTGCAACTTAAAAAGTATTTATATATGTGTGCACATGCGCATCTGTATATAAGTAAAGTAAATTGAATATTCAGATACTTCCTACACAATGTTTGTACATAAAATATCAAAGTAGTGTCGCAGTGAAGCCTACCGCATCCAGATCGATTTCAGCAGTTACAACCTCAACATCCTTCAAGGAAAACTGGGATCCTTGAGCAACCACATCACCATTTACGATCACACAGGAACATCCATCTGAATTAAGAAATTGCAACAACATCAATAACATTAAAATCTGACAGTTCAATCGAAGATTAATTATGACAACAACAACAAAGAATGACTACCTAAATAAAGGAATTGTCTGTACTTAAGAAATCAAAAGCATGATGGGAATTAGGAAATGAAAGGACAGTAGTCATTCACAGTTGGCATTATTCACAGTTGGCATTCATGCCATGTACCATAATATAGGCGGCCACCATCACATCCTTGATGATTGCTGTACATGTAAACTCCACCCCGATAATAAGTTGCACCTATAAAAGCATGAAGACGGACATCGAGCTTCCTAAGTTGATGGTGACTTCCACTTGCATTCATAAACACTTCAACTCCATTCAGAGCAAGCTCCGCATGAGGGGGCAAAGGAGTGAACAGTTCCTCACAAACTTCAGCAGCAACAGCCCTGTCAAAAGTGCACGGAAATTCTCAATTAAAAAGCACGAGCTGAAAAGGCTTGAAAAGATGAAAGAACGTGACAATAAGTTTGAGATATGCTATTTATCCCACAAGCCTTATGGATATAGACATGAATCATATTCCCAGTGATTTGATGCTAGCCAGATAGCCATTGCAAAATGGATTACACCTCAATTATACTGCAAGTGGCATGTCTACCCTTCCAAATGTAGCATAGTAAAACAACCTTGATCAATTCCGTCACTCCTCAATAGCATCCATTGTCTAAGGGCATTTTCACCCAAAGATAACGAAAACCAAACATGCCATCCAGAATCTTTGCAAATTTGAAAGAGGAAGACACATGTTGTAGAGATATGTGATACAAGAACAGAGAGGACACGAATAGGGCAAGTAATTCTGCGACTCACGTGTCCAAAAATTGTATATATCCATATCCAAAAGGTACTGTTTTCTGTGACACGGCCTCAGCTATTTCAATGGGAAGCTGAAAGTCATCAAGCTGGTTTTTTTGCTTCCATGGTGTAAACCACCGAAGTTCCCGGTAATTTCCATCATTTGCAAGCCACATTTTTGGGCGGATCATGATGATTTTTCTGTTCATGCAAAGAACTTGGCAGTTGTAGCGCTCTGATCCTTTAATGATAGGCATACCAAAGCTGCAGAAAATTCCATCGGTCCAGTCGCCAAGTAAAAGGTCCTTCAAGCATCCCCACCTGAAAGAGCACCAAACCCAACATCAACATTAATCGAGAGAAGATGTAATATGGGAAGTGAAATTGTTGAAAAGTAATTCCCTCCTTGTACTTCCAAGCAAAAGATTCGTGCTTGGACATTTTATAGGATGTGAACTGTATAAAAAAGATGCAGACCTTCAGTGCACCAAATAGACACGGCCAGTAGTGAGTGTGAATGATACCAAAAGACGGCCAACTTGCCCCAATCACTATGATACCAAATAGACGGCCAGTAGTGAGAAAGCAATATATCACCTCAATCTCTATGAATTCCAACCCCACTAAATGAATTTCACAATCCAATGCTAACTTAGCCAAGCACCGGCTCTCTTGATGCTACCACGCCTACACATTTCAATCACAAAGTACTCTCTCCCACTGCAAAACTACATAATGCCCTCAAAAAATAGAAAAATACTACTCGATCAGATCAATCCACCAGATGCTACTCACTCCGGCAGAATCTACTCCAATCCAAGAACAACCGCTCACTGCAGACTTGGAAACGTTTGTCCGCCTAGTTTATCCAAAAAGGACACGAAAGTGAAGCGACGAGAGGCAAGCAAAACTCACGCGTGAGTGACAGTATCCAGTTCAAGGAAGTGGTCCTCGCAGCCGTAGCCAGTAATCTCCAGCTCGGGGCCGAGCCTAATCACCGCGCCGGCTTCCTTCGCTTTGGCAATCGACTCCTTTATGTTCTCCATATTGCAGTCGAAATCCATCGCCCACTGGTTCAAATTACACGTCGCCACCTTCAGCAGCCTCATCGTCGAACACCTTACCTGCGGATTTCCGACACGGGAATGAGAACAATCACCAAACGGGCAGCGTGATCGGAAGCTGAAATCTTTCGGCAGAGGTTCGTGATTCACCTTTGGAGATTCTGGAGACCGATGTGGAGTGGAGAGGGTGGAATCTTGAGGCCTTGCGTTGGGAATATTTTCACGAATGGCGGCTTCGGAGATGAAATAGGGGGACATTTGCCGTATTGGAGGGTCCTGGACCGTTGGACGGGTTCGGTTTCCCGGGTGGACACGTCGGATCCTCCGTGGACTTTGGACTCGTGTCCACTCGCACCATAGAGAGATCTTTTTTTTTTTTTTTTTTACCTTTGACGTTGACGGATATAATTTTTTCTCCTGCATATCTCTATTTTTGAAAATGCATATGTTTATATTTATACATATATATAAGTTTTATCTATGGAGATTGCTATTCTTTTTTTTTCTTTTGTTGAAAGAAAATTTTCATTCATTAAGCAGAATAATACTTAAGAAGTACATGCAAGGATTTCAAACCTAGAAAATCTCAAATAATTGCAGAACAAAACAGATACCATAAAGCATATAACAAAACAGACTACGTAGCTAAAAAAAAACTCTCATCCCTTAAGAATAGATCTATCACCAGATGCCAAAATGAGTTTGTAGGGAAATTTTCAAACTAGATTAGGATATAGATTTGGGATCGCCATACTTTGCTTACATAAATAGAACTTCCCTTTCGAATTTGATTGTCTCCAACTCCTAAATTTGTTGCTAAAAAGAAAAAATCCTAAATTTTCACAACCACCAAAACTCTAAGCAAGGTGCCAAAATGAGTTTTGCAAGGGAATTCCATCCGGTCATTTCGACGTACGATTTCATTTGGAGGCAAATGAATAATATTCGATAAAAAAAAAATGAATATGTGCACGGTCATTGGACAAAACATGAAATACTATTTTTGAGTTTTAATTTTTTTCCTCAATTAATGACTTGAGAATTACGGGGCTACGAAGAAAAGGTTGAATTTTTCACATGACCTTCTTCTTCTCTTTTTTTTAATTTTTTATAGCGAAAGACTTTTCATATGAGGGTTTTTTTTTTTTCCTGGTCGAAAGACTTTTCATATGAGTTTGGTAAAAGGGTCTTTGGCATCTGACTTGTTGAATGTTCGGGGAGCCTTCTTCCTCTTTGCGTGGAGCGAGCACGAAACAATCTAAGAAATTGGGGGCGTTGTTCATATTTAACGTAATCTCACGTGAAGTCCAAATAATATGAAAGCAGGGCTGTCTTTCCTTATGGACAAACTTTTAAGGATATGAATAATTGCAGTGAAAGTCCCTAAAACTTGTCAAAAAAGTGCGACCGAGTCTCGAAACTTTCAAAAAGTGCAATTAAGTCTTGAAATTTAAAAAAAAATGCAATCAAGTCCCGAAATAGATCAAATCAACGAAATCAAATCCTTTCGTTGATTATACTTTTTGATAACTTTTTATGACTCGATAATACTTTCGTGACAAGTTTTGAGATTTGATCGAACCCTTTGAAAGTTTTGAGACTCGATTACACTTTCGTTTTGATGACGGTTCTGATAATGCCTTCTAATTATCCCTATATTGATTATTTTGAAGAAGTTAGTGGCAATTTCAGACATGAGGGCAATTTTAGATTATCATGTTTTTAGAGAAAAAAAAAACACGGCTGGGGTAGAATTGAAATTCAACCTAAAATGATTTTTTTTTTAGTAAATTAAGCCTGTAACTTGTAATTTAAAAAAAAAAGTTTTTTTTTGGTCAAAAAATGAAAACTCGGATATATTTTTGGTATTTTTCCTAATTAATAATTAAACTTGTAAGTTTGTGGTCCGGTGCCTTAAATCTCAACTTGGATTGAGCAGATAGTCTGTTTGGTACAGCTGCTGTTATGTTGAGGTTGTGTTCTACTATGTTGCATCAAAGTGTATGCGTTTGGCAACGCGTCATTTGAAGATGTTGTCATGTTGCTACTAATAATTGGTATGTTTCGCAAATGATCATAAGAAATTGTTGTGACTATCGAAATAACAAAAAAGACCCATGATGATGTTGTAAAATTGTTATTGACGTTTATGTTCTTAATTTCGCAACATATCATTTTCACCATACGATTAATTATTATTAAGATATATGCTTTTGAGTCTATTATCATCGTTAACCATCTAATATCATTGATTATTGCTTCAAATTTCCAGTAAGTTATTCGATGACAAGAGGAAAAAAAATGGGGTTTTTGCATGGGCATTTTTATCCTAATAAAAATTTCTTGAGAAAGTTCTTTTTTTTGGGGGGGGGAGGAGAGTGGGGGAGGGGGAGCGGAATTGAGAAAGTTTAAAAGTTACGATACCTCACGCCCGTATCAAAAGCACCTGGGTCGTGCGCATCCCAAACCATCCCGGAACGACCCGTCGTTTCGGCTGCCGTTACAGCACCGAAGAAAAACATCAGAGCTTCAAAACGACGCGCAGTTTATCCGCCCCCGTGCCTGTCAACCCACGAAGCCGAAGCGCTCCCTTCAGCTTCCGAGTCTCTGCAAAAACCCTGCACCCCGAAGGATGACTGAAGTGGCGAGCTCGATCGTTCACGACGTGCTGGGCCCGAGGCTCCAGGATGTGGATCAACCTATCGTCGACTACATCGTCAACGTCCTCGCCGACGAGGATTTCGACTTCGGCGACGACGGCGACGGCGCCTTCGAGGCCATCGGCGAGCTCCTCGTCGGCGCCGAATGCGTTTCCGACTTCGACGAAAGTCGCCTGGTACATTCCGGATTCTTCGTTGAGCAGTTCGATTCGGCTGCTTTTTTTCCTTTTTTCCTTTTCTTCTGCGATTTTGTTGTGGTAAAGTAACAGTCGGACGTTCAACGAGCTGTTGTTCGATCAATTCATGCTTAGTAGAGCCGTTCGATTTTGTTCAAGCATGATATTATTAGTTCGCGAGATGTCAATATTATCGTTGGCGGCAAAGGCATTTGAGTGAAAGGCATTGTGTGTGTTGAGTTTTATCTTTTGGCCTTTGCGGAATGTGGAGTGTGCTTTCTTTGCCTGACTGGTGAGACGTGACGATGAGGTGATGATGAGCTTGAACTTCTGTCTCGTCATTTGCACAATTTGTGATAGGTCTGCAGCAAATTGACTGAGAAATTTGGGAAGCATGGTCTGGTTAAAGCTAAGCCGACAGTTCGGAGTCTTGCGACGCCTTTTAGAATGGATGACGGAATGGATGAGGAGGTGGTTACTAAAAAGAAACAAGAGGTCTTTGATGGTCCTATTCTATCTGAGCGCGATCGACAGAAGATTGAACGGAAAAAGAGGAAGGAGGAGCGGCAGAGAGAGGTAGTGATTTGACTCCCTAGTCTTCGTGTGTTTGATTTTGCTGCCCCTCACCTAATACTGTGGTGAATTTTGGTTTGTCATGATGATTGAGATGCATAAAGCTGATGGAACATTTTCAGTATTCTTGTAATGATTCCTTTTGGATGATTTCTTAGGCAGAATACCAAATGCATTTGGCAGAGATGGAAGCAGTCAGAGCTGGAATGCCTGTTGTATCTGTAAATCATGATGGTGGTACCGGACCAGCTTTCAGGGACATCCATTTGGAAAATTTCAATGTGTCTGTGGGTGGTCGTGATCTCATTGTAGACGGTTGCATAACGCTTTCTTTTGGAAGGCATTACGGTGAGTTTGCTTTCCCTTTCAAATAAAAATCACTTTCCCACTTGTAGAAACAGTAAAAGCGAGGAGAAAATATAATGTCTTTGAAAGGTATATGGATTGATAAATCTCTTTAACTTGTGGTTAGTGCTGATTAAGACTTCATGGTTGCTTCTGTACCATATCTTCAGGCCTTATTGGTAGAAATGGTACTGGAAAGACAACTTTCCTCAGGCACTTGGCTATGCATGCGATCGAGGGTATTCCTCGAAATTGCCAGATATTACATGTCGAGCAAGAAGTGGCTGGTGATGATACCACAGCCTTACAATGTGTTCTTAACACTGATGTTGAAAGGACACAGCTCTTGCAAGAAGAAGCTCGATTAGTTACCCAGCAGGTATGCAAAAGTTGAGATATGTTGCTTGTTGAGATATCCTGCCTTCCCTTTTTTCTCTTTTCTTTTCCTGAAATTTATCCGTGGGCTAATGTGATTCTCTTAATAGAGAGAACTGGAGCTTTTCAGTGTCAGTGAAAAGAGAAATGGGGATCTAAATGGGCCAAATGCAGATGCAATTTCACAAAGACTTGAAGAAATATACAAGAGGCTTGAGCTTATTGATGCTGATTCCTCAGAAGCTCGGGCAGCTTCCATTCTAGCGGTGAGTCTTAAATTTTTTTTGGCTAAGTAGGTTCACAAACTACACAGCTTACACATAAGACTTTTCTTGTTCATCCTACCACATCATTGTTGAGGTCAGATTTGGCTTTCACGAGATTATTGAACAGAGTGAATGATGCTTGAACGTGTAAGGAAGGGGATTGATATACTGCCTTTGAAAATTGGAAAATAGGATGAAAGTGCTCCTTTCTTGATTAAAAATGAAATTAAGGAGGAAGGTTTGGGAAAGTGGACATTTGCTATATATGTTTGACTGGGCTCATTGAGCATACCAACCTGTACCGATGACAAAGTGGGGCTGCTTCAGACTTCTTGCTTCTGATATTGCCTGGTGCTCTTGGTCCTTGTTTTATTGGAAATATCTTTAACTATAGTAGTTTGGTATATGCTAAAGCAATCTAATCTGTGAAATAGGAGCAAGATGGGGTCATCTGATTGATTTTTTCTTGGGAGGACTAACATGTAGTTGTGAGTATGCATGTGTAAATTGTGAATACAAATTCAGGAATAAATATACATACTTCATGTGATTATGCATGTTGGCCCACTTGCAGATATGATCCACCGGTCGGCTTTGTTTCTGTATCAATTTTGTTTTTTAGACTGATTCTTCTCTGAAACCTACAAATTTCCAGGGTCTCAGTTTCACTCCAGAAATGCAGCATAAAGCAACAAAAACTTTTTCTGGTGGATGGAGAATGCGAATTGCACTTGCTCGGGCACTATTTGTTGAGCCTGATTTGCTGTTGCTTGATGAACCTACAGTGTGTCCCTGATTAACCACTTTCAAAGTTTGAGCTTTATCAAAAAATAACACGAAATAAAATTATAATGATTTTGTGCAATGTCTTTATGTAGAACCATCTTGATCTTCATGCCGTTCTGTGGCTGGAATCTTATCTTGTTAAATGGCCGAAGACTTTTATTGTTGTTTCTCATGCAAGGGAATTCTTGAACACTGTAAGAACTCTTCAGCTTTCTTTTTCCCCTTCTTTACTTTCTTAAGATGTGATTCCTGGAAGCTTGGAATATTGAATAGGCAACTCCCATAGTCACATTTGTCTTGACATTTCCTTCTAACATAATTTTACTGTCTCAGGTAGTGACTGATATTATACATCTACAAGGGCAAAAATTGTCTACTTACAAAGGGGATTATGACACATTTGAGAGAACACGAGTGGAACAGCTTAAGAACCAACAGAAAGCTTTTGAGTCTAGTGAACGAGCGAGAGCACATATGCAGGTGTGCTTTATGCTTACAGCTAGTTTTTTAACTATGCCATAAACTTCATGTTTTCTTTTCATGGTAACTGTGTTCCTGGTTTTCTTTAGTTGATGAAATTACATTTTCTGTTGCCTTTCTGCTATTGTGCAGCAATCATCGTCTTTTTTAGGAGGCTTGCGTTTGCAATTGATACATGAAGCTTCTTAGAGGAAAAGGATTTTGTCCTATACTTTTTATAACTTCTGCGTTTTGTAACTACACAATTGAGAAGCCTCTCTCAATCAGCTAATATCGTAAATGCATGCTCAATCACTCATCTTTATGGGGGAAAATGGCTTGTTGAAAAAAAAAAAAAACACTAGTCTGGTTAAGTTGAAACCTTTGGGGTCTGCATTCTGCTTAGAGTTTAGGTCGATCTGTTGCCTATCTCTTTCTTCAAGTTTAGATGACGATAGGTATATGCTGTTATGTTAGGCTAAAAGGTCTGCAAATGTTCATGTTCTTGGATGGTTTATTCTCATTTCATTTTTTTTTGGGTAAAGAGTTTATTCTCATTTCTTCGGTCCTATAGTTTCCATTAATTGGTGATGAATTTCCTTTTACATTAAGAAGAAAGGTATGAGTTACGTTTTTAACACGTACGAGTGCAATTTCCAGGCCTTCATTGACAAGTTCCGCTATAACGCGAAGAGGGCCTCGCTTGTTCAGTCAAGAATCAAGGTATTATGTTTGAAACACAACCCCCCCCCTTTCTCCTCTCTCTTTCTCCTAAGTGTTTCTGGGTCCCGCTTTCTTGGCATTTTGCTGAAGTTCACTTAAAATTCTTCATGAAAAGGCTGCATTTCATTCAACAGTTTTCTTGAGTCAACAAAAGAAAATCTTATTGTAATTTCGATTGTTTTAGCTTATCTAGATGCTTTTATTCACAATGCTATATCACCAAATAGCCATTTAATTTCAGGCATTGGACCGTCTGGGTCATGTGGATGAAGTTGTCAATGACCCTGAGTATGCTCAATCTTTCTGTTTATGACTTGTCCCTTTTACTATCAATTTTGACTGTTAAATAATTGCATCTTGTCTGTCCTTCGTTTGCAGCTACAAGTTTGAATTTCCAACACCTGATGATAGGCCTGGCCCTCCGATAATCAGTTTCAGGTTGGGATTGTACTGCAACAGCTTATTGGTCATCATCTATGTGCTCATACTAGTTTTGGGGTTTTGCAATGTGCATGATTCTGCAAAATCTTGTTAAGATGTCCAATAAATGAACATCTATTATGTCGGTATTGACGAAGAAAAATACTAAATTAAGTGTGTCTATCGGACCTGGTGTGGAGGGTTCCAATTTCACGACCATAATGTGTGGCTGTTACCCACTATGAACGTCCAGTGTATCTGCATGTAGTTCATTGGAGAGGTGCCAATTGCGAAAGGAGAAATGCTCAATGAGTTACTTTGCTCAATGAGTTACTATAAGTCAATAACCAATACGCACCAAGAAGTTGAGTTTCAAGTTCAAGAAACTATATATAAATTTAATCAAATTAGCATAAACGGAAAGCCCTGCTGTCTTCAAGTCTCTCTGTAGTCCAAATTTAGGGCATTATATTTGAACTCCCTAGTAAGTAGTCGTTATAAATTAAATTTATTGCCTATTTTAGGGATGCCTATACTTTTATCTACTCATGCCATAAGGTATGTTCATTATGCCCTCCGTGACTCATATATAAACAACCAATTCGTGAGGCAGTTGGAGTTTACACAAGAGATATCGTATTTTTTGCTAGTGGATGACTTACAAACTAGATTATAGTTGAAGGCTGATTGAAAGAGCAAGGATTAACTTAAAAAGGGTTAAAGGCGGAAAAATTGAAGGGCAAACTAGTGGGACGCCCTCCATATTTTTCCTTTTGATGTAAAACTAGATACCATAATAACTAATACTTCTAGGGGTATATGGTGATGTTATACGAAATGATTTGCAACCACGATATTCCACTTCAACTTTTGCAGGTAGTTGTGATATTTATTATTATTATTATTTTTTTTTTTGAATTCTTATAGCTTATCCTCTATGTCACCATCTCTTATGTGCACTTGCCGAGTTTAATGGAAACCTTTAATGGAATGTGATTTCTCTAGTTGGCTTATAGGGCTGGATGCTGCTCCCTTTCCCTTTGTTTCTCTCCCTAAGATGGGAGGTGTATATACTAGGATTGCTTGGATTCTTCGTTTTACAGTTTTGTACTTGGTTGCAGTGATGCATCATTTGGTTATCCTGGTGGGCCCCTACTGTTCAAGAATTTGAACTTTGGCATAGATCTAGACAGTCGCATTGCAAGTAAGCATGATTTTACTGTCGAGGGGTAACTCTTTATTTTACTTATTTGCAGTTTGAATAGTTTTTCGGATTTTTTTGTTCACAAGAGTTGTGACCCAATATGAAGCCTGACATAGTGCTATCTCATTTATTCTACTATTTGAACAAGTGCACGTCATTCTGGAAGTATGAAGTTCGACTCTGAAACAGAAACCCACATTTAATAGAAACATTTGATGTATTGTGTGCAGTGCTTAATGTCATGCTGCGTCTATCATTTTCTGGACTTCTGACTAATTAAAGAGTGTTTATTGTTATATAGTGGTCGGGCCAAATGGCATTGGCAAGTCAACAATACTCAAACTAATTGCCGGGGAACTACAGCCGAGTTCTGGGACAGTTTTCCGTTCGGCGAAGGTGTGTTGTCTTATTTTAACTGATCATGCTTCTACATATTCTGTTTACATTGCAACTGTTGTTTTCCCGACATGCACGGTACAAGAATTTTGCTTGTTTACTTAAATCTTTCCGAAATTCATCAGTAATTATGAATGGTGACTATTAATTTGGTTCACATCGATTATCTCAGACTTAAGAAGAGTACTTGACAACGTTACTTCAATTTTTGCTAGTGTGGAGCTTTTTTCTCCCTTTGGTCTGATTCTTTAGGCTTAAATATGATGTTTGACAGGTTCGCATCGCTGTTTTTAATCAGCACCATGTTGACGGGCTAGACCTGTCCTCAAGTCCACTTCTATACATGATGCACTGCTTTCCTGTAAGTTCTTGTGTTTTTATTTGTCTTGCAAATTGATATTTTCTGAACAAAAAGTTGCTCCTCTCAAGGCGGCGTTTGCTGTTATCTGGTGGTTTAGTTTATGCATGGCGAAAAGGAGCACTGGAATGGTCTTAGTTCCCAAATATTCAAATAATAGAAAAATTTAAAAAAGAATAGAACATTAAGAATAACATCGGGTAAATGACACAAATAGTCCTTAAGTTTAGTCCAGTGTGCATTGTGGTCCCTGCTCTTTAATCTTATATGCAATGCCATTGCTGAACTCTTAATTTGTTCAATGTGGTCTTTAGATTTTTGATACATGTTCAATTTAATCCCTAGACTGTATGCAAATGTCCACTGCTGCCCCTAAACTCAAATTAATGGAAGGACAACATTTGACATTTTCATACAATCCAAGTGCTTAATTGCATATATACCAAAAGCCCAGGGACCACATTGAACAAATTAAAAATTCGACGACGACGACATTGCAGATTGGGCTAAATTTCAGGGACTACATTGAACAAATTTAAAGTTCAGGGACCACATTGCACATTGGGCCAAAGTTCCAGTACCATTTATGTCATTATCCCAATAACATTCTGTAGCATCCACTCTAAAGGAATACAGTATATAAAGTAGAAAAATACTATTAAGTAATATAATAGTAATCAAATAGCAACATCTCTATAATAGGTAAATGCCTCTTTTTATATGGACTTAGAGGGAGATCTTTCTTTAATTCTCCACATGGATGAAGAAACACTTATGAAACATTTGTCATTTGGTCCTTGTCTTTCAGGGAGAGTCCAACCACCATAATGAGGGCTTTAAATCTAAATTGTGATTATATATGTGGAAGCTGTGGTGTGAATGTGAAGAAAGGGAACACAGCTTTTTATTTTTATGGTTTTCTTTAGAATTGACAACCTTCTTTCTATTGAGAATGATCCTTCGTAGCATTAAGTGGGTCGACTGGGATAAATTCCGGTGCAGCTCATGGCTTTAAGCTTTCAATAGAACTCCAATTCATGACAGCATTGATATTCATTAAATCACCTTCCATTTGGGTCTTTATCTCTGGTGGGTAGGAACTATTACTTACTGCTTGGTAGAAATTTTTTAGCTAATAGACTTATGCTTGTTTGGTTGAGATTGTATCAATATGCTGCCTGCCTCTGCGTTTGCACGGTCAGCAGTGACCTCTGGGGCAATCTATTCAGTTCTTTAAAGTATCAGTTGTTGTCATTTACTCCATCGCAGATGATGAGTTAGTCATACATTGTGCCATTTTATCTCAAAATACCTTCCTCTGTGGCATTCTTCCTGCAGGGAGTTCCTGATCAAAAGCTTCGAGCTCACTTGGGTTCCTTTGGTGTAACCGGAAATCTTGCTCTTCAACCTATGTATACATTGTCTGGTACATCTCCTCCCTCTCTGCTACTCTTGCAATGTAAATTTTTAGGTGAAGTGATTTTTGTATAACATCATGAAGCTCCATTAGAGGTTAAATTAATTCGCAATGTGAATTGTACTGTGTACTCTGTTTTTTTTTCCTTAGAAGGATACTTTGTTACATTGTGCTTTGACCATGTAAATAGGCGGTCAGAAAAGCAGAGTTGCATTTGCCAAGATAACTTTCAAGAAACCTCACATACTTTTGCTTGATGAGCCGTCCAATCATCTGGTAAGTTCATTCATCTATCTCCACCCTTTTCCTCTTATGATTATGACTTTGGTTACCTTTTCATTTAGCTTGTTATTGTCCTTGCGCTAATTGAACTTTTCGGAATCTGATCTCTTTGTGGAAAATACAGTCAACCAATCAGTGATCATCTGTCATCATACATCTAACTTAAAATGTAACAGAAACCAATCTAATTGTTCCATGTAGCAAAGTTTTTGGAATAGAACGGTTACGCCAGCCCGATCAGTGTGAATGACAGTCATCTATAATACCAAAAAGTTCCGACATCTGTGCCTATAGGTGGTATTGAGTTCTGCATATACTTATGTGGACCTTTTATCTGTTTATAAATGAGGACTTTAACTTCTGCTTTAATGACCAGTGGCTACCAAAGAATTCTCTTGCTAAATTGTTAGTTTCTTGTCTAAGGATGGTTGAGTATGATTCTACTCTTTTGTTATCCACAACTGTAGGATTTGGATGCCGTGGAGGCGCTTATTCAAGGTTTGGTCTTGTTCCAAGGAGGAATTCTGATGGTGAGATTGATTTTCTTGCCAAAACATTCAATTTGACCAACGGTGGACCATTTTCAGAGCTAACAACCTCTTTTTGCCTCGATTTTGCAGGTTAGTCACGATGAGCATCTAATATCTGGAAGCGTGGATGAGCTCTGGGTGGTTTCCCAGGGCAGGGTGGCGCCTTTCAATGGGAATTTCGGGGATTATAAGAAGATACTTCAGTCCTCGTAGGATCAGGTGAATTTAGTTCCTTATTAGCAAAGAGATGTTTATCGGGGTCACCTTACCTTACGAAACAGAAAAGGAGGCCTGGCTACAGAGAGAGCGAGCAAAAAGGGACGAAGAGAGGATTGCTGCTGACACGCAGGACGTTCTCACAGTTACATCGGCCCGTGTCTGTCATTTATACGTGGTTAGGGCTCGGGGAAGGACGAGTCTTTAAGTTTTTGATATCGAGTATGTGGTCATTTGCCAATAGCTTAAGAAAAGAATCTAGATTGCTAGTCCTGGTATAATTCACGACCCATTGCGCATTTTGTCTGGAATTCGTCTCCCCTATACACAGTGAAATGATTTGATCACTTGCGAGAGAACCTTTTTAGCACACTATACTATTTTGCAAGACAGTGAGCACGACTTTTCACGTGGATGTCTAAATGCTTCTCTGTTCCATATTGATCCCTCCAGAAAAAAATAGAAGAAGAGCTTCTATGTCAGGGGCATCTAAGGGTCTATTTCACGAAAAATTAGCTTTGCGAAAATATTTTCCCCGTTTTCGCTGTTCGGCGCTGTTTAGAGAAATTAATTATGAAAGTATCCTCCTGGTCTACTACTGTTTGTACTTGCGTCTCTTTTAAGTACACAATTGCTTTCAGTACCTGTAATGCAAAATCATATACAATGATATTTTGTATAAGTACCTGGATTTGTTAGATAATAACCTTTTTCCCATTCATGCAAAAAGGGGGGGGTGCTTTAAACCAAAAAAAAAAGAAGGGCAGAAAACAATTCCAAACCATTCAGGGGAATTTAAAACAAATGAGGAAAAAAAGAAAAAGGGGATGCGACGTTTGCGCATCCGGGGAATCGAACCCCGGTCAGTACCGTGGGAGGGTACTATGATACCACTACACTAGATGCGCTGTACCACGACTTTCCTTTCTAAGGATACTCTATATGACCTATCTCTTGTTCACGTTTTTCTAGAGGCAAGACTGGTCAATTCCTCTTACAGGTCTTTATTTGATGCTTGCATATTTAGATTTAATTCATATGCAACTTTAGTAAGGAAAATACGTAGTAAAAGAAAATTGGCCCTAGCCTCAACAGCCCGCGCTCTCTCCTCATTCTCTCTTGGACTCAACTTTGTTCGTGATATCACATGATAGACGCGTCAAGATCGCTCGTCTCTATCTCTCTCTCTCGAGATCAACATCAATCGCGGCACGATGAGGTCGGTCGTGATGATAGCGAGGCCAAAGATAGCGGAGCTCCGAAAGGATTTTCCTCGCATAAGATGTTATGAAGAAGCCCACCAATTATTTCCCGGGGGGAAACTTCCCTCCGGTCGTCTTCGGGAGAAAAATACGATCGAAGTAAGATAACGCAATTAGTCTTTTACACTTGTATCTCGATACAATGGAGATTGAAAGTTCAAATATCGCTCCCATTTCTTCTTTGAAATGTAAAGTCCAACTCAAACCCAACTCGGGAAGGAAAAACGAAATGATAGTTTTAAAGGTTGGATGAAAATTATCAAAAAATCTATTATAATTATGTCAATTCAGTTCTAAATTTATATTTTGTCAATTGAGTTCTAAATCTTTTACATTTGTACCAATTCAATCCATTTCGCGTGGCAAGAGACGACGTTGATATTTTTTAATAATGTATTTTTATTTTTTTTCTATCTTTTTTTTTTTGTTAGGGCGAGCCGGAGGCTGCCGGTAACTAGACAAGGGCCACGACACCTCGCTATCCGCGGCGAGGGTTGCAGCCCTTGGTCGGATCTGAGATAGGACGGCGAGTCCTCGCCCAATAGTTGGTCCTAAAAAAAAGACATGAAAAAATTACTAAAAAATAATAAAATTTTGAAAATTATTATAATATTATTGAAAATTAACTACATTCACAAAAAAATATAATATTATTGAAAATTAACTACGTTAATATTATTGAAAAATATTATAATAAATGATTTAGGACTCACTCAACAAAAAAATAAATATTTAAAATTGAATTATCATAATTACGATAAAACTAAAACATCTTTGACAATTCTCTGTCAACTTTTGCGTTGGAATCGAGAAAAAGCTCCCATCTTTCATCGGTCACTTTTGTACAAAAATGCCTTTGCGCCTCGAGAGAAAATAGTATATAGTATATCACTGGCGTAATTTGACCAAGCACCACGTTGAATTTTGAACGATGCTGATTTGCTTATGTTGCCATGGAGCCCACCCGATCCGACGGTTTATATCCCGTCTTGCACAAAACACCTCCTCCGTTCTAACCGACCTTTTTTTTTTCTGTTTGGTGCCTCGCGCGCTCCTCTTATTTCGGCAGAAAGTATATCCCAATGCAAAATTCAGGCGTCCCCTCCCCGGCGAACACAGTAACGGAAATGGCAGAGAACACCGACAACTACGCCAGCGGCAACAACAGCAACGGCGACACCAACAACAACCCCAACGGCGCCATCATCTCTCGCGACGCCATTGACCAGGTCGCCGGCTGGGTCAGCGCCACCGTCGTCTCCGCCTTCTTCTCCTCCCTCGAGCGCTTCTCCTGCGTCGTCGTCTCTACCGCCAACCTCGACGACGACAGCGACGACGAGGACGGTGCCGCGGATCGCCCTCCTCCCAGCTCAGCGCCCGCCGCTGCCCCCGTCGCCGACGCTGGCGGCCAGAGCGACGTCGCCAAGGCCTCCGTCTGATCGGTCTGGGTAAAACTGTCTCGCGATTTGCGATTCGGGTTCTTCGATCGCTCGGCGTCTTGTTGAACCGATCGCCCCCTTGTTTATAGGTTTTCTGCTGTGTGAATGGGCGTTTCGTAGGTCGCCCATGTTGATGTGATTGGATTTTTCACGATATAGTATTTGACTGCCTTTATAGTGATAATTTGAGCTCCTAATTCTCTCTCTTTCTCCCCCCGATGTTGCATCATTGCTGTGTTTTCGCAATCGTCAACGAGGTTGAACCTCCATGTACTTGCAATTTCTGTGCCTTTGTTCTTACTTCATGGATACGTTTATTCTAATTAAGAAAGGAAATGCTCGAAATGCCCTTCCTTTACTGGAACATTGACAAAAAAGAACAGACCAATTAACTTGTCCGCTCGACCAATAGAAAAAAAAAAAAAAAACTTTGCTGCTCTATTTTCCTTGTCAATTGCTCAGGTGTTTGATCTATCTATGTTCGAAAATGTAGGTTCTGTTTGGCGGTACAATGGGACTGCCTCTTGTAATCATAGTGAACTTCTTTCCCTTGCTGGTTTGGACACTTTGTTCCTAATGGTATGTGATCTGCTGACTCCTTTGCAAGACGATCTAAATGATAATCTGTAGGAGAGAGGCTTACACAGATAGAGGGGATTTATGTGCGTAGGCGATGAAAGTTAGGAGGTATAAAAAATATAACACAAGATGAAAGGTGATCGTCTTGTTTGTTTATGGATTTGTTGCTGCATAAGTATGTAAAATATATGCACACGGTAATTAGTAATTTGATGCTAAACTGAGGGATCCTGAAGTTGACCACTTGGCTGTGAAATGTCATGATTCAGTACTATATCAGCAATCTGATATGGGGGTTGAAGTTCTTTTGACTACTTGGCAGCGAAATGTCATGATGCAGTAGCACACAGCAATCTGATATGGAGGTTGAAGTTCTCTTTTGAACAAATCAGTAGTCATTCATGCCTTTTGATCAATTTTACTACAGAAAGCAGAATGGTCCTCATAAGGACTTGAGCAGTTGCATAACCCGTGACTATTGTGGCAATCATGAGATTCGGGAAGAAAAGGAACGATTGTCGTAAAAACAATCATTGCAGGCCTCAGACTTTGCTGTTCTCTTTAGGCATGTCTGTTTTTCTGGGGTTTATGCTGCATGGAGTTGCTATTTCATACGTATAAGCAAATTCTGGCTCTTTCAGTATGTATTATACCTCTTGTATACGTTTCTCTACTGTATGTGCGGCGTGAATTTGCCTTTGCACTTCTACATTATCTTGTTTAAGAGAAATGAGAAATGGAATTTTCTTTGGAGAAAATGCTGCAAAAGGAAAAGGGAAAAAGATGAAAAGAAAAGAGAGAATTTAGTGAGAAATAGTCATGGACTTTCCTACTAATGAGATGAAGGCTTCGAGCATTGAGCCGGAAGGACTAACTGGATGTATATTCAATCCAGTTTCGTCTCTACATTTTTCACTTTAGGAAGCTACGAGGTTGTTCCATCAGTAGCTCTACCTTACTTTACAAAATAGGACCGGTGAGAAAGCATTGCCCGGACTCTGCTCAATCTCCATGTTCCTTCCAACAGAGCAGCATGAACACACATCTTCGAATGATATACAGCTTCGCTCTCTTCTCCTTCAGAGCCCCGCCGGTCGACCCCGGAACTTTGCCCTGCTTGTGCAGCGTAGTGTCGGATGATTCCATGCTCCCAAATCTTTCCCCTTTCCACTTATACGACACGGGCTTCACCCTGGTAGCCTTGTTTTTATAAGGAGGAGTTGCCCTCCCTGATGGGAATCGTTTGTAGGGGTCACTACTGCAGTGTCTTTCAGTATGTTTTTAGTGAGGCCAGTAAAATAATTGAAGAACAGTGAGGCCTGAGGTGACCTATAAATGCTCAAAGCTGATTCAGTCAAACAGCTAGTTTTTGGCTGCTTCCTGTTTGTGGTCTTCCGCTTCCCCGTGTCTAATGTCCATGCTTCCAGGTTGATTGTCCCCCCTCCTCAGCCCAACTGTATCAGCTTTCTGCTTCCAGGATTTATTGCCAAAAGGACAAAATGCTCATCCCAGATGATGAGTCCTTTTGGAGGGAGGGAGGGAGGGAGGTTCAAACTTGTAACTGCTGTGCAGTGTCATTAATCTGCGAGAGCTTGAACTTAGGCTGACTGAAGATGGGACCTGACTTCAATTGGCCCTTTCTGATATTTTAACCACTGGTTCTCCGTGTGCGCTCGTCGTTCGACGGAACTTTCTCTAGTCATATCGATCATAGGGTAATTTGTTTATATTATTGAGACGGTGAGTGCTACTTGTTTGCCTGGCATGTTTTCAGGTTGTCTGACCTATCTCGGATCATATTCACTGTGTTCATGCATTTGTTGTTTCTGTCTGAGAAGAGAAAGATAGCTAGGGACGAGGTTAGATTTTTGCATGGCCGAGGATAAGGAAGAATGGCGCTTTGAATGAACTGAGTGGGAAAATCTTTACGGGGAGCGCCGTTGCTTGCAAGCTCAATGCCCTCGAGCCATTGAATCGGGGTGTATCTCGTGTTTGGGATCACCTATTCGATGGTTGATGAGCACTAAAGCGCACGCGCGCCTCGTTTTTGCTGCGATCGTTCCCCATCGACCCCTTTGACCATGTATGCTTGCAGTCTCCGTAAGACCATAGGGTGACGAAATTAAGCATGCCTTGGTCATTGATATCATTGTGACTAAAGCTAGATTTGAACTGGTCCCTGATGGTATTGATTACGAATAGTGCAGTGGAGGTGTATACGTCTGTTCTTTTTTATTAGGGATGATCGGTTTCAGAGTGTGTACGTTCCAGATCGGGAGGGTGGAGAATATTAGATTAGAACCAGCTCTCAGTTTTTGAAACTTGAAATTTGTTATGTTTATTTTGGAACCTATTATGAAACCTACCATGTTTTTTATTTGTTGGCTTCGTTTAAAAAGCAAAATCAATACAAATAGCAGTTACTGCAAGGTAGTATGAGCACCAAAACAGATTAAAAGTAAAATATCGGTACAAAATAAATAGAAATATAGAGAAATAGGGATGTTGAGCTAATTTAAAAAAGATAAATTGCCCTCTTCCAACTTCATTAGACAGGTTCGACCGGTTCCTGTTGGGTGGGTAGGTACAGTACACAACCACAGTAGCGGTTCCAATTTGGAACCGGAAACCGGCCCGATTCCACTGGAACCGAGCCTGCTCCTACGGGCGATTCGGTCTGGTTCCCGGGTAAAAACGGGCCGGTTGTACAGCCCTACTTTTCATGCCATCATAGCCTGCGAGGGAACAAGTCCAGCCCATGTCCGGGCAAGATGGGCCGAGACCAAATCCACTTATCGGTCGCTATAAAGCCGAAGGTAGGGCTAGCTTGGGAGAGGGTTCACTGTTCTACCTTCAATGTCCTATCTTTTCATTTTCGTCGTCGATGAGCTCGACTCTCGGAGCAAATCGACCCTCGATTCTTCGTCGCATCTTCTTTTGGCGATGCGTAGTTCCCGGAATTAAGATTCTCTTTCGATCTCTGATCTGCATCGCTCCAGTGATGAACGCTTTCTGATGTCGTTCCAATTCCTGAAGCTCCGATCTCGCGGGATCGGAGCACCATTCCGTGTGGAGCTGAAGAGACATCTGAGGAGCTTGATAATATCCCTTCCCCACCGCCTCCCGCTTCGATCGAACACCGATTCTTCCTTCGGTTGCAGCTAACGGAAAGGGAAGATCTTCTTCTCCTTGCTTCTTCCTTTTAGCTTCTCCCGTTCCGTTGGACCGGGCGACATGAATGCAGCGATTCACGCTGTTACGCCTTTTTCTATAAATCGCATCTTTTTTTTCCTCTTTGGTTCGAGCCATACGGACTACAAACAAATCCCAGTACAGGAACTGTTCAATGCCTGACCAACAAAAAAAAAAAAAAAGAGAAACATTTTCGTGTTAGTTAATTTTCGTAAATATTGGTAAGTTTGAAATCCCGTTGATAAAGGAAATGTGACTGATAAATCGTCCGTCTGGCCGTTTAGAGTAAGTTGCCAAGCTCTTAACCATGGAAGTTCCGCTAAACTTAGCGGAGAGAACACCCACCTCCAACGGACGAATCGTGCTTTACTAAAGAAGGTAATGAAATCACAAATAGAGCAAAATCTCCTCGTAAGCCCGATCGATTGCCATCTCGTGTTCCAAGACAAAAGACCACCTAGGATGGGGGATTGCTTAGATACGTTTATACCCGGTATCCTCATTTTTTTTTCACTGAGGTTAGCGCAATTCGTTGCGATGCCTGGAATCAAATTTATGCCGCATTGTTATAATTTTGTGCTTCATTACGATGACGCGTCGTAACATCTTATAGTGTAGCTGGAGTATCCTAGGCATGTCGGCGAGGTGGACTTTGAGCATGTTTGCATGTCCTTTTACTTAGGAGATGATTTGCAAAAAGTCTTTGAAATCTGGGTGCATTAACCGCCGACAAAAATTGACATCTTGATGAGGAATCGGTGGGCGCGCTTTCGCGGTCAAACAATCTTATATTGACTTTTGTAACGCGAGATGATATTCAAAGTGCATCCTTATTTAGAGTTTCACGATAAACCCAAAGGAAAAATGACATAAATAGTCCTTAAACTTTGACCAAATGAGCGATGTGGTTCATGAACTTTTAATTTGTACAATGTAGTCCTTAAACTTTTAATTTGTGCAATATGGTCCTTGCTAAAGTTCAAGGATCATATTGAACGAATTTAAAGTTCATGGATCGTAATACTCATTAGGTCAAAGTTCGGGAACTATTTATGTCATTATCTCGGACCCAAATGATCCCTTGCAATATCTACTACAACACCCTAATTGTTTTAAAACTACCAAACTTTCTTACCGACTTGCCAATGTTAACCCGCAATCGCCTCTCATGTTAGATTACCAATCTTAATTTGAGTTACTAATTTCTATAGAGTCTTATTCTTTGTAATTTCCCCTCTTCCCAATTACTAACCTATATTCAGCTCCATAATTTCTCAATGTCTTCAAATTTGCCATCTTTTGAATGGAATCATCAACCGCAATTGGAGCGCATTACCAATTTTTTTCCTATTAAAACTACCAAAGGTTTTTTTTTTTTTTTTTTGGTCTGAACTACCAAAGGTATTTGAGTCACTATTATTGGGATTGATTCGCTAATTAATTGGGTTATTTCAAAATTATCAATTTTCGTGATAATTAAGCAAGGAATTTGTCCTTTGCGTGCCGACGAAGGCCGCGTCACCCGGTGCATCACACGACAACACCCCAACCGGAAATCCCCAAGTCAAGTCAACCGTCGGTCCCACCCCTCTCTCTCTCGGCCCGGCCGTTATCAATCCTCCGAAGCTCCAACCATGCTCTCCTCCGCCTCCTCCGCCGCGTCACCGTTGGGTAGCGGCCTCCGACGACGATGCCGGACGCTCTCTGCTCGCTCTCGCTGCTCCTCCTCCTAACGACCTCCTTCGCCTTCACTACTGGTTGTCCCTCACGCACGTCCGCAATGCCCACGGTTGCCTCCACTCCCTTGCTCACCTTCCTCGAGCGCCTCCAGGAGGCCGCCCTCGCCTCCTTCGGACCCCGGAACTTCGATCCCAAGCTCTATGTCGACCTCTCCCTCAAGTCCGACATCGAGACCGTCGAGCGAGCCTTCGCCGACCTCCCGAAGTCGTCTAACGGATCCGTCTTGGCCGGGGACTTGGAGAAGTTCATCGCCGTCCACTTTGGGGGCGCGGGGGACGATCTGGTGTCCGTGCAGCCGGCTGATTTCGTGCCCGAGCCGGAAGGGTTCTTGCCCCGGGTGAAGAACCCGGCGGTGAGGGCGTGGGCGCTCCAGGTGCACGCGCTGTGGAGGAACCTCAGCAGGCGCGTGGATGATGCGGTGAGGGAGAGGCCGGATTGGCACACCTTGCTTCCCCTGCCTGGGCCGGTCATTATTCCCGGTTCCCGGTTCAGGGAGGTGTATTACTGGGACTCTTACTGGGTCATCAGGTCAAACCTTTTCCATTTTTGGCTCTTTGATTTTCACGTTTCGTTTTGGTTGATGAACTTGCAAGTTACAGTCTCCTTTAATGGGTACTAACACGAGGCATGGATTAGAATCAGTAGTGCCAGTTGCCAAATTTCACATGAGCAGCCAGACACATGATTTGTTTGCTTATAAATATGGTTTTTTTTTTTTTTTTGGGACCATTAGCCGGAAAGAAGACAATGCATAAAGAAGCTTGTGTGAGTATCGAGATTTGATTTCATAGGACTAATATTAGCAGTCCATGTGCAGGGGCTTGTTAGCTTCTAAGATGTATGCAACGGCGAAGGCAATTGTGACCAATCTTGTCTACCTCTTAGAACAATATGGTCATGTCCTAAACGGTGCAAGGGTCTACTACACAAACCGGAGGTAAATGCTTCTCAATCATGTAAATATGAGTTTATCTTCTTGTGAAATGAGGTCTTTGTTTTATTTGGAAGCTGTTTAATGTGGTTTTTTGTCCACATACATGCCCTTGGATGGAGCTCATTTAGACTAGCCTACTGCTTCTGCGTGATTACTTGTTAAAAGGATGCCACCAATTCTACTGAAATTCTTCAAGGCTAAGTTTTGTCTAGTTGATGTTCTACTGAGATTTCTAATCCAAGTTCCAATCTTTTTTCTGTCTTTTTTGTTTTTGTTTATGTTCTGTAATCAGGATTTGTGATCCACTCATCTCATAAGGTGTGTCATGCTAATGGTTTGAAATTTGAGTTACATTCTGGGTTACTTTTTGCAGCCAACCTCCCCTTCTGAGTGCAATGATTCGTGCCATATATGAAAGGACACATGATGTGGAATTTGTCATGAAGTGTCTCCCTGCTCTTCTGAAAGAGCATGAATTTTGGACGTCGGGTATCACAACATCCTTCACTTTGATGTTTTGATTAATGTGCATTGTCCCTGTCACCATGTCTGTGCTTATTCCACAGGTCTTCATCAGATTACCATCCAGGACCGTCAATGTAGTCATAATTTGAGTCGCTACTACGCAATGTGGGATAAACCCAGGCCTGAATCTTTCACAATCGTAAGTCCTTTCCGATTTGGCTATCATAATGTGTGGTCTGCTATCTGAAGCAAATCTAAACCTTATGAGTAGCTGTTCATTGCCCATTTGACAGGACAAGGAGTCTGCTTCAAATATATCAGGTACTTCTGAAAAACAGAAGTTTTATCGGGAAGTAGCTTCAACAGCTGAATCTGGGTGGGACTTTAGTACCAGATGGATGAGGTAGTTTGACATTAGCAATCTATCAGTCTAATCCTTTTTGTTTGCTTTCTTGGATAGTTATGGTTTATATAATGACCCAAATTTCAGTTGTTATTCAAAGAATGGTACTTGTCTTATTGTTTGATGAGATGTAGTCAGTTTTTTAAATTTGTGGACCCAATTTTGAACCGTTCGTGCCAAGTGTTAGATTTCCCTCCAACAAGTATGTTCTTGCTTCTATTTGCTAAATTGCCGTGAGACCGTTACATCCTTATGCCTTAGAACAGCTTCTGAAATTTTTTTCGTCTTGTCTTGTTCCTAAGCTTTTGCTTTCACACACACAAATTATCCTTTTGCTTTGGAAACGGAAGAATTCTGATTTTATAATTCTTTCTTTTGTGCAAAAAGCAATTGTCCTGATGTCTGCATCTGAGATGTTTCAGTCCTCTGCTATTTAGAGGGTATGATGTAGAAGAGCAAGATCTATTTGGGCCCTATAGTTTGGTCATTTATTGTAACAATAGAAGATAACAAAGAGCTCCACATAATCAAATTTGACATGCTAGTGACATGGGCCGAGATTTTCGTGCCCCAACCAGTCGTGCTGATGGCCGAGATGATCCCCAAGACTTGCTGTGTCTTGGTCCCCTAGGGTTTGTCTAGGATTTTCTACTATCTTCCGTAATATTCTAGAAGGTTTCCGGGACGGGCGAGTCGGTAATTTGGCAAGGTTCTGAAACCTTTCTATTTAATGTTGGTAGTTGAGGAGTCGGTAGATAAAGTCTTAGCCGTTAGATGAGAGATTGATCTACGGTTGTAATTTGAGGCCCCTCCTATATAAAGGGGAGTCCTCTTCTCATTTGATCATCCCCTAGAGAAATACAAAGCATTCCTCCCCAAAGCCTCTCCCTCTCGATCATTTCCTCTCTCTACGCGATACAGGTTAGATCATCTCCTCTCTCTATGCGATCCAAATTAGAAAGAAGGCAAAATATAGAGAAAAGGCTTGGCTCAGGCGCTCCAGCGATCCAAAGGAAGCCCGAGTCGTTGCACGGGTCGATCACGATCTCCCGGCCCGTGACACTATCATAATTGCTTGTTACTTTTTATAGCTAACAAATCGCGTAAACTCCAATTGTCTTTATTAGGAATCCTGAGGATTTTACTACTCTGGCAACAACATCAATTATACCGGTTGATTTGAACATATACATATTAAGGGTATGGCAATGTCACTCTTTAGTTGCACTTGAAATCCCTTATCAATCGACTGTCCACTTCCTATAAGGAGTTCTCTGGAATGTGTTGGTTCAGATGGAACTTGACATATCCTTCTTTGGAAAAGTTGCTGGGAATCATAACATTGCCAAGCATTTCTTAGAAGCTTCAAAGGCTAGAGAAAAGGCTGTCAGCACCATTTTCTGGAACGAAAGGATGGGACAATGGCATGATTATTGGCTTGGCAATAGCAGTTCGTGCATGGTATTACAAGCGCAATAAATTATCTGTGTATTCCTTGGTGTAATAGTATTGCGATATTCAACCTATTCCTGACAGGAAGGTCAACACTGGGATGCTGCAAAACAGAACCAGAATGTGTTTGCTTCAAATTTCATACCTCTGTGGATCGATGTGTTCAATTCAGGTTTGTTGCTTGCTATAAACCTACTGTAGTCAGTCTCATAAAAATCAAGCCCTTCTTAATTTTATGTCAGAGGTAGTCACTGAATTTCATCTTTAATTTGCATCTTATAAGCACTGGTCAGGGATGTTTGATTTGGGAGGAGTTATTAGTTGTCGATATCATGTCATGTTGCACTGGTTGATTAGTAATGAATAGCTGTTGTTATGAATGAGATGTAGATAAGAATTTGGTAGACAAAGTTGCCAAGAGTTTACGGAGTTCAGGTCTGCTCCATCCTGCTGGAATTGCGACTTCATTGACAAATTCAAGCCAACAATGGTTAGTAGCCAATTCGACATTATGAACTCTACTCGATCAGTTTTCTGATACCTGCAGAGGGACAAAGATGTTTTTGAAGGTATTATTTATTTTCACTGGCTGGACTTGTATATATGTGCAGGGATTTTCCAAACGGCTGGGCCCCTCTGCAGCATATGATAGCTGAAGGCCTGGCTAGATCTGGGTCTAGCGAGGCAAGGTCTTTGGCGGAAGACATATTCATCAGGTGGATAAGGACCAACTACGTTGGCTACAAGAAAACTGGCACAATGCATGAAAAGTACGATGTGGAAAAATGCGGGGAATTCGGGGGCGGTGGTGAATATGTACCTCAGGTATGTCTATGTCACCTCATTAGGCCAACTGATGAAGTATTTCGAAGACAAGGGTTGATGCTTGTCTGTTCTCTTTTTGGGATTATTGGCAGTGGCCATTGTTTACGCAGCTGCTCGAATACGGCATATATATGTGCTTTAATCTGATCACAACTTCGCCTTCATGTTGTGCAACAGACTGGTTTTGGCTGGTCGAATGGCGTCGTGTTGGCTTTCCTGGAGGAGTTTGGATGGCCAGAAGACCGGAAGATAGATTGCCAGTGAGAGATTAAACCTGTCAATAATGAATTGGGCATTTCCGGTGTGAAGTGTTCTTCCCACTATGATCTGAAATTTTGTGGGATTGCTACCAAAGTATTTTAAAATTTAAGCTAATGAATAAAGTTTCAGACTCTTCCTTGTGATTGGGCTTATAGCTCTCCTCAAGCCTTATGGGACCTTGTATGTTCCGAAGCCCGTCTGCTATATTTTTCAAATGTTAATTAAAGAAGATGAAAGTGAAATTTTTTCTGGAAAAAAAAAATTGCAGCTTAAAAGAAAATCTTCATATGTTGATTGATGTGCCCTTCGTAGATCAAATGCTTTAGTCATTTTCTTCAATGTCCGGCACATGGTAAATGTTTGGCTCTGTCCATCTTTAATGTAAACTGGCGTTTATTGATGCTAGGAATCGTTGATTGGTCGGTCACAACACGTCACTATTATTACCCGTTACATGAAATACTTTATTCTGAATTGACGGCCTTAATCCAGAGTGATACCTACGAGACATTGTACATTTGGGAATGTCAATAGCAAGTCACTACACTGCCTGCACTGAACATGCTTGTTGATTCGGAAACTTCTTCGGGATTGATCTCGTCTCTCAGGGCCCAATTATTTTGCAGTGTATCCTTTTCTGCTTCTATACTTCATGTTTCACAAAAAAAAAAGAAATTCCATGGTTCGGCCAGTGATTCTTTTTTCACCTTACGTTCGTTGAATACAAATAGCTACTGATTTCTGAAATTACGAACGGACTAAAGCGCCAATCTTGGGAGTGCTCTCGTATAAGCAGTTCATAGATGATGCGCCGATCTAACTCTCCATGCGACGAGCGCGAGAAAGATTCGTATCTCCGGTTCGCTCTATCGACTAAGTTCTGTTGTTTTGCTGGGCAAAGTGTCTCTGTCTCATTGAATCTGTATGTGCTATACTCTTTGCCCTTCAACACCTAATAATGTAAAATTTCGCTCTGTCCATGCAATTTTCGGGTTGCATGGCCAGTTTGCTTTGGTTTGGACAAATGGTGCCTCTTGTCGGTTAGACCTTTCGATTGGGTCGAGAATGTCCTAACCCAAATAGACCCGTTTAT
Source organism: Rhodamnia argentea (assembly GCF_020921035.1). NCBI lineage: Eukaryota > Viridiplantae > Streptophyta > Magnoliopsida > Myrtales > Myrtaceae > Rhodamnia > Rhodamnia argentea. The sequence continues at coordinate 33,264,069 of NC_063152.1, forward strand.
GCCGTTTTGACCCATCTCCATGCAATACAAATCTAGTTAGACATATCCAATCGGACTCATATCCCTAAATACTTCTATTATTCATCCCAAAATTTAAGAAAACTCATATCTAAAGTGAGGTGAGAGTGTTGAGCGAGCGAGCGCAAGGTCGAACGGAAATGAAAAGAGAGTTATAGAAGTGAGTTAGATCTAACTAAATTGTAAACTCATTTATTACCCATTTAACACCTATATTATACTTAAATTAATATATGACCCATTTATTATATATAATTTAGCCATATAATCATTCAGCTCATCATATATGAATTAAAAAATTAGATTCACGATCCCTTTTGGCAAGTCATCGTGTCACTAAAGTTCTCACCTATCCTTGCCCCATACGTTGGAATTTAAGCTCTCTGTCTCTTTCCGTGGGCTTTATCTACAACTGCGAATCAGTACATCGATCGATGGTGTGCTTATACAGGAATAGGACGATGTCATGAACTTTACTCTAGGATTATCCAAGGCATCATTGGCCATAAAGTTGCGATTATCCGACATATGCAGGGATCGTACCACATCCCAGGAAGTTTCCACTCCCCCCCTCGCCAAAAGGAAAAGTCCGAATTAAAAGATTAGGCTATGGGTCACGACAGAGATCTCGGATTGGATCAAGAACCACTGTGTAATTTTCCGAAAAATAATGAAAAAAAAATTAAAAATTAAAAAAAATACCCATGTCATTATCATGTAATGTTGTTCCAACGCTGGTGTAGTTCGCCTCGCAAATTCTATGTCGACATATAGAGCCTCGAAGGAAAAGACAAATGGGTTAGGGCGCAAAAAGAACTGGACAAAAAGATGGCAACACTAAATCAAATCAAGATCCACACAAGCTTCTAGATTCCTCATGAACTACTCGTCTCTCCTCCTAAATTAGTGTGCGTGGTTGCTTTGTGGACTCTTAATTAAGAAAAGATTAAGCCATTTTAGTGTGTTATTAATCAAAATCATTTGATTGTGGTGGGCCCCCAACTCTTTTGTCTTGGGCACTGAAGGAGACTCTTAAGGATAACCGGGCCACTCTAGTTTGTAAAGCCTAATTTGTAGGGAGATTAGCATGTGTTTTGGTGGAAAAGGAGGAAAAGAGAGTTGACAAGATTGTGCAGCATTTCTCATACAAATCATCATAAGCAAAAGGAAATGGTAAAGGAAACTTGATTAGTAGCGTCATAATTATTATACATGTGGAGCACTACAAGTTTGACAAGCTAGAATTAGGGTTAGCGTTATGTAATCCTCACGCTCCGATTGATTAGGTCTATTGAACTCGGCCGTGGGATTGACCTCCATGAATAATGCAACTGGAGAAAACCCCCACGTGCGATTCCCTTTTGACCAGCCGAAGCACCTCGGCCCGCGTGCCCCACCCCCCTCAGCTTCGTGATTTGACTAATCGCCAGCTCCACCGATTAAAACGAATTTGATTAACGATGATAATCGCCGATTGATTACGCAAATTGAGAGTAGCGAGCACTTCAATAGCATTCCTCTTAGTGAGAGGTGCATATTAGATGCGATGGATGGAAATGGTAATGATCAGCTTTTTTTTTTTTTGGTCGGAATAATAAACTTTCGTTACTAAAGAATCCCGAATAAACCAAAATTTTCGACATCAAGACATAAAATAAGTAAAAGGGATTCGGGAATAGAATAAAGCCAAGTAGAGGGACGAGTGTCGGATAAGTGGGCTTTAGCGATCCAATCAGCAGTCCTATTAGTAGCGATCAACTTGAGTTGGTGTCCATAATAGGATTACCGAAAGCAACAAGTCGACTTTGAATGTGACGTTTCGTTTCCCAACATTGATTTACCTAATCGGGTCAATCATAACGAATGTCGTAGCGAGTGTGTGTAAACTTAGTGTGGTAAAGGATTGTGAATGCTATGCCACGAGAGTAGTCTCGATACTTCAAAATTCATGATTGGTACAATTCAAGCTTTTGTCCACACAGTACTAGTCATTATGCGTTCGATAAAATTTTAGAGGAGATGGGTTGTACAATTTAACATCATCTATCAATTGAGCAGTCCTAGAGAGAGAGAGAGAGAGAGAGAGAGAGAGAGAGAGAGAGAGAGATCTCCTCTTTGCTTTCCTCCTCCCTCTTTCGAAACTTTTCTTTTGTGCGGGTGAATAAATTTCTGCAGCTCATCTTGAGTGAACTTGGAGATCGGTTCGTTGATAGGCACCGAGGAAGATGACCGTGATGTGATTCCATAACATATTCGAGATTAGGCCATTCTCTTCTCTCAATTTAGTAATGATATAGACTTAAGAGTTTTTTTACGGTTATATTGATATTGGTGTTTACGTACGACGATGGTAATGAGAACGTTGAACCTATATGCGTACCGCACGCCCTTGCAAATGGAGTGGAGCATCTCGGCGCGTTCTCATCACTAAATTTGGTGATTGGCTGCAGAAGTTTTACGGTGACAGATTTTTTTTTAAGATACGAGAGTGTACTTCTAGTTGCGGACCGTGCTTTATTATTCTTGGCTTATGCCATTATTTAGGATTTACTATGATGGAAAGATGTAACTCTCAAGTATTAAATAAGTGACACATATTCGAGTATGCAACGTAATGTTACTACATAAACAGACTTCATGGAAATACTATTTTTCCCCCTTATTCTATCATCTACCCAATTAGTGGCGTTTCGATCTTGTGACCTATTTAATCATATATGTAACCAATATGTAATCGCATGGGAAATGGTGCATGAATTTGACAACGTGATTAACGGAATTCAAGGTGAATACAGATGGTTTCTCGGGGAAAATAAAGAAGATTTTATGAGTCGCCTTTGTCCCACGTTTCGACCATCCCATGCATACGCCGATTCCATAGCGATGCTTGCACGTCGTTAATTTGACTCGTCCTAATCATTAAATTAGGGTCGAAAATGGAGTGTGAACCGTTCGTGTCTTTAAGCACACGTCGAATCCCATCGTAATTGATGCACGACTAATGATGCCGGTTGTGATTCTTATGCTTCTAAGGGAAAAATTATCCAAAAAATCATAAATTTATTGTATTTTTATCAATTGAGTCATGAACCTTTTTAATTTTGCCAATTGAATATCAAACATTTTTATCTTTAGCCAATTGACTCCATCCTGTCAATTTTGATTGAAAATCACTCACAAAATTATTCACAAAATCACGGTTGGATGGATAGGTTCATTACCCAAAACCACAATATCGGTTCCAAATGTTGGGACTGGAAGCCGGACCCGATTCCACTGGAATCGAGAACCGGGCCTGCTTCCGTGGGCGGTTCGGTCTAGCTCCCGGGTGAAAACGGACCGCTTGCGCGGCCCTACTTTTCATGGCATCATTGCCTTCGAGAAAATAATTCCAGCCCATGTATTGTCCGGGCAAGATGGGCCGAGACCGAATCCCACTTATTGCTCGCTAGATAAAACCAAAACTAGGGCGTGCTGGGGAGAGGGATTCACTGTTCAGCTTCGAAGTCCCATGGTCTTTTCAATCTTTCTCATTTTGGTCGTCGATGGAGCTCGAGTTTCAGAGCAATCGAGCCACCATTCGTCGTCGTATCTTCTCTTACGATGCGTAGTTCCCGGACTTAAAATTCTCTTTCGATCTCTGATCTGTGTCGCTCCAGTGATGAATGCTGTATGATGTCGTTCCAATCCCTGAAGCTCCGATCTTGCGGATCGGAGCTCGATTCCGTGTGGAGCTGAAGAGACATCTGAGGAGCTTGATAATATCCCCACCGCCTCCCGCTTCGATCGAACACCGATTCTTCCTTCGATTGTAGCTGACAGAAAGGGAAGACCTTCTTCTCCTTGCTTCGTCCTTTTAGCTTCTTCCGTTCCGTTGGTCCGGGAGACACGATTGCGGCAGACTCATGCTCTTGCGCCTCTTTTCGGCAAATCGTTTTTTTTTTTTCTCTTTGATTTGAGCTTTGGTATGAGCTAGGGTGAGCAGTTACCGGTTCAGGCCGATTTGATACCGGTTCAGTCCGATTTGATGGGACTGATGGTCTCGAGAATCAGATCGGATGGACAGGTGTGGTCTAATTTTCAGGCGGTCAAATAGAATCAGTAAAATGTCTGATAATCAAAGGAAATAAATACCAAACAAGAAATAAGCTCAATTTTTATATAATCTCGTTTCATTTGGCCTCGCGATATTTGGCCTCGCGATATTATATTATGATCTGAGAAGGATGAGATCGTAATGTGAGTGAAGAGATCGTAGGAGCAATATAAAATTCAAATTTTTTTCAAAAAATTGGTGGTGTGGGTTGGTTTTATATCTTGGAATCGAACTGTAGGACTATCAATTTTAATTTTAAAGATGGAAAATCGGACCGCAATCCTCTAGAATGGCCAATTGGATTGTCGGGCCAGTGTCGATTTGATTGGTCCAATTTGCTCACTCATAGTTTGAGCTACATGGACTCCAAACAAATCCCAACATAGGAACTGTTCAATGTTTGATTATGATATTTAATTACGATGATACACTGTAACATTTTATGGTGTAGCTGAAGTATCGTACAAATGTTCGGCGAGGTGGAACTTGAGTAGCGTTTGGATCATTGGATGTCTGTTTACTTAGGGGATGTTTTGCAGAAAGACTTTGAAATCTCGGTGCATAGCAGCTGACAAAAATCTATCTCAGAGTCTCCCTCGAAGATATCTTGATGAGGACTTCATGGGTGCGCTTTCGCGGGCAAACAGTCTTATATTATCTTTCACGACGCAATATGATATTCAAAGTGCATCGTTATCTAGAGTCTCGTGATAAATCCAACTGACCCCTTGCATATTTACTTCAACACCCTAATTGTTTTCAAATTACCAAACTTTCTCACCGACTTGCCAATGTTAACTTGCAATCGCTTATCATGTTAGATTACCAATCTTAATTCGAGTTACTAATTTCTACACAATCTTATTCTTTGTAATTTACCCTCTTCCCAATTACTAACCTATATTCAGCTCCATAATTTCTCAATGTCTTCAAATTCACCATCTTTAAAATGGAATCATCAAGCAATTGGAGCGCATTATCAATTTTTACCTCGATTAAAACTACCAAAGGTTGCCAATAGGGCGCTGGATGAGTTGATTGAACTTCCTGAACTTTAGATGGTTAATTTGATAAGGTCCTAAGTTCGACTGCCAACAATCGTGTCTTGGGGACTAACCTGGCGGGATTAGCATACCCCCACTACCTTGAAGAATAGTTCATATGGGAAATCTCGATTATAAAAAAAAAAAAACCACGGCTTTGTATTTTTCCTCTTTGTCCTTTGCGTGCAGACGCAGGCCACGTGTCACCCGTTGCATCGCACGACAACACCCCAAACGGGAAACGACACCAGACATCGACAAGTCAAGTTAAGTCAACCATCGGTCCCACCTCTCTCTTTCTCGGCCCGGCCGTTGTCAATCCTCCGAAGCTCCATCCATGCCTTCCTCCGCCTCCTCCGCCGCGTCACCGTTGGGTAGCGGCCTCCGACGACGATGCCGGACACTCTCTGCTCGCTCTCGCTGCTCCTCCTCCTAACGACCTCCTTCGCCTTCACTACTGTATCTCCCTCACGCGCGTGCGCAATGCCCACACTTGCCTCCACTCCCTTGCTCACCTTCCTCGAGCGCCTCCAGGAGGCTGCCCTCGCCGCCTTCGGGCCCCGGAACTTCGATCCCAAGCTCTACGTCGACCTCTCCCTCAAGTCCGACCTCGAGACCGTCGAGCGAGCCTTTGCCGACCTCCCGAAGTCGTCCAACGGATCCGTCTCGGCCGGGGACATGGAGAAGTTCATCGCCGTCCACTTCGGGGGCGCGGGGGACGATCTGGTGTCCGCACAGCCGGCGGATTTCGTGCCCGAGCCGGAAGGGTTCTTGCCCCGGGTGAAGAACCCGGCGGTGAGGGCGTGGGCGCTCGAGGTGCACGCGCTGTGGCGGAACCTCAGCAGGCGCGTGGATGATGCGGTGAGGGAGAGGCCGGATTGGCACACCTTGCTTCCCCTGCCTGGGCCGGTCATTATTCCCGGTTCCCGGTTCAGGGAGGTGTGTTACTGGGACTCTTACTGGGTCATCAGGTCACTTCTTTTCCATTTTTGGCTCTTTGATTTTCACGTTTCGTTTTGGTTGATGAACTTGCAAGTTACAGTCTCCTTTAATGGGTACTAAAACGAGGCATGGATTAGAATCAGTAGTGCCAGTTGCCAAATTTCGCGTGAGTAGCCAGACACATTATTTGTTTGCTTATAAATATGGTTTTTTTTTTTTTTGTCTGGAGAACATTAGCCGGAAAGATGACAATGCATAAAGAAGCTTGTGTGAGTATCGAGATTTGATTTCATAGGAGTAATATTAGCAGTCCATGTGCAGGGGCTTGTTAGCTTCTAAGATGTATGCAACGGCGAAGGCAATTGTGACCAATCTTGTCTACCTCTTAGAACAATATGGTCACGTCCTAAACGGTTCAAGGGTCTACTACACAAACCGGAGGTAAATGCTTCTCAGTCATGTAAATATGAGTTTATCTTCTTGTGAAATGAGGTCTTTGTTTTATTTGGAAGTTGTTTAATGTGGTTTTTTGTCCACATACATGCCCTTGGATGGAGCTCATTTAGACTAGCCTACTGCTTCTGCGTGATTACTTGTTAAAAGGATGCCACCAATTCTACTGAAATTCTTCAAGGCTAAGTTTTGTTTAGTTGATGTTCTACTGAGATTTCTAATCCAAGTTCCAATCTCTTTTCTGTCTTTTTTGTGTTTGTTTATGTTCTATATAATCAGGATTTGTGATCGACTCATCTCATAAGGTGTGTCATTCTAATGGTTTGAAATTTGAGTTACATTCTGGGTTACTTTTTGCAGCCAACCTCCCCTTCTGAGTGCAATGATTCGTGCCATTTATGAAAGGACACATGATGTGGAATTTGTCATGAAGTGTCTCCCTGCTCTTCTGAAAGAGCATGAATTTTGGACGTCAAGTATCACAACATCCTTCACTTTGATGTTTTGATTAATATGCATTGTCCCTATCGCCATGTCCGTGCTTATTCCACAGGTCTTCATCAGATCACGATCCAGGACCGTCAATGTAGTCATAATTTGAGTCGCTACTACGCAATGTGGGATAAACCCAGGCCTGAATCTTTCACAATCGTAATTCCTTTCTGATCTGGCTATCATAATGTATGGTCTGCTGTCTGAAGCAAATCTAAACCTTATGAGTAGCTGTTCACTTCCCTTTTGTCAGGACAAGGAGTCTGCTTCAAATATATCAAGTACTTCTGAAAAGCAGAAGTTTTATCGGGAAGTAGCTTCAACAGCTGAATCTGGATGGGACTTTAGTACCAGATGGATGAGGTAGTTTTGCATTAGCAATCCATCAGTCTAATCCTTTTTGTTTGCTTTCTTGGATAGTTGTGGTTTATATTATGACCCAAATTTCAGTTGTTATTCAAAGAATGGTACTTGTCTTATTGTTTGCTGAGCTTTAGTCAGCTTTTTAAATTCGTGGACCCAATTTTGAACCATTTGTGCCGAGTGTTAGATTTCCCTCCAACAAGTATGTTCTTGCTTCTATTTGCTAAATTGTCGTGAGACCGTTACATCCTTATGCCTTAGAACAGCTTCTGAAATTTTTTTCATCGTGTCTTGTTTCTAAGCTTCTGCTTTCCCACACACACACAAATTATCCTTTTGCTTTGGAAACGGAAGAATTCTGATTTTATAATGTCGTTCTTTTGTGCAAAAAGCAATTGTCTTGATGTCTGCATCTGAGATGTCTCAGTCCTCTGCTATTTAGAGGGTATGATGTAGAAGAGCACAGATCTATTTGTGCCCTATAGTTTGGTCATTTATTGTAACAATAGAAGATAACAAAGAGCTTCGCATAATCAAATTTGACATGCTACCGTAATTGCTTGTTACTTTTTATAGCCAACAAATCGCGTAAACTCCAATTGTCTTTATTAGGAATCCTGAGGATTTTACGACTCTGGCAACAACATCAATTATACCGGTTGATTTGAACATATACATACTAAGGGTATGGCAATGTCACTCTTTAGTTGCACTTGAAATCCCTTATCAATCCACTGTCAACTTCCTATAAGGAGTTCTCTGGAATGTGTTGGTTCAGATGGAACTTGACATATCCTTCTTTGGAAAAGTTGCTGGGAATCACAACATTGCCAAGCACTTCTTGGAAGCTTCAAAGGCTAGAGAAAAGGCTGTCAGCACCATTTTCTGGAACGAAAGGCTGGGACAATGGCTTGATTATTGGCTTGGCGATAGCAGTTCATGCATGGTATTACATGCGCAATAAATTATCTGTATATTCCTTGGTGCAATTGTACTGCGATATTCAACCAATTCCTGACAGGAAGGTCAACACTGGGATGCTGCAAAACAGAACCAGAATGTGTTTGCTTCAAATTTCATACCTCTGTGGGTTGATGTGTTCAATTCAGGTTTGTTGCTTGCTATAAACATCCTACTGTAGTCAGTTTCATAAAAATCAAGCCCTTCTCAATTTTATGTCAAAGGTAGTCACTGAATTTCATCTTTAATTTGCATCTTATAAGCACTGGTCAGGGATGTTTGGTTTGGGGGGAGTTATTAGTTGTCGATATCATGTCATGTTGCACGGGTTGATTAGTAATGAATATCTGTTGTTATGAATGAATGAGATGTAGATAAGAATTTGGTAGAGAAAGTTGCCAAGAGTTTACGGAGTTCAGGTTTGCTCCATCCTGCTGGAATTGCGACTTCATTGACAAATTCAAGCCAACAATGGTTAGTAGCCAATTCGACATTATGAACTCTACTCGATCAGTTTTCTAATACGTGCAGAGGGACAAAGATGTTTTTTAAGGTATTATTTATTTTCACTGGCTGGACTTGTATATATGTGCAGGGATTTTCCAAACGGCTGGGCCCCTCTGCAGCATATGATAGCTGAAGGCCTGGCTAGATCTGGGTCTAGCGAGGCAAGGTCTTTGGCGGAAGACATATTCATCAGGTGGATAAGGACCAACTACGTTGGCTACAAGAAAACTGGCACAATGCATGAAAAGTACGATGTGGAAAAATGTGGGGAATTCGGGGGCGGTGGTGAATATGTACCTCAGGTATGTCTATGTCGCCTCATTAGGCCAACTGATGAAGTATTTCGAAGACAAGGGTTGATGCTTGTCTGTTCTCTTTTTGGGATTATTGGCAGTGGCCATAGTTTACGCAGCTGCTCGAATACGGCACATATATGTGCTTTAATCTGATCACAACTTCGCCTTCGTGTTGTGCAACAGACTGGTTTTGGCTGGTCGAATGGCGTCGTGTTGGCTTTCCTGGAGGAGTTTGGATGGCCTGAAGACCGGAAGATAGATTGCCAGTGAGAGATTAAACCTGTCAATATGAAATTGGACGTTTAGAGTGTGAAGTGTTCTTCCCACTATGATCTGAAATTTTGTGGGATTGCTACCAAATTATTTTAAAATATAAGCTAATGAATAAAGTTTCAGACTCTTCCTTGTGACTGGGCTTATAGCTCTCCTCAAGCCTTATGGGACCTCGTATGTTCCGAAGCCGTCTGCTATATTTCTCAAATGTTAATTAAAGAAGATAAAAGTGAAATTTTTTCCGGAAAAAAAAAATTGCAGCTTAAAAGAAAATCTTCATATGTTGATTGATGTGCCCTTCGTAGATCAAATGCTTTAGTCATTTTCTTCAATGTCCGGCACATGGTACAGGTTTGGCTCTGTCCATCTTTAATGTAAACTGACGTTTATCTATCGATGCTAGGAATCGTTGATTGGTCGGTCACAACACGTCACTATTATTGCCCATTGCATGAACGTACGTTTGGGAATGATAATTGCAAGTCGCCGCCTGCACTGCACTGCACAGGCTTGTTGATTTGGAAACTTCTTCGGGATTGATCTCGTCTCTCACGGCCCAATTATTTTACTGTGCATCCTTTTCTGCTTCTATACTTCATGTTTCACAAAAAAAAAAAAAAAATTCCATGGTTCATCCAGATATTCTTTTTTCACCTTACGTTCGTTGTATAAAAATAGCTACTGATTTCTGAAATTACGAACGGACTAAAGCGCCAATCTTGGGAGTGCTCTTGAATAAGCAGTTCATAGATGATGCGCCGATCTAACTCTCCATGCGACGAGCTCAAGAAAGATTCGTATATCCGGTTCGCTTTATATATGTTCTCTGGTTTTGCTGGGTAAAGTGTTGCTGTCTCGTTTAATCTGTATGCTATGCTCTCTGCCCTTCAACACCTTGGGGATGCAATCCTGATTTCACGGCCACATAGCAGTACTAATTTCACGGCCATAAGTTCGTTTTTCTTATGTTATTGTTCTTGAAATATTGAGTAGAGTCAAGTCAAGTATTGCCCCAAATGTTTCTGCAGCGATCTAATAGGTACTTGGGCAATTTTATCTTCTTAAGCTCATTTCTACTTGACGGATTGCTAGAAACTCGTGCCTATTGCATAGATAATCCTCTGTTGAAGTACCTTATTTTTTACTATGTTATTTTTCTTGAAATATTCAGCAAAACCAAGTCAAATATCGATCTAATATGTACTTAGGTAATTTTACCTTCTTAAGTTCATTTCTACTGAACGAATTACCGGAAACTCGTGCATATTGCATAGATTGTCCTAACCTAAGGGTTATGACACTTCAAAAAATTGAAGAGATTAATTCGAAGCTTCAAAAGTCCGATCAAGGTCCAGATTGGCTTGAGTCCGGATCCTAGGAGCAAGAAGCGATGATTGTGCAACAAGCTGATGAAGGAGAGTTGTTGGTCATCCATAGACTTTTACACACTGTGGTTGGCCCAAAGGCGAGAAAAGCAAAAGGGAAAACATCTTTCGAACTCATTGCACAATTAACGGGAAGGTGCGTAATTTGATCATTGATGGTGGGAGTTTCACCAATGTGGAATCCCCGGCATTGACAGAGAAATTAAAGCTAAACCATTAGCTCACAAATTCCATTATGAACAATTCAAGTTTGCTTTCACAACTCCTCAATCATGATGCCAAATTCACATGCCATGCATGTGGCTCCGTTTGTTACGGTCTTTATACATTTCGCACCCCATCACGATGCTGCTGGGTCGTTGGCTAGCTAGCTCGTGTGGCCATCTCATTCTAAGGTTACCCCGATCACACAAGCAGGACCTTCTCCAACTCACATTTGGACGCACACACAACCGACTTTCACCAACTTCCCATCAAGCGTTTTCGGGCATTATTCACTTATCTAGCAGCATCTCAATCCCTTCATCCTTTCACTCACAGAAATGCAATGTAATGCCATGCATTTTTTTAAGACACTTCATATTTTGAAAATCATTTCAACTTTAAAACAATGCAGTTTTCAAACACAAATCAAACTTAGCCCGATACCTAGATCCACCTTTTTTAATGTATGACTTGGTTCATTCTTGCTCCTATCGTGCATCTTAGAAGTCGCCAGGAGCCGCATCTTGCTCAAGCTTCTCTGTCCCGACATCACTCCCCACCCTCATTAGACTAGTTAGTTACGGGGCCACTAGCTTACGTCTGATTTGTTCCCATGCCACACATCTAAGAAAGGAGTCCCGTGAGACTTGTAATCTAAATTTTGCTCTGTCCATGCAATTTTCGGGTTGCATAACCAATTTTCTTTGGTTTGGGCTCAAATAGTACCTCTTGTTAGTTAGACCCATCAAATAGGTAGATTGGGTCGGCTCGGTTCGGGTCGAAAATGATTTGTCCCAAATAAACCCATTTGACTCGTTTTGACCCATTTTCATGTAATACAAATTTATTAATTCATACCCGACCCGATCCATAATCAACTCATATTCCTAATCACTTCCATATTTGACCCAATATAGAAAAATTGATACCCAAACCGAGGAGAGGCTGCGACAAGAGTGAGGACGAGAGATAACGAAGAGAAAGTTATAGAAGTGAATTAAGTCTATGCATATTTGTAAGCCCATTTATGACTTATTTATGACATACTTAACACCCATATTATATTTAAACTCTTTTATGATCAATTTATTATATGCAACTAACCCATATAATAACTAAGCTCTTCGTATATATATATATATATATATATATTTTTCAATATTATATATGAGTTAAAAAATTAATATATGGTTCATTTTGACAGGTAAGTACAGTTCTCCCGTTCCCTTACCTCCATGCGTTGGATTATAAGCTCTGTCTCTTTCCGTGGGCCTTTATGCAAGGCATCATTGGCCATAAAGTTGCGATTATCTGACATATGCAGGGATCGTACCACATCCCAGGAAGTTTCCACTCCTCTCCTCGCCAAAAGGAAAAGTCCGAATTAAAAGATTAGGTTTTGGGTCACGACAGAGATCTCGGATTGGCTCAAGAACCACTATGTAACTTTCCAAAATATAATGTAAAAAAAATTAGAAATTAAAAAAAATACCCATGGCATTATCGTGTAATGTTGTTCCAACGCTGGTGTAGTTAGTCTCGCAAATTCTATGTCAACATATAGAGCCTCGAGGGAACAGACAAATGGGTTAGGGCACAGACAAATGGGTTAGGGCACAAAAAGAATTGGACAAAAAGATGGCAACGCTAAATCAAATGAAGATCCACACAAGCTTATAGATTCCTCATGAACTACTCATCTCTCCTCCTAAATTAGCTAGTGCGCGTGGTTGTTTTGTGGACTCTTAATTAAGAAAAGATTAAGCCATTTTAGTGTGTAATTAATCAAAATCATTTGATTGTGGTGGGCCCCCAACTCTTTTGTCTTGGGCACTGAAGGAGAAGGATAACCGGGCCACTCTAGTTTGTAAAGCCTAATTTGTAGGGAGATTAGCATGTGTTTTGGGGGAAAAGGGGGAAAAGGAGGAAAAGAGAGTTGACAAGATTGGGCAGCATTTCTCTTGTATACAAATCATCATAAGCAAAAGGAAATGGTAAAGGAAACTTGATTAGTAGAGTCATAATTATTATACATGTGGAGCACAACAAGTTTGACAAACAAGAATTAGGGTTAGCATTATGTAATCCTCGCGCTCCGATTGATTAGGTCTATTGAGTATCACGTGATTCTAGTAACAATAATTGTGGCGTGTTACGATAAGAAACACTATCTATTTTCTTACACTAAAAGATTGAAATAATTATCCAACAAGTCCTAAACATATTGTACGGCGGCCAATTCAATCATAAACCTTTTAATTGTGCTAATTTAGTCCCAAACTTTTGAAATTTTGCCAATTTTAGTCCTAAACCTATTATTTGCATAATTGGCAAAAAGGACTATTGGCAAATTCCCAAAAAGGTTTAGGACTAAATTGGCAAAACTTCAAATATTTTATGACTAAATTGCATAACCGAAAGGTTTAGGACTAAATTGATAAATCGCCAAAGATTTAGAACTACATTAGCACAATTGAAAGGCTTATAACTAAATTACCCATCATACAATAAGTATAAGAATTTTCGGACTGTATTGGCGCAATTGAAAATCTTAGAATTAAATTGCCCGCCGTTTAATAAGTTTAATAATTTTTGGACAAAATTTCCCTAAATTTTTTTTCTAGTTCATCAAATGAAGCTGAACTTCATAGTTCATGCCCTCCACTTCCCCTGCCACCTAGCTTGCTTTGCCCTATGAGAAAATGCACTATTCTCTGCTATATAGAAGCAACTTGGTAACAACAGCTTGATATTGACATCTCTGGTTCAATTCCAATCAAACCAATGAAGCAATCGTTGCACAACTGACACATAGCTCAAGATATTTTTCTGTTTTTTTCTTTTGGTCTTTTATATTGGAGAAGGTGGGAAGATGATTAGGCTCATCAAAGACTAAAAGAATAAATCTTAGACACCGAGAGATTGTGTGAACCCTAAATCTCATATAATTTTCAGGGGAGGGGGGACCCTATGAGATTAGGGTTTCCCACAGAAAGGAGAGGGCAATCATTGAAAGCTAACCCTATTGAATGGCACAATCCATATGTGCTGTTCTTATTAAAATCTTGATTTTCATTTGATTATTTGAGGGGAATATGTAAGTGTGAGCATATAACTTAAAAAAGATTCGATCCACTTTGGATGCGCCACACTAGTCAAATGGAGTTGGCTAATTGACATTGAAATGAGGGAAAAAGGGGGTGAGTTATTGGGCTAAGGAAATACATATAGACTATTCAGATTTGATTTAATTGTTTAATTAGCTGCATTTGTTTCATGATGGGGTTTGTATCCGCCCATAGGAGACAAATCCTAGTGAAAGCTGCCTTGATGGACTGCAAGGTGGATCCCGGGGGGAGTCCCCCTTTTGAATTTTTGCTGATTTTCACAGCCAGAATAATTAAGAATAGTCTCTGCTAAATTGGCATTGTTAATCAAGGTGCCTTTTTTGTACTTTTAGGTATCAAATTAGTAGTACTGTGGAAACACGTGTGACATGCCAAGGTTTAAGAAGCTCAAAAGTTGCAGTCTAATGGAGAGTTTGGTCATAACTGGTCATAACAAAGAACTTGGGTTGGAAGCTGAGTTGCCAATAATACAAATGCTTTCACTATGGACTAAAGACCCTTTGGTTAGTTTTTCATTAATTAATGCATTTGTAAGTCATGTGATATAATCATGTTCTTCGGAGGCATCAATTATATTGATGGAAATTGTTAGGATTAAGCGTACAATTACAGTGAAGTAAAGAGTAAAGGCAAAAAAGAGAAATCGAGAAATAAGATTTATCTTTGTTCACTTACTGGGACTATATCCACCGGGATTTCACTATAATTAGCATATTTCATCTCTTGTAAAGAGATTATATATAAGAGTAACTATTCGTAAGTTCATACCCAAATTACGATGCTTTACTGTCGATGGGGAGTATAAACCACATCTCAATAAAAATGACCAAATGAGATTAAATCAACTCAAATGCTCATAAAAAATGGTGATCCCTTGGGATTTGGTTTGGTGTATGATTTGATTTCAATAGACAACATGCGTGCATGAACCTTAAAATCTGCTATAATCACTTGTTACCATAATTCTGTGTGCAGTGAACATGAAGTGTTAGTCGACAAAAAGAACTTGTGGAGTTCAATGAATGAAGTACTTTCTATCTTTCTTGTGAGCAAATTATGGAGGATGGTTGACCTTGTTCTTCCCCTCTTATGATCTCTCTCTCTCTCTCTCTCTGGAGGAAGACCATAGCATGCATTACAGCAAGGAACCGACCAAAAATTGCAATGAAAGTCAACTAAAACAATGTCATAAGCCCTAAGAATATCTTCTAATCATAATCTCATACAAGTGGGAGACGATTCATAGAGTAAGACGAGTCAAAAAAAGTTGGTGATCTTAAGGAGGCTGATACAATGATTTTGCAAGGGATAGGGATCTGGGCTCGATGTTATGTGCTGTACTTATTTTATTTATCATTATTTTAGATAAAAATACAATAAAATTAGGGTCCATGAGGAATCTAAGGATGGTCGGGTCGATGTCTTCCCATGTGCTTGTGTTTGAACAAAAATTTGCCGCCCGAAAATGCAATTGGGTCCTAGAAACATGGATGAGGGGGGAGCTTAATACCTAGAATTAATAATTTACCTCGAGAATCAAACATATATTATCTCAGGATTGACCACGATGCTTCCTTTGGTTGTTGACTATAATATCTTGATCATACTTTCCACCCAAAGTACATATGCAAATCCACCTACTTTGATTGTAATCATAGCCATCTATTCAGATGTTGATAGCTAGCCAGACATGTACAATAATGTACTTGGTACAAGTCATATTTGCTAGGCATCTTGATCACAAAAATGAGCATCTAATTCATGCTCTCCACTCAGCCTACAAGAGATGTTACCAATCCCACTTACACAAAATCTCTTTCTCGTTTGGGCTAATCTTGGCAAACTAGGGTTTTTGTTCAAATCCTCCTCTCACTATCTCTCTTTCCCATCCCTCGAAACAAAGAATTGTCCTCGACATGTGAGCGAAAAACATCACAGCTTATTGATAAGGAGGATCTCACATACGATCCATCAAAATCTATGTCCGTGATGCACCGAACTCACCCGAACCCGATGCGCGCTAGAACTTTCGTCGAGCGATACCTGTTTTGCCACGTGGATCAGCAACGGTGCCTCAAGTTATGCATTCCCATCTCCCTTTTTCTTTTTTGGCTACTTGCGAATCATTTGTTTCCATAGTTGGTGCACCATTGTAAAGTTGTGAGCCTCTTTTAGCTTGGGCCACGAAGAGCACTACCACATGTTTCTATCTCAGCTTTGAAACTGGATAAAAAGGGACACATTTTTTGAGCTGGCCAACAATTACAGCATGTGTTGGCCATGCTTGACATGTCGGATAATGTACACATGATGACGAGCAATTTGTGCAGGTGCAGTTTTTGGCCAATGAAAGTACAACAAAACTAGTTCTTTCTTGCTGAAGATCTCATCGTATTGTCAGTACCTTACTTTTACAAAATTTTTTTTTGGGGGGGGGGGAGGAGAATAAGTTTTATTCGATTCTAACAAAAAAATGAAATTAAGTTAGAAATGTGATACAATATATGAAAGAGTATGTGAGGCCCAATTTGATAAGATCAAATTGATTTTTTTTTGTAAATGTGGTAAACAAAAGAATTGGGTGAAGTTGAAGGAATATGATGTCACTTGGCCTGGCCCCTCCACTGGGCCACGGGGATGCGAAGTGCTCCTAAAAAGCTGAAAGGTCTCCAGAAACTTTTTGCTCATGATCAAGGCCCTCCACCTACCTTCTTCTCCTTCTTCTTCTTTTTTTCTTTACATATAGTCACAAATTGAGGCTTCCTTTATTGGCTTTCAGGATTTTACTCATCGGCCATTGCTGTCTATATTTGCTTTTCTGTCTTCTTGTCCCAAGCTTGGCATGTTAAAGAGAGTTGGTGATGAAAGAAACCGAAAAAGGAGGGTTATACACGATCTCGAGATCTAAGTTTTGCGCAGTTAGATGGGGGCATCAAGGAAATTTGAGCTGGGAACCGAAGACTATTTGTTCAGACCCAACCGATCGCGTGCAAACTATTTAAGATCGGGGTCACATATTCAAACCAAAAGCCTAACTTAATCGATTCATGGAATATGATCTTTAGATAGTCGAGTCTTTGAATCCATGCCTCTATCTTTGTAAAAAAACAAGAAAAATAGTAGGAAATTAGTTACAATGACAGGAAAAAAAGACTCTAACATTTGATATTTCCAAAGTAAATTTCACTGGTAGTCGCTCACTAAATAGATTAGGTATTGAAGCTTAATGTTGTGTCCGGAATTAGTCAATGAAGGGACAAAGGAGAGGTTAGTAACTTAGTAATATGATATGCATAATATCTCGTTTATTCAAGCCTCAATAATAATTTAAATCCGGAACCACATGGGTTCTCGGTTTAATCTTCCGTTTCCACCCCTTTAATACTAAAGTAATCGAATCGTTGACCATCAAGAACTCGGCCGTGGGATTGACCTCCATGAATAATGCAACTGGTGAAAACCCCCACGTGCGATGCCCTTTTGACCGATCCTTCCATCTCCAGCCGAAGCACCTCGGCCATCGTGCCTCCCCTCCCGCTCCGTGATTTGACTAGTCGCCGGCTCTGCCGATTAAAACGAATCCGATTAACGATGATAATCGCTGATTTATTACGCGAATCGAGATTAGCGAGCACTTTAATAGCATTCCTCTTAATGAGGGGTACATATTAGATGCGATGGATGGAAATAGTAGCGATCAACTTGAGTCGGTGTCCATAATAGGATTACCGAAAACAATGGATTAATTTTGAATTTGACGTTTCGTTTTCCCCCATTTGGTCCACCCAATTGGGTCAATCATAACGAATGTCGTAGCGAGTGTGTTCAAACTTAGTGCGGTAAAGGGCTGCAAATGCTATGCCACGAGAGTCGTCCCGATACATCAAGATTCAAGATTGGTACAATTCAAGCTCTTGTCCTCACGGTACTAGTCATTATGCGTTCGATAAACTTTTAGAGGAGACAGGTTCATTTACCAATTGAGCAGTCCTTTAGAGAGAGACATAGGTCTCCCTCTTTGCTTTCCTCCTCCCTCTTTTGAAACTTTTCTTTTGTGCGCGTGAATAAATTTTCGCAGCTCATCTTGAATGAACTTGGAGATCGGTTCATTGATTGCCACCGAGGAGGATAATCGTGACGTGGCTCCATAACATCTCCGAGATTAGGGCATTCTCTTCTCCCAATTTAGTTGTAGGTTAAGATTTGATGGTTTTACTCTCCCGAACTAAATCTAGATGTGGACTTGAGAGTTTTTTTTTTACGATTATATTGATGTTGGTGTTTTTGTACGACGATGATAATGAGGACGTTGAACCTATATGCGTACCGCAAGTCATTGCAAATGGAGTGGGACATCTCGGCTTGTTCTCATCTCTAAATCTGATGATCGATTGCCGAAGTTTTACGGTGACAGTTTTTTTTTTTTAGGGATGAGAGTGTATTTCTAAATGCAAACCGTGCTTTGTTATTTGTTTTCTTGGCTTTTGCTTTGTTATGTCTATATTTGGGATTTACTATGATGGAAAGACGTAACTCTCGAGTATTAAACAAGTGACACATATTCAAGTTATGCAACGCAATGTTACCACGTAAACAAACTTCATGGAAATACTATTTTTTCCCCCCTTACTCTATCATCGACCCACTTAGTGGCGTTTCGATCTTGTGACCTATCTAATCATATATGTAACCAATATGTAATCGCGTGGGAAATGGTGCATGAGTTTGACTACGAGATTGACGGAATTCAAGGTGAATAGAGACGGTTTCTCGGGGAAAATAAAGAAGATTTTATGAGTCCCCTTTGTCCCACGTTTTGACCGTCCCATGCATACGTCGATTCCATAACGATGCCTGCACGTCGTTAATTTGACTGGTCCAAATCATTAAACTAGGGTCTAAAATGGAGTGTGAACCGTTCGTGTCTTTAAGCACACGTTGAATCCCCACCGTAATTGATGCATGACTAATGATGCCGACTGTGATTCTTATGCCTCTCAAGGAAAAATTATCTAAAAAATCTTGAATCTATTACATTTTTATCAATTCAGTCCTACATCTTTTAATTTTGCTAATTGAATATTAAACATTTTCATCTTTAATTAATTGAGTCCATCCGATCAATTTTGATCGAAAATCACTCACGTGAACGCTGTCTTACATGACACCTCTAACTTGGATGAGTTCTTAATAATATTTCAATATTTTTTTTAGTTTTTTAAAATTTTAATTATTTATTTATCTATTTTTATTTTTATTTTCTATGTTTATTTTTACAACTATGGTCGACGATGTCACCGGCCGACCATTTTCGACCACGGGTAAGGGCGTCGGGCCCTCGCCCAAATCCAGGCAAGGGTCGCGATGCCCTAACCCACATCACTCAATGAGCAATAGGTGACGACCTGATACTCTCGCCTCTGGCGAGAGAGGGCATAGAGGCCCTCCCGTAGACTAGGCGAGGGTTGCTGGCCCTCGCCCGTGGTCGATAACATTTGTTAAAAAAAAAATACGAAGAAAATAAAAAGGGAAAATAATATATTATAAAATAATATTAAATTTGCGTACATCGGCGTCGGTCCTATCATGTAGGAAGGCCGGTGTCCACATTAATGATTTTCGATCAAGATTGGCTAGATAGACTCAATTAACAAAACTGAAAAATGTTTAGAATTCAATTGATAAAATTAAAATGCTACGTTTAAATTAGTAAATGTGTAATAGGTTCAGAACTTTTTAGACAATTTAATCTACCTTCAAGCGTAGATAAGAATATAAATTGCATATTGCTCGCATAACGGCTAAAACAACGTGAATCTTTATGTTCTCCAGTTATGATCGATGTCCTTATGTCTTCCACTTTAATAATTCCGATATGTTACTAAAAGAAGCAAGAAAGATTGAATTTTTACAAATTTTAGAGGAAATAATAAAAAATTTCTTAAACCTATTTTAGTGCCAGATCTTTAAATTTGGCAAAATTAGTCAAATATCTTTTAACAATTTGTTGTTAAATTAGTTCATTCATCAATTTTAACCGAAACTTGCTGACATGATAATTCAGTTAGCACCGGCCATCATACATAGCATGGTCAGCACCAACATGGATAATTATTTTTTAATTTTTCTTTTTAAATTTCTTTTCCAACCCTCGCTACCACAGGCGAGGGTTGGCGACTTATTTTTTTTTTTTTTTTTCTGTTGGACTAAATCAATTATGCTTTAGCTAGCACTAGTGTATTTATCAATTACATGTATATTCGGAGTGGGATTATTCCAATTACTCTAACTGTTTTAAGGAAGAGGAGTTAAAAAAGAAAAAAAGGAAAAAAAGATAAATAATAATGAAGCTAAGAAATTCTAAAAAAAATTAAAATTATAAAAATTGTCTATGTCAATATCGGTCATGCCACATAGGATTACGGACGCTTACTAGACCACCATATCAACAATTTTCGGCCAGACTCAGCCTTAAGAATTAAATTGGCAAATCGCATTTAGAATTAGATTGGCAAATCATCAAAGGGTTTATGATTAAATTAGCCAAATTGAAAGGTTCAAACTGAGTTGGCGTAAGTGCAATATTCTATTACTTTTTTAATAATTCTCTCATTTTTTTATAGTAATCATGTCTTCTTCTTCTTCTTTTCTTTTTTTGGTCGGCAGTAATCATGTCTTCACGATGATGAATGAGTGCATCTTTTTGTTACATCGAATGCACCCTTGTTTGCGGAGGTAACTAATAATCATTCGTCGTCCGATAAGATTGTGCATAGTAGTTATTACCAATTTCGCAATCGAAAAAGGGAATTACTAAACTTTCAAGCAAGATATAATTATTAAAAAAATTTGAAATAGCTTTCCCTTAACTACTTTCGGAGATTGCGTTGATTTTTTATCTTATTCATTTTTTTTTTCGTTTATATGAGATCTCCCCAGTAGTGGCTCCGACATTTTAGGCAGCCTTATTCGCTTTTTTTCTTAAGTTTGTTCATTTTTGTCTACATAGTAAAACTAGAATTAGTCCTTAATTGTTGGGACTTTTTTTATGACATTTTGAGCTTTTTGTTGAGGTATGGGTCATACTCCCCATCAACATAAGAAAGACACGTGGGTCCTGCTCCATGGTGAGCGGGCAAACGTTCGAGGGAGCCGCCTCGATAAGGGTCGCGGTGGCAACACTCTCGAGCTGCCAAATGATTTTTATAGTTTGAGTCCATATTTTTTATTTGATACTTTCGGCTTGAACCCAAGAAAAGCTACTATTATCCTTGCTTGACGTAGCTCTAGTTTAAGGGTGAATCAAGATAAACCTTATGACTTGATTTCCTTTTCTTGCTTTTACTTTTTACTTCGTTTATGGTTTGTATGCCGAATCCTAACACTTTTTAAGGTTTAATATGCCATCATCATAATGTTAAATGTGTTAGAATGAGGTCAAATTTACTAGCTACGAGATTGAAAAACTTGAGGGTATGATGGTCTGGTGAGAATTAGCTTCATACTGACAACAATGATTTCACTAAGAGAAGATTTTTAATTCAGCCCCTTCGATTTTGGGGTTGGTGCACATTTTTTTTAATCGAAAGACAAATTTTCATTTAATACATAACTTCAAGACAAAATCAATCCAAAGAGTTACAATTTAGTGCAAATCTGAAAAATTAATGAACTCGGTATAGCTTATAATGACTAGCTCATTCCACAAGAATGGACTTGCCATAAAATCCTAATACCATCGGCCAATCACCGAAACTTGCATCACCATTAGTGACGGGCACACATCGAGAATTGCCAAAAGGCGATGCGTGTCTAAGTTTGACATCTCCAGCACCATCGTCGTGTAGAAATAACAATAGCACTCAAAGGTTGAAAGAGTACAAATAATGCCTTGTAAATTCCGGAGAGAAGAGCTGCAAATCGGGAGTTTTGGAGATTTACAGAGCTGCAAAATAAATACCAGTTGATTAGAAAATTTCAGATAAGCCCGCCATTGAATACCGTGGGTGAGGAGTTTTGGAGATTTACAGAGCGCTCGTTTTCGAGAGCAAGCATCTAAATCCAAAGCGAATGAGCAAATACGGAAAAAGCAGCTTCTTTCGAGTTGCTCGCGCCTCGATCTTCAGAACTTATAGGGACAAATTTTTCACCTCGGTGGGGGAAGTCGACAGCATCTACCACGAAATCAACGAAAAAGCTTGAACAGAAATCACGAAGGGGCTGGTGGCTGGGAGACGGGAAGGGAGAAACCCTGGGAGCTGGTGCACATTAAACCCCGAATTTTTTGTTAAACAAATCGCTTTTTTTTTTTCCTTTAAAGTGTCAAATGTCCTTTTCGCCTCTAAGTCATTTACATAAAGTATAATATGTGTACAATCTAAAATTGCCACCATTAAATGAAAAGTTCACTTGTTTAATCTATTCAATAGACAAAAACACATAAATTAATCGAAGATACAAAATACTTGTATGGCATGGAAAAAATTTAGAAAAGACCTACTTTATAAACTTGAAGTTGATCCATAAGTTAAGATTGATTTGAAACGAATGGATACTTTAGCATCTCCTAGTCGTTTTCAATTGCATAGCTTTCGTTGACAGCACGACGACACCTAATTTTAAACGTTAACGACGCTCTTTGTCTCTTCACCTCGAAGCTATACCAGTTTGTAGCCAAAATATTCTTCTGTTATTTCCAAAAAAAAAAAATCTCAGTTTGTATCTTATCTTATCAAATCTCAACATTAATAGAAGAATATTTGGGCTACAAACTAATAAGCTAAATCACATTAGTAAGGACCATTTCAAAAGGTTGAGGAATCTTGCAATTTTTTTTGCGAATCAGGAGCAATTTACTTTTGATACTATTTTTCTATCTATCCTCCTTTTAAATGTTTCGGAATGTTTTCTAAATTATCTTTTTTTTTTATGTATATTGTTTATTATTTGTTTAAATCGAGGGCAAGAAGCGCATTTCAAATAATTTGAAGAAACGGTTGCACGCACGTGAACGGCACATGCCGACTTAAAAGAATTAACCGCACTAACAAGCGCAGCTATGACCCAAAAAACAAAAAAACAAGCGCAGCATAATTCGGGGTTATGACAAGCACGAACGACAAAATTGAGGGGGCACAGTGAAATTTGAGAAATTCGTTTAAAAAAATATTAATTCTTACAATTTTTTCAATTGAGTCGTAAACCTTTTAAATTTATTAATTGAGTCCTAATTTTTTTTTACATTTTACCAATTAAGTCCATTTGACTAATTTCAATTGAAAATAACTAACGTGGATGTGGACCGTTCTACGAGCCACTGTCATCGTTGGACTTGAAGCTAACAATTTTTAATAATATTTTAATATTTTTCAAGTGGCATAATGTGAAAAAAAATTTAGGATTCAATTTAGAAAATATAAATTTTGGGATCGAATTAGCAAAAATATAATAAATTTAAAATTTTTTTGAACAATTTTCCTGCGAAATTTTGTGTATTGTTCCTTTTTATTGCATTCCTTTCGTTGACCTATCTACTGTCGGTCTCCTGTTATTGCCCTAAGCAAACAATCGTCAGCATTAAAGCTGTCAATAATCTAACGTATGGCATCTCCGAGGATTAAGCAATTACCCAACACAACAAAGCGCTAATCCCACTCCATGTCACCTCTTCATCTTCATCAATCAATGACAAACATGTCATCTCTCTCTCTCTCTCTAGCGAACTTTGATTCTCAGCTCTCTGGACCACTATAAATCCTTGCTTCCCCCCCGCCCCGTTCTTCCTCTTTAGTCCTCCTTCTCCGCACCCCTCTCTCTCTCTCTGTCTCTTCTTTCTCTCTCTACTGTTGCGTAGCTGCAGAGATGGGCGTATAGAGGGCAAGCGTATAGCCTGCAGAAAGAAGCTGACAAAAGTCGACGACGACCGTAGCGTCCTTTCACTGCAACAACCGACACGTACTCGCACGCTTCGATCCCCTCGCCACCACTTTCCACAGCTCGCTTCCACCCATCTTCTCTCTCCTTCCACAGTCACCACCACCACCACCGCCACCGCCATCGTAAAGAGCTGTTTCGCTCCCCCCTCGTCGGCGAGCGCGTGGCTCGAAAGCATGCTCGAGACCGTGAAGTACCTCATCGGCTCCCGCGGCCCCAGCGGGTACGGCTCCAAGTCCACCGCTGAGCAGGTCACCGACCGCCGCGATCTCCGCTCTATCACCGCCATCATCACCGGTAACTGCTGAACTCGGGCTTCCCGGCGATTTTCTCGCTCCGTAGTTCGCTTCGGGCGCGAGGGGAATTGACGGAGGGAACTTGCTGATGATGGTTTGATTTCATTCAGGTGCGACGTCGGGAATCGGAGCCGAGACGGCCCGGGTACTGGCGAAGCGCGGCGCTAGGCTGGTGCTCCCGGCTCGGAGCCTCAAGGCCGCGGAGGACGCCAAGGCTCGCATCGCGTCCGAGTGTCCGGGCTCGGAGATTGTCGTCATGGCGCTCGATCTCAGCTCGCTCACCTCCATCCGCAACTTCGTCGCCGAGTTCGAGTCCCTCGACTTGCCTCTCAACCTTCTCATGTACGCAAATCAACACCTCTCGACACGTTTTAACAGCGAAAAAATTTACTTACTCCCGGCGAATTCTAACTCCGATTCCGTCGAAACTGCGGGTTTTCCTCTCCGCCACTGTTTGCAGAAATAACGCGGGAAAATACGCGCACAACCACGCCATCTCCGAGGACGGCATCGAGATGACCTTCGCGACGAACTATCTCGGTAAAATCGCCGTACAAGAATCATCCCTCCGCAATCTTTTCCGATGTTTCGAATTTGGAGAAGAAGTTTCGTTAGCTCGGTATTGAATTCGATTCTTCCGGTGGTGGTGTTATTACTCAGGTCATTTCCTGTTGACGAAGTTGTTGCTCAACAAGATGGTCGAGACGGCGGACGCCACCGGCGTGCAAGGGCGGATCGTGAACGTGTCGTCGACCATCCACGGCTGGTTCTCCGGCGACATCATCCACCATCTCGGGCTCATAACCCGCGACAAGAGGCAAGTAAAATCGGTCGAAGTCCTTACATTTTGATACCCGCTTCGTACGAAGTTCATCTAATTCTTGCAACTCCACCGTGAGCTAGCTAGGCCTTTAGAATCACATGCATCTCAAAAAGTACTTTTACCATAGAAACAGCATAAGTTTTGGGAATTACCAAGAAACAACCCTAGGTCGTGATTTGAGATTTTTTTTTTTTTTTTGTCGGGATTCCTTCGGAAGAAGGAAAAGAATAAATTTGGTGGTAGCCATAAATGAAGTTAAATTGACTTGTGCACTGCAGTCAGTACGACGCGACACGTGCTTATGCTCTCTCGAAGCTGGCCAACGTTCTGCACACCAAGGAGCTTGCTCGGAGACTCAAGGTCCGAATTTTTTTTTCTTTTCCTATTATACTCCATAATTACTATCTGGGCCATTTTCATTTATGCTAAGCTTGTTTTGGTTCCTAATTTAATGGACAAAAAAATTGTGTTGCAGCAAATGGAGGCGAATGTGACCGCGAACTGCGTTCATCCGGGGATCGTGAGAACCAGGCTCACCAGAGAGCGAGAAGGCTTCGTCACCGGTCGGTGATTGGCTCCCGTTCATACTTCGAATCCATGGTTTTGTCGATCTTCTGTGATCATTTCCTGAATGTGGTTCTGAAATATGTGCAGATCTGGTTTTCTTCTTGGCATCCAAGCTTTTGAAGACGATCCCTCAGGTAGTTGCCGGTTACCCGCTTTGATCCAAGATGGGGTATTTTGTTTGTTTTATTATGTGACGCTGACGTTATGCAAAAGACAATAATATCTGGATAGTACTACGGATAAAAGGAATGGCGCAAGAATCTTGTAGATCGAGGTAAGCTTAGGGTTTCAAGAATATGGCCGACTGGTTCCTCGCCACCTGAGTTAAGATTATTCTGAAGACAATGTGGCTTTGCATAAGTAGTAATGCATGCTCAAGACAAGAAAACGAAGCATCTTTCCAAATTCGTCCATAGCTTCACATGTTTGAACTGAGTAACTATCAACATCTTTGGCACAGGAGCCACCGAAGCTTGGCGCGTGACTGTAGTTTATGTACTCAGTAAATACATCTTGTGTAGGAGGATCTTGGTGAAACTTTTGTAATCTGACAGAATCCGAAAACGTCTTGGTTTTTCTAGGCTGCTGCGACCACATGTTACGTCGCGACGCACCTGAGGCTGGCGAACGCGTCGGGGAAGTACTTCTCGGACTGCAACGAGGCGTCGACTTCGAAGCTGGGGTCCAGCTCGCATGAGGCCTCGAGGCTATGGTCCGCCTCAGAGATCATGGTTTCCGGAGACCCGAAAGCAGCTTTCAGACCGCTCCATCCATCACATTGATTGAACAAGAAAGAAGATGCACAAAGGAAAGCAAAGTCTGATAAAGACATAGGAAAGGAAATAATGGAAACCAAAAAGATTAAAAAAAAAAGGAAGAGGGAAAAGAAAGGAAATCTAGATTATACATATCTAAGTTCTGAAAGGGAGCCGGTAGTCCATGGAGAACCCAATATTAGAAAGCTAGCTAGCTTAGTGGGTGGGCAAAAATAAAGAGCAAAAATACTTTTGTACATACACTATAATCAGTAAAGATACCTACGTGATTTTGTACCTCGTATTGTTTTTTTTTTTTTTGCCTTCTTCTTTAGTCGATACATGTTAGGCAGCTTCCTCTTGGGAGCTGTTTAGCAATTTTTGTGGACTAAAACAAAGTTAGATTAAGGTTGGTTCTTGTGATGATGATACTATGATTGTGGAGGATCGTGTCGATGGGGTTTTGAATAATGGTAATAATTGGAGTGCTTAGATACCCTTTTTTAATGCTATAGTTAAGGTGCATTGAGATAAAATAAAAAAAAAAGAATTGAGAAATGAAGGGAAAAAATTTTAAGAACATGGGGTCGGTCACCACCCGCCATGTGGTGGTTTCTAATTTTTTTCAATTTGTGGAGTATCCTTGAGAGGTGGTGGGGGTGGGCCTTATCAACGTGAGCCGCGAGATTGAGGGCTTTGGGGAGGCCATGCGTTTAAGCAAAGGAAGCTCTTTCCATGGTTAATACCTCCTCCTAGCCACCTAGGCATCGGCTAATAGGCCTCGATCAAGTCAAAAAGTGGTTGTATAGACAAATCTCTAGATAATGTCGCCCGATCTCGCCCTCGTCCGGGCTAACCCCGCCTGTGATCGGCAAGGGCAGCCTCTGTCCTCGCCCAAGCAAAGCCGGCTCTCGCCGACCGCCACGGCCGAGCACGGGAAAAAAGAAAAGGAGAAGACAAAAAAGTAAGGAAATAATTCAACAAAATTATTTAAGAATTATAAAAAAATAAAAATTCTCTACCTTTGCAGCGGCGATGTCATGTAAGAAGGCTAGCATCCATGACAACAATTTCTAGTCTAAATTGGTCGGATAGACTAAATTAGTACCGATGCAAAAAAGCGTAGAACTAAATTGATCCAATTGAAATGTTTAGAACTGAATTGGTACTAATACAATACATTTATGACTTTCTTGGTACTTTTTCCTATAATAAGTTATCTCTAGAAGGGTTATAGTTATTCCCATCTAGGATGAAGATTGGTTGAAGATAAATAACTAAACCCTACATCGCAAAACAAAGATCTCCAAATAATTCTGCCTCCGACCACTATTCGAATGGAACCTAACTTGTATACAAAGTAAGTAAAAACCAAGATTATCCGAGAATGGTCGTACTTGAGCCGGGCCTCGATCCATAATCGGGAGGTTTAACCTTGAAAGATTCCAAACAAGAAAACTACCCATACTCAAAGCGGCATTTCGACATCGACCTAGTGTGCTCGTTAACCACCTTGGATTTTATCTTCTTTTTTGTCTATCCAATTTCTAACTCTCATTATTTCTCTTAGACTTTTGGTGTGATTACGTATTGAGCACATGAGTCGAATCTTGCACCAGTGATACTAGCATCTCACCACTCAATTCCCCTATCACTAGGCCGCATGCCTAGTGGCACATTGGGTTATATCTGGTTAGCATAGTTATTGACAACATGCATCACACCAATAGATTCTAAGGTACGTTTGGTTCAGCTGGGAATTAAGCTTTGGGGCTCTAAAAAACATTAGGCAAATGCCAAACTTTTTGGCAACTATTTGTGAAATTATGGCATTTCCAAAGCCTTCCAAAGTCTCTTAGCTCAAGATAGGTTGGGGGCTTGCCTTGGGCTTTCGGAAGCCATTTCTAGGGTTTACTGATTGCCCTCGTTAAATTATCAAAATTCTAATTCTACCTTCAAGCTACACACCAATCTCTCTCTCTCTTCCCTCTCTCCTCCATCATGCCGGCACTCAACCCGCCATCTCTAGCGAGCTAGCTGGCTCGCCGGTGTGCGGCCATCACAAGTAAATTTTTG
The DNA here is from genome assembly GCF_020921035.1 of Rhodamnia argentea. NCBI lineage: Eukaryota > Viridiplantae > Streptophyta > Magnoliopsida > Myrtales > Myrtaceae > Rhodamnia > Rhodamnia argentea. The sequence continues at coordinate 33,292,679 of NC_063152.1, forward strand.
TTTGTTTATTTAAAATATGCAACTAAAGTTATTTACACGTCTAGTTGTTTTTCAAATAGCATTGTTAATTTTTAAGGTACTTTTCAATCACACTTTACCAACACACTACGTGCATTTCGAAAAAAACTTTTACACCTAAGTTTTTTGCATTTCTCTAAATATTTTTCCCAAGTGCCGAACCAAACACGACCTCAAAAGGTCACGTGACTTGATTTTCATTTCAGGCGGGAAAGAACACCACCGGGATCGCACGGAGACAGAGAGAGATCAGAAGCTGGAAGGCCCAATGTCAGGGCCCAATACGGCCTCGTTTTGACCTTGTTTCTTCACAAAAAAATGCAAAGTCCATCTTCTCCACCGACCAAATTTAGCCCACAGCCATCGAGGGCCTAAAACCCTAAAAGGAAGAGAAGTCTTCCCTTCCTCTGTCACGCTAAAACCCCGAAATCGCCCAGCTCCATCGCAGCAACGCCTTCATCCTCCACGAGCGCCCGCCGCGAAATGGCGGCTCTCGTCTCGGAAACCGTCCAAAAGGTGTTCACTCCCGAGACCCTGCGCGCCGCCGCCAAGCAGTCCCGGGGCTGCCTCACCGTCCCCGTCCGCCTCCGCCGCGCCATCAAGAAGTACCTCCGAGGTCCGATCACACCTCTCTCTGTCTCTCTCCAGATTCATTTGTTCTCTACACTGCCCGGGAATGATTTAGCATCGCCCTTTACTTGTGGAAAAATACTTTTAACTCCTGTTGCGGTTGGTTTCTCTGGAATTGCAGAGCTGGAGGAGCCGCACCTCAAGAGGAAGGTCTTGAGGTTATCTGCCTCCTTCAGTGAAATCAAGGACGTCAATCTTCTGCTGACGGCCTCGACGTCAAATCAGCTGGTCGAAGATCCTCTGAAGTCGGTGGAGAGCTCCAAGAGATGGAAGATTAAGAGCGCGTATGGTGACATTGGTCTTAAGTACAGTGATGATGAGACGGTCGCTTATGTCGCTTCGCGGATGCCGGCCGTTTACTCGGCTTGTTATAGAGTCCTCAAAGAGGTACGGGTGTAGTAATTTTGCCTGGGAAAAAGTGTGTTGTGTATTGCCTTTCCGGAACTGTATCTTACGTGATTGGTTGAGGAAAATGTTAGCTGGCGTTTTCAGTGGATCTAATGAGAATTCACTGAAAAATAGCAGTCATGGCCGAAGAAAGAAAGTTTCCATTTAGAGAAACTTGGGGGATTACTTGGCCACAAGAACAGTACAAGTAAAAAACTTCATTCAAGGACCCATAGAAAGGGCCTTTCAAAAAGGAGCAATTTTATTAAGCTTTTTGCTGAATGAGGCATGGCTGTGCTCGATTAAACTGTATGTAGCCGTGTTGTATTTGCGGTTTTCCCTGCTCCGTGAGCAACCAAAGAATGCATCTCGGAATTGAAGTGAAAGGTTTAGGATGCTTGTGCAGTAATGAGAGAACTTTTGATGTCTTCTTTCAGATACGCAGAAGGTTACCTGATTTCTCTCCATCTAGAGTGTTGGATTTTGGTGCAGGCACGGGATCAGCTTTCTGGTAGTCAAAATGGATTTGCAATGGTCTGTCACCCAACCTTTTGATGCAAAAGTATGGTCTAACTAGATTAACTATTGCAGGGCGCTCCGGGAAGTCTGGCCACAGTCTGTGGAGAAAGTTAATTTTGTAGAGCCGTCTCAATCAATGCAGCGTGCTGGTCGGAGCCTCATACAATGTAATTATTGGTCCTCTATTTGGTTTTTCCATATCTTTTGATAATCAAAATTGGTTAGTTAGTAAATAGGGATCCAGCAGATTTACAGAATTAAATGGGTGTCTCTAGTCAAATTAACACTTTTACTGCTGCATCAGCGGCATGTGATAGTGCTGCTCTGTGAGAAAGCGGTTACTCTGTCAACCTGTCAGGTTCTGCATGATATGAGACTGGGGGATGACATTGTCACCTGTTGGTTGCATTAGTATTCCTCTCTTCATCAAAATTCATCGCTACGCTGATCAAATTTTATGCAGAATGATATCTGGCTAATGCGTTAATTGTTTAGGTATGAAGAATTTGCCACTTATTCATAGCTATGATAGCATTCAGTCACTTTCTAAGAACATCAACAAGTCCGAGAGGAAACATGACCTCGTGATTGCTGTAAGTTATTCTCTTCTTGCCTTGTTACCTGCAATTGAGCAATAGATTCTTACTGTTCATTCGATCTGAATACGGGCATACTCTTCTCTGCATTTACTGTCGGTATGTCTACTGACCCATGTCCTTTGGAGTATTTGAAAGTTTTGAGTCCCTTAGTGCTGATTAATTCTACTATTTTTCTTTCTGAAGTCATATGTGCTAGGAGAGATACCCTCATTCAAAGATCGAATTACAACAGTTCGTCAACTGTGGGATCTCACAGACGATGTTCTGGTATGTTGAAAACTTCATGGTTGGGAGTCTTCCCTAAATGAATAACAAATTCTTACTACTTTGACAGTTGGACTTTTCCACTCTCTGGCTATAGTATCTCCACTGTTAGCATTTTAAATGAGAATGAATCTTCAGGTGTTAGTTGAACCGGGGACACCTCATGGATCTAAGATCATAGCGCAGATGAGATCTCACATATTATGGATGGAAAATAGGGTAAGTTTCCTTTCACATTGTTTAGAAGTTGAGTAACTGTGAATTCATTAGAATAAAACGTATGCTTGATTTCCCATTTGTGATGTTTTGTTTGCTCTGCTCATGTTGTAATAGCATATTCATGACTTCCTAGAAATTGCGCAAAGCTGCAAAACTAAATCAAGATTGTAAGGATTTGTTGGATCTCAAAAGCGGGGCATTTATAGTTGCTCCTGTAAGTCCAAATCAGATTCTACTATCTTTACCTCTCTCTTGGTTTGTGTTGTTTTCTGTGTTGCTTTGTTACCCCGGTTCTTCTTCATCTCGTTTCTCTCTTTTGTTATTGCAGTGTCCTCATGATGGGCATTGTCCATTAGAGAATACAGGGAATTATTGCCATTTTGTTCAGCGCTTGGAGAGGACATCTTCCCAGCGGGTTTACAAGGTTAGTTAATTTGCTAGGTTGTGCTGCCTTAATTCTTTAACATGTTATAAACATCATGCAGTACCATCATCCTCTTCAGTATGGTTTGTTCATGGACGCAATTATGTTTAATGAGGATACTATGCAGGATTGTGAGCCGGTATGTATGTTAATTATTTTTGGGGTTTTAGGGCTCCTCATTAGTCAAGATATCATTTCATGTTACTTAGGTTACTGTATTTTGCTATGTGTTTGCTCATTATATGTGTGTGCCAACAATTTAATTTTTATTGGAATTCATTCACATTTTATGGAGTCAAACTTAATTAGACATTGTCAAGATTATTTGTAAGTGTTTATGATAGCATATCCAGGACAGGCATCCCATCATGTAATACATTGTAAAGGATCAAAAGTATAAGTAAACTTTGGGAATGCGATGAGAGCTTCTGTTGCTGATACAGATGTATATTACATTAAGGATAGTTGGCTCAAGAGTCAATGCTCCATCTCCCACTACTGGAGAAATTTTTTATTGATGATACATTGAAATTGTAGATGTTTCATCTTGCTAATGTACTTATGATGTTTTCCATGCATCGGGGTTATTCTTGTGGTGATATTCTTCCTCGGTTGAATAATTATAAGCTAGTTGTTGCCAAAATTCAGCAATTATGTGAGGGGATTTTTCTATTCTGCAAACAGCGGGTTATTTAATAAAGTTGTTTTCCATTATACTAATATAGACTCGATTGGAAATAAATTTTTATATAATTATTTCTTTTCCCTCAATCGGTCTTGCTTTTATTTTATTTATTTTTGGGTTCATCGATTGCCGACCCCAACTAGTTTGGGATAAAGGTGATGTTGATGTTGATGTATCTACGCTACTCCCATGTCATTTCAGGATTTCATGTAACTGATTAGCGTTGATATGTTCTCTTCCACACTCGTCTAAAGACAGAGATGGGTAAATTACCAGGATACTGATACTGGAGTGACATCCTGAATGCCATTTCAACTCTCACATGGCAGTTTCTCTAGGGGTTTTGATAAAATCTTGGAATGCGGAATGCAATGATAATTTGGTTGGCATGAGTATAATTTGCAAATTGACTTTCCCTCTGCTGTTGCCTTGATTCACTATCAGAGATGACATATACTATTTATCTTGGATGCAATTTGAATGCATGCTTCAACACGAGGCCCAATGTGTGATTCGAACTTGTCATTTCTGATAAATATCTCTCTTTTGTAGCGCTCAAAGGGTGGGCCTTTACGAGGTTTTGAAGATGAGAAATTTTGCTACGTTGCTTTCAGACGGGGACAACGACCTAGGTAAATGAGTGGAATTTTGTTTTCCTCAAATTTTGCTTTGTGTAGATATATCTTACAGAATATCTGTTTAGGTTAAACTGATTTTAAAATGGCGAAAAGATTGAATTCCTAGACTCTACCTTAAAGGATAAAATGAGGAAGAGTTTTTAAATCTATGGTTGATTGATGTGTGGTTTGATTCAAATGACAGGATGACGTTAACATCCTCTCTCTCTCTCTCTCGCATCACTTTGACAGTTGTCACGATTTTTTTTTCTGAGATGTCCTTTATTGGGATTTGCAGAAAGAAGATGCTTAAGGCGATTTTCTTGTTCTTTCATAGATGGTTGACTTAACCCCTAAACTAGATTGACTTGACAGGGGAGCTTGGCCACTGGATGACATGAAATTTGAAACATTGAAGGAGCTGCATGCTAAGAGAAATCCTGAGGATCTTGACATTGATCTTGGTAAGGACATTTGCACGTGCATAATTTGTACTCATTTTGCTTCACTCCATAATTGGCACCTGAAACTTGATGTCACTCTTTCTCATTTCACAATTGCATGCATAAAAGAATTTCCATTTTATGTATGGACTTGTTTTATTGAGATGTCTTATTAGCGTTCAATTTTTCCTCCCCTCAATCAGAGGACTACATGAAGATGCAATCAGTTGAGACTCCACATGAAGAGATAGATCCCGTTTCATATGATTCCGACTTCATAGAGTCAGACGCAATTGATGATGAAATCAATGAGGAAGGAGACACAGATGAGTTTACTCGTGCTGATCTTGGGGGTGGTTGGGGCAGGATTATCTTTAGTCCCGTTCGTAGAGGCAGGCAGGTTGCAATGAATGTGTGCCGGTCGACCCAACGTGATGGCTCAGAAGGTGCATTTGAGCGCTTGGTGGTCACAAAGAGTAAGAATCCTAATTTGCACCATCAAGCTAGGAGATCTCTCTGGGGAGATTTGTGGCCCTTTTGAGATTAAAGGTTTGGTCTCCACCCCTCCTATTTTTTCTTCGTTTTTGATATACTTGTCTGTAATTAAAGGCATAGGAGATTCAATTTTTTTGCTACAAAGTGCTTCTCTCTGTGTTCGTGCGTTCGTGCTGACTTCGGGGGTTGTTGGGGCAGGATTATCTTTACTCCTGTTCGTAGAGGCAGGCAGGTTGCGATCGATGTGTGCTGGCAGACCAAACCCGATGGCTCGGAAGGTGCATTTGAGCTCATGGTGGTCACAAAGAGTAAGAATCCCAACTTGCACCATCAAGCTAGGAGATCTCTCTGGGGAGATTTATGGTCCTATTGAGATTAAAAGTTTGGTCTCCATCCCTCCTATTTTGTCTTAGTTTTTGATTGTTAGACTAGTCTGTAATTAAAGGCATAGGAGATTCATTTTTTTGCTACAAACTGCTTCTCTCTGTGTTCCTGCTTATGATTATGTCAATGTAACCATTAAGCACTGTTTTGTATTGGCAAAAATTGCTCAAGGGAAAGCAGATGAGTTTGTTCTCAATGTCTACTTCCAACCGTAGTAAACTTCATTAGCCTATCAATTAGTGACAAAGTGCCATGAGTTTTGATACGATATTCTTTTGTTTGCTGAACCATCATTTCCCCGGTTGTTTACACCAGTTGACATGACTGTGCTGGCCTTTTCTCTCTAGGAAAATGAGCGTTTGTCGTTAGACTCGTAATAGTGCTATCAAATGTATCATATGGTGAGAAATAGGGAGATTCATGCTTATTTCGACACGCTTTCTAAATTGCCATTCATTCTGTCTGCCATATCGTTCTTCGAAAGGTGGGTAGCTGCTTTGTTAAATTTCGGCTTTAAAGAGAAATTTGTTAAGGTTTTGGTTTTCATAAGTTTCTGAATGTTTTCTCTGATGCTATCCATGGGAAGGCTTCTCTCCACATTGATAAGTCACCATTAATCTGGTGTTGTTTCTGTCAAGAAAAGGATCGCATGGGGAAAATAACACTAGAAGTGCCATAACTTTCATAATTTGCTTATTTGGGCGTCAAAACTTTTCACCGGATCACTTAAGTATCACTTTTTACAAAAAAAAGAAAAAATAATCACTTAGGTGTTAACTCGAGTTTAAAATGCTAGAAATCTATCATATTAATATTTTATCAATTTGCTCGATTCATGTGGCTTGTTGGCGTGCTTAGTTATCATTAGTAGCCCTAGACAACATCGTCCTTATGTTTTGCGCTAAATATAAACCCTAATTCAGAAAAATCAAATCATTTTCCCAACTTCTTCAAGAAAAGGATCCCATGGGGAAAATAACACTATAAGTGCCATAACTTTCATAATTTGCTTATTTGAGTGACAAAACTTTTCGTCGAATCACTTAAGTATCACTTTTTACAAAAAAAAGAAAAAATAATTACCTAAGTGTCAATTCGAGTTTAAAATGCTAGAAATCTGTCATATTAATATTTTATCAATTTGCTCGATTGATGTGGCTCGTTGGCGTGCTTAGTTAGCATTAGTAGCCCTAGACAATATCGTCCTTATGTTTTGCGCTAAATATAAACCCTAATTCAGAAATCTTTGTTTATGGAGTAGAAAGCGTTCCTTAAAACTGAATTTTGCAATGGAGAGTAGGGACAGGACAAGCGGCTCAAATTTATACCAACAAAGCCAAGATGAAGGTGAATAGCCCCTTCTGTTTGTTGTGATCCAAGACTGTGAAAAACGTATAAGAACTTCAACTTTGGTAATAAAATGGACATACAACAACACTAATAGAAATTGTGCAACTTACTTTGACATTTTCTCCTCGTCTGTGCAACACTAGACCGTGTTGGCTCAATAGATAGCACTGCAGTTGGCCCTGTAGCTCGTCCTAGGTTTGTCCCTACACCGTTGCCTCTGGTTGTCCTTGTGGTTATTGCTTCTTCCATCACACCTAGTCTTACTGTGCCCTTCTGTACGAGTGTCAGCAATTAATTTTCCCCCCTGCCCTGGCCCCTGCTCATTCTCTTACCTGTGCTCTCAAAGTTACTGCGTTCTCCTTTTCCGTTTTTGCGTGCCTACTTGCTTCTTTAATTATAAAGGGGCAGGAGCTTCATGATCCATTGGCTCCCAGAATTTGTTACTTCCAAGAAGCTGTATTCTGAACTGGTATTAAACAAGCAATTTGCTTCTCTTGTTCTAGTCTTCAAGGTGTCCCTTAGGTTTTTATTGCTTGAGCTAGATGGCACAAATGACATGTGCATAGGGTTTAAGTTACTTGCTAGGCTCGACATGAACAATTTCTCGTCTCCAGGTGGACAACAAAATTACACGATTTCATATCCATGATCCACATAAGAAACTGTATGGCAGAACATACTAGCAGCTGTTTGTTATCCAATCTCTTGGCACTCCTAGGACCGCACTTTCTAGTAGGGGTGAGCAAATTGGACCGGTGGTTTAGTTCCCGCTCCTTAAAATTAGAGCCGGTAATTGGGCGGTCGGGTTCCCGGTTCACCGCCCGGACCGGACTGGATCGGTCGATTTTAATTTTTTTATTAACTGCATCGGAGGCTGTTGCAAGTTGCAACCGCTTTTAAGTCTTTCCCGTGCTACGTATTTATAACGTCCTTTCAACTCTGTCTTCAAGAATACACACCCACTGAGCAGCGACATCAGAGCCAAAAAAGATTCCAGGAAAAGCTCTCTCTCGAACGAGACTAGAACTTCACGAATCTCCATCCAGTGGGGTGAAGAAAGTGAAGGGAAGGAGGAAGCAGACCAGCGCACCTTTGTTGGCTTTCTCTGCTTTTCATGTGAAGGCCTTAGCCTCTTCCTCCTCTGCAAAATGGAGAAGGCCAATGACCCCATTCCCATGCTGCTACTTTCTTTCATCCTTCATAAATGTACAGAACATGCATCAATAACAGAGACAGAGAGAGAAACAGGGAGAGAGAGATGCAGTGGACCACCCCCCACTTGGTGATTGGAGTGTGCATGTTGTTCAAAAGTACTACTATGAAGTATCTCTCACATTATAATAATTTATTTAAAATTCTCATCATAAATCCTAAGGACATGTATAATTTTTTATTCCAGAGTCTCCTCCCATTTTCTTCTGCTTCGAATCTCTCTTGTGACAGGTTACTAGACCGTCGGCCTGGTCCATGTTTCCCAAAATTTGAAACCGGGACCATCATTCTGGTCCCCGGTACTTGAGGAGAACCGGACCGGACTAGGAACTGCTCATCCCTATTTTTTAATCCACTTTGTGTGGCCTCATATCTTTATCTTTACAGTCTAGTCATTACCATAACGTGTGTTTTCATGCATGCTGATAATTGATTTGCACCTGGCCTTTACGATTCTACCATTGAATGATTCACAAAGGTTGTTGTCAATGATATTACACTTGAATTCTTCACTGAAAAAGACTCTACACTAATATCTAGCTTTTATATGAAAGAGTGCATCAAAACTTTCCCTCGTCAAGGCATATTGCCCCAATTATGAAATCTACCATCTTGGTGCTCTTTCTAATGAGCCAAAATTACTTCTGCAGTTGACCCTTTTCATACTTCTTCATCCAGTTTGAATGTATGTGCCTCATACGCATTCTGTGCTCATTACATAACATCAACTCAGTTAATGTAGAAACAAGTCCCTACAATAATTCAGCATATGACATCAATAGACATTTGTAAGCAACATTATACTGTAAATATTAAAAAGACAACAGTTGCCAATGTGATTACTTTTTAATGATTGCTCATGAATGCCCAACCTCGCCCATTAGTTATCTCAAGATCAGTCATTACATTTTTAAGAATCCAGGATCAAGTGTTCATGTTCTCCCCGTTCACAACAGCCTAGGCTAGTTAAAACATATGATTATTTCTATCTCTTCCAACGGTAGCCAATAAATCTCATTTGCGTGAACTCTTCATAAATCATCCATCCAATCATTTAACTATTCTATAGCCAACCAAGAAGCCCTTTCGACATGCATCAGAGCAGAAATATATCCTATCAAACTTAGTCCGAGAGTCAAGCAGTGGCCTCTCCATGACCGCCACATAAAATCTTACTGGGTGGATTCTAAAGCCCACATATCGAGCATAATGCCATATCTAAGCATATCTTCATTGTACCTGCTCATCAATATACTCATCACCTTGTGTTTTGACTCTTTTGCACTGATTTCTACACACGCTAACTCCTACTTGCTCCTTCACTAAATATTTCAACCGATGGTTCTTGATCTCTGGAGTTACCCTTGATAGTATTAAAAAGGTGTTTGGCCAACCACACACTTGTTCCCCTTTTATTGCAAAAGTGATGGGTGTAGTGGCGTCACCCATGCCGAGGTTGCGGACAAGACAAAAAAAAAAAAAAAAAAACAAAAAATTTGTTTTCTGGACCACAACGCAGAAACGATGACAACTTCACATGAGGTACTTGCAATCCCACCAAATGAAATAACTGATGGCTGATTTTGCCCCTCAGTGGAGAAAAACAGAAGAAGAAAAAACACTACGATGCATCATCTCACCAAACACAATAATCACTCACATTTTCCCTATTGCGGGATTCCTTGCTCGCTCACGCAGTCGGCGACTTCGAACGTCGAAAGAGAGTGAACGTCGAAGTCCAGGGAAAGACTACAGCATAGAGAGATCTGTCTTTTGTTTGGAGAACAACTTGGTGCGGCGTCGTTGAGGCCAAGACCAGCCACCTCATCGCCCACGTTGGACTTGTTTGAAAAAAAAAAAAAAACCACTTGCGAATAAACTTTTTATTAAAAAAGCCACGTAGGAATTTATCGCCTGAGGAACCTAGTGGATTTTTTTTTTTCCGATTTGACACTTAGCGAAAGTTTTAGCACAAGATTGTGAGCCGAAAAGTTATGGACATTTCTAATGTCCTTTTCCAGGGATCTCATCTACATTTGGCTCTGATAGGAGACTCTTTACCGAGAGTGGTTGAAGTCTTCGCTTGAAGTGGAAGTTCACTAATCCTTGATACTTGATGTGGTGCTGTAGTCCCCGCTAGTGACTCCATTTTAAGTATGGTGTTGATGGTCCATTTGCTGTAATGATGGCCGTAGTATGCTTTTCTTTTCTTTTTTTCCGGCAAATTCGACGGTTTTTGTAATGCAATGCTGACTTAATTATCGAAAAATACCACGAATTTTCACTCAAAAGGACTTTGTGATTCGGAGGGCACCTTTTAACTCGCCCGGTCGACCGACCGGACCCCGAGCAATAATGTGTCTGGCATGAAAATTACTCATCGATGTCCTTCGATGCAAACGATGTAACCAAGTCATACAACGGACATCCTAGAATCCGACTCATTTTTTTTCAGTAAGTCACGTGGAAAATGGTACGTCGTTTCTCTGTGTAGCGAGTGACAACCAAAGAGTACATCGCTTTGCATTTTCCTCCTTCGGCCAGCGTCAGGAAGCGTCCCTACTTGTTAAGCCGCTCTAGGACCCATCTTCAGGCCTTGTCTTTTTCCGTCCGTCTTTCTTTTCTTTGTTCTTCCAGATGAACTGCTTCTTTAACTCCAAATTCTATCTGTTTATGAACTTTGCCCCATCGTGATAATCAACCTCATTGAAGCCGAGGTGAAAGGAATCACATCCAAGTTCCCTGCTAAAGATGTGCCTTTTGCAATCAAGTTAGCATGCATCAAAGGTTTTGCATTATGGAATTTGACGTAAATGCACGATAGAATTGGTACTGATTCGTGCGATCCCACAAATTATGGGAAAACTTTTCGTCGGTCCGACTCCGAGGGCTTCCTCAATGAGGATTATTCCTGTATTTCCACTCTTTGGTAGGGAAGATTACTAAAAAAGTCATAAACCTATTATAGTTGTGTCAATTTAATCCTAAAATTATCTTTTGCTGATCAAATCTTAAACCTTTTGTAATCGTGCCAATTCGAGCTCGAGTTCGTCAGGCCTCTACAATTAAGTATTTAAATATTTTAACAAGAGGAGACCGAAGTTCACACGAGCTCCACACATTTCATGGGAGTTGTTGCGAAGAAGTGCAACGATGGTCGAGGAAACGGGTGGAAAAGCATAAAAAAAAAAAAATTGGGCGACAGCAGGAAGTGACAAGCAGTAGAAAAACGGCGTGCTTTTTATCCCATCATTCTTCGTTTTATATCAAAGGGGGATAAAAAACAATATCGTGTCGCTAACATGAAGAACATTTTTCATTCATTCATGCGAATTTTTATCGGACCCCACGGCTCGTAAATCTCGACGAGAGATTTAGTGAGCCGGCGATAGCTCGGAGTGTCTTTTACTTTTGAATTTTTTGTTCTTCTCGAATATTGATGTGCAAATATTTTGACCTTTTTTTTTTAAATCTTAAATATGTGAAACTATCACGATTTTATCATAATTTTCGTATTGTAAATTTTCAATTTTGGCCTAGACATGGACAGTAAAAATAGCAAAGGCGAAGAAAAAGCGGTAATTTCGCCTTTTTGCACGGGTGAAAAAATTGGGTCAATCATTGCACTTTTCGATGACTGAGAGTAAGATCTTTTTCAGATTAGCCCCCAGCTTTTAAAGTCAACAAATTCAGTGTCACATAATCTCTACACTTTTGAAAGGCTCCTCCTCCAGTCGAACCATGACACGTGGCATACAATCCCACTATAAGACATCCGCACGGTTGACCTGACGCTGACGTTCGTACTCATAGGCCCACCACATGTATTGTATAGGAAATTGGACTAAATTGAATGAAATTAATACGTCTCGCCGACGATTTTTTTTTTTCCAAGAAAAATTATTTAAAAATATCTTAAACCCATCGTAATTGTGTGAATTCAATTTCAAACCTATTTTTTTCTTTGCAAATTCAATACTAAACCTATCTTGTATTTATATCAAGTCAGTCCTAAACATTTTACATTTGTGCCAATTTAGGCCGAAAATCGCTAATGTAGTGTGACCGGCACTAACGTAACAATTTTTAATATATTTTTTTAAAATTTTATTTTTTTTCTTTTTGTTTCTTCCTCCAGCCGGCTGCCAAGCCTGGAGACCGACGAGGTGAAGCTTGCCCCCCTGCCACCAGCCAAGACGATCCTCACCCGGATCCGGTGAGGCACGACCACCCCCAATGACAGTAAGGCCAATCTCGCTCATATGGCGAGGTCAGCCTCGCCTAGCTTGGGGGGTCGAGCTTCTCTGCCCTATCCATTGGCTGGTTGTTGGGCTTGGTTGCCGGCTGTAAGAAGAAGAAAAATAAAAATAAAATAAATAAAAAAATTCGACAAAAATTAGAGTTTTATTAGAAATTGGCCATGTCAGTGCTGGTTGGGCCACGATAGTGATTTCATATCAAAACCGACTGGAAGGACTCAATTAGCACAATTATAAAAGGGTCATGACTGACTTAGCAAAAAAAAATTATGACTTAATTAGCATAATTACAATATGTTTAGGATTTTTTGGATAATTTTTCCATTTTTTCACGAGGGATCTTTTCTCGAATTTAAGCGAGCGCTTACATGTACCGAATAGAGGTACGATTGTTAGTTTAACTAGATAAATAACTATATGAGTCATAACTTTCGGCAAGTCAACAAGTGAAAGAAAATGGAATAGAGTACGGTGACAAAAGTGAATTTTCATAGGTGTGAACTGTGAGAAGAACCGGCATCGGGATGAATCGTCGCTGCTTTTTCATGCAAATGATGCAATCGCATTTCTCTATGGACACAAATGTTTGCACAAAATTTCAGCAAAGAGAAACTAAAGAGCGGAGTGCGAGAAGCGACCCACTGACATTCGCTATCACTCTACGTTCAAAGAAATCTTAACTGTCAAATGTGAAGTGAAGAAATTCGAATTCCGCCCTATTTGTTATCGTTTTTCCTTGGAAATGGATGTTTCATCTAATCCTCGGACGATGAAGTTTAGAGTTGATGTAGTTCCTCGTTCTCGACTTCGTCGGCGAGCATAACGGTTTTCAAGATATTCTTGTGAAACCAAACATGTCGAAGCCGAGAAAAACATCGTCGCGGGTCTTTTCATCAAGACCTAAAGAAGTTTCATCCTTCTACATGTTCACCTTAGCATTCTTAACCAAGGTGTGGGCGGATCAACAACCTCAGATCCACCACCAAACCGTCAACGAGATATGCCACCCGAAATACTGTAGCTCGTCCTTTCTGGACAATTTTTCAAAGATGCAATGCCTCTCATTTATTGTCCTTGAAAACGGTGAACGTAAACGTTAGGTGTGTCAATGGGCCGGGTCGGGTCGGGTCTTGACCCGGCCCGGGTTGACCCGAAATTAACAGAGCCGGCCTTGGCCCGACCCGACCCGGCCCGATACCCGAGTTACATGCTTCCCAGATCTTCGGGTCGGGTCGGGTCGGGTCGGTTCCCCTTTTTTTTTCGCAGTTTGAAAAAGAATTAAAAATCAAGCTCTATAATTAAAACATCAAACCATACTCATAATGAACACGACCCAGTTTTACTCATTACCCTACAACTCTATTTATTGCAGCAACATTTCCAGTTCTTTAAGATTTGGATGAAATCTTTAAGAAAGAGACGGCACTTCATAGGTATCTTAGGATTGGAATATACCCAAGAGTTCACTAACAAGAAGAAGAAGAAAGAAATGATTGCAAAACTACGTGGTCCAGAAAAGCTAATAAACCAACATTTCTTGCACAAGCTTGAAGGGCGGCCGGTGAAATCAGCTCCGTCACAAGATGGCCGAATCGGTTGCAGCAAATTATATGAAAACAGCAGCGACTTGGCGGATTGCTCGGATGCCATCTACAATGCGTGATCCTGCGGTCTTGAAGTTGACACGGTTGGACACGAACAATACCGATTCAGGAGACAACCTACATGAACTCACAAAATAAGAGACGTGAAAGAGGGTCGATTCAAGGTGGCGGCGCTGGAGATTACATGAAAACAACTGTATGAAAACAGTGAACGTAAACGTTACACCTCGAGGCCGACCGAACAAATCGATTGTCCTTACCTTTCGCTAAGTTGTACAGATTTTTTTCGGATGCGATATCGAAGATATTCGTAGAGAATATCGAGCACTTCAAAGGATCCTACGCGAATATAATAGAGCTACTCCGAAGCTTTTATGGCTCGTACTACTTAATCCAGAGGAAATGACATGGGATTATTCCCATGCATATCATGCCACCAGAAATGTCATGCACCAAGCATTAGATGCGCACAAGCATAATTAGCCAGAGCTAATGGATTTTTCTCAAGATCCATGGGGTTCCGCAGGATCTTATCTTGAAGACACGTGACACGTGGCAACCAGATGTTTGCTCTGATGAAGATCCTAGTCTCGACCCAAATCATGGACTCATTCGTGGGTGAGTATGGTCTTTCAAAGTACTCGTGACTACTTTATTACCGTCAAAAGTTATAAACCTCATTGCGTAATTGAGTCCATGCCTAATCTTTTCAGCTTTCGTCTGTCTCATTACTCTCTTATATCTCTTGCCAGTTTGTAATATGCTTTCCCGCTACACTGGTCATGAAAAATGTTTGTATTGCCCTCAACCTCAACTATATAAGGTGATGCGATGATTGAATAAAAAAAAATGACGGGGAGAAGGACACTAGAAGTGCGAAAAGTTTCTTTCGGATCACTTAAGTGCCAAATCGAAGAAATTTCAGTCAAATTAATTAGGTGAAATTTATAATTAAATCTTGATATGACGTGGCATATTTTTAAAAAATTAATTCCACGTGGCATTTTTGTTTAAACACACTCAATATATTAAAAAAATTAAACTTAAAAAATCAAGAAAAAAAAATTAGGCTGACTATGGCCGAACCCTAGCTAGTGGTTGTCACCACAACCACCGGGAAGGGCCAACAAAAGTCGCCCGAGCCTTCCTGAAGCTCAACGACCCTCGGTGGCCCTCGTCTGGGGCTAGGCAAGACCCTCACTCAGATTTGGGGCAAGGGTCGCGCCTAGCCCCAAATGAGGGCCAATAGGCCCTTATCAGGCTTAGGGAAGGGCCAAGTGACCTCCTCCAGGCCTTCCTGGCGACGGACTAGCCACAGCCTGCTTGAGGATTTTTTTTTTTCAATTTATTTATTTATTTTATTCTAATTAAGTCTGTTTTTTTTTATTAGTAATTGTTTTTAACATTTAGGTTTTTTTTAATACTTTACATGCCGATTGAACCCCTGGCGAGTCACGTTGGCTCAAGATATTAATAATAAAAAGCCGAGTCTAATTTCCGGCCAAACATATCGGAGTTGGCACCGAGAATATCGTTTTTCAAAAAAATCGGCACTTAAGTGATCCAATAGAAACTTTAGACACTAAAGTGAATTCCGTATCTAACTTTTGGCACTTTCAACGTCATTCTTTACTAAAAAAATGTAGAGTCGGGAAAAGAGAGAATTTCCCATTTTCTGCTATGTCTCAAGCATTCTCGTAGACCCTTCTCCTTTCGGGCCCGGTGATATTTGCAAGGGCATATTTACAGGTTCAATTCAATAAAGATGAGATGGCTCGACAAGTATGCTCTCGACTTGTCTCTTGAATTGGATCCTGCGGATGGGAAAGCTTTTCTGAGGTCAGAGGTCCTTAAGATGGACATTAACGGTATATGGAGGCCGATAGGCAAACTCATTTAATGACCGAGAGTAGTAAAGGCCTGAACGGCGAGAAATGCATACACATCTCCATTCGTCATCTTCCTCTTGATCACCTCACCCACCTTGATAAGAAGTCTAATTTGACTAAAGGGCAAACGGCATCGTGCCCCCCCACCGTGTTAATGTCAAGGCCATTATCTTTCCACAAAAATAGCAAAAACTTCGAGTGCGTCTATTCCATAAAAGAAATTGAATAATTCGAAAAATATTTTCTTAAAAATATCACTCGTATCGCCTACAAGAAAGAATTAATAAAAAGAAAAATCCATCCATCATGCATGTAATGCTAATACATAAATTGCTGTCGATAACGAAAGCAATTTTCGTTGGTTAATTATTTTAAGAGGTACGAACGATCATTTTGAGAAAAGTGTTCTTCGAATCATCCACTTTTCACGAAATAAACGGAGCATTAATTGTTAGGGAAAAAAAACTAACCATATAGAAGCTTATTGACAACACGCATGATGATACTACTGGAGTAGAATTTCTGCTCTAGCAAAAATTTGTTTGATTTCGCAACTTTATTTTTCTACTTATAGAGTATATTTTTACTTCATTTTTTTACTTGAAGAAATAAAAAAAAAAATTTACTTAGCTTTAAAAGTAGAAAAATGAAATTTTTCTCAAAAGTAGGAGAAGCAAAACCAATTTCAAAAGACGGAAGATAACAAGTAGACACGTGAGGCGTTCAAAAAATTTCTAGAAAAAACCCGACGAAAAGATAAAAAAGATGAAAAGCTTGACCAATGGATGATCATTGACATGGGACAATGGACCCTGATGGTCCTACTCACATTTCTTCCAACTCAAATAATGGCAAAAACTTCAAAGCAATAAGGAATCGACAAAAGATTCCAGCTGAAGGTGATCCTCCGACCTAAGCAGCTCGTGATACTCCTCAAATATCTTCTCCAGCGTCTTCTTGTTGCTGTTGTCGGGCAACCAAATTCGATGGCACGGGGAGGAAGACGACGACGACGGCGCATTCTTATTGTCGCCGGAGCAGATCATCTCATCACCGCCGCTGCCACCGCCGCCGCAGCACCCTTCCACATCCACTATGTCGTTGTAGTCGTCGTCGTCGTCGCAGAACCAGTTGTGTTCTTTAGCCTCGCTGATCATCCACGAAAGATCGTTGTTACTGCAAGTGTTGTTACCGTTGATGATCATATCGTGGCTCTCGTGCTTATCATGCGCCATGGCTTCTTCGTCTGCGGTCTCCACAGTCTCGAAGCTTCTGTTCCTCGCGATGGAGAATATTGGGGAAACCCTAATTGCCTTGGGCTGGTGGACTTTGATCTTCGTGGCGGCGGCAGCGTCTTCTTCTTCTTGATCTTCTTGAGGGCTCTTCTTCGATTGCCTCTTCTTCTTGCTGGTGCTGATGAGATTGCTGACTTTGTTGTTGTTGTTGTTGTTGGTGCTGCTTCTCTTCTTTGGGCCCTTCAGTCCTCTGCTGGGGTTGTCATTGCCGTCAGTGGCGACTCGCTTGCTGAGGTGGGAGTTCCAGTAGTTCTTGATTTCATTGTCAGTTCGGCCCGGAAGTCGCCCGGCAATCAGTGACCACCGGTTTCCGAGGAGGGCGTGAAGCTTCATGATGAGGTCTTCCTCATCCTGAGTGATGTTCCCTCTCTTGATGTCTGGCCTTAGATAGTTCATCCACCTTAGCCTGCAGCTCTTCCCACATCTCAGCAACCCTTCACGCATTGCGCAACAAGACAGAAAGAGGAATAAAAAAAGGTCAGTTTCTCTCAAGTTCTGCTGAAGACCCACCCATCATTAATCCTCATAAAGTGCATAAAGAAATTATACAAGCTCGGCTGGAAAATCAATCCTATTAAAGTGGGTCAAGAAAAGTTTCACGTTTGGCTCTAATTCCAATCAAAACGGCATCGAAAAGTTCACATTCGCCCTCCGCGAAGGTTTCGGTCGAACTGGAAAGAAGAGTAATCGGAAGTTTCACCTGCTTTCTTAGGCAAGGATCGCCAATGACCTTCGCCGTGCGTCTGAATGTACTTAACGAGCATGGTGTCTTCTTTGTTCGACCACGGCCCTCTACGTAAACCCACCTTAGAGCAGCATGGTGCTCTTCCCATGCTTTCTGCTTTTCTCTCTCTCTCTCTCTCTAGATTTCTTCAATCAATATGCAGCAGACAAGCTACGAAGTGGTCCTCTTATATACCATGTGAACCCTTTGAACTTTTCTAGGGCATAGTTATATTCCACCAACGAAGAAGCTGTCAATTATTTAACGGTTATCCCCACATGTTCCATGCCTTTGGGTCATCCCTTCCCAGCTTCCATGAACTACGTGGCCAAATCAAAAGTTACTCGGAAGGTTGAAAGATGAGATTTTATATTGCCACAGATAGAATAGTGCTTGTTATTATTATGTGGACCACCAGATTTATTGGGGTTTGGGAAGAAGGTGCTTGGGTTTAAAGTAAGTCCCAAGCAAGTGGACCGTCCCACTTGAGTGTGTTCGATAACAAGTGTAAAACTAAAATAATATTGAGTAAGTACGAGCTTGCTTCCGATAGTAAGTGAACTTTTAAATTACCAGGTGGGGAGAAGTTACGAATTTGAAGGATTCACCGGTCAAGGTGAGTTTGATTTCTCAAGGTTGATGTGACGTTAAAATCTATAGGAAAAATTTCAAAAAAGGACCCGAAAGTCGTGTAGGGCTTGAAGTAGACCTTATTTTAAATAAAAGCCTAAAATACTCAAATTATTTCAAAGAAAGGCCCAACCTAAGGGCATTTTCGTCTTTTACTTTTTTTCTTTTTTCCCCCTCCCCTCCCCTCCCCAAGCCATCGTCCCCCTCGTGCCGCCCTTGCCCGGGCGGCGTCAGGCTACCTTCGTTGGATTTGGCGAGGGCGAGGGCAACCCTCGCCCTCACCTAATGCTAGCCTTGGCGAGGGTTGCTCGACGCCAGCCCGGGCAGCGAGGGTAGCCCGACGCTGGCTCAGGCGAGGGCGGCCAAAGCCGAGGATGGCCCGGGGAGGAGAGAGGAAGGGAGAAAAAAGAAAAAGAAAAGGCAAAAAGAAAAATTTTAAAAAGTAAAATATAAAAATGCCCTTCGGCCAGGCAATTCTTTGAAAAAATTTGGGCACTTCAGGCTTTTATTTGAAATAAAATTCACTTCAGACCTTTATGAGAAAACGATGGCACTTCAAGCTTTTTTTTTTTTAGAATTTTGCAAATTCTATCTGCAGATTGGGAAAAAAAAATGCTTTGTCTTTTGTGATATTATTTGCATAATTTTCGCAAGGGGAAATTAACTTTTCGGCCTGTCCCTTTCCCCCATGATCTTGGACACTGACGGATGGCTTTCGAGAAAAACGCATTATTGAGGTCCTAAATTTACACCTGTCTCTCAGCACCTACGAATGAGGGGAAAAAATCATTGGACCTCCCCGTAAATGATTTTGACATGAGCGGTAAAGGTGGGAAAAGTGAAGCACGAGCACCAATTCCACGGTGTACATTCCCAAAATGGTGAACGAAGAGTGCGGCGGAACCCGGTTCTGGTATCGTTTCGGAAAGTCCGAACTAAATGCTCGAGCCAACAGGTGGAGGTAGATCGCATGAGTGCGAAGAACGTGAAAACCCTACGGACAAACGATGCCGAATACTTCAACATAAATCGAACGAGAAAGAAAGGGAATCCTTATTCACTACTAATAACATAATTGTACTTCAAGCCGATGAACGAGTGATTACTACGTCGTTCGGGGGTAAAATACTGAAGATGTCGGCCAGTTGAGTGCAAAAGAATCATGTGAAGGTTAGGAAATCGAAACGAGACATTGGCGACGAAGGGTGGACGTGAAATCGCCAAAGGAAGAAGATAGCCTCGAGCTCAACTACCCCTCCCTTCCCTTTACTTCACCTTCTTCATCTGCCCTTCTCCCACACGAACGTCAATTTAATCACCCCAAAGATCTTGGTTGGTGGCCAATTTTTTATGGAGACGCGTATTTATTAAATCAAAGAGCTGATCCCACGAAGAATTTTAAATCGGTACACCTATGGCAAATTTGCCCTCAACTAGTTATTTGAAATCCCGAATGGATACATCTATGATAAATTTTGCCATCCGTTAGTTTCCGTTAAATTTTATTGTCGAATTGCCGGGCTGCCACGTCAACAGGTGTACCGGTTTGGGGTTTCTACCATCCGTTTGTCTAGTGTACGGGTTTGAAGCTTTTCGTGGTATTAACTCAATTTCACGAAAACTAATGAAGAGTAAATTTGTTATAAGTGTACCGGTTTATGATCTTCTGTGATTAAAAAATTAGTTTATGATAAATTTATCACAAGTGTAATAGTTTTGAATTTTTTGTGATATTAACTATACATCAAAGCACAACAATCGACATGATGTTCTCAATCATATTGATTATAAGATGCAAAAAAAAAAAAAAAAAAAACGGTTGAGTGTGAAGCACACGACTTGTAGATAGGGCACGAGGAGGAGGTTGTCCAAATTGGGGTTTCCCCCAACTCACGGGGATGTGTCGAAGGATCAAACGGTGTTGCTTTTGTTTCTAGTCAATTCGGATCGAGTCCAACGTACGAGCGAGGGTTTGTGCTGTGTGGTATTTACAGCATATGGGGAGAAGATATACTTGGCTCCATCAAGCTTCATGTCTAGGCCACTACTTCATATTTGTCGCGAAATAACACGACATGCCAAACTTTGCACACGAAAGATTTATCGATTTGAAGTTTGGAAGCCCACGTGCCACATAGAGTCGAGTCTGCCTGGAGAAAGACGACCGACCGACTGACGATAATGCGAGAGTATCGTGTCGACAGTCCTCGTTTTTCGTTTGCGCGAAATCGCGACGTGAGTTAGAGTTAGATTACATTGCCGAAATAGGTAGGGATTAAGCAGGAAACATCGGTGATTTGATTGGTAATTTACGCTTTCATCTCTTTGGCGACATGGCATGACTATTATGGGACAAAGCAGGTAAAAGCCTAGGAAGTCAAATTTGCCTTTTCATTTTGTCCCTTTGATTTCGCAAGTGAAGGGGGACAATCTCCCAATTGGGCATGGCCCCAGGAGATGAAAGTAGGAATAAAGTGATCCTAGAATTCACATCGGTCGGCATAATCTTTTTCTTTTATTTTATGACGACATCAATCGTTCAATCATTGTGAAGGGACAATCTCGCAGTTGAGCATCGGCCCTTTTTTGGAAGCCACAAAAAGAAATCAAGTGGTTCTAGATTTCACGTTGGATGGCATAGTCTACATCTAACCACATTTTTTGTTGGATTTTGTTGCCTACATAAATGGGACAATGGATAGAGACCCTCCAATTCCATCGACGTGGGTTATAACCGTTGACGTTTAGAGTCACAAACAACAGATGAGACAAAGTGTTTATGGTGACCCAACTCAAATTAGGGTTGTGTAATATGCATTTGTAGAAGTAACTAATTACAGCAAGGGTACATATAAAATGTAATTATAGGAATACCTCAATATACATGTAAATTACAAGTTATTAGTAACTTCCTGGATATTATGGGTGAACAACGGAGCCGATTTGACCCGGGAACCGAATCGAATTGGCTTTCCTTTGCTGGTTCATAGGGGAAGTGGTTCGTTTTCGGGTTCCATCTGGAACCTACTCATTAAAACAGGTTTCGGGATCTACCCAAATTTCACATGTATTGTTAATTGAACGATAGCAATAAATCACCACCTTTTTTTTTTGTCCAATCCTATTCTATTCTATTTTATAAGCCACCATGTATTATATGTGTTTGCATAGATTACGAAACTCTACTCCCTCTTCATGCATCCCCACCCCAACTCCCTCCTAAGGTGGAGATATGAACTCCGTACCCGCCCCCCCTTTCTCGAGTAAGAAGAGTGGTCATTGAGGCAAACCCTTAGTAGTTAATCATCACTTTTAATGATCATAATTTGCTGTTATAATCCACTGACCACAACTCATATTTAGATACGCGAATAAATATGAAACATTAACAAAGTAAATGTCTCAATCATAAATATCGTCGGAAAGGAAAGCTACGATTAGCTATTTCGGATTACACGCTCATCATTAGATGCCAAGTACTATAGTAGGATAGCGCGAAAACAAGTGTCTAGAAAAACACAAAAACTTATTACAGTTTACAAGTTGTTTACTGGAACCTGTAATCTGCTTGTGAACTAGGTTTTCCAATATTTGAAAATTGTAACCCACTCCGCACATTTTGAAACCATGCTCTCCCCTAGCTTTGAACCGGTTCAAAACCAAATGGAGCAAGTCGTTGAATTGAGGCTTTTTGGGAAAAACATTTTGACTTTGAGCATCCCGACATAAGTAGGCCACTTTTTTCTACTTTTATGGTCGAATACGTAGGCCACTATTGAGAACTTTTTCCTAACTGCTCCACATTTTCTATGACATGCTCCATGCTCATCCACTCGATCTTTGCGGCTCCTAAACCAATCATGCACTCTACAACGACCGTCCCTTCGTTCACGGACCAATTCGATTCCAAAACCGTTCCTGCCCTCGATTCGAATGGGTCCGGGTACCACTTCCTTACTCCGATCGAGGTTAGTCGTGAACGCATCTCAGGTCGAAGTCAACTACCACGAACCCTCTGCTCGAATTCGGACAAGGCAAGCACCGAATCGGGATCATACTCGACCAAACTTAGACTTCTCGTACCACGCTCTGCTCTGCTCTCCGCTCTACCTCATTTCAGTACGTAGATGTTGCCTCAATATCCGGGTCGTTGAATTTCACCACCAATCGTGACATCCTCAATCTTCTCGAACGGGCACAGTATCCCATCCACGGCGGTTCACTGGCCCACGGCACTGGGATTTGGCCAGTGCAAATTTAATGGGGGTAATACTATATGGCAAAAAGAATTCTAAGCTGGATCTCGAATTCGTTATTCTAATGAAGGTGTTGGAGACGTGACTAATTTCAGCACAAACGAGAAAAACCCTATAAGCAAATCGCTAAACCAAGATTAAGTTGGTCGCGACCGAGCGATTATTTGTTGACCCTAAATTAATCAAGTGCTCTTATGTTGAGTTTGCATGTGATAATCCCTGTTGCTAGAGACTGGCGTTGGCCAGTGGGAGCTGAATGGTAATTTTTTTTTTTTTAATGTTAACCGTCCGAGACGATCCGGATAATATTTCGAAAGAGTGGGAAGAGATCCCAATGAGCGATTCCTCTTGAGTTCAGAGTAAGATTCCACGAGCATTCAATGCTCTCCTTGTAAAATGTCTGAATGATGAAGCATTTATGTCATCGCACGATCATGAGCTGTTTCCGTGGGGAATGGTGGAAAACCATCCACGTTCTTCTTTTATATGGTAGTAGCAATTCCGTCAATAAAAGAGGCAGCGGTCGTAAATTTTTCCCTTTTTTTCGCCTTAATATAGGTAACATCACGAACTCTTTCAAAATTTTTCCCTTTTTTTTTTCCCTTAACATAGGTAATATCACTTACTCTTTCCATTTTCGGTTGACATCTCGAGCTAGCGAAAGTCTATCGTTTTCCACCACACTGTCTTGCTCGTGTTATGTAGAGTCAACGCACCGCAAAAAGAAACTTCTCTTTACAAACCATGGCCGATAAGTGTCTTCGGGACACTCGTTAACAAAACCCTTAAAACTCAAACGAACGTGACGATGATCTTGTTGTTATTTAGGCTCTTCATGTATTGATCCTTATAGGTGGAGTCCGGTGGAGGTGAACCACATATATACATAGCATATAAGCCCGATATTGTCGGGTGATGCAGGGAATTTGTACACGCTCTCTTACATGCAAGCTATGAAATTGGGGTAACATGAGTGATCGCACCCTGCAAAAGGGTCGATGCCATATGAGAAAGTTCAAGTTTACAGGTAGGTGGAAACTCTACATAATAGAGCATATAAACCCTATTGTTAAGTGACGTTCGTAACCCTTCTTAGCTAGCAATTAGCAATGGTTGGTTTCAGGGGAAAAGCTCAAATCCTAGATGTCAAAGCGTGATCCTAAGAATCAGCAAGCGAGAATAAAAAAAAGCAAAACCCAAAGGACCTCCGGCCAAATTGGAAGACACCCTCCGTTTGTTTTCTCCACCACGTTCTAGGGTTTTGGAGCGGAGGAGACGAGGAGTTGTACGTTAGGTTTGAAACACTCCGATGAGATATTTTTACCGGAGTTGGATAGATTCGGAGCGACATAAGAACCGTTGAGGTATTGGATCCAGCCCCCGCTATTGAAGGGTGGTTGACAAAAAAAATTGAAGTTTTGATTTTCGATGTTTCGTCCGACCTTCAACGTGATAAAACTGGAGCTTGTTTTTTTTTTTTTTTTTTGTTGGGGGGAGGTGCAGTTTCTGTCTGTAACGGACGGTGGAGATCGTGTACTGAAAACGCAGGAGGAGCCGCGCTGGAAGGACTTGTGTACGTCCGGTGTCATCGTGCGTACTTCGCGATGGGCATGTGTTGATTGACTTCTACAATGGAGACAACTTTACGTAAGGCCAGGATTCGTTACGGGTGTTTTTCCAAAATAATTTTTTTAAAATAAATATTTATAAAATTATTTTTTAAAAATAAATATTTACTGATTTGGGTCTCGCTCGGCGGTTGGGTTGCCGAGCAAGGCCCGCTCGGTAGTGGGTCTGCCAAGCAAGGCGCTGGGCCCACCCCAACCCCTTGCTCGATAGGCCCACTGCCGAGCAAGGCACAAATCCTGCTCGCAATCTTTTTTTTTTTTTTTTTAATTTCGTATTTTTTTAATTATTGATACTTAGAATATTTATTTTATTTATAATTTTTTTTCTTGTGAAGCTTATATTTATAACATTATTAGCAATAATTAATGTAAATATTTATTAAGATATATAATTAATAAATAATGTTGTGATATAATATAATATAACCGCAGGAATATGTTAGAAACCGCAATAATAGATATATGGGAAACCGCATCAAAAGAGTTAAAAACCACATGTAAAGATTAAAAACCACAGCAAAAGAGTGGAAATGAATAAAGAAAATGCAAAACTTTGGAAGGGCATATCTCATCGCTCGGGCGTCCGTTTGAGACAAATTTTTTTTTTTATTTCACGTAATTTCCGTTTGCAATGGATTCGTCTCGAAAAATTACGTGAAATAAAAAAAAAATTCGTCTCAAACGGACGCCCGAGCGATGAGATATGCCCTTCCAAAGTTTTGCCTTTTCTTTATTCGTTTCCACTTTTTTGCTGCGGTTTTTAATCTTTCCATGCGGTTTTTAACTCTTTTGCTGCGGTTTCGGGTTTTTTCCAAAATAATTTTTTTAAAATAAATAAAATAAATATAAACATGTTAAAAAAATACGAAATAAACTAAATATTATAAGTATAAATAATTAAAATTATTAAAAAATTGAAATTAAAAAAAAATGGACCGCTCGGTAGCCGGGGCGGGCCCAGCCCGACCTCACTCGACAGTTGAACCGCCGAGCGAGACCCAAACTCGTAAATATTTATTTTTAAAAAATAATTTTGTAAATATTTATTTTTAAAAAATTAAATTGAAAAAAAACCCGATTCGTTACACGGTGCCCGATGCCATTATTTATTTCTTTTATAATTGGTAAGATTCACGTGTAAGTTTTATTAAAAAAATCTCGTATCGAAGAGTTCTTGTAATGTGAAGGAAAAATATATCGTAATTGACTAATAATTTATTATCTTAATTTTTTGATTAAAGGTGAGTCAAACTAAATACGTTGACGAGCTTGAATTTGAACTTTTTATCAATGAAAATGAAGTTTTTACACTAGCCATGTGATATTTAAAAAATGTAACGGCCCTGGTGCAAAGCAGGAAATTGATCCGATGGCCCACAGATTCTCTCTCCCTCTCTTTTAATTGTGGATGTGATGTGTGATTAGATTGTTCGAGACATGCTACAAACAAGTACCAACATACTAATTCGATGCCGTTATGTGACCGCACTAGATACTGGACATGTTCATCGTCTCCTATTCCGGGAACACTTCTCTAAAAACCCATGAAATGACAGTCGCGTCATTTAGTTCTCTACATTTTCAGTGTAGATAGCATTGGTCGTGTTCAATCCTCTAGACCTCTTTTTCTTCTGTAGGAACAGAAATCGTGATGAAGATATACCAGTGAAACCATTTGTCCAGTGCCACTCCCCAGAAGATACACAAAGTCCTTAAGAAAGGAGGCTGGATGTTCCAGCTTCAGGAGGGAGCTTCCTGAACCAGACAAAATGGCCCAACTGACCTGAGTGCAGCAGCCCAGCTGGTGACTTCAAAATGCAAGTAGGGCATCGCCTTACTATAAACTTTATGCAGACCACTTGCGGTGACTTGCACATATGGAAACCAAACCCCAGCCACATTACGCTCGCTACAACAAGACGTTATGGAAAAGGATGTAGCAACTTCATTTGCGACTCCACAGAAATTGGGGGCCTGTGGTTTGTGACCAGAGTTCTAGGTCGATCGTGTGCCCCTAATGAGTTTCATCAAAGAAGTTCTTCACTGGGAATGAGTGAATTCAGACCAAGGAACGCAGACACGCTCGGCGAGCCCGTCATTGCAATGGCAAGTATAGTGGGTGGAAGAAGGGGACATTCTAAGGACAACACCATAACAGCATGGGACGGATTTGGCTTCAGAGCTGGTCACTAGTCCTAGTTGGGAGCAGCCCAAAGCCTTAACTAATCTACTACATCCGTGTTGTTCTCTAAATCAATACTTCAGTGGAGGCAACTCACCTGGACCAACAGTCTCGGCATCAAGCAAAGTCTGGATCGATGATGAACGTTGCGTGGGCTTCAAGTTTAGGCATCAGCAGGTAGACACTCCATATCACGGAGGGGGATGTATTGCAGTTAATTACAAGACAATCAACCCTTATAAATGAACGGTGCAATAGTTAGATGACTTGCACCATTATGGGATGCTCAGGATGCACGTTTGGGCAGACCATCCATGGACCTAACGTGATCCAATAGTATAGATGTTCGATCAGCACAATTAGAGAACAATCTTCATCTTCCCTTTATTGGTAATGGGTATAGATATACTTGACCACCGTTTAACAGCAAATACATCATCAGTTTCCTCACCTCCCAACACAAGTAGCACATAGCATTGACAAGTAATCATAGAGCAAAAATCATCATTAAGCTATAGGAAAGATAAGAAGATCCCCATGAAAGGTGAGCAAAATAGCAAAGCAATAAGCTTCACCTGATATCTGTAAGAAGACATTCATCCTAGGGATCCGGGCTAAGAAGAATATACTTTTTCTGTTTGATGTGTAACTAGGAGCATCATACATTAAATCCTTAAAAGCAAAGGGGGAAAAATACATCTTCCAGTTCTCAGCTCTCACACGGCACAGCAACATCACCATTGGCTCATATATCCCAAAATAATCCACCTAGGAAGCCTCCGGTTAGTGATCACCATTTATTCCAAATATACGTACCTTGTGCATATTGGGAAACTTTGCTACCACCAATACGAATACTGCCAATGTGTTAAGGAAGAGCATTGGGTTCTTATAGTCTGTTGTGTGTGAGGCTATGAGATACCTGCCAGAATGAAACGGGGCTATGAAGGATGTCTTCTTGTGACTAAAAACAGCATAAGTGACTCTAAAATCGTGAGGCTAATTGTATCTAAGATAGCAGATTTTATAGAAGATCTTATGTGCAACAATGTAAAATTACCCAGGTCTAAGAAGCTTTTATGCCCTCCAGATTCCTAGCTTAGTGGGGAATATTCTACATCCTCTAACGCTACCAAAAAAGATGCGCATTATGTAAACTGTATATATACACAGCTGTGCAATTTTTCATCCGATTATACATATCTAAACATGATGCAGTCAACAATATACTGTAGCGTGTAGAGCAGACATAAATATGAGAGTGATCGACCATATGCGAATTGGAACTGATCTGTGATTTATGAGCAGTGGACGTCCAAAAGCACTAAAACGACAAAACTAGTTGTAAGGACAATACAGGGGTTAAAGACTTCCTCACAGCACCAATGCGCTAATTAGGATGAACTCCACAAAGAACTACGTAAAAGTGTCCTTGAACTAGACCATAAACAAAATGAAGTTTGTGCCTTTTTCGGTTGGGGTGGGGCGGGTAAGAATCATTCCTTCTTTCTTTTCACTGAGAGCAGGATATAGGCAAAGAATGGTCAGTGTACTTGCAAATCAACAGAGGCTGGTTTCACGATTTTTTTCATGATTTGTAAACTTCGCAACAAAATGCCAGGAACATAAGAGCAGCACAGGTGAGAGTAGATGGGGTACAAATAGAAAACTGACGGTCAGAGGTCTAAATACCCAGAGAAGCAATTTCAGATGAATTAGTTCGACACATCCTTGGACCTATTTCTCTTGAACAATCAATCATGACACAATAATCAACAAGTTTCTAACTTAAATTAGGATAGACAAAAATGTGTTATAGAGGATATCCACCAACTCCATCAACAAGAAAGAGTGCATGACATGGCCCCATGGGTGCAGTAGACATAACTATGTCACAAAAGTAGAGCAGGTGACAAGGCTTAAAATGACATGCAAATCACTTACAGCACCACAGGAACAACAGTCAAAAACTTCCTATTCCGAGTGAGTTGCTTGCCATTGTCTATCTGTTCCCACCAAGTCAAAGCATTGTAAATTCCCTGGTCATCGGAAAATGGCGTGCCCTTCTTCCAATGAAAGAAATGATAAGTTACCTGAAGGGAGATGTAACAATCACCACACAGTCAGTAACTTGATTGGAGAGACGGAGACTATATATTTGCCGAAGAAAGACAATAAACCATACCAGATGAAGAAACTTCAATAGACTTCTATCCAAAATGTAAGATATTCAAAAGAAACTTCCGCAATACAGGTACCCCCTCTAAATAAGAATTACTTGAGAAGACATTAACTGAAATAAAGAAATTCCTGAATTATTGATCCCATCACATCAATCAATAACATTTTACTCATTTCTCAAAAATAACGTCCCGTGTCTAGAAGCCACAGTAACCAGATAATGTAGTCAAATATCTTCGAGAACAAGTATTTATCCCAGAAGCAGTAAATGCTGAGTTATATCATGCTGGACAATACGGCTTGTTGCCTTTGTGGCTTAATGTAAGGTTGCCTGAAGTAAGACTAAAGAAGAAAAAGGAGATTACATAAAGATGCCAAAAGTGACTCATGGACTTATCACAGGCACTCCCTGACCAAAATTTCAGTATAGATCATCACTTTCACGATCATTAATCTGATTGCCAACATATAGAGGCAGGAGATTGTGCAAGATATTTAACATTTGCACACACAACCACAGCTGCAACAAACAGGAGTAATCAGCAATACTTGGGTTAAAATGATGAAGTTCAAGACTGAGAAACTTAGCAGAAATGGTACTCATGCACGTAGTACAGCCTATTAGAACACGACTATACAAAAGTGCCTTAAAATTATACGAGTGAAACGTATCAATACTGACAGTTCTAGGACACTATGGTGTATAATCAGCAGAAAGCTGGAGAAATAGATGTTATCCATACATTCATGGCACTATTCAGCAGACACTCATGCTGAAATTTCTGCCTGGCAGAATAGAAAGGCACAATCTCTTTCGTATTCAGCTCTTCTTCACTACTTGAAGGTAGGTTAATCACAATTCTCAATGAAATGATAATCTACAGCCTAGACACACTAATGCTAGCCAATGCTCCGAAAATCTGATAGGACACTCCAGAGTTCTGAATGTGATTATCAACCTACTTACAAGGAAACACCAGAAACACGGAAAAAATCCCAACTTATAGAACACCAACATAAAAATGAGACCCCCCCCTCTAAAGCCCACAACACCACTCTTTTTTCTTACCTGTAAGAGTGGACTATCCTTAAAAAGACACAAAAAGATGAATTCCCAATCGACCTACTTTTCTTTAACTCTTAATGCCAACAATCAAGGAGCCTAGGGACGCCCAAACTAATCCACTCCAAAATCCATTTACGATCGACTCCTTTAAATACTCAGCACCCTAATCCTCCAAGCAGCGACTCAACAGGCAGCAATGCGAAAACCTTAACGCCCCAGGTCACCACGCAACAAAGACAGATGACCGATCCTCAACCTCGATCGATCACTCGATTGACACAACACCGAAACTCCCCCCAGCTCCGGAATCGAAGAAAACCTGAAAAAAAGATAAAAGGGCGGGTAAAAAGAGACGTACGAGGAAGTGGGAGAGATTGACGATGGTCCAGGCCATCCCGGGCGAGCAATTGAAGAGCGAGAGGACAATCAGCCACGAGATGAACACGATGAGGATGTACGTCGTCCACACTCCAGGATACGTGAACCACTCGGTGTTCCTGTTCAGATCCGTCGGAGGCACCGCCTTCACGTACATTCTCTCTCTCGCTTCGTCTCCCTCCTTTCAATCCGATCCGATTTTCCGAATCAATCCAAGTATCGGGATGAGCGAAGAAGGAGAAACTCAGGACGACGGATTGTGATCGCGAGCTCCTGAACGGATCGATCGATCGATCGAGAAGGACTGAGCCGATCGAATTGGGGAAATAATAAAAAAAGGGTTCGTGAGATTCGTGAGGGAGGGGGGGCGAATGGTCAGCGTGGGAGACCGGCAAGAGGTTGAGATAGCGATGAATGAAACCCAGGGGGGAAAGACATCTCCTGTTTGGCTAAATAAAGAGAGAATTTTCATTTTTTTTCAGTAGGTTTAATTTAATTTCTATTTTATTTTAATGAGTTATAAATCGGAAAACCAACAAATTAATTTGATGGTTTTTTTGTCTCTCTAATTAATTGGCTTAAATTGCAGCAAGGCAATCATTAAAAATAGTCATCTTCATATGGCATCCTAGTAACAATTGGAATTTCGAAATCAATGAATTTTGATGCTGGTTCATATCCGTAGTTGGGGGACTAAACAAGAAATGGAATATCTTCGATTATTTAACTCGAATTACTTTTATATATCTGTGACGGGATGCGTCTTGTAGATGATTTTTCCTGATTTCAAGATCGTAGATTCCAGAAAGCGATTGAGCAAAATATCGTTTTTTGTATGAATTATGAAAGATTCGATATATTAAATAGGAGAAATTTTAGGGTACTACTTTGCATCTTACTATCTTAGATGTGATTCTTTTCGAAATTCATTTCTCAAACCCTCTTCTTCGAAAGAAAAGATCCTGCTAAGATTTTAACATTTTTGGCTAGATGTATGTATCTTGAATGTATGCTCGTTCGATATTCTGTGAGCGAATTAATGAGCATCAAATAGAATGATTAAAATGATTACTGCTTCCTTTAGATTTCTAGACACATTTGTTGGAATACATCATTTCATATTTTGACCTTTTCTTGTAATCGTTAACAAAAAAAAGAAAAGAACATGTCTCGAGTTTTAAAGGATTAAAGAAAAGTTTAGTGTGTGCATGAACATGAGCAACTTTCTTTTTTGGCAGTCTTTATTTACCATCGGCACGAGCTCTTTGATGTTGCCTGACAACCAAATAGGTCCTCCAAAAGCCGCGTGCCTCCACCATTATAGAATCCCGTTGGTCATAAATGTCTACCTAAATTGTGGATATTTTACAAGAATAATAGTATTCTTCGAAAGAAAATAAAAAAATATCTTAATTTATCATCATCAACAAAAATATTTTTCATCGACTGTCATTCCGAGTGCTACAAGCGATTATTTTTACAAAAATATTCTTGAAAAAATCATTCATTTCCCTCGAAATGAACAAGTACATAAAGAGCTCGATATTCCGGGTGGGGCCGAGTCCAACAACACAATTTCCGCCGCCGCCACCGCCATCTCCACCAGCACCTCCCTTCAATTCCAACCCACCACGGCACCACCGTCCTTTTCATTGCGCAAGTAAACTGGAGATGTTCATTCCACTTTCGGTAACTCGATCTCTTCTGTTTTCTTTTAAGAGATTCTCGATCCACAATTTGAGCGGACGGATGGACAAGTAGCAATCGCATTCAAATGGAGGGACCGCTTGCTTGATGGACTTTTTCAAAGCATGAGGAGAGTCGTCACTTCACACAGGTTTCTCGAGCATACAAGAGGGTAAAGCTGTAAATTTACAGCTCTCGCTCCAAAACCATAGAATATTAGGCTCCGCTTATTTCTTTACAAAACATTTTCCCAAGAATAATCGACTATATTGTTTACAAAATATAAATGAGCAAAAAAATATCTTCATCGCTCACGAGACTGTTTGACTGTTTTAACAATAAAAATATTTTATATCAACTAATTATTTCAAGCGACAAATGTGATCATTCTAAAAAAAATAAAAATAAAATTCAAGTCATTAATTTTTTACGAAACAAATAGATGTTTAATCAAATGAACTGTTTTCTCCGATGCGGTTGACCTGCTGGCAAGGGCAACTCCGGGTTAGGGCCAAGACCAGAATCGAATATCAAGGACTAGAGAGCGAGCATAGAACGGAGCACGCGAGTCCAATCCCATGAATCAGGAAACAAGGACAGAGTGAACCGCTGAGAAGACGGCAATTAAGCATGAATCGGCAGAAGAAACGGCTGTAACTCTTACAAGTACCGTCCACGGCTTGAATCTGCTTCTAGTTTTGTAATCGAGGCACTTTTAAGCTTCATTAGAATGTGCTTCGTCAGCCCTTCGCTTGACTTTCTTTCGCTTGTATTATCCAGCACAGCGGCACATACACAGAAGTAGCTCAATCCACCTCCCATCTCCCCCGGTGCAAGCGGCATAAATGACGATGTCAAACATCTTCAGCCCTTCTTCCATCATTCAGACAAAATGACCCGTCATCGAATTAAGAATCCTCACAAGAATGAACAATCATTCAGAATCTGCTATAGTCACAAACATGTAATTAGTCATCACATAACGATTCGAAGTTAAAACTTAAGCTCCCATTAGGAACAGACAGCAAAGTCAGGAACTACCAAACTGGGCGGTAGCGGCCATGTTAAGCCTCCAAGGAGGTCCATCTGTACATACTGACCAATGCATTAAAAATGCACGTAGACAATACTTCACCAAGTAGTTCAAAGATACAACACACAAGAATGACTGGCGAATCTGTACACAAGATTTATTAACACGATTGAATAATCAAGGGGTACAACCACTGCTCAAAAACGCAAGAATAGTTCAAAGAGGAGAAATGGCAGACTATTTCCAGTTGAGAACTTCTGCCTCACTTGAGCTACTTAAGTGTCCACAGACCAACCAAATCCATGACCACGAACACAAGATGGACTACCAGTTCTCCTTTACTATTTTCGATTTCTCGAGAATGAACTTCCCTTCCTTGTACTTTTGAGTTTCTTCATACGCCCTTTCATACTTCCACCCCAGAACCTCGTGGCAATCAGAGCAGTATACATCTGCCACCGTGTGAAGGCCGGTCAAGAGCTGCCTGTCCTCCTTCGGTCCAACCATAACGTTCATTGCATGGGAGAACAAGAAAGCTCGACTGTTTCTTCCCTGACACCAACATAGTAGCAAATTTATTGAATTCTACCCCCTAGTTCATCACACTCCTGGTTGCAGCATGGTGACAACAATCACCAAAGCTTCAGTATCCTTCGTGTGAATTCTACTATCCACACTCTGCTCTAGCCAACATCATCAAGCTTATTTCATACCCTCTTATAAACAAAGAATTCAAATGGTTTTTGGCTTTGAAATTCATGTCGTTTGTCTGAATTTTCTCGATACACTCCATACCCTTCTAACAGGTACTTTGACTCCACCCCACCAGCATGTCTAGTACTTAAACTTCGCAGTAACTTAAAACATCTAATACCTATCTCAAATCCGCCTTAGGAAAGGCGAGCCTATGGGGGCCTAGAGAGGTTCGCCACCCCTCAGCCTCTAGGTGTGGTGTAATCTTTCGAAATTGTTACCTTTGCTTCATCCCCTTGAGCAGAGATCCCCCACGATCTTTGGCTCGCAGGCCCCCCAACAACCCCCCCAACCAAACAATTCAGTCTAAACTTATGCACTAGCCACTCCTCGACTCTGACATTGGGCAGTTAATTAGTTTATCCAATTTCCATCCAAGGCAAAGGCCCCCATATTCCAGACCAACGCACGACCAGAGCAATGTAATGTAGAGTAAGTGATCAGATTTAAGAGGAAAACTAGTACTACCTGAAAACTTTTGGAAATGACATCGTCATGAAGCGCCACATGGTTTCGGCAATGACAGCAACAATACAGCCTCGGACCGATCACCTCCGCCATTGCCCCTACGCCAAACCACGAGCAACCAAACTACCTCGCACCTCCCTAAAGATCAAGCTCATCAAAAGAGAACGGCACAAAAGATTCTCAGTGCAGCTCTCCCCATTCTCAGCTCAGAGACCAGAGCAAATCACAAACTCAATCAGCATCAGGAAACCCTACCTACCTTCCTTCGAACAGGCTCGGGTTCCCGGGTCGACTCAGTCAGCGGCACCGACGAGAATCCAATTGAGGTCACAGGCACTCGATCGAAGAACTGAGGACGGTGAGCAAAAAAGGGATTCAGAAAAGGGAAAGGAATCGAGAAATGGAAGGAACCGGAACCGTTCCAACGGTAGATTCGCGGGGGGCGGAAAACGTAGATTGAAGCCGCGAAGTATCGAAACTCTTCGAATTCACGCTTCTTGCTCGAGGATTTACTGAGTGGCGAGCTGAACTCGCAGCTCGATCCGATCGATGGTTTCAATTTCAGCAGATGAACTGGTGGACCGGAGGGAGAGGGAGAGCGCGGGTGTGTATCGGAGGTCGGCGGAACTCCATGATTAGAAGACGGCAAGTTTCTTCTGGCGCCGCTGGACCCCGGAGTTTCGGCGGAATTACGAAAATGACCCGATGCCGAGCTGATCATCCTCCAAATTTTTTTTTTATTAAGTCCAATTAAAACAACTTAAAATTACGTTTGTTTCGCGACAAATTAGGGCGCCCATAATAATACTTTTGCTTCAAAAATCAACTTCCGATCAGAAATTAATTTTTCTACTTCTGCTTTAAAAGTTGATTAATGGTCATAGAAATTTGTTTAGCAATAGTTGAAAATTTCTAATTCTAAAACATTATTAACAGAAAATATTCTATGAAAAATTATTGTCGGTCGCGTAAAACTTTCTACTTCATTTTCAAATTTCTTTAAAAAATAAAATTTATTATTAAAAATATCATTTACTTTTTTAAAAAAATTATTATTTATTTTTTACTCTGCGCGGTTGGAGACTGCGATTCGACAACTGGAGACGGCGACTCGACAGCGGCGGCCGCGCGGTCGGAGACTGCAATTCGACAACCGGAGACGGCGACTTGACAGCGGCGGTTGGTGAAGGGAGGTGGGGGGCGGCGAGCAATGACTCGCGATCAAGGCCGGCGGTGGGTGATGGTTGGCGATAGTCACAGGCGGTGATGGGTGGTGGTCGGCGGTGGTTGGCGATGGTCGGCGGTTGTCGGTGGTCAGCAATGGGTGGCGATGGAAGTTGGCGAATGCGAGCCCGATCAAAAATAGGGTAAGGGCGTAATGAAAATAATGTGAGGCAAGAAGTACTCTATGAGTTTTTTTTTTTTTTTTTGGTCCAAGAAGTACTTATTGAATTGAGAAACTACTTTTTTGTATTTCTCATATTGGGAAAAAAATAACTTCGGAAGTAGAAATATTTTTTAGAAGTAAAAGTTTTTACCAAACGAATTTCTACTCCATAAATACTTTTGGAGCAAAAATTCACTTTCAGAAGTGTTACCATACGCCCCCCTTAGTTACTTAAAAAAATACTTTCTTAAAGATGGTTGTTTATGTATGGCTTGAAATAATTAGTAAATAAATACATTTTTATCATCAGCAACAATTTATGTCCAAATATTAGGGATTAGTGATTTCATGTTTCGTCAAGTTAGGTTCAGTAAATGTTCTACCTAGAACATGAAACCCGCCCACCGAAATATATTCCACTTTTTTTGGAACCTTAAATCTACTATGTATACACAGTAACCTATCCGGTCACAGTTTCTAGGACTACCCAAGTACCACATGTATTTTAATTGAACGATTGCAATGAATTATCACATTTAATGACTATTGCTTACTACTATAATATACTGACCACAAATCATATTTAGATGCACGAAGAATAGAAAAAATTAACAAAGTAAAAGTCTCAGCCATAAATATTACCGGAAATTGAAGCTCAAACTAATCCTTCCAAATTAGACATTCATTATCGAACGCCATGGAATACCTTAGGATTGCGCGAAGACATCATGCTCACCCCTACTAAATGTTTTCGTAGACGATAAAAATATTTCCATTTCATTCTTTTTGCAAGTAATACAACTATCGTTTCTAAGGGAATGATTTTTAAATCATTCATCTCCCACATATAAATTGGATCCTTATCCCTCCCACCCAACAAAGTTCACAGATTAAACCAACGCATACTGCTAATCCATCGGTCACCTGAATTCGAATTAACAGGAATCCATCATTATGAGTTAGATGATGTCGGGTTAAAATAAAGCCTTTCTGAATTCTCGACGTCACATTAGAGAATAGCTTTTGAATTAAACCGATTTATTATTTGCTTAGCTCTGTATCTGACTCGATCGTTGTTGTTGTTTAGCGTATTATACTGGTGTCCACACCAAAAAAGAAATATAGGAGCAATGTAGCCGACATTCGTCGAAGAAAGCCTATCGAAGATACAAAAGGAGCGAAAAACATCCGTGTTGAGAAGAATTAGTCGATATAGAAGCACTTGGTCGACAAGAATATCACTTTAGTCGATGGAGCTTCCGACAAGAAATAGTTCGAGTGCTGGAGCAAAAGTGTGTACACGAGGAAGACTAATTTAGCCGATGGGAAAGAACCTGTAACGCAACAGTGACTATTGTAACCACATATTTAAATATGAAATTATTTGTAAATTTACATTCAGCAACCGATTTTGTAACCGTCGACTGTAATGCATTCCTAATCAATTACGGAACTCGACGTTCTTTAGCAAATCTGTTATTGTCTTTACTTTCTGTGCAATTTACATCGCTAGAAACGGTTGTTCCCAGTGTTCGTACTTTCGAAATCTCTATCGATTACTTTGATACCCGGAATTTTACGGAAAAACCCTTCATAGTCTTGATCAAATACATATCGATCCATTCACAACTTCGAAACGGCATTTCATCTTCTTTCCGGGGGACGACGATTGGATGAGCTCGTGCTTCATATTTGAGAAAATGCCATTTGGATCTTGGCATGATTTTTGTGGTTGGATCGTAGTGATCAAAAGGTCTTGGCAGATCTTGGCTCACATGGAGGTACCCTGGAGGCGCGGCGCTGCCACCACCGACGCGCAATTCTAGCTGGCAAAAAGAAAATCAATTAATTGATTAATTAATAATTGATGCAACTATTAAACCTTGAAATTACCAAAAAAAGGAGGCATCCAGCAACAGCATGCAGGATTTCTGGGACCACCCATGGGTAATCTAAACCTAAATCTTTGTTCTATTATTGTTCTTGTTCCTTTTTTTAGAAATCGGGTACTGTTAGTATGACATTATGATATTATAACTATGAAATGCTACCATAAAATTAGATATATATATATTTTTCATTTATATTAATTGTGATTGAGATTGTATTTTTATATCGTTAGACCGTTAACTCCTCAAATCCTTTGAAAATCAAGAAAGACGGCTCAAAAAAAAAAAATTACTTATCCTTTTTCTTGGAGTTCTAAAAAAAAAATCATTTTTTTAATCGAAAAAGAAAATTCAATAAGGGGTCCAATGCAATTTGTAAGATTTAAATTTTATTCTCTCGTGCTCTGCTGCAAAGAATTACAACGGTTGAAAAGAAAAAAAAAAAATCGTACTACATGCAGAATTTCTTGAACAAGTAAATAGCTGAACTTGGCAAAGATTGAACGATGCTCAACTCCAAATTTCTGCTCCTCACATGAACCAGCTGCCGCCGTCGGTGGTGGCATACACAATGAGTCCGATCGCCATCACTGCAAGCGCCGGGATACCCCGCGAATGCGCCGAGGATGATCCCACCGGTATCGACCCGAACACGGTGGGGTAGGAGGGGGAGATGTCGGGCAACGCGCCGGGCCCGTCGGACGCCGACGGGGAGTAGGCCGATCCGTTCGCGTACAGCACGGAGATCTGGAGCTTCTGCTTCTTCTCGCAGTGGCCGGCGGCGCCGCTGGTGAAGTAGAACACGCCGGGGGAGGTTGCGTTGAAGAGGGAGTTGCCGTCGCTCATGTACAGGATCGGATCCGTGACGTTGCAGGCGTCGTAGGCTTGCCGCGTCACCTGGACCACCGAATCCTGGCTGGGCGGGTACAGGAACACTGCATTTGGCGGAAACGAATGTATCATTTTCGGAGCTTTTCGACTCGACTAATCTCTAACCGATTCGCCCGCCGCCGAGTTCCGGCGATGCGACTCGAGTTTCGATGCGAGAGAGAGAGAGAGAGAGCTTACAGAGGGAATCGCCGAGCTTGAAGGAGTGGTACTTGGACCACTGGGCGTAG
Organism: Rhodamnia argentea; assembly: GCF_020921035.1. NCBI lineage: Eukaryota > Viridiplantae > Streptophyta > Magnoliopsida > Myrtales > Myrtaceae > Rhodamnia > Rhodamnia argentea. The sequence goes on from NC_063152.1 coordinate 33,331,351, forward strand.
ACTTGAGAGTCGGATTCGGCGGGGATTCCCCAAGCGTCCAGGTCGCCGACCTTGTACTGGTAGGAGAAGACCTGCGCTGAGATCAGAAGAAGATGGAGGGCGCAGAGAAGCTGGGAGCTCGGGCTTCTGAGAATCGCCATTTTTCTTTTGTACGCTAAGCTTTTTTTTTTTTTTAGCTTTTCTGCTTCTCAGAAGAACCTCAGGAGGGAGGCACAAGACTTGGGAGAGGGGGAGAAAATCTTTTATTGGTTCAGTCAGAGTCCAGATTGGTGGAGAAGAAGGGGAGGGGGCGAGTTCTGGTGAATTTACCACATTGCCCCTCTCATGGGCTCCTTAGCTTAATTTATTTTTTACTGGTATAAAGTTCACTGCTTTGCTATGAAAAGAAGATGCGATTGACCACCTTTATCTGTTCTTTCTGTAAAGAAAGGCTCGAGAATTGCACCATAGGAGCCCCAAAAAAGGCTCTTTGACAGCTTAACGTGTTTTCAAACGCGCAACTTCAGGGCGGGAAGAGAGTTCAATCCGTAATTCTACTTCACTGCTATGGACATCTGGGGGAGTGTAGTGTGAATTTCGTTAACGGATAGCCTCCGAAACGCTTATACGGTCCCACAATCAAGGTCTTTTTTTAGCGACGGTACTCGACCCCGCTAGCGAAATTCTCATAATATTAGCATAAGAGGAAGGTGAAACATTAGACAAAGGGGGGCAGATCTGTCGGGAAGATAAAAAGGAGCTCATCAAGAATGATATTGGGAAAATCTCTTTGCCGATGGCAAATGAGTAATACCCATCACAAGGGCAAAGCCCCCACTAAAAAGAAAAAATGCCTGATCTCTCTATAAATCAGTGGTAGGGACAAAATTGGGAAACCGGAAACCGAGCAAGAAGACCAAATTGACCAATGATAGCACATGGTCCAGTTGGATAGTCATATTCAAGAATAAAACACATTATTATTTGATGAGTTTGAGAATGGACATCAAGAAAATCATCATGTGGTGTTGGCAGAGGAGCATAGTGAGAAGCCTGCCTGTCTCCCCCGCCTCACGTAGTGTCGTCACATGGGTGTTTGGGAGCGTCCATGATGAGCAAAGACGATGTTTTGGTGAGAGAATGAAGGGAAGGGATTCAATTTGCTTTGTTCCTGTTGACAGTTTATGAAAGATTGGGAACGTCGTTATTTGCTTGTGTATTTTTTTTTTTTAGGTGTCCAGTCTTATCTGGAGGCTCATTTATTTCACGAAAAAATGCGATAATTATGGAAAATGATTTTTGAGAATTCATTTTCAAGGAAAATAATTAGCTTTCCTTTGTTTAGTGATATGTGACCGAAGCCGTTTTCTAGTGTTTGGACTCGATTCGAAAAATAATTTTCAATTTCACGACTTTATCTCGGGCGAAAAGAACATTGATTTTCTAAGTATTTTTTTCATTTGAATGGTTTTTATTATTTTTATTTATTTATTTTTTAAAGGGCGAGAGGCTCGAGCGTCGCCAATCCGGCCACCGAAAAAGGCCGACAACCGGCATACAAAAAAATAAAATAATAAATATAAAAAATGAAAAGGAGAAATTCCGAAAAGTATTTTTCTCTTTAGATATAGGAATTCACTTTCCTAAATTCATACATGGATATTTTCGTTGAACGGGAACGTCGAGAAGTGTTTTCCGTTAAAATGACCAACTTTTGGTTGTTATTGGCTTGCGTAAATCTTTTTTTTTTTTGTTTAATCTTCTTCGATAGTGCGTTCATTTCACGAAAACTCAATAATTAAGGAAAATCATTTTCAAAAAATCATTTTTAGGAAAATAATTAGTTTTTCTTTGTTTTATGATATGCGATAGAAAATGTTTTCTAATTTTCAGATCTTATTTGGAATATGATTTCAATCTCATGACATTATTATCTCATGCAAAAGAAATTAAATTTTGATAATTTTTTATTTTTATTTTTATATTACTTTTGTTTATTTTTATTTATTTATTATTTAATTTTTAAGGGGCGAGACGCTCGAGCGTTGCTAATTTGACCAAGGGAAAGGCTGGCGACCGGCGGAGGAAGAAGAGGAAAAAAATTTAAAAAATAGAAAGAAGCAATTTCGAATGTGTTTTCATTTCACCTCTTTAAATTTAGAAATTCACTTTCCTAAATTTTATAAATGAATATTTTCGTTGATCGGAAAATGTTTTCCGTTGACAAATAATTTTCGGCGAACCAAAGCGATGAAAGTCCCGAAAAACAATTTTCTTGAATCAAACACACCGTACGATACAGTTAAAATTGGGTAACCTTAAATGGCCAGTAACATTCGATCTAGCAAAATATATAAACTGAGCATCATCCTCGATAGGAACCGAACAATCATTATCTACAAATGAACTGTCTGTGATGCAACTTTGCCCTGCCATTTGAATATTTGAAGAACATGAGATACACAATTGTTTCCGCTTCCTCAGCTGAACTTCTTCACCATGCGTGCACTTGTTTTAATTTTAACTAGTATCTCATATCAACCTGAGTGGCCTCTTTCCATTTGAATACGTAGACATAGTGCACCTCAATATGTTGGAGATTACTGGAAATACATTGATTATGTCGTACAGAAACTGTTTCTGATCATAAAAACAAGAGCTCGACTGTACCGATTTCATGTGTGATAGGCACGAGATTCGTGAGCACTCCGTCCAGATTCTCGACAGTAGAAATACATTTGATTGAGCAATGATCATGGTTCAAAATCCTAGATCGAAACTTGGATGCTTGGCCTTCACTTTCAATGGATCCCTATCTCCTTCAGGAGCCGTCCTTTTGTGATTAGCATCATCATGAGAACCGTGTGAAAGAGATGCGTCTGAAGCAAAGATTATTGCTGCTGCAGCATTTGGGGTCAGCTTGCTCATGAGAAGGCTGTAAACTATAATTGGAGCAGATGTATATATGCTAGTCATACAGAGCTCAGTGCGATTGAGAATGTCCATCAGGTAAATAACGAACTAGGTCTGGACTGGAATGTATTAGAGAATTCAAGGAGGTCCTGATGCATCTAGTTCGAAAATTCCCTACAAGCAGTTGCTATCTGCTGCTAACCTGCTTGAGCTTGGACACTAGTTTGCACCAACGAGTTTCAACAAATATCAAAACTCACTAAAGTTCTAAATGGAGTAGGACAAGTAGCTGTGAAATACCTGGGAGTTGCCAATTCCGAAGCCCAACGTAGAGTGAAATTCGTTGAAATCAGAGGCTGAGTTTGATGAGATTTTACAATGTCAGATGAGGAAACATAAAGTACGAGAAAGCTAACATTAAAATTCAAAAGAATACTGAAGTGAGAGAAATCACACTAAAACCAATCTCTTAAGACTTCATAAGACCAGATAACTTTTCATTGCCAGTGGTATCAGTTAAATTTCTCCATAGAGTAATCACCATCACGTAGAGGCTTGGTCTTGGAAACTCTCCTGATGCAATCAGTTAATTTTAGCTCAGTCCTTTTTCATTTTAAATCACTTTGTTTTTTCAATCAATTTGTATGAGTAGCTTTGTGTTGGCAAGTTGATCAAGGCCATCCGATTATGTTATGAATTTTTGCTGCTATACGTTGAGGTTGTAATTTTGCCCAAATTTGAGCCTCAAATTGATATTTATGTTAGCATTTCGACGAGCTCTTGCACAGAATTTTGATTTTCATTTGCAGCTTAAGGAATTGTGAGGCACATTGTATTTCTTTTGGGGGGCCTCAGAAAAAAAAAAAAAAAAAAAAGTAGCCCGATCCAGATAGATCCGACTCGATGTTTCAACTCTGTTTGTTCTCGTTTCGGGTCGGGTCAAAGTGTTTTGGGTGGGGTCAGGTATCATGAAGACCCGACCTGACCGGACTTGTTGACACCAATATCTATGGAAGAAAGAACTAGATGCTCCAATTCGGAATCATCTTAAGGTGACCATATCACAGGTGTACCATGTAAGTGCCCCACTTGGTTAGGGAGGTAGCAACTTCCCTGTAACATGTTCTTTCAATATATTCATTTACAACTCTATCTTCTTACACCACAGATCCACCTAAATAACCTCTTCAGTGCTTCACTAGGACATTACAATTAGGATGCATCGAGATAAACTACAACTGAATATCATGACGTTATTGACACATCTGAATAGCATCGGGATGAATCAATAATGCTGCAAACCTCCCAGGATTGATTGATCAACTTTAGCACCATCACGACTTCCCCATGACCTGTCCTCAGTTCTCCAGCAGCGCGACATGGTTGACAATCATTCGAACCTATTGGCACCTTTCCTTTTAATAAATGCTCCCCAATATTAACCAACTGAGAATTGCATAACAGCAATTTTCCGGTTCCCAACACTTCGTCTTTCCCGGGAAATTTATTCACTGCGACTTTCCTGTTAGCATGATACAGTGCGACCTAAATGATCCAAGGGATGGAGCGGAAAAGTAATTCCAGGACCTTATGGACCTATAAAAAAGAGGTGCGAAAGGCCTTTGAACGTTTTTTTATGTAGTGAAATGCACTTGAATTAGTGTGATGTTTGGGGCACATAACGAACCACTACCCAAACAACAGAACTGATTCATGTTGGATCAGCAAACAAAGTGGCCAGGCCAGTTTAATAAAACAAACAGTGGCTTGAGGATGAAAACATCCTTGAAAGTTCTTAGGAATGACCTGCCTCTCTAGGGATCCACGAACTTCAAGCTGCAAAAAACCATTATGGTATTTGGCCTACCATTCTACATGACAGGAAATTGCCAATCTCCAAGTAGGACATGCTCAGTTGAACTAACACAAAACAGTAGGAGAACATAGCCCACAAAAGAACATTCACATGCTCCTGCGTGTCGAAGACGGCTGAAGAATAATAATGGACCTGTTATTGATTTCATTATTTCGGCACCCTCAAGCTAAAAGGAGGCAGTAAATACACAGCAATGTCAAGAACGTAAATGGCTACCTAATGAGAACTTCATTAGAAAATCTATCAGGGATTAGAACGAGCAACCGGCTTTTTAACGAAAACTTCAATAGAAAATGTAAAAACCATAGAGGGATATGCTGAGGAATCCATGTAACTCTCCATTTCCCTCCTCTTTTGCACGGGGTTCTCTCAAACAAGAATTGTTCGTCAATACCTAAAGCATGGTGCTAGAGCTAGGAAAATATCAAGAACATAACCTGATGAGGCGACTTGTGGATTTTCCAAGTGAAAGGACACCCTTAGACCACCTCTGAATCACAAAGCCAAAACCTAAAAAGATAGTTTTATATTTGGTGAAACCTTCTATCTACTATGCCTTTTTTCCTCTTTGAGTCAAGAGTGACATCTGTCATGTCTAAGGAATTTCAAGAATCCATCTGGTTAAGCAGTTTTGCTTATGACAGGTGCACGAGTTTCCTAACAGGAAACTTTGATTTCACCAAGAAAAAAAAAATGTGGGTTTATAATCACGTAAGAACATGCAACAAATGTAGAGATAAGGCAACTAGTAAACACTTGTGGCAATCTGGATATGCATCTAAGCGAAAATCTGACCAGTTACACTTGATTTTCCAGCATCTAATATAATCCCCTTTGCCCCATTCTGATGCATCTGGTCATCTTTTTCTTCTGAAAGAGTAGTAATGAATACATGCTTCAGGGTATAACATTTGGAATCAGGTAATCATTGTAGATCATGCAAAACATGAAGAGAAGGGAATCATGCTCATTAACAGAAAAGAAGAGATAACTTGGCAACAGTGTCATATCTCTTGATCTGGTCAATTAAGAAAGTGTTAGCTACAAATATAAACAAACGAATTGACTCTTGGCATCTTCAAGTTCAAGAATTTGTGGAAATGAAAATCCCATGAACTTGTGTCCTTCAAACTTCGAATCGCATTGCGGTGCAATATCATTTTGGTGAGTATGGAGTATCTCCCAATAACATCAATTGCAGAGCAGCTGAATGATGGGATCGATGGGAATAGAAACAATCAAGGAGAAAATTTTGATAATATCTTGGCAGTTAAGACTTTAGGCCAGGTGGTAAGGCAATTTGCCAACTTTAACCAAATGACCAGGAAATTCCATCATCTCCCCAGGGCTTACTTCTTCAGCTTTGTTCAGGAACCTGCTATCTAAAAGTTTCCAGCTCGTATCATACAAGAAAACCAGGTAAAACACCCAAAAAAAAAAAAAAAAAACAATTAACAAAGGAAGGAAGAGATGACATTTAACTCAGCAACAAGAAAGCTGGTATTATCTAAGGTTAAAGATCAGTAGGAGATGTAAACTGTGTAGCTTGACCTGCCTAGTCATAGGTCCACTGCATGTACAACGTGAGATTATTTCTTCGACTTTTGAGTTAATTGCGTTGTATACAAGACATGCCAATCTACATCAAAGGGAAGATCACGTCAACTGCAGTGCTGAGACAACAATAACAAACTTACGAATATAAATAACAGAATATTCAGACCACTTTTCTGAGGGAATGTTTGGAAATGTGCTAAACAAGCTCCCAATGATTTTCAAGAGAAGCTATGGCAAAATGTGAACATAAAACCGCTGTGAGAGGATCTATCTTGACCTTGACCAGATTCTATGTCACGGCCAGGCTTATGCAGAAGTCCAAACTCACCTGCCTGACCTACTCGATGTGCTTGAGTTTGGACCCGCCTGTAATATGCCATACTTGTTCATTTCATTCTTCTTGAATTCTGGGAGAAAAAAAATGCTTATCTTTCTACCCAGCATTAACTTGTAATCGAGAGAGATTGGACTAAATAAGATTTCAACACCAACCTCTTATAATTTTCTGCGATGGGGTTAGGCTGATCCTCTTCTGTTCGTCCTTCTCCACTTTGGTCTTCTCATCTTCTTAAAACTTAGGCCAAGGGGATCATACAATAATACAGGTGGATGATATCGACGTTACGAATGCATGAGTTGTCAAATTTCAAACCATTAAAGACACCGGCATGAAGAAAAACATTTATGTAAGAACAGGCAATGCCGGCGCAATCAGATACTTGGACGATCTTGTTTCTGTGAAGGGAAACTCTTCAATTAGGAACTTTATTTTCTCGGCTGCAACTGTAAGTATCATCTAGAGGCTTCTGCCCTTCTTCAGGTTCTCCAAAATCAACCAAACAAGCTTTGAACGTCAGTGTCTCACCGGAACTAACAACAACGTCATTCTTAAAAATCCTGCATTCCAATAGCTGCTTACTGTCATCATACAGCATTACCTGTCAAATATCGAACCATCAATCATGGCATGGACTAATCTACTCAGAACAGAGAGCACAAAACAGGACAATCCATGATGACAGACAAAATTGATATCCTAGACAAAATCACATTCGGTCGGAATTCTGTATAAATTCAAGAGTGTACATCGATCAATGATCTCATTGGAACCACATATACACAAAAGTTTTAGCCATTGAATTGTCAGCCGAGCAGGTACTATTAATTGTTTTTTTTTCCTTTCTTTTTTTGAGCTTTTAGCCTCTAATGTGGAATTTTGTTCCTTCACACGTGCATTCGAGGCATTTTGTGCGCGATAATGTGACTGATTATATAATCAATGCTGGTCTTGAGATTCTTTGCCTGTCATAAGTGATAACTTTTTCGCACATCGGCAGTAATGTCTTGGAACATCCATAACTGTGGCTGCAATGCATTTCTTCTGCCTGCTGAAAGAATTTATAGATGTAAACTTCCCCATTGCTCCATTCTTTTCTTCTTGGGGGTGGATGCTTTTCTTGCATCGGTGGATGTGGAATATGTGTTATTAACACAACACGCAACTTTCCAAGTTGTTATTCTTTTCCTCTCCTCTTCGCAACTCAGCAGGCATACATGTTCAGAGCAGAGCTTGGTGACGCATCACAAAGGATTTCTCAAATCATTCTCTCTCATAATCTCCACTCATCATTGTCAAGTAGTACAACACCAATGGCCGAGTCGGTTGTTTCGTTCGTGGGGCAGACAATAGGAAAGCTGCTCATCGACGAGGCCAAATTCTTGTGGGGCGTGGAGGGCAAGGTCAAGGACTTGCAAAGGGAGCTGGAGCTGATCCGGTGCTTGCTGAGGGATGCGGATTCGAGACGAGAGCATGACGAAACGGTTAGAGCATGGGTTGTGCAACTCCAAGACATTGCCTATGATGCCGAGGACGTCGTCGAGCTATACATCCTCAGAGTAGCTCCGAAGAAGGAACGAAACATCGTCAAGGCGTGTGCTTGTTTCGTGGCAAAGTGCATGTGCGTGCAGGCTCATGAGGTGGGGACGGAGATTGATGGCTTAAAATCTAGGATCTCCAATCTGAGAACGAGTATGCAGGCTTACGGCATACAAATGATGCAGGGAGGCGAACGCGAACACGCGAGTGCTTCCGCGACGAAATGGACTCACGCCCATTTCGAGGAGGATTTTGTTGGGAGGGAAGATAGTATTAAGGAGTTGGTGAAAGAGCTGTTGGAGGATGGAAAACAGCGGAGAGTTATTTCCATATGGGGAATGGGTGGTTTGGGTAAAACCTCGCTCGCTAGGAAAGTCCTTGCTCAAGATGAAGTGAAGAACAATTTCACTGGCGTCGCTTGGGCTTGCGTATCTCAAGAATGCCATGCGAAAGACGTCTTGGTGGACATTCTCGTTAAGTTAGTCCCTGATCAAAGAGAGAGGATTATGCAGATGAGAGATCAAGAATTGTTTGAAGCTCTATATAAGATCCAACAAGAGAAGAGATGTATGGTGGTTCTTGACGATATTTGGACCAAAGAGGCATGGGATGGTCTTCGAGACGCATTCCCGGTCATGAACACAAGAAGCAAGCTATTGATAACGACCCGCAACAAAGACGTAGCGAAGTATATCAATCCTCAAGGACTTCTCCACGAACTTCGGTGCTTATCGGACCTGGAGAGCTGGGATTTGCTGAAGAAGAGGGCGTTGCTTGAAACGGAAGGTAAGGCTTTTTGGAGTTTATTATCTAACAGATTGTAGCTTCAAGAGATTTATTGCTTCAAGAGGTTATCATAGTCGGAGACCTTGGGACAAATACCAGGTACTTCATTGCTCGGTCTGACCTTTTAGAAGGTTTAACAATTTATGAGCCAATAGTCAATATGGAGTTCAAATGATCGATACAGTCACTAGGCATCAAAGTTTAAATTTCAATGTTTTGATATTTGGTGCGTTTCTTTCATGGAAAATGAGTGATTTGAAAAACATTTTAGGAAAAATGATCGCTTATATCTTTTGAAAAAAATAAATAAAAGAAAATTATTTTCATTGCGCACAAAAATAATTAGACATAGATTTTTTATCGATGATGAAAATATTTTTGGTTGACTAATTTTTATAAAAGATATAAGCAATCATTTTTTAAAAAAAAATATTTTCCAAATCACTCATTTTTCGCGAAACAAATGCGTCAAGTACCCAGTGATTATACCTATCCAAAACTTTGCTCCGCCTTTCCTGTGATGAGGAAAAATGTGTTGGAGGCTTTATATGGCCAATAATTTACGCTACTTTACTGGGAATTCATGGAACAATGGTGAGCCTAGCCGTGTTCCTTCTTCCATAGGCTTCATCTCAGGTAAACCTTTATTGAATTTTTGAATAGTTGATCCAATATTAAGAGTTGGGATTGTTCGGAAAATCGTGAACTGTTATGCGATAAAAGAGATGGGAAACATAAAATTCTCACTTCACGGAGATTACTAGCACGCTCAAGTTATCCCTGCGCTGCTTTTGTTTTTCTTCATCGGGCAGGATTATTCTTCTTATAAATTTGCTTGAGTCACTTAATTCAAGCCACATATAACAAAGACAATACATCCCGTTTGGCGTTCGCTAATTTAGGGTCCTTGATCTTCTAGGCATAGATGGAGCCACCTATAGGAGCTTGGTTGTGGTCCCAATAGTCTTTCCCCTTAAAAAAGCATAAATGAGCCATAGATTATAAAGAAGCATGGCACTATATATACGTATATAAAAGCAATATATTCATCGTAATTTATCTTCTTATGACAGTTGTATCTTCCTATGATTTGCTGAGTTGCAATTTATTGCTTGATATTGTGCAGTAGTTGATGGAAACATGAAGAGGTTAGGAGATGAGCTCCTTAAGAAGTGTGGAGGATTACCCTTGGCTGTCAATGTGCTTGGTGGACTTCTGGCGGACGACAATGAGTGGGAGAGGGTTTACGAAAAGATCAATTTGTATTTTAGTGATAAGAGTGATGTATCAAAAGTGTTGGCCTTGAGCTATGACGATCTACCATGGCATCTAAAGCCGTGCTTCCTCTATTTGGGTGGTTTTCCAGAGGATGCACAAATCCCCGCGAGAAAAGTTCTTCGCATGTGGATCGCTGAAGGCTTTGTGCCGCCCAACGCATATGACGAACAGAGAGAAATTTCAGCAGAAGATGTAGCAGAGCAATTTTTAGCGGAGTTGGTTAACAGGGGGATGGTTCAAGTACGACTCAACTTGAGTGGAAAGGTCAAAACTTGCCACCTCCACGACTTGATGCGAGACTTATGCGTCTCCAAGGCCACGCAAGACTGTTTTCTAAGAATTCTTAACGTTCCGCAAGACAATGGGACGGAGGATTGTTCTCCTTCGATGGCAGTAAAACTCGAGTCGAGTTGCAAGATAAGGAGGCTTTCTCTCAATAAGCGCATGATTCCGGAAGCGGAACAAATACGAAGCACTATGCTCCACCTTCGAACTTTGATGTTGTTCAATTTTCGGGGATGGGAGCAACTTCAACCTATTTTCATCAACTGTAAGTTTCTCAGAGTCCTGAAGCTAGAGAAAATTACTATGAGCGAAAACTTACCTGAATCAGTGGGAGACCTAGTCCATATAAGATTCTTAAGTTTAGCAGGAAGTTGGTTCCGAAGCTTGCCACAATCCATGGGGAACCTTGTACTCATGGAGTTTTTGGACGTGAGTGGGAGAGAACTTGATCGGGCAACCATGCCAAATGTGTTCTGGAAGATGACAAGGTTGAGCTATCTCCGTCTTCCCTACTTATATGTCGTCAAGGAGGAATTTCATGGCGACCAAAAGAAGTTGCGGTTGGACAGTTTGAAGAATCTACGGACATTGAGAAACTTTAGTCCGACCTACTGTGATGTGAGCGACCTAGGCAAACCGACCAATCTGCAAAATCTGAGCTTTTGTGTTTCCGACGCGTTGGAGATAATTCCCCAACTAGTCAAATTCAATTTGAAACATCTTCAATCCTCATCTTTTACATTCTCTGGCCGTCCATTCACTAAAGATGAGTTGAGTAAAATGTCAAGCTATCACTCACCCCGTAAGTTGTGGATAGGAGGAAGCATAGAGAAGCTGCCGGAACATAGGTATCTACCTCAGCGATCGACGAAGCTGGTCTTATTTCACTCCTATCTAAAAGAAGATCCGATGCCAATATTGGAGAAATTGCAGCACTTGGTTGTTCTCATGCTGAGGTTTGATGCTTTCGTGGGAAAGGAAATGGTCTGCTCTGCAGGAGGCTTCCCTCGGCTCAAGCGTTTACTTCTTAATTGGTTAGGAAATTTGGAGGAGTGGAGGGTCGCTGAAGGAGCCATGCCTCGTCTTTCTCAATTAGGGATCAGTTGGTGTCCCAGCTTAAAGGCGGTGCCCGAAGGAGTCCACGCCTACGACAGCCCTCAAGACCTTTATGCCGATCATCGTAGCATGTATCGTGACGTTTGGAGATATATTCCCGGGGTGAGTAGTATTCCCTTCCGCTCCTTTATCTTCATCATCACAAGAATTAATGTGAGGGAGAGGGAATGAAATTTTACATCTGGTTAATAATTAACGTCATGGATATGGGGACACGAATACAGTCCAATCGTGATCATGCACCCCTCCGAATCCGAGTCAATACCTTTTGATTGCAGGGGAGATCGAGGGACGTGGATATTTGAGAAGATTAGGTAAACAACAGCTTGCTGAGTGATTAATATTTTTTTTCTTTCTTTTTTGAGAATGTCTCTTCGTAAGTCGTCATATAAAGGTGTTAGCATTTCTCTTCTAATAAATTTCATCCTCCCTTTTTTTTTTTTTTTTTTTGTTCTTCTCTTCTTTTTGTCGTGCAGCAGAGAAAAAGAGGACGGAGAGAGGGAAGAGCATCGGAGTTCGTACTAGAGAGAACTCTCCGGTAACAACGCAGTTTCATTCGGTGTTTTACTCGGATCACGGTTCGATGATATATGACGAATCTCTTCACCGTTTTATATTTTCAAGAATTTGAATATTATGATTGGGACTAGAATGTTTATTTATTTATTTATTATTATCCAAGCTCAACTATTTGAAAGATTAAGATGAGTCCTCTTTCATTTGAGCTACCTCATGAATCAAGCAGTTTGGGCTCAAGAGAACTTTGGTCCTTTGTGCTTAGGATAATGAGACGAAGAATGATAACATTCATAAGGGGTTGAAAAAAACAAAAATTTGAAAAAGACATTCAAGTCATAATACATTATATATATTTATATTTATATTCCTTTTCTCCCACTTAGCATAAAAAAAAGTTATCGTGACTTAATGACTCTATTTTCTTTACCTTCTTCTCTCTCGTTACTAATCAAGACATATCATAATCAATTTAGTCTTGTTTGCATTCAACAGAAGAACGGGAGGGGAAGAAATCTGGGACATTCGATTAGGAAGAACTCCCTCATAATGAAGTTCCATTGCTTGAAGCTTCTGAGGAGTCCCCAAGTAAATCTGGCATCATCGAATCGTCGTCGTTCTTATAAAAACCTTATATGTTTATGGGATGTTGTACTAATTTGCCATTGAACTTGTTTCATGGCAAAGAGATCCAAAGACAAGAAACTTATCTATTTTTTTTCTTTTCATGTGGTATGTAATGGTATTATGTTGTTCAGTGTCTGTGTCCGAACCGTGTGTGGTATTAACTATGTTGTGATATGTTTCTATAGCAGTCGAGTAATCTTCAATGGTATATTCCACTGTTGTGTAACTTACAAAGCCGAGCCCCATTAATATTCTGGACCTAATGCTGCTTTTACTGTAAGCTTGAGCATTATTATTTTTCCAAGTCTAATTTTCCTCGTCAGTCGTTAAGCCGCGAATAGTACGAGTAGTCAGAGAAAAGAGGATAAGCAAAAGCTCCCAATGGAAGCGCAGCTGCTTCTGCAATCTCTGGCCCTCCCTATCTCGCCCGCATCGAGCCGTCCCTCGTCCCCGCGCCGCGGAGCCTCCCTCAAGACCGCCTTCCGCGGACGCCACGCGCACGCCCGACGGGTGCCTCGCACTTTGGTCGCGAAGTGCAGCGTCTCCGAAGGCGAGCAGAGCGGCGACTCGAAGGACGCGCTGTCGGGCGTGGTGGGCGTGCGGGTGGAGGAGCTGCTGAGCAGGGAGGAGAACCGGGGATTGCTCGACGGGCTGGAGAGGGCTTCGCGGAGGGTGGACGAGGCCAGGAGAGAGCTCGCGGAGATCGAGAGGCAAGAAGTGGAAGCTCGACGGATGAGGAATTACATCGAACAGCTCGAGAGCAGAGCTTCTGAGGTGCTTTCACTGACCGTAGATCGTTCAATTATTCCTTCTAAAGGAATTCTGCATTGTCTATGGGAACGTAGGAAGATTTGGGACGCAACCAGCTTTCTCTTTTATCTTGAAATTTTGGGGAAAACTGCGTTATGAGACTGGTATAAGCGATTCATAGCCTTGACAGTGCCAGCGGCAATGAAGAGAGAGAGATGATCTTTTGAGCTGCTTGCAAGTTCCTCCCGGTCGATTTGAGCTCACTCTGATGTGAATTCGGCTCGAGTTTTACATAGTTTGATTAGTCAAGTATCAAATTTTTGACTAGTCTGATCGTCACATGATATCGCTGAGGTGGTAACACTAGAATCACTGCAATTTCTGTTGTTTTTGTTGTGTTTTTTTATGCTCAAACTGGAAATTCGAGTTCAAGCTTGAGTTGGAGCTTTTCTTGGGTTGTGCTCTGTGATATTGAACCAAGCCCAAATGAGCTCTGTGTGTCAAAATATTATGCACTCCGACTTCGAGCTTGACTAATCAAGCCCGACGGAACTCGAGTTGATCCAGTCTTCGTTTTCAAGTCAGACACAGCACAGAGACGAGTCATGTCTCGGTCATATATTTGGTCGGCAGAACACGGCTTGATTGCTCTCCTGATCACGACATTACTCCGTTCTTTGATTATTGTTGCGTCTCTTACATGGAAATCGTTGTTGCACGTGTTGAAGATTGCAGAATCCCAGAGGGAACTATCGGAAGCAAGGGCCTTGGTCGAAGAAGCCGAGCGCTCACTCTCCCGAACCGCCAAAGCTCGGGATGAAGAACGAGATGGTGCGCAAATTAATCGCGAAGAAGAGAGATGGGAGTCTGTTAAAGCAGCTTCTGTATCTGCACTGGTAGGTACCCTCGCGGGTCTACCGCTATCGCTCGCTCAGGTGGCCGCGGTGTCCCAGCTGGTACTCCCTTCAGGGATCGACTTCATCAGCTGTGCGCTGTTCGGGATCACCTTCCGCTACGCAGTCAGAAGAGACTTGGACAACATTCAGCTCAAGACAGGAACGTCCGCGGCTTTTGGATTCGTTAGAGGTACATGCTTCGAGCTCACGGACTGAGGAAAGCATTGTCCGAACGTTATGTAACGATCTTGTGCCGAATGTTCACCATCATGAATTTGCGATGCAGGTCTTGCTTGCCTGGGCGCAGGCCCGCCTCTGGAACTGAATTTGGAAAGTTTCCTATCGCACGCCTTTTCCGGCGCGGTGTACATCGCCGAAGGTCTGCTTATATTTGTTTTCGCGGCGGTCGCTCTAGAATTCTGCTTCAAGATGCGGGTTTTGAGCCCTTTTCCCATTGAAAGGCCAGAATCAAGAACAGGTTAGACGCGATGTACATATGTTTTTATCAGCTGATCACACAACGTTATTCACTGCCCAAAGTCTGCGATTTCTCGACGCCATTGCCCCGGCTCGGTTCGGGTAGTTTAGTCTCGAAAACTGGTCGAGCGGATTAAAGCGAGAAGGAGTGAGTTCATATAAGAACCCAGATGGCACACTAGTTCAGTTGGTACAATTTCTATGATCCTAAGATGGTGAAAGCTACATTGATTTTCTGGAGGAGACAAGTAGAGATTTGCAGCGTGAGTTTCATCATCTCTCCCTCATTTTCTAGCTATTGATACAAGAAATCGAGCATGCCAAAATTGGGACTTTCCACATCAATTGCAAGATGAGGAAATTGAAGTGGTGGTATCAGATCAATTTACAATAATTATTAAGAAAAAAATTTATATTGGAAAATAAAATAATCATAAAATAAAATAAAGCTCCTGCCAAGTCCAATCTTCATCTGAGCAATCTCCTGCGCCTGAGGCTCTTAGCGGAAGCCTTGGACACCAAGTAGCCCACGCCGAGACACGCCACCCATATCCCGACGTCGACGGCCCACCTCACCCCCTCCGTGTTCACTTCCCAATCCTCGCCGTCCGCCCCCTCCTCCTCCTCCTCCTCCTCCCGTCCCTCCGATCCGCACTCCCCCTCGCAGCAGCAGCAGCGGCGGCCGCCGTCCGATTCACTATCCGATTCTCTCTCCTCCGGAATGTCCTCCAGCCCGTAAAACCCTCTGTTGCTCTTCCTGCTCCTCTTCCTCGCCACCATCTCAACCCTCTCGCACATCGCCACGTGTCCCTCTGCCGCCACGCAGACCTCTGACACCCACCTGGCATCCGCGTCAGCGCCCGCCAGGATCTCCCTCTCCAGCGCGCACGCGCACTCCAGTCTCCATTCCTGCCCCTCGTCCCTCCGGAAGCTCCCCTTCAGCGCCTTCTCCTCGCCCAGGTACACCTCGAACCGGAGGCCCGGCCCGGCCCGGACGCGGTCCCGGGAGCCATAGACGACGTCGCCGCTGCGGCCTCGGGCGGTGACGACGCGGTGGAGGGTGAGGAAGGTGGGCCGGTCGGGGCGGACCTTGGAGCCGTCGATCTCAAGGGCGTGCCCGGCGATGCTGGGGAGGTAGAGAAGGGTGAGGGATTCGGGGAACGGGTCCGGCACGGGCGTGCATCGGGGGGACGAGAAGCGGACGCAGAAGGCCTCGAGGTCGAGGCGGTCGCCGGCGGAGGAGGGGCGGAGGTGGGGGAAATCCGTTGACCTACACATTATTGTCCGAGCAATGCTCCGTTATTGTCGACGAAGAAGAAGAAGAAGATTCTTGTATTTCGACGATCTGTGAACGAATGCGAGTGACTGGGTTATATGGTGGGAGCGGTGGCGGGGACGGTGGGAGAGGGAGGAACGTGACTGGAAATCTAGGGGTGGGCGAGAGGCACACGGTTTTTGGAGGGTCAAAGAGCGGTCTTCGATATGTCCTTGTCTTTTCTTATATTTTTGAAAATTATTTCCATGCAAAATAACAAGATAATCGAGAAAAATTAGTGCTTTTTTTTTTTTTGTTCTCCTTTTTGTCGGAACAAAAATTGATTTAAGAACCCAATGAAATCATCCCTTATCATGAAATTACTACCCTTCCCATCCTCTTCAGGTGTCTCTCGACTCTCAATACTTCTTGTTATACCATTTTCAAATGTTTACTCAATCTCGCGCGCCCGTAATTTGTATGGACTTTGGCAAGACCTATTTGTTGAGTTAGATGTAACTGGTGCTTTGATGACCTTTCGCATTTCACGGCGAACATAGTGGAGGAGGTGCTCGTTATTGCTATTCGATTTTTCTAGAGCGGTGATACTTGGCAATTGGTATTCTAATTGGTTGACTAATACGAGAAAAATAAAGTAAAAAGGGTCGTGCTTCCCCACATCTCTAATTGAAATAATTTCCGTGCAACCAGCATTCTAATTGGTGAATTGAAGTAGGAATGCCAATCTACATTCGGGTGGTTCCGATTAGGTCAGTACACGGGGTGATGTCCCCAATTTTGTAATCCGCTGATCGAAACACAGAACGGAGGAGATTTCTTTCGCCAACCAGAGATGGAGCACGATACAATCAAAAACATAGATTGAGGTCAATTACAAGTGAAATTTCCTCTCCTTTTTTTTATAAAAAAATTCTCTTGTTTTTCCAGTTCTTTTTTATGATTGTTATTGTTTTGTATCCACTGATTCCTCTTCCAGAATTCTAGATTTTGTGTTTTTTTTTAATTAAGTCCATAGTCCCCACACACTCTTCCCCCTTGAAAATAGCACGTGCGATATAATTACTTAAAAAGATTAAATGAAATGATATCTTTTATTTCCATTTTTCCTACAACTTTTTGTAATCCACCAAAAATCAAGTTGCATAGGCAACTATACAAGTATACATGGAAAAGGGACAGCTCTGGATTGCATGACGCAACGTCGTTCCGTCGCAATAGCACCCCACCCCACAGCTTTTTAGGCAATGTCGTTTAGCTTCTTCTGACCACTGTGATGGTGCCCTCTCTCTTAGAGAATACCATGGGCTGACTTGAAACTTGCGAAAGGATCTAGCTTTCCTTTCGCGCTCAGCTTTTGTTATCATCTCCAGATGCTCGCATCGAAACGGATTACGACATGAGTTGATCCGAGTCCCTTGCAGAGCGCCTCCCCTCGATAAGAAAATAACCGAGCCATGACCTCATGGCACGGGAGCTGGAGTCCAAATTCGGCGACCTTTTCGCAGCAGAGGAGTTCCGCACTTGGCCCTTGCAACTCTTCAGATGTGTTCCGCATCACTCGATTCGGTCTTCTTGTGAGTCAAACAAAACTCAGCAACGCGAGAGCCTGCACTTAAACATTCATAATACAAACATATTCAGAAAGAGAAAAACATAGATGACCTACAGAATTCACAAGAACCAACTCAGCACAACTTCATTTTACTCCATCTCTATTACAATTTGATTAAAGAGTCCACGAATAGAATCCCTTCAGAAACATAATTTATCCCGATGCCGGGGATAAGACTGCGATTCACGAAAAAACTCTCTCCTCTGAAACCTTTTTGGAACTAGCGTGCTGGGCTCTATAAAGCTTTTGCTCCATTATGTGTGTTGAAGTGGGCTCTCTCCACTCTCATTTTGACTCTACTTATTAAGAAAATAAATTATGTTCTCTGAAAGGTGAAATTCATAGAACTTCTCCTTTTTCGGTCCGATTTGGTTAAAGAAAGAACAATATCCTCTCATGATTGAGACAACCTCCGGCTAGGATAACAGCTCAAAGCAAGATATCAAATTAAATGCGAGCGCACTTAGTTCCCTTCAAAGGGATGACAATTGATTCTGCTGTTGTATATGAATGAAGCAAGCAAATCACAGGTTTTAACACTGGAGGTTGATGCCAATATAACGAAGGTACCTGAAAATACTTGTATTCTCAGCTGCGCAGGTGGAGCTTTTGTATGGTCATCAGGCAAAACCTATTGGCCATAAAAAGAAATTAACATGTCGGCAACAATTCTGAAAGGGAGTTTCAATATATCATGCAAACCCATAGACATTCTTGTTTGTTTAGTGATAGGACATCAATTACCTCCAACGGGCAACAATCAGGGACGCAATCCAGTGTTGTCAATTCTAAGGAGTGGCATTTTCCTCTCGTGTCAGGTTGCTGATGCTCAGTCCGTGCAGCTGGCTAACAACAGATGAGAAATAAAATACCTGTCAATTCTAAGTAATAGTGTCAGCTTCATGCATCAATTTTTTTTTTTTTTTTTTTTTGGTCGATCATGCGTCAAGTTGATGCTCAGTTAAATGTGGTGATTTTACATAGCTGGAAAAAACAGACTTGTCTCTAACATCGGAAAAATAGATACTGTTTGGAGTTTATGGTTCATGCAGCCCCATGTAAACCCCCAAAAATATCACCTGATATTCAAAGGTCGAAGAGTTCGTACCTAATCATCTTAGAAATAACCATCATTTAGCCTGTCCGGCAATCTAGGTATAACTTGAATGAAGCCTCTCCCAAAGGAAAGAGGAAAACAAAATGAACCTAGCCAATATGAGCACATTCTCGAAATTCACCCGAACAAAGATGTCAAAAGAGGTTACTCCTATGGTACCGCTTAAGATTCAAAAGATACAAATCCAATCCACAGGTTGATCCAGAGAGGTCCCAATAAAATAAAGATACACAGCAGATGACAGAATATTACTTAATGAAATGTGGCAGAGCCAGTGGCAGATTCACAAGTGAAATACCCATAACATAATACAACTAATAAGAAGGCATAGCAACAATCCCAATGACAACCAAGCTTTGTCCCACAATGTCAACGCCAAAAAAGAAATCCATGTAAATTTGAACTCGTTATTAATATGAAAGGGAAATTCCATCTTAGGAGTACGATATAAGCATCTCATAAATGAGTCCATAAAACTGACTTAGACACCACATTCTACAAATTTACACAAGCAACATAACAGCCGAAAGAGGACGACCTAGGAATGTTGAGACAAACAAAATGTGGATGACAAGAAGATTTACAAGCATTTATGCCAAGGAGCTATATAGCATGCTACGCGAGTAAAATGAACTACCTAAGAAATAGTAATTCAAATTATGTTTTTTTTTTTTTTTTTGGCAAAGTTCAAATTCTGGTTTTTCTTCTAGCCTCGGATGAAGAACGCATGCTAATGGCTCTAGTGCTCAGAAATCAGCTTCCCTAAATGAGACGTGCTGAATAAATATATATTGAGCATCCAAAAGAGAGAACAATAAATGTCAGCTGCAAAAGGAGATGGTGGAGATCGAGCTTTACCAGACGGACCAAGAACTTGTTCCCAAATCACAGTTGTTGCAAATTAAGCATAAGATTCTTCCTCACGGCCCTGGATATCTAATATTTGGCCTCTGAAGCCACCCATTAATCAAGGTGGTATATGTGAGTTCATCGAATAGTACTCCTCTGCCACACACCTGGTCACACATCTCAGAAACTTCATCTGCCTTCCCCAGTTTACTTAACCCATTTTCCAAGACATTGTTAGTAATGATATCAGGGGCAATCCCATTTCCTGCCATCTCATTCAGAAACTTAGTTACTTTTATCATATCACCACATCTAAGATATCCATTAATCATCACAGTGTAGGTAACTTTATTGGGGTGTATGTTGTTTGAAGACATTTCCAGCAACACGGCTTCAGCCTTATCCATATGGCCTAGCTTGAAATAGCCATTGATGATGGTGGTGCAACAGAAAACATCTGGCTGGACACCCTCCTTGATCATTGCACCTATGAGGGATCTTGCTTCCTCAACAGAACCATTCATGCACAGTCCATGCATCAGGGTGCCATAAGTGACAGAAGTTGGTGGAATGCCCTCAGTTCTCATTGCATCACACAGTTGCAAGGCTAACAAAGTATTTCCGTTCCTGCAATATGCTCTGATCAGTACGTTATAAACAATAGAATTTAGTTGCACTTTCTTCATGACCAATTCATTGAAAATCTTTTCTCCTTTTTCAAGTTTGTCACCTCTGCAGTAACCATCCATCATGATTGCATAAGTGTAGATATCAGGAGTCAGACCAGCTCTTTTGCATTCATCCCAGAGATTAGCAGCTCTCTCTATGTCACACATGTCGCAAAGACCATGCAATAGCAAATTGTAGGTACAGATGTCTGCCGGAATGCCTCTCTTAACCATCTCATCCCTCAACATGAAACCTTTATCGACTTTTCCATTCTTACAAAAAGCCAAGATGAGTATGTTGTATGTTGTTATATCCAACACCAAACCCCTTTCTACCATCTTCTCGAGGATCCTAAAAGCCTCTTCCATTTTATTAGCTATATAAAGTCCATGAATTAAAGCATTTGATGTGACAGTGTTGGCCGTAAATCCTTTTCCCAGTAGCGAGAACCAAAGTTCCACTGCATCCGAAATTTTTCCAACTTTACAAAGTCCACCAAGCAATGTGGTCAACACTGCATCATTAGGCTTTAAATTTCTCAATAACATTTCCCTAATAAGTCTCAGAGCACAGTCGAATTTAGAACTCCTACATAACCAGCTAGCCACTGAATTAAAAGCACCAGGATTTACAGCTAGCCCCTTCACTAGCATCTCCTCCAAAAGGAGCTCAGCGCTCTCCATCTGGTCATTTATGATATAACCCCGTAAAAGAGAATTTAAAGTGACTGGATTGGTACTAATACCCTTGGACATCATATCCTTAATAATATCTTGTGCCTCGCTGATTTTTCCTGCTTTAGCATACCCACTTATCATAGGGTTGTATACCACCTCGGTCAAAACAAGCCCTCTATCAGATGCTTCTTCCATGAAAATTTTGGCCTCATCAAATTGCTCCAATTTCATAAGGCCGTTAATCAGAATGCTATAAGTTATAAGATTCGGATTCACACCTTTTTCTATCATCGTCTCTTTAAACTGCAACGCAGCATCTAATCTCCCGTTCTTGCAAAGACCATCAATCATGCTATTGCACGTAACCACATTTGGAGATACCCCCAATTCCTCCATGCTCGTAAATAATCGGATGGAATCTTCCACTCTCCCTCCCTTGAAAAATGCATTGATTGCAATGCTAAACAAGTTAACATCCGGAACAACACCACGAAGCATCACTTCAAATACTTCGTAGCACTTGTCAAGCTTGTTCGACTTGACTAAAAAACTCAACAAAAAATTGCATGTCTTCAAAGACGGAAACAAACCCTTATCAGCTAATAACCTAAACGCATCAATAGCATAACCGGAACCTTTATCTTCAAATTGGGTACAGCAAACATGTATTAACGTATCCAATGCCCGAACTCCTCCGGCCAGACCAGACACCACGTTCAGCTCTGCCAACACAGTAGCCAGCTCAATGTGTCGTTTCTCAGGATTCGCACTCGAAACAGGCAGCTTCCCAAGAATCAATTCCGTCAAGAGCCACCTCGCACGCGGCAAGCGGTCCGAATCAATGAGCAGAAGAACCAAAATGCAGTACGTCCGGACGGTGAATGGGAACTTGAAGGATTGAGACGCGACGCAAAAGAACTTGAGGGTGGTCTTCATCTTAACGTCCGACCGGACCGCGAAAAACGCCCGATCAAACTCAACGGGAGACAACCGCCCAATCACTGACCTACACTGGGAATGAGCGAGGCGCGAGCTCGAGAGCATCGAGGACACGGTTTTGAGCATACCCTGATCGAGCCGTCGGCTCGACGGTGTCGAAGGCGCCGATCCGACCGAGCCCTCGGGTCGGGCATCATCGGGCAACGGCTCGAAGCGGCGGTCCGGGCGGAGAGGCGACGGAGCATTGGAGGAGAAGCTGATCAAGGGACGAGCAATGGAAGGGGCGACAAGAGAGGGCTTCGCTGGGACGAGCCTCCTCAAATCCATGCGCGAGCGAAGTTGATCCGGAGAGCGACTCGGAGAGGGAATTCATGAGGTTGGAGGGGGGAGCGAAGAAGGCGGGGGAATGGAGAGCGTCGGGTGAAGGTTGAGGATGCGTGGAGCGGCGATGGAGAGGCCACGCAGTTCAGTGGACACCATTTGAGGTTTTGGGTTTGGTTAGTTATTGAACGCAAAACTTAAAAGCCAGGGTTGTTGAAGAAGGTGATTCGGATTGGGCCGCGCGAAGAATTGATATTGGGCTTTCCATTTAGCGAGTGTGGGCCTGTGAGCGCGACCGGTGGGCAGCGAGGTGTCGCTTCCCCGTTTCGATTTGCCAACGTTTTGTAGTTTTAACAGAAGTCCATATCTCGACCTTCGCAGAAATTGTTAATCTTAGCGATCAGGATTATTGGCAGGAACGGCTAATTTTCATCGCCGATTAATTACCGGGGCGGAGGTATATCATTCTAGAGTTGGATTTTGAGAGTTCGAAATTAAGTTCGAGGAGGATGAGATGCAACGGCGGCGAGATAGTAATCTGGGCAGTGAATTTTGGCAATTGAAAGTGGCAGTAGTCATGGCAAGGAAAGGATGGAGAAGGACAGGCACACGCAAAAGCGAAGGTATGGCAGTGGTCAGGGTCGCGGAGGGAACAGCATTGAGATGGCCAGGGGATGCAAAGGCTATTTATGGTGGCAGCGGTGGCAGCAGCATTGGCTGTGGTTGTGATGGTGAGGGAATTACGAACAGCTCCCAAGAGCCCTTAAGCTAGAGAGAACTGTTGGGAGTTTAGGTCGAGCACAACTTTGGAATATGTAAGAAAGGTTCACAAAAGAATGAAAGCAACAGGACATGCAAAACGAAAACATGTTAGTTCATTAAAAACCGGCGATTCTGCCACCATCACTCAATGAGACCAAGTGCGGGCAGTATACATAAAACCTCATTGTTTAGCTGATACAGAAATTGGTGTGCTCAGTGCTCGTCCTGAGTCGCATGGAGTTGTAAAGCGACCTATAAACGAGTTCTACGTCAATCAGGTCCCCGATAGGTCAGACCAGAATAATGTACCAACAGAAGCCAGCGAAAAAAAAGAAAAAATGGATCAAGAAGCCGATGCACCTAGTTTGTCATGAAGAGTGACCACCAGGTCGTGCGCGTCATCCAGAAGCTTCCACACATCCAAATGACCAGCCATGCTATTACACTCCCTCATGATATCCTCCATGCTACTATACTTCTCTATAATCAACTTCCTCCTCTGCAGCACGCAAGCAGCAATCGCGTAAAGCAACAGATCATCGGTAGGTGGGGCTCGCAGCCTCATCCTCCCCCAAGCAGACTTGGCAATCTCAGCCCTAACAGCGGCCTGATCAGCCCACATCACCTCCCACAGGCACAAAGTTTGCTCAAAGTTCAATTCTCTCCTAAAGAGCACGACCACCATTCTGTAGACAAAGAAGCAATCCTCAGCTTGAAGCTTCTCCAGATGGCTGTAGAGATGTGAGTCCTTGCACTTTATGATCTTGGAGACAATGCTCAGCTGTCTACGGATCCCCACTTCATCTAGCCTAAAGTTGTGGCGTGCCTTTTTCATAAACCCCACAAAGCACCAGAATGCTTCATCATCATCCTCCATCACTGAGAGAATAGGGGAAAGCAAATCGCTCATCCCCTGGCAGTAACCAATCTCTGGGTCGTACAGTGCATAAGCTTCAAGGATAGAGACCAGACGAGCAGCGTGAAAAATCCGGCAAGGCTCGAGATGGTCATAATCTTTCAAACCCACACTGTCAGCAAAACGCCTTGCCTCCATTTCACTCACCGTTGCCTGAGATGGAGAGTAAATTACCCAATCAGAATTTGCTCGCAGAGCATCAAGGCGGATGATTCTCTGCCACGTGGCAAAATCTTCATCACTATGTATCTTGGTCTTGTTTTCAGTAGCAGGCGCAGATGAACTTTCTTCAGTAAGCTCACTGATGTCACTTTCTTCGACTACTTCGGTTGGAAGAAAGTGGGGTATATTAACAATCTCCTCAGAGGAATCAGAATCAGTAGAATCCGAGTCACCAGCAGAGGTACCCTCACGCATCAATCCACTTTTTTCCATATTTCCTTCCACTTTTGAACTAGATGACTGGAGAACCTCACCTTGGTCCTTTTCTCTATCTCCTTCCACTATTGCATCGGACGATTGCAGGACCCGATTGACATTCTGCACATCTCCTTCCGATATTGCACTGGAGGATTGAGGGATCTGAAGTCCACTCTTATCGCTACCTCCTTTTATAGTCGTGCCTGAGGATTGAATCACCTGATCTCCATTCTTTTCCATATTATTATCTCCTTTAACAGTTGCAGTGAATGATTGGATAACCCGATCTCCATTCTTCTTATCCGAGTCTCCTTCCAGAATGGTATGAGAGGATTGAATGATCTGATCTGCACTACTTTTCATGTCTCCTTCTGCAATCAAATTGGAGGACTGAGAGACCTGATCGCTCATAGTTCTGATTGTATCATCACGATAAGTGCCAGTGCCATCCCCCTCCATGCAGGGTGATCTCCTTGAACTGACGTCATCATCCATGGAAGAATCAAGAACTTGACTGAAATCCCCACTGTCTTCATTAAAACTGTCTCCAGCACTTTCCTTTGACATTAAACTCTTCTCACTGCGGCTGAGGATTTGCCGACACTGTCTCCGTAAATTCTCATATTGTATTCTACATTGCAATAAAAGACCATCAGGTACACAATAACTAAAGCCAGGAATGAGACATATTAAGAAGTCACATAATCTGAGAGTACCTATTTTGACTTCTAATAGAATCCCTTTCTTCCTTGGAACTGTTAATGTCGTACCTGTAAGACCAGAAAACATCAACATAAGGAGGGAAACAGAGACTTGTAAGGAGACATTACGGTTCAAAAAGTAAGCACACATGCTGCCTTGTTGAAAGTCAACCAACTAAAGAAGAATGGTGAAAGCAATACACATCCAAAAACAGCATAGAAATATCAAGAGAAAGTCGTAATAACTCCATGTGTTGGAAAGGATCAAGGAAAAGGACAACATCAAACGGGAGAGAACTTGGATTATCCCCAAAATGACAGTTATAGACTATAGGATAGAACCAACTATCTGTTGAATTCAAGTTATCACCACTTCCAAAATTCCTGTTAAGGATGCCAGGTGAATGTAACTCCATCAATTTTGATTTTAACCATGACTCTAGATATAAACTGAGTGGTTGGATTTTAAGTCATATAACGGTTGGCTATTACTTCTGAGTGACAAAAGTAAAGATACGACCATAATATAATCCATCATTTGATGTTATATGTTACTAACTTGTTATATACACATTCATTTTCACTCAAAAGCCAAAGACATAGCTAAAAGCCATGTGAATAGCTACTACTTCTGGTTTCTGCTACAAATATACTTCGAGTTTCCCCCATATTATTATTTTTGCCGAAAAAAAAAATCACATAGAAAAGCAAATCTCCTAATTCCTAATGTCAGCAGCAGAAGCAAAGACTGAAAATTCCCCCACAGGCATGCTCTAATGTTGCCATGAACACAATCAACAATGACCAATTAAATACTTATAGCCATACAACAGCCAACACTAACAGCCTAATCCTTCCATTGATCCATAAAAGATTCGGACATATAAGCCTTTATCAATGCGAAATTGTTCTTCAAGGGTCATATGCAAAAACACTTTAGTAAAACATAAAAGGAAATCACTTACACTCCAAGGAGAAACGGCCAAACCTCTGCTCTAATACTTGGATCAATACCCTGCAATAAAATAACAAAGTGAACATAAGCCGCAGAAAAGGAAATTAATTTGAACCAAAGACGTGCAGCAACAAAAATAGAAAATCAGATGGGTGCAATAAGCATTACATATGTACCCAGAGAATTTAGTTACTTACTCCACTCCGCACTTTTTTCAGAAATTTGACTCCACCATCAGAAAGTTTTCCATCAGGTGTAAATAAGCTCTTCCATTGCTTCGGTAATAGTGCATGTTTTCTTCTTCTCCGTGACCATGGTGATTTAAGACTACCCCTGAGAGTGAAGAACGAAAATTGTTAGTTAAACCAAGAGGAAATGCAAGACAGACCAAAGAAGAGTTTTACAACAGATTATGAAGTAGATGGCTAAGCAATGAGTACTTATGTGCAGCATATAGACAGCTCTTTTTAGCAAATCTAAGCACGACATCCTAAGAAACAAGAACTTGAATATTGTCAGGAATTGTCAATTATTAGCAAGCCACAACAGGGAGGTAATGTCAATTTTGAGGGGCGAAAAGCAAGTTTAGACCATACTAACATCCATACAACACAGGGAGACAGAGAGATAAAGAGGTTTCAGGATTGTAGAATACGTTATCTTCCACCAAACAACATAGTTCTCTACCACCCACACTGTGGCAATCTTTCCCCTCTCGTACATAATTGTCAGCACAAAGCAGAATATAGAAGTTCCTATACTGCAAGTACCTTGTGCTTTTTGCACAAGAGTCTACACATTTAACATTTAACTCAAAAGCTTCCTTAAAAGACAAAGAATAGAACAGCATGAAATAATCAGCTTTAATGCATTCACTTGATTCGCTTCCATTCAATTCTTTATCGAGTTCTTGAAATCAACTGGAAACTGGTTCTATCCCCTCTTAAATCTAAAGCAAATGCACGAAATAAAATGCTGTCCTTGAAGTCCTCATCACACTGTCCTCATTCCAATTGCCTCTTTTACACCTCCTAAAACTACCATAACAGTCTCAGCGCTTAAAATCTTAAAATCGATAGCCGGAACCTATGGAACTAAACCCAAGATGCAGAGAGAGAGAGAGAGATCGACAGAAGAAATGACAGATTGAGCAAAGGGCCAGAGAGTTTCCACGGAAAACTAATTCTGTGAGATAAAAAAATCAGTAGATCTGGATCCAAAGGCAAATTGAAGAAATCGAGAACCCAAAAGAGTGAGTGGAATCCAGAGCAGGCAAAATGACACCATTTGAACAGCAAATGACCAAATAAAAATGGGAAAGGAACAAAATTGAATTGAAGTATTATTAGACAGATTTAAAAAGAGGAATATGGAACTCACCGATTAGAAGGAACTGGTGAGGACGATGAAGAAGCGACGACTAACAAAACCGATCGCAAATGAATCCACGATGAAGACGACGACGTAGCTGTGGAATTTGACGGCGAAGAGGAATTCGATGACGATGACGGTGAAGACGAAGTGTTACTTCGCCGTAGGGATTTCATTAAAGGTTGTTTCTGTTGAGTAAGCATCTTCTAGTTACCTATCAATCAATCTACCAAAGCAAAGAACTTTTTCCTAGGGTTTTGATCTCGACGAGAGAAACGAAATCGAGCGCTGGTTCCACCCTCCATTCCCAAGAATCATGAGTGGGATTCGGCGTATCTCTACCTACGAGAGTAGACGAGAGTGGCGGCCAAGGCGAGGCCGGCCATGGCCGTCACGGCGATGGCTATCGTTCCCACATTGGAAGGCGCAGCCGCCGAGGACCAGAACCCCCCGCCCCCGCCGACTAGTGCCCCGTTCCTCGCGCCACCGCCGCCGCCGCCGCTCCCGCTCCCGCTGCCCTCG
This sequence comes from Rhodamnia argentea, assembly GCF_020921035.1. Lineage (NCBI taxonomy): Eukaryota > Viridiplantae > Streptophyta > Magnoliopsida > Myrtales > Myrtaceae > Rhodamnia > Rhodamnia argentea. Next base: position 33,359,390 of record NC_063152.1, read on the forward strand.
ACGAACAAGATCCACTTCCCGTCATTGCCGCCACCGAAGCCGGTGGTGAACAGGAGCATTAAATACAGGGTGACCGGGCGGATTCCGGCGAGCCGATCGGTGATCTCCTCTCGCAATCGCCGAATGGCCAATACCATCACCAATAGAAACCCCACCGCGTCTCTGTCTCTCTCTCTCGCTCGCTCGCTCTCCGGCGAGTGCTTTTCTTCCGGGGAGCCTCAAGAAGGCGAGGAAAGATAAACAGTGAGATGCTATCAGCTAATAAAATACGTAGACGACAAATAAATAAATAAATAAATAATGATTAGCTTTCTCCTTAATTACAGTTTTCGTCCTTTTTCTTTTTGTCGCATTTGCCTTTTTCCAAGTCTCTTTCTCGGCGAGACGAGATGGAGCATAGAAGAGCGCGCGGGTCAATGGGTGGGTATCTCGGCCCGGCCCATTTAACTTTCGTGGGCCCACCACTTTCCCTTTAGCATCTCATCATTCAGCCTCATTCCCAACGCGGCCGAGGTAGACGAATTCGACGTGGGAAATTCACGCGCTAGACATATGTGATTCTAGCGAGACATTGAACGGGATGTTGGCGGCAATTTAGATTTAGGTCGAGACTACCGAGCTGGGATATTTTGTGAGATGATTGGTGCGGAATAAATGTATTACGGAAGTACCAATTTGAGGTTTTTTTTAACGTTGTTAATCATTTTTTTTTTATACTGAATATCAGGAATTCATATTTTTGCAAATAAAAAAAAACATATTTTTCATGATTGAGTAATGAACGGGTCAAAATGGTCAAATGTCATGCCTGAGAAGCTTCGTCGGTGCCTGTTCATAATGGAAGAATATTAATTTCCTTTCCGGGCCGATTATTTCGCGGAAACAAAATAATTTGAAAAATATCTTTCAAAAACGATTGATTATGTTTCTTAAAATAAATGATTATCAAAGAATATTTTCGCCATACATAACAATTTATGCTTAAATAGTTTCATGAATTATTTAATTCTATAAGTAATATAAACGATATTTTTTTTTTTCGAAAAATATTTTTCAAAAATCTCATCTGATTGGATACGGGGTAGCACAAGAACAAATTTGAACGGTTGGGATTTGTCTTGATATGTCATGATTTAGAGTGTGCAATGAGTAAACCTCTATCCATTCAAATTCATCACCCACTTTTTACGCTAAGAACCATCGAGAAGTGTTATCCTTGCCCCTCGTGCAATAAGTGAACCACATTTTTTTAAAGTAATAAATACACTAAAAATCTTAAAATTTATCAAGCGAGTGTAATTGAGTCTTAAAATTTATAAAAAAATGTAATCAAGTTCTAAAACTTATCAAATTAGAGCAATCGAATTTTTCCGTTAACTCCATCGAACTTGACTAATAAAAAATGCTGACGTAATTTTTTTTTTCTCATACGTGACAATGCCATATCTAAAACATGAAGTATAAAGCTTAGACTACGTCATTTTGTTTCAAAACTTATTTTCTTAATTTATAAATTAAATAAAACAAATTAAGCTAGATTTATAAATAAAAGGGGATAAGAAATCAAGCGAGTACTAACGGCCCACGATGCTGCCACCCCACTGTTGTCACGAAGGGCCGACAATGGTATGGGATAGTTACTGACCCTTACCGACCCTAGACGAGGATCTTCGGCCACCGGCCTAAACCCCGACTACCTTCGTCGGCCCATCCCCTACAATTGCCAACGTGACTCCCTTGCCCAGTTTTTGCTGTTGTGTTCTTTTTTCTTAAGTTAGCTAACTTTTTAATATAATTTAAATAAATTTGCATTAAAAAATAAATATAGACAAAAACGATGTCGTTTTAGTCAAGTCATTGTCACATATGATAGAAAAAATAGTGAAAAAAAAAATCAAACCAACATTTTTTGTTAGCCAAATTCAATTGAACTTTCGTGACAACTCTAAGACTTTCCAGGCACTTATTCCAGTTATTTAATTCCCCATCTATCTATACTATCAATTAAAGCGGAAGATTTGGGGGAACCGAGCCTCACGAAATTGACCATCTTACCCTTCGCTGTAACTCCTATATCGTCCACTCTCTTCGTTAATTTTTATACTTTATTTTGTGTATTCACCAGAAGGGGAAAAAAAAAAAAAACCTTCATAGAAAGTTTGTTCATTCACCATCAAATGGTTGGTGAAGCGTCACATGCACAATTGCACGTCTAGAATTTGTTATTAACGACGAGTTGATCAGATCTTTGTCCTCGTTATGGTTAAAAAATGGCTAGTCGAAGACCTACACTTTGACCGTGTACTAATATTTCTTTCACCTCTTCATTAGAATGAATAGTCGATTAAATATGTTTGTTTCTCCAAATGGGTGAGGAACTTATTAGTAGAGGTGACAGATAGGTGGATTGGAATGGGGTCGGTAATAAATGGGTTCAATCCGGATTTAACGGTTTAACTCACATTTAACCATTTATTTTTTTAGAAAATTTAGATAAATGAAAAAAATAGAGATGCAATCTAGTAATCTACCCTTTCCTCCACCGCCGGCGCCCTCGTGAACCAATGCGGCACTCCGGCCACCGCCCTCTTCATCTTCAAGAACGCCATTTCCTTCCCCGAACAAATGCTCGGCCCGTTTGGAACACTCGGCTCGTCGTTTTTATTCGCGACGGGGAGCAAGATGGTGAGAGACCCTGTAAATCCGAGCAAGATGCTGAGCACTCTGAAGTTGCTCTGCAACTACGATAGTGAAAAATCCCACTCCACAAAATCCAACACCGAGCTGTGGTACGTTGGCGACTTCACTAGCATGTAAATTTGAAGTACGTTTTTTTTTTTTGTGATTATTTCATTGACAATTCATGTCCATTTAATTGAGAACCTCTTAATCGGCATTTTCTTCGATTAAAACATCGGTAGCATAGCAACAATAGCTCAAATTGAACACCGGGTCGCTGATGCGAGACTCGTTAAAATCGTTGGCGCGGGCCATCTCTCTTCACCCTTTCACCGATTTAAAAAAAAAAAAAAAATTCTCGATCGCCATTCTAATCCTATCTAAAGAACTCAGGTGTGCTCTTCACGCTTGAGACAGCCGCTATGATCGTTTGCTTTCACCTCAAGAAAGGAAACAATGGCAAAGGTGAAAGATGAAGACTATAGAAAAGCCACATGAAACCAAAGTCAAAAAGGACAAGCTCGCTCAAAAGAAGCTGGGACTTTATCCCCGAAATCGAACGCAGAACATGGAAATCGAGAAAAGAGAGTCCGCTCATTGATGGTTGGACCACATGATGCTCTTTGCTTTTGCCCTTCACTCCATCCTAAAAAGCTGTCACATGAAGCATGGCATTACGGGCTCCCTCAGTTGTCCTTATTAGTGTTTTGTCTTTTTTTTTGGGATAAACGCACTAAAAGACTTAAAATTTATAACGAAAGTGCAATCGAACCTAAAATTTTCAAAATGTATAATCAACGGAAGGATTCGATTGGATCAATTTGATAAGTTTTAGGACTTAATTGTATTTTTTAGAATGCGCTTTCATAATAAATTTTAGGACCTCCAATTCACTGTTATCTCTTTGTTGAATTTCTCTTTATCTTACTTCTTACTTTTCATCACTTTTGTTCTCTTGGTCTTCCTTTTTTCTTGGAGGGGATGAGTGGTGCTTTCACTTTCGTTATTGCTGTTCGGATCATGCCCTTGTGGATTTAGGTGGGTATGGAGCCATGATTAGCCGTGATCCAATTTTCAGACACGTTCACAAATTGTGATGGAGATAAAATCTCTAAAGGACGTGGATCTTATCGAAGTTACATATGTGATTGATTTTGATCTATTATGGATTGCACAATCACAGTGGTTGATGGCAATGGCGGTGATTCCAATGTGAATTCCAAGTGATTCTAACAATCGCTATGAGATTTTGTGGGATCATTGTGAAATGTTCAAAAAGCTTAAATTGTTAGACGTAGATTAATTACTCTAACACTCTTCCCTCACGCTTAGTCCGGTCTCTTTGCTTAGAACTAAATATGTAAATATTTCATTGTGAAGATAAACGGGGGCATGAAAAGATTTGAACTCGGGACTTACGCTCCGATGCTACGTGAGAAAGTCAGACCCAAAAACTTAAGCTGTTAGATGAAAGCGTCATTTAATTACTCTAACAATCGCCATGATATTTGGTTCATATGGCTATGATCTAAGGAAATATTTCCCCGTTACAGGAGGGTTGAATGTTGACCGACGATTTCATATAGTGAGATCATGACCAATCATTCAGAAGTAAAAAAAGAAGATGTCCGACTCATGTCCCTCAAATCCCAAATCTAACATCTTTTAACTTTGTAACAGTTGATCATGTTCAGGTTGAAAATCAAATACTCCTCTGGAACAAATCTGCAGTCGAGATATAAGTCACCGGAAGCAACAGTTGTTCCAACTTTTTTGGTTGCAAGAATAGATTGCACGGCGGCTATCGGAGAGCTCACAACCAAACAATGAAAGCCCGCACTCAGGCCATAGAGGGGGAATTGCCTTCCTGAATCCGGGTTGACCGGACTAGGCGGATCAGAACCGTTGATTTTACGCATCCCCGTGCGAGACCTGTATTGCCGGTGTCGCGACGCTAACGGTTATCATGTGTTGGATCGACTGGACCCGGGTCGAGAGAAGTTTGTCCCGAGGGCCCCCAGGGCCCAGGGAATGGTTGTACTTGGGGCCCACACCAGCTTGGTCCCCCCCCCCCCTTCTTCCCAACGGACCACAGTGACCCAACCCAAAAGCGTTGAGGCTATCGTGGCCCAACCCAAAACCGTAGTCTCATCCCGTGGTCGGCGAAGTGTCTGGGCGCCTTCATTTCGCAAATGCACGGCCGCGCAAAAACAGGACGTGGAAATGCGGACCGATTATCGAAATCATCGATCAATGTTGAGACAAAAGTAAAACTTCTTTGAGATAACTACATGAAAGATCACTAAAGTTTTGCCTGATATCTAATATTGGCCATAGATTTTTAATTTGTTCAATATGATCCATAATCTTTTAAATACATATTCAATCTAGTCCCTAAATTGTATGAAGATGCTCAATATTGCACCTAAAATTGAATTAATGATCACCTTCATATAGTCCATAGACTAAAACCGTTCATGTACCAAAAGTTCACGAATCATATCGAACAAATTAAAAGTTCAAGGACCACATCGCACATTTGACTAAATTTCAAGAACTATATTAAGCGAATTAAAACTTCATGAACGACATTGCCCGTTGGCCGAGAGTGCAAATATCATTTGTATTATTATCTCAACTTCTTTTGATTCTGCTTATGGTTGAGGAAGATGGAAAAAAAAAGGGGGCAAAGTGTCGGTCTCTGTTTTAGCAAATGAATCATAAAAAGCAATTTAGTTTTCTTACATTTCTGACAAGCATAAAGTGAGTAAGCTCGAACCGTAATTTATATTATAACTTCTTGTAATTGACTTTTTCTCTTTGCCTAGGGTTAAGCGCACGATCAGTTATTTGGACTTCTTGCCGTTGGTCATTTGAGTTCTTCAACATATTTTCTCTATTAATTAAGCGATTGATGATTAAGAAATTATGTAATCGAGTCTCAAAGTCTCTCTCGGTGGGTTTCTGACACGGATAATCGTACGGTTTTTTTCCATGTGGCCTGTTTTAGATGCCATGTGATCACGGATTTGAGAGCCACGCATGATTTCTCGAGTTGAGAGTTCATTAATGGCTAGCTTATGAATTATGGGTTAACTTGGATATTAATCGGTCCACACTACATCAATTTTTTTTATGTGAGATTTTTATTTTAACGCAACTCGCACGTGCATCTTAACAGGCTCAATTGACTTACGGCAAAAAATTGAGAGTTAGATCGTGCAATTATCCTAACTCGTAGAGAGAGAGAGAGAGAGATAGGACCCTAACTTTAATCGAAAATCTAAGTACAATAAAGTTTGAAAGTTGTGCATAAGAGGATTTACTATTTAGATTCATACCAGCTGGGTCGCCTAGCTTGAAAAATATCGTAAAGAGGAAAAATCATTGTCAACATTTTCAAGGTATTATAAAAGCAAGTTTCGCTTAATTTGCACGTTCAGCAACGGACGTAAGACCCTTGTAATAATACTCTTGAGGGATTTATTAGCGCCTTTTTACTGGTAAGAAAAAATCTGAGACAAAATAAAATAAAATAAAGGATTTGAAACACCATAAAAATAAATATGTTTTTTTAATGTTTTTTCTGGTGTCCCAAATTCTCAACCGCGATCGGATCGAAAATGAAGCGAAGCCGGCCAGGAGTCGTGTCATCCTAACCTCCGCGCGAGAGATGACCCGGAACATGATTGGCTGGTACCATTGGATCGGCGGAATCCGATATTTGAAGGAGCCCCGGTAACATTCGGGTCGATTATTAATATTAACCACGTTTAGTAAAAAGTAATTTCAATTTCAATGCATTGTATCCTAAATAGGAGGATGACAATGCTTTAATAATAACGACTTTTCATTTATTCTTTCTGGTACTAGAAGCGATCCTGTCGAGGAATTTTTTTTTTTCTAGATCATTAATGCCGTCCTAAATAAATGGCGACGGTGTAGTGATTAATTAATTTAAATAGCCATTGAAAGTAAGAAGGTAATCTCATTTTTAGAGAGCACTATGGAAAATTTCCGGGTCGTGCCACGTGGCCGCTTAACAAGACTCGCAGAGTCAGCAAAAATGGCTCGGAAGTCGCAAAATTCAACGCTTCTCTCGCACCAGTGCGAGCGCGAGCCCAGCTGCAACCAATGCCAAAGTGCTGCTTTGGCTCCTCGACCCCACCGCTCTCCTCCTTCCGCGGCCTCGCCCCTCCGCCTCCGCCGCCGGCAGCTTCGCCCCGCCGCATCTCCGCGGTCCACGTCGGCGCTGCCATGCCCGGCCCCCATCCCTCCCTCGAGGTCCTCGGCGGGGGCCGCGACCTCTTCCTCCCGGCGCTGACGACGCTCGACCGGCCGTACTCCCCGTTCCCCGTCGCCGGCTGGAACCGCCACGTCGAGACGATCTTCGCCTCGTTCTTCCGGTCCGTCCCGGACGTCAGGCTCCGGCGAGAGTGCCTCCGCATGAGCGACGACGGCGCCGTCGCGCTCGATTGGGTCTCCGGGGACGACCGCAGCATGCCGACGGATTCGCCGATCCTTATTTTGCTGGTACATGACCGCATTCAAGCGTTCTCTTTGATTTGTGTCGTTAGAGAGTGCTTGTTACGTCGCTCGATTATTTTCCGTTGGGTTGCCGACAAATTGGAGGAATTAAGCTCGTAATTTAGCAAGAAATGCTATTTCTACCGGATAATTAGGAAAACCACGAAAAAATGGAGATGTATCACATTCCATCTATCTATCTAGTGAAAGTCCGATGCTGTTTATGCTTGTGATGGCCCGATTTTCTCGTACTTGCGTAGCTTTCGTACAATGCACTGGCTTATGATTACACTAGAGTATCATACTTTCTTCTAGTTATTTGTTACGATCTGAAATGTTGAAGTGAATTCGATCTAGTGGTTGATTGCAGCCTGGTTTGACGGGCGGCAGCGGAGACGCATACGTGAGGCATATGTTGTTGAGAGCTAGAAGTAAGGGATGGCGTGTTGTGGTGTTCAATAGCCGTGGTTGTGGAGATAGTCCAGTCACCACGCCTCAGGTAATAGAATCCAACCCATTCAGCATACGTTATCTTCCCCATGTTTTGTGGCGATTTGATACTGCGAGCCGTTAATCCCAGACTATGGATGAATGGGACTCTTCTGACGAATCGCATGCATTAGTACAGAGGGATTGTTTTGAGCAGATTTAACTCTTATCATTGCAGCGGTTATTTATTTGCGATCAAATTAACCATGCAATCCAGTTAAAAAACTTTGACTCTGAATTTTAGATTCACAAAATGCTGATTGCAACTGTACTGCTGGCGTACAGTTCTATTCAGCTTCCTTTACGGGTGATCTACGTCAAGTAGTAGCCCATGTGGGTGATCGGTATCCAAAAGCCAATTTATATGCTGTTGGCTGGTCTCTTGGGGCAAACATTCTCGTTCGCTATCTTGGAGAGGTAAGGTAATCGAGTTTTGGTGCCTAGTCTTTGGTGTTTTATATATGAAACCGCTGTCTCCTATTCACTAGATTTCAATAGTAATGTCTACGATAAGATGATATAGGATCCATGACGATACTTCAAATTTACATATGGATCCCTACGTCGTTTCATTCAAGATTTGTTTTTGAGAGTCTGCCTAAATCACCACCCTCAGAGAATTTGAGTTTGTGGTTGTATAAGATGGGTTTTGCATTTGAAGGACATTCCAGTGCTGTGGCAATCTCTATCTTAAGAAATACTTTGGTTGTGTTCCCATATTTTTCTATTACAGTAGCATTTTTTTTACTGCTTTGGTCTTGGTTTATGTACTACGTATAAGCAATTTACTCTATTTGCTGTACTTGCTATTGGTGAAAATGGACTAGGGTGGGAGGGATCAATTTGTTCTTCTGGAGCTTTAGATAGCATTGACAGTTTCTATTTTCTGTACATTTTGTCGTCCTTTAAATTCCTGATTCACAGTATGCTCATGTTTCATCGATGTTTTCGCAATGTCTTGTTCTCAGGAATCTCATACTTGCCCTCTTTCCGGAGCTGTATCATTGTGTAATCCCTTCAATTTAGTCATTGCAGATGAGGATTTCCGTAAGGGCTTTAACAATATTTATGACAAAGCTCTTGCACGTTCTCTACGGGAAATTTTTAAGAAGTAATCATGTGCTTCCTTTCCATGCATAAATAGATTTCTCTCTTGCTCAAATTAGAGGCAGAGTTATATCATACTTCATGCAGGCATCTCCTCCTCTTTGAAGACATGGGTGGTGAATATAACATCACATTAGCTGCTAATGCAAAAACTGTCAAAGAGTTTGATGAAGGATTAACCCGTGGTACGTTTTTCTTGTTGACATGGATGCCTGTGGTGCTTGTGGGTTCAGGTGCCTGCAGGAGCATGTGTATTGTTTTGAACATCAAGTATTTGCATTTTCCAGAATCATTGAATATTGTCCTGTGACCATCTCAAAATGTCTTACTTGTTACCATTATCATCTCACATTGTTATCATGCTTGCAGTTTCATTTGGTTTCAAGTCAGCTGATGAGTACTATGCTAATTCAAGCAGTTCGGATACCATAAAGCATGTGTGCAAGCCTTTACTGTGCATACAGGTTACCAAGAGATTTCTCACTTTATGTGTCAGCTTGATGAACTGCCATTGCACCATTTTTGACAAAAAGAATAGGAGCTATTAGATTATTTATTCGTCACATTTGCCAAAATATGCATCCGCAGTAAATGTGAACTCTTTATCCGTGTATAATACGTAGATTTGTTTATAGAAGTAGAAGTGATGATCCTTCGATTACCTATTCTTACAATGTTTGTCGGTCTAACAGAGATAGATTTATATATAGATTATTTATGGAGTTTAAAAACTACGTCGGTTACAGTGCTGAGTTTGTACTTTATATCCTTGCAATTGAATGGTTTGTTCAAATTGCTACGCTGGTTGAGTCACAGCAAAGTTACATGACCCTTTAAAGGTCCCAATTTCGATAAGGCTGCTTGAATAAGGAAGTGGGCTGGTGTTGAAAATCTGAGATTGGTTACTTTTTTATTAAAAAAGGAAAATTTGATTGGAGCATTTCGTAATGGAAGAAGGATGACACACGTACTTAGAAGCTTGGTACGGCTCCTTGTTTCCCATCCTAACATCCCCAAGAATCATTTTTACGTGAAGGAAGAATTGTGGGAATATATGTTTGGTTTATTTTGTGGACTATAATTGGTACTACACGTTGTGCAAGTTCTGTAAGGACATATGATACTTCAAGTTACAGGGCAAACAACCAAAAAGCATAGAAAAAGTATACTACTGTAGTATTCCCAGATTCCTGGATACGATACTATGTTCTGTTCAGCTGGTTATCCGTGAAAACACATTTTGGATTTATTTGTTGTAGAAGACTTTCCGGGACTGTAAGTTAATAAAAAGGATTATTCGATCAAACACATCCAATCAGATGAAGATCCAGAAATTAAACATTCGATGGACTTATAGATATCAATGAAGTTTGGATTCCTATATATCTCAAAGATCTTAATGTCGAGAAATTGGCTTGCGCTCAGAACACATAGCTTGGAATTGTTCTGACTGGGATCAAGATTTTTTCTCAAGCTTTATTGAATGACTCAAGTAGTTGAATGTCCTTGTATTGAAAAGTAAAGGGAGGCATATAATGCAATTAGGATGCTAAATAGAAGTTTGGTAAAAAAAACACAACAGATTTGACTGGAGGATTGTGCATAGAATAGATATTTCCAGCTCTTGGTGTACAAATTTTCTGTTCATGCTTTTATATCATAGTTAAGGTCTGCTTTCAGGCTGCAAATGATCCTATTGCTCCAGCTCGGGGAATTCCTCATGAAGATATCAAGGTTCGTCATAAATATCGTAATCCTTGTAATAAAGACCTTTTTGCAGCATGACTTTTGCCTTCTGAAGTGTCTCCTCTCCCAGAACATCTCCCTTGTATAAGTGTTAAATTGTTTCTAACGCTTTTCCTCCTTGATTCTTGAATAGGCCACATGTATCTTTAGTTACTGACCCTCATCCGTGTGCCTTCCTCTTTATATGTCCATTCCCTATTAATGTGGTGTTAACTGATGGTTAGAGAGCTTCAATTAGTAACTTTCAGTTGCCTCTACCACCAGCAGACGTACCTGCGATTGTGGGAGTAACTTGATAATATCACTTTCGGATGGGTTATTGTGCATTCATGCAGTTTTGTGACATTGAGTAGCTTCGTCTGAGGTAGCTAACTTAGTTTACGCCTCGAATGTCTCCATGCTTCTCCCTCAAATCTTCCTTTCACAGTATCTGAAATCATCCCTGCAGTATAGTCTGCCATATTAGTTCAATCAGATACTGGTCCATCTTAGGAATGATAGATTCTGTAGCTTCTGGACAGTTCTTTAGTTTAATTTTATCCCCTCTCACCATTTTGTGATGTTAAAGGTAACATGCAAGGAAGGATTAGTGACATGCATATCTTAACTAAGCAGAGTCATATTAGGTGGTGTCCTGATAATAGTTCTAGACAAATGCAATGCAACATTTCTTTGGATAAAAAAGTTTAGGAGACAACTAGAAGAGAAATGCTATAGGAGTGTCTGCCAAATCGAAACGTCGGTTGAACTTTTTGGTCGAGAAGTCCGAGAGAGTAACCTAAAGCATGAAAGGCACATGTCTTTTTCTTTTTCTCATTCAAGGGAAATGAAATTCTCCTATCGTCTGAAATGAGATATAGGACACATATAACCACAGGCTGACAGAAGCATGTACTCTCTCGCTCTCTCCCCCAACAAGTACTTGAGCTCGAAACGTTCCATTGGACCTCACTTTCTCATTGTTGTCCTTATGGGTCTGTGTATGCCGTGTGCATCCCATGTCCTGTTCATACATGTAATCCCTCTCTTCAATGTACTTCTTTTCACTGCAGGAAAATCCAAACTGCTTGTTAATAGTGACTCCAAAAGGCGGTCATCTCGGTTGGGTCGCAGGTACGGAGGCTCCTCTCAGAGCTCCTTGGACTGATCCAGTGGTTATGGATTTCCTCGACCATTTAGAGAGACGAGTATCCCAACCCGGTGCTTCCCTCAGCAAAGATGAGGATAGAAAACACGACACAGAAAACTTGCATTGCCTAGAGGTCTAACAAGAAACTCTCCTCTGTCGTAAGTGCCTCTTCATTATCAGTCTTGTTTCTTCCTTGCCAAGGAGGCCATCTGATTATTTAGTGGTCACTCGGAAGCTAATGAAATAATGCTTCCACAAGTAATGTATTTTGTGGTCTGGCGAGTCAAAGTAACTATTGGCTCAAGGCCCACAACGATTCATCACATGTTATCAGATTTAGAACATTATTCAATGAAACGCGATTTGTCTACCTGAACAAGACGGGAAAATGTCGATCCGGGCTGTCTGTAGCAATTCGCCTCTTCAGTCCGTGATCAACTTTCTGATCATCATTTTCCCTCCCAATCGTGGGATGATTCCCTTCGTATTTCAACTCGAGCTTTGTGGAGCGGAGAGTCTCCTTTCATAAGCCTCTTGACCATGCCATCAAGTATTCTGCATCGTGTGCCCCCGTTTCTTCTCAACTTATATCCGTCCACGCTTTTCCAACATCGGCCAGTACGTTTAATCACATCAATTTTAGTTACGCGACGTTCCTTTTCCGCTATTTAGAAGACTTAATTGTGACCAGTTTGAAAAAGAAGGATCGTTCTTCCTTTCATACATAGTAGGTGGAAAATCGAACTTCTCATTGGTGAGTTAAAAATGTAGACATCAAATCAGATACGTTTACGTGCAATTTGGTCCTAACGCGGGCAAACCGCAAGATTGTTTTGACAGTTCCAACAATCCCGAAACTATAGTTCTTTGTACTTGAGCACTATCAAGGAAAGGAATCCTACAAATTTTCTATTATACGTATGCACTCGTTTGTTTATTAACCCTCGGATAGAAAAAATATTCTAACATGATCAAAATACAATCCAATTGTATTGTATAAACCGCTTTACACCAATAGATATAGCAGCTCATATAGCCTACAGGTCTGTTTGAAATTTTCCATAAAATTGGACTACATACATGGGTTTTCTCTGTGTGAGTTATGGTTTATGGTATATTCATGCATTGCTCATTTCTTGTGCATGTTGTACATTGCTGACTTCGATAATTTGTTCTTCTTCGGTTCTATTCATTTTACAAAAAATGAGTAATTTCAAAAATATTTTACAAGAGTTCATCGTTTATGTCGCTTGCAGAAATGAGCAGACGATCATCCACGAAAAATGTCTTGATATTAATTGTTGTCGGTAATGAAAATAATTTTTTTTTATGGACTAATTATTGCAAGCGAACGTTTTTAAGAAAATATTTTCGAATCACTCATTTCCTGCGAAATAAATGTAACCTTCATTAGATTATTTTCTCCTCCATTTGTTAAGAGTTTTGGTATGATTAGCTTAAATGACCATGTCACATTTCTCCCACTCATAAGGCTTAACCACCAAATATCTAATTGTGGCAGTTTGTCTCGATTGAAGACTCTCTTGATTGAAGGGCTAATTTTCCTCCAACCAAATTACTCTTCTTTTATCATCTTAGACCCTGCAATTTTGCATAAAAACACATTGCATTTCTGATCTAATTTTGACCCCCAAGTGTGAACTGAGTATGGGAGCCACACACTTGACATCTTAGAGCAGCCACTTTTGTTTCACATTCAAAGAACTGCTTTACCCTTTTTCTGAAAAGGTTCTACATTCTCGAGATTTACGGGGTTTTACTTGAGAAAGCCAAATTCTAGTCCATGAGGACTAATTCAAGAAAGGTTCTTTTGACTAATCTCCTTGTCATTGGGACTCCAACCATAATTAACAAAGTTGGGTTAGTCTCGAATAGGCCCTCTCAAAAAAGAAAGTCAACTTCAGTCAACGGAGCTATTTGATAGAAAAAATATTGTAACATGATCAAAATACAATCCAATTGTATTGTATAAACCGCTTACACCATGAGATATAGCAGCTCATATAGCCCACAGGTCTGTTTCACATTTTCCATAAAATTGGACTACATACATGCCTTTTCTTTTTATTTGAGTTATGGTTTATGGTATATTCATGCATGTTGGATGTTGCTCATTTCTTATGCATGTTGTACGTTGCTGACTTTGATATTTTGTTCTCCTTCGGTTCTATTTATTTTGCGAAAAATGAGTAATTTGAAAAATATTATGCAAAAGTTCATCGTTTATGTCGCTTGTAGAAACGAGCAGACGATCATCCACGAAAAATGTCTAGACATTAATTGTTGTCGATAATGAAAATAATTTTTTTTTATGGACCAATAATTTCAAGCGATCATTTTTAGGAAAATATTTCTAAATCACTCATTTCCTGCGAAATAAACGTAACCTTCATTAAATTATTTTTCTCCTCCATTTGTTAAGAGTTTTGGTATCATTGGCTTACATGGCCATGTCACATTTCTCCCACTCATAAGGCTTAACCACCAAACATCTAATCGTGGCAGTTTGTCTCGATTGAAGACTGTCTTGATTGAAGGGCTAATTTTCCTCCAACCAAATTACTCTTTTTTTATCATCTTAAACCCAGCAATTTTGCATAAAACACACTGCATTTCTGATTCTAATTTTGACCCCCAAGTGTGAACTGAGTATGGGAGCCACACACTTGACATCTTAGAGCAGCCACTTTATTTTCACATTCAAAGAACCGCCTTACCCTTTTTCTAAAAAGGTCAACATTCTCGAGATCTGCGGGGTTTTACTTGAGAAAGCCAAATTCTAGTCCACAAGGGCTAATTCAAGAAAAGGCTCTTTTGACTAATCTCCTTGTCATTGGGACTCCAACCCTAAATTAATAAAGTTGGGTTCGTTTCGACATAGGCCTAACCCTCTCAGTGAAAAAAAAGAAAGTCAACTTCAGTCAACGGAGCTAATGTTTGCTCCCAAAATTTCGTATTTCCCAATGGAAATTTTCCCACCCTTATTTCTAAAAGAAATTACGTTAATTTAAGCAAAAAAAGTTAATATTTGACTTAGAAAGGGGCTTTATCTTAGGGATTACCGAAATGCGAACTCGAACGGATCAAAGAGAAGAGATGACATTGACGCCGCGTCCCGCCCTACCAAGTTCCTGTGTATCGAAGTCGTTGAGGTTGACCAAGCTGGGCCTCTTGCTGAAATGGCTTTCCCCCATTTGTGGGCCTGATGGCCTCATTCTGCGGGGTGAGGTCGAGCCTCGTCGTCATTGGGCATGGCGCCCTCGCCCTTGCCAATGGTCGGCGGGGCCCTCACCTCGGCCGGTCAGCCGACACGGCGACTAACTAGAAGGAAGGGAAGGAATAGAGGTCATAATAAATTATCTACGTTAGCGCCGGCAGACCAACTCCTGTTGGGTAGACCGAATTGACACAAATACAAAAGTTTTGTGGCTCAATTGGACAAAAAAAAAATGGTTCATGAATAAATTGACACAGTTATAATAAGTTGAGGACTTTTCTGGTAATTTTTCTCTCTTTACAATCTGAAATCGAAAAGAGGAAAATGAGATTGAAATCATAGAGTTTCAAAGTGCGAGAGCCATCCAAGTCCCATGCCTTGCAAATACGATGAGAACAAAAACAATCAGCATACGGGTTGTTGGCCTCCATTACCGTCGAAGCGACAAAGAATCCTCCTCTTCAAGTTATTTTCAAATCGACACTCCGCAATCACTCCAGTTGGAACGGACCGCCACAGACGCTTTCCCAAACGTTTAGTGGGTAAGAAACTGTTAACGGAAGATAACGGGCAATTGCGGATCACAAGTTTAAACATTTTACGTGAAAGATCGGGATCGAATCATAAACATTTTTTGACCGACACGATCAAAGTCCGAAATCTCTACCGAAAAATGTAACCGATTCAAGATCTTATCGTACCGTGCGATTCGATCCTAAGTTTCAATCAAAAAGCACAATCAAGTCTCCCAACACATATCGAAAAAAGGCCGCCATAAAAAAAGAAAAAATTTCGTTTCCGGTACCGCATTGGCGATTCGATAAACTTCCGAGCACTGAGTGTACGTGCACGAGATTCAAATTGAAAAAAAAGAAAAAATCCTCAAAGATCGGCGTGAGCAAACATGCGACGGTCTTGCTCAGAAACTGTTCCAATCCCGCCCTCGAACAAATAAATTTATCGCAACAATTGAATACGAACTTCAATATGTCGTGGCCTATATGGTCGTGCTCGAAATTTTTTTTTCTAACATCAAGAAACTAACGCCAAACATCGTCCCCTATTCCCTCCGTCGTTTAGTTCTTGCGAGAGAATCTTCTTCTTCTCCTGCCTCAATCAAAGACAAACTTGTGGGAGTAGGGTTAGCCGAAAAATGCCAAATGAATGAAAACTCCAAAAAGCGTACTTGGCCTTTTCCTTACTTTTCAACCACTCTCCCATTTTAGGGCCATCTTTCCTTCTTTTTATTATTTATTTATTTTTTTGCCCATTTCCAGGAAAAAAAAAAGGGGGAAATAATCCAATTTATAAAAAAGAATATTAATTTTTTTTTTCCTCTCCTCCCCCACTAGTGACAAACAAATGCTCGTCCTTTCCTAATATCACTGCCAGCTAATCAAGGTACCCATAAGAAAATTTACAGGGAAATTGAATGCCAGCTATGACACGACAGCCCCAAAATAAACCAGGAGACAAAATTCTGATTAAGCTTCACTAAAAAACCATGAGAAATTTACAGGGAATTTTTTTTTTTTGGTTCAAATTTACAGGGAATTTGAATGAGCTAATTTTTACATGTTTTTTTTTTTTTGGGGGGGAGCATAACGAGTGCGAAAACATTCATTGCATGAGCTCTCTCTTTCTAAACCTTACAAGATTATGGAAGTCTCACGTTGTTTAGAGAGGACCCTAAAAGTAATGTTCCGTGGAAAATTGGCATAGCTTAGCATTATTACAAGTCAATTCGCGGCCTAATACTAAGTGAAGGATTAATCGGACTTTGGTCGATGAGATGAGGGGGAAAAAATGTCTTTTTAAGTCGTGATCGGCTCCCGCCTACATGTTCACACGAGTACTTGGTAAATTAGGTTTTCGATGTTTTTCGTCGGTCATGAAATAAGATGTAGATCTGTAGACACCCGAGCACTGAATGAACCTAGACAATAAAGGGTTTACAGTGAATGTTACGAATTACATCTTGTTTCCATGCCTGTGGACTGTAAGAATGGGTCAGAGTAGGGTCTGAGTCTTTAGGGTTTTGGTTTTACTCCATTGAGAACGAAGAGAACCAACGCAGGAATTAGGGAAAGGCTGTAAAGGCGAAGAAGAGAGGGGGGGAGAGAGAGAGAGGGGACAAACGCGGTTACTGTGCGATGGGAAACAAAGGGGAAAGAGCAGAAAACAAGGTGGCGACAATGATAAGGTGTTTTAACTCTTTATATTGTGGAAAGAGAAGTAAAGTTTCTAACTCCATTTCGAACCCGCACAGAGAAAAGGGTAAAACGTTAGGTTAAAAAGAAAAGGAGGAGGAAAAAAAAAGGAGCTTTATCTATCTTTTTGGAAAAATTCTTGCTTCATTTGGAAGAAATGGAGAATCCAGAAGATTGTGAAACCCTACCGAGAAGAGATGGATATGGAGATTGACTGTGAAGAAAAGTGCGATATTCATTTCCCTTAATTGTTATAACCTTTAGATGGTTGGGTTTTTAAGCATATTGGGAAGGTGGAAATGGAATTTGCCGCGATGGGTGTTGACCAAAGATACCATTTGATGCCGACACAAGCGAAAAAAGTAGTCTGATTTTCATTTAAGCTAATCGATGCTCTTCCTTAGATCTTTCATCAAGTTTATACCTCGACGGTGGATTCAAACTATAAACCAACGAGGTTTTAAGCTTTTTTTTTGGGTTCGATTCCTTCTCAGGACGCCCACTTGAGGCTAGACAGTAGAAGAAGTAATTTTTGCTATTCTTCACCACCCAGTGTGTGGACGTGGTATGCTTTTGACCAACCCGGACACGAGCAAGTTTGCGAATTAGAATTCGTGCGATTGACATCATCAGCACATGGATATTTGGATGCAGCTTAAGAATTAGACGTGGAAATATTTCACCCCATCTTGATAGAGATGAATCAACTTCATTTTAGAAGAATACCACATCACATTTTCTGTTCTAAACCTCCAAAAGAAGCCAGAAGACGCGGTCTAACCCCTCCACTCTCTCTCTTTCTCGCTCTATAGGGCGGGTGAATTGTGACATGGGAAATATGGACCCAAAAGAAAGCTAGGGTTAGGGTCAACACAAAAAGGACCTTTTGCTGAACTTTCTTGGAATCAGGGGAGAAAGAAAAACGAAAAATTTGAGAGAGAGAGAGAGAGAGAGAGAGCAAGCTTTTTGTGGACCAAAGAGCACCTGAATGAAAAGCAGGAGGGAAGCTGACTCCAAGACTTGCAAAAGAAAATTTTTTTTTGTCAGTCAGTCTTTTGCCTGTCGTCATCTCGAATCCCCCGCGAGCTAAGTGAGAAAGAGCAAGAAAACAAACGAGAAAATAACTCAATGCACAGCAGTAAATAATTGCACTGAACGAGGGAGGTTTTTCTTTTTCTTCTTCCTTCTTTTTTTACCTTTTCCATACACAAAAGTTAAAAGCAAGAGTAAGTATCTGATATGCCCTCCTCAATTCAAACATATATAAACTATTTTTTCGGACACGAAACCCGGGAATTGGCTCATCGACCTAGGATGTGGTTGACTTGTTGCTGGTGTGTTCTTTCCTCTGTAGTGTATCATCATGTCATGGCTCCATGACTCCCATGACCAACACCCCCTGCATCACATGCCCTACTCGTTTGTCTTCTTAGGGCAACTGATTAGGGTTTCTAGGGTTTTCTTTTAGTTCTTCGGCAGACAAGAGAACCTTAAGCAAAAAGCAAGGAGGTGAAAGTGGGTTAGTTAGGTTTGTCATGTGACGAGCACTACAGAGACGCTGACAAGATGAAAAATAAAATATGATGTGTGGTGATCCTTCAGTTTTTTAGTCGACTATTTAATTAGCATGAACATCTACGAGGGAATCAATTGGGTTGTGCACTAATAATGCAAAGCGGATAACAGCACAGATGATATCTAAATTTTGGTTCAATATACAACGTCATTCTTAAACTTTTAATTTGTTTAACGTGCTTCTCTGAACTATTGGTAAATGTTCAATGTATTTTCTACACTATATGAAAATATTTAAAGGTTCAAGGACCACATTGAACATTGGACCAAAGTTCAAGAACTGCATTGAAGAAATTAAAAGGTCATGGATGACATTGTATTTTGGACCAAAGTTTAGGGACCACATGAAACGAATTAAAAGTTCGGATATGACATTGAATTTATTTTCTCTACAACAGAGGAGCGAGAAGAGAATGCTAGCAAAGGATTTTGGAGCAATAGAGTCCCCAGATGGAAATTTATACGATTCATCTTTTGCTTGAGTTGGGAGTTTCATATTTTTTATTATCATGAGTTAAATTCTGACTTCCATTGTGAGTGTTATGGTTGGTCTAGCTAAATTGGTCTATATGGAATTTCAATCGACAAAGTCATCATTTTTTTTTCTTTTTTGATTTAATTGATAGAGTATATATTATGTATCCAGCATATTAAGGTATTCCATAACATCACCATTCTATACTACACACAAGAGCTACTTAGGTACAGACAATGCGCAGGATACGATGTCTTAATAGCATAACGTACAATTTAGCTACTCTATTACCTCTTCTTAACTTTCTTTAAGTACCATTCCAACTGTAATTGTCCTTGGTCCCTCCATTCTTTAAGAACTTATTATTACACCCTGTGAAGCACAAGCTATCAAAATTAATCTTGCATTTTTACCAAGGACCAAATATCAGATTTCTCTTGAATTTTCATGAGGGATTTGGCCAAGAGGGAGAGAGTAGAAAGGGCTAAGCTACAGCATGTCATCAATTACTGAAAGCTTTTCACGAGAGAGGCAAATCGCCTCTTCCTTCAAAAAAATAAAAAACAATGTGTTTGTGCTCGTTACATATCGGAGAAATAGGGCAGGGAGAGGGAATAATCTCAATTGCCGAATTCAAAAGTAGGAGAAGGTTTTTTTATTGATGAATCAGTATTCAAAATCATTCCATTTGGGATATTTACCAATATATAAGATTGGTCCATCCATCTAGCATTACAAATGCAACTTCATACATATGTTTGAGCTCATCCAGAGTTAATTATGCGAGTTTTTTTGGGCTTATCAAGTTCATTTGGTAAGGTAAGATTACACGACATATGCGCGAAAGCTAAGCACATACTGAGCTCCTCCTAATTTAAAACAGGGGAAGGTGGTTTATGAATTTTGCTATGATAACTTCAAAATAAAATCCTTCGCCTGATTAGGTTTTGTTCTTCTTAAGTAACCGATTAACTCTCCCACTTCTAATTTAATCACCTTGCTTCGTTCAAGCTAAATATATATGCTAAGACACATATATTCATACCTTTCTATTCGCATGTGTATGTCGGTAGTCTAATAATATACGGTAATTCGAAGACCTCGAGGCGCGGGAAGGAGGAGGAAGACGGGGGACAGCGTGTGGGGGCATTTTTGGTACGGATGATGAATTGTAGGGTCAAGGTGGTCTTAAATAATATCGCCTCTTTTTGTCCTTTTTCACACTCCTTCTCTCCTTCCTTGCCCTTTTTATCTCCATCACTTTCCTTCTCAATTCGCACACCCAAACCTCACCCATGTCTCCTCCCTCCCTCCCTCCTCTCTCTCTCTCTCAATCAAAGAAAATTCCAATCATCTCTCTTGGGCTGCAAACTGGAGGGGAGGCCAATCTTTTTGAGGGGAATGTTGTCTGGCTCGAGGCCGCGAACCGTAGATCCGCCAATTTTTCCTCTCCGATCTGGTCGATTGTTCTCTAGATCTTCGAGTCGCTACTCGCATGGGTCACCGATCTAGCGTTAGCGGTGTCGGACCAGGCTTCATTCCCCCCAATCATTGCTCTTCCAATCTTCAAGAACGTCTCAACGTGAGGTGCGAGAGCTTGAGTATGATCCTCTTCCTATCTCGAAAAAGGTTGGATTTTTTTTAGGTCTATGATTGGTATGGAATATTTTTAGTTCTGGGTTGTCATTGCTTGTGTGTGCATGAGCAGATCATTGTGTAATGATTATGGGTTTTGACTATCTTTTTTTTTTTTTTTTTTTGTGGGTTCTTTTGGGGTTCTGACTGAAGAAGAAAAGTTTCATCATTACGCTTTGAAAGATTCATGGATGAGTCGTTGGGATTTTTCGTTTGAGGGGGTTCTTTGTCAGTCTCTGTTTTTTTCTCTTTGTTCAAACTGAGTTTGGATTCAGATTCATCATTGGACTATGATTTTTCTACATGATGCTTTGAGTATCTTGTCTGTCCGTTTCTGCTCCTTCACTAGCTCACTCTCTTCCCGTCTTCCCCAGAAAGATTCAAACTTTTAGGGTTCTCATTCCTTTCTCACCCTTTCTTTTTTGATTTACAATCGGCACATTCGCATGTGATCTCACTGTATAAGATTAGAGTTTTCTCCGACATGAGTCAGATGATTATCACTTTATCTGTCTCAGTCAAACTACATGGCTACAGTGTGTTTCTTTTTTTTGTTTTTCGTTTTAAGGGTAAGTTAAAGGCCGTTTCTTTTACTGAAATTATTAGCATAAAAGCAAGAATTTTCTGCACAATGTTTCAGACACATGTGGATCTATCGCATGAGCACTAGTTCTTAGTCTTTCTCTATGTTGTCTGTCATGACCATTCATGTTCTGCAACTTTGACGTAGATGACGGGTAGTGACATGAACTGTTGCGGTAATAAAAAAAGATAATGGCCCTTGGAGATCAGATTGTTTCTCTGCATCTCTGCAAATTATTTGGTTTCGAGTGCATGCGTTGTCGTGTCGTATATATCACTTATTATATTGGAATGTCGATATTCTTAGTCATATATACAATGTATGAGACAAACCTTAGTGGCTAAACATTAGCTCAGTACATGAGAAATGGGAGATCAATTCCCATTCTTGGTTTTGTCACTGAAAGCAGCATCGGCGAACTCCTACCGAAGAAGATCTACTTCTTATTCTTGTCTTTGTCCTCCTCTTTGTAATCACTTGGAAAACGGCAATGTATGATATTCCATTGTTGCAGAAACCCTATCAGCACCTGGGAGATGTGATGCCACGGAGAATTACGTTTTGAATAACATTTTCTTTTTCATATATGGGAAAGAAAGGGGGAGGAGAGGCGAGTGATGTGATTTGTGATGAACGGATGGGACCTCTGATGTTTCTAGACCTTCTAGTGTTGTCTTGTGCAAGAAGAGTTTCTTTGCTGTACCACTCCACATGAAATGAAGACACTTCATTATTTCATTAGTAAAACATTACCCATTTGATTAAATTTAGGAACAGATCAAATAATGGAATCTGTGCACCAATGAGGGCAAAGAGTTTTATGAATTTGTTCCCTTGATAGTCTTAAAAGAAAGAAGAGATGATAACAACCATGTCCCATTTCTGTCCATAAATCAAGCATGTTCCAAAATGTGTCCTCTTCCTCCGAGTTCTTCAGTTAGGGTTTAGAGAGACAATGTGATTAGAAAGGAGAACAAACCACGACAGGAACGTCATCAAGAGGAAACAAGAATCAGTTTCTGTTCTTGTTAATGATAATGTGATTTTAGGGTTGTGAGCATCATTCTGTCATCAATTTCTGAAGCCAAGAGAAGACCACACAGGGCTGGAGACTGAGTCATAAATGGCTCCTTCTGAGACCTCCCCTCCCCCCCTCTCCTCCTCCTCCTCCTCCTCTCTCTCTCTCTCTCTCTCTCTCTCTCTCTCTTCTCTTTTAGATTTTCACTCTCTTCCACACACACACAACGAAGTGGAGTCAACATCAGCATTTACCACAGGAATTCACCTTTACCCAGAAGGCTGTGATCATTAATTTCATCATGGACTACGATGTATCCTCTGTGCATTTGACAGTGTACTGATGAATGGAAACATTTCTCTTATTTGGTTTGAATCTCATCAAAGATGGTGAAACTGCCAAGTCCTTTTCCTAATTAATTATCAGTAGCCATGTTCACATCACGTGAACTATGTGGCCATCCATGTCCACGCGACATTTTGGTTCATATATGGACACGACACCACAAAGACAGTCGCTCGTGCCGCGAATAACATGTGGGACTGCGACATAGATAATTGTTCTGTAGATAAATTATCGAAGCGGAATGGCTCATGAGACCGGATGCGAGGACTTTGTGTGCAGATAAAATGCCGTAACTGGAATTTGTGCGGTGCGTGTACGTTGCTCCATGAATTTAAACCCAATTACCTGAAAACTTTGCTTTGCTGATTTTTTTTTTTTTTTTATGTTCTTCTTAACTTGCTTAATTAGGATACAGTTCCAAGGATACTCTGCACTGTACTGTTGGAATTCGATCTGGTTCGGTTTTCTTGGAACTGAGTTGCATTGACTCGTTGTGTTTGTATCCACCTTATGTGACATTTTCTTGTTATGATTCTCGCGTGCGCGCACACTCTGTAGTTTTGCGATCATACGGGAGACGAGAGATAAAATACCTAATCAATACAAAGTGGCAAGAAAAGAAGACGGGGGTCTTGTTCTGCGTGGTTAAAACGAAGTAAAGGAATTGATAAGAGTGTATGCATGTACATTGAGTTGTGGAAAGGAGGGGGAAAGAAGAGGTTCATGATCTGAACTCAAGATGAAATAGAAGCAGCAATTCATGGCTCACAGAAAAAGCGAATCCACAAGACGTTTTATCTTTTATTAATCTCTCCCTTTAATAAACCCTTTGTCGATTTAAAGTGATGCGGAAATAGAACTTCAGCCGAAAGTGTGACGAAGACAACTTTCTTTCTCCTCTTTACTAATCTCCCACTCCATTAATTCATTCGTCTTTTCCTTTCGGCGCTTCGTCATGCTTTCGCGAAATTCATACAAGGTCTATGAGAAAAGATTAGCGGAAGAGCTTGTACGTCGGGAACTTTCAAAAATCGTCTGGGGGAGTTGACGATGTAGTAAGTTTGGATCGAAGAAAATGGGTATTACTAGAAACGGGCTGAATGTGCGACGGCAACAAACGGGTGGTCAAGAACGAAAATTTCGTGGAAGAAGGGAAATTTTCATCTCTGAAGAACCTTGTATGTATGCAGAGACAGACATTCAGCGACCAGACAAAGTTTTGGTCCCGAACTGTCCGCTCATCCATTCAAATTCCTCGAACTGAAAAGTGAGCAATATGTTCTAAAACTTCAACTATCTTCGTTTTCCAAAAGAGTGACAGAACTGGGCCATTTTTTCGTTGACAGAAACCAAACCCTAGTGACTTACTGAAGATTTGTCGCCATGTTTCTGGAACTGTTTCTGAAAATAAGAAGTCCAAGCAGATATTTATAGAGCAACTCACCTTCCCAATATTAACACCTATTCATAATAACGAACGGGGAAAAGTGTAAAAAAAGTCATAAATTTATCAGTATTAATGCTAATTTAGTCATAAACCTTTCAATTGTGTCAATTTAGTTATTAAACTTTTTGCATTTGTCACAATTGAGCCTATCCAGCTAATTTGGTCTGTAATCGCTAATGTGGACGCCGGTCGTCCTACGTGGCATGACTAGCATTGACGTGAACATTTTTATTTTATAATTTTCAATATTTTTTTAATATTTTCTTTGTTCTTTTTTTATAATCTTTACTTCTTCTTTTTTTATTGAGGATCGGCCAGAGTCACCGGCCCTCAATAAAAAAAGCAAAGAAAAGAAAGAAGGAAAAACCAAAAAGATTATTAAAAAATAAAATAAATATTTTAAAAAATATCCATGCCGGCGATTTCATACCAAAAATCAGTCGGATGGACTCAATCGGTAGAAATGTAAAAGGTTTAGGACTAAGTTGGTATAATTGAAAGATTTACGATTGAATTGACGCCAATGTCATAGATTTATGACTTTTTTTGACACGTTTTCTAAAGAAGAACATGAGTTAAAAGAAATCTCTAAAGAAAGCATTTGAAAGTAACAAGTACTGCTAAAAGGGTGATAGGATTAATTAATAGACCGATATCATAATTAATGACCCTAGAATGTTTCTCCTCTGCAATCTTTTTTACATGCACTTTGGTGTGAATTTTTACTTCAGCTAATATACTAAATTACTTACATAAGCCAAAATCTTCAAGTTAGCCTAACACAATGACTATTTACAAAATTGTCGGGTCGGAAACTTTTTCTGTTATTAGAGGCAAATGACAAATGAGAGAACATACGATGAATGCAATTGGATTGAAAAAGGTGGAAACCCGTTCTTGCATGGGCATTACGCTTGTAAATTAGAAAAAGACATGAGTTTTTGCATCAATTACATCATTTTGGCTCCTCAGTTATTGCCAAGAAAGTTATGCCCTCGCGAATGAATTTAGTAAAGATTAGTGGGTCGGCCTTTCAATTTGATTTTTTTTTTCCCTCGGTCCTGCCCGAGGTTGGGCTTGTTTCATCAGTTTGTCCATCTCTCTCAAAGGGCCAAGAAAATGGCTCAAGCATGCACAGTTACAGATGCACATTGGGCTGGGCCTTTTCTTCAAGGGCCCATTACTATGTTCGTCGTGCCAGGGGATCCATGTCATGGATTGCGGGAGAGTCGGGTCGAGCCGATACAGTGCCAAGCTAAGACTCAGCTCCAACTACCACCATCGGTGCTCGGGTCTCCGCTCAAGTTCGATCGAGTGTGAAAACTTTTGCTTCTGAGCTTGACTCGAATAGGTATTCGAGATACTGGACCTCGACTCGACTGAGCTCGATTACAGTTGAGTTATAAAAAGAACAGAGATCGAGCTTAGTAAGTAGAAAATGTTTTCCACGAATTATTTTTTGTGCATGGGTATCTCATACAACCGCTTTCGCGACTATCAAATATCGTTGCCAGAAAAATATACCAGCTCCATTAAACTCACACACATGTCATAGGTAACATTGATGAGTCTGAGCTCTACTCAACTCGAAACCAAAGAGCAAGTTAAGCCAGAGTTATTATTAAACCGAGCTAAAACTACTTGCGAATAGCTTGACTCAATTTCACTCCTAAACCATGTCATGTTGCTATGTCGTGCTATTTCTATTTTTCACTTATTGTTACTGTTAGAGATAATTAGGATTTATTTCCTATATTAGAGATATTTGATAATTCTGTTGATTCTTTGTATCTCTCGTGATTACTCGTGTGTGTCACTTTGATTGTGCGTATCTTGATTGATATATTATACTTTGAACAGTGATATCATAAAGTCTATAAAATAGGTTGATGTTATTATGATATATCGAAATATATACAAATTTCAAATTTATCTCTTCTGCTACATCCTTTCCTAGTGCAGTAGGTGCACTTCACACCGGGGGCACCCGCAGTAGTGCACAGGTGCATGCAACCAATTAGAGGTGGTCTAAAACCCATATTTTAACCCATATTTAATTGTGATGGGTCATAAATGGGTTGCTTTAAGTTTTAAAAACAAGCTAAGTGGATCATGAATAGGTCAAAAACTTAATGGGTCCTAAAAAAGAATTTAAATGGACCATAAGTGAGTTAGCTAAGACAACTATCTTAAGTGATTCATAAATAGGTATTCTGCATATTTTTAAAAATTAATTTTCTAGTAATTTTTTTTTTTATATTTCTCCTCCTACCTTTGCCATGATCAGCCAACAAAGGCGACCTGCGAGCTTGAGCTCATCGGGATCGGCCGCATCCGCCCCTGGTTGCCAAGCTTTCGACCATCGTCGAGACTTGGTGATCGGCGGACGAAGGAGGAAGAGGGAAAAAAAAAATAGAAACTAAAAAAAATTAAAAAAATAAGAAGATAATAAAAATAAGAAAAATAAAATGTAAAAAAATTTAAAATTTTAATTTGTTTTTAATAATTATAAATTTTGTCCAACAATATTTTATGAATATATTTTTTTCAAGAATTTATTAGAAATAAATTTTTATAAATTGTATTAAAAATGATTGTGTTTTAATGATAAGGGTCATCAGTCACCGGTTGCGGAAAAAATAAAAAATATATTAAAAAAATAATTATTTTAAAAAATTAAGAAAATTGTCCATAGGGTTTTATCACAATATATATATATATATATATATATATATATTATAAAAATGTAAGAAATAATTTTTTCTAAACTGGATTTCAATATGGAAGTGTTTTAGCAATACAAGTCGGGTTAAGTATGGATCACCGGATGTATAGCATTAAAATGGGTCAAAATGGGCTAAACATGTTACTATGGGTCATGCCATTTTTGACCCAACCCACCGGCTCTACACCCGGTCTCGTAGCAAAATAAATCCATCCTGCTGCTAGATAGTGCTCGCCGATCGCTTGATTCCCGTCTAAGTAAGCACCACGACGATCGTGTTACGATGTCGGTGACACATCACCAAATCGAGCCTTTTCACAGAGATGGCTTTCTTTTGATGCTAGCTGCATATGCCACATTGCTCAGCAACTTTTTTTTCAAGCCAACCATATAGGCCGCGTTGCTCAATTGCTATTTCGCAAGTCGGTTGCATCAGCCAATTGTTGTTTCCCCTCCGATTCTGGACCGTTTGCATGTTGTATGGAGAAGTCAATTCCACCATCAGACTTGCTACCCTCGGACTAGCTAGATTTGGAAGTTTCACCACGAATAAACGTCGGAAGCTGTCTCCCACACAACCACACGCCGCCTCACACACAACCACACGCCGCCTCATCACGAATCCATGAAGCCCGCCGTTGAGTGTTGATTTCATGGAGAAAGACGTTTTCTTGGCATTTTTGTACTTAATTTTAATCTCAAGCTGACTTAATGACCTTGACTTAAAGGCAATTATGATTCTTTCCTGTGTTAGAGATGTTGATGATTCTGTTGAGTATATGTATCCTTCAAGATTACGCGTATATCTTCCTTAGATAATCATATCATAGAGCCTCTAAATAGACTGGTGTAGTTTTCATTATGATATATGCAAATTTCACGTTTCTCTCTTTGGATTATTCTCAATTGTTACGAGCCTTGTCTAGCTTCTCTCATTAAGTAATTTTTTTATTTATCACACCACATATTCAAGGACTATTGGAGTGTCACGCTCTTTTTTTTCCCTGGTGAACAATCGGGCACTTCATTAAGTGGATTTGCTTTTCTTTTTTGGCTTAAAGTTGAATTGAATGCAAATGTACGTAGGACTAATTTAAAGTGAATATCACAACCGTTTTTTTTTTTTTTTCCAATTATCATTTTTCAACTCGAGACATACAACAGAAATTCACATAGTTGTACATGATTAGGAGTGACTAAAGCCGAGCGGGTCCAGATTTCACATGAACCCGAAATCTGTCTGTCGAAATTGACTTTTCATTTTTTTTTTGGAACCTGTAACTTACTTTGCATACCTTAGAATCTACCCCGCCACTGATTTTTGGGTTGGTTTCGGTGTTTACCTAGGTTTCACATGTAATTCTTATGAATAATTATAGCGAATTATTACATCTAATGATAATTATTTGCTACGACAATCTAGTTACCATGACTCATGTTTAGACACACCAAAAGTATAAAATATTAACAAAATAAAAGTCTCAGTCATAGATATCACTGAAAGTAAAAGCTTATACTAATAGTCCTAAATTATGCGCTCATCATCGGACACTATGGAATACTGCAAGATCATAAGAAGAAATAGAAAAATAAACACCCAAAAACTTGTTCCAGGTTCAATGTCCCGCCTCCCGAAACCTAGAATTTATCGGTTAGAATTGATTTTCCAATTTTTGAAATTTAGAATCTACTATGCATACCCGAAACCCGAACCTACCCTATTTCCACCAATTCGATTTCTAATTTTCGATTTTATCCTGAAATCATGCTTACATCTAGTAGTGATCGATGAACCAAGACTTTCCAATTTGACTCAATACTGACTTGTGAACGACGATTGGTGATGGCCTTTGATTGTGTTTTAAGTGTTGGAGGTGGTAAGAGGTCGAATATATATCGGAAATGACTTTTATTATTATTTAATGCATAAGTCCTCTTATATTCATAATTCTTTAAGTATTATATTCCTTTGCTCATTTCGATAAAGGGTGCGTTTATGCTGACTTTCTACAATTTTATTGTGGATAAACTTTATTCTAACTTTTGAAAGTTCTGACTCTATTCTAATACTAGGAATGGAACACTCTTAAAATGGACATGAACGCAACGTGTAAAGTAAATGTGAAATTTTTTCCATAATCATTCTAAATCTAGAGCTTCTCCTTTTTCATTCTTTCGGGAAGGTCAAATCGAGGCTAACAAAAGCCCAAATTATCCTAAAACGAGCTAAACAACTGGAAGGAAGAAATTATGCGTTATGCCGATGATTTTTCGGCGTTCAGATGGGCCGATAGATATAGTTTATGATATAACTCCTCTCAAACAATTATAGGTACGTTAAGAACGGTCCACAAAATCGGGAATCTAAATGATTTTGCAAATCTTAACGTACATGATGTTGAGCGCGACAAATAATTACGCGATCCATGAATTTTTTTTCCGAGTCAAATGGGCCTTGAGATTCGGTTTGCTTGTTTCCTTTCTAATAATCTCAGGTACATAGCGGTATGGTATTCTATTTTCCAATTTTTGGTTGACATGGGGCTGAGGTTGAGTATGATAATCCACTCGTTTTGATGCCCCTGATTACATCTACTCCGTCATGCCACACGTCATGTTGATTGTACGGGCGAATCCCGACACACCCAACATTACTCTCTTTTTGTCTCTCCGATCTATACACGGCCGGTTCGGTGGAACTGCCGGTTCCGGTTCAGGAATCGGCCGTGTATACTTCCGGTTCCGGGCCGGTTCCGGTTCCGCTCCGGAACCGAAAGTTCTGGTTCGAAACCGGCGGTTCATTCCGATTCCTTTTTTAATATTAATTTTTAAAATAATAAATAATAAAATAAACATAATAAATTATAAAATACAATTAAATTGTACATTGTAAAAAAATATGGGGAAAAAAAAAGATGAGGAATGGGCTTGAACTTAATGAATTATCATTAAGCGCCTACATATCTTCTTGGGGATAGAAGAATCAAAGCCCATGTAGTTCTTTTACCTTTGAGAACCCCAACTTACCTCATCGTCAATCGTCGCTACCCGTTGTGGTACCCGTGGCGGTGGTATCTCCAACATCATCACTAAAAAATTCGTGTTCACGATCTAACTCTTGGTGTCGATATTTCGCTCTCGTCCAATCGCCAACACAAGCTTAAGCTTCCACGGAGTTCGGGCTTAATCTTGAATGGGAAGAGTCCAAAATTAATCCTCCAGCACTAAATGATTGTTGAAGAAGGGGTTGCTAATGTCTGATGAGTGATGAGGGCGAGAACTGAATAATCAATTTGGTGACTCTTCCACCACTTTAGGATTTCGAAATCTGTACTATGTTCTGCATCACGAAACTCAAATTGAGTGGTTAAATATTTTTCTAATTCAGAAATACTACCTGTTGCCCCTTTTTTTTTTTTTTTTTTGCCTACTTTTAAGCATATTATACCCTCTACTAAGTGAACTACCACCTTCGCTACGTGAGGCGGTAGATTGTAAAGATCCGGAATCACTTAAATCATATCTACTACAAAATTCTCCATATAATGCTATTATAGATTCTTTAACGTCTCATAGTATATTTGAAATATCTATTGAATCTTTCAAATGTAAACAATCATGATAATACACATTCAAATAATCTTGTAAACCGTCTAATTTAATACGTGAATAAAAAACAATACCAACTAAATAGACAAGAGAAATTTGCAAATAATAATGCAACCATTTTTCTCGCATTACTAAAATAATTCGACCTAATTCGGTATCATTTTCATATTCACTAAAAACACTACCAATATTAACACACTCTATTAAAAATAAATGCGTAGTAGGATAATAAATACCAGATAAAGTCTTAGTAGCATCATTAAAAATTTTCAAAATATCTAAAATTTTCTTGCAAACGTCCCAATGTTGAGGAAGTAAAGTAATTTCGGGAATATTTTGTGAAATAAACATACATAATAAATCTTTATATTCAAATTTTTGCCGAAGCAACTCGTATGTAGAATTCCAACGAGTCGGAATATCTTTCGGAAATCTTCTTGCCCTTCCCCCATTTTGTTTACAAAATTTTCCCCATGATTTCATACAATGTGGACGACTCCATAAAAATTTAATTGCACTCTTTATTGGGGCGAGAGAAGTGTCAAGAGTTCGTAAACCATCTTGTACACATAAATTTAAAACATGACAAGCACATCTAATGTGAAAAAATTATTCGCCAAAAGTGGGTTTGCAAATATTTTCTAATTCGGGAATAGAAGCGGTATTTGCGGCGGCATTATCAAAACCAATTGAAAATACTTTATTTATTAAATTATATTCTTCTAAAACTTGCCTAATTATTTTATAAATATTATGAGCCGAATGTCTTTCATCAAAAACTCGGAATGTAATAAGTCTTTTTTGAATCGTCCAATCGTCACCTATCCAATGACACGTGACACTCATATAAGAATGAATTTGCCAAGGATCACTCCAAATATCGCTACCTATATGTACACGTCGATTAAATTCCGCAAAAAATTTTGCTAAATATTTTTTTCCTTTTCTATAAAGATGAAAAACTTCGCGTTTAAGAGTATTTTTTGGAATAGTTGGCGCTTGCGGAACCAACGCAGTATTTATCAAATATTTAATATTAAAATTTTCACCAGTATTAAACGGAGCATGATCAAGGGCAACATATTCACCTAATGTTTGTTTATAAAGTGCTTCATTGAAACGAAATATACGATGATGATTAGAAGTGGCGTACCCGGAAATTTGTTGTTGCATATTGTCGATCCCCGCTTGCGTTGGATGTTTTTTCGTCAAATGCCGACGGAATGTTCCGTAGCCGTCTCCTTTCGTAAATTTATATGTTTGCAAACAATATTTACATTTTATATTATACTTACATTCGCCTTCATCACGTACCTTGTCGAAGTGTAGCCACAAGTCGGATGTATTATCTCGGCATTTCCGTTCCGGCTCATTTGCCGTTGACGCTTCTTCGACACCGGTGGGAGGATGAAGACTTTCTTGTGTTGGGATACGCTCGACGTTCGGAATCGGGACATAATTGATATTATCGTCGTCGTCTTCCCAACTTGCATACTCACGAGGATCATATTCGGGAATGAGATACTCAGAATCTCCCATAGTCATCTTGCCCTTGTCATCATTTCTGCTTCCACTTGCCATTTTTGAGAGAATTGATCGGAAATCCGATTGAGAGAATTAAGTCGGGATTGAGAGAATTGGGAGAATTTGAGCGATTTGAGAGGATTTCGGAGAGAATTCGAGAGATTGTTTAGAGAATTTGTGACAAAAATGAAAGGGGGAGCATATGTATTTATAGGCAAGAATTATTTTTAATTATTTTTTTTTAATTTTCCCAACGGCTCAAAGGGGGGGGAGGGGGGGCAGTAGCACGGCCTGGGGGGCCGAGAGCCTAGCTCTCTGCCCCTCGGGCCTTGCCTTTTTTTTTTCCATGGTTCCGGCCCCACTGGCCCAAATGGCACTCTCTACTCCGATCATTCGAGTCTCCGAGGAATTTAAGAACTAGATAGAAGGATGTCGTCTAAATTTTCCATACCCGCCCACATGGAACATGAGTACTTGCTCGAAGATCTCTCTCTCTCTAGAGATGATCAACACCTAAAGTACTCGCAAGTCATACTCGATTTTGTCCAATCCGAGCTACTAAAAGCATCTCGATTGGTGATTTTTGGAATTTATTAGAATAAATAAATATTAAATCACGACATCTTCTATCAGCTTAAGCTTTTAAAGTAATTAATCGTGATCCTATAAAATCTTTCAGAATTTCTTGTGGTCAATGTTCAATTATCTTCTTATTTAACTGGTACCTCGCAAGACTCGACTAAGTCATCGACATCGGGAGAGGATAATTTTTATCCGATGGGAATATCGGGCTCTATCGATAAACTCTTGTCAATAAGCAAGAATGGTTGCCGCTTATGCAGAAAAGTTATCAACTAAAGAGTGGCCAATTCTTTCTTTGCCGATCAAGTATTAAGTTACCGATGCACCAAACTAGTTGCTGGTTTCAAAACTAATTAACAACATATTGATGGAAGCTTATTTTAAGCACTTCCCTTGGATATTTGTTGATCTCTTGATATGGTTTTTTTCGGGTCACGGTTGGTGAACGAATTATGAATCTTAAATGTGTTGTAAGTCTCAAGAGGCAAAGTCAAGTTTCTAGGTGTTTTATTGCATTTTTTGGCTCCTAGGTCTTTAATGTGTTTTCTAGTTCATATATCTTTAATGTTTGTCTATTTCCTTTGTCATAACCCTCTATAAATAGCGGAAGATTTCTCAATTGCAAAGACAATGATTTTGATGAATGAAAATATATAACATTTTCCTCTATATAAGAAAATATCTATCCCTAATTTCTGTATTTTTGAAAGGTGGATTCTTTCTCGATGATGAGCCAAAGAAGCACTGTATCTTCGGCTAGTGATATTCTATAAGCCTTGGTAGTGAGCTTCTCTTATTTAAAGTCCTATCTCCTCAACTGGCGATATTGTATGGGAAAAGTATCAAAAAAGTCATAAATCTATTATATTGGTATCAATTTAGTTCTAAATCTTTCAATTGAACCAATTTAATCATAAACATTTTTGTATTTGTACTAATTCAGTTTATCCAACCAATTTTGGCTTGAAATCGCTTAATTGGATGCCAGCGGTGCCCCGTAGAATAGTCGGTGTTGCCGATGTTGACGTGGATGACGGCCGTTGACACTTGTTGGCCTCTCCGGTGGTCGGTGATGGCTGGCTGAACCTCACCCAGGGCTAATGAGGATTGCCGAAGAGGGTTGTCGGCGACCCTTGCCGCCAAAGCCAAAGTTTAAGGAAAAAGAAAAAAGAAAAATAATTAAAAATAAATTTTTTTATGAAAAATAATATTAAAAAATATCCACCTCAATGCTGATTGTCCTATGTGGCATCACTAGCATCGTCATCAACGATTTTAGGCCAAAATTAATTAGATGGACTGAATTGATACCAATGTAAAAAGGTTTATGACTAAATTGATCAAATTGAATGGTTTATGACTGAATTGATATCAATGCAATAGATTTAAGACTTTTTTTTGTACTTTTCCCAATATTTTGTAGCCTTGGTGATGAACTTCGTCAATCTCGATTGTGAACCTTGGTTGATAGTACGTTCAGTATGCCTTGGTTCTAATCGTACTCTATCCCGTACTTGAATTTACCCATCGACACCACTCAAAACGATGTTCGCCCATCTGTATACCCATCATCTACTCGGCCTAATCTAAGCTATTGCAATTAAGGCATCCATGGTTCGGGACATACTTGGTATCTACCGGACAAAGAACTCGCTAACCGAATGGGACAAGTCATTTATGAAAGAGATATGCCGTTATACTCTTAAAAAAAACTTGAGATTACTTATATAATTATGCAAATCTAACACCCCGGAACAGAAAATCAACAATCACCCAATATTTTCACATCTATTTGTGTCATCTTAGGATTGTCCAAGCCTTATATCTTCACAAATTTCTACTACTTAAATATTTGCTTCACATATTTCCTAAGTTGGAGATTAGACGATGCACGGGTTCTGAACAAATAGCCCTTGTTGCAAATTTGAAGCGGTTCGAAAACTGCCAAAAGTTGGCATGCATGGGTTCCGAAAAGAACCAACGCTTTCCCTCCTATGAACTTGACTCGAGTGAATGTATTCACTTTCGAAAGCCCTCTATCGACCGTTATCTTACATTTGATTCACAATGCCAGAGGACACGTTCTTGGTGCCGCAATTTCATAGTCAGCTTGAGTAAGGAGAGAGTGCTTCGAATTTTACGTATAGCTATATTATCACGTGTCTCGCCATGTCAACTAAGTTATTGGCACGTGTTATCTAGTCAGATAATTTCAGGGTAAAATTTGACGGAAGCTAATGGAGGATGGTAAGTGAGTCATGCTTGAATCAGTTTGTAACTTTTGGCGACCCAAGGGTGTCTGGTTCCCTTGGGAAACCAAAAATCCCACTTGATGCAGTTTTGCACCTCATATGATGCCAAGGGCCTGCCCAAATATTTCAGTTAAGCTCATGATATTCGGCTTTTAAATGTGAGAAAAGGTTCTGTGATGATTTTGGACATGAGAGCTCTAGATAGTCAGAAAAATCAGAATTTGACTCGATGGTAAGATTCTATAAGTATAAATCCAAAGAAATCGATACAGGTGAAATTGAAAGAAAGTGCTCAAACGTGAACCAAATTAGAGTTTGACATGGGATGATATGGTAAGCACAGCACAATTACTTTCAAAGGTAATGAACCAATGCTTTTTTTTTCCTTGGTGAACAATGGAGCACTTCATTAAGGGGATTTGCTTTTCTTTTTGGCTTAAAGTTGAATTGAATGCGAACGTACGTAGGACTAATGTAATTTAAAGTGAATAGCATGATCTTTGCTTTGAAGTCATTATTTTTCAAATCGAGACTCAAAATAGCAACTACATAGAGTTCTATAACTAGGGATGAGGGGGTTCGGATTCTAGGTGAACCTGAAATCTGTTCGTCGAAATCGGTTTTTCAGTTTTTTTTTTAAACCTGGAACTTACTATGTATACCTAGGAACCTACCCCATAATAGGTTACAAGGTCGGTTCCAGAATTTACCTAAGTTTCACCCGTAATTTTAATGAATGATTTCGATGAATTGTCATATCTAATAACCACCATTTGATACTACAATCCAGTAATCATAACTCATGTTTAGACACATGAAAAATCTGAAACATCAACAAAGCAAAAGTCTTAATCATGGATATCGCTGGAAATGAAAGCTCATACTAATGGTTTTATATTACACACTTGTTGGCACCTAATTTTGTGATTCCCGCTAAATTCAATTTATTTTTTCCTAAAAGCTTAAAATAGGGAAATGCTGAATTGAATTTGCCTATTTCTTGTTTTATTTGCTATTTGAGTAAATTTAAAATAATTTTAATTTTATATTTATTACTATACAAATAATTTTTTTTTCTCAAAAAGAATCGGGCCGTACCAGGCCCGAACCAGAGCAGGCCTCGTGGCACGCCGTTTAACTTTTCTCGCGCGTACGGGACTGCGAGTGAGCAGGCCTAGCTCCCTTCCCCTCTCTCTCGTTTGGGCCGTATCTAGGCCCACCATCTCTCTCTCTCTCTCTTCTCCTCCTTCATTGCAGCGACACAGGGAAGCGACGCTGGCGACTCCAGCTGTAATTCCTCCTCCACTACTCGTTTTTTGCACGTCCACAAAGCCCCAGTTGGAGATATTTTGGTCGCCTATAAAGGCGAACTCGAATTGAGGTGAGAGGAGGGGCGAGAGTGGTTGGGTGAAGCCTGAAAAAATCGAGAGAAAAACCGAGGGAGCCGAAAGCTTGGCCTGAGAAATTGGAGCTGTCGAGGTCGTAATCGGTGCTTCCAACTTCTGGGTTTTGCTCTTGAGGTCCCTAGCTGCTGATCAGTCGCCAATCAACGAGGGAGCTCGAAACCAGGTCGTAATTCCCCTCCTTTTAGCTTGCCCTGTTTGAATCGAGGGGCTCGCCAAGCCGAAACCTTAGTTTCTTGGTCTGGCGAGCTCCCGACTAGCTGGGATGTTAGTTTAAACTTGGTTGAGTTTATTCATGCGATGCTCTTGCGTCGGTTTTGCTTCCTTCGCGCCGGTCAGTCCTCGAAAAGTCTGTCCACCACTCGTTCGACGTATTTGCCTGCCAGTACACTCGCGAGCCTTTAAGGCAGATCATGGTCCATTTATACCTGTTTTACCTGCTTTTGCTTGTGTTATCTATGCCTATGTATGTTTGCCTTGTGGTGGTCATTGTTTACCATCTTTGTCGCTTTTGATTGTCGGCCATACGAGACCGAGTGATGCCGAGGGAGAGCAGAACTTCGGAGAGTTCACCGAACCACCACAGAGGTTCTCAGCGCCTGCTGTCGGTCCCTCAAGAGTCCCGAGGACCTCACGCACTCGGTCCATGGGTCGGCCGAGTCCAACGACGACCGGAGTAGCGCCGGTGAAGCCAAATAAGCCCCGGAGGTCGTTCGCGCGCAGAGAGGATTTCAACTGGGGACGGTCCAACCGGGTGCCAGAGGTGAAGCCGGTTCGTTGGTTGGGCCAATCGGGAGACAGTGTTGTTTTGGGGAGTGTTTCATAATTTCATTGCGGGTTGCCCTCCGAACCGCGTGTTTAGGCCGGGGGAAGGCTACGACGCCGTTTCGAGACGCTATTCTACGGACGCGAGGCACCAAACAACGTCGCTTCAGCGAACAATGGCATGGTGTCCTTTTTTGGGGGCCAGATGCGGCGTCGTTTTGACTTCAACACTGAACCACAAAAAAGCGTCGTCGTTTTGGCTGCTCGGACGAGCGAGTGAAGTGACGCCGTTTCTGGCTATGTGAAGTGTTGTTGTTTTGGAGTTCCCTGTGCGGCCTCGTTTTGACTTTTGAATTTTTATTTCGAAAACTTTAGAAAATTCTAGAAATTGGGAAAATTGATTTTTATTGCCTATTTAGCCTAATTTAAATTTTTAAGGTCCCATTTAGCGATGATGGTAGACCAATATTCGATCCAGTCTAATTTCTATGTACCTGACGCCATTGTATCGAAGTTTTGTTTTGAATTATTGTCCATATTGATGTGGTTTACATTCCAGTTTACCTAATTGAATGTTTATTATTGCACCGCATTTTGATAAATTGCATCTTAATTGCTTTTCTAGGTTTTATGTTAAGGGTTAATTAGGTAATTGTACGAAATTGATGAAATTGGGAGGGTCCGAGCCATTAATCAATGGTAATACCTTTAAACTTGCTGGATCTTTGGGAAAGGAAATAGCACGTCGCGACAACACTCATCATCGGACTCCACGAATACCGCATGATCACATAAAGAACTACAACAATAAAAACGCAAGGATTTGTTCCGAGTTCAAGGCTTTACATTGTAGAACTTGAAATCTATCCATCGGAAACAGTTCCTTAATTTTTAGAACCTAAAATCTACTTTGTGTACCTGAAACTTGAACTTACCCAATTTTTACTAATGCAATTCTTCGATTTTAAATTTTATCCCGAAATTATGCTCGTGCCGAGGAGTGAACGACAACCAAAGCTGCGCGAATTGACTCAATATTGACTCGTGAACGACGACTGGTGATGGCTATGATGGGGTTTCACTGTTGGAGGTGATAAGTGGCCAAAAGCATATCGGAAGTGACTTTAGTCTCATTGAGTGCACGAATCGTCTTATATTCACAATTCTTTAAATATTACTTCCCTTTGTTCATGATTTTTTTTTAAAATTCCATAAAGGGTGCCTTTGTGGGTTTGGAGAGCTTTATTTTAACTTTTGAGAGTTTTGACTCTATTCTAGTACTAGGCATGGAAAAATCTCCAGATGAATATGAATGCCAACTTGTAAAGTAAGATGTGGAATTCTTTTCATAATCATTCTAAATCTAAAACTTCTCTTTTTTCTTTCTTCCTGGATGGCCAAATCAACGCTAACAAAAGCCCAAATTTTCTTGGAATGTGCTAAACAACCGGAAGGGAGAAATTACGCGTTCCGCCGTTGGTTTTCTCCGCATTCAAACGGGCTGATAGATTTAGTTTGTGACGTTACTCCTCTCAAACAATGCTAGGTGCATTAAGAATGGTCCACAAGATTGGAAATCTAGATGGTGTTGCGAATCTTAACATACACATTGTTGAAAGCGACAAATTATAACGCGTTCGGCGAATTGTTTTTCTCCTGTCAAAAGGGCCTTGAGATTCGGTTTGCTTATTTCCTTTCTGATAATGTTAGGTACATTAAGGGCGCGTTTGGTAACAATTCTGGTTCAAAAATCAATTTGGATCAGAAATAAATTTTTCTGATTTTGTTTTCTGGACGAGTTTTAGAGAATCAGAATGCGTTTGGTAATTGCAAAGAATTTTCTGTTCTTAGGAACAATTTCTCTCCCCAATTTTTTTTTCATTTAAGTCAAATAATTACGTTTTGTCACTATAAAATCAACCTATATAGCATCACTAATAAATGAATAAGATTGTGCATAATCTATAATTAGTCTATTTATTTCGTAAAGCATAAAGACATGTGCAAGATCCTTAAGAAAGAACATAAGCTCAATAGTCAATTTGC
This sequence comes from Rhodamnia argentea, assembly GCF_020921035.1. Lineage (NCBI taxonomy): Eukaryota > Viridiplantae > Streptophyta > Magnoliopsida > Myrtales > Myrtaceae > Rhodamnia > Rhodamnia argentea. Next base: position 33,398,499 of record NC_063152.1, read on the forward strand.
ACTTGAATTTTTGCCACAAATTTGCACTTAAATGCTTTTGTATTTAACCAAGCCCATACCCGACCCGACCTGTATTACTAAAACACTTCTATATTTAATCAAATCATGGCATATTTGTCTATTATAATTTGTTAAGAATGCAATACAAATCTAAGTAAAATTTTTAAACTTTTTAAAGAATTATTTTTAATTTTTAAAGAAATTATTTTTTTTAGAGATATATACACATATATTCTAAATAATTAATTTTAAATTAAATTTTTTTATTATTATAAAAAATATTGTTATTATTAAAAAAAGAATTTTTATTTTTATTTTATTTTCCTTTTTCTCCTATGATCGGCGACAGTTGGCGACAAACAACAGCGCCCATCGGCAGACGGAATAAAGTGAGAGCATTATCACTTTGTTGGTTTTATTTTTCAAAACTGATTCTAATTTTTGCTTATTTTTGTTTCTGTTTATTCTATGTTTCAAATTTTTTTTTTCTAATAAGTGGCTGTGTATGATGATGCACTCGTTTTGATGCCCTAATTACATCTACTCCGTTACGTGACACGTGATATTGAGTTTGCGGGCGAATCCTGACATACCTAACACATTACTCTATCATTAGTGTCTCAAGAGGAATTCAAGGACTAGACATATGAACGTCGTCTAAATTATCCACGGCCGCCCACATGTAACATGAGTACTAGCTCAAAAATCTCTCTTTCTCTCTCTCTTCTCTAAGATGACCATGGACTCACTGTTTTCGAATTCCTTCTTTCGGCCAACGTTCAATGGTTTGCCGAAACCAGCACTTTCCCTCCCATGAACTTGACTCCATTGAATGTATTCGCTTTCGAAAGCCCTCTTATCGACCGTTATCTCATATTTGATTCACAAAGCCGGAGGACATCTTCTTGGTGCCGCAATTTCACGGTCCGCTTGAATAAGGAGAGAGTGCTTTGAATCTTACGTACACCTATTATCCCGTGTCTTGCCATGTCGGCTAAGTCATTGTCACGTTTCACGATAAAATTTAACAAAAATTAATAGAGGAGAGTAAATGTGCCACGATTCTTTTAATTTGTGGCTCATTAGTTTGAGATGAATTTATTACATGTGTACTAATTTAGAGTAAATTTGTCATCGATATATCGATTTAAGATTTTTCATAATATTAACTAAAAAATAATTCAAAAATCCATGGCGATTTATTTCTCTCTCTCTCTCTGTTTTTTTTAAACATATTTGCGCGTTGTCCGTTTCGTATAATACGAGGGAAGGGAACGTGTGGAATGACGGGAGACACCATGCACTTGGCACCGACAGACGGAATCATAGGAGGCGGTCCAATGCAAACCGCCCACGAAAGCGCCAGGTGAGTACTCTCTGGCCCGTGCCTTCGAATTCCTAGATTCTCGAAATTGTCCCGTCCTTTGATGGAACATGTACATTATTATGCCTTGCACTTTCCTCTTTATGTTGATTGTAAACGTGCTGACTCATGGATTTATGGCCGTTTTTTTTTTTGTTTATTTAATAATAAATTTTAGCAGAAATGCAGTGTACCCTGAGATCCGCGGAATCAATAGGATCTTCGTTTCGAGGTGGTTCCAAGATCCTATAGGTGTAGAGTTTGGATTTCAAACACTCGGGAGCAGTGCCTACGAGATAAGTTTCGAGGTACGACAATACTTTACTCTCCGACATGTTCATTCAATAGGGGCATCGGTGGAGTTAGGCATTTTCCCGCACTTTTTCTTATTATGGCTAGGAAGTCCAATTGTGGAAACAGGTATCATGCCTCATGAAATACTTCACAAAACTAATGAATCGGGCGAGATGCCAGCCCCATTTGAGTTGGGGGAGAAAGCATGCGTAATTGATGGAAAAATTACTAAAAAAGTCATAAGTTTATTATAATTGTATCAATTCGGTCCTAAACCTTTTTTTTTGGCTAATTTGTTCCTATACCTTTTGTAATTGTGCCAGTTCGATCTATTTGGCTAATTTTGGCAAGTCGGTACTGACATGAATGCCAACCGGCCGGCTGGTGACTTAATATTTTAATAAATTTTATTTTTTGAAATTTTTTCTTTTATTTTTTCCCCCTTGCCTATCTACCTCTAGCCGGTCGTTCCCCACCTTGTCAACCTTTAGCCGGTCGTCCCCTTCTCTTACTTTCTTTCTTTTTTTCTTTTGTTTTTCTCTTCTTCTTCCTCATCCGACCTCCTCCTTTTACATTTGTTTTTATTCCCCACTTCCATCTCTGTAACTCCATGTTCGGAAATTGCTTGAAGAAGACAGGGGGCATTCAAGGGTTTTTAACGATTGTGGAAATAGATGAATGCTAATTTAGCTAGGTTCAAGCTTTGGACATTGAAATGTGCTTGCTTTTGTCTCATCGAGATTTGGGTATACTTCTCGCCTGGCCATGGCGAGGTTAGCCTCACTAGATTTGGGTGAGGCTTGGCCTCAACCAGCGAAGGTGAGGACGATTGAGCCTCGACCGGAGACGACGAGGTCGAGTCATGCCATGGCTAGGCAAGGCTCACCTCGTCGGATCGGGGCTAGTGAGGCTCGGCCTCACCCTCGTATCTCTCGGCTACGGTGAGAGTCTCGTTGGTTGTCTCTGGCTAGTCGCCATGTCTGGTGATCGGGTGGAGGTGGAAAAGGGAAAGGAAAGGGGACGGCTGGTTGAAGGTGACGGGGTAGGGGAAGGGGGACGACCGACTGGAGGTATACAAAGTAGGGGGAAGGGGAAAAAAAAATAAAAGAAACAATAAAAAATAAAAAATAAAAAATTTTAAAAAATTATTAAAATATTAAGTCGCCGGCCGCCCATTTGTTTCAGTCTTGGTCGGATGGACTAAATTGGCACAATTATAAAATAATTAGGATTGAATCGGTAAAAAGAAAAATTTGAATTGAATTGATACGGTTGCAATAGATTTATGACTTTTTTGATAATTTTTCAATAACCGATCAAAGCGAAGTTGAGACCGGATCATAAGATGCTAGCGTGTGGGAAACAATGAGGTCGGAATCTTCCTGGAAAGAAGGATTACAAGGACAATCAAATGCTGTGAATATGAAACGAAGTCAAAGGGTCGTTTTGGCTTTTTGTCTTGACTGATGTGGTCATCGACAAGTCACGTGATAATGATGATCACAGTTCGATCCTTGATCCTTTGATGTTTTTCGCTCCATCGGAGGGCTTCCACAGTTATTGGACGGAGATTTCTCATTGGGGAAACGAAAGAGCACAACTTCAATATCTCTTTCATCTCAATAAATTGAGGTGTCCTGTAGCATGTGTATCATCACCAGGAATGAAATTTCGTGATGTATGAAGTATGTAAAATCGGCGGATCTCGGGATAGAGAGTGAATATACTTGCGCTTGTGTAATCGACTATTGATAAAGACTATTTACCATCAATTAGAAATAATGATACATCGTGTATCGTATGAAAACTTGTAAAGTTTTCAATGTAAATGATGTTGTGGATCTAACTTTAAACTTTATCTTTCTTATAGAGAGGCTCCATGGTTTCAAAAGTAGATTATCTCCCAAATCACATACTCTCTCTCTCTCTCTCTCTCTCTCTCTCTCTCTCTCTCTCTTTGACAAGCATACCAAATCGGCCAATCTTACGATAGAGAGTAAACATACGTGGGCTTGTGTGATCAATTATTGAAACAGATCGTCTGTCGTTAATAAGAAATGACGAGTATACGTAAAGCAAAGTTTTCAATGTGAAAGAACTTATTGATCTAACTTCAACTTTGGCTTTCTCATAATGAGCCTTGCCAAAATCACATGCTCTCTCTCTTTCCCCGCGGCAAGCATATCAAATCAAACCCTAAGACTTTATATAAGGAGAGTTGGGGAGAGAAGAAACCCTAGCTCCACCTCAGAACCACCGACCCGATGGAAGAACTGGCATCTTCTGCTTCTTCCTCTTTACTAGTCCCTCTTCCTAAAGCAACCTCACTCAATCTCCAGCAATATCTCTACTTCTTACTCCAGAGTCGACCTGATGATTGGGTCTACTCCATTTTCTGGCAGCCCTCAAGAGACGACTGTGGCTGTCTCGTCCTAACCTGGGGTGACGGCCAATTCCGAGGGATGAAAGACCTCGCACCCAATAACTCCCCTGATCAAAGGGTGTTCAAAGAGCTCGGGACACTCGCCAGCAGCAGTTTCAACCCGTCCTTGAACATGGACACTGAGCTGGTCCAAAAATCGGTCTGTGATCTCGAATGGTACTACATTGCCTCGGTCACAAGGTCATATTCCTCTGAGGAGAGCATCCTCGGGAAGGCATTATGTTCTGGGACTTACATATGGTTAAACGGTGAGGACAAGCTCGGAATTTACGACTGTGAGAGGGTTAGAGAAGCAAGGATGACTGGAATCAAGAGTATGGTTTGTATATCGACTCCTTACGATACCGGGGTTCTTGAATTGGGCTCCACCAAAATACTCCAAGAAGATTGGAATCTAGTCCACTTAGCCAAATCCCTCTTCACTTCTCAATTCTTGAGCACAGGAATTACTCCCCATGTCCATGAAGAGCTTCAGTCCAATGTTGTTCTGATGGAAGAACGTTACGCCTTAGGCGGAACTGGCGCTTCACGCTCAGATACTCGTCCTTCAGACACGTGTGGGCTTTTGGGTTCTAAGAGTGACCTGAAAAGATTGGGGGGGTCGCATAATATCACTTCCTCTAACAAGAGGGCTGCGATTACAAAGACGAAGAGGGATGCTAAAGAACCTGCTCGGCCGCCGTTGCCTTCACGGCCCAACCATGTGGAAGCCGAGAGGCAAAGAAGAGAGAATCTGAAGCAGAGATTCTACGCCCTAAGATCTGTCGTCCCTAAAGTCACGAAAATGGACAAAGCCTCTCTTCTCTCCGACGCCGAGAGTTACATCAAGGAGCTGCGATCCAGGATCGATGAACTTGAGGGCAAGCTCAAGTTTCTGCCCCAAAAGCTCAGCCGGAATAAAGTGGCCAGCCTTTTCGGCAATGAAACCAAGACTACGATGCACGCGAGCAAGATCAGATCAAGCACGTCGCTGAATGTTGTCAAGGGTTTGAGCAAGATGGAGGCGGAGGTGAAGGTGGTAGGCGGCGAAGCGGTGGTTCGGGTGTGGAGCCCGAACATGGACCACCCGGTTGCAAGGCTGATGGGCGCGCTCAAGGAGCTGGAGCTCGAAGTCCACCTCGCAAGTGTGTCGAGCGTGAAGGGCATGATGCTTCAGGACGTGGTGGTTCGGACTCCGAACGGGCAGGCGAACGAAGAGAGCTTGAGAGATGCGATTCTTGCAAAATTGTGCGAGGTATGACTCATGGTTAAGGTGTTGGTTGTCGGGGTTGGGGTTTTGCTGTGCTGTTGTTTTTTCTAATGGATCTTCTGTTGTTAAGTCTTCAATTGTCGTGTTGTTCGTCTGACGGTTTGTTTTTGTAATGGTTCCCCGTTTGAGTGCCATATGATACACATTGCCGCGACAGAATCCGAGTGACGGTCTGATCTAGTTATTTGCTTTTGCAAATTAGTACCAACATAAATGTTAAAGACACTTCAACATGATAATGATTTTTCTATTTTGTGATTAAACATAATTATCTTAGAAGCCAATACTTTGGATGTGGATCTCCTTTCTAAAAGCGAAAAATGGAGTTTTGCCCTATCAATTTTGGTCAGTAAACAAGATTTTGTTCGATTCCAAGTATGTTGGACTATATTTGCATGCCGTGCAATAACTCTTGAAAGATCTTCCACCTTATCCCTTGTTACGGAGTTTATCAACTTTCTTATTTCATTTTTTTTTTGTGTTTTGTTTCTGATTTGGTTAGCCATTAGAGATTTTGTGAGTTATGTTATGGGACACGTTTCAACAGATCCTGCATTCAAACATGGAGGGTGAATCATGAAACGTCCGCAAAAATAGAGTTTTTTTTTTATAAGCAATTATTTGCAAAAACAACCAACGAGGTGGAATTGAATTTATTGGAGGGAGCATTTAAGTGCTATAAATTATAAAAACCAATCACTTGATTGCCATCGGCAATTTGCCTCGTCGGAAATCCGACATACCATTGCTGGGACATTTTTTTTGAATTTTTTTTTAATGTTTTTTGGAATTGAATTTTTTATGTTTCTTTTGCTTTGTAAATTTTTCCGCTTGGCCGATGAGTGTCACTAACCCCTTGTCGGCCATGAAACCTCTGCTCGGTGAGGGTCACCAGCAATCCTCGTCGGCCACGAAACCCTCGCTTGGCCACCTCGCTAGTTGCTGGAGGGGCAGCGACAACCTTGGGTAAGGGCCATCGTAGCCTTACTGGTGAGGGCCATCGCACCCTCGCTCCGACCGTGAGCGAGGGAGCGATGGCCCTTGCCAAAACCGGATGAGGGCGGCGTTGCTCGGGGCCGACGCAGCCCATGCCCTTGGGCGAGGGTTTTGTGGACGACAAGCATTGCCGGGGACCCTAGCCGGCCAAGGAAAAACAAAAACAAGAAAAAAGAAAAAGAAAACAAAAAATTGAAATATAAATAAAATATAAAAATATCCACGTGTCATTGAAAAATTAAATTAAAATCTTGTCGTGAACTAGAAAATAGGATTTTTAATTTTAGATTAATGAATTGCTAAATTAATTAATTAGATTAATTAACTTAGCTTGAACTTTCTCAAGTTCTATCAAATCGTGACTTATGATTCAAATGATCATTAGGAAAAATATTTAATTTTTTGGAGCTGCCACTAATTATTTTGGATAAGTTGATTAGAAACATAAATAAAATAGTGGGAGAAAACTATTTATTACTACAAACTACATATATTAAGTTCTGGGGTTTGGTTACATTAATTTTTTAAATATGTCATGTCGGTTCCAATTTCATGAAAATATTCAATTTGGTAATTTTGATGAATTCTGACTTGATTTTCAAAGGTACAATTTTTTTTAGGTTTTTTATGAATTTTTTTTGTATGTTTTGTGTAATTTCTGAAATTAAAAATTAATGGAAAATGAGGGTGAATTGGTTCAAGATTGAGTTATAATTTTCGGATTTAATTTGCATTAATTCCCAAAATTTTAAGAAAATCATTTTAGCCTATGTCTACATCTTTTAAAAGTTGAGATGGATTCAAAAAGATTTTATTCATTGAATGCAAAACATTAGATAGGATTTTTAGAAAATCCTATGTTTCTGAAAATAAACTAAAACATGATTTTTAAGAGACCATATCTTGCTACATCTTTTTTTGAATTTTCTTTGATTTAGCGAAATGAAATTAAAAGACAAGCCATGAATGATTTTTTAAAAAAAAATTCGGTTTTCTTGATGTGCATTTAAATTAGAGTTGCAAAGCTTTTAATTGAAGATAATTATCGTTATGTCTTTCGAATTAAGTTTTGATCTAAAGCCCGATAGATCAACCTTAAAATTCGAAATATCGGCTACGAAAATAATTCAATCTAAAGGCTGATAGATAGACTTATTTTCATGTGTACGGTTACGGATTAGAAAAATTTTCCTAACCGATAACATTTTAAATATTTTTTATATCTTGAGTATATTTCGAATGATTTTCAAATTTGCTATAATTACGCAAGTGATATATCAAGATACACAAAATATCGCAGATCCGGTGTCGTAATTTTCCAAATAGGCAAGTAATCAACCACAAGATTTTGAAAAATATCCAATGATCAGTTTTGAACATGCAATCTTTCAAATTGGGTAATCAAATATTGCATTACTCTTACGGAATTTTCAAAATATGCAAATACATGCAAGATATGTAAAATATGCTCCGAATTCACAAGAGAACATTTGATTTAGAACTAAACGCCAAACTTGATGACCAAGCTTGACGATCGAACCGGCTCGGGAGGAATTCGTGCTAGTCTGGGATACGGCACGGGGTTCACGTGCTCTGTGGACTTGTGAATCGCCGAAGAAGATCGACCTGTTTCTTGGTCTTACGATTTAACCAAACCATCTCCACAATCAGTAGAAGACAAAAGTCCACTAATTTTGACCAGAAAACAAAACAATTCACGATTTCCTTTGATGATGAGTTGGCCGTCTTGAGTCTTCTCTCTGCACCTGGTCCGAAACATGGAGATCTATCGGCCATGGGAAATCGTGAGAGCAGAGCAAAGCAGACCTTGACTTTTCAGGTGTTCCCACGATTGCTTGGCTTCCTCTTGTCTTCGTCTGGCTTTTTCATGTGTGGGCAACTTCTCTGTTGAAGAATCTAGCGTCTCCTTTTTGCATGGATGACCCGGAGAAAATATTGGGTGCTCACGGAAGTCCAGGTCACTGTGCTCCCCCAACAAATCACAAATTAGATTCATATGACTACTCCATAATGACATATTGGCCTTCTGTGCATATTGACTTGGTTATTCTCCTATATTTTCTGATCAAGTTGTTCTCTGCGCTTCCCTTTTCACCGTCTTTAGCGCCAGTTATATGAGAGAAGAGGTATGAGAGAACGTTGGCATGAAAAGGCGCAAGAATGAGTGTCAAGTGCAGTACTCGTGGAGTTCGTGTTGAAGACATTTCGCCACAGGCGGAGCCAAAAGATTCCATTTCTTGCTGGAAAGTTTTCATTTTGTATCGTTTGTACAGCGTTTGCATAGCAATGGGTTCATTTTAAAGACACTTGATGGTGTAAATATTCTTTGCACAAGCATCTTTGAACGGGAATGTACGATTATTGTATCGAACGTGGTTGCCAACAAATAACAAGTGTTTGCCATTGCTTAAATCTTGCTCGAGTAATTATCTGTTTTTGCCAAAAATATTTAAAGCGGTAGGACCACTACACATGGCCCCTTCTCGTACGAATGGGGGAGTGCATTGTTGGGCTTATTCTAAACCTTGACTGATCAATCAACCTGCTCTTAAACCAGCGCCGGTTCTATTCACACTTTCTGAAGGAACAAATGGTTTTGGACTTCCGTGGATCATAGTATTGTGATTATTGCGCGGATGGTCTCACTCTAGTACATCTCGCACTCATCAGACGAATGATGAACAACCATGCGTCTACGAACATCTCACACTCATCAGACAAATGGTTTTTAGTAGGACGCATTTCTTAGATTGTTCTTGTTGCGCTACAGATGCTTTGAATTGCCAAGGCAAGGAGGTTAAAATAGATTAAGTCCCCTAAGCTACGGAACAACCCCACAATGAATATAAAGCATATATCTTAACTGGTGATATGTCTTTTAAAAATTAAAAAGAAGAATAACATTCATCCAGGACATTCAAAGTTATAAAGTGAATCGAAATAACCAGAAATTCAGGGCCATGGTTTTGGAAGTCACTTGTGGGCAGCACTTAATTTCAGTAAACTCTAAAGAAAGAAGCTCAGCAAAAGCACAACCAATGCCTATAATGAACTCTAATTTGCAGATGCTACCCCTTGTTACGGTGCCACAACATAAACTCTCATTTCTAAGTCATGGAGTCTACATTCAATTGATCCCTGTCCAATCTGAAAAAAATTCAGCAAGGCCATCTGTACACAGTCCCAACCAAATAACATTGGCAGAATTAAAGAACCTATTCTTTCTATAGGACAATTCCAAAGCATGGAATATGAAATAATTGCACAAAAGAAGTCGGTTCATTTCCATCAAAGAAGGGAATGATCAATAAGCCAATGCACAATCCAAGTATGAATTAGACTTGCATTGTAGGGAACTTTCAGTGGATAATCAGAGAAGTGAAAGTCTTGGCAGTGCTTTCACATGAAGCGAAATTGATTTCCACCGACAAACTAAATTTCCACCCAGCATACCTAGGACATGCCTTTATTTCCTGTCAATCACACTACTGCTGGATAACAGAAAAATATGAGTCTAGTTTCGCAGGATCGACAACCCAATGCAATTGCCAAACAAAAAGATCTATGACCAAATGAAGTACAGCAGATAAATAGTTGAAGCATGATAATAAAGATAATCAAGTATATACCCTGTTTTCTGAACCATATACCAATTTGTCCAGTTGTTTTTTTTTATTGTGATCCTCCAGTTCTAAACGAAGAGAGGAATTACAACCACCCGAAATGATTACTAGATAAAAAAACCAACTGGACATTAACTCCCAAGTTGGTATATGGTTCGGACATCGGAAGAACGAGAAAATTAGAACCAACTCTAATGAGCACAGCACAGCCATCACAGCCATATGTCATTGTTCCATTAGTCTTTGCAGTGGCTACCTTAACGAAGAAAGAAAAAAGATTAAAGCATCAGCACAATCCATCTTGGACTCATTAGTAAGGGCATTTCACCAGAACCAATACTCCCAAATGCTGACAAACAAATATTATCTGGGAGCTTAGACAACTATGAATGAGAATACAGGAACAGCATCTGTTAGTGTTCTAACTCTAGACGAGATTAAATTTAACAAATCAAATCGTGCCAAAAGACAACTGTCTAAAGACATCTCATACTTCATCCACAGCACTTGTAGAGATGATGTGAACCGGGATTGATGACAAAACTAGAATATGGTGCTACCATGCTGCTATCTTCCGCCTCCTGACCATGCATCGCCTATGCCTTTAGAATTGTTCAATTCATTCATCCTATGTTGTTGAAAAGAACTGATGGCCCCTGTACAAAGGAATAAATAATAAATTGATAAAAATCAGAGTTTACTAAACAATGCGTTTGCATAAATATTATATCAAATAACCGCATGTTCACAAAAGTGAGGCAAGTTGTACCCGATTCAAAATGTTTTCATGGGATCTAATATGGTATTCTAACATCTATCGACAAGAAACCATTATCAATATCAATTAGCATAGTTTGCAAAAACTAAAACAATAGTGGGATCTAAAATGATTTTTGTCATATGTACCTGACTAGCGAACGGGGTAAATACATTGATTATCCCTGGCGGCATGATATATGGTGGTTGCATCTGCATAGAAAAAATCTCATTAGTAGAATGTGAAAAAAATGCTTCCATAGGATCTATTTGGCTACTCCAACATCTATAAACTAGAAACCATTACCAATGACCACAAGTTTCGGCCAAACATGAGAATAGTAACCCAAACTTCTAAATACCAGACTAGTGAATGGGGAGAATCTATTCATAATCCCTAGTAGGATGATGTATGGTCGTTGCATCTATACGGAAAAAAGTTGACCCAATTAGTAGAATATAAATACAAATGATGAACTTGGAGGACATACCTGACTATGCAAATGGTTTACCATAGGACCACCAATGTTGCTAGGACAAAAGGCATTTCGAATCTAATTAGAATTTCTCCAATAATCTGGTAAATGGGTCTCATAATGTATTTCTTGAACAACCAGCTCTACATTACAAAATAAGAAATATATTATTTGGCATCATGTCGCTCAAATGTAAAAATAAACTGAACACATTAACTAGTACTCTCCGCCACTTAGCTCACCTCGACTTTCTATTAGCATTGGGGATGTTCCCTTGTTAGATTTTTACTTCTTTTTCTCACTCGAGCTATTAAGCCTTCCATAACTTGTTTCCTTTCCTTTCCTTTGAAGGGGGTCCAATATCGTCATCCCACACAAAGAAGTTTCGTTATCATTATCATCACAAGCATCATTTGCTGTAACTACACTTGATTCGTATGATGAAATTTCAGCCGCCTTTGCATCCAAATTCTTCTTCGCTATGTTCATAGTATTTTCATCTTTGACTCCCAAATTCATCACTTCGAAAGATCTTTGCATTAACGTGGAAAATTGATTAAACGTAGATGGACCTTGTGACATTTGATGAGATTCATCATTCCCACATCCTTGCTTCGCACCCTTAGTTCATCTTTTCAAATTATAGGAAGATAGAATGGCCGAAACTAAAATGTTGTTCGCATTTAACACGTGCAAAGCATGGCGACACAACCACACTTTCGATTCAAATAAATTGCATTCATAAGAAACTGAAAAGTCCACAGTATTAAATCTCACAACATATTCACCTTGAATCCCTTTACACTTGAGAGTGTATTCATAAACCGGCCCAGGGAAAGTAGTACTTGAAATCCCTTCGGAGACAATGGAAGTTTGTTCATGGGATCATATTAGAGGCAAGTATGTTCGGATGCAAACCAACAGTCATTCCGATAGAGCATAACATCAAACTAATGACTGTTGGGTATGATACCGGAGCATCTCAGGCGACTCAGTATCTTATCGAAGCTCCGACATCCCAGGGCATCATCCGACACTAACGAGCTATGTTTTAATCTGTCACTATACATAATACAGTGTTCGTGTAGAAGCTAGATATATTAAAACAGACAACGGCTATACATATAAGATAAGTGCATGCAAAAACACCAAGCGGGCACCACGCCTAAAGAGTATGGCCTTATTCATAGGGTTCTCTAACCCGTATAACATGCATTAAAAATATTTGTAAAATAGCATACACAAACCACACAGGGAAAAACATATGATATTATATATATGTATATGCATATGTACCGGTTAGTTACATTATCTTATATTAAAACGACATCACAAAATACACTATGAGGATTCAATAGCTTATCCACTACTCTCAAGTGCTGCTTAGTACCATCTTTGCTCTCCAACGCCACTATTATCATCCGAAGCCATATGAACTTGAGCATCTAAAAAAGGGGCATCAACTAAAGAATGAGCCGAAACTCGGCAAGTAGGCCGACAAACTAAACAACCAAACAATCAGTTAATCATTCAATGATGCAGAATCAACGAGCAAGCCGCTCGGTTACAAAGTAAATCCCCCAAGTACTCACGGCTGAGCGCTCATAGCGCACCCAATCCATTATGCAACACCCATGGACAACCAAGACTACTAAAATACAGATTCAAGTTATCCATTGCCACCGAAACTTAGACCATAAGCCAATTCCATCACATAAAGCACAAAAACCCCATAAACATTCCCTCCCCCCAATGCTTATTACGAGAAATCCCCTATCGGTTCAATCTCCAATTCGTGTCAACCCATGGATAATATAGACGATCAGCTCACATACTTAACTTATCGACCCAAAGAAGCTGCCTCAAGTAATGGATCGGTCATGTACGACCGTTCTACCTTTCATGCAAGACCAACATCAATTCAATACCCACAACTGAAAATCAACATTACGCGTCCATTCAAATGATCAAAGGACTATCTAGTAGTAAGGATTGAAGTTTACTTGCCTTAGAATGACACCCAAAGAAAATGGAATTAGATTTTTCCAATGAAACAAACTCGAGTCGCCTTCATCCTTCCTTGCGTGCGCGACCTAGCGGAACCAAGAGCTAAAGTGGACAAGCGGGTGGGGTTGCTTGTTGTGGCTGATCTCGAGAGATCACCAACGCCGAACTTGGAAGGTGGTAGGGTGAAGGATGGTACGAGCGAGGGAGAGATGAGCGGCGGAGAAAAAGAGAGAGGTCAAATGGGGGTTGTGCACAAAAAGAAGAAGAAGAAGAAGAAGAGAGAGAGAGAGAGAGAGAGAGAGAGAGAGAGAGAGAGAGAGAGAGAGAGAGAGAGAGAGAGTATACCCTTTTATAGGGGCCAAGGTCGGTGGAAGCTAAGGGAAGTTGGTTGGAGCCTTCACACCTCAATCTTGGGACCAAACTTTCGTACGAACCGTTTTATCGAGGTACGAAAAAATTACAAATATCTAATGGTCCCTCATTCAAACTTTAATCATGCTTACCCTCTCATTTAAGTCCCATAGTCCACCATCCAAATAATTAAACTCAAAAAATGATAATTTATAATAATACAAGCCTAACATTAATAATCCACTCATAAATCTAATCGAGTAAAAATTTAGGTTGTCACAACATCATCTCCAAATAAGGATTCATTACTCAAGGATCCATCCAGTTATTATAGACTAATCAAAAAGCTCATATATCTTTCTATGACTAGACCCGATATTTGCTATGCAGTACAAATTCTAAATCAGATTATATATAACCCAAAGTAATCTCATATGAACATGGCATTGAAGGTTGTAAAGTACTTAAAAGGGTGCCCAAGACTGGGTATACTTCTGTATTGAACTTGTAGCATAGAAATGACAACTTACCGTGACACGGATTATGCTACATGCCCTATGAGCAGAAGATCTACTACCGGTCTCTGCATCAAATTGGAAGAATCTTTGCTATCATGATAGACAAAGAAGCAATCTACTATCTTGTTTTCATTGGCGGAATTGGAATATTGAGCCATAGCCAAGACCGTTTGTGAGATAGTTAGGCTGCGAGGTCTACTTCAAGACTTTGATGTGTAGGTCAAGCGATCAAGTACCTTGTTCTGTAACAACGATGCAACACTTAAGCTAGCATCAAATCCGGTATTTCATAAGAGGACAAAACACATGGAAGTTGATTACCACTTTACTTGAGATAATATCCAAGAAGGGATTATCAAAGACATGACAACATACACATCTGTTGGAGGTGGATTGTTGGAGATATGCATGGATTATGCTGTTAATTTAGAATCAATTGATAAGGAAATTGAGACAATCAAATCCTTGAATGAAGGAAATGATCGCGTATATTCTAAAATATCTAATTAGTATAATTTTTTTTCCTTGTCATTAGCTATGATATTATATTATGAATAGCCTCTTTGTACAATACATTTTGATATACAAAAGATACTACCTTTCTCAAATCTTCACTTCATTACAAAAAAGTAGGAAAGTTTTTGCCACGTATTTATAATTATAAAAGAGTATCTCATACAATTGCTTTTACGATCATCAAATATTCTTGAAAAAAAAAGACAAAAAAGAACACCAACTCTATTAAGACTCACAAGCCTGTTAAACATAACATTGACGAGTTCAAACTCTACTCAAACTCGTAATTAGAGCTGTCAATATGGGTTAGTGACCCATTTTTGACCCATATTTTGAATAAATAGGTTCTATATGGGTCGTTAGCTTTTAGAGGACCTAATAAAAATGGGTCAAAAAAATTACAGCTAAATTTGATGGGTCAAAAATAGGTTACACATAGAACCCACATACAACCCATTTTGACTCATTTTCGACCCATGAAAACATTAAGTCATCTTTATACTTGGGTTGGATCATGGGCCACTGATTATCGCTGGCCCACCAATAGCCGCTACCATCGACCACCTTTGGCCACTAACCACTACCACCCCCGTTGCCCGGCACCATCGTCGCTGCAGCCCACCGTGTCGCTTGCCGCCATCCGCCGATCATTGTCGAGCATCTTTCCGAGGGTAGGGCCCCTCCATTTGTTTGCTGACCTTGTACGTTTTTACTTTCCTACGAAATTCCAATCGATCCCACTTCCCAAGTTAAACCTAGAATCGTATAATCGGAGTTGCCACTACGTTGTCGTCGGGAAGTTCCTTGGATTTGCACCGGATGACATCGTCATCAAAGAAGCAGAAAAGCTCGCTCTCAGCCTAAGCAAATCTACATGGGCAAATGCTAGTTCCAAAAGACACTATGCATACTCGATCGCACCGTATAGCTGCCCATTCCAAACCATCGGGCGAGTGAACGAAGTCTGGGTGGATTTCGAAGCAGGTGAAGTGAATGAACACAAGTTAGGTGGTGTAGCTTCATCCCGAGCTTATATCGGGGTTGAAATTTTGAATAATTTTTTCTTAAAAAAATATAAAAATATAAAAAATGAAAAAAGTTTCACTAGATTTTTATTGCATGAAAGTATTTTAAAAATATCAATTTTATTTTATTTACTAATTTTTTATTATTTAATTAGCTTTTTCCATTGGATATGAAAATTTTATCTGTTAACATCTACATACGAAGAGCTTAAAATAGGTTAAACGAGTTGTATCATTTTTTCTAGAATATTATTGTGTTTTGGTAATATGGGTCAAAACAGGGTGGGTTAGGTATGGGTTAGTTGTGGGTCGGGTCGGGTATGGGTTGGGTCAAAACGGGTCAGACGGGTAATCAATCAATGGATTTTGACACCTTTACTCGTAACCAAGCGAGGCAAATTGTGTATCATTTAATCCAAACCCAATCCGATCCACCTATTTGACACCTTTACTCATAACTAAGCGAGGCAAATTTGAGTGATTATTAAAATGAGCTCAAACTACTCGCGCATAACGATGATTGGTAAAGACTATTGATGGTGTCTCAATCGATGGAGGTGGTAAGAGGTCAAATACACATCGAAAATGAATTTTGCATCATTTAATGCATATATCCTCTTATATTCATAATTCTTTAAGTATTATTTTCCTTTGTTAATCATGTAAAATAAATGTGGCCCATATGATATTATAGTAATGGCTTAATAATTATTTTATGTTATAATTAAATTATATTGGTTATGAAAAGATACAATTGAAAAGGTGCGATTTTAAAGTGCTTTAATGAAAGGCACCTCTTGAAGATGCACTTTTTGGATAACGTTTCAAGTTTAAAAGAAGTTTGGTCTTCTTTCACCCTATCAACGAATAGACGTTAATTACGTAATGTAACGGTTGTCTTTCTCCATCAGAAACAACGAAAAAGTACATAGGGTTAAGGGAGAGAAACCAAGTCTTCATCGTCTCCAGCTTTTTGACGAAACAATCAACGCTTGAAGAATCTCAATGGACAAAGGTATGTCTTCATTTTTATTGATCGTGAAAATTATGAAGATCCAAGATCTGTCAATGATTGAATTTTCCGTATAAAGTTTTATTGTTTAATGCTTACAGTTGGTATCAGAGCATGGTTTAGAATCTCATGATTTTTCAATTATATGAGTTATGTATATGTGCGTATGGATAAAGGCTTGATGAATTTACGTTTATGTTTCTCAATGAATGTCCATGGGGTTTTCAACGAATTACAAATTAGATAATTTTCGGATCTTGAAAGAAAATGCCGATTCCGACCAAATTACGGTCACCCACCACCCGAAATTCATTCAGTAGGGTTTTATCAACATGGGCAACAGAAGCCCTAAGTTTATTCGGCATTATAGTGATCGCCAGAGGCAAATTAAGCGAAAGAAGATTGGTGGTTAAGGTTTATGTACGATTGATTTTTGCATGATTCCGACCAATTTCTTGATCATTTTCACAACTCTTTGGACTTGTGTGACCGCACCGACAAGTTCTTCTAAACCCATGTTTTTATTCGGTCCGACATGGTCCGTCGGAGGAGACCCAATGGCGGAAGTCACGGCCGAATCAGGCTAAGAAAAATACGAACATGTGCAAAGAAGAAAGAGAGATATCGTGTAAAAGAAAAATCTGCAGGCACGTGTGTTGTGGTGCAGATCAAGCGCGTGCTACGCATGCTTCTAGGTCTTGAATTTATAATTCTGTGATTTATTTAATCTTTTTCCTTTTTGTCCTTTTGTGAAAATTTCAGTTTTACCCTTATTTTGTCTTTTTGCGAAAATTAAAGTTTTTGTCCCTATTTTGTCCTCTTGTGACAAAATAAAATTACTATTTTGGCCTTATCGTATAATTATTGTTTTTGCCCCTAATGCTTTTGGGTAATTTATGATAAATTACCATGTTATCCTTGGACACGTGAATTTAATAAAGCTTGAGAAATTAATGGTTTGTTGTCACCAAAGTGGCCAAACCTTAAGTTTCTTGAGTTTTTGAAATTCATAGTATTTTATTCAATTATCCATAATTATTTGATGCTATGATTGACATTGATATGTTAAATATCTTTATGGGTATCGTGGATATATTGTAGTTCATTTATTATAAGAACTTCCAGATTAATCCAAAGTTAATTAATTTCTTATAATTCATAAACGTAATAGTTGGTAATTCATATGTCTTATTAGATTTATTTGTATGTCCAAAGATAGCAAATAAATTTTAATGAGATATATTTATAATTGTCCAATAAAAGTTATTAGCATCATTACGGTTAGTATATTTGTGTATAATAGGATCTTCCAAAGGAGAACTATGATATACATGTAATATTTAATTTGATTTTGATTATGTGATATTCTTAAAGCGTTAATGTATGAGTATTGGCTTGCATACTTGCAGTATCTATACTTGTTTATCTTCATTCGCACACTTCGTCTATTCTATTATTCAATAGAATGAATTTCTCCGATTGGAGTGAGCAAGTCCAGTTCCACTTAGGTGTCTTGGATCTTAATTTAGCACTTTAAGTTGAGAAATTAATTGCTATTATTGACAAGAGTAGCAATGATGAAAAATCTTTCCATAAAGCTTGGGAAAGATCGAACAAACTAAGCTTAATGTTCATGCGAATGATTGTAGCGAACAATTTAAAGACCTCTCTTTAGAAAACCGACAATGCTAAGGAATTTATGAAAGTTTTGGAAATTGCTGACAAGTCACTTGTTGGTACATTGATGAGCACTTTGACCACCATGAAATATGATGGTTTACATACCATGCATGATCATGTATTTAAGATGACGAACTTAGCAGTAAAGTTGAGGACTTTAGGAATGAACGTGGATGAGTACTTTTTAGTACAGTTGATTCATAATTCATTGCCTCATGAGCAATATGAGCCATTTCGGATGAATTACAACACTATAAAGATAAGTGAAATGTAAATGAATTGGCCAATATGCTTATTCAAGAGGAAATAAGGATAAAGAATCGAAAGACTCATTCTGTTAATCTCTTAAATCATTAAGAGCCTGAAAATAATTCAAAGTAGAAAGATGGAAAAGGTAGAAAGCCGGAAGAAAGGATCACACATCTTGAATGACTCTTCTAAGGCTTCTCAAATTCACAAGAAGGAACATAATCTTACTAAGTGTCATTTTTGTAATAAAATTGGACACTTGAAAAAAAATTATCCGAAGCGTAAAGCTTGGTTCGAAAAGAAAGGTAAGCCTTGTGCTTTAGTATGTTTTGAATCAAACTTTACTGAAATTCCTCGTAATACTTGGTGGATTGATTCGGGTGCTACCAGCCATGTTTCCGATACGATGCATGAATTCCTTACGATCCAAGCCTTAAAGCCAAATGAGAACTACGTGTACACGAGAAATGGAAACAATGCTTCAGTTGAAGGCATTGGTACTTATAGTTTACTCTTAGATATTGGACATTATTTAGATTTGTTTCGAACCCTTTATGTATCTACGTTCTCCCGCAATTTAGTTTCTTTGCTAAAACTTGATGTAGCAAATTTTTCTTTTAGGTTTGATTGTGGATCTTTCAGTTTGTTTAAGAATGAGAATTTTATTGGATCTGAAATCTTATGTAATGGTCTCTATAATTTTAAATTTGATAATGCATTCGTTGAGACCATAATGACCTTGCATCATAATGTCGGCACTAAATACAGTTTAGTGGATGAGAATTTTGTTTATTTGTGACATAAACGTTTGAGTCATATATTCAAAGAAAGGTTGCAAAGATTAATGAAGAATGAAATTCCTCCAAATTTGGATTTTATTGACCTTGGAGTATGTAGTGATTATATTAAAGGTAAACAAACAAAATACACTAAGAAAGATGCCACACTAAGAAAGGCGCCACAAGAAGCTAAAACTTCTTGAAATTGTACACACCGATACATGTGGTCCTTTTCATATTCCATCTTTTGGTAGAGAAAGTTATTTTATCACATTTATTGATGATTTTTTGCGTTATGGTTACGTTTATTTATTGCATGATAAATCTCAATCTGTGAATGCACTTGAAGTGTATACTAAAGAGGTTGAGAGATAATTAGATAAAGAGGTAAAAATAGTAAGGTCGGATAGAGGTGGTGAATATTATGGAAAATATGATGAATCATGATAATGTTCGGGTCTATTTGTTAAATTCCTCGAAAGACATGGTATTTGTGCTCAATACATAATGTCGGGTATACCACAACAAACGGGTGTAGTAGAAAGGCGTAATCGTACTCTAATGGAAATGGTTAGGAGTATGATGAATCATTCATCTTTACCCTTATATATGTAGATGTATGCATTAAAGACTTCTATGTAATTTATTAAATAGGGTCCCTAGTTAGGCAGTTCAAAAACTCCCTTTGAACTTGTGGACATGTAGGAAACCTAGTTTATGACACCTACATGTTTGGGGTTGTCCAGCAGAAGTATGTATTTATAATCCATATGAAAAGAAATTGGATTTTAGAATGACTAGTGGTTATTTAATTGGGTATGCAGAAAAATTCAAAGGGTATAGATTTTACTATCCCGATCATAGTACGAGAATTGTTGAGTTTGAAAATGTTAGATTCATTGAAAATGGCGACATCAGTAGGCGTGAAAGAATGCGTGATGCTTACATTAAAAAAGATAGGGCGGAGGTTCTTTTATCCAAAACTTCTAAAGTTGTTCTTGATACTACTGTTCAAGCAAACAATAATAAAAAACAACAAATAAATGATCAAACACTCTATGATGAACATGTCAATAATGAACCCGCAATAGTTGAGCCACCACAAATAGCATTAAGAAGGTCTCAAAGGGACATAAATCAACTATTTCTGATGATTACGTGGTTTATCTATAAGAGTCAGAAATTAACTTAGGAATTGATAATGATCCATGTTCATTTTTACATGCTATGGAATACAGTGACTCTACGAAATGGTTTGATGCCATAAAAGAAAAGTTAAAATCTATAAATCAGAATCAAATCTGGGATATTGTTGAATTGCCTAAAGGATGTAAAAAGATCGGCTATAAATGGGTCATTAAGACCAAGCGCGACTCAAAAGGTGATATTAAACGGTATAAGACTAGACTTGTTACTAAAAGTTTTACTCGGAAAAAAGACATTGATTATAAGGAAACTTTTTTACCAGTCTCTAAGAAAGACTCACTTAGAATCATTTTAGCTTTGGTGGCTCATTATGATTTAGAGTTACACCAAATGGATGTGAAAATTACATTTCTTAATGGAAATTTGGAGGAAGAGGTTTATATAAACCAACCTAAAGGCTTTTCAGTTAAAGGAAATGAATACTGTCGCGACCTAAAATTCGTGATTGAACTTCGGGTTAATGGATTACCAAATTAATTAAATGAATTAATTAACCTAGCCCGAGCTCTCCCAAGCTCTACCAATTCGCAACTTAGGTTCATATGATTTCAATCAAAATATTTTCGATCTTTGGAGCCGCCACTAATCTTTTTCGGAAGGTAGATTAGATACCTAAATAAAGTATGGGAGAATACTTTATTTTCTGCTAACCAGAGTTTTAGGTTCGAAGACTTGATTATGTTAATTTTTCAATTAACACCCTTTCGGTACCATTCTTGTGAAAATTCTCTTGATTGGCAAATCCAATTGATTTCAATGAATGAATTAAGGTGCAATTTATTTTTGGGTTTTCTTGATTAGATGAATTCTATGCAACTAAATGAAATGAGTAATGATGATATTGAGAAAATGTATTTTGATGTATATAAAGGAAAGTGAATTCTAACTACATGATGTGTAACATGAAAACTAACCTATATGACATGCAAGATGATTTATTTACGTTATGTGGTATAAAAAAAATTGCATGAGTGGCTTTTGGAAAAATTGAATTTGATGGAACGTGAACATGAACTTCGAACTACACGGCATGCAATATGGATTATATTGATGACATGAAAATGCATGAATGACATACAATAATGCATGACGAATTAGACTATGTGAAATGCACATGGAATGTCATAACCCTTTAATGAATTTTCGGTTTTATGATTTTTGGTCCGACAATTAACACAAATTGATTAATCAAAATCCAATTTATATTAAGAGTGATCTTAAGATATAATTTCCGAAAAAATTCATTTAAGGTCAAGATATGATGATTTTTTTTATGATTTTTTTAATGAAAAAATGAATCAAATAAGAATATAATAAACCTTGAGCATAATACACCTTATAGTCCGAATTTTTCCGATGAGTTCGCTTCGTACCCGGGAGGTAGGGTCAGAAGGTACTTTATTCACGTCGTACCCCGGGGGTAGGGTCGGATAGTGAATTTATATATTATGAAATTTGTCGATCCGGTCCCAAAGTTATGGGATAGGTTAGACAAATTCATGTGCGGATGACGTCGTACTTTGGGGGTGAAGTCAGATAGTCATCCACAATGCACATATTCCGAGGGACAAGGCACAAGGGAGCATGTATTATACTCAAGGTAGATTATAAAAATATTTGAATTAGACTAAGGTATAAAATAAAAAAAAAAATTCTCGGCCAACTAGGGGTAGGTGCCGAAATTTTAAAGAGGAAAGGCCCCTATCCGCAACACATCTTTTAAACTTAGAAAATTATCTCTTGAGATTTGAAAAAAAAAATTTTTTTGGATAACTATCCAAACCTAAAAGATATGATCGGGAACCAAATTATATTCAAATCAAATCACATGATATACAAAGATATGCCAATATCCCAAAGCCGAATTCAATGATACTCGAGATATTCACAAGATAACTTCCGATTCAGATTTTTTTAAAATTAGATAATAATCTCATCATATCCGAAAGTCTCATTCATCTAAACATTCAAATTATGCAATCAACTTTCAGAATATCTTGAGATAGAGATGTTACCTAATTCAAGCTTGAATTGAAAACTTGCACACCAAACTTGGATGATTGTACGGCTACAGGATGTTGCACACCAAGGATGGTTCAGCCAACACCAATCTTGATTGCGACGTTGCCTTCCCAAACTTGAATTTGCACTGAGTCTTGTGCTCCGATCTTCCAAAAATCACAGCTGGCCCGTGAAGGAGAGTCACGCTCAGCTTGCAAAGGACACGGTTGCAACACTGGACTTGAAGACTTTTCTTGGTATTATGGGCTGTAACACGTGCAACCAGAAAAAAGAAAGAAAGGGCACCACTTCAAGGAATTGTCCTCATGTCTTGCCAATCCCCCTTGTCCTTTTCTAGCAGAATTTGTCTCCTGCAAAGAAATCAATAAACTAGAAGAGAACAAGTTGATCTGATGTGTTTGGATGATCTTCGTTTCTTTACTGGGAAGCCAACCTAACGCTGGTGGGATAGCTGAACCGAGACCAATAGCATGCGATCGAGGCCGTACTTTTTCCGGTTTTGATGCAGCACCTGCAAAGATCAATGGGTGTCGTCGCAACCTCCTCGTGGGAAAGCTCCCGATCTTATGACCAATACTTCCTCCTTATTCCCTCTCTCAATCTCACGTGTGTCCCTCTTGATTTTCAGAATAAAATCCCCCATGTTCACCTAGGTTTCGGGTTCTATTTATAGAGAGCTTAAGTATTCTAAACCTAGTGGAGATAGGATTGAACGTTGACCGTTAGATTGGGAGCCCTAGTAGGACTTTGATTGAGTTTTTAACCATTGGATTAAAAAATCTGCACTTTGAGGAGTCTCACTTGGTTTGCATTCCTTCAAATTTTCGGCCAAATGAATGAGGAGGGCGAAATGGGCTACTTTTCAATGTTTTATGGGCTCATTTTGTGATCCCGGACTCACTTGGACCTTAAATAATAAAATGGGTAATTAATTAAGGCCTTTTTGCAATTTTAAGAGCTCAAACGGGCTGTTTTGAGTCCAAAATTATGGTAAAAAATTCTGCACCTCTCTAGTGACTTTCGAGTCGATTTTAACTTGGTCGTTCGTTGGAATCATGCTCAATTGACTCTTCTCTGGCCCTAGCCGACATGACGTACACTCGACCGGTGAAAATTAAATATGCAATGCATGAAATTTTTTTTTTTTTGTGAGAATTATGAATAACTCTCATTTTATGCTTATATGAATGATTTTCTAAAAATCAAAATTTAGGTGTCAACAAATACTTGGTGTGTAAATTAAAGCAGTCAATAGATGGACTTAAACAAGCTTCCCGACGTTGGTATCTCAAGTTCAATGATGCCATAACCTCTTTTGGATTTAAGGAAAATACCGTTGATAGGTGTATATATATGAAAGTCAATGGGAGCAAGTTTATCTTTCTAGTTTTGTATGTTGATGACATTTTATTTGCTGCTAATGATATTGCTTTGTTACATAAAATCAAGAAATTTCTCTCTAAGAATTTTGAAATGAAAGATATGGGTGAGAACTTATGTGATAGGAATAGAAATATTCAGTGATAGATAATAAGGATTGTTAGGATTGTCTCAAAAAGCATATATTAATAAAATTCTAGAGAGATTTGATATGGAGAAATTTTCAGCATTAATAATTTCAATTAAAAAAGGGGACAAATTTAACCTTATGCAATATCCGAAAAGTGAATTAGAATGAGAGCAAATGAAAAACATTTCTTATGCATATGTTGTTGGGAGTTTAATGTATGCTCAAAATTACATCAAACCGTACATCGGTTTTGCCGTCGAAATGTTGGGCAGGTATCAAAGTAATCCAGGATTGGATCACTGGAAAGCTGCAAAGAAAGTTCTCAAATACTTGCAAGGAACAAAGGATTACATGTTTACATATAAAAGATCCAATCATCTTGAGATGATTGGATATTTAGATTTAGACTTAACCGGATGCGCCGATACAAGGAAACTAACGTTTGGTTATCTGTTCTTTTTGGCTAGACGTGCAATTTTATGGAAAAGTGCGAAGCGATCAATCATTGTTGCATCCACTATGGAGGCTGAGTTTGTGGCATGCTTTGAGACTACTATTCATGGATCATGGCTGCGGAACCGTATTTCGGGGCTTGTGATTGTCGACAGTATTGCCAGGCCGTTGAAAATTTACTGTGATAATTTTGTAGCAGTTTTCTTCTCTAAGAATGACAAGTATTCTAAGGGTGCTAAGCATATGGAAATTAAATACTTGTCCGTCAAAGAAGAAGTTTAGAAACAAAGAGTGTCAATTGAGTATATTAACACCAATTTTATGATTGCAGATCCATTAACAAAAGCACTGTCACCCAAAACATTTAGTGACCATGTTGAAAGGATGGACATTATTGGACGTCACTAATGATATTGTATTATGACTCTATTAGTTTATGTATTTGACACTCTGAGCTCATTTATGTGTGTTTTCGGTTTATCCTGTTTTCTACTTAGTATACATGATGGAAATAAATGAATGTTTGACAGGATAGTCTCTAACAGGGACATTATAGTTGGACCATTGATATATTTCTTATTTATGAATCATAATGTGTGGAGAGCCATAGTTGTAGTACATAGAAGGGACTGTGTCGATTAATGACACACAACCGCTATGACTCGCATTAGTCTACTTTACTTTATTGTAGTTATTATGTGATAGCCAATTAAAGAAACGGTTTAACATGATGTTATTGTACACATTATGCTATTTATTAAACCATGAAAAGAAACTCATATTGGCCAAGTGGGAGAATGTAAAATACATGTGGCCCATATGATGTTATAATAAAGTTATATTGGTTACGAAAGGATATAATTGAAAAGGTGCGATTCTGAAATGCTTTGATAGAAGACACCTCTTGAAGAGGCACTTTTTGGATAACGTTTCAAATTTAAAAGGCGTCTGGTCCTCTCTCTACTCTATCAACGAACAGACGTTAATTACGTAACATAACGGTTGTCTCTCTCCATAAAAAACAATGTAAAAGTACAGAAGGTTAAGAGAGAGAAGCCAAGTCTTCATTGTCTCTGGTTTTTTGACAAAACAATCAACGCTTGAAGAATCACAATAGGCAAAGGTATGTCTTCATCCTTATTGATTGTGAAAATTATGTAGATCCAAGATTTGTTACTGATTGAATTTTCTGCATGAAGTTTTATTGTTTAATGCTTACAGATCATGCAATAAAAATGTCGATAAAGGGTGCGTTTATGCTGACTTTCTACAATTTTTTTTTTGGATGAGATTTATTTGAACTTTTGAAAGATTTGACCATCTTCTAATACTAGGCATAGGAAAAATATTTACATGTATATGAACGCCAACTTCTAAAGTAATGTGGAACTTTTTGCATAATCGTTCTAAATCTAGAACTTCTCTTTTTTTTTTTTTTTCATTCTTTCGGGAAGGTCAAATCAACTCTAACGAAAGCCCTAATTTTCCTAAACTGGAGGCGGAAATTATGTGTTCCGTGGATGGTTTTTTCCCGTTCAAACGGGCCAATAGATTTGGTTTCTCATATTGCCCCTCTCAAATAATGCGAGGTACGTCAAGAATTGAACTTGACCTTTCATGTATATGGTGTTGAACTCGACCAATTATAATGCGTCCAACTAATTGTTTTTCCACGGTCGGACGTGCCTTGACATTCGGTTCGCTTGTTTCCTTTCTAATAATGCTAGGTACATTAAGACCCGTTCACATAGCGATATGGTACCCTATATCTCAAATTTTTATATGTGGTTAAGTATGATGATCCGCTCATTGTTTTATGCCCCTAATTACGTTTATCCCGTCACGTCATATCAATTGTACGGGGTCATACCTAATGTTACTCTCTTCTTGTCTCTCGAATCATTAGTGTCTAACTTTTTCTTAGCCGCCCACATGGAACATGAGTACTACATCAAATATCTCTCTCTCTCTCTCTCTCTCTCTCTCTCTCTCTCTCTCTCTCTCTCTCTATGATCATGGGCTCATCGTTTTCGAGCTCCTTCTCTTGCCAATGTTATTGTTCGCAGAGGCTTGTCTGTTGACCGTAATACCCGGTATTTAACAGCTAAAGTACTCGCATGCTCGATTTTGTCCAATCCGAGCCACTAAAACCGTCTCGCATGGCATGGCGATAAGGAATTTCATTTGGCCAATGTTCAGTTGTCTTCTTATCTGACCAGTATCTCACAAGACTTGACTAAGTCACCCAACGTCGAGAGAGGATAACTTTTCGTCTACCCGGCCTAATGTAAGCTATTGCAACCAAGGCATCCACGCGGTTCGGGACATACTCAGTATCTACCGAACAATGAACTCGGCGACCAAACAGGACAAGTCATTTACGAAAGAGAAATACCCTTATCCTTTTAAAGAAACTCACCTAATACCCCGAAACATAAAATCGACAATCACCTAATATTTTTTGTGGGACGACCGCCTTTTTATATCTATTTATCTCGTCTTGGATCGTGTAAGTGTTAGATTTTCACACATTTCTTTACTTAAATATCCGAATGTCTTTGCGACTTCATATATTTTCTCAACTGGAAAATTGAAGTGGCTAGAAAGTGGCCAAAAGTTGGCAAGCAGTAGTGTCCGGTGGCGGCTCATTCGTTTGACGAAAAGAACCAACACTTTCACTAGTATGAACTTGACTCGATTGAATGCAGGGAACATCGTCTTTTATTCTTTTATTTTGCACGTACTTGCGAGTTGTCCGTTTCAGATAATACGAGGAAAGTGAACCGGCTGGAACGACGGGGAACATCACATGGGTCATCTTCAAATGTTTTGTAATTTTGCAATGGACGGAACCATTGAGAGGAGGTCCAATTCAAACCGCCCACGAAGGCGGCCGAACCCTTAACGGGCCTGGTGGGTACCCTCACTGGACCCGCCCTTTGAATTCGCCTAGTACTTTGATTGACGACCATTCCTAAAATTGTCCGGTCCTTTGATGGGGATGAAGTCGATTCATCTATGGCATTTCCCGTATGGTGTTCATTAAATAATAAATTTTGACACAACGTGGAACCCATAGGGTTTTGGTTTCGAGGTGGTTCCAAGACCCTATGGGGTAGGTTTCAGATACCAATAATTTAGAAACAAGATAATTTTCGAAATGCGACAGCGCTCTACTCACCCACATGTTCATTAGGTTAGGGCCTTAGTGAAGTTAGATATTTTCCTGTACTTTCGTTTTTATGACTAGGAAGCCAAATTATCGAAAAGGGAATCGTGGCTCAAGAAATACTCCACAAAACTAATGAATCATGCGAGAGACACAAGCCATACTTGAGTTGGGGGAGCAAACATGCATAATTGATCAAAGCCCGCTACGAAGTCGAGAGCAAATCATGAGATGCTAACGTGTGCATGACACATGCTCAATCCTCAAAGAGACGGGAAACAAATGAGGTCGGAATGTTCCTAGAAAGAAGGATCACAGGCACCATCAAGTTGTGTCAATATGAAACGAAGTTAGAAGGGTCGTTTTGGCTTCTCTTCTTGACTGATGTGATCACCGACAAGTCATGTGATAATGGTGGTCACAGTTCGATCCTAGACCCTTTGATTGTTTTCTGCTCCATGGGAGGACTTCCACAATTATTGGACGGAGATTTCTCATTTGGGAAACGAAAGAGCACAACTTCAATTTCTCTTTCATCTCAAGACACTGTGAGGTGTCCTGTAGCATGTGTATCATCACCAGCAATGAAATTTCGTGCGAAGAATACGCTTGTGTTAAAGTATAAAGCATACAAAATCGGCGGATATCATGACAGAGAGTGAATATACGCGCGCTTGTGTAATCGACTATTGACATAGACTATTTACCATCGATCAAAGCGCGTGTGATTTGAATGAGGAAAATCTACTTTTTGAAACCATGGAACCTCTTTACAAAAAAGACAGTTTCGAGTTTGACCCTCAAAATCATTCACATTGAAAACTTTCCTTTACGAGTTTTCATACAATATACTATATCAAGGAGAGTTTATACAAGCATGTCAAATCAAATCCTAGACTTTATATCAAGGAGAGTTGGGAGAAAAGCAAAACCCTAGCTCCACCTCGGAACCACCGATCCCATGGAAGAACTCACAGCTTTTGCTTCTTCCTCTTTACTAGTCCCTCTTCCTAAAGAAACCTCACTCAATCTCCAGCAATATCTCCACTTCTTACTCCAGACCCGACCCGATGATTGGGTCTACTCCATTTTCTGGCAGCCCTCGAGGGACGATCGTGGCTGTCTCGTCCTAACCTGGGGCGATGGCCAATTCCGGGGGTTGAAAGACATCGCACCCACTAACTCCACCTATCTTGAGACACCTGCCAGCCCCGATACTAAGTTGGGCCGACATGACGTCTGCGATCTCGAACAGTACTACATTGTCTCGGTCACGAGGTCATATTCCTCCGAGGAGAGCATCCTCGGGTGGGCATTAAGTTCGGGGACATACATCTGGTTGAGTGGCGAGGATGAGCTCAGAATTTACGAGTGTGAGAGGGTTAGAGAAGCAAGGGCGACTGGAATCAAGAGCATAGTGTTTATATCGACTCCTTATGATACCGGGGTTCTGGAATTGGGCTCCATCAAAACACTCCAAGAAGACCGGAGTCTAGTCCACTTGGCCAAATCCCTCTTCATTTCTCATTTCTTGAGCACTGCAGTTACTCCCCATGTCTATGAAGAGCATCAGTCCAATGTTGTTCTGAAGGAAGGATGCTCCGAGTTAGGCCGAACTGGCGCTTCACGTCTTTTGGGTTCCAAGAGCGACTTAAAAAGAGTGGGCGTGTCGCATAATATTACTTCCTCTAACAAGAGGGTTACGATTACAAAGATGAAGAGGGATGATAAAGAAACTGCTCGGCCGCCGTTGCCTTCACGGCCCAACCATGTGGAAGCCGAGAGGCAAAGAAGAGAGAATCTGAAGCAGAGATTCTACGCCCTAAGATCTGTCGTCCCTAAAGTCACCAAAATGGACAAAGCCTCTCTTCTCTCCGACGCCGAGAGTTACATCAAGGAGCTGCGATCCAGGATCGATGAACTTGAAGGCAAGCTCAAGTTTCTGCCCCAAAAGCTCAGCCGGAATAAAGTGGCCAGCCTTTTCGGCAATGAAACCAAGACTACGATGCACGCGAGCAAGATCAGATCAAGCACGTCACTGAATGTTGTCAAGGGTTTGAGCAAGATGGAGGCGGAGGTGAAGGTGGTAGGCGGCGAAGCGGTGGTTCGGGTGTGGAGCCCGAACGGGGACCACCCAGTTGCGAGGCTGATGGGCACGCTCAAGGAGCTGGAGCTCGAAGTCCACCACGCAAGCGTGTCGAGCGTGAAGGGCATGATGCTTCAGGACGTGGTGGTTCGGACTCCGAACGGGCAGGCGAACGAAGAGAGCTTGAGAGATGCGATTCTTGCAAAATTGTGCGAGGTATGACTCATGGTTAAGGTGTTGGTTGTCGGGCTTGTGGTTTTGCTGTGCTGTTGTTTTTTCTAATGGATCTTCTGTTGTTAAGTCTTCTGTTGTAAGTTCTGCTTAAGGAGAAGACCACGGTATGTAGTTCCGAGTGAATTTGGACTATATTTGCATGCGTGCATTTTGGTCATATTAATAACACGTAAAACCTCTTGAAGGATCTTCCACCTCATCCCTTGTTAAGGTGTTTATCAACGATCTTAGAGATTTTGTTTCTGACTAGGTTAGCCATTAGAGATTTTATGAGTAATCATTTGGGACACATTTGAACAAATCCTGCATTCCAACATGGAGTGTTTTTCATGGAAGGTCTGCAAAGAGAGAGTTTTCTTGCTTTGATAAGTGATTATCGACAAAGACAACGAACGAGGTGGAAGTGAATTTATTGCGAGGAGAAAAAGCTTTCTCGATAACAAAGAAGATTTTCATATACTTGTGTTGTAATATAAAGCATCTTTCAGCATTTATTCTAGTTCACATTAGTGAAATTTTAGATTCTGTTTATTTTACGAAAAATGAGTGTTTTGAAAAATATTTTCCTAAAAACGAGCTTTTGTATCGCTTCAAATAATTAGTCAATTGAATATATTTTCATTGTCGGCAGTAATTTATTTGTAAATGTTTTTAGAGCGATGAAAATATTTTTCATTCATTCATTATTATAAGTTATACAAATCATCATTCTCTTAATTTTTTTTAAATCACTTATTTTTCGCGAAATAAATGTACCCTATCGGGACTCCCTTTTTGAAATTTCATGTTTCCACATTTTTGCCTGATTCTAAAATGGTGTTATGCCTTCAGAATGAGAAGCTCACGGCATCGTGACTCTTGGAAGAGTAATGGTGCAGTTTGCACGGCATGTGACCTTATGGATGTTCGGTTGCATATTCAGTTTACTTTACAATAGGATTAATATAGAATGGTTTCATGTGGTTATTTGCACAAGGCGTAAAGTAGTATAAGATGAACCGTTGCGTTATCTTGTGTTTGGATTACAACCTAATCATGGGTTCAGCAAGGCACCCGAATCCAAAGCACAAATATGTCATATATATATATATATATATATATATATATGGTTTTTCCACGATTAGCCCATCTAATTAGGCTCACTTGCGCCCGATTATTTCTACGCGGAAAATTTAATGTTATTGCAATTCTAGACAATAACTTTTAGATCAATGATTCGCTCTAGTTTTGGTTAGTTAATTGGAAGAAACATACAAAGATATAAATGAGGATCCATCTTGGATGGCATTCACAATAATGACGTGGTATATTTAGTCATTCGTTTACCATAAAATAATTATGCTATATAAGTCATAGTATATATTCCAAATGAGGGAACTTTTGAATTGTAGTAGTATAATCAGACCCAAGAAAGATATGTAACCCTATGAAAGAACAGAAATTTTATGTAGTTACCAAACATGTTCTGATTCTCTAAAACTCATCTAGAAACATAATAAAAAAATTGATTCTACTTAAAATATCTTTTTTAGAACAGAAGTGTTACCAAATAGGTCCTTAGTTTCTCCATTTAAGAAGAGCCTACAATTTTCACTGCCAAAATCCGACAGAGTTTCTCCTTAGCCAGGAAGGCAAAAATTTCTTCCCATAGCAGCAATAGATGCTTGGACAAACAGCACTTCAAATACGTATGAGATATTGATCTCCTTGATCTTCCAGGACAGAAACATATATCGATACAAAAATTCGCTCCCAGTTCTTGCAAGAGAATGTAATGTTCCACGAAAGAACAGTTACTCACGTTTGTAATGAAAAGGAGATCGTCTTTCGCTTGTCCACGTCTCGAGAAGCAGTCAAGTCCGCCTCGCCTCCTTCCCATTTGTAACATCGAGAAAAATGCACGTAACATATAATTCAAGACTATCTTCTCGTCTAATCTCGTCGCCAATAGCAAAGCATCTTATTCCGTGGCACCCTTTCTGACAACCAAGTTTTGATTTGTCTATGCCTTGGCTATCCCTTTTTGCTAAAAAATACATATCTAAGTGGGATTAAACATCTTAAAGAAGAAAACGCGACAGCACAGGTATCTTATGATGATAATCCCTTATTCGAACACCTAAACACAAGCACCTAGCAAAAACCAACATTGAGGGTTTTCTTCACACTTAATCACTCTAAAAATGCTTACTGAAGGGGAAAATTGTTCAAAAAGCTCCCAATTTATTGCACTTTTATGAATTTAATTATAAATATTTTAATTGTGCTAATTGAGTCCTAAATATTTTTATATTTTGTTAATTAAGTCAATCCGGTCGATTTTAATAGAAAATTACTGATGTGGATGTTAGCTGTCCTAAGTGGAACATCAACAATGACGAGAATAATTTTTTATAATATTTCAATATTTTTTAACTTTTTAATTATTTTTTTATTTTAATTTTTTTTATCATGGCCGACGAGAGCTTGATGACCATCGCTAGCCACATCAAGGAAAAAGAAAAATTAGTAAAAATTATGTCAATGCTGACTATGCTATATAGGAGGATCGATGTTTTCGTTAGCGATTTTCGATCAAAATTACAGGGAGAATTTAATCGATAAAATGTGAAAATATTTATGATTGTATTGGTAAAATTCTAATAAATTTATAACTCGATGGATATTCGGATTAAAAAGCTTTACTTCATCATATTTGACCCAATAATTTTGTTGTTTCTCCTCTGGACGACACCGTTGAAGGGATTCTGAGGATCATCACGTCAAATCAAAGTCATGTCACATGTATACACCATAGTTTGTCCCCTTGAAAAAGAACCCTTTGATGGGAGAGTTGCCTGTTCGGGCACGCGTAGAACCCATTTTATTCCGGCAAGTACCGCGCGGCGTTTCAAAGATAACTTTATTAGCGTTGATCAAATCTTGCACACTTCAAAGCATGCGTATGAGTGAATGGACTTTTCATGGTGAGCATAGTAATAATTTAGTGTTACACGTGTAATTACATGTAAATTTATGTGTGTTTCATACGAAGGTTAATCCCCACTTAGTCATCAAGAGAGAAGAAATTAAGTAAAATCTTGTTGTAATTTTGCATGCTAATGGCTCAACATTAATGAGACATTAGTGCATTAATGTCTTTTCAGTTTTTGTAGCGGTTACGTCTTTTCTAGTTTAATATCAGCATATCCGACATGCACTTATGTCCTCGTAACCGACATGACTTAATGTCGCATAACCAACGTTGATTAATGTCGATGTAACCGACGTGGATTAATGACGGTGTAATCGACGTGATTTAATGTCAGCGTAATCGCCGTTTTCCTAGTTTATAAATGGACGCTTTTTCGTAGTTCATAATCACAACTCACAACTCGAAGTGCATTCCTCTAGTTCTTTCATGGTCGTCCTCCAAGTGTGCCGATTTCGATAAGTGTTCGACAAAGTCATATTCGTATAGTGATAATACAAATAGGTTTGAGGTGTTGTATCTTAGGAAGCGTAGTTCGTTAAGCTACTTAGCACCGTTAGTAGGAACTAATCGCCTTAAAAAGATTCGGTTAGCCGTACCTCACCTTTTGCCCAATTCTTATTTCAAGTTTACAGTATTCGGCAAGTTCATTTGTTTTGTAATCTTTATTTGTAAAGATCGTACATTGGTTTGATCGGTATTAAATATTATTATCACCTCTCTGCTATTTTTTTTTAATTACATACAAATAGTATTACGTATTTCCCCTGATACATTAACTTGTGCACATTATTTTTCCAAGGCAATTATTGCTTATTCTTTGTTTGTTTGGGTTTATCGAAAAACCGTGATGACCGATAACGATCAAACACTTAATAATATCCAAAACATTTTTGGAGATGTTCCTATGGTTGATCCGATCGCTGTTAGTGGAGAGGTTCATACCCCGAGGCCTAGTATTATAGTAGCACACGCTGTGAGCCTTCGGGCCGATACCATCTTTAGTGGTATGAGATACATCAATAGGCTTTGCTTTCCTTAATGGTGCCATTTTCGGTTATACCAAATGAGAAATTGGAGAAAGCCATCGGTATAGGCTTTAAATAGAAGGAAAATTCCAAGAAATTCCACAGGATATGTTTTTTTTTTTTTGCAATTAATCTGGCCATTAGGCTAAGGATTGCAAGAAGTGCCCCAACAAAGGCAAGGGCGACAGTGCAACAAAGCAGTTGAATCTGATAGAGCAGGCTGCTGTTGGGGTGTTCGAGACTTCGAGGTATCCCCGGTGACAAATAATACCGATTGGTGGTTAGACACAGGTGCCACAAACCGCATTTGTGTGGACAAACACATGTTCTCGTCATACGATAAGTCCGAGAAAGAGGAGATACTCCGTGTGGGGTCTATTGTCCGGGCTTACATCAACAAGCGGCGGTTCAAGACTAAGTTCACCGACCGATTAAGTTTGTCCTATAGGCTATCACTAAAGAAGGTTAAAAACGAAAGCTACCTATTTTGATGCAGTGTATTTCCATAGGCACACTTGAAAATTTTCTCTTTGTTCCGTTGAGCCATTACGTGGGGGATTGTTGTAATTTGTGTGTTAATTGCTCAACATTAATGAGGCATTATTGCATTCATATCTCTTCAGTTTTTGTGGTGGTTACGTCTTTTGTAGTCTAATGTTAGCGTAACCAACATGCACTTATGTCCTCGTAATTGACATGACTTAATGTTGCGTAATTGACGTGGATTAATGTTGATGTAACCGACGTAGATTAATGTTGATGTAACCGACGTGGATTAATGACAACGCAACCGACATGGCTTAATGTCAATGTAACCGCCACTTTATCAGTCTATAAATAGATGTTTCCGTAGTTCAGAATTACAAATCACAATTTGAAGTACAATCCTGTAATTCTCTTATGGTCGTCCTCCAAGTGTGCCAATTTTGAGAAGTGTTCGACAGAGTCCATAGACTAATGTCAATGTAACCGAAGTGGATTAATGGCGGCGTAACCGGTGTGGCTTAATGTTAGTGGAGTGTAATCACTGTTTTCTCAGTCTATTAATAGGAGTGTTTTCGTAGTTTGGAATCACAAATCACAATTCGAAGTACATTCTTCTAATTCTCTTATAGTCGTCCTCCAAGTGTGCCAATTTCGAGAAGTGTTAGACAGAGTTCTGTTTGTATAGTGCTGATACAAATAGATTCAAAGTATTATATCTTGGGAGAC
The DNA here is from genome assembly GCF_020921035.1 of Rhodamnia argentea. Lineage (NCBI taxonomy): Eukaryota > Viridiplantae > Streptophyta > Magnoliopsida > Myrtales > Myrtaceae > Rhodamnia > Rhodamnia argentea. The sequence goes on from NC_063152.1 coordinate 33,433,748, forward strand.
ATAGTTCGTGAATCTACTTCGCACCGTTGGTAGGAACTAATTGTCTTAAAGAGATTTTGTTAGTTGTACCTCATATCTTGTCCAATTCTTATTCTATCGTATTTTGTAAGTTCATTTGTTTTGTAATCTTTATTTGTAAAGATTGTACGTTGGTTTGATCGATATTAAATATTGTTATCATCTCTTTGTTATTATTTTTTTGATTACATAAAAATAGTGTTATGTATTTCTCACGATATGTTAACGTGTGCGCATTATTTTTCCAACGAACCCTAGCCTCTTCTTTCTTTATTTTGTCTTGGCCTCATCTCCGCTCAAACTACATGATTTTGTCAACATTAGACAACTCATGGATGTTCGTTGTAGTGCTCTCTATTAATTGTGAACATTGTCCACGAACGAAGTCTCCATCAAATATTTAAGAAGATTTGAGCGCTGAAGTCGAGCATACCTTCATCAAGCAACTAAAGATGAGCGTGATAAGGTAATGATATCAAATTTTCAAGTAGCTGTGAGCATTGAAGTCGAGCTTGTGGCCCGCTATCAATCGAGAGATATAGGACGGGCGACGTTCACGTTAGTAATTTCTGATTACAATTGATTGAATGGACTCGATCGATATAACGTAAACAATTGAAATATTTATGGTTGAATGGTGGAAAAGATAGTAAATGGAATGTCTTTTGGATGATTTTCCCGAGGAGCCATCGTTGTGGAGCTGGTGGCCTCCACTTGCAGATCCCTAAAAGCCGCGTCCCAGGCTTTAGAAAATTCCAATCTTTCCTCCATTAACGGACATGAACTGTTGAAATAAGTTTATGGGATCCACAAATTCCATGTTGTATGTAAATTTTGTTTTGTTATAAGCGAGGCAACTCTGTTAGGTTTCTTTCAATTTATCTGGAGTCTCGTACGTGATTGACGTAGTGCTTAGCACGTGAATTCTAGCAAATCTTGCTAAGAGAGAAATCTCATAATTCAATAAATAGTAATTGTCTTAAAAAACGTTATAATAACACATTTTGTTGGGTGTTAACCCTAAACCTAATCCTAGTAGGATTCTAAACATAAAAAATTCAAATTTATAAAATTGCCATTACTAGTAAAATAAATCCTGAAAATACTAAAAAAAATAGGAAAATCTATTTAGACAATTCCGAATCGCCAAAATCCATCGTTAGTTATGGCTGAATGGGTGAATATTGATCGGGACGCCGTTTTGCTTCAGCCGATCAAATTTGAGCTCGATCCGATGTCGTCGATTCAATCCACCGGTTTTTGACACATCACCGTTTCGCTTTTCGATTGGATTTCTACCTGTCCAATCAATCCAGAAACGCACTACTAATACATTCCGCATCAATAAACAAGTGTGGAAGACACGGTTGGTGATGTTCTATACCAGATGGGATCGAGGAAGAAGAAGATGAACGTCCCTTAGAATGTGTTGTACTCATAATTTATGTGCACCCGATTGGGACAGGAGTCGTATCGAGAGGGCTAAAAGCCCCGTGTAGACATTAATTTCGCGATTTCATCGAGGTCCTAGTGAGTCCCGTAATCGTTTTGGTTTGTCTTCCTGCTCGATCGCGAGTGCGATGGAGGCTGGCGCGACTTGTATTCGTTGCGGTTATGGGAACGATTTTGATTTTGTCAGAGAAGAGAGTGACCGCCGTGCTAAGGGCATGGGTTTCACATGGATTCACATGGATTCTTAAATTCAATATAGAGACAGCACACCGGCCACGTCGACTAATCCTTACCCAAAGCGAATATAATTCCAGGAAGAGTCGAACGAAGTACGACGTGCCGTCGCCATCAAGCAGGAGCAACCATGTTTCTCTTGGTCCACGCAAACGGCTCCGTCTATTCCTGTCGTGACCTCAAGGTTATTTTTCTCCCCTACACGTCGAAGCCCTTCGAAGTCATCCCTACTCGTTTTTCATGCCTTCCTCTAACGGGATCGACCTGGCTATGGCCATCGTACGACGACAAATGTCCGCTATAGCAACTCACGTCCATTTTGCGCCGATGAAGATGACGCTTGGGTACAAGGTCTCCAATGGAACATTAGCTGCTCCTACAAAAGTTCATTCAAACTAGACATGGCCAAATGGGCCCAGGGGCCCGGAACCGGAACCGGCCCTCAACGGCGGGTTCCAGAACGATTCTGACCCATTAAAAAAAAGGGGGGGGGAGGAGGGGGCACGGGGAAAGAGCCGTTGGGCTCGGGAATCGACCGTTCCGAACGGGAATCGGAACTGGCCCGAAACCGCTGGTTCCTAAACTGAAATCGGCGGTTCGGCCGACCCAATCACTTCTAATTCAAATGAATGAAAAGGACCTAGGGTACAAGGTTTCCAAGGCACCCCCATTACGTACAACCCCAAAAGAATCTTTCCTTTTCTTGTGGTGTTCCGTGGCATTCCTCGTCTCGATCGATGGAGTCTAAATCGAACCCACGTGATTGCAAGGAGGCAATTCATGGTGGACCATAAACTGCATGGGTTAACAATGGTCAGTTGGTTACTTCAATCTCAAACTTTTATGAAAAAAAAAAAAAAAGAGTTACATGAATAACCCATGCATTAATTTCAAATTCATTATGACCGCACAAAACTATAGACCAGAAATCACAATTTACGATAACGAAGATCTTGGCCAAATAACCAATGAATCTCTTTCCCTTCTAGATTTGAACTAAAAATGATTACCATGTATTCCGCGAATCTCTCATTTATTCCTTTTACAATGATTTCAACTATACAAACAAACCGAAATAGTTACGTATTATCTCATTTCTTCACTAATTCTTTGCGTGCGCACGCATCATGTGTGCTCTTTTTCTAAGCAAACATTTACCAAGACAAGAATTCCTTTCAAGTTTCCGGGTGACCAGATATTCAAACATTGGAAATTCTTAGTCAATAGTTACATGGTCGGTGCAAAAATTTTCTTATCTTTTGTTATTCGGTTTCCCTCACCGGCCATCCGACAATGGGAGCTTTGCTCTTGCTTCTAGGCTTTAGAACCCTAGAGAGGGAGCTCTTCTCCCCTCGCCCAACTTTTCTCTTGCACGTCTGGCTTTTGATTCAAAATTGCACGTGGAAGTCAACAAATTCAAGTTTTCAAGAGTCTGAATTTCTGACAACACCAAGGTCGGGAATCAACCAAACGTGGACCAATCGAGTAGGGCGATCACAGCGGTGCTCACGGACAATCCTTAGTTCTGACCGACCTAATTGTACCACCATCATATCATTTTCTAATGAAAGTAAATATATGATTCTATCATATGAAAACATCCTTTGTTATCTCTATCTAAAGTCAAGGATATTGTGAAATAGTGAGCAACGTGTGCTTTTGTCACAGGAAGACTTAAGAGAATATTGTCAAAAACAGTCCTACCGATCAATTTAGTTCTAAACTATTTAATTTAGCTAATTTAGTCATAAACCTTTTTATCTTTTTCCAATATAGTAATTCAGGCCAATTTGGGCTAGAAATCACGGGCGCCGCCGAGGTTGACAATTTTTGTAATTTTTTTAAATGTCCATTTTTTTTTCAATTTTTTCTTTTGTTACCTATTTTATTCTTTTTCTTATTTCCCTTCGCTGGTCCAAGGCTTCGGTGGAAAAAGAAAAAAATTTATAAAACTTAAAAAATACAAAATGGGCCACATTAGTGCCGATCATGTCATATAAGATGACCAGTATTCATGTCGTTGATTTTCTTGCCAAAAATGGTTGAAAAGATTACGTTGGTCAAATCGTGAAAATGTTTGGGACTAAATTGGCCAAATTAAAAAATTTAGAGCTGAATTAACAGTTCCACAATAGGTTTAGGAATTTTTGAACAATTATTCCAAAACTAATATCGTGCACAAACTTCAATCAGGTATTGTAGTTAATATTGATTGAAACGCCGAAGTTAAAAGAAGTCATGGCCAAAAATAATAGTCAGATTGTTTGGATGAAGGAGGGAAGAAGGGAAGAGAAGAGAAAATATCATAAAATCCAATTTTTCGTCCAATCTTTTTCCACATAACTTTTTCTATCTGAATTCCCATTCCCCATTTTGTCCCATTTTTCAGAGATATCATAATATTTCCATGAGTTAAAAGACTGAAAAGGGTGAACAACGTCCATGATCCTTTTGGGAGCTCCAAACGTCCATGATCCTTTTGGGAGCTCCAATAAGAATGTCGCACCCGGGATAGAAATATTCAGTTTGAGTCACAAATAATATTAGTTTCGAGCGACCCCATCTCCGTCGTGTCATTGGATACGAGTTAAAATAAAGACACAACGGTTCCTGCATTCTATAAGCAAACTGAACTTAAGTCACAGACGAATCGGGGTTTTTTAAGGGATCAAGGAACAAAATGGGGATTTGAACCTATGAGTAAAGGAGGCTTCAAGTGGCACGGGAATAAGTTTTAATCAATTGCGTAAATTAACTCTTCATAATTAGGTGGGAAAAAATAATTAAGACACGCATGATAACACTTCTACTCTAGAAATTAATTTTTCTACTTTTGGAGAGAAGTAATTTTTTTTTTACTTTTTTAAGTGGCTTCAAAATTATTTCTGAATTAATAAAATACTTTAGAAATAGACAAATAAAGTTGCACAATCAAACAGATTATTGCTCTAAAAATTATATTACTAAATGAATTTTTATTCTAAAAATATTTATGAAATAGAAATTCTACTTTAAAAGTGATGTTATTGGCGCTCAAGATCCGGAAGGAAACAACCCACCACGGGCATGGCGCGTTTGGTGAGCTTTGAGCTCTTTGGCCTTAAGGCGTAAGCTGGTCGAAGGTTCAAAACCCTCCCAACGCGTTTCTCGGACTTAAGTGGGGGCCTTTGCTTGGTGGGCTATGGGGCTAGCCTCCCTCTAGGTATAGTCGCCGTCGGAAAGGGTCTTCGCCGCCCTTTGGATGGTGGTGAGTTGACCCGATTACGACTGGCGGATCCTGGATTATAAAAAAAAAAAAAAAAAGATCTGGAAGGAAACAAAATGTGAAAAAAGACGAACTTTTTTAGGGTCTAGAACAATTATTGGTCCAAAAGAGTAAAAGGCCCGCGACAAGTGTCTCTCTCAATCGCACCTCCGACACGCGGACCTCCATTCTCGGTCTGGTCTGGCCCAGTGACAAAGAGGATTAGCCTCAATCTCATGAATTTGCTGCTACAACCTAGTAACTTTATTTAAGCACATGGGATTAATTTTAATGCCAACTGTTACCACGTGAACGAGGTTACTGCTTTTATACGATTTCGAATTATTTTTCCGGCGGAGTTTGATTGAATAGTTAAATATTAAATTACGAATTTATCTAATAATCTAAATATTTAAAATAATTAATAGTAGTCCTTCAAAATATGACAGAATTTATCCTTTTCTGTGGAAGAAGCAAAATCCGAAATTATTACAAGAGATGAATGAAATTCTTGTAGTGATTTGAGTACAACATAGCTCGTACCCCACCAAAAGAAAAGAAAAAAAACTTGTCCTGAAGTTCTTGGTACAATGGTTGGAAAATGTGGGTTTCTGGAGCATCTGATCATGCCCATAAACTGTCAATTCATATTTTTTAAGAATATTGTGAGCGTTACATTGGAACACGACTCCGCTTTCGTGAAACTGTCAATTCAGATTTTTTAAGAATCATAAACTGTCAATTCATATTTTTTAATAATATTGTCAGCATTACATTGCAACGTGACTTTGCTTTTGCATGGCAACAATTCTGCTTTAGAAATCAATTTCTAGCTAGAAATTGATTTATCTAATTTTGGATAGAAGTAAATTTTTTTTTTTACTTCATCAAGTGGCTCCAAAATTACTTCTAGAGCAAAAAATAGAAAAATGAAGTTGTGATAACCAAACGAATTTTTGCTCCAGAAGTTGCGTTACCACACAGGTTTTTGCTCCAGAAGTGTCCATATTTGACATGTTGTCATTTGTCAAGTCTTGAGTTTGGCTCACTTGATTAAATATCAACTTCTAGTCTATTATTCCAATCAGTATATCGATTTTGTGGATCCATCTTAGTATACTTGGCATTACCTTGAAACCTTATAGGATTGTGCAAAGTATATCAATAATGCCTAGAAAATCCTTGTAGTAAGTAATAGTCAGACTGTGAATGTATGTTGAATATGATCCACTCATTTGCAACCATCGACATCGCTTCGTACATCAATTATGCAGGCCAGTTTTACACGTAGGTTTGCCCTAACTTCTTATAAAATGGAGACATCCTGGTTCGAGCTTGACAACTTGCTACTCATGGAAGGACTCGCATCTTGTGCTTCCTCCTCCTTACTTGTCCCTTTACATCATAAAGCCTCGCCCCCCCTCCAGAAACTCGTCCACTTGATCCTCCAAACCCGAACTGAGGACTGGGTTTACTCCATCTTTTGGCGACCCTCGAGAGACGAACACGGTGGTCTCGTCCTCACCTGGGGCGACGGCCATTTCCAAGGAGCTACGAGGGACCAACTGGCATCCAAACCCACCATCGAAAGGGTGCTCGAGGAAGCCCAATGGCTGGATGATAAGTTCGGTCACGGCAACGACATCGGCGACCCTGAATGGTACTACATATTGTCGGTTATGAGGTCGTATTCATCCGAAGACGGCCTTCTAGGGACAGCATTTCGCTCAGGAGGTCACGTCTGGCTGAGTGGTGAAGACGGCCATGGGCTGGAGTTGTATGAGTGTGATGAGAGGATTAAAGAAGCAAGAATGTATGGCATCAAGAGCATAGCGTGCATATCAAGCCCTGATGGTTCTGGGGTTCTTGAATTGGGCTCCTCGGAGATCATCAAAGAAGATTGGAGCCTAGTTCATTTGGCCAAGTGCTTCCTCTTCCCTTGTCATTTCTTGAACCCTCCAGTCCATCCTCGTGGAGAGAACCAATCCAACGATGCCAAAGAAGAAACGGCACTTGTCGGTGTCGCAAAGCGTCCATTTGCTAAGCCTGCCGGCATGTCATGTCATGACATGTCTAAGAAGAGCGGTAGGAAGGAAATAGTTGACGACGACGATGAAGAATCACCATTGTCGCCGTCGCTGCGAGGTCCCTCGAGCCACGTGAAGGCAGAGCGGCAGCGGAGGGATAAGATGAACCAGCGGCTCTACGTGCTCCGTTCCATCGTCCCCAACGTGTCGAGGATGGACAAAGCGTCCCTCCTTGCTGATGCCGTCGACTACATCAAGGAACTCCGGTCCCGCGTTGATGCATTGGAGTCCAAGCTCGTCAAGTCCAAGCCGTCGCCTCCAAAGCGACTCAAGAGTAAAAGGGCTGTCGCTGACGTGACTGAGTCAAGGTCGCTTTGGAGCAAGAACGGTACGGCAAAGGCCTCGACCATGTTGGCCGCCCCGGGGCCGAGAGAGATGGCGGTGGAGGTGAAGGTGTATGGGCGGGAGGCGGTGGTCCGGGTCCGGAGCCCGAATCTGGGGCATCCGTGCGCGAGGTTGATGGACGTGTTCAAGGAATTGGGGCTGGAGGTCCAACACGCGAGCATGTCGTGCATGAAGGAGATGATGGTTCAGGACGTGGTGATTAGGACTCCGGTCGACTACTGGGTGAGCGACGAGTCCATGGGAGATGCCATTTCGGGTAAATTAGGCAAGGTGATATAGTTATTATTCGTACATAAATTCATCTGGAAAAATATAGTCATATGTAGAAAATGCCATGGAGTTCGCTCAAATAGCTCTAATTGATCTTTGTCACCGATGACTTTTGTTCAAATTGTCACTAGGTAATCAGTTTATCACCAAACTAGTTTCCCTTTTTGGAGAGAGAGAGAGAGAGAGAGAGAGAGATTGATTAAAACTATCATTTTCAAAGTTCTCTCTCACACACACAATTGTCATATCCCCTTGCCGACCATCCACATCATTGGTGCAGTCGATTGAGATGGTTGAGGTATTTTCAGCCTAAAAATCAAACTACGCTTGCAAACTGTTCCGTGTCACCGCCATCTTCATAAGCCAAACGCCCGCGCATAACCGTTTCTTGAGACTTTACAAGATGTTTCACGCGCTTCCAGATAATATAATCGTGTCTCCATACTCGCACTCCTAGATCATCCAAAAGAGGAAAAAAGAAGAAGAAAAAAATCATGTAATTGCAAGAGTAGTTCCAATTAACAATCTGACAGTACTTTTTTTTTCTAACCCTATGATGTTTCAATTAATGAGTACTTTATGCAAAACACGCGATGATAGTGTGTAAATATATAATCAGAAATAACCGACAAGACTCTTATATTATCGGAGAAGCAATCTCTTAAGAGACTCATCAATAGTCTTTTTTTGCTATTGGGATGCAAAGATAATAGATAGTATCACATGTAAAGAAACAGTTTTTCATCTCGTCGTGTTTGGTACCCGGTAAAGGGCGGGGATGGAACACGAAGGGTAGCCCTCAAAACACAAAAACCAAATTCAGTGGATAGATAGAAAAAAAAAAAACACCGACATGCTCTTCACATGTATTTTTAATTTGAACATAGAGACAGCTCACCGGCTTGGTTAGTGTGTTTCCTGCCCCCTTGGTTAGGAATCGGCAAATTCTTCAGGTAACCCCCACCCAAAGCAAATTCGTTTCCAGGAAGAGTCGGACACTATACAAACGTGTGCGCCATCAAGCATGGGCAACCGTGTTTCCGTGTATGCATGCAAATCGCCCCGTCTATTCATGTCGAGTGTGCCTCTATTCATCAGGTGGTGGGCTCGATCTTGCTGGTTATTTTGCTAGAAACCTTGCATCGAAGCCAATCAAAGTCGAGATCACATGAGACCTATTTGTAAGGTCCACATGATCAATGTTTATGATGGACTCGGTCTATGAATTATAATTCTCTTGAGAATTTATGAATTTGCCTCTAGAATTAGGCATTTCCTCGCAAAGATACGAGCCCCAGGTGCTAGAGTTGAGAGAGTAGAGTTGGTCTTCTTGATACCTTCATATACTCGCTAACCGATCGACACACTAGTTTGCTTCTCCATGACTACAACGCAAAAAATATCGCATCATCATTCGACCATATAAACCAAGTCTATCCAGATTGTTGATCATATATACCTCTAGCGAGACCTACATAATTCCTATGTTCTGATGATCTTGATCCATGTAGTCTAAAGAATATGAAAACAACTTATCAAACAAACTTCAAAAAAATCTATGAAAACCCTAGAGAAGTATCTGCTTCGCATCAAATAGTTAGGATTTCATTTCATTTCTTTACGTAATTGATCAAGCATTTGTTGTACGCGGCGCCTCGCATTGTTGAACGTTGCCTTCCTCTGATGGAACCTACCCGAAAACAGCCAACATTCAAAGACAAAAGAGAGCGATAGCAATTAAAGTTCATGGACACAAATCGAAAGGACCTCGGCATATGAGTACAAGGTTTCCAACCGCACCCATCCCACGTGGTGTCCTGTGGCATTGCTTGTCCGAACCGACCGGGTCTAGATCGAACCCCGTGATTGCGGGAGGCCATTCATCGTGGAAGACAACACAGTACTGGAGCATTTTACATGTGCGTCTCAGGTGCCTCATCAACTTCGAATGGCAGCAACTTCTGGATTGTCCTGATCCGCTGATCATGGAGGATGAACCTTAGCACTTTTGGGGGTGCCCGTTTACAAAGGGGGGATAGTCGTACGAAGTGACCCACGATCATCATGATTCTCAGTGTCTAGGTTGTGAATTGAATTAGCTAATCGATGTTACGAACGATCTTCTTAACATGTACTGTTTCGACACCGTTGAGGCACGAGTTCTGAAGGTCTAGGTTTCGTTGATTCACGGACTCCACGGTCTGTAATCTGCAAACCCCAAGAGAAAAGGAAGTTTCCTTGGCATTTGTCCAAGGAGATATGTGCGATGCTTAAAAGAAAGGGAAATGCTTCCACAGTATTGTTAATGATCGTATAATTTCAACTGTGGATCAACATATTCAACATATTTTGCATAAAGCATTGTGAGATAATGCAATCAGAAATAATTAATACTATCGGATTGTCAAGTTAGCAGTTTCCTAAAAGAAATTAAGGATACATTTGTTTCACTGAAAATTTGATGACAAACGAAAATTTCCCATGGCAAACGTAGTCAAGGAAAATAGTGAGTTTTCTTTATTTATTTGGTGGTTAGGAAAAGTGATTTTCTTTTTACCAGAATGAGAAATCGCTTTCCCCCATTTGAAACTTGTTGTCTTCAGTCCACAAAAAATGTAGTCAGCAAATCAATTAGTTTTCCATCGACCGAACACCGGAAACTAAAAAAATTCAAAATTCGAAAATGGTTTTCCTTCCAACAAACAAGTTTACTAGAGATCCATTAACTACCTATACATTCTTTTATCATTGCCAATTGTATGATCCATTAACCCAACCAATAGAGGATTATAAATGGATTCATTTTTTTTTTATTTTTACTAGAGATTGGGGATAGATGGACTTTCTATACGATCTATTTTACTAACGGGATTTATCACCACTTTAGCTACTTAGCGGCTCAACCAGTTGCTCGAGATTCCCGATTATTCTATTTCTTGATGTTAGAAATGTATAGTAGTCAAATAAGATCATTTTTTTTCGAGACCTTTTACTTTTTTTCATCATTTGGGAGTTAAAATTAATTCCCGTTTATCTACTTCTACCGATGTTTGTTTTTTTTTGGGGGGGAAGAATCGTCTGTATTTTGCTACAATTTTTTTTTTGTACACTGCGAGAGGTTCCATTTTTCTGTTAATAGGGGTTCTGGGTATTGATTTATATAGTTCCAACGAACCAACATTAAATTTGGAAACATTAGCGAATCAATCGTATCCAGTGACACGGGAAATACTATTCTATATTGGATTTCTTATTGCTTTTGTTGTTAAATTACCGATTATACCCTTACATACATAGTTACCAAACACTCATGGAGAGGCACATTATAGTACTTGTATGCTTCTAGCCAGAATTTTATTAAAAATGGGAGTATATGGGTTGGTTCGAATCAATATGGAATGATTACCTCATGCTCATTCTATATTTTCTCTCCGGTTGATTATAGTAGGCGCAATCCAAATAATCTATGCAACTTTAACATCTCTTGGTCAATATAATTTTAAAAAAAAAAAAAGAATAGCCTATTGCTCTGTATCTCATATGAGTTTCATAATTATTGGAACCGGCTCGAAAACTGATACGGGACTCAATGGAGCCATTTCACAAATAATCTCGCATGGATTTATACGCGCTGCTCTTTTTTTCTTGGCAGGAACGAGTTATGATAGAATACGTCTTGTTTATCTAGACGAAATGAGTGGAATGGCTATCCACCTTCCAAAAATATTCATGATGTTCAGTAGCTTATCAATGGCTTCCCTTGCATTATCGGGTATGAGTGGTTTTCTCACAAAATTGATATTTTTGGAATAATTACCAGCCAAAATATTTTAAAATTCCAAAAATACTAATTACTTTTGTGATGGCAATTGGAATGATATTAACTCCTATTTATTTATTATCTATGTTATGCCAAATGTTCTATGGATACAAGTTATTTAATGTACCAAACTCTTATTTTTTTTTTATTCTGGGCCATGAGAGTTATTTGTTTCCATCTCGATCCTTCTACTATAATAGCTATTGGTATTTATCCAGATTTCATTCTCTCACTATCTATTGATAAGGTCGAAGCTATTATATCTAATTATTTTTATTAATAGTTTTCATCAATAAAAGAAAAAATAAAAAAGGAATCCTATTGTAATTTTTAATATTGTTCATTGTACAATGAAAAAAAAAAGGCTTTTTCTCTTACGTAAAAAAAAATTGGAATAGTAAACAGATATTTTTGGTCTTTATGAGAACCTTTTGAATCAAGTATTGTAGTGATTCAAATGGTTCTCGACAGCCTACATGAAGTAGGAAGTTTTCTTATCTTCTATTCTTACTTATTTTTGTATTCTATTTCTATGTAGGCTTGTTCTATGTTTGTATTTGTCAGTATTTTTTTTATTTGATTAGATCCTAATGTAAATTAAATGAACCATAACTATGCAATCCTATTCCTAATAAATCGACTCCAAAATAGCATGTCCAAATTATAAGAAAGCCTATAGAAGCCAAAATTGCGCAATTGAAACTTTCCCAATTTTTATTTGTTCCAGTATGTAAATAGATGGCAAATAGGGTCCAAGTAATAAATGCCCAAGTTTCCTTGGGGTCCAAATTCCAATATGACCCCCATGCCTCATTAGCCCATACTACTATTTCGGATTAATGCATTTCAGTTAAAAGACTTGAAGTAGCAAAGCCTTGAGTAAAAAAAGTACTTGGCGCGTCTATTGCACTTAAATAATTTTTATGTTTTTTAAAATATGGAACCACATGAATAATGGAAAAACTCAATGAAAGAAAAATGAATGATTCATACAAATCACTTTATGGGAAATGTCCCGAATAAATCCAACGAATGACTAATAATCTTGTTATACAAAAAAAAAGTAGCTATCATGCCTTTTTCTGACAAATCATAGAGTCCTACAATTTCATCAATTGATAATCTTATAAAAAAAAACTGTAATTACAATTAAAACGGTCGAAAAAGATATATGACTTAGTATATGTTCTAAAGTGGACAATATTGTTTTAATTTAATCAAAATGAAAAAGTGGGGTAAACAAATTCTACAGAATTGAATTTATTATAGGACTTATTGTATTTGTTTTAGAAGATGCCATGCCACCACTCGGACTCGAACCAAGATGCTCTAGCACTGCTTCCTAAGAGCAGCGTGTCTACCGATTTCACCATAACGGCATACTCAAAATAATAATAATAATAATATATTATTATTATTATTTCATTTTAATCCTCGAGATTGAAAAAGTCAATTCAATACCTTTTTTTTCCATTTTCATTCAAAGTGATGAGAAAGAACTCATTTTGTTTCAATATGGATTGAAGCATTTCCTAAAAAAATCTTTATTATCATTTTATTTAATTTTTGAATGAAAATGGAAGGTTTCCTTTTTTATTTAGCAGAGACATTTTTGTAGTTTATGATCTCCTAAAAATGGAGATCTTGTAACTAAATAGTTATCACTTCAATTCAAGGATAAAGATATAACTAAAAAAAAGTTTTTTTTTTTCATTTTTGAAGTTTAAAATTCATTTATCATTTATCTAATTTTATGAATCTAAGATGGATTTTTTTTTATCAATGAACAAAAAAGTCTTTCTATGGATCATAGTACAGTGTGCCATTTCAATTTTTTTTTATTTAACTATTTGTAGAGCTTTATATTAATCCTTAGACCTTAGGTTGGTTTTTCGTCTTGTAAAGAATTTGATTTAGGATTTAGAAAACTAATTCAATATTGGCCTGAACTAAATATCTTGTTTAAGAATTTTTTTTATTTTCTTATTTATTATGATATGACAAATAAGTGTACCGATGAGGAAAATAAGAATCCCCACCGGATAAAACATATTCAAAAAAAGGTGAAACCTTGTCTCTCTTTTTTTTTTCTTTTTGTTTAAGTACCATTTTCAGATTAAGATTATTTAATCTAGTGTTAGACTATTTCATTGTCGCACAATTTTTTTTTTTTTGAATTCCCCGTAGAAAGAGACTTCGCTAAGGAAAAAGCTTTTAACGCTGCCCAATATAGCTTCGTTGTCCAAATGTTTTTACAAATACGTTTTTTTTTTATATAGAGGTATGCTTTTTTGGAACTGCCATGAAAAATTTGAAAAAGTTGTTCATTTCTCTAGTTGAATGTGAAAGACATCTATTGGTCAAATAATTCCATGTTTTTTTATATCTATGTCTATTTTCGTTGTGCTATATTTATCCATGTAAAAAATACACTGAAAAGTTTAAAAAACCAATCCTTATCTAAAAAATTCCAAATTACTCAAATTACTTTAGTTTTTTATTAGTTGGTCAAGCTCAAAAGAAAAAGAAAGAAAGGAGTACACATTTTTTTTTTAATTTTAAAATTCGAATTAAACTAGTAGTTAATCAAAGGATATATGATTTTATAAAGTCATCTTAGTAATTTTTTCTTTTCTTTTAAATCTATTTCTTCTCTCTAGTATTGAAAGAAAAGTGTGGGATATGCTAGTGTTTTCTACAAAGAAAAATAAATGTCTTTTATTCGAATGAAAGATAATCAATTCTGCCATGAATTAGTTAATGATTATGAATAAACGAACTAATTCTTTTTTTTTTGTTGGGCCAGTTTTGGTATGCACCATCCTATTATTTCTATCAAAATAAAGTAATGTAACAACTACTCTTTTTTGGTGTAATTATTTGCTCTATGGATATAATATATTCAGTGTTTTTTGTAAGACAGAGTTAAGATCTTTCAAGCGAGGATAAGACATAACTCAATTAGGGTTCATGCCTGGATATACAAAGAGACGCCCTGAGCTTGGCTCTTGGACCTCGCAAAGAGCTCATTGTTTGGACGAGCATCACACGCCTTGAGTGGGATTTAATATTCTCCTTTTATGATTATTTTGCGAGATCACTTATCTATACTATTCGTTAAGCAGACTCAATGGTCAGTTGATCACTTGAATCTCAAACTTCTATGATAAAATAAAAGTTGCATAAAAATCCCATGCATATATTAAATTGCGCTATGACCACGCAACTCTATTGAGAAACACAATCATAATTTACGAAAATCAGGATCTTGAGCAAGTAACCATTGAATCTCTCAACCTCCTAAATTGAAATTCAAGATAATGGTAACGTGTTGCACAAATCTCTCATCTTTCCCTTCCCAACGATCCAAACTATACAAATGGGTCGGAATCTATGAACATCAACTCCCCCCCTTTTTTTTTGCTGTTTCAATTTGTATTTTGACTATTTCTCTGCACGCGCAACACGGCTGCTCTTTCTCGACCAAACATGCCATAGTCAACAAACAATTCCCCTTGAAGCTTTCCTATGAACAAGTATTGAACTTTGAAATTCTTGTCAATGAACGAATTTTTCTGTTTTTTTTTTTTTTGTCAGTTTCCCTCACCGGCCATTCTATTGACTGGAATCTATTCTGACCCTCCGTCCGCCATCGAAGGAATTCTGTTCTGCTCCTAGGTTTCTAGAATCCAAGTTCAGAAAGATAACTCTGCTTCCCTCTCCCAAATTCTCCCTCATCCGTTCGGCTTTTCGGTCAAAATTGCACATGAAAGTCAACGATTCACGTTTTTACAATGTGAAATTTAGGAACGTCAAAAAGTGGTGAATTAACCAAACATTGACCAAAACGAATAGTGCAAGTGATAACACATCACGATGGTACTCACGGGTTCCCACGAATCTTCCTACCGCTTACGACGGCATAGAAGATTTGACATAAACTCAAATCTTGCCAAATCATATTAGAAGAGAACATATACATTTTTTAGATAATTGCGTACGAAAAGTGAAGAAAAATGAGCAAACAAGAAAGCAAAATGACTCGTCACCCTAGGAATAGACAAAGTTAACTTTCTTTTTATTGTGGATATGCTCATAATAGAAGTGAATCACCTCGGCGAAGCATCGGTTAAAAAAATTGTTAATGACTTCACTAGTTTAGAATATATACCAAGTTTACTTATAGCACAATATTTTTCCTTTGTTTATAAAAATCAGGAAACATCTAATTCACAAGAAGTCCGGGCCAAAAATTAGTTAGATTGCTTGGATGAAGGAAGGGAGAGGGAAGAGGAGAGAAAATATGTAACTTTTTTTTTTATGTAAATTCCCATTCCCGATTCCCTCGTTTTTAACTTTTTTTTTAACCAAGTTAGAAGAGTGAGAAGGGGTGATCAGCATATGGCCTTCTTCAAGCGTTACTATAGAAATTTCATACCTGCAATCGAAACGTTCGATGTGAGACATAACTAATACTCATTTTGATTGAGCGTGTAAGCTCTCAATTATCAGATGCCAGTTAGAGTAAGAGAGGAATGATCTCTACACTCAGCATTGAGCCTATGTTACGGGCAAATTAGTATTGGAATACACATTAGAATATTGTTTAAATAGAAACAGAGATAATAACTCTAAGATAGTGATAACGAATTTATGACGACGACAAAGCCAATCTATATGTAATCTTAACAAGTAAAAATTATAGAATTACAAACCAAATAAAGACTTGCTAGATGAACATGAAGTGATGTACGGATTACCAAATTTCCATTAAGCAATTAGATCCTGCCAACAATACTAAACAGCTTTACGAACTATGCCTCTCAAAATACAACACCTCGAACCCGTTGGTATTAACACTAGATGAATACGACTCCATCAAACACTTCTTGAAATTGGCATACCTAGAGCACGACCTCCTTTGATACACTAAAGAACACGTCCTTTTTAAAAACACAAAAAAAATCTACTCCAGAAAACTGAATAGACACAAACTAAAGAGTCATATCGGTTATACTCGCATTTGTTGAGTCATTAATAATAATAATAATAATAATAATAAAGACAAAGAAAACTGTAGCAGAAAACTGAAAAGACATAAATCGAAGAGTCAGAATTTTAAAGACAAATGTCCTGAGCCATTAACTCAAAATTACAACAATTAGGAATTTTTGACATCGGTGAGCCATTTGAGAATTTGAACCAACTATGCCAATCATCTCGGCTTTAGAAGATAGCATAAAATAACTCTTGTAACCGCGAATGTAAAAGTAAGATCCGAAAGGAAACAACATGTGAGAAACGACAAGGACTTGCGTAGGGTTGTCTCCCACCACAACTATTATTGGTCCAAAAGACCTAAAACTTGCGACAACTATCGCTTTCACACCTTCCACACGTGGACTTTCACTTCTCCATCTGGTCTGGTCTAGTGACTAAGAGGGTTAGCCTCCATCTCTTGATGTTAGGATTGGCGCATAATCACAATGAAGTAAAATTAGTGAGAAAGAGAAAATTCAGATACGAGATTTTATCCTAGTTCACCCTTAAACTATAGTTATGTCGAGCAGATGATTCCACTATAATTAATACCTTACACTTTTCGTTACATCACTTAATTACAAGTGAAAAAAAAAGTATTTATAATAGTAGCTATTCATGAACCCAAGCTCTAATTACTAATAAAAAATTACGAGCTTAAATCGTAAAGACCCTTTGGTGTCCAAAGAACGCTGCTCCCTTGAGACCCCCGTTAGGGCGGCCCCTCCGAACCCCCGTCTGCTCAATGTGGAGCAAAACCCACGTGCTTTCTTGTCGCAGGAAAGTATGAACCACACTCCAATAGAATTTGCTGCACTTCAACCCCCTGATAACTTACTGCTTTTATACAACGTTAACTCGAATTTCAGGTTGAGTAAATTGGCTTTTCTGTGGAAGAAACCAAAACCCGAAACTGGAAGCTGAATGAAATTCCTGAAGGGATTTTACGGGGACGGGCACCTGGCCGGGATCATTCTAGAGCGAATGACGCGAAACGAGCACGTGCGTCCAATGCATCAGGACGGTGGAGATAGGTGAGACAGGTTCATTTCCCACGTTTAAATCATTGTGACTTTTAGTACGACATAGGGCAAGTTCTTGCCCCGCCCACAAAGAAAGCAAAAGCTTGCCCGAAAGTTCTTGCTGCAATAATTAAAAGTTAAAACGTTGAGGGGGGAACTAAGAGTTGGTTTCCGGAGCATCTACGTTAGGTGCCCTCACATCACTTGCAAAGAGTCAAAAACAGATCCGTACGAAAATACGAATCACGTGGAGGTTACGTTAGAATCTCGAAGTTAGTTGTTCGTCACGCTTGATTAGTGAGTGCACATGGAAAAATGATGGAAGAGGATCGTGTGTAATCGCTTCTCAAGCCACGGTTTTGGGTTTTGATTTGCAGGAGCGGATCGAGATCCTATTTACAAAACCATAGAGGCTCTAGAGCGAGCTAGGGATTTGCTTAATGGTAATATGGATCTCTAAAAAGTTTGTAAAATTTGTCTACATTAGCGTCGGTCGCGCCATATAGCACGGTCGGCGTTCTTGTCAACGATTTTCGACCGAATGAACTGAATTGACACGAATGTACAAGGTTTAGGGCTAAATTGGTCCAATTGAAATGTTCATGACTGAATTGATACCAATGTAATATATTTGAGACTTTTTTGATACTTTTCCCCCAATCCCATGAGCTAGAAGTTGATTTTTCTACTTCTGTTTCTGAGCATAAGTTGATTTTTCTTTTTCTGGAGAGAAGTAAATTTTTTTTAACTTTTTTTAAATGGCTCCAAAATTACTTCTGAAACAAAAACATGCTTCAGAAGTTTAAAAATGAAGTTGCGTAACCAAATGTATTTCTGCTCCTGAAGTTGCGTTACCAAATAAATTTCTGCTCTAGAAACACTTATGGAGCATGAATTCTACTCCAAAAGTGTTGTCATGTGCCCCCTAACTTCTCATTTGTCGTTATTACTGGATTTTGGATATTCAAGATCATGTGCTTCCTAGCCTGAGAGATTTTCTGCTGAGAGATTTTCTGATTAAAATGATGCACGTTTGGGTCAACAAATTTGACTGCAAATTATGTATTGTACGTGCGAAAAGCTCTTGTAATCAAAATATACCATGGAAGGTGTAGATGATACATTTGGCTAAATTGGATATAATGCCTAAACCCGTCCAAATCTTGATGAAAGTAGATGATTATGGGCTTTTTCATCATGTATCCTTGGTCAGACGAACTTCCTCTACTAATAACTTTTGATTGGTGGATTATAAGATATACTTGCATACAGTGCATAAGGTAACAACAGAATGGCCGCATGTATCGATTTGAAATTTGAACGACCATGACCAATCTGAAACTCAGACCGTATCAATGAAACCAAGCCCCACTACCGCAGCCATGGACATGGTTGGCCTTGTGTGACCACAGACCTAGGGTTGTGCCTGGCAACCGACCATTGTCGGAGGGAAATAACGGAGGTTGCGACCTCCATGGCCGCCGGTCGTTCCTTTCCGTGGGCCTATACTTTCCTCATTTTCATCATTTGAATTGCTAAAAAAATGAGTAACTGAGAATGTTTTCAATATCAATGGAAAATCGTAGTTATTGTTTTCACCATTGATAAAAACATTTTTCATTGATGCACTATCTCGAGAAGTACCAACAATAGAGTACTTTTTCGTTGTTGATTATTTGTGAAATAATAGGAGCTTATCAACATATGGAGTTAGTCCACTATACTGCAACAGACTTTCGTCGAGTCTTGAGTATGATCCCCCTGGTTAAATATCAACTTATAATCTCTTATGTCACTTAGTATATCAATTTGTGGATCCATTTTAGTATAACTAGAACTATTTATAACTTTATAGGATGACGCAGTGTATCCTGCCATTGGGCTATAAATCCATATGCTAATTAATAGGTCAGATTGTAATGTGTGTTGAATATATTCCACTCATTCAAAAGCTCAGTTGCAACCGCCCACATCGCTCGGTACACCAATTGTATAGACCAATGAAAAGTGATTAGCTAACGGTCACACTGTGCATGACAATATAATCATGCCATACTTATCAACAAAAGTTGTAGAAATTTTTTTTTGGCTATTATGCGCCAGCCACAATTTGTGGATGGCATTGAATTGTCCACTATCAAAACAAGACCCTGGACCAAGCTTAGTACACTTCACTTTGGCCTAACTTCTTGCAAAACGGAGAAAAACTGATACAACCGTCCACATGGGTCGATATACCAATTATATAGACTAATGTTGGTACACTTTGCTTTGGCCTAACTTCTCATAAAAGGGAGAAACCTTGGCTCTAGCTTAACAACTATATTGGGAAAAACGAGCGGTGCTTCGGCACAAACTCAATCAATCCAGTATCAAACTCTCCCCTCGAAACTACATCGGCATCATCCAGCAACAACCAACAATATATATCTAGCAAAAATAACCTCGCAACATCTAAATATGATAATAGAATGATAACGAGACAATGCACTAAAATTTACGTGGAAAATCCAAAAGGGGAAAAACCACAGACGATCCAAAACTTCCATTAATCACCAAGAACAGTAGGCATACAAAGTGTTTTTCTCTAGTCACACACTAGAGGCTCAATATCAATATTACAAGAGCGTTTTCCTCACCACAAAGGTAAAACAATACAAAAAGGGCAAGAAAACCCTAATTGCAATTGAAGAATTCGGAGACGAATCTCAACTAACGAAATCAATCAAGTCGTAGACCTCGGCCTCACGAACAATGAACTCAAATTTGAGCCAAATCCAGCAATGTTTGGCCTTCGAATCAGAACCGTAAACTCGCGCCCCTTTTTTTTTCACCGAGAACTCCGTCTGCACCGAGAGCTTCCCCTTTTTTTCTTCTTCTTCTCTTGCCTCTTTTTTCACACTCTACCGGGCGTACACTCACAAAAAGAAAACAGCCCACACTTTCTTTCCTTTTTTTTTTTTTTTGTCTTTTTTTCTTTCTCTTGTTTTGTCTTTTTGACTTTTGTTTCCTTTTTTTATTTAAAAAAAAGCCGCTGGGCCCCACAAGGAGGCGGACCCAGCCAACAACAACTTGCTACTCATGGAAGAACTGACATGTTGTGCTTCCTCCTCCTTAGTTTTCCCTTTCTATCGTAAAGCCTCACCTCCTGTCCAGCACTTGATCTTCCAAATCCGACCCAAGGACTGGGCCTACTCCATCTTTTGCGGCCCTCAAGAGACGACCGCGGCCATCTCGTCCTCACCTGGGGCGACAGCCATTTCCGAACTACAAGAGATCCACTCGGCACTCGCATCCAAGCCCGCCACCAAAAGGGTGCTCCAAGAAGCCCAATGTCCGGATGGTAAGTTCGATCAGGGCGGCGACATCAGCGACCCTGAATGGTACCACATCTTTTTCGTCGCAAGGTCGTATTCCTCCAAGGACGGCATTCTAGGAAGAGCATTTCGCTCAGGAGGTCACATCTGGCTGAGCGGTGAAGACCGCCGTGAGCAGGAGATGTGCGACTGTGATGAGAGGGTCAAAGAAGCAAGAATGCACGGAATCCCGAGCATAGCGTGCATATCAATTCCTAATGGTTCTGGGGTTCTTGAATTGGGCTCCCCGGAGATCATCAAAGAAGATTGGAGCTTAGTCCATTTAGCCAAATCCCTCTTCCCTTTGTTGGAGTTGGCGAATACTTCGGAAACCTTTGTTTCTCACACCGGGTACGCCCACGTGAGCTTAAGGAAACCGAAGTGTTACCCAACGATATGTGACCCCTGCGCGTGGGATGCGGGGGCAGCGCCTCCCGACGGGGGTTTCGCTGCCCGGTCGGCGGACGGCCGCCCCGCTCGCCGGTGAGCGGGCGGGGGTTCGGGGGCAGCGCCCCAAACCTCTATGGGTTTGGGTTTATATTTAAGCTGGCCCATATGGTTAGGATTAAGAGATTTAGGTTTTTTAGCCCGTTTTTGGGCATATATATTTTGCTCGGTTTTATCATTGTAATATGCGAATTGGCTGTAAATCGGAAAATATAGTGAAAATCTCTTTGCGGGACTTAGCCCTAATCTTGGGGTGAACTTGGGTAATCTCGTGTGTCATTCCAATTTTTTTTTATTCTTTGTGTGATCGTCTGATTCGGTTCCGATAAATCCCTTCACCCTTCTCATTTCTCGAACCCCCGAAGCAATCCTCGTGGAGAGAACCCATCCGGCGATGCCGAAGAAGAACCAGCTCTCGTCGGTGCCAGCAAGTGCCCATATGCAAAACCTGTCCGCATCTTACACCATAACATATCTAAGAAGAGTGACCGGAAGAAATTATCGCCCTCGCCGTGTGGGCCGTTGAGCCACGTGGAGGCTGAGCGGCAGCGGAGGGAGAATATGAACCGCCATTTCTTCGTGCTCCGCTCCGTCGTCCCCAACATATCGAGAATGGACAAGGCGTCCATCCTCGCCGACACCGTCAACTCCATCAAGGAGCTCAGGTCCCATATTACCGCACTGGAGTCCAAGCTGGTCAAGCCCGAGCCATCGTCTCCGAAGCGCCTCAAAAGTAATAGGGTTGTCACCTCCTTCAGCACTGTGAGTGGGACAACGTCGCTGTCGAACAAGAACAGCACGACTTTGGCTGTCCTGGGGCTGAGGGAGATGGCAGTGGAGGTGAAGGTGGTGGGGCGGGAGGTGGTGGTCCGGGTCTAGAGCCCAAATCTGGGGCATCCGTACGCGAGGTTGATGGATGTGCTCAAGGAATTGGGGCTGGAGGTCCAACATGCGAGCATGTCGTGCGTGAGGGGGATGATTCTTCAGGACGTGGTCATTAGGACTCCAGTCGACTGCTGGGTCAGTAACGAGTCCATCAGAGACGCCATTCGGGGCAAACTAGGCAAGGTGTGAATATTTTGGAGTTATACATAAAGTTGTAACTCAACAATTAGACGATCAAGGACGGAGAAATTTTCTCCAATCAAGGACGGAGAAATTTTTTTATGCATCACCTTTTGATTACAAAAGTTCCTAATGACCATGTATGAGACTTATTACCCAGTTTGCATAAATTCCTGTCAATGTAGGATCGCATCGTTTAAAAGATTATGGAACTAATTAGTCGTTCGGAAAATTTTAGAATGAAATTAAACTATGGACATTGTACACATATCTTAAGAAGTCCGCAATACGTAATGTAAAAAGTTATCACTGAATTTAGTCCTGCTAACTGAAACGTTAAGAAAATGATTGGAAAGATTGAGGGGATGATCGCCAAATACTGAAATTCAAGGACAAATGCGAAACTCGTTTCGAATTCCGTCATGAAAACTGTAGTCCAGCCTATGCAATGCTCTCTCTCTCTCTCTCTCTCATATAATTTCCCCTTGCACACATGCACTGCACAATCACCATTTAATTGTAGTAGCATTTACCCGAAAGAGAAAAAAGAAAAAATGAATTCATATTCAAGTGCCACAGACTACGTGTAAATTACTTTGGACTAAGATCATTTGTGCCGACCAATATGACCAGTTCATGGGACTCTTAGGCTTCTTTTGGTTATCCAGATAAAAGCCAGGATAAAATATGCTTTATCCCATCCTATGTTTGGTGATTGTCCAGGACATGTTAAAGTCGGATATAAAGGGGATATAGATCGGATAAAAATATTATAAGGGGGAGGATGGGATAGACTCGGATATGATTTCTTTTGTCTAGCTATTTTTCAGAAAACCCTACGCTGTCCTTTTCCTTCATCGTAGTTCACTCGCACATCTCCTCTCACATTGAAGTTTGACAAAAACACTTCACGAAAGTAGTGAGAGACAAAGCTCTTCTTCTCTGTTTTAATCCTATAAATTCAAACTCCATCTCCGGTGAGGAGCCACAGGCGATTTTGATTCCTCGCAAGATTCATCTCTCTCTCCTCTCTCTGTGGAATCGCTTGTGGGTTAGTGGGTTCCTTATTTGATTTGTATTAGATTTTCATGGGGCAATTGTTTGTGGATCTAGCTCTGTTTCTCTCTTTGTCATCTCCTTTTTTTTTTTTTTGTTGCTTACGAATTATCTATGGTCGATCTATAGGGGGAAACAGCCTTACATATTGAGAAATGTAGTTCGGACCTAGTTTCTTTGTCTAGGGAGGATAGTTTGTCTCATTGGCTAGCCTACTCAAGAACACCCTCATGAAAATGGTTATTCTCTCTGTATGGGACGAAATTATTGATGTTGCTAGGGTTCTTTTAGATATTTTTAAGCGACAATCAGTGGAGCAGCATAATGGGGTTATTTGACCTCTACTTATGGGGGACACAGTTGGTATAGTTCAAGAGTAAAGGTCTATTTCATACTTGTCCTAGGTATATACACCATAGTCAAGTTTAGTCCCTTGGTGCATATAGAATTATGCAAATCTTTGAAAATACGATATCATGGTTGAAAATTAGTTTCATTGAGCCATATGGGTTTGCTTGAAAGGAAAGTGGAACAAAGGTTGCACAATGACTACTGTCCCTTAATGAGCTCGCTTGTTGCTGAACAGAGGTTGCTAGAACTTCATGAACTGTAATATGTTACTCTCTTTGTAGCTCTTTGGAGAATGGCAGAGACTACTTAAATATGAATTATGAAAGCATCGACATTGCCAATTTTCCATATCAGATTTTACTTGCAACCCTATCGTATTTAATGATTCTTAGCTACCTATCTTTGTGATGCTACAGGCTCTTTCTTCACTTTTCTTTCCTGATTCATCCTTAAATATTCTACTTTGAATGTTTCTATATTGTATTTGCCTTTTCCATTTCATATTTTGACTGATAGCCTGTAGAAACTTGACTTAAATTTGTTGGATTCATGTTCATGCCTGCTGTCATATCCACTCATTGTTCAAACAACAATCACCAAGGTTTGCTTATGTTTAGGAATAGTTGGTAGCGATTTCAGTCAAACTCAAGGAAGGGAAACAAAGAGAGACCGGCCTATATGGACAATAGATGAAGAAAACGCGCTTCTATATGGTTTTGAAGACCTAGTTGCGAGACGAATGGAAGCTGATAACGACTTCAAGAGTGCCTACATGATTATGTTAGAGAAGTGGTTTGAAGAAAACTTCCCTAGTTATGACATCAGAGATAATCCTCACATAGAGTCGAAGTTGAAAAATTTGAAAATGATGTACAATCAAATATATGATTTGAAGAATCAAAGTGGCTTTGGGTGGGATCACGAGAAGCATTGCATTGATATTCATTCGGAGGATAGTTGGCAAAAATATTGCAAGGTTTGTATCACTTCTGCTCATTTTTTGATGTACTAATTGTTTCTTTTTAAAAAAAATTATATTTTTTCTTTGTAGACCTATCCAAGTGCTTCTTCTTTGAGAGAGAAGTCATTCCCTCAATATGATTGACTAGCAAACGTATTTGGAAAAGACAGTGCCAAGGGAAATCTCGGTGAAGATCCTTCAGAAGCTCATGCAGCTATAGATCATGAAGAAAGTGAGAATCATGATGATGAGACAACTAATGGTGCATGTCAAAACTTACCGCCACTATCATCTTCTTGATCACAAAGTAATTTTGATCCTTCAAGAAGAAAAAGGGCAGAAGGAAGTGATAAATGGGCTACTAGGTTAGTTGAAAGAAGATTTGGTCGATGATAAGAGAAGAATCAATGAGGATGGAGATGATTGCTAGCCACATTGAACATGCTAAAGATTTGGTCAATGATAAGAGAAGAAAAAATGAGGAGCTTCTTCAATTGTCTCTCAATACTATGAATGGAACAAACGTATGCAGGAAAATTGTGAAGGATCATGAGAACATTCATCTATTTCTTGGATTTCAAGGAGAAGACATGAAGATATTTATGGAACAGCTTCTCCAGGAGATGATAGGTGGGAAAGAATGATGATTCATTTTCTGAATGTGCTATTTATTCTGAAATTTGGAGCTTGGGTTTTAGTTTTTGTGGTATTCAGTGAGTTAGGCAAGGTTGGAACAATAAGTCACATTACATTTGTATTTGTTGGAAAGGGAAAGTTGTCTCTAATTTTGTCTATAAGTTATTGATCTGCTACCCTTGTTGTTTTATGAAAATGCACAAGGTCGAACAATATTTATTTTGTTATTTATTGGAATTATATATTTTCTGAATGTGTTATTTCTTGTGAAGTTTGGAGCATTATTTGTGGTTGCTGAAGTATCTGAAAATTTAAGCAATGTTCCTATTTCGTGGAATCAAAAGATCGATATTATTTCATGGGTACTATATAGGGGCATATATGTCATTTATATTGATATCTAACTTCTACCAAATAAAATATCCGACTTTAAATATGTAGTTCACCAAACCGTAAATAGGATATGATAAAGTCCTAGAATTTCTTATCTTATCTTATCTAGTCTTATCCTAACTAGAAATTCAGACGTTCAAACGTAGCCTTAGCATATTTCACAGGCTTTCGAAAAGATATCCATGTCTCTTTGCCAAGGTCCTTGGATTATTTAAAGAGAAATAGAAAGAAATAAAAAGTATATAATTATAGGCGAGGTCCAAGAGAATCATCAATGGTTCCTTTTGCAACTGGGATGCAAAGTTATTGGGATTAGAGCTAAAGAAACATTTTTGTCTCTGGTCGTGTTTGGTACCCAACATGCTATGGACAGTATAACCCCACAAATGTACGATTAAACATAGACAAATATCTCTGTTTGTGACTCCCTAAGTGACAACAACAACCATGTGGTGGTCACCCCCCCCTCCCTCTCTCTCAATTATATATCTTATCTAGTTCTATCCTCACTAGAAATTCAGACGACCAAATGCAATCGTAGCATATTTCACAAGCTTTCGAAAAGATATCCATGTCTCTTTGCCAAGATCCTTGGATTATTTAAAGGGAAAAAGAAAGAAATAAAAAGTATATAATTATAAGCGAGGTCCAAGAGAATCATCGCTAATTCCTTTTGCAACTGGGATGCAAAGTTATTGGGATTACGTCTAAAGAAACATTTTTGTCTCTGGTCGTGTTTGGTACCCAACATGCTATGGAAAGTATAACCCCACAAATGTAAGATTAAACATAGACAAAATATCTCTGTTTGTGACTCCCTAAGCTACAACAACAACAACCGTGTAGTGGTCACTCCCTCCTCTGTCCCCCCCTCTCTTCTCAATTATGTATGTTGTTATGGTGGTCACCAAAGAACACCATGACAAGACAACTGCCGACGCCTCATTTTTGGCAAGTGAAAATACCGGCATCGTCTCTTAGGAGTGTCGAGACTCCTTTAGGAAGCTAATCGAGGGGTTCACGAGCACCATGTAGGTCCGATCAACCCTCCATGCTGAAACCCTAGCTTTGTTGTGGGCTTTGAGATGGATTCGAGCGCATGATTTAGATTGTATGGAAGTGGAGTCAACCGGTTCAACTTTAGTTAGTATGCTCCATGGTAAAGATCAATTTTGTTGGGAAGTCCACGTGCTTATCAGAAAGTGCCACTGGTTACTTATTAGTGTAAAGGGCCTTAGTTTGGTCCATTGAGCGAGGGCCCAAAATAAGGTCGCAAATTGAGTATTGAGAGCCCAAGCACAAAATACCGTTCCTCTAAATTAAGGGTGGATTTGATTCAGCTTTTCCAAAACCCCTTGGGGGAAATGCAGGGCGTTTGACAACCATTTTCAAGGGGCTTTGGAATGAAAATTAGCATTGGGAATGCTGAAAGCTTAATGCTGATAGAAACCAACTTTAAGCTTTTAACATTTGGCCAAATGCAGAAATGAAACCCTAAGCTGCTGGCAAGCCAAATATAGCTCACCAACAGCTGCAACCGAAGCCGCCAGAGGTCATGCCACCTCTGGCGAGGGCCGACTGGGGCTCCGTGAGCCCAAGCGACCCTAGTTGGGGGTAGGTGGTTGTTGCCTAGGTCGAGCAACCCCGGCCACTTGGGTCGTGCGACCTCAAGCCTTGTTGCCGGGATCACTCGACCTTGGCGTCGGCCGCCGGCCTTTGCCCTAAGTTTGATTTTTCTTTTTTTCTTTTTTAATTATATTTTATTTAAAAAGAAATATTGTAAAAAAGCTCATTTGCAAATTTTTCTTGCCAAACACTAGTTAGGCCAAAATTACTTTTCAAAGTATTTTTTACCAAACGATATTTGCATTTCTTGAAAACTCCTTAGGTTAAAGGTATTTGCATTCCTCCAAAGCCGAATCAAACCTACCTTAAGTCACCAATCCTTCTACGGCCCTTTGAAATTTATCGTGCGCAGAAGCTCACTTGATGTATCTTTCGGCTTCTTTTTTTTTTTGGTCGAATTTCTGCTTCTTTGAAATCCACTTGTTTTCGAAGAAAAAAATAGTGATGATCATAGTGCGGTAGTGACCCGCCTACCAAATCTTAAATCTGGTTTCTTCTTCTTCTTAGTTAGTGTTTTTTTTTTTTATGCAGTCCTAAGCCAAGTTCCTCAAATGCTTCGCAGGATAAAATATTCGCATATGTAAGCATCAAATCTGTTGTGTGATTTTTCAGTCAAGATTTTCTTTATATTATGTGACGTCCCGAATTTTTCACATTAGTTGATAAATATTATGATGTTAAAATAATTATTGATTCACCTGGGTCTTTGGATGACACCTGGCAAAAATTTCAAAAAAGTCACTCCAATGTATGATGTACGGAAATTTCAAAAGATATATTTCATGTCCGTGCTTTTTTGGAATGTGATTCCGTTAAAGTTATAAAATTACATGAGTTATTTTATGTTAACAAATTAAAAATGATAGATACTAACATATACATTACATATAGAGCGACGGTTAAAAGCTTTCCGCCATAGTAATTGTCAGTAGGGAGAAATATGCTCCAAAATACGTATTGTATAATTTTCAAAGTTACAATTTGCTAAGTTGAAATTTCCCTAACATTTGTAGCTTTTGCTAATAATTTTAGTGGGTTCAAAATATTTTTCGACTTTTCATTGTTTGGAATACGGATTTCTCTATTTAGTTACTAAATTGTGAAATATCTTGACAAATTATCAAATGTCTACTTTCAATACCAAAACTAAGCCATTTGTAACACTTATATTTTGACCACATCTTCATTTTTCACCACAGCTTTAACCCCAATTTCATCATTGTATTTTTTTCCTATTTAATTGAATCTATCATTTTAACTCTTATGACCTTGAGTCAAGTCTTCCAAATTCAATTTCCTTCTTGGCCAGGAAAATTACTAAAGAAGTTATAAATCTATTACAATTATGCCAATTCAGTCCTAAACTTTTTTTTTTGTGCCAATTCATTCTTAAACTTTTTTTCTATGCCAATTCAGTTCTAAATATTTTATGTTTATGCTAATTTAGTCCTTCCGGCCAACTTTGGCCGGCAGACGCTAACGTGGATAATTTTTAATAGTACATTAATTTTTTTTTAAAAAAATCTTTTCTTTTTGTTTTCTTCTCTTTCTTTCTCTCACTACAAAAAAACAGATATTTAGCCACGAAAAATTTGCGACGGAAAAAATTCGTCACTAGTTTCCGACAACAATAGCAACAAAATGAAGATTCGTCGCTATTTACGACGATATTAGCGACGAAAAAATTCGTCGCTAATTAGCGACAGATATAGCGACGAAACCAAATTCATCGCTAACTAGCCACGAAAATAGCGATGAAATTTTTTTCGTCTCTAATTTGCGACGAAAATACCCACAAAAAAAGTTTTGTCTCTAATTTACGACAACCATAGCCACGAAAAATATTTCGTTGCTAATTTGCGACGAAATTTGCAACAAAAACATTTCGTCGCAAATTAGCGACATAAACAGCCATGAAAAGCCTATTGGTTGCTATTTTCTTTGCGACGAAAATAGCTTCATCGCCAAGTAGCGACGAAAAGGCAACTTTTTCGTCGCTAATTAGCGACGCAATTTTCAGGTCGTCGCTAATTTGAACTATCAATAAAAAAAACAAAATATTAAAATGAGCGACTAATCATTATTTTCATCGCTAGTTTAGCGACGAAATGTATTATTCATCACTAATACGATAGAAATAAAAATAAAAAAGAAAATGTTCAATTTAGCGACAAATTCACTTTTTCATCGCTACTTTAGCGACGAAATTTGTTTTTTTGTCGCTAATAAGATATAATAAAAATTAAAATAAAAAAATTATTAGCGACGAGCACTGCTTGTTATCGCTAATTAGTGACGAATAGGTATTCGTCACTAATTAGCGACCACCACGTTTTTTGTTGCAAATCCAATTCTTAAAACTTAGCAACGAAAATATCATTTCGTCGCTAAGTAGCGACAAATATTTATTTCGTCGCAAAATTAGAAATATGAATAAAAATAAGAAAGAAAATATTAAAATTAGCGACGAATCACGTTATTCGTCGCTAATTTTATAGAAATATAAATAAAAAAGAAAATATTCAAATTAGTGACGAAATAATTGATTCGTCGCTACATTAGCGACGACTATTTTTTTTCGTTGCTAATTTGGAGAGGAACTTCATGTTTCGTTGCTGATTGGCTACTTCGCACTTAGCGACGAACTTCATGTTTCGTCGCTACGTAGCAACGACAGTCTTTTTCGTCGCAAATTTGCTTGTTAGATGTTAGTGACGAATCACGTGTTTCGTCGCTAATTAGCAACGAATTTTTTTTTTGTCGCTAAATTAGCGACGAACACATTTTTTGTCACTAAAGTTGTCTCGCTAAATTAGCTCTATGAATAATTAAAAAAAAAAATTTCTGAAATTAGCGACGAATGTGATATGTCGTCGCTAAATTGGCTCTAAGTTAGCGACGTACATTGTGTTTCGTCGCTAATTGAGCGACGAAAGCTGTTTTGCGTCGCTAAAGCCACCGACAGCTTTATGTCGCTAATTTAAACTTTCGTGGCTAAGTTCGTGGCTAAATCGTATAACATGTTTTTGTCGCTAAATTCGTGGCTAAGTAGAATTTCGTCCTTTAAAATGACGCGACCTTGTGTCCCCTCAGTCTTCTCTTTCGCCCGCTCTCCTCTCTTCTCTCCTCTGTTCTCCCTTCTGTTTTGCCTTCTGTCTCTCCTTTCTATTCTTGTATGCGTCTTACCGTAATCATAGAATAAATTGTTTTTTATTTCGCTATTTTGTTCTATCAATTGCCACAAAGTTACACGTATCTTAACTAATTTCTCTTTTTTAGGTACTTGTCCATTTGAATATCTCACAACCCAGGTGAACCTTCCAATTTTTATCAAATTAACCACTTTCCCCTACAAACAATACAATCAGATACTTGGGTAAATCTTCTTGACATTGTAACTTTTTTTTTTCAATTATAAAGTAAAAGTTAAGCTCATAGATTGAAATAAGTTATGGCGTCTGTATAAAAAAGTGTAGTAATGCACAATTAGTGGCGCATATTTACGACATTATTCCGTTAGATTGTTCATATAGGGTTGCGGTGAACTTCGACAGTAGCTGGTGATGGAAGATGCCGTAGAATTAGCGACGAGAGTTCGGGTTCGTCACTAAATAGCGACGACACTCGTTCTTCATCGCTAATTTTTTGCGACGACAATAATATTTTCGTCGCTAATTTCCGACGAACATGGGTTGTCGTCGCTAATTTTTGCGACGAAATAAATATTCGTCGCTATTAGCGACGAACATGAAATGTCGTGGCTATTTGGCGACGAATGTCTTTGTTTCGTCGCAAATTAGAATAAATTACGCACCGTTTACTTCACCATTATCTTCTATCAATTGCCATAAGTTTCTTATGTAATTGATCGGTGAATCTTATGTAATTTTTCTTTTTTTAAGGTACATGTCCATTTCAAGGTCTCGCAATCCAAGTGAACATTGTAATTGTCATTAAATTGACTGCTTTGTATTAAAAATATTTCAGTGAAATACTTGGGTAAGTTTTCTTGACATGGTATTTTTTTTCAACTTGATAGCATTTATTGTGTCACGGATAGAATTTTAATTTTGACGATTTTATGGTTTTTAATAAGAATATTATATAGTAGATATGATATTTTTAATATTATAATAGATTTTTTAATATTTATACAGACACAATGCAAAGAGACAGGGCTTGGATGTATAGTAAGAACTTACCCGGACGACGAGGATTGATCGATGAGTTTCGTGCCGGGTTGGAACAGTTTTTGGAATTTGCTAGTAGTAAATTTGAGTTCATGGATGGAAATAAGTTAAGATGTCCGTGTAAAAGGTGCAGTAATAGTAAATTTCATGTGTGTGACAAAGTTAGAAAATATCTTTGTAGATTTGGGTTCACTCCGAGCTATTATAATTGGACTTGCCATGGTGAACCATTCATATCTGATGAAGACTATCGAAAAAGTGATCAATTTTCAGTTGCAGAAGAATGTAGCTATTACAACCAATTGAACCCATATCGGAGGATGGTGATTGATGCCGCTGGTCAAAATTTCGTTTCGGAATCGAACCATGCGAGTACTAGTTTTGCTCCTACATTTGAACAAGTGGGTACTAACTATGCATCACAATTGGAAGATGCGGGAGTAACAGGTTTTGATGAGAATGTACAAAACGAAACTTTTACATCTAATCCATTCTGGGAAGTGTTGGAAGCAGCAGATGAACCTTTATGGGCAGGTTGTGACAACCACACTAAGCTATCGGTGACCGCAAGAGCGTTAAACATCAAGGCAGAGCATAATATGTCCGAGAATTGCTTCAACTCTTTTGTTGACGTAATGCGGGAAATAATGCCTTGTGATAACATCATGCCAAATGATTTTTATGACATGAAGAAGCTAGTGGATAACTTAGGTCTTCCAGTTGTAAGGATTGATGTATGTAGTAGGGGTTGTCTGTTATATTGGAGAGATGATGAAAATGCTGAATCTTGTAAATTCTGTGGCCAACCGAGGTACAAGATTAGCAGGAGGCAGGGTCGTAATAATAAGCGTAGACCATGTAAGCAATTGTTTTATTTGCCCTTAATCCCCAGATTGCAAAGGCTTTATGCGTCTCAAGCCACTGCGGAACACATGACTTGGCATGCAAATCATGAAACCGATGAGGGTCTGATGTGTCATCCTTCGGATGCAGAGGCATGGAAACATTTTGATAGAACATACCCCGAGTTTGCGATGGAGCCTCGAAACATCAAGTTAGGTCTCTCTGCTGATGGATTTGCCCCATTTGGAAAATCGGGAAAAAGTTATTCATGTTGGCTAGTTATTTTAACTCCGTACAATCTTCCACCCGGTATGTGCATGAAGACACCTTACATGTTTTTGACATTGATCGTGCCCGGCCCGCAAAATCCGAAAAAGTTGATAGATGTTTATATGCAACCATTGATTGCGGAGTTACAACAGCTATGGGACGAAGGTATTCTTACGTATGATGTTTCCACCGATCAAATATTTGTACCGAAGGCTGCACTTTTTTGGACGATAAATGACTTTTCAGCTTATGGGATGTTATCCGGATGGAGTACAGCTGGGATATTAGGATGTCCGATATGTATGGAGAGATCAAAGTCATTCGGATTAAAACATGGTAAGAAGGCCAGCTATTTTGATCGTCATGCACAATTTTTGCCCATAAATCATACATTTCGAAGGAATAAGAAAGAGTTCACCAAGAATAGGATTGAAAGAACACCCCCACCATTGAGGCCGACCGGTGATCAAATTTGGGAGCGAGTGCATGACTTTCCGGCCGTTGTTGAAAACCCCCATGGCACCACTATTGCGTATGGAAGCACACATAAGTGGACTAAGCGCAGTATATTTTGGGATCTACCATATTGGAAGACCCATGTTATTCGTCATAATCTTGACGTCATGCATATAGAAAAGAATGTTTTCGACAATGTCATAAATACCGTGATGGATGTCACTGGAAAAACGAAAGACAACTTGAACGCAAGAAAAGATATGGGAGTTATTTGTGATCGGCCAGCACTAGATGTGGATGCAAATAGCAGGGGACCAAAACCAAAAGCGGTTTACACATTGGACGGGGAGCAGAAACGGGTGGTTTGTCAATGGCTAAAATCTGTGCGATTTCCTGATGGATACGCTTCGAACCTCGAGTGATGTGTTGATTTGAATGAATGTAAGTTAACAGGTATGAAGAGCCATGATTGCCACATATTTATGGAAAGACTACTTCCAATAGCTTTGAAGGAACTTCTACCAAATTTTGTATGGGGCGCCATCACGGAGTTAAGTAATTTTCTTCATGACATTTGCTCGACAGTGTTAAATGTATCACACATGGAGAAGCTGGAGAGAGATATTCCAATAATTCTTTGTAACTTAGAAATGATATTTCCTCCATCATTCTTTGATTCAATGGAGCATCTCTTAGTTCACTTGCCTTATGAGACCAAAGTTGCGGGTCCCGTCCAATTTATTTGGATGTATCCATTTGAGAGGTAAAATAATTTTTTAACAATTTTGAAATTATGTTAGCACTTACTGTGGTATGAAGTACTTTTTCCTATTCCAACCAGGTTCTTATATCATTTGAAGAGAAAAGCGAAGAACAAGGCATGTGTTGAAGCTTCAATTTGTAATGCATATATTGTGGAGGAAGTGACAACATTTGCATCATATTATTTTGAGCCGCACGTGCAGTGCAAGAGGCGGAGAGCAGGAAGAAATGATGAGGGGTCCATTGATCTCAATTGCAAATCATTCTCTATTTTCAATTATCTTGGTCGATCAAGCGGCGCATGTAAGTTTCGTTATTTAACAGACGAAGAATGGCGGGCAGCCCATACATATATTTTGCTGAACTGTCCGTAAATGGAGTCATACTTCGAGTAAGTGTACTTTTGCAATTATATTTATTGTGTGTCAAACATTTGCTAATATATAAATGGTATTTGTTAATAGGATTTTTCAAACTTCATTGTATGGACTACCATCAAATGAGTTTCAATGTTTGTGTGATGAAGAATTTGCAGCATGGTTCAAAACATATGTAAGCTGCGTATGGACGCAAAACAAGTTATTCATATTTTATAAATCATTATTTAAAAAATTATTATTGACTTTGCGTGTATGACTTCAGGTTCACAGTAATCATGATCAAGTTGAAGAGCAAGGATTGCTATATCATCCGTCATGGGGTCCACAAAGAAAGGTACAAACTTGGCCAACATATTTCATAAACGGGTACAATTTTCACACTCGAGAGTATGGCATGGGAAAAGCCACAATGAATAGTGGTGTGTATGTGTGTGTTCGGTCATCTAATGGTGGCTGTGCGAAAGATGATTTTTATGGCTTGTTGGATGAAATCATAGAGATAGAGTACCTTGGACCATTAATGCGGGTTGTGTTATTTAAGTGCATGTGGTTCGACCCCGTCGGAGGAATGAAGGTCCATACGAAGTTTAATTTGGTTGAAGTAAATCACAAGAAAAGGTATATGAAATATGAACCATTTATCTTGACACAACAAGCAATTCAAGTATATTATGCATCATATCCTAGTTTGAAACGCGATAAAGTTGATTGGTGGGCTGTATGCAAAATCAAAGCACGAAGGAAAATCGAGGCACATTGGAAGGATACAGCGTATCAACAAGAGGAAGTTTGTAACATGGTTGAAGTTGAGGAATATAACATTCCGACTTTACGAGATCCATTTGAAGCAGTGATAGATGTGGATCCATCTGAAATTCGCGAATCAAATGCACATGGTGATGAAGAATCTGATTTTGCGACTGAAGATGAAGACGTAGACGAAACCGAAGATGAAGACGAAACTGAAGATGAAGATGATGAAGATGAAGATTAGGATTTTTCACAATTTTAACTAGTTATGTGTAATTATTATTATTACTACAACGTTTGTTAAGTTAAATGTTATTATTATAATTTTGTTGTTATTATTATTACATTTTTTTATTGAGTATGGCTGTCGAAGACTATTGTTATCCGTAGCGAAGTTAGCGACGAATATAAAATTCATGGCTAAGTTTGCAACGAAAAGCAATTTGTAACCAAATATTAAAAGAAGAATTCGTCCAAGGAATAGCGACGAAAAAGAGGATGTGCGTGGCAAAATTACCGACCAACCATACATTCCGTTATCGATTTCGATTGTCAATTGGCGAGGAAAAGGGGATGTGCGTCGCTGATTAGTGACGAATAGAGGATGTGCGTCGCTAATTAGCGATGAATAGAGGATGTGCGTCGCTAATTAGCGACGACTAGTTGTCCGTCGCTAATTAGCGACGACTAAAGGATCTGCGTCACTAATTAGCGATTGATAGATAAATTCGTCGCTAATCTAGTATGCACAAATTAGTGACGAAAAAAGTCTTCGTCGCTAATCGACTAAGCACAAATTAGTGACGGAAATTTTAATCGTCACTAATTAGCGACGAATAGTTAAAGTCGTCACCCTTAATTCTAGCAAAAACTCACTCCTTGTGTAATAGTGTTTTTTTTTTCCCTTGCTACATGAGATCTGCATGCGGTGAGGGGCGTCGAGCACAAAATTATTAGAGGAATGCTTATGTGACTGACTATCCGGAACTTACAGCTTATTTTGGGCCTTGAAAAAAAAATAAAAAAAAATAATTTAAAATTATTGAATGGTTCGTTCTTTCAAAAATTTGTGGTTCAAAACATGATGTTTTTCTCATAAATCACAATTTATTATGCTAGCAAAGCTCAAATTATAATCTAATGTCACGTCAAATATGGGAAGGCCAAATGCAAGTCACTTTACATGCATTTAATTTCAATACAAGCTTATTAATTTATGCAATTGAACTCCCATGGTTTTTTCATCGGACATACCTAAACACTTTTTGTCTTTTCCCGATGCCCAAAAGGTGACGCACTCTCCTCGCCTCCCGTGTCAAATTTGATTCGTACTCTAGAGATGACGATAGTGTATAATCTTTGCAATATCAAAGAAAGTATCCTAAATATCTTTCAAACATAGGAAGGTATCTAAAATATCTCTAACATTGGAAAGGAGCCATCGCCCTTAATTTTCAGCATCTCTCTCCGGCGAGGCCCAATTCGAGGTGATTAATTTTGTTTTGGTTGAAAATTCAAAGGCGAGTTAAATCGAACGAAATTCGTATGACCTCTCCACACCTTAGCTACTAATACTAAATCGGCTCGCAGGTAAAAGAAGAGTAAGAATTCCGCAACAGGAATCAAGTAATTTTCGAGTGATCCAAGAGCGTCACAACATTTATTTGGCTAATTAGCGATGAATAGAGGATCTGCGTCGCTAATTAGCGACGAATATAGGATGTGCGTCGCTAATTAGCGATGACCAATTGTGCGTCGCTAATTAGCGATGACTAAAGGATCTGCGTCGCTAATTAGCGACGACCAATTGTGCGTCGCTAATTAGCGACGACTAAAGGATCTGCGTCGCTAATTAGCGATTGATATATAAATTCGTCGCTAATCTACTACTCACAAACTAGTGACGAAAAAATTCTTCGTCGCTAATCGACTAAGCACAAATTAGTGACGGAAATTTTAATCGTCACTAATTAGCGACGAATAGTTAAAGTCGTCGCTAATGGTATATGTGTATGGCGACGAAAGTAATATGTTCGTTGGTAACCAGCGACGACATGCATAGGCGTCGCTATTTAGCGACGAAAAGTTGGTTCCGTCACTAACCTATACTCTTTTGCGTGCGTTTTTATGGACAAAATCCCCAATTGCTTGACCTAATTTGTAACTCAACCTTCTCCTTCGCCCGACTCACCTCTCCCTCTCCCTCTCCCTCTCCCTCTCACGACTATCGACCGGCCAAAATCCCCAATTGCTTGACCTAATTTCTAACTCAACCCTCTCCTTCGCCCGACTCACCTCTCCCTCTCCCTCTCCCTCTCCCTCTCCCTCTCCCTCTCGCGATTGTCGACCGGCCAAAATCCCCAATTGCTTGACCTAATTTCTAACTCAACCCTCTCCTTCGCCCGACTCACCTCTCCCTCTCCCTCTCGCGACTGTCGACCGGCCAAAATCCCCAATTGCTTGACCTAATTTCTAACTCAACCCTCTCCTTCGCCCGACTCACCTCTCCCTCTCCCTCTCGCGACTGTCAACCGGCGTATCCCTCTCCCTCTTGTGATCGCCGACCGGCCTATCCCTCTCGTTCGCCCGACTCAACCCTCACGGCTCGCCGGATTAGTCGCCGGAGTCGCCACCGTGGTCATTGGCCACCCCTTCGACAACGTCAAGGTAGTTCCGCTCTCCACTTACTCTGCGCTTCCCATTTGCTTCCATGTGGGTGTTACGGGAAATCAAAATCCGGAAAATTAGATTTAGTCAATCTCATCGTTCACTCAATCAGAAGCTTCACTTCGAATGGAGAGAAAGTGAAACCAATCGGCCGATCTATCGTTAAAGTTTCAAGCTTTCTTCATTGGAAGACCTCGGTTGTAGACGTCTTGTTGTGACGATGTGGCGAGCTACGTGCCCGATCGGCTAATATAATGCTGTAAAAATGCTCTTGGAACTTCAGAGCTTGATCCGATGGAAAGAAAAAAGGCTTTGTGCATTACCTCTGTATTTATTTAGTGCATGAGTAGGGCATACCTTCGATTCTAGAGGCATTAGTTGTTGGAGTGACATTGACTCAAAGTAGAATGTAGAAAATGAGGAAGTCCTAGCTTCACGCAATTCCATGTTTTGGTTAGAGTGTGTGTCAAATAAGTGAGATTGCCTTTTCTCACTAATTTGAGGAACTTGCACTATTACACAAACTAGAAATGGCTGAAAGAGTAATGAATTTAAGAAGCCCAATTGGCGACTTACGCGATACAATTTCTTTTCACGGGTTTGGCATGATTTTTAAAAATGTTAAAAAAAAGCTCTTAAAGAATCAACTTGAATTAATTTAGCTCAGTTTAGTTCAATAATTTGACTTTCTTTTTTCCTTTGCTGATACATACTCTTATTTGCAAAATTTACAATAGTTGATAAAAGGAGGGTTTAGTGCTAGTGGATTTTGATTCTTTTTACCCACTTCCCATTTTCCATGTTTACTCTTTTCTTTGCACTTTTATAGTGAAAACTTATCAAAAAAGTCATAATATGTGCATATTTGACTGATCGCCAATTAGGGATTATGAAGTGGACCTCGAATCTCGCTTAGGAAAAACCCAGGTGAGTTTTAACTCTTCGCATTATGCTTTCTATGGTATTGGTTATATTACTTAGATAGAACTTACAATTAACTTTCAATATCATTTCTTTAACAGAGACAGCCATAGATTCTTTCGATTTCTCAAGTTTCTCACGTGCTCTCCGAACCAAAATGGTAAGTTTCGTGATGGACGTCATTATGTGTGTTCCTAATACATGTGTCTATTTTTGCTGATATTTCTCTAACATTCCTATTTCTCAGTATTATAGACGTGGAGGTCACATGGGTGGTGCATTGTCACAAGAAAGACTAGCAGCCCCTTCCCATTCGCCTTCCCCTTCCTCGGCCTCATCCCCGTCCCAACAATCTTCCCCTTCCCTTTCATCTCACCCTCCACGACTACATAGTAACCCTCCATCTGCCTCGGTTCCACCTTCTCAAGTGGAACAATCGAATGATCAGGAGAGCTTAGTTGCAGAAGATAGCCGGCGCATGATATGCCCACAGGGAGACTCGTAAGTACTTCAATTTTTTAAGTAAATGTAATATTTAGCCTATCGTTTGGGTGGTAGATGCGGGATGTGAACTCAATTGACCTTGTTTGCAGATTTGAAGATGCTACGGACGTCGTGCGGGAACTTAATAAAATAGTGAATAACTATTGGAGAGGCCCGTGGATTAGTTACGATAGCGCGCCGTAAGAAGTAAAAGACTTGTGGTGGAACGAGTTCAAGGTAAGTTTTCTGTTTCAATTTTCTCAAAAACTAAGTTCGGCGTAATAAAGCTAGTTGTTTTTCTATTGATTACAGCGGAAATTCAGCTGGGATGAATCGCAAGACAGTGAAATTAGAAGAATATTTAAGAAAAAAGCTGGTGATCACATCCGCAATGTGATGAATAAAGCAAAGACAAAAAAGGTGAAGCCACACTTTATTACCGGTGAAGATTGGACCGAAATGAACAGAACTTGGGAAGGGGAAAAAATGAAGCAAAGGAGTGAACAAAATGCCAAGAATCGAGCTTCCAGTTCTAGGGAAGGGTCTTCTACGTCCGCAACATATGTTGGGGGTTCTATTAACATTGGGGAGCATAGAAAGAGATTGGTAAGTTTGTTAAACATGTAAGTTCATTTAATTCAATTACTCATTTATGTTTCAATTTTGTAGGCACATGATTTGGGGACCGAACCGACGTATGCAGCTACATTCGAACGCGTTTTTCAAAAGAAAGATAAGACGTGGGTTGGCGACCGAGCGAAATCTGTTAGGGTATGTAAGGTTATACTTTTGACTTTATAGAAATTACAATGAAAACCATGAATGCTTGCAATATTTATGGCAGTTACATATATGAAGTTATTTTATTTTCATATTTATTTTGTTGATGTAGAAAAAATATGATGAGCTTTTAATGAGTGCGGCTAGTGGCGGTGATGGTGGGGATGCGTCGAGCCCAAGAGCCGACAATATGGCAATGTGGGTGGAGGCGTCGGGTGGGGTGAAGCGAGGAAAAATATATGGGTGGGGGAACTTGTCAAGGGAATTGGTCGCAAAGGATGATGGAAGTTCATCCTCCAATGCGGCTGCTTCAAGGAGGAGACGAATCGATGAGGAAACGGCACAACAAGTGATCCGACCGACACTTTTGCTTGCAGAGAAGGACGAACAAATGAAACGGCAAGAAGAACGATTGTCACGTAAGGATGACCAAATCAGATCTCTGCAGGCTCAAATGGCAATGATCTTGCAAACCCTCAACATAAATCCAGCTGAGGTTCCTCCTGTACCTCCGGCTAATGAAATAGGTCATGGGCACATCGAGGAGCAGCGCAATGATGATGACATTGACACTAAGGATCTTATCTGTGATTTAATTCCATAAACAACATGTTTGCCAACATCATAGCTTATTTTTACCTTTGGTGAGAATCCTCTATCTCAACTATATGTAGTATGATAACTTTCAAGCTCCCTCGTTGTTTCTTTTCATGCACCTTCAAAGTTTACAAAAATATATTGCCGAGTCATTGGAAAAACCATTTAAAGTAAATGTTGAATGTCTGTGTTCAGTGAGCAAAGAAGAGGAGAGACACAGATTGGTGCAATAGGCATTGGGAACGATCACTTGCAGGTGTTGAATGTCCTGTGGGTGTGGGATGGGGGCTCTGCTTGTTCTGAAATCAATTTAACGTAAATGTTTCGTGCCGTCTTGATTTGGTCCCTGTTTGCCTCGAGGGCAATAAGAGCAGGGGACAGCATTTTGAAGGTCCCTTTCAACGTGGTAAGTTATTGTTATAGGTTCAGGTAAAGGATAGATTGATTGAGAGAACCATACGTAAGTTGAATTCTCTACATTCAATTTACAGGAAATATCACCAGATGATCTCCTTCCTGAAATTAGGTCCTTGAAAGTAGGGAATGTGGCTAAACTTGCTGCCGTCATCCTGAAAGAACAGAAAATGGGTCAGGTAATGCTGTTGTAGCAACTTCTGTTTTCCTAAACTTCCACTGTACAGTAGTGCTGTGTATTTCTTTTCGCATTGCAGTAGCTCTGCAGTCGATCAGTTTTTCCTGTACTTTAACAGGATTCTGAATGGGCTCCTTGTATAAGAAGTCTTCCTCAGCCCAAGGAGATGCATAGCACGGTCTGAATGTCTTACTAAATGTTCTTCCACTCTAATTTTCAAAATTTGTTCTTCCTATTTTATCAGTGCTGCATCTGTATAGTCTTGGGAATGTTAAATACATCAGGTATTTTCAAAGTTAACTTCATTGAGAAAGCTGGAGGTCCTCATAATGGTTAAGTAGGATTGGGATTTCATTGCTGCTTTTTTGTATAGTCAATGAAGAGTAGTAAAATTCTAGCCTTTATTTTCCTTCTTGAAGTTGTATCATATTATAAAGATAATAGTTAGGATTTTAAATATTCAAACAATAGTAATACAGTTGAATGTTAAGAACAAGTCATCTTGCCATAAATTGCATCCCTTGCAGCAAGATTCACTAGCTATATTTATATTTTGGACAGTGTGGTGGGGATAAATTTTTGCTTCCTGTGGAGGCTTCATTAGTTCAACAGGTATCTGTATGGAGCATAATTATCATGGGAAATGGTAACAAGTTTCAGAGTCTGAAAATCTGTTAGTGGTTGGTTAACATATATATATATATATATCAGGTGAAAAATCAAGATTAGGAAAACAAACAAATTTTTTAGATCTGTGCTTGTAAAATAAGATGTATTTCAAACTATTCTACTCTCAGGATTGGTAATTTGGCAGTATTTATGTGTCTTTGCATCCTCATACTACCCTACTAGCACTTAAGGCCATTATCGAAATGGAAGTTTAGGTGCTTCAGTTTTTAATAAGCATACAGCCTACAGGAAGGTTGGTGTGGATTTTGAACATGGCTACAAAATGGCTCCAGGTATTCTGGAACTGTGAGGAGTTGGAGATGATAACGAAAGCTTGGTCTATCAAAGAACCATTGACAAGAAGGTTGGAATGGAGAGGGAATTCTCAGTCCTTAGGCATGTAAGTATCTGGTGTCGTCCCCCAGCAATATTGCTTGTATTGTTGACGCATATGATTAGGAACAAATGCATCACTATCGCATGTGTAGCATGTCATTATAGCTACACTCACTAGGTAACTGTAAGGATCATGTTCAGAATATATCCTGAATCTATAAGCCTGCCTTTTTTTCCTGCAAAATTAGGTTGCTCAAGTCCATATGGTGGCTTCATCAGTATAAAATGGCTTCATCTTCAAGATACTGTACCAGCAACAGGATTATCTTTTAGTGTTGTGCTGTTGATATGTATAAGATTAATAAATGTCTATCAAGTAGCATTGCTTGTTCTGAATTCAATTTAACGTAAATGTTTGAAAGGTATATAAATGTTTCGTGCCATCTCGATTTGGTCTGAATTCAATTGAACAGCACTAATGTTTTGCAGCATTTTTGCCGTTGAAAATCAGAATGGGAGGCACTTTACAAGATAAATTGATATACCACGTTCAAGGAGATGGGGGACCCTGCAAACCCCACTTGATCAATCGTTCAGACTTTCTCGGTTTCTCTCAAGGATGGCTGCCCATGTCCAGGTGGGACGAACTTAATGCATTTTTTAAACGTGCAGGGTAAGAATAAATGTCTCTCTTTTAGAAATGGAAGTCGATATGGACAAGATCCTTCACATTGCTTAAGCATATTTTAACTCTTTGTTCACTGATTTAAAGTCCGTCA
Organism: Rhodamnia argentea; assembly: GCF_020921035.1. NCBI lineage: Eukaryota > Viridiplantae > Streptophyta > Magnoliopsida > Myrtales > Myrtaceae > Rhodamnia > Rhodamnia argentea. Next base: position 33,476,646 of record NC_063152.1, read on the forward strand.
ATTCCGTCAAATGCAGGGCTCTTGTCACCTTTGGTTTGAATGCTTTATGTGGAAGGACAGTGACGTCAGACGGTTCTGTCCATGGACGTTGGAATTCAAGCAATGCTGAGGTTCTTTTGCGTTACACAGTGAATAAAGGCTATACCATCCATGGATGGGAGCTTGGTAAGCATAGTTATGCTTGCTATTGGCTCTCGTAAGGATAAATTATTCAGTATTTACACCGTAAATAAAGGCTATACCATCATATACATGTAAAGATATACTGTATTAGTCGGTATTTACTTTGGATTAAGATGTTACAATTTCTTCTTTTGGTGACTATAAGATCTGTCCCTGAATATTTATGTCTTATTACTTGCTCATTCAATGGTAAATATAAATTCTAGAAATTAATTTCCGTTTTAGTTAGATTTAAAATCGAAAATTCAAAAAATTATTTTACCATACGATCATTACAAATTATAAAATCGTCCCGTGCTTGGTCGTCACGAATGTTCAACTTTTCGTCGCTAAAGTTTGCGACGCCGAATTAGCGACGAATATTTATTTGTCGTAACTTTCGTCGCAAAATCGATTAGCGACTAATTTTGCCATAATTTTCGTCGCAAATTTCGTGGCTAAAACCTAGTTTTTTTGTAGTGTCTAGCCGGTTGTCGAATTGGCGACCGACCAAAGGGCAGAGGCGGCCACGGCGAGGTCGGCCTCACCCGGTGAAGGTGAGGTCCGACCTCGTCCATGGCTGGATGAGCCGCTCAAGGCTATGCTTCAGTAATTGGAGGTACAGGTTGAACTTAGAACTTACATATTCAGTGATTTTTACTCTTCCAGGCAGAACCTAGAACAAGAGCATTTACAGGGAAGAAGCGATAGAGGCCCCGATTGAGGCACTGCAGAAGAAGGATTGATTGTTTGTTCTTTTGGTTCAAATTTTGATATTAAGTGTGATTGTGTTTCAATAATGGCATGTTGAGCTATTGTTGTTACTTGGCTTGAATTGAAAAGTTTACATACCTAGGATGTGTTGGGATACTTAACCAAAAGGGTCAATTGCATATTGAAGGAAAAATGTGAAAAATGCAAAACTAGGACAACATGGGAATTCCATAATTTCTGACACACTTACGGTCCAGAGTTGTCAACTGTCTCAATTGTTAACTATTATAACCAGACTATTTTTATCAACTTAGTTTGTTACTTGTCGATGATAACCAACAGCTGGCCATTTTTTGTGTCCTCACTAGTATAAACTAAATATTCACGTGTCTTAAATTCATGCTAGCATATTTGATACCGATTCTAGTTGTGAGATGATATCCTACTTTAAGACTTAGAAATTTAATTTGCTAAGCATTAGCACATCCATTTTTTACAGATCGGAGGAATGGATCATCCTTCATCAGCATTACGTTTTGAAGCACATGCGTATATTCAATGTGACTATCAGAAGAACGTACATGTATCGGGTTTTGAAATAGTGTATATGAAGTGTGATTTCACTGTTTGTGTTAATGTGGGGTTACCAAAACTTATCTCCCATAGTTTTGTTTTCAATTGCGAGTTAATTCGTTTCGGTGTTCGCGATTGCGACTAGAAATGGAAACGAAAAGTAAGACAAACTATTGTGCACCTGGGAAAACTAAAAACCCTAGTTTCTAGACGTTTATATTCCAAAAAGTCAGGATTTACCCTAGTAACCTATGTAATTTGATTCTACACTCCTCCAACCGAATTGCAGGCTTTTCGTACATGAATTGGTCATCTCAATCGAGTGAATCTTAAATGGATGGCGCACACTCGCCCTGTCCTTTTAGGAAAGACAATCATTATGTACGATGAATCTTGTCATAATGTGATAATACATCGCACGACATGAATAATAGGTGAAGACAAAAAAAATGTGTGGTCTATGATGCATGCACCGCTAACTTTTCGATCCATCATAAGTTTTCTTTCATGAGCTGAGAAAGAGGCTTTATTCAAATTTAGATGGACCGTTCTGAATGTGAAGACCCCACACCCTTGATGTAGCTCCTCTTGCGCTAATTATAGAAAGTAATCACATCTACTTCCGACCAAAAAAAAAAAAAATCACGTCTACTCCCTCTCTTTTTCCCTCTTTTTGTCTCTTCTTCCTCCTTTCTTTGACTATTCTAAAGTCCTCGATTGACAAGAAACACATCCAAAAAAGCATGTGGGACACATGGATGGACATCTTCAAGCCCAAATGGCTTCTTTCTGTCTTATTATCAAAGAAAGTATTTAATTAGAGTTAACAGCTATGATCAAAGAGAGAGAAATGCAACTTTTTTTTTAACATTACAAAATGAAAAATGTAAGATCCCTACATGTAGTGTGAGAATATAATAAGACTTAAGTACAATTAATGTAAATTACAAATGGCTTCATCCTAAATATTAATCCTAACATAACATCCCAATCCCAAATTTAAGGTGATTTGAAAAAGTCAATTGTAGTTCAGAAAAAAGATTTAGAAAATGCTCGGGTGGATGTGTCTTGGTGAAGATATGAGCAATCTATCTAGTCAATAGATGAAATGGAGACGAGTTGTAGAGTGCTATTACGCACATGATTTCGAATGAAATGACAATTAATTTCAATTTGTTTGGATAACACTTAGGTTATTGCAATGAATGACCGTTCTGCTATTATGACACGCTCCATTGTCTTCCAGTAGCCATCGCAACCATAATTATTCGGACATGGTATTGGCAAGAGCTCAACATTCAGCTTGTATATTCGAGCTAGTAATGGTGATCTGTTTCTTGCTACGCCATGAGATAAGTGAGCAGCCCATAAAGAAATAATAGCCCGAAGTGGGGTGACGATCTTGAGGGTCACTAGCTTAGTTAGCGAGTGAAAAAGACACGACTACAAAACAGAGAAAGCTTCATACTTTGATACATTTATGCTGAGAGTACTTGTCGCTAATTGTCATCTGATTTGAGGAGTGTACCAGTGTTGTAGATTGCTTGGGTTTTGGTAATGATCTACCAGTTTTGAGTAGCAACAGCAAGTGCTATGTTGTAATTCCTCAAGAGATTATTTGTGGAATCCGGCATGTTGGTGGCTAATAGTCTTGGAGAGTATATATAAGCTTGATATAAGTCATAACACTATAAAGCTCCATGTGCATTGTCTTCTATATCTTTACTTAATTTGTTTTACACTTGATATGACATGGTACACTTGTTATTGTTAGTTTGTTCCGGCCTATATCAAGGGACATCTTGCATATGTCAAACTTAACTCATTATATTTTGCAAAAATTAAGCCAACTTATTCACCGCCTTCTAAGAACTATCAAAGACTCGGAGAAGATTCTAATTGGAGACAGCGCTATACAAGCTCTCGTAAGGAGAAATGTTGATTACAAATAAGTGATGGAGTACGATCGACAGTGTGTGCGGCACTAAAATAAGCCTCTACTCAAAACTATTTGGGACAAGAGGCTGATCGTAGAGGACGATCCTTGGTGCTTCCACGTTTTTAAAGGGGCATAGTATTGCGACATGACCCACTATTAAAATGATTCTTTGATCTTTGCATCAAATATAGTTTTGACACTATTGAGGCACTAGTTTTTGATGGTCTACGCTTGTTGATTCATGGACTCCATGGTTCGTCTCTAATCTGCACCTGGACGAGCAAAAGAAGTCTTCTCAGCATTTGTCCTAGGAGAGGATAAGACAAATAAATCTCTAATCTTCACTTTCACGGCGACTTAAACTTCACAAACGGATCGAGATCTTCACACATTATGTCATTCCTCTTACTAATTAAAAATTTTCGCCTAATTCTCTGCACATGCAACACGTGTGCTCTTTTTCCAGTAAACATTTACGAGACAACAGTTCAATTTTAAGTTTTCAGGTGACCCGATATCGAATATTTGATACTCTCGTCAATAGTGGGGTCTTTTCCTACATGATTAGTTCAGATTTCTCCTCCTCAGTTTCCTTCGCCGTCCATTCTACGAGTAGCAAGGAGTTTTGTTCTGCTTCAAGATTTTAGAATCCAAATTTATGGAGTCAAAATTCCTCTTATTCGTCTGGCATTTGAGTCAAGATTTCTCTTCCCTCTCCCAACTTCTCTCTTATTCGTCTGGCATTTGAGTCAAAATTTGTCCGTGGAAGTATACAATTTCAAGTTTGACAGTGTGAAATCTAACATCAAGAGTCGTGAATTAACCAAACATTGACCAAACGAATAGGGCGAGTAACACATCGCGAAGGTACTCGCGGGTTCCCATACATATTCCTTTCTTTGTACCTGACGACAAAAAAGATTTAACATGAACTCCATTTTCGCGAATTTAGACAAATCTTATTTTAAGTTGAGCCTTGTTAAATTCTATTTTGAACTCACAACAACACGGATAAGACATCAGGGATTAAACACGTGATAAATCTACTTGACGGGATCATATTTAAGTACGATGCTGCCTCGTGTTGATGAATGCAGTTTTCCGAGAGCACAAAAGAGTAAGAAAAGTGAAGGAAATGAGAAAACAAGAAAGTAAATGACACATGTCACCCTAGGAATAGACCAAATTAACTTTCTTTTATCGTATGTATGCTCAAAATACTAGGAAGTGATTTACGTGGGCGAAACCTGTTTAAAATTGTTAATCACTAGTTTAGAATACATGCTAAGACTAATGACTATTTATAGCTTAATATTTTGTTTCGCTTAGAAAATTTGGGAAACACCGAAACTGAAGAGAAGTCGTGGCCAAAAATAATTGTTAGATGGTTTGGATGGAGGAGGGGAGAGGAAAGAGGAGAAAAGATGTCTTGAAATTCAGATTTTCTCTCCTGTTTGTTTCCACGCAATCTTTTTCATCCTTCCGACCAAAACAAAAAACTTTTCCGTCCAAATTCCCATTCCCTATTTTTTTCTCCTTTTCCGAAGATACTATAACTTTTTCTTCTAAATTCTAAAGGAGTGATAGGGGTATGTTGCTTTTGGTCATCCAGATTTTTAGTCATAATAGGCCTGGATATAATAGTGTAAGAAATCTAAGGATTTTGTCGTATCATATCTACTGTTTAGTGAATTGCGAAATTAAAGTTTGATAAGCAGAAGCGGAGCGCAGTTGAGATCGACTCTATTTTGCTGAAACATCATAATACTGCAGAGATTATTCAATGATGAGTTTTGATGAGTAAGTTCTTGTTCAGCAAAGGTTTGTGTCATCTGAATTCGGGCACAAGGAGTAAATCCCGTAGAACCAAGGAGCTTGATTGGGAGATGGATCATTTGAGATTGACCTTCTAGCTCTACTTGTTGTCTCGTGGAGTAAGTAAACAAATGCTGAACAATCAAATTATTCGATCTCCTTTCATAAGTTGAAGATTCTCTCATGTGGTCGTCCAAGAGTGCTACCTTGAAAGTCAATGACCAACCTCGAGTTCTTTATAGCATGTCGAGATCCTTTTCCAAAGTTAGAAAGGTTCAAGCAATTAAAGAATGCGGGACATGATCTCATATCACGCCAAACAATCGATTAAAAAACGAAATCGTAAAGACACCTAGCTTTGAGGCCGAAAACCCCAACCTGCCACCGTCGAAGAGACGACCATGCTTAGCGGTCGCCGCCACCGGAGAAATGGCCCGGCACGGTGGGGAGAGGTGGTGGTTGTAGGAAAAATCTGATTTTTTTTCATATATGTTCTCTTAAGAAATCCTATCATTTTCTAACTCACCCTCTCCCCTAGGATTTTTTTTTTTTTTATCCAAGCTATATCCCCGCTATATCCTCTTTATCCTATCCTAGACAAGTACCAAGCACATGATAAGATAAAAACATATTCATCCTAACTTATATCTTGATGACCATACACAGTCTTAGGAAAAATTATACAATTTCGTTTGGTCATCCAAATAAAACTCAAGATATGATATGTTTTATCATATCCCGTGTTTGGTAGTTGTCCAAGACAGAATAAATGAGGATATTAAGGAGATAAAATAATCCTAGGAGATGGGATAGAGCCGGATAGGATTGCTCCTATCCATCGCACAAGCCACCTCCTCCCCGCCACGCTTAGCCGCTGCGGCAGCGGTGGCTTTTATTTGGAACATGAGTTCTGATGTTGGAAATCCAACTACTGACATTCCACATTGCTATTTGCTTTAAAACGTGAGAATGGAGAAAGTTAATGTTAGAAGTTTAAGGAGCATTACCAAGATATTGAGCACGGCAATTTGCGGTGGTGGAGCATTACCAAGAAATTGAGGAGCAATTCGGTGATTCGAATCAATAGCCGAAACGGCTCAAGGCACTCGAAAGCAAGTCTCAATCAACTCGATCAAATCATGTCGATGTCCTGAGGTAGCATAAAACTAATTAACACTTGTAGATCAGGCGGGAAAGATAAGATCCGAAAGGAGACAAAATAGGAGAAACGATAAGAACAATTGTTGGCTCTCCTAAGAGAGGAGGTGGAGGAGTGTGTACGGAAGAGAGAAAGCGAAGCGAGCGGGGGAGATTTTTCCCGAAAAAATACTTTAAATGCGGGGCCCATGAGACAAGCGTCCTTAATGTGCCGGCACCTCCGGCCGGGTCGGGTCACCCAATATTTTCTCGTCCAAACCATGCGACAGGTGTCACTCTCGGCCACATTTTCGACACGTGGACTTTTCCTTCTCGATCCTTTGAATTTGCTGCACGTGGACCCCACAACCCAGAAACTGTGACTTAAGTACGTCTACTGTTGTCACGTGAACAACGCTACCGCTATCGTTCAAATGTGAACAGAAATCAATCTTCAGGTCTGAGTCACGGATTTTCCGTGGCAGACACCAAAACATGAAAGTCGAATTTGATTGGCTTATAAGGAAATACAGTCTGAAGGAATGTTGCTACCGAGAGATGTATGAGATTCTTAAAAGGGAATTGGTGGGGGAAGTGGTCGGAATCAATCTAGAACGAATGACGCGAAACAAGGCGCATGCGATGCACCATCAGGGTGCGAGTGAGATAGGTTCATTTCTCACGTGTTCAAATCAATGTGATTTTGGTACCACGCAGTTCGTATATCACTATTTGCCTTAAAAAAAATGATAGATTTTGTGTCATTATCGACGTATGATAGACTTAATCGATGAAAGCAAGATTAGATGATTTGTTATTAAAAATATCGACGACGTGATAAATCGCCAACTAGAAGAAGGAGTCGACAATCTTGAATGGAACCGTAAAAAAAAATAACCGTCAACGTGATGGAATAAAGCAACTACCAATATAGTGGAGTCGAGGAAACCGTCAAAGTAGTGGAGTGGAAAAAATCGTCGATAACCATTTGTAACCTCTGTTGGTAACTTGTCGATAACCGTCGATTACGGACTTTAATCGGCTACATCTTACTCTTCGAAACCCCCTCCACAAATCAAGCAGATTTATCGGTATCTTTATTTTCTTGTATTGCACTCTCTCTCTCTCTCTCTAAAACTCAAATGGAATCAATGCAACCAAGCCCAACCACCGCAGCCATGGAGGTCGGCCTTGCGTGACCACAAAACTAGGGTCGTGTGAGGCGGGCAGCCACCGTCGGAGGGTAACAACGGAGGTAAATAACGGAGGGTGTGACCTCCATGACCGCGGGTCCTTTCTCTCTATTTGCAACTGAATGAAGAGAAGGCAAGCGACACCAAATCTGAGGATCATGACCTCCATAGTGTCAAGTTCCAATCTCGACGCTATGAGATAGATAGAGAGGCACAAGATGAGTAAAAGAAATAATGAAAATGGCTTTTCTCATTTTTTTTTTCTGCCATTTGTATTGCTAAAGATTTGAGTAATCGATACTGTTTTCATTTGTATGTGGAAGACTATGTCTAAAGTTTCTGTCGATAATGAAAACATTTTTCATTAATGCACTTTCCCGATAACACGAAAGATAGAACATTTTTTTTATCATTGATTTTCCATGAAATAGTCGAGCCTACCGGTACATAGAATTGGTACAACGATGTTGTAGCTGACTATTGTCAAGCCTTGATTATGCTGATTAAACATCAACTCTAATTCGTTACCTCATTTAGCGTCTCGATATTGCGGATCTATTTTGGTATGCCTAGCATCATTTAGAACTTTATCAGATAAATGCAAAGGATATTAAGATTGGCGTACCAAATTCATGCACTAAACAATGGGCGAAACTGTTACTGTGTGTTGAATATGACGCATTCATGTAAAAGCTCGGTTACAACCGTCCAAATCCCATAATATACTAATTAAATAGAGCTTTGCCCTAACTTCTTATAAAAGTGAGAAATCCTGGTCTAGCTTCATAACTTGCTGCTCAATGGAAGAACTCGCATCTTGTGATTCCTCCTCCTTAGTTGTCCCTTCTTATCATAAAGCCTCACCCACTCTCCAGCAACTCGTCCACTCGATCCTTCAAACCGGAACCGAGGAGTCGGTTTACTCCATCTTTTGGCGGACTTCAAGAGACGAACACGGCGGTTTCGTCCTCACCTGGGGCGACGGCCATTTCCGAGGAGCTACAAGAGACTCGATCACATCTAAACCCGCCACAAAAAGGGAGCCCGAAGAAGTCCAATCTCCGGATGGTAAGTCTGCTCATGGCAGCGACATCGGCGACCCCGAATGGTACTACATATTCTCGGTCACGAGGTCATATTCATCCGAAGACGGCATTCTAGGAAGAGCATTTCGCTCAGGAGGTCACATCTGGTTGAGCGGTGAAGACCGCCGTGAGCTGGGGATGTATGAGTGTGATGAGAGGGTGAAAGAAGCAAGAATGTATGGAATCAAGACCATGGCGTGCATATCAATCGCTAATGGTTCCGGAGTTCTCGAATTGGGCTCCACAGAGATCATCCAAGAAGATTGGCGCATAGTTCATTTAGCCAAATGCCTCTTCCCTTCTCATTTCCCGACCCTTCGAGTCGATCCTCGGGGAGAGAACCAATCCAACGATGCCAAAGGAGAACTGGCACTCGTCGGTGCCGGCAAGCGTCGATTTGTTAAGCCTGCCAGGATAGCATGTCATGACATTTCGATGAAGAGTGGTAGGAAGAAACTAGTCCACGACCACGATAAAGAATCCTCTTTTTCCCCGTCGCCGTCTGGCCCGTTGAGTCACGTGGAGGCAGAGCGGCAGCGGAGGGAGAGGATGAACCAGCGGTTCTACGCGCTCCGATCCGTCGTCCCCAACGTGTCGGGGATGGACAAGGCGTCCCTCCTTTCTGATGCCATCGACTACATCACTGAACTCCAGTCCCGGATGTACACGTTGGAGTCCAAGCTCATCAAGTCCGAGCCGCCGTCTCCAAAGCGCCTCAAGAGTAATAAGGCTGCCGCTGACGTGAGTGAGACGACGGCCCTATCGAGAAAGGACAGCTCGGCGATGGCCGCGGCAACGTCGGCCGTGGCAACGTCGGCCGTCTCGGGGCCGAGAGAGATGGTGGTGGAGGTGAAGGTGGTGGGGCGGGAGGCAGTGGTCCGGGTTTGGAGCCCGAATCTGGGGCATCCGTGCGCGAGGTTGATGGACGTGCTCAAGGAATTGGGGTTGGTGGTCCAGCACGCGAGCATGTCATGCGTGAAGGGGATGATGGTTCAAGACGTGGTGATTAGGACTCCGGTCGACTGCTGGGTCAGCGACGAGTCCATCACAGAAGCCATTCGGGGTAAGCTAGCCGAGGAGTGAATTTTCTATTTCTATATTTGTATTAGGGAAATGCTTCTCGAGGATAGTACAATCTCACATGTAAACTTTCACACCATCACCGCGTGTATTGCATAAAGCACTCATTAATTGAGAGATTATATGATTAGAAATAACCGACAGCACCATCAGATCGTCGGGCTAGAAGCTTCCCTTTGAATCAAAGTCAAGTACTGATGTTTAGTGGTGTGAATTTTATGTTTTTCCCTCATTTTTTGATAGAGTATCTTAGTGCATCTATGTTTATAGAGTGAACAAAAATAAAATAAGACATAAATACAATAGAAGTGCTCAAAGTTGTATGCAAACTGTTTACATGACTTTCTTGAACCAAGCCTCGCAACCCATAACCTGTGAGATTGACAGCATGTTGCGAGCCATAAAAAATAAATAATTAATAATTAAAAATTATTATGGGATTCATTCTTTCAAGAATTTATGACTCACAACATACTATTATTTTCACAGTCACCAAAAAACTATCATGCTAGCAAAATCCAACTCTTGAATATGCGTCAACTCTTGACGCAAAATTTATTCAGATGTGACAGCATCATCTCTTTTAGAAATGATGTTTCAGCTTTTATCACCAAATTAGTTTGCTTTTTTGTAGAGAGAGAGAGAGAGAGAGAGAGAGAGAGAGATTGTTTCATGATGAACAAAGTAGAATAGACACTAGCATGCGATCCGACACGACATGCCAATACGTCATTTCTCAAAAAATAGAGAATTTTGACACGTTGGGACACGTTGCATTTTAAATGTATATTTCTATATATACTTTATAAATTATCATGTATATATAAAAATATCAATGATGAGTTTCTTCTCCTTCTTTTATTAGGGATTCTAATTAGATTGTTTTGGGGCTAACTGGATATATTAATTTTCATATGGCTATATATATACTTTTGATAGATTTACATTTTGAATTCTAATTTTTTGAAAATGCTTAAAATTGACCCCCGTGTGTGTTGAGATACTGAACTCGAGCGTCGCTAGCATGTTTGGAGTACTAACCACATGTAGGTCACTTGTCAGAGAGTGTCGGAGTGTCCAACACACATCCTACATGACACGAAAGTCTCTAGAGAATGTCGATACTTCCTAAATAATAAATAGCATCTCCAAAGTTCCCCGTGGGGCCATGATCATGTGTGAGACTCAATTGGTTAATTAATTAGAGGTGACAAATAGATGGATTAATGGGATAGACTCAAATCCACGAACGCTAACTCATTTTGTCCCATTTTATGCTAAACAATTTAGATAACACATTCCCAACCCAACCCACGTAGATCCAACCCAAACCCCCTCACATAATATACCAACACAAACCCTAAAAAAGGCCAAACAAACTCTAAATAAACGAAAAATAAAAGAAATCTGCTGTCGTTTCCCATAGCGCCGCTGCTCCTTTCATCATCGTTGCCCGCTCCGCCGATTGTTGACGTCGGAAGTCGTCAAACCATGCAGCCATCGGCGTCCGATGGCACGCGAACGCATAGAGCTCCGATAGATATTCACCTAGCACCAAAAATCGACAATCAAGAAGTGATAAAGTCACTAGTGGTGGCAATAGCAGAGGTTGTAGCGGTGGTCAGCAGTGGTTGCTGCGACGGTCAATGGCCAGTGAAGGGCAACGATCAGCGGCAAGCAAGGGCACCCGACGGAGGTCGGCGGGAGGCGGTGGTTAGCTGTGGTGGGTGACGACCGACAAACGAAGGACGACAGAGAGAGACCAATAAGGATTTGAGAAAAAATGAAAGGTTTTGATAGGTTATTTCTCATTTCTATTTTTGGAGCAAAGAAGCTATAATTTTTAACTTTTCATTTCTCTTTCGAATCTATTTCTGGAATAAAAAATTGTTCCAGAAATAGAGAAATAGAATTGCATTATCAAACAAATTTCTGTTCCAAACATGTTCCAAAAATAGGTTTGGAATAGAAACAGAAAAATAAAATAGTTATCGTGTGCGTCCTTAATCCAAGAAAAATAGCACAAACAATGGGATTGCAAGCTATTCACCCTTTATGCAGTAATTATTTGCACAAGAATGTGGTGATATAGAAATGCAACGTTACATTGTCAAACTATTCCAAGTACTTCACAAGCAATTCAACTGATCATACAAGATTTCATCGAATATTCGAATAACTTTAGAAATGAGAAAAGAGTTGAGTTAAGCAAGGAACCGGATTTTATTGGGATAAGGACAAATTCTCGAATTCCTCTATCAAAGCAAGAGTTGAAGTTTATTGTAAATGGTGCGTGGAAGGATACAGAAGGGGCCATAGGCATTATTGCACAATCGGATGGAGGCTCAGTTATTCAAACGTGGACAAGACGAGGAAGATGGAACTCACCATTAGAAGGGGAAGCTCCAGCTCTTCTTCTCGCTTGCAATGCTGCTCAATCTCTCGGTAGTCACAAAGTAATCTTTGAAAGTGATTGCAAGATTTTAATTAGTATAATACAACATATGGACCTTTGCCCTTGGTGCATTCATCTTTTTATCTCTGCTCGACTACTCCTAGACAACAATCCATGATAGAGTTTGAAGTACACCCGCAGAACTTGTAATGAATTTGCTCATGAGCTCGCGTATTGGGCTTTTCATCGAATAGGAACTCCATCTTCTTCTTTTTTTAATGATAAAAGAGTTTGAGCTTGAGAAGCAACTCACGAGAACAGATCCCAAGACTTTCTTGTCAAGGCTCTTGTAGCTACTAGATATCATCGAGAACAGATCCCAAGACTTTCTTGTCAAGGCTCCTGTAGTTACTAGATATCATCGGGACCGGATCCTTTAGTTGAGAGCAGCATCGCATGATTGTTCACATCCACCGCCCTAGATGAGAGAAAGAGGTCTACACACGACCAGAGAGATGAAGATCGCTATTTTCGTTTGCCGGGCTATAGCCGGCGAGATCAGGCATCGTGGGCGCATCGCCGGCGGCGGAGGGGCACCGTCAGCAACGTTTCTCTTTGCTCTTTTTCCCTCTCTTTTTCAACATCCACAGTTCTTGTTCCCTTTTTTTTTTTTCTCCTTCAGCTAGTTGGGTTTTGATATTATAAACCCACTTTAACCTATTTTTAAATTTTCAAATAATCCATATCTCACCTAGCTCATTGAATTTGAGTAAAAAATGGATAATGAATCCATCGTGCCTGCTCTACTTAGTTTGCATAGGTTCATGGTAGAAAAGGATTGCACCATTTCTGAGATGTAATTTATTTATTAAAAAAATTAGAATAGAAGAGTACTATTGACACAAATCTTATGAAGGCAGCTATGCTGAACATAAAAAGCAATTTCAAAACCTAGTCCTGATGACTACAATGTTTTTGGCAGACTGTTAAACTAGGCATAGTGCATCCGAAGCACAATTTTTATCCATAGGGGTTCCAGTTAAAAAAAATTTGATCCAAAAGATTGATAGAAAAAAAAATTAAACCTATCACAGTTGTGTCAAATCAATAATGAAACTCTTAATTTGATCAATTTAGTCATAAACCTTCCATAAATTTATCAATTTTGCCAAAAAAAAAAATTACCGATGTAGACGCCGCCAATGCCACATAAAATAGTTGGCACTAATAAGTAAACTTTATAATTTCTTAAACAAATTTAAAATTTTTTGAATTGTAATAACTGTTTATTTTATTTTCTTCTTTCTTTTTCTTCCTTTCTTTTACTTTTTTTTTCTACGAAATCCAGCAATAATCGGCTAGTGAATCTCGTCGATCAGAAGCAAGGACTAGCCATTCCTTATCGACCACAAGCAAGGATCGGTGACCCTTGCTAGCCACTAGGTGGGGCCACGCGATTGTGGGCTTCGACCATTGCTCAGTAGCTAGTGATGTTCGGACAAATTTGGGCAAGGGAAGCCTTGCGAGCCGCGGGCGAGGCCCCCTTCACCCACTGCAAGCGAGGGCTTTGCGGCCTTGCCTAGTGACCAGTGAGCTTTGGCAACCTTCGTCGGCCTTAATATGTGGCGATAAGAGAACAAAAAAAGAGAAATAAAGAAAAAATTATTAAAAATATATATTAAAATATTATTAAAAATTGTCCACGTTAGTGTCCGGCCAATCTTGGCATAAACAAATACAAAAGCTTTAAAACTTAATAGACAAAAAAAAATAAGTTTAGAATTAAATTCGAATGCTAACGTGAACAAATGTAAAATATATAAGATAGAATAGATTAAAAAAATAAATCTAAAATTGAATTGGTGTAATTAAAATAAAATTGGGACCTTTTTATAATTTTTTTCAGCGTAGGATTTATCCTAGTAACTCGTCATGCGAAACTTTACTAGTACTGTCAATTTCGGAAGCTTTTCGTACATGACTCGGCAATGTTTCATTGGATGAAACCAAGATCGTCCGCACTCGCCTTATCCTTTCACAAAATCAATCATTATGTACGATGAGTTGTGTCATCATATTATGATATCATCGTACTGTGTGAATACTAAATAGGTGAGGACAAAGAAAATATGTGGTCTGAAAATGCATGCGCGACGCATGGACGGACGGACGGACATTTGCAAGTCCCAATGGCTCTTTCTGTCTAATCACGAAGAAAGTCTGTAAAATTGTACAATCTTTCTCCTGTATGTTCTCCCCCACATATGCAAGTGTTTTCCATTTCTTTATTTGCATCCCATGAACTGGATTCAATTTATGATTGGAGTTCGGACGCATTGATGTCATGATAATAGATTTGAATGGTCCGGAGCGCTGCCACGATTTCATGGACAAGCTCAAGGCAGCGAACGCGGACGTGATTTGATAATTTTGATGTCAACAAGGATTTCGTGTCCACACCTTTTTCACATGGAAGCAATCACGCCATGTTAGACATTATGTTGATTCCCGATTCATTTCCACCACTAATTCAAACACGTCAAGCGCCACATAAAGAAAGTTGCCATAAATTGTAAAAGTGCCGTACAGGTTCAGAGCTCGACACGAGCATTCTTCAAAGTTGACTTGGCTTTTATAAAATTTGTCCAATGAATGGATCAGATCAAATTTATGTCTAGTCATACTAGACCAAGCTAAATTGACCCCTATAATCGATTTATGACTTTCTCGATCCATACTCGACTCAATCTATATTCGACACATATCTAACCACTAAGAAGCACGAACACTATCCGAGGACTATCATGTTATGTTCAACACTCTAACACTATCCGACATGTGATCGGCGCTCCGGACACGCTAGCAACACACGAGTTCAGCATTCGGACACGCTATTTCCATATGCATAGGGTCAATTTTAAGCATTTTCAACAAATTAGGAGACAAAATGCAAAATTTATCAAATATATATACTTAAGTCATATATCGAGCCGCCCCAAAATTAATATACCCAACTAGCTAAAAAAAAAAGTTAATCATGAATCCCTAGGGTTGCGTTTGGTAGTCGGGATAAAAATCAGGATAGAATAAATGATATCATATCCTATGTTTGGCTGCCACCCAAGACAGGATAAAGTGGAATATAAGAAGAATATAGCCTGGATAAAATTATCCCATGGAGAGGTGGGATAAAGGTGGATAGGATTTTTTATATTTATGGTATAAAAGCTATTTTTTCTCAAATAACAAACTTCTCATGTGTAACCAAAATAATAATTAAATATAAAATCATAGTTGAATTATAATGTTAAAAGGAAAATGAAACATAAAAAAAATTATTTATTCCTATATATTTTTATAAAATTTAATTTCTTTCTACGTTATAATATATATTTTGTGCATATATATACACACACTTCATATCTATATTGTTACATATTTTAGTTATGGTAGTATAGTTTATTATTTAATAAAATTTTTATTAAGAAATGATGTAACAAAATAAAAATAATGAAAAAAGAGATATAAAAATAGAAAAAATAAAAAAAAAAATGAAGTAGAAGAGCCCAGATTTTAAGTGAACAAATTTGAACTTGAAAATGATCTTTCTAATTCTCGAAGGATGTGGGCCAATGAAATTTCTGAGAAAAATAAATCAAGAAACCTCCATCTCATTCTTCTATGCATCTCTGGTTCATGTTAAAAGTTTCACCACTCCTTTGTAATTTTTTAGTTCACGTCAAAACTCCAAGAAAACGGCGAGAGAGTAAAAACTTATTCTCCTTCATAGGTTTTTGGTTCATGTCAAAAGTCTATGAACAAAAACATAGAGTCAAAACTGATTTTTCTCTGCAACTTTATAGCTCATGATGAAATTTAACGAAAGTAGTGAGAGAGGCTAAATTTTTCCTAGTTATAAATATAAATGATCATATTTTCTCTCTTACTAGAGTTGGCAATGAATTATAAAGAGATTATTATAGTCTCCATTTGTGCATTTTCGTGTTCATTTACATTGATATGTATAAATACCAAATAATGAACATGACAAGATATGAACATATCCGACTTTATTATTGTCGTTTACCAAACAATAGATAGGATATGGTAAAATCCCTAGATTTCATATCATATCATATTCAATTCTATCCTAACTAGAAATCCAGAAGACCAAACGCAGCCTAACAAAAGAAGAAGAAATTCACCTCTAATATTTTTATATATACATGACAATTTATCATGTGTGTCCTAATGTATCCCAATGTATCAAAATTCTCTATTTTTTTTAGAAATGACGTGTCGACGTGTCGTGTCACTTATTGATGCTACTTAGCCTGACCTGATTTATATTACTAAAATACTTTCATATTTAATCAAATATAAGAAAACTTGTCTTTTATAAATATTTGAAAAAAATCTATTGCTAAAACATTGTTGGCCCTCGCCAGGTGCCTAACCACACCAGCCCGGGCGAGGTTTTCCCTTGCCGGTGTCGAGCCGAGAGGCCCTTTCTTGGCCTCGCTAGCCTAGGCGAGGATGAGGATAGCCCTCGCTCGGGCTGGGCAAGCATCGAGCGATGGTTGCCCTCGTCGGCGTCGGGTGAGGATAACCCTCGCCCGAGCTGGGCTTGCAAGGGCGGTCCTCGCCAGAGTTCAACAATGGCTAGGGAGGAAAGAGGAAAAAAAGAAAAAAGAGAAAGGAAAGAACAAGCAAAAAAATCAAATAACAAGAATGATCTTGGTCAGACTCTTCTTTGATATAAAAATGACAGTTCATGTTCTTATTTAAAATAAAATTCATTTAAGCTTTTATTTAATAAAATAAAGGTATTTCAGATCTTTATTTGAAAATTTCCCAAAAGTATATGGCGGGTGCAATTCATTTAAACCTGTTTTGAGGGCTCCACACCGTACAAACGTAGTAAATGTGAACCACCGAGAGTGCGGCCATATTAACCCTTATTGACTCAATGATGGCATGAAATTGGTTCACCTACAATTGACAACCCGTCCAATTCATCCAGAATTGTCATACTCTTAGTGGGTTAAGCTTCTGGCCAAAAGAAGAAGTGGGTCGTGCTGGTTTTGAGCAAGGCTTGATGAGAGTTGAGTTGGCCCACGAGCTCATGATTGTATGTTCACCTCTGGCGGATGCCAATTCCCACTTTAAGTTGGAATTTAGGTCCATTTCTCTTAAAGAGAACCGTTTCCAAAAATTATTTTTTGATTTTTTTGGTGTTTAGATGATGGAAAATTAACGTTCTACAAAAACATTTTTTATGGACCGAAAACAACAAGCTTAGATTGCAGATAAACAATTCTCCATTTTGATAAGAAGGAAATCGCTTTCCTGTGTTATGAAGATTTCGGTAAAACACTAGGGTGTATTTGTTTTGGGTAAAACTTCATGATAAAGAAAAATGAATTTTGAGAAATCATTTAATTCAAGAATTTTTTCATAATTTTCAAGATGGGGGATTTATTTTCCCAACTTTAAGCAAGCATATTTTCTTTGTTCTTAAATGATTTTCCGTTGACTAATCATATTCAACGGGGAAATTATCAAAAAGTTCTAAACCTATTGCAATTATGCTAATGCAGTCTAAAACCTTTTTTTTTTTTTTGTCAATTCGGTTCTAAACCTTTTGCATTTGTGTCAATCCAGTCCATCCGGCCAACGTTGGCTTGGACACCAATCGAGGTTGATATGGACAATATCTAATAATAATATAATATTTTTTTATTTGTTATAATTTTTTCTTTTTCCTTTTTTTCTTTATTTTTTTATCTTCAACTTTAGGGCTGAGTCCCTCACCGGCCCCAAGTGAGGGCCACGGCTCTCTTGCCTAGTCAAATTTGGCCAGGGCATTGTGGCCCTCACCCAGAGCCAACGAGGGCAGTGATGCCCTTTTTCCTAGTGTAGGCGAGGGCATCCCGGCCCTAAATTCTAGTGGAAAAGTGAAGAGAAGAAATTATAAAATAAAAAATTTATAAAAATCAAAATATTATTGAAATTCGTCCACTTCAGCGATTTCCGGTCAAAATTAGCCGGATGGATTGAATTATCACATTGCAAAATATTTAGGACTGAATTGGTACAATTCCAATAGATTTAGGACTTTTTTTGGTAATTCTTCCTACATTCAGCAAACACATGAAAGTCTAGAAAATTAATTGGCGAAAACTTTTTTACTCAAATGAACAAACTATTCAATAGTGGCTTGTATAGATATGAGCATTTGGTGGTTTCAATGGGGATTCGTCTTCTCTGTGTAAATGCAATTTGTTAATTTATTTTATGGTCGAATGGTGATGTAATCCGAATGCTTTAGAAATGGGATTTGGAAAATAGTGAATCGATTTTGCACTATACATAGCAAACTTCATCCACATCTCAACAATTACATGGCTGGTTCAAATCCACCTGACGAAGAAAGAATATATAGCGAATGAAAAAGAAAAAGTTTGTGAGCGCAACATTTGAAAATATGAAGATTTCCTAATGCGAGTTCTGTTCCAATCTCATCAACTCTGCGAATATTTGCAATCGATCGTATTTCACACGTCACAAGTCAAACGATAGCGGCCCGAGGCGTATCCGATTTCGAGCAACTTCGGTTCGATCCCAATTTTCCATTTTGGTAGAACACCAATTGGTACCGGACGATCGTGTACTTCTTCTCAGCTCCTCCGCGATGCCGGAAGGCTAAAAAGGATCGGTTTAGCCGCTCGATTTCCTCCAAATCTCCTCTAGCTCCCGCGCGAACGCCCTCTGCCTCCCGACCACGATCGTGATGTGGTCCTTGTTCTTGATCACCTTCACGTGGGCTCGGCGGACCCTCCTCTGGACGCCGTAGCTGCACTCGACGGGGATGAGCTCGTCGTCCTGGCCATGGAAGATGGTGACGTCGCACCTCAGGCGGTCCCGCACCGTGTCTAGGTAGCCGTCGAGCTTGCCGGCCATGCCGCAGATGACGTTGTGGAGCGTGTGCCACGCGGCGTTGTGGGTGTGGCAGAAGAAACCCTCGAACAAGAATGTCCTAATCCTGTTGCGCACGTTTTTCGGAGGTTACACTCATACGCGTCAATTAAAATTAATCGCAATTCATAAAATACTATGTGATGAATGAGAGATGCTTAATTTTAAGTAGGCAGACATAAGTCTTGGTAAGGACAGACGAGACGGACTCACCTGTTTCTGGTGATGACTTTGGTGAGGAACTCCCAGAACCGGTGGTTCTTGCAGACGAGCAGGCACCACGCCCGGGTGATGTGCTCATACCAGCACACGAGCGACGCGCCGAACGTGATGAGCGGCCACACCCGCCGCGGTGCCACCCTCCTCATCACGTACTGTGTCGCCGCCACGCCCTTAGGCACCGGGTAATAGGGCTGCATCATTCATACGCACGCTACTTAGGGTCATGGAAGAAAGGGATGGGGACAAAAAAAAAGGAGGAGAAAGCTACCTTTGAATGCAACATGACACCGTGGATTTATGTCCATACTAATGTTGCAGTTAGCTAATTAATTAGTTTATCGTGGACCATCTGCAAAAGATTTTCAGTAACCGGTAATCGCAGCTACCCAAGATTAGTCTATAGTAATTATTTCTGTGATTAAATTCTAAATTTGGGTTGACAACCATATATAGGTACTCTCCATAACTGCCAAAACGTGGGCCTTCATAAATAAAAAAGAATAGGCTCGACTAGGGTTAAGAAGATAAGATGAGAGAGGATGGCGACCATAAATTTAAAAGTCCCAAATTATTTTTTGCATAAAGGAAAAAAAAATCCGAAAGTAGCACCATTATTTTAATACTATGTTGATTGAGTATGCAAGCTATCATATAGCAGAAGCATGAGAAAATAACATCAATCGGCTCGATTGATATCTTAGGTTATGTGTTCTCTAGTGAGTCGAAGGAAGAACTCACCGGTGCGAGCAAGGTTAGGGACTTGACCGAGCCAGGGTGCTTGACGGCGAGCGCGAGGGCGAGGATGCAGCCCAAGGAGTGAGCCACGATGTGGAAGGACTTGACCTTGTAGGGCTCGAGCACCGACTGCTCGATCATATCCAAGTGCTCCCTCAGCGTGTAGAGCGAGTCACTCGGCTTCGGGCTCCGCCCGAACCCGAGCAAGTCCACAGCCAGGAGCCGGTAAGCGGACTTGGCCGCGTCGGAGAAGTTGGGGAACAGCGTCTCCGTCCAGAACGCAGAGGATGAGATGAAGCCATGAATGAAGAGTACGTCCTCACGCGGTTTATCTGACAACCCTGTTAAAAGCAATGCATCAATTGAGGACCATTGCATCTCATCTACTATTAAGTGTGGATGGCCAAAACACAAAATGTTGCGGACCTACATTAGAAAATTTATGTGTGGTTCTACTAATGTCGACACCGAAATCTGTTTATCCAGTTGAATTTAGATGCAATTCACCCCGTTGACTACGAAAAAAAAAATTGCGATTCCAACCTCGTGTGCGGCCGTTGATCGCCCGCATTGCTCCCCGACCCCTCTAAGTTTTTTTACAATTAGCTTCCGACATGAACTATTCTTGAGGCCAATGCAACATAGTATTAATCGTCATTCGAAATCAGCTATAGAATTTGGCCCCCCGTTTGGAATGTTCGTTCACCATAAAGAATGACGTACCAAAGTGAAACACTCGAAGTGATAGTTTGAGTTTGGTGGGGATATTACGGAAGCGAAGATGAAGTAGCTTTGGTTTCCCAACGATGCATAGGCTTCTTTGGTGGGGAATTTTCCTAACTCATTATCTTTCATTAGTATCTTAAAAATATGAACAAACAAATTTTTTAATTGGAAATTCGCAACAGGCCAAAGGGTTATGAGGAGGACCCTTTTGTCTTTTATTATAGATTCTTATTGGTATTTCAACGATCTTAATTGTAGATGCCAAATTTAGAACCAAACTACCAAAACATTTTCCATCCTCATATTTTACCTAGATTCATAATAGGAAGCCACTAACCTGACAGTATGACAGTCTTGTCATTATTTCTGATCGACGATATTCTAATTAATCACGTGTTTTATGCAAAACACTTGGTGATAGTGTGTGAATCTATAATCAGAAATAACTGACAGTCTTGTCAGACTGTCAGGAAAGCATTCTCCTTCATAACATCATCATCTTCTAAGTTACCTAGTGACAAGAATAGGTGTGCGAATTCCGAATCTCTTTGATTATAAGAGTCGAGATGCATTTTTCATCCAATAGAGAATCGTTATAAAAGAAAATATATATTTCTAGCAAAATGCAATTGTCGATGATCCAACTAAAAATTGAACATTATGTCTATATAGTTCGATATTTTCTGCCCTGCAAATATGTTTAGACATGATATCCTTCAAAAAAGAATATGGCATATTAAGTATTGGGTTTAATCCTTTTGTTTGAATTAACGAAAAAAAATCATACCTTTAGCTCCGGCAACTTTGACAAAGAGGCTCTTCCTCCCCCGCGATGCCCACGCCGTGCAATCCTTGCAGTCGCAGTCCGACCACCTCGGGATCGGATGCGGCTGCTTCCCCACCATCCTCCCCTGCAGCATCTCCACCACGGCGGAGTCCACTGTGAACACCGTCGTGGCCTTCGTGGCCCTTTGCTTCCCCCTCTTCTCGTACAGCCGCCATATGGACTCCGAGACCTCGTGGAGTATCGAAGGTCTCGTGTAGAGCGTGTCGGACACCTGGTCGAGCTGTAGCTTATCGACATAGCCGCTGCCGCCGCCCGAGCTGAGGCACACGATCTTGGACTCGCCGCGCTCGGAGACCAGGATCTCGCCGCCGCCACCTCCGGCAGCGCCGTGGATGGCCTCCCTGGCGGAGGAGAAGGAGCAGTAGCAGGGCTTCCACTCGGCCTCGGCGACGAAGTCGGAGACCTTGAAGGCGAGGCAGAGGGCGGTGTCCAGCAGGTCCAGGAGAGAGAAGACGAAGAAGCTTACCACCTCGTTCATGAACCTCCCGCATAATGTGAGAACCCTTCTCGATCTCGCTGCTACTCCGTCCATATCCTGCGGAAACACCGCCACCACCGTCACCTTAGCCGCGAAATGTCAGCTAAGGAGCATTCAGTGCTTCGGGGTTCAAGATGTTTTCTAGGGCACTTCTTGCTTCTGGTGAACTTGTTTTTTTCTCCCCTTAACACAGAGTTTCAGAAATGCTATAAGGAGAAAAGGGAAAAGAATTTGGGAAGTGGGGTATCTTGTGGTTTCAAAAGTTCTTTTGGTTGTTCTTCAAGTGTTGGGCGGGGAGAATCAAACGGACCACTAGACCACCATGAACATCGAACCAACTTCCAAACTACGATGCTGTGACTTGATGTTGTTTGGTGGTGATTTTATCATTAGTAAAAGCGTGTGGGAATACTAATGTTTCATGTTAGAGAGAGAGACAGACAGACAGAGAGAGAATTGGAGCAGACTAAAAGGAGGAGCAGATAAATGTATTGATGGTGTCCATTTAAGCATATGGGGGGGAGATTTAGAGAGAGGTAGGTGGTAGTTGAACCCACTCAGAGGTTCAAGAGGAAAAAAAAAACGACGACATTAGACCTAAGCAAAGCCTTCCATGGACTCTCTCTAGTCTCTCTCCAAATTCCTAGGGTTTCCAGAAATCCTGATGAAGCATTTTTCCAAGATTTTTTTTGTTTTTTGCTCGTTATTTTTATCTTTTTCCTTATGTGCGAGGTGAACAGCTCATCCTAAATGGGTTAAGGTGAAGTTGCCCAAACTCATTAATGACAAGAGTGTTGTTCAGGAACCACCCCTCAAAACCTCTTGGTCTATTTATTGCAGGCTCTCTTCTCCACATGACTCCCATTCCTCTCTTGGCTAGGGTTAGCAGCAGCATGCCCCCACCTTATGCGAGGCGAGTGATGGACTGAGATTCGAGCGCGATGCCGTGGAGTTCTCTCGGAGCGATCGCCAATGCAGTAAATGTAATGTAATCAAAGATGGAATAAAGTGGTGATCTTGAAGGGTTTCATTGTCTTGTGATGTGGTAAAATGATGCACTTTCTTAGCTCGTTTATTACTAGGGGATACAAACAACTTGTTAATAAGATCTGTCCTTTCACGTCAATCTCCTGATATTAAAGTATCTTACATTGCTTTGTTTGCGGGACTTCAATGGGTATTATGTTCATAGGATCCCCCTCCACCTATTGACTTGAGAATTTGAGTTGGACGCTCAGACATGGTTTTAGAGTCGGGTTTTGGTTCGGCTTATTTTCCTTGCGAGAACCCTTGTCGTTCTCGATCTCGCAAGTGAGTGGAGGACGAGCATGGGGTCACGTCTGCAAGATTATATGTGTTGTCCTTCCGGCACAAAAATGGTATGTCGGAACAATACCCCCGTCACCTTCGATGGCTCCAAAATCCACGTATTCTCCCTCTGCCTATCTCATTAAGCTTTCGAATTGGATTTTCCAACTATCACAACCTCAGCATCAAGAAACCTTTGCAAGTTCTCCTGGAAACAATGTTTTGAGAGGGACACGCTTGATTCGTTCAGTCTCTATCAGCACTCAATTAGCTTAGGTACATCAACTCTTGACTGTGGTGAAGACCCCACGATGGCTTGGACCGACGGCTGCGGAACCTCTAGTGCCAAACATGGGGACACATGTCATTGATGGTCAATTAAAGAATCCAGAGGTCTTCGTCAACAAGATAGAGAGATGGATTCATTTATTGTATGCATTTATCGAATTTCCCAATCCTCGTGTTTGGATTTATGTTTGGCAAATAGCAAGCAACCGTCCCCCCTGCTTGGGATTTATATTGCCCCATCGGCGTCAAAATGGTGGCGTTCTTTCTAAAATTTTTTTTATTGTTTGTTTCTATTGTTTGGTCTTTTGTGTTTGCATAATGTTTAGATTGAAAACTCGTTAACTTATCATAAATGCATGTACTTGGAAGATAAAATGCTTCTTTCACATGAGCGTGATTTTCTTGTATTTTACGAGATCGCTATATTTCTTACGGAAGATAAAGATATAGCGAGTTCCTGAATTTTTTGCATTTGGGTCCCTAAATTATATTTTTCTTGTTGGATTTGGTCTTTTCTTTAAATTGAAAACGGAGACATTAACGTGGAATGAGACATTAGTGTCACGTTGGTGTTGATCGGGAAATTTGCTCCTTATTGAAACCCTAAAGAGAAAGAAATTAGAAAGGAGAGGCAACAGGGGCGGGCTTAGTCTCCAATGAGTCCTTGCTAGCTATCGCCGGGGTTGTACGACCCGAACAGTCGCTTGTCGTGATCGCATAACCCCGATTATCACCTAGCCGGAGGGCGGGATTGCGCGGCATTAGGCCTTGCCAGGGCGAGGTCTCACAACCACAAGCCAGATTTGGTATGTCGCAAGTCACGAGTCATCTCTCTCTTATCATCTCTTTTTTCTTTTGCAAATTTCCTTATTTCTAATTCTTTAATTTTTAATTTGTCTTTAGTATTTCTCGATTGATGTACTTTTTTAATGCAACAATAACAGCCGCATTAGCAACTTTGTTTATAATTTTGACGGGGTAGCCCATTCGAATAAAAAAAAAAGATAATCTATTGTGTAAGGATCCAATTGCTCAGAAAAAATTCGAGGGATTAGATTGAATAATTTGAAAAGTCCATGGACTTTCGGTGTTGTTATCCCTTTATTTCAGTGTTTTTGGTTAATCTATATGTTTATTATACTTATTATATGTGAACCATCAATTAAAGGTGAAGATAGACGAAAACATTATTATCCTTTCGAATACGCCCTCGAAAGTTCAAAGGCTGCCAAATTTCGACGGTAACTTTCAAGAACGCCCCCACCTCCCTTCTAGGGTTTCTTTCTCTCCTCCGAAAGAGAACCGCCGCCAAAGGCCCCTCTTTGCGGGACTTTTTCTGAGGGGAAGAGAGGGGGGCCCTCTCCCTCCCCCTTTCCTCGACCTCTCATTTCACCACTTTTCATATCCTCGTCTTCTTGTTATTTTCTTTACTAATTTCGCGGACGGCCTATCGACTTTCTTCACGTCAAGAGTTTTGTTCGATGAGCTTAGGAATTCGACGTCCAAATACCTTTCGGATTTGCTCGCGCGGCTTCTCTACTTCTTTAGTAATCGGCTTAGCCAAGACTTATTTTGTGATCAATTGATATTTGTTTTGCTGGTCTTCTCTCCCGATCTAAAGTTAGATTTAAATTTAGGTGTCCTTCCATTCCGATCTATATCTAGAAATAGATCTAGAATTTACAAGGCGTTATTTGTTTTTTTTCAACCTGTTGGGATTGTTGTTGTCTCTATACGGTGAGGTTGTTGGGGACGCCGAACCTAGGCGCGCACCGCCTTTTGGCAAAACCGTAATTCCTGGAGATTGATATCTTGGAGTGTGCTCATCACCAATGTCGATACGAGATTCGGGGATCGGCCGCCGATTATGCTTTAATGTGTTATTATGAAATAAGCGTTGTACCATGTTGATTTATCTTTCGGATTTATTTGTTTTGTTTGATTTGCATCTTATGTACTTCTCTTTCGAATGAAATAAAAAAAAAATCAACAAAAAAAAAAAACAGTAACTTTCAGATTTCTTTCCTCTTTGTCTGGGTATGTGTTGTTCGTGCTTGTAGTCGTATGCACTTGGCAATGGTACGAAACTTTGGGCCCTAGGACATTAAGCCAGGGCAACATATATCATAATTACACGTGCTGACTATAAATAGGGGGACGGTGGAAATTCTCGAATGACTATTACGATATATATATATATATATATATATATATATATATATATATATATATATATATATATATATATATATTGTAATTTGAGGAACATGAGGACACCGCGAGGATCAAATCGAAGCAAAGTCCGCGGCGAATTGAATGTTTTCACCAATTCAGTGTTCGGAATTACGTACCGCAGCAATAAATTGATTGAAGGAAAAATTGTCCAAAATATCTTGAATCTGTTTTACGGTGATTAAATCAGTTTCAAAATTTTTTATTATAATAATTTAGTATTAAACATTTCGACAATTTACCAAATCAATTCTAAACCTTTCAATTGTGCCAATTTAGTCCTAAAATTTATGAATATTTGTCAATTCGGTTCTAAACATTTTAACAATTTGTCAATGTAGTCCTTTTAGCTAATTTTGACCAAAAATCACTAACGTGGCGATCTAGTCAGAGCTAGCCATTCTATGTGACGCGATTGACGTTGAGGTGGACAATTCTCTTTAATATGTTTTTATTGAACTTTTTCATTTCTTATTAATTTTTTCTTTTCTTTTTACTTTTTTCCTCCAATCGGTCACTAAAGAGGGCCAGTGACCTCCACCGGCCACTAGGTAAAGGTCGACGACCCCCGCCGGCCCCAAGGCGAAGGCCGCAAAGCCCTCACCGGCTACGCGTGAGGGTCGCAAGCCCTCATTGTGGCTTGCGATGGTTCGCGATGCCCTCCCCGGATCAAACTAGGTGAGGGGGTCGCGGCTTTCGCCCAGGCCCTCCTTGGCCACAATGAAGGCAAGGGAGGGCTAATGAACCCTTGCTTAGATCCAGCGAAAAATGTAGCGCTCAACCAGGGGCTGGTGGGGTCGAGGTCACTCGCCCCACCAACCCCGCTATGAAAAAAGAAAAAAATAAAATAAAAATAAAAATTTAACAAGAGATTAGTATAAAATTCAGAAAGATTGTTAAAAAAAACTGAAAAATCATATACGTTGGTTTCGACGTCGCCATGTAGGGGGTCAACGCTAACTAGACCACCATGTTAACGATTTCTAGCTGAAATTAGGAGGGAAGAATATATTGGTAATTACTTAAAATGTTTAGAACAAAATTGGCAAATATTTTAAAATGATTTAGGATTAAATTAGTGCAATTGAATGGTTTATAACTAAATTGGAAAATTGTCAAAAAGTTTATATCTAAATTGTCAAAATTAAAAGTTTTAGGACTAAACCGGCCGTTGTTCAATAAGTTTGTGACTTTTTTGTATAATTTTCCCACTTGCCGAGGCATGATGTGATAGGCATTCAAAACTTGCTATTCCAATTGCTTATGTGATAAGTATGTAGTTGGGCCTCTTCATTAACACCCTTAGGTTTGATCTACCTAAGTACAAGATCTAAGTAAGCTCGACATCGACATGCTGCCACCGAGGCCACATGCTCCCGAATCTAACGCGAATTAGACCGGAAGTGACGACATAGATCTAGTTCGAAGCCCAAAGTGCCGAGGATTTGTTCGAGCATTTGATAACTTTAATAGAGTAAAATTAGTCTAATGCTTGATACCGCGTTTTCCTTGTTCATTGGTTCCTCCAACGAGTTTCTAATTTAAGAATTGCGTGATTACACGTAGTTTGAATGCGATTCTAACATAATATGTTGTAAGTTTCCACATTGCTTGCCCACAGAATCTATATGCTATTTACATACATGCGTCCCCCTTCTCTTATTAACTTGAGTTTTTGAGTTAGATTTTCTAATACAGTATTATCGTCAGATTCTGTTTTGGTTTATTTCGTGTGCACGTCCACTCCGGTGAGTCAATTCTCACGTGCCGTTCCTGTATTTGTAGTCTCCCTCCAGCTGACTATTTAAGTTATTGGGTTAGACTTTTATTCTGTTGCAGCACCGCCATGTTCCACTTGTTGCCCTTGTCTATGCCATCTTCAATGCTCCACCTCTCACATCCATTAACGTCTCCGCCGCGCCCCCCATTACCTCACTCCAAGCCAACACCGCGCTGTGGGCTCAATGGAGAGAGAGAGAGAGAGGAGTTAGGTATTTCTTTTTCTCGTGTTTTGAATTGTGGGGGTAAATTCTATTATTGTTGGATGCTCCTATTACATAATTTCTCTTCATCTTGTAATTGAGGGATGCAATGGAGAGGTACGAGATGTTAATTATAGTAGAGCCATATGTTATATGCAGCCCTAGTTTAAAGGTGAATTAGGATAAATCTCATATCTTGATTTCACTTTATCGCTTTTACGCTTTATTTCGTTGTGGTTATACGCCGATTGCTATTCTTATTAGAGCCTATAATTCTTAGGCTTGGTTTGAGGAAAATACAAATCACCCAATTCAAAATGCGTACACATGCGCATCACGAGATATAGACAAAACTATATCGAATCAAATCAAGTAAAATCATCAAGAAAAATAAGGAGGACACTAAGGCTATGTTTGTTTCACAAAAAATGCAATGTTTTCGAAAAATGTTTTTTGGAAAGTGATGATATTTTTCGGTGTTTGGCCAATAGTTAAAAATGAACTGGAAAACGATTTCCGTCGTTTGTCAAGGAATTGATTTTCCCAAAAAAGAATTAAATAATTCAATTTTTAATTATTATTTTTTGAATAAAATTTATTTTTTTCTTTAATTTTTGTCTCTCTTTTTTTCCTTCAGTAATTTCTTCTTAGCCGGTCGTCGGCCACTGCGGCGATCGGCCACGAGCCGGTCTCAGCATTGACCCAACCTCGTCGAAGGTCGGCGAACTCGGGCCAAGCCTCTCCGGCCTCGAGCGAGACCGACCTTCGCCGGATCTAACGAGGCAAGCGTCACTCACTCAAGACCGAGCCCGGTTTAGCCAAATTCGGTGAGGCGAGGGGAGGCGAGGTGAGGCCTCCCTCGAGGTTGACGATGCCGAGGCTCGCCTCTTCGACCTCGATCACTTGAGGTCGAGCTCGGCCAAACCAGATCTGGCGAGCTCGGCCTCCCTCGAGGCCCGCAACACCGAGGCTCGCCTCACCTACCTCGGTCCCTCGAGGCCGAGCCCATCCAAACCGGATCCGGCGAGCTCAACCTCCCTCGAGGTCGACAACGCCAAGCCTCGAGCTTGCCTTGCTAGGTGGTCGCCATCACCAAGGTTTGCCATCGGCGAAGGAAGCAAGCGGAGGAAGGAGGAAGAAGGAGAAAAAAAATAGAGAAAAAAAATAAAAATATTAAAAATAAACATAAAAATTTCGAATTTTTTTAAAAATAATAATTATAAAGAAAAAAAGATGAAAAAAAGATGAGGAAAATGTTTTCCTCTTCTCAAAATAAGGAAAACATTTTCCTCACTTTTGGAGGGATTTTTTTTTTTATGGATGGAAAATATTTTCCTAGACTAGTTCATTTTTCGGGAATCAAATGTCGAAAATCTGAAAAATATTTTTCGAGAAATTATTTTTCGTGAAACAAGATCTGAGTAACAAGAGGACAGGCATATTGTAATCCATAACTAGGACCAGGTCCAAACGTTACTCTTCTATGAACGATCAGCCATCTAGGTGGGAAGACGAAGGTCGGGTGGATGTTGGGGAACGAGATGCTCAACCACAAATTTAAGAACCAACAAAAGTCAACGCTGTGCGTTTATTAGTTTCTGATGAAGTAGAGAAAGAAGTCAAACAACAGCTAGCTCCATTCTCTCCAGATCTCTCCCTTCCTCAGCCCTTGAAATCCACGTGCAAGAAAGAAACTGAGCTGATGGGAGTCTCAAGGTCCGTCAGAATTTTCCATCCCGACGAACCATCACGGGAGCGCAATAAAAACTTGAAATTTTCATTTGGGTTTCCGCCATATATATAATTGGTTTCAACATTCAGCTGCACTGGTTTCAAGAGAGAGAGAGAGAGAGAGAGAGAAAAGAAGAGAGAGAGCTCTTATTCAGGTGTTGACTCCCATTGAATGAAGCAGCAATGCGGGATGAGCTACGGCTAAGCAGTGCTGAGGTTCTTGAGCAGATGCCATCGTTCAAGGTTCGGTTTCTCTTCTTTTTCTGCTCTGCATCGCCCAACAGGATAATGGGATTTTTTTTTCCGCTCTGCATAAAAAAGTCTTGGCTATTGAATATGTCAGAATTCAGCAGCAGAGTTAATGAAGACCCTTCCAGTACGAGCTGTGCTGTCATTTGGCCATGTTAGAGAGAGAGAGAGAGAGAGAGAGTCTGTGCATCTTCTTGAAACTCTGATCGCATCATGTGGTGGTTAGCAGTTGGCTATGGCAAAGCCGAGCCTTGCTTCGGGAAGCGGTGACGAGCTCGCTTACCTCTGGCCGCTCCCGGCGTAGTTCACCTCCGGCGGCGACGCTCTATCCGTCGATCTGGCCCTCTCGCCCATTATTAAGAGAGATTCGAGGGAGGGGATTTGACCGGTGTCGGGTCATGTCCGATTGAAAGGGGGATTTCCGGGAAGGGGGATTTGGTTAGGATTAAGTCTGATTGATGGAGAGACATGGGAAAATATTCGAGGAAAATAATCTATTTTTCTTTTCAAACAGTAAAAAAGAATTTCCTCTTCATTTTCATGTTTCAGCCGAATTTCGAAAAATATGATCATTCTTTTAGGAAAACGACTATTTGAAAAATATTTTTCAAAAATTATCAAGTTTTTCACGAAACAAACGGAGCCCTAATGAAATTTGCACTTGATGTGCGCAACATTTAAATGCGCTTAGATTGTTGTGAGCACAATCCACATTAGCAATCCTCCATGGAGCTTATCGGACTTGACACCTGTGGGGAATTGTGCTCGGATGAATCGAATGCACCTAACAGTTTCTCGTACCATATAGCAGCCTCGACATGAGCCTGCCTAGTGCTCGGGCTTTGCCGGTCCAAATAGGCTCGGACCGACTCCATAGGTTTAATTAAGCCCCAAGGTTTTTGCTTCCCTACAAATTCTTGTACCTGGTAACTTGGACATCTACATTGGAAACTCTCATGGGGCTTAACGTCCTCGGATAACTCTTAACAAAGAGATCCGATCAAAGGCCCAAAGTTGTGTTGCAATTCAACTCGATGGACTTTAGGGCCCATTTGTGCTCCACAGCGAACCTTGTCTTGCTCTTAGATTAAGCAAGCGCAAGTTCCATCGCTCTTCTATATTTGTTGTTGTTAATCCCTCTTATCAGATCTAATTGTTTTTTTTTTCAATAAGTGCGTAAGAATAAAATTTGTCACGAAAGTGTGATTGAGTCCTAAAAGTTTTCAAAAGTTGCAATTAAATCATAAGACTTGATAGAAAGTACGGTTGAAACCGAAAACTTTTGAAAAGTGCAATTTAATCTTAAAACTTTCAAAACATGTAATGTAAGGCATATATGCAGCCTCACTCATGTACACCTCAAGTGATGTGCGACTTTGTGCTTGCCGAGATGATAACCACACAACATCCTCTGTCACTAAAGGTTTGTTTTTGTTAGCGGTAAAAGAGCGATTATTTTATTTCTAAAATAAGAAGAAGTACTTATAGGCTTAACCTTAAGCCTAGTACGATTACACACGTACCCTAACTTGATAATACTCTAAAGTAATAAACCTAATACTCCCCCTCAAGTTGGAGCGTATATATGAAAAAATCATAACTTATGACAATATATGAAATTTGGCTTTGTGAAAATGTCTGCTATTTGCTCTTTAGAATGTGTGTGCACCAATCGTATGTCTCCACAATTCACCTTTCCCCAAACAAAATGACAATCCACCTCTATATGCTTCGTTCGCGCTTGAAACATTGAATTGCTAGCAATGTGAATTGCATACCGATTGTCACGGTAAAGAGTAGACGATTCGATCATAGACAGTCCAATCTCGACTAACAATACACGAACCCATTGAAGTCCACCTGTCACATTAGCCATAGCACGATACTCAACCTTTGCACTAGATCGGGAAATAACTGGCTGCTTCTTACTTTTCCACGACATAAGATTACCACCAAGAAAGACACGGTATCCCAAAGTAGATCGGCGACCCATAGGGCAACCGGCCCAATCTGCATCAAAAAATCCTGTCACCTCCAAAGATTCAAGACTAGAAGTACCAGCTATACGAAGATGACCTGATTATGGAACACAAGTCCTTGACTTGGAGCTCCCTTCAAATATCCAACAATTTGTAGAGCGGCTTGCCAATGAGTAGTACGAGGAGAGCTCATAAATTTACTCACCACACTAGCAGCAAAAGAAATATCCGAACGAGTAATGATAAGATAATTTAACTTGCCTACTAATCAACGATACTTCTCTGGATTATAAAGAAGTTCTCCATGTTAATTATCAAGCCTCACTTGAGGATTCATAGGTGTGTCACCAGGCTTAGCATAATGTAAGTCAACCTCCTTAAGAATGTCAAGAGTATACTTTCACTAGGAGAGAGCAATGCTGCCATTAGCGGAGGCAACTTCGATGCTAATAAAATATCGAAGATGACTTAGGTTTTTAGTGTTAAACTCCTTTTGAAGACATTGCTTGAGTTGTTGTATGCCTTCAACATCGCTTCGTGTGACAGTGATATCATCAACATAAACAACAAGAATAACACATCCTTTTGAAGATGACATATTAAATACCGAGTGATCCACACTGCACCGATGCATGCCAAAAGTGAGAACCGCATCACCGAAGCGGTCACACCAAGCACGAGGATACCGCTTAGACCGGAGGTGGTGGTGGTGTAACGCTCGTTGGTGGAAATGTATGGCTCCAAACAAGGCGAGGTCGTCAAGACCTGGGTGACACTGGGCGAGGTTGCCGGGACCTAGGCGTCACTTGACGAGGTATGCGAGGATCCGGGTGACTCGGGACGAGGTCGCCGGGACCTAGGCGGCGCCGGGTGAGGTCACCGGAGCCTAGGTGACACCGATCTTAAGTCACCAGTGAGATCTATGGAGGCTGGTTGCAAAGGATTGTTGATTGACGATTGGTACTATTGATTCTAGGGTCTAAATTTTAATTTGGGCTTTGATATCATGTTAGCGATAAAAGAACGATTATTTTATTTCTGAGATAAGAAGAAGTACTTATCGGCATAACCTTAAGCCTAGTACAATTGCACATATACCCAAACTTACTAATACTTTAAAGTAATAAACCCAACAGTTTTCATCGTAGGTTCTCGAGAAAATGGAGTTTACATCCGTGAATAAAAAATAATAATAATTAAATTACCCTCGCTAATATTTGATAAAGATATGTACATTCGCAAGACTCGCAACAAATGTAGATGTCACTCTTTAACAAAATGCTACTCCACATTATCTTGTCAGTGTTGTCACGACACAAAGCGTAAACTTTTTTTTTGGCTCGGCTAATTTCAAAGACCGTACGCGGATCACCACGTTTACGTGAATCGAGCGAGGGTCCTCACATGGAATGACAAGTTTGACATTTAGCGTTATTTTGGTGATGCTTTATCGACTCGATCGGCTTCTCGTGCGACGCTAATTTACGTTGTGAGCTGCTAATTACGCTGTCTTCTTCTGACCTTGGAAATGCATCGTCGTATCGTTGTCCATAGCATCACTTCATCCCATTCATCCAAATCTCACTTGCAGAAAAGTAATGGTCAAAAAAGGAATAGTCCACGCGTAAACGGCCTGGTTCTCAATTAATTAAAGCACGACTATTAAACTTCGAAAGCTATGGTGTACCTCGTCTTGTTGTCTATGATCAGGACAGTAATTAAAGACACATCAATAACCTACTAAAACCTGATCTTAACCATAAAAGTCAGATATTAATCCCGATTAACTCGGATTCTTAATGTCTAAGAGAGATTTGCCCCGTGACGTCACTCCTATTTTTTTTTTTTTTTACCGTAGAATGATGAAGAAAGGAACTCGAAGCTTCCTGCCGCGTTCCCCCCTAGTAGTGTCGGTCGTTCATCGATCCCGGGATCGGGGCGAAATCTCGAAACCGCCCCCTACCCTACGCGCGGAGCCATGCCCCTGACACGGGGCAAGACCGTGATTCCAACAATTCCGGATGCCCAAGAAAGTAAATTCGCGAGATGGATCACGAGACTTTTCCAAGTCGTCGTGCCTTGCTGGAAGTCGTCACCAAGAAACTGTGTTTTTTCGTTTTTTAATTTTTGATTTTTTTTTTTTGGGGCCGCGGAATAAACCCAGTCGTCTCCTCCTCCACCACACGCCATCCGATCCCTCTCACTGTGCATTCCGATCCGAGATCTGATCCCTCTCTCCCTCTACGAATTCTCAGATCCGTCGCGACCATGGCGGTTCCCGGCGCGTTCGTCTCCTCGATCCTCCTCCTCCTCGCCTCGGCCGCCGTCGCCGAGATCCAGTTCTCCGAGATCCGATCGGACGACCGGCCCATCATCCCGCTCGACGACTTCGGGTTCACCCACCGGGGCTGGCTCGAGCTCAACGTATCCGGCATCGCGCTGTCGAAGGCCGGCCTCGAGCTCGGCAACCTCGGGTTCTTCCTCTGCACCCGGGACTCGTGGCTCAACGTGCTGAAGGAGCTCGAGGAGGAGGATATCACCTGCGCCCTCCAGTCCAGCCACGTCAAGCACGTCTTCACCTTCGAAAAGCTCGGGCAGCGGACGAGCTTCGACGTCGAGTTCGACCAGGAGGACGCGAACCAGTACACGCTCATCTTCGCCAACTGCCTCCAGCAGCAGCTCCGGGTGTCCATGGACGTCCGGTCCGCGATGTACAACCTCGACGGGAAGAGCGGCCGGAGGGACTATCTCTCCGCAGGCAAGACCATCCTTCCCCGGGTTTACTATCTGTTCTCGCTGATTTACTTTGTGCTCGCTGGTCTTTGGGTCTACGTCTTGTATAAGAAACGGTTGACTGTGTTTAAGATCCATTTCTTCATGCTCGCGGTCCTGATAATGAAGGGGTTGAATTTGTTGTGTGAGGCGGAGGATAAGTCGTATATTAAGCGGACAGGGAGTGCGCATGGCTGGGATGTGTTGTTCTATATATTTAGCTTCTTAAAGGGGATCACTCTGTTCACTTTGATCGTGTTGATCGGAACCGGGTGGTCCTTTTTGAAGCCTTACTTGCAGGACAAGGAGAAGAAGGTTTTGATGATCGTCATCCCACTCCAAGTTGTTGCGAATATCGCTCAGGTAGTGGTCGATGAGACTGGACCGTACGGTCAGGATTGGGTCACTTGGAAGCAGGTGTTTTTGCTAGTCGATGTGGTGTGTTGTTGCGCGGTTTTGTTCCCGATTGTCTGGTCGATTAAGAACTTGCGTGAGGCTGCAAGAACTGATGGGAAGGCGGCGGTGAACTTGATGAAGTTGACTTTGTTTAGGCAGTATTACATTGTGGTTATATGCTATATCTACTTCACGCGCGTAGTGGTGTATGCATTGGAGACCATTACTTCGTATAAGTATCTATGGACGAGTGTGGTGGCCGCAGAGTTGGCAACGCTGGCATTCTATGCCTTTACGGGGTACAAGTTCAGGCCCGAGGCTCATAATCCTTATTTTGCTATCGATGATGAGGAAGAAGAGGCAGCAGCTGAAGCTTTGAAGCTTGAAGACGAGTTTGAATTGTAAGCGAAGAGTTAATTGGACTTGGAAGTGGTGAAGCAGCTGGCATAGTGGTCGGGGCAGGATATTTGAGGTAGGAATTTAAGCATTGTGATCATTTTTCACTCCAAACCATATTAGGCATGCTTGTGTAACAAAAATGTCCTTTTTTCCTGTTTTGCTGGTTCCATACTTGTAATATGGTACATATTGTCAAATATACATCTGCCCATTGGATGATATTTGTAAGTCCCGATACTAAATATT
Organism: Rhodamnia argentea; assembly: GCF_020921035.1. NCBI lineage: Eukaryota > Viridiplantae > Streptophyta > Magnoliopsida > Myrtales > Myrtaceae > Rhodamnia > Rhodamnia argentea. The sequence goes on from NC_063152.1 coordinate 33,512,307, forward strand.
GCAATAATTTTGTGGAGCAGTTGAGTGCATTTCTTCTTTGCTCATTACCAGCCATTTTTGTAACCTTCTGTTTGGAAAATTGATTGTGAGAATGCTTCATGCATGAATTGAACCCCCTCATCTGTCATTATTAGTTTTTTAGTTCCATTATTGGAACTAGTCCTGGAAGAGAGCATTCATTTATTGGGCAATGATCCTGGCGTAACCTGTTTTTGATATCTATAGACCGTTTGAAATTAATAACAACCTCCTATGGTCCAAGATAAAAATTGCTTATTCCCTAAGCTTAGGTTTATGGCAACATGACTGCATGTCTATTCACGCATATCTCACTTCCTTAAAAGGCATAGAACACTTGACTTGCACTCCTTTTACGGAACATTTCGAGCTTACTTTTTTAGTGCTGCTTGGCTTTGTCAAGGTAAACTGATTATGGTTTGACTTAAGCAATACGGAACAAGTTAGTCTTCTTCTTCTTTCTTCCCTATTGATAGCATAATTCCTACGTCACCATCTTGTTTAGTTAGTTTTAGACATCTAAGTGAAAAGTCAATGGTGCAGTATCTTAGTAGTATGGAAATTGGCATCTTTGTTGCCGAAACCATAATACTGAAGCTTTTCCACGGCCGTAGGAAAACTCAGAAACTTGAGCTGTATCCAGATATATTTAGAAGTCAGAACTACTTGATTTAAGTAATATGTCGATGTAACTGTTATGATGTCAGTCACAAAAGATGGGCAAATAGAACTGTTCATTGAGTTTAGGCTGAGTGGTTTATCTGTACTTTTCTCAGAAAATCATATCCATGTGGTAATTACTCTGTATGACGGATTCTATCTAGTGCTTGTTGTTTGACAATTCTTTACTAGATTGTTTTGCTTTTCAGTGCCGAACACTGAGGAGAATCACTGGCACACACTGAAATCACCTCTAAACAAGCTTTTAGTTACATTCTTTGTCAATTAGATGAGATTAATCTATATCCTCCAACATTTTTTTCCGGACATGCGTAGGACATCCTTAATCTATGCACAAATTCCCATCGTCTCTTGAACAACTAAATCAGATAGCAAGACCCGGCTAGAAACAAGTGTAGATTTCATTTCTAAGTATCAGGTGCATCATGGAGGTTTCGTATTCATATCAACAGCTTACAAAGTCTTGTGGTTGGTTTTCAATTTTATGGTTTTTGGTTTTTACATGGTTTCAGTGTTGAGTTTGGGTCTTATTTTCCTCCACTCTCCGTGTTGTGCTTGTCAAAGAAATTAGAACATATTCCCGAGCTGATAACTTTTCATTTCATCGGTGGTTATTACTTGTCTCCCATTCTATGACTACGGGAACTTCCTTTCTATCGTAAGCAGATGAAGGTGGCATCTTGATTCCTTCCTCCTCTCCTTTCCTTTAGTTTTTGGTGTTGTCGAGGATTATGTGCAGGCGGTGAGGGAACTGCAATAAGTTCTGATTTATATGAGAAGTTTTCTGCTAAGTAGTTTTCAATTGGATTGTTAAGTGTTAATTAGCGGGTAATGGTCATGTGCAGGAATGATGGGTATCAGTTGGTTGTGTGTTATCATCTCTATTGAATTCCTTTCCTTTTTGTTTTCCTACAGCAGAGACTAAACCCTTATCTTATGTCGCTTAATGAATCATTTCCCCTGTCCTAACAGCATGTGACTATCTATCTTCCTAGTGATATTGCCGTCCTAGATGGCTGGACAGCCAAAGTGACTATATGGCTTTTGTGACAGCGTTTTCCACTGTTTCGACATTGAATTGTTCCATAGAGAAGCCCCCCTAATTTCCCTCCAGAGATGGTTTGGTTTGGCTTCGGCTCTAAGGGGGCTGCTGCTGAACGAATCAAGCTGATGTCTTTAGCTTTGTGGTAGCGACGTGAACAATAGTTAAATTGCATGGGAATGAGATGATGCTGCTTGCAGATTTCAGGCTGAGGCAGAGTAAGTTCCTAACTATATGGTAGAGCAAATATGATCTCCTGCTTCCAATGCGTGAAGCCTATGTTTGACTTTGGCGGAAAAGCAAATATTAGGACCGGAAATTCTAAATTCTTGCTCGGATTCGGGTCCACACACTGAAAAACAATCCCAAGTTTTAACTCACACGAGTCTCGCCTCGCCATCTTTAACGGTGGCAAACAGTTCTCCCCTACCTCCGCATCTACTGGTTGCGCGTTGTCGTGGTGTTTGCCATTTGGAGTCCTAGATTCAGACATCTAATCACGTTCCTACTTCGATCATCTTTCAACTAGTCAGTAGATAGTTCAAAATGTTGGGGTACATGGATTCTTGTGGTGGTCGGCCCATGCGGGTAACCACACTCTATCCATTGCAAATAACTTGTCAAGGCAGTTACCTGGCAATTACCAGCAGTTGTTTTTGAATCGTGAAGAAAATCACGTCTTTTGGAAAGATGTAACCTTCTCTCCCCTCCAGTCTGTCGACCATTCGAAATAACACCAAAAACCAGAGAAAACGACACTTCACTCCGCTTTTCAAACGCGCGATTGAAGTGAGGAAACTTTCGAAATTGCAAAGGCCATATATAATTTGTGGCATATACGGTATGTCCCTTATGTGATATATACGTAAGTGATCAGTGATTTAAGTACTTTTTGGGCTTGTTTTTCCGCACATTTTTGGTTTGAAGAAAGAATTTAGTAGGATTTAGTATCCATCACAAGGAAAAGACCTCCTATCGGCCGAAGTATGGATCCTCTGTCCCCCGAAAAACAGAAACTTCTCTAGTAGCTGATTAAAGCACTTTGTATTTTCTTCTCTTTTCTTTTCCGACTTTAACTCTCTAAAGTGTCGAGGGAGTCACATTTTGGTGAAGTTATTATGCTACATGTTTTCCCGTATGATGCTTGTTTTGGGCATGTGAAAGCGCATGATCGTGATCCCTCTTCAATATAAAAAGACTCTTTAGGACCTCGGATTCCTCCCCCTTTTGGTGGCACCAACTTGGGTGTGTCCTCGTGGGATAAAGCTCGAATCCGCATGCGAGCATTACAATCTTTTCTTTGCTTCCGATCATGTAAACTGCAACCTCCAAAATTTGAGACAATTCCATAAGTTGCCCCGATCCTCCTCACCGGATGGGAAATTCCAACATAATGTAATACATTTGCTTACACATGTAAGTTTTTTTAAATGTTAGGAAATGGGTATCTATAATGTTGTCGTGATTTTCTCTAGCACTGTCGCGGCAATGATTTTCCTCTTTTTACTTCGAAGTGACATGATACTTTATGGCCCTCAGTTTCTCAAAAGCTCTTTAGAATAGAGCTTGCTTTAACGTCGGAGACACCGAAATTTGCCAATTTCGATGCATCCACGCACCGAAAGCGGGGATATTACCTAAGCCGGTCCTAAGTTTGTTGACCTAGAAAACCTAATGTGCGATAAGACGCCATGCCTAAGCTCGGCTGAGTTCTTACCGGTCCGGCCGGTGCGACCGCTCTATTCATTCTGCCCCCCCCGGGGTTCCACTAGTAATTGCATAGTCATTTCGACAATGAATAGGCCGTTTTTATATTATGGTGGGGGAATGTGGAAGCAGAAGAGTGTAGGGTCCTCCACGTTCGCCTATAGCGTCCTTTTTCGTGTCAACTTTTTCTTTTTCTTTTTTTTTCCTTTTTTTGAGGAATTTTACACTTTTGAGTTGGATATTTATGGCAGCGCATTTTCCACTCTCGCTGTGGCGAAATACTCTCCAAAATATTATTTTGACAATATTAACCGTTATGGAATTATTCTTCATTTGCTTTCTTTCTCTTTTTTGTGCCACTTTCCTTTTCTCATTTATTTCTTTGTTCTCTCTCTCTCTAGAACACCTCTCTCGTGCCGATGATCGATAAGTTTTTGTCACCCCAATGTTCCTCGCAGGCACAAAAAATGGTGCGCAACCAATGGATTGTAGTTGAAGCCCGGCTTTGTAGAAGCCTAATCCTCACCCAACTAGTCCTCTTCCATATCCACTTCTTCGATCCAAAGCTCAATTGTAAGTAAAAAAAGCACATTTCATATCTCTTCACTCCGCACCCTCATTCCATCCCTTTCGCTCTTCGTGTTATTCATTTTTCCTTTTTGCATCAAACACTTTGATTGATCGATGATGAAGACAAGGAAAAAAAAAAACCCCCCCATTGAAGATGAATATCTTAGGAACAACGTATCAAATGAAACGCACAAAACATAAAAGAAAAAAATTAAGATATTTGGATGGATGGCCCGCTTGAACTAAACCGGACCTTCAAATTTCGATTTGGTTCAACGATTCGAAATCCAATTCGGTCACCCTTGAACAGCACTTAGCAACCCCTTCTCATCCAACCAAAGACTAGGCTTAAATTCTCTCTTGATCACACAATATAAAGCTTTTGCTGAAGAGACCAGCACAAAATAATGTTGCTTCCTATGCAATAAATGATGGCCACCGAAGGGAACCTCCAAAAATTAGTGTCGGTCCAGCAGGAAAAATTAGCTGCCCCCCATCCTATAGCTGAACTGGGGGCATACATTATTCCCAATTGATTAAACGACAGAGGACGTCGCCAATGCATGTGTTGGGTAAAACGAATAAACTATTCGGATCAAAGTGAGCTGTGCTTCGTCTAAGGTCTCGTCCGAACCTCGAGATCCCTTAGACGTAAAATATATAAAGGGCAATCCCCGCCAACAAATTAGGAAAAAGAAATGTTTGGCAACGAGAGGAGTGGTGGATGGGAAGGTAGCCCCCACGTCAGCTTCAGCTGGGTATCGCTGGGTAGTATTGTATAGTAGTGTCCCTCGCTTGGGATGAGTTATCGGAGCTTCGACTCCTGTGACGTCGACTTGTGTTTCGCACGGTGTCTTCAACCGACTTGTTGATGACGTACCCCTGGTTGAAGAGTATGTTCGTCTCCAAAGGTTAGAAAATATAAGACTTCCTGACTGGAGAGAGAATCCATGATAACAGACTGAGATACAATGTCATGTTATGAACGTCTAAATAATAATAATAAAAAAACTATTTTTGTATTCAGCCTCACTGTAATCGCCATATTTATGAGATTTAAGAGATATTTAATGGTCACAATTTACTTAGGTTGGCATCCTCATCCTCCAAAAGGAAAAAAAAAAAAAGAAGGATCTTTGTGGATGAGGTGGCCCTAATATAGTGGCAAATTAAGTTTTTATTTAGGTCCGTTGACCATGGATAAATTTTTAAGTCAGCATTGTCTCTATGATAAGGCCTTGTATATTAATCATGTAGTTAATCATGTAGTAACGGAGTTTTTGTACGTGCCGTGGAAACAATAGAGCTTTGTTATTTTGGCCTAATAACAATGTTATACACCTCGTTATGCATTACTATAAAACAAAGCTCGTGTTTTTTCACCTTTTTTGACGTGAAACTAGCCGGGAAAAAGTATCCCAGGGGACGCTAAAACCAATCTGTATATAGTTCGGTTTTTGGGCGGTCCAATGGAGCAGGTAAAATGAAAACTGGCTCTGGTTATAGTTATCTGTTGCTCTTCCCAGATCTTCTTCAGAGAATATTGCTGCTCTCCCGTTTATTTCACAAGGTTAGAACTTCTGTTACAACAGCAAACCACCATTTTGCTTGAACAGTTTCTCCTTGACAATTCGGTCTCTTCGTTTCGTAGAATCCATAACTATGCCGGCATCTAAAGCAAACAATAAGTCCATAAAGAAACTATGAGATAACACATTCTAGTTTCACCTGTTCAAAATTCTCCTAGCCAATCCGATTTTACAATTCCTAAGTATGAAACATGTCAGAATAATAAGATACATTTCAATTTATAAGCAAGTAGAATCATCAAAGAGATCAAGTGCGTCAAATTGGAAGAAGGTGCCTAATATATAAGATGCAGAGAGCAAAAAGGCTTTGTCGGTCCGAGTGGGCGGTCCATTGGTTCAATTTCCCTTTAGAACCATACCTTAAAGAACCAGGTATCGGATCGACGGCCTCCAAAACCGAACCAAATCCTTTGGTCCTATTTGGTTCGGGCGATTCCCAATTCAATCGATCCATCTTGCCTATCCCTAGATTGAAAGATGCGATGACATCGTTTAATAGGCATTTCACTTAGTAATTCATATCCAACTTTTGATGGGAAAATTATCAAAAAAGTTATAAACCTAATATGTTTTTACTAATTCAGTCATAATTTTTGTCAATTCAATCTTAAATATTTTCTCATTTTGTCAATTGATCTGTCCGATCAATTTTGATAGGAAATCATCGATATAAATATCGTCCATCTTACGTGGCACGATCGACACCGACGTGAACAAATTTTAATAATATTTTAACATTTCTTTTATTTTTTATTCTATTTTATCTTTGCTTCTTCTTCTTCTTCTTTTTCAACTGTGGCCGGCGAGGTCCGACGAGCTCATGCTCGGCCTCGCCCATATCTGGACACTGGCGAGGTCAAATTACTGAGGTAAACGGATCATGTAGTTCGATTTAGACATGACTACCATCATTCATTCATGTGTTGATAGACGGGACGGGTTCATTAAATAAACGGCAGAGGAAGAAGAGGTACCCTTCAAGGGCCGCCACCAAACCCCACACCATTAAAAACCAAGAGGCAGCATGGGATCGGTCCGATCGGATCCTCCATCCCAACACCAACTTTTTCGCTCTTTTCTTAAAGTTTTTTGGTTACTAGACACACGAATTTTCAATTCAAAGCCGAGAAGCCTCCCTAGTACACAATCAAATCCATGGCCCCCCATCACAACCCCTTCCCTATTGCTTTCATGATCCTCATCACCCAAAAAGATCGCTCATCATAATTCTTAGCCCCTAGAAAAGGAGACAGAGAGATCGACAAAGCGAAAAGAGAGAGAGAGAGAGAGAGAGGAAGCAAAAGGAAGTGAAAAAGGCTTCTTTAACTAGAAAAAAGGAGAGGCCCAGAAGAAGGAGAAGAGTGAAGAAGAAGTAGGAGGAGGAGGAGGAGGAGGAGGAGGAAGGACAATGGAACATGAGGAGGAAGAAGACGAGGATCAGCTTGTAATGATGACGATGATCAGTCGCAGCATCAGCCCAGAAAATCAAAGCCACCCCACATTCGAGCCGAGCTGGAAACTTTACGAGAACCCGTTTTTTATTTCCCCACACAATCATCAGCCTCATCACCAGCACCCTCATTCATCACCTTATCACCATCGTCATCTGCTTCGTCTCCCTCTGCCCAACTCTCGCAAGATTGCTGCTGCTGCTTCTTCTTCCTCTTCTTTCTTGGATCTCGCCTTCTTGAGAGCTTCCATGGACTCCGAGCTCCAGCTCCTCCGCGCCCAGATCAAGGAAGTGAGGTCCGAGCTGGAGCACGAGCGCAGGGCTCGCAAGAAGGTCGAGCACGCGAACAAGAAGCTCGGGAAGGAGCTGGCCGAGGAGAGGCGGGGGCGGGAGGCCCTCGAGCGGGTCTGCGAGAGGCTCGCGAGGGAGGTGTCCGCCGACAAGGCCGACATCGACCGGATGAAGGGTGAGATGGAGGAGGAGAGGAAGATGCTGCGGCTCGCCGAGGTCTTGAGGGAGGAGAGGGTCCAGATGAAGCTCGCCGAGGCTAGGGTCTTGCTGGAGGAGAAGATTCAAGAACTCGAGAGAGCTGTTCGTTCCGCCAGGAATGGAGGGCCGAGTGATTACGAGGACGATCGCGTCGAGTTGGTGCCGAGGAAAATCGGCAGGATTTTGTTATTCGGAGACCGGTCGAAGAGCCGGCTGGTTCTGAGCGAGAAGAACTCGACTTGCGGCGACGGCAATGTCGTCGGTCATCATCCTATCCATGTGACTACGAGAGAGAATTCATCGCCGGGCCGGGGTGCGGCGTCCGTCGACAACTGTGGCGGCGGGTCCAGTGTCAAAGATCCTAACAAGGCGGGCTCTATCAGCGGGAAAGCATGCGGCGATCACGACAAGAACGGGGCGGCTCCAGCAGCAGGAGCGGGTCAAAGGAGGCCGTCGCCGGAGCCGGAGAACCCGCACATAAAGAGAGGGATCAAAGGGTTCGTCGAGTTCCCGAGGGTGGTGCGGGCGATCGGGTCGAAGAGCGGCCGGCATTGGGGGACGAAGCTGGAGTGCCAGAAGGCTCAGATCAGGATCTTGCTGAAGCAGAAGAGCTCCCCAGCTGCCGCCAGATCCAACAGCCTCGTTTGGAGCTAGACGATGATTTATCAACCCCGATTGCCAAAAAAAAAAAAACACATGATTGACCAGGTTCCGATGATTGGGCAGATTTCATGAATTTCGTTTCATTACTACTCCTACTCTACTCCTGCAATTGTTTGAGATGGCTATGGTCAATGTTGAATGTGAATTCTGGTTTTTTTTTGGTTCTTGTTGTCTCGGGAATCTGATCGAACGCAGGCCATTTATGTGGATCTGCATTATATGGACCCAAATAAATACCACGGTCTATGATTGAAGTGGTGTGAAAGTTTTGAATGCGGTGAGAAGAGAATCCAATTTGGCCACGACAATAAAAGCAAAGCTCTCGAGGATTTAATTTGATGCAGTCGGCGCTGTTCCTGAAGCATGAAGACAGCTGCACATGCTTGACTAGTTTGACTTCAGAGTTTGTCTTGTTTTTTTTTTTTTTCATAAGAGACTTGAGAAGTTGGCTTAGATTGGATTGGGTAAAATGGTCTTTGACTTGGGCGGATGGCCAAAGTAAGCAATGCATGGGTAAATTGTCGGAAAAATAAATAAATACTAAATCGGCCGATTTAGTCCTAAACGTTTTGACGACTTTCCAATGCGATCTTGCTAGTTAATGTTGGATGGAAATAACTGGCGTGGACGTCGACCATCTTACGTGATACTGTTGGTGGTGGCGTCGAAGATTTTTTCAATTTGTTTTTTGTGTTTTCTGAAATTTTTAGTTTCTTTTCCTTTTCTCTTGTGGCCGGTCTCGGAGATGGCTAGTGACCAGCCTCGGGCGAAAATGAAAAGAATAACTAAATCCTAAATTAAAAAAGTTACAAAAATCGTCAACGTCAACTCTAGCCATGCCATGTAGACTGCCAGCATTAATCGAATCACCACGTCGAAGACTTTCCTGTCTGAAACGACCGAGATGACTATACTAAAAAAAAATTGTCAAGAGGTTTAAGATTAAGTTGGCAAAATTGAAAAAAGATATCATTGAATTGACCGTCGTACAATATTTTTAGGGCTTTTTAAAAAAAAATAATCACTGAATTTATTTTGAGAAAAAGCTTTTGAGCTAGGTGATGGGAAGTGTAATTTCAAGACATAAATACTCTATAATGCATTGTGGAGGTGAAAATGAAGTCATCATTTTGGCAAGCTATATAAGTTGAGCCAAAAATTGGTACGATACCATTTAAAATCCTTTGTTGACATAATCCAAGCTCTCCCTTAAAATACGGATGAATCGAATGTAGAGAGCACTCGACAGTGTCTCTTTCTAACTTTCAAAAAGTCAAATTAACTCTGTTGACGCCTAAATTTTGACTAATCTATTTTTTGCATAAAAATTAGAACTAATTTTAGTTCTAAATAAAAATCATCTCACATATTTATTTTTAGCGTACATTGCATTGGCATATAATTGGGCAAGCAGAACACTTAATTTAGCATGCGTCTAGACTAGGCACGGGATGGAAAAATACACTGAGAAGATTTGAAACTTCAGGGATCGTATTGCAAATACTTGAAACTTCGGGGACCGCATTGCAAATACCAAAAGAAGATGGAGAAGGGAAGATGGTGAAGGGAAGATAATGAAAGGAAGATGGTGAAGGGAAGATAATGAAAGGAAGATGGTGAAGAGAAGATAAAGAAGGGAAGATAATGAAAGGAAGATGGTGAAGAGAAGATGAATATGAAGAAGGGAAGATGAAAATGGAAGGTGGAGAAATGAAGATGAAGAAGAGAAGATGAAGATGAAGAAGAGAAGATGAAAATGGAAGGTGGAGAAATGAAGATGAAGAATGAAGGATGAAGAACTTTGCCTATAAAAGAGGAAGAGAATTGAGAGAGTTTTTTGGGGAGTGAAAGAGAATTGAGAGAGTTTTAGAGTGGAAGAGAATTGAGAGAATTTGTGAGAGAAATTCTTTAGAGAGGAAAAAGAGAGTTCTTGAGAAAAGTTGGAAGAGAAAATTTGAGAGTGAAGAAAAGAGTTTTAGTCGAGCATCATCTTTGACGAGTCCCGACACGTACTTCGCCTCTCGCCATCCAACAACGCCGCTGCTTGCCTTTTTCGACGATAGCCACGTTCTTCCAACTCCGAGATCTTGAAGGAAGCCATAACGTGTACGTGAGTAAGATTTTGTGTAATAGAAGGTAACCCTTTCCATCTCGATCTACAAAAATGTAATCGTTTGGTGTGAACATTTGTTTGTTTATTTTAGACATGTTACGTGTCTCAAAATTTAGCATCATTACATGTTAATTTATTTTTATAAATACTCGTGATTGGCTGCGTTTTCTTTCTTTCTAAATCACCCATGGTGTATATCGTACAAAGTTCAATGTTTTACATCCCCATAAAAAAGAAGAAAAAACCAAAAAAATTGCATCTTTGAATTTCAAGTAAAATCCATCAAAATTGCCAAATCAAATATTTTTTCATGAAAATGGTACCGAAAGGGCGTTAGAGTAATCTAGCGTAACCAAATCCCCGAATTCAAAATCTCCGGTTCGCGGAAATAAGATAGTTTTCTCCCGCTATTTTATTTAGGTTTCTAATCAACCTACCGAAAATGATTAGTGGCGACTCCAAATTCAAAATATATTGCATGTTAATCATTTGAACCTTAAGTTGCGATTTGGTATGGACTTGGGAGAGTCCGAGTTAGGTTAGTTAATTAATTAACCTGATAATCCATTAGCCCGAAAATTAACTTGTTTATTTTTTAGGTCGTGATGACTTAGCGACTCATTTGGGGACTAAAGAGGACTTAGGCCAGAATAATTTCATGAAAAATAAAATCACTTGATCCGGCAATCTTTTTTGAATTTTAATCCTTAGGTGTTAAATGGTTTTGCGGGAAAGGGAGTTATAAGGGGAGGAGTCTCGTGGCTAATCTTTGTTTTGCGAGCTTGGTGATGAGAATTTTAATTTTTGAACTATCGGAGTGCTGATTGCTTTTAAAATGTCGTGCATGCCTCTATATAATTGCACTACACCACCTTGACTTGTGACCGAACCCGGGTCACCCGATAGTTTCGGGATGGTATTTATGTGGTTCTTTAACCTTGGCGGTAAGGCTTCGCTAAAGGTTATCCCGCTTGGATCCCGAATTCTTCAAAAAAATGGCTCGAGAGTTATTCTCATGCACGTAAGGCTATGATGCATGAGAGTTGCTCTTGTCGACCGAACCAAGCCGAGATGATTGGACCCGACTAGTCGTGACTATGTATGCGAGGCAGCAACTAGTCATGATGAACGTACGCGAGGCTGCGACATGTCGTTCTGTCTTTCATTTCATTTTGCTAAAAGAACTAAAATCTGAATCCACACTTCATGTGCATGTCTTTGTGATTGACATTTTCTTCCTACGAGCGGTAATTTCTTGTCTCTTATGCCTTGTTATCTCATTTTTATTCTGGGCTGGTCCATGGTTTAGGTTGATTTAATTGGCACGTGATCTATATACGAATGGGTCGCAACGATATCCGTTTCGTGCCTACTCCGAAGCTAGAGCTCAAGAAGCTATGGGGTAAGTTGAAGTCGGATGGCCAGCAGTACGTGCTCAAGCGTATCGGGTTCATGTTGCCAATTCTTGAGATTGATGTTCAAAGCGGGATCATGCAAGCACTTGCTCATTTTTGGTGCCCCGAGACGACCACGTTTGTGTTCGGAGGTAAGTTTGAGCTCACACCTACTCCGGAAGAATACAGTATTGCCATTGGAAAATCAATTGAGTTGGATGTGGTTGAACCACCTATTCGGGTAGATCCGGTGGTAGTGCTTGCTGAATTTTTGGGTTCGACTAAAAAAGAAATTGAAAAAGTGCTTGAAGGGTAAGCTAGGGCATGCCCTTTATCTTTCCTCATTGAATGTTTTGAAAATAACTCCGACCTCATGAGATCTAAGATTTTTATCTTAACCTTTTTCGGACTTATCATTTTTCCATTCCGTCAGAACGCTATAGATCCCGTGATAGCATGGACGGTAAAACAAGTTTGTGGTGGGGTCAATTTCGTAAACACCATCCTTGCTGAAACTTTCATTTCACTAACATGTTTCGCTCATTCCAAAAAAGAAAACGAGAAAGAAAAAGATAAGATTTTTCGAGCCCCAATTGAGCTTTTACAAATCTGGTTTTTCTCACACCTTTCTCAATTCGGGGAAAACATGATCGTATTTGAAATGGGTATGACTAACAACCCTATTTTAAGATTTAAACAAATACGGGATCGAACTAAGAACTTGCACTATACGCAAGTGGGTCCATTTATTCGAGAATCCAAATCCTAAGATTTTCCTTTGGCAAGCTGTATGGTTTCGAGTGGTAGAAGCTCGATTGTGCCATGGCGACCCGAAAACCCGTGCCTTTGATGGGCATTTATGGAGCAACCAGCTATCGGCCTCTTCGGGTTACACGACAATTTCGGGTTCTCGCGGGATATCCCGCCTTCACTTGGGCCCAACGAATTCCAAGTTCAATTTGAGAAGGACGAGAACTACGAGAGCGTAACCGAGACGTCATTCGAGGCTTGGCAGGAGTGTTCTAATCAGAAGCTGATTTGGCCCATAGAGGAGCTCACCGGAAAAATGAGGAGTCACTTTGCCACAACTCAGTATATTCGGTTTCATGCCATCCCCGCTGAGATACTCCCGAAGATCCCGATCGTGACAATGCAGCATACCCGTCAAGCTCAACTCAAAGCCAGCGAAGAGAAGGCGATGAAGGCCCAAGAAAAGGCAGATGCTTTGGCAAAGGAGAATGCACGATTGCGGCGCGCCTTGAAGGCCCATTCGTCTATAGATCACGTGGCCTCTAAAAAAAGAAAAACCGTTTGATTTCTTGGTTTGCTTAAATTGAGTCATGTATTTACTTTCATAGGTTGATTGTTTAGGAATCTCATCGTCCTATTTCCAATTTCACACTTTGCTTATGTAGTTTTTACAATTTCATCAGTTGTCCTCAATTCTGATTTGGCTTGTTCCTGTTGTACGATTTTTACTAAATTCTATGATCGAGTTTTGAGTAAGTGCCAAACACGAAAGTTGTAGACCTATGTTTCAACTAATGTCTTACAAAATTTCAGAATTAAATTCATAATTTAAGATGGCCCTTCGTTTTTTCAACAACATGCGGTTATAACAGTTTTCTGAACGTGATTTTTTGGAAAGACACATTAAACTGCTTTGATCCGTGCATTTCTAGTCCGATTGGCCAACATAAAAGTTGTTCATCATCTTCTCAACTATGAGCTCGTAAAATTTGGACATGTTTTGATCAACGTACAAATTGATACGGATTTTTTCGTAAAAGCGGACAAACTGAAAATTACATGTTTCAATCCTTTGGTTATAATCACTTTGTTCGTTTGAGTCTAGAGGGATGCCATGGACCGGCTCGATATTCTTGCTCTCTGTACTCATTTTGCGTTTGTTACTACGTACAGGTAATTTATCACGGATCCTCCACATATTACTCGATCGGTCGCGAGGAAGATGGCCGACATCAACGCCACCGTCGGTGCTGCCCTAGACGAGAAACTTGGCTCCTTGACCGAGCGCTTGAAGGGATGATGTCCCGAAAGATGGAAGAAATGATGGCTGCCTTCGCCGCCAAACTTCAATCATCCACCACCAGCCCACCGCTAACCATTCCTGCTCCAATTCCTCCTATGGACAACTCCGGTAAAGCCCGGGAAACCGCTCCCTATCGGACAATGCCGCTAGAAGACGTGATCTTCACGGGCGTGAGCTCGAGCACGCCGCCCGTAGTCCCAATCCCCCAAGCCAGCCCTGTGGCCCCCGGGTTGAATGGTGATACGGCCAAGCGGTTGGCCCAAATGGAACAGAGGATCCGAGAGGTCGAGGGGACTCACAACATACCCAGATTGACTTGTCTGTCTTTTCAAAGGTCACAAGTGCGGAGAAGTTCAAAATGCCCGACTTCGAGAAGTATGATGGGACTTCTAACCCGGTTCAGCACGTCCGGATGTACCAGGCAAGAATGAATAAGCACGCGACCAACGGCCCCCCGATGGTCCAGACTTTCCAGGCTAGTTTAAAAGAAGCTGCCATGAGGTGGTATACGGACTACGAGATCTATCGGATGGATGATTGGGAGAAGGCAGCTAATGCCTTCATCAAACATTTCAGCTTTAACTTGGACGTGCTCACCACCGGAGAAGATCTTGAACAGCTTGAGATGAAGAAAGGAGAAACAATCAAGCAGTATGCCACCAGGTGGAGGAATGTGGCATCTCGGCTAAAACCGGTCCCTCCGGAAAGGGAGCTCATGAAGTTGTTTGTTTCCACTCTGCCGCGAATTATGAAAACCCGAATGCTGGGATCCTTTGCTACGTCATTCAGCCATCTCATTGCAATGGCTGAAGAAATCGAGAACGGTATGAAGAAAGGTTGGTACGATGATGTCACCACAACAACTAAGAGGTTTGCGGTAAGGAAAGACAAGGAGCCGGCCCCACAGGTCAACATGACCTACAGCCAAAAACCCACGACCCGGACGCCGGTCGTACTGATTCCAAATCAGCAGCAGGCCAATTTCGGCGTGCAACGACAAAGAGGGAATCAACGGCCCCCTCGGCGGTTTACCCCTCTACCGGGAACCCCGTCGCAAGTACTCGCGGTTCTCCGTAAGAGAGGTTTAGCGACTTCCGAGCCTCTACGACTCAGTAACACGAGCTCGCCAAGATATGATCCATCAAAGAAATGTGATTACCACTGCGGGGAGCTTGGACATGACACCGACAAATGTTTCGTGTTAAAGCATCGGATCCAAGATCTTCTTGATTCTAAGGCATTCTCGTTCCAAGGCAACAAACCGCCGAATGTCCAGAATAATCCTTTGCCAGATCATTCAAGTAAAGTTAATCTTGTATTCGGGCTGGGAATTAGACAGGTTGGTGCTATTAAGGTGGAAGTAGCTGATATTCTCAATGCTCCGATCAGGGCGGGATATTATGAGGTCGGTGAACCGATATCACTCGATCGGTTGAAGGAAAAGGTCTCCACTCTCACGAAGAATGGATTCATAGTCCGGGCAAGTCAAACCGGGACGGTGGCCACTATATCCCGATTGTCATTGATCGGGATCGGGAGCTTGCGGCTTTGACCCAACCCGGGACTTTTCAAGAGTCTCGGTGGAAGATGCTAAAGTGACTAACTTGATCAAGAATGACCCGAGTTAGCAGACATGCCCGCCTTGGAAGATGTAGTGGATGATGAATTTGGAATAGTCATTGCCTCGCCTCAGCCTTTTCCGTACGCTAATGATAAGGCGGTTCCTTGGTCCTACGATCTTGCCCCGATAACAAGATCGGGACGCGCTTATAGTGATGACCAACCGACTAAACAAGTCACCGAGAAAGATGCTAAGGAATTCTTGGCTGTAATCAAGGCAAGTGAGTACAGCGTTGTCGACCGATTGCGGAAGTCACCGGCTCCGGTATCCCTACTCGAACTTCTACAATCATCCGAGAAGCATCGGGAGTCCTTGATGAAGGTACTCGGCGAAATTCACGTACCCGAGAATGTTGAACAGGACAAACTAGAGAACTTTGTGGGGACGATCCTTCTAAAGGATCAGGTTGCATTCGCCGACGATGAGATTCCTCTTGAAGGGCGAGGTCATAACAAAGCTTTGCACATAACGATCAAACATAAGCAAACTCACGTAGCTCGGGTACTTATTGACAACGGGTCGGCACTAAATATTTGCCCATTAGCCACATTGAATCGTCTTGGAATCGACCTGGCCAGGTTGCGGACGGCCAAGACTTCCGTCCGCTCATTCGATGGCGTAAAGAAGGATGTCTTTGGGCGGATCAACTTGGAGATTCAGATCGGGCCTTCTTTGTTTGACATTCTCTTCCAGGTATTAGACATTCCTTCGGCCTTTAACCTTCTCTTAGGCCGACCTTGGATTCATAATGCCGGAGCTGTCCCATCAAGCCTTCATCGGAAAATTAAGTTCGTGGTCGAACAGAAGTTGGTGACCGTCCATGGGGAGGAAGATCACCAGATTTTCAATGAGACGGCCATCCCTTACATCGAGCCGACTCATGTTGAAGAAGATTCCTACCACGCTTTTGAGATAGTACACACCATCCATGCATCACCGGAAAGTCCTTTACCAGTTCCCGAAATATCAGCCACTTCTCTTATGGTGGCTAAGATAATGGTTGGCAATGACTTCAAACCCGGTATGGGTTTAGGTCGGCATGGCCAAGGGATTCGCGCCCCAATTGAACCCAAAGGCCAATCTCATACAGCTGGTCCGGGATGTCGAGGACGTGGACATAAAAGAGGCGTAATGGGTCGCGGTAAGCGTGCATGCGATCCTTTACCCCCACCTCTATATACCACTTTCCGATCAGCCGGAGTGGTTGGAGGTTACGATAATTTGACCCAATTCGAAGAAGACTTGGGGATTGTGTTCCCCGACACACCGAAGGACCGAGATATTCCAGTTGAGCCAATAGGGTCTGAAGAGGATGAAGGGGTCTTCGATATCGCTGGTTGTTTTGACGATGTAACCATTGCTGCTATATCTGAAGACGGAGCGCATGAAGAGGAACCTTACCCAAAGACCTAAACCTTCCAAATCATTCGTCAATGCCATATGTGATGATCCACCGGAGGGTTTAGATTCGGAGTAACATCTTTATGTTTATGCAATCCCCTGCGTGGGACCTTTTCTGTTTCCTTTAGGTTTTGGATCACATTGGGATTTCTATTTCGTGTTGCACTCTTGAATTTTTTCCTAGAAGATGTAATTTCATATCAATAAAATTGCACTATTTTTCGAATCTTGTTGAAGTATCCCAAACCAACCCGATGACGATAACCAACGACCAACAAGTTTGTCATCATGGTAAGAACCGAGGGTTGGGCTTCTTCAAGAATTCATGTCCCACGGTTTTAAAAAAAAAATAATAACAAAAAATAAATAAATAAAGTTCTTCAAAAAAAAAAAAAAAAAAAAAAAAACACCGCAATTAAACCTTGTTTGTTTTTCTGATTTTGTTACTTTATGTTTCGGGGGGATACATGAGGAGGGAAATCTAGTGGATTCAGAAGTATACGACCTAGATGAGTGCGAGTCCAGTTATGAGGAAATTCGTCGGGATTTCGAACGACATGAGGAGATCAAGCCCTTGACCAAGGTGAACAAACCGTCTCGGTCAACCTAGGCGATGCAGAAAACCCTAAAGAAGTTAAGATCGGGGCAAACCTTTCCAAAGAGATGATCGATCGCTTGACTAAGCTCCTGAAGGATTACCAGGATATTTTCGCCTGGTCCTATGCAGATATGCCCGGTCTTGATCGTTCCATTGTCGAACATTGTTTGCCGATAGATCCTTCGGCTAAGCCAGTGGTGCAAAAGTCAAGGAGGGCCGGACCTGAATTGGTCCGGAAGATCAAAGAGGAGGTCATGAAGTCGCTTGACGTCGGATTCCTTGAGACTACGAGAATATTCGATTGGGTTGCCAATATAGTCCCGATCATGAAGAAGGATGGGCGTATTCGGGTCCGTGTCGATTATCGAGATTTGAATAAGGCCGATCCCAAAGATGATTTTCCCCTCCCGCATATCGACGTACTTGTTGACAGTTCTGCAGGATTTGAATTGTTTTCATTCATGGATGGTTTTTCCGGGTACAATCGGATTCTGATGAATGTCAATGACAAGTTGAAAACCACTTTCACCACACCATGGGGAATGTTTCATTACCGGGTGATGCCGTTCGGTCTCAGAAATGCTGGAGCTACTTACCAACGAGCCATGGTTGCCCTTTTCCACGACATGATGCATAATGAGATTGAGGTTTACGTTGATGACATGATAGCAAAAACAAGGCATGGAGAAGATCATGTCGAAACGCTCAAGAAATTGTTCGATAGACTCCGAAAGTACAAGTTACGCCTCAACCCCGCCAAGTGTGTCTTTGGGACCAGCTCGGGCAAGCCGCTCGGATTCGTGGTAAGCAATAAGGGTATTGAAGTCGACCCTTCTAAAGTCAAGGCTATTCGTGAGCTTAAGCCGCCGACGACGGTTAAAGAAGTTCGAAGTCCGATGGGCAGGCTAAACTATATTGCTCGATTCATCTCTCGGTTATCGAAACCGCTAAGCCATTCCTCAAGCCGTTAAAGAAGAATGCGCTAATCCAATGGGATAGCGAATGTGAAGAAGCTTTTGGGAAACCAAGCAAGCATCTCATGAGTCCACCCGTGCTTATTCCTCCAACACCGGGGCAACCTTTAATCCTCTACCTCACAATCCTTAGTGAGTCTTTGGGTGCTATGTTAGCACAAGAGAGGCAGGAGGATGGAAAAGAACGAGCCATTTATTATCTCGAGCAAGAAATTCACCGCCCAGAAATGAAGTACACCGAGCGGAGAAAACATGTGCGGCGTTAGTGCGGGTACTTGCACGGGCTTCGGCAATATACCTTGCATTACCAGGTACTTTTGGTGACAGAGTGCGATCCTATCAAATACTTGCTTAATCAACCCGCCTTGATTGGTAGACTTGCCAAATGGCGGATCCTCATCTCCGAATTTGATGTTCAATATTTGTCCCAAAAGTCAATCAAGGGACGGGCTATAGCGGATGTCCTAGCTGAAAATCCGGGGCGAGATGATGATGCCTATTATTCGAGGATCGGATCATGTCGATGGAAGATTACATCCGGACTATGTATTTTGACGGAGCTGTCAATTTATCGGGGATCGAGCACGGGCGCGGTTCGATATCTCCAGGTGGTCGGCATTATCCCGTGGCCGCAAAATTGGTATTCCCTTGCACAAATAATATAGCGGAATATGAGGCATGCATCCTCGGTGCAGCAGCTGCGATTGAAATGGGGATAGCCCGACTCAAGGTGTTCGGAGATTCCGCTCCGATTATCCTTCGATCGTTGGAAAGTGGAAGACGAGAGATGCTAAATTGCTACCCTACCATGAGTATTTGGATAAACCGGTGGAGGAATTTGAGGATATCTCATTTGAGTATCTGTCCGGGACTCATAATCGATTCGCCGATGCATTGGCTACCTTGTCTTCAATGTTACAAATCACCAATGGACTTGAGGTTGACCCACTGAAAATCGAGGTATTAAAAAAGCCGGCATATTGTATGGCCGTGATCGATGAACCCGATAGTAAGCCGTGGTACCATGACATCAAAACTTATATTCAGAAGCAGCAGTTCCCTGAAGAAAGTACCGTATCTGACCAAAAGTACATAAGGAAGATGGCTTCGAAGTTCTTCTTAAATGGAGAAAATTTATACAAGCGATCATTCGATTCTATCCTGCTAAGATGCGTTGATTCAACCGAAGCGGTTCGTCTGATGATGGAAGTGCATGAAGGGATCCGTGGTCCACACATGAATGGCCACATGTTAGCTAAGAAGGTTATGAGGATGGGTTATTATTGGCTCACGCTCGAAAGAGATTGTATTCAGCATGTCCGGAGTTGTCACAAATGTCAGATTCATGGTGACAAGATTAATGTCCCTCCGAATGAGTTGCATCGATTATCCGAACCATGGCCGTTTTCTATGTGGGGCATTGATGTTATTGGCCCTATCAATCCTAAAGCATCCAATGGGCATCGATTCATCTTGGTAGCAATTGACTATTTCTCTAAATGGATCGAAGCCGCATCCTATTTAGCGGTCACAAGACGAAATATCGTGAAATTTATCCGTCGAGATATCATCGCTCGATATGGTTCACCTGAAGCCATAATCACCGACAATGGCTCAAACTTGAACAACAAGTTAATGGACGAATTGTTCAAGGAATTCAAGATCAAGCATCTGAACTCTTCCCCATATCGTCCTCGGATGAATGGAGCAGGAGAAGCCGCCAATAAGAATATTAAGAAAATCTTAGCGAAGACGGCTGAAAATTATCGCGATTGGCATGAGAGGTTGCCATTTGCACTTATGGCGTATCGGACCTCGATCCGGACATCTACGGGGGCAACCCCGTATTCTCTTGTATATGGAATGGAGGCTGTTCTACCAGTTGAAGTGGAAATTCCTTCCTTACGTATCTTGTCTCAAGCTATCTTGACGGAAGCCGAATGGATCCAAGAGAGGGCAAGCCAATTGAATCCGATCGATGAAAAGAGAATTAAGGCTATATGTCATAGCCGGTGTTATCAAGAGAGGGTTGCTAATTCATTCAACAAAAAAGTTCGGCCTCGATATTTTCGGATCAATGACCTGGTCTTGCGAAAATTGTTGCCAATAGTCCCACTCCCGGAAGGGAAGTTTGCTCCAAACTATGGTGGTCCATATATAGTAAAGAAGGTGCTCCCTGGTGGTGCTTTGATTCTGGCCGAGATGGATGGTCGTGTATTTACCAACCCAGTGAATTCTGACTCCGTAAAGAAATATTATACTTGATTTACTCTGATGTTTTCATAATCGAGTTATAATATTAATACTGATTCACAAGTTGTTCACATTTGGGCATTCGTTTGTTTCATCGCTACCAATTTTTTGCCGAGAGATCGTTTCGAATGGGGGGGTCTCTCCGGCCCAATTGAATCAGCCATCGGTAGCGTGAGATTTACATATTCACGAGTAAAAGGGGTTATCTTGCGAAAAATATGATGACCAAGATGAAATCAGTAAAAACTTGCATTCGTTTCATCCATCAGAAAGCCTTACAAATAGATCATCGAGGTGGGAACGAAAAACCAAACCGAGCCCTAATGAGCATCACAAAGGAGCTTAAGCGGTCCTCCATACAATTGATGCTCCGCCTACACCGATCGCTTCGAAAATCAAGATCCGCCGACTTAAAGAGGAGGAGCTCACATTTCTCTTTAAGCTCGGCTACCTTGTCCTCGTGATACTCGACAACAGATTCCAAGTCATGGATCAGCATTCTCCCGCGGGCTATATCCAGGGTCGGATCGTCCATCCTTTCTTCCAGCCATGTGCATTGGAATTTCAAAACAATATTGAGCGGATCACGCTCAAAGATGGTCCGAGACATGGCCAAACGTTCCACCAAGTTTCCCCTCTCACGAACCAGCAAGGAGACTTGATCATTACCGTAGTCAAGGGCCTTCTTATAATTGTCGGCTACAAGATCGGCCAACACCAAGTTATCGTCCGATCCTCGATAGCGTGCCCTCACAAGATAGGCCAAAGTAACATCTTGATGAGCGTGATTGTAAGCCTCCCGGGAAGTTAGTAAAGAGGGTAGGGAAGATCCTATATTCCTCTTCTAACTTGGTACCTTGAATAGAAGTAGTGTCCATATCCCTAAACATAAGACGAATTTCAGTTTCGACCTCCGGATGATTGGCTATATAAGAGTAGCCCTGGCCTAGGAGATTATAAATTTTCTCCCATTTGGCCAAAACCTCGGCCGAGAAGACGTGTGCAGGAGGAGGAGGCCATTGTTGTTGAAGCAACCGAAAAAGAATGGATGCGAAAGAGTGCTTAGAAGGTTGGAGATGAAGATATGAAAGCGATAATCGTCTCGGCGTTAAATCCTAATTTAAAGGGCAGGAAAAGTCATAGCAATAATTATTGTGGGGGCCGAGTTAATTATCCGGGTGAAACTACAGACGTTTCGTCCGTGAATCACGGATCTACCATCTCGAGGCTCACGAATTCGAAAAAGTTGCGAAACGACTTAAAGGTTCCGCCATATTAAAAGAGGGACAAGCATACTGCAGAAAAGATTTGAGGGTCCCACCGTGTCAGAAGGAAATGAAGAAGACAGAGCGGGAAACACAAAATCTTGGGAGAAGCACCGGCTTAGTGGTTTTCATCCACGTTAAAAGGGAGGCTACGGAACATGCATGTTTACTCGGAAGAATTTGGAGAGAGTAAGCATACGGCGGAGAGTAGAGTGAACAAAAAGGCAAGAAGAAGTATTTCAATCCAACATGTTTGGAGGCTACCAAGCACTTACCGGAGGCAACCAACCTAGACATCCCCGAGAATGAACTGCTGAATTTCGAGGCCGGATCCAGCGCAAAAGCCGTAAAACCCAACTCCCTTGGCGGTGAAGTTCA
This sequence comes from Rhodamnia argentea, assembly GCF_020921035.1. Lineage (NCBI taxonomy): Eukaryota > Viridiplantae > Streptophyta > Magnoliopsida > Myrtales > Myrtaceae > Rhodamnia > Rhodamnia argentea. The sequence continues at coordinate 33,534,566 of NC_063152.1, forward strand.
AGATCTCGATAACAAGCACCAACAATAGCGCAAAAGCAGTAGCCGTAGTCAACCCCCGTAAAAGAAAACATCAAATCAAAGAGCTCGAAGCTGCCTTTAAGGAGTGCCCTTACGTGAACGGGAAACGAAAAAATGAGTTGAGCCGGAAGCTAGGAATGGAGCCCTTGAAGGTCAGGTTTTGGTTTCAAAACAAGCGGGCCCGAGTGAAGGTTCGAAGTGAAAGTCATGAACTTGCGTCTCTAAAGGAAGAAAATGAAGAGCTTCGAGCGAGAGATCAAGAGGTATAGGGATGCTCTTAACATCGCTATTTGCCATGTCTCGCAGCAACCCCATCACCTTTGGTGGCATGTTCCTTGATGAGCCACATCCGAGCATTGAAAATGCTCATTTATCGATTCATCCCCCGAGCAAGTTCTCGCACAATCGGATTTCGTTGGGGATACATCCCGAGAAAAGTCGGCCTTGCGGAGGCAGGTAACCGATGCCCTTCGAGGGAAGCGACATGCATCACTACAATTGGAGTTTCCACGATGTCACGATCGGCCAATTCAACACCGATGAAACTCCGAATTTGTAGCCTACATGAAGCTTGAGTTTTTATTATGGGCTTTCAAAATATCACTCTTTTGAGCATTACTAGCTAGCCCTTATGAATTCTCAAGAGAAGTAGAGACATGCGTGAATGAATGTACTGTTTGTTACAAAGTCCCCATGTGAGACATTCTTCCTTTTACGCCTAGAGTTAATCAAGGGGCAAAGAACAGTACTATCCGCAAATATCTTCATGCTTAAATGCGTGAATTCTTTGTCGATTTGGTTGAACGCCGAAAGGAAAAGCATTAAAAGCCTTCACATAGATAGATGCAAAAAGATTTGAGAAAAAAATAGCTGCCTCGTTATTAGAGAAAGCAAAAAGATTCGAGGAAATAAGCGCCTCGGGAGGAAGTGAAAAGATTTGAGGAGGGAAATAATCGCCTCGTTCATAGGGGGAACCGAAAAGATCCGAGGAAGGAAATAAGCGCCTCGTTCATAGAGAAAGCGAAAAGATTTGAGGGCTCCTACATATCAGAAAAGGAAAAAGATGACAGATTGAGTGAGAGGCAAGAGTTATTACGAAATGGATCCAAGGCACTAAGACCGGAAAGGAGAGAAAAAGTTGTCCTCTTTCGTAGAAAAACGAGAACCTATATGCGAGACTAACGGATCAGAAAAAGTTTATAAATGACCACCGGAACTCGTCACGAAAGACCACCATCACTTTTGTGATTTTCGGACAGATTGTTTTGCAAGTCCGAGAACATCTAAAGCTCGGTCTCCGGTCAAAACAGCCATTTTTGATCTACATATGGAAGGTTTTAAAAGAAAAACACGTTCATTCCGGGCGGAAGTATGGGAACCTTCCTATCCCGAAGATCTGCGAGTCATGGTCATTGATGGCAACCCCGTTTCCCTCTCAATCCTCGTTGCTATCTTTGAGAAGTTGCATGTACAGGGTTTTTGCTAATGCGAAAGCAACGGATGCCTTACAAGTGCGAGGCAAGTACAAATATGATTTTGACATCGTCGTCACGGCCGTCGTAGGGATCGACATGGACGGTTTCAGTCTCTTAAAGATCATTGATTCCGAGTTGGACATACAGGTCATCGTAGTATCGCAAGTAATGATCGCAGTTCATAACGAGGGCCATATCGCATGGTGCTCGAGACGCCCCGCGAAGCCGGTCTGCGTTCAAGTGCTCCAAAACATTTGGCAGCATCTTTGTAAGGAAGCAATTACTTGTACAAAAAAACCACGACCAAGGCGACGACGACGATTTTGTCCAAAAGAAAAGGCCCCTTTGGTCCGCCAAGCTTCATTCTATATTCATTGAGGCGGTTCGACGCCTAGGAATCAATTCAAAGACGACCACTCGGCTGTACATAAAATGATGAATATAGACGGACTCACCATGCAAAGTGTCACAAATCACCTTCAAAGGGTTAGAGATAAGGCGAGGAAGCACGATGCAGCTTGGGACCAAGGCGACCGGACCGAGTTGGCTGGAAGATCAATTCGGGAAAATCTACAGAGCAAAAGGTACCCGGCCACTTCCCAATCAAGAATACGGGACATACCAACCTTCCGCTGGTGGTTCTAGTAGCGACACCGGTTGATCATCCCTACAAGTTCCCGAGCAACGACGGAGGCTCAAGCTTAAGGAGTCGACCGCTCACAAGCAATCTGTCACCGGTGTTAGCAAGAAACAATGCCCAATTCGAGTATCAATTGCTCGAAAAATCAGAAGATTACTTTGATGATGAGCTTGCTACCTTGATGAGCCTGTTTGGAAATGAAGGACCTCCGTAGCCGTGATCCGAAGCAAGTTATTATGGGTCTTCAAACAACGATTGTTGGTGTTTAGTCCAAGACAGAATCGGTTGATCGTTGAAGTGGCCAAGAAGAGAGGTGGAACCAATCTCGCATGAATACTCCTTTAATTCCATGTATAGTTCCCCTACGTGGGATATTTTTTACTTTCTAACCTGTCTAGAATTTGCCTAGAGTTAAAGGACGAATTTTCTCCTCTCTTGTCAAATGCGTAAGTTCCTTACTAAGCTAGGCCCGTAGCAAATCAATTTGTGGACGACGCCCCTGAACATCCGTAAAGAGAGATTCCAAATAGCCTTACTTGGGAGAATACGAGTAAAAGACCAAGCGGGCTCAAAGATGGGTAACTCCGTATCGTCCCAATTGGCTCTTAGTCGTTTCAAACTCTAATTTAATCTTATTTCATTCTCAACAGGGGATTGCCAACTGTTTTGAGAACAATATAGCAAAAAGCGAACCAACCATGGACGCCAACATCACCATAGCCTAGTGGTTGGGGGAATGACAGTGGTCCGAGGCGTCCCGGGTTCGATCCTGGGATTTGGCATCAATGTACAAAGATTAATAAAAACCTTTTTGCTTCGCGATTCAATGCCGATTGAAGCTCAGCCCAATGGTTACAAAACCGGAGATATAACATCCCGGACATACAATCCGATCCGGATGAGTTAATCTTTTCAATTCAAAGTTCACAAGAAATTCGTACAAGGGTAAAGCGGTATCGTTTCAACTCGTTTAGAACATGAGAACGTACATTGACGCTTTCCCTTTTGATTTTTACGGGGGTCACTTGCCTTTCCGGATAGGGAAGTATCCCTTCTCTTTAAAATTAATGAACTGAGAAATTTTTTAAAGCCTTTGACAATCTCATGTCTCGAAGTAGACAATAAAGTTTTGCAACTCATTTGCATGAGCAGGGGCAACTCACGATCCACGCCCCTAAAAATTTTCTTACGTGCTTGCACCAAGATAAAAAGTTGCTACATTTTATATGCTCAAAAACACTCATACATTGCATAGTTTGTGCATGACTGTTCCTCATATTTAATTTACCAACTCTGAATAAGGAACATGAACTACATAAGATACATCGGATGTATGGAATGGGGCATGACAGGATGATGAAAGGCAATCATTTCCCAAACACGTCCAATTTTTTTCAGGCGAGATGAACGGTGGCAAAATTCCGCATTCCCCGAGGTAAAGAGTTTTCTCGCGAAAGGTACGATAACCGAAGTGACGGAGGCGTTCATTTCTCTATCCTAAACACTACAGGTTATCCATTGATTACCCCTTTTGAGCGGTGGTTTCATTTCTTTACCCCCGCCAAGAACCACCCCACATCGGGGTCCGGACGAGTTAATTCCAGCAACAACATGAGGTAAATGGTTAGAAATTTTCTTGCTGGGACTAACATTAATCTTCGGGTGTTTCTTTGCATTTATACTCGAATTTTAATTCAAGTGCCTTAGGATGATGAAGAGCATTCATTTCTCTATCCTATACACTTCATTCTTTGCATAGCCCACTTGAGCCTGCAAATTCATTTCTTAAACCCTTGTTGGTGATCATTTGCTCATTCCAAAGGCGAAGATAGCATTTTCCCAAGGATTAGAATTGGAGATGGTCGGGTCAACAGAGAATTCCCGAATGGACTCATTTCTTGTATGCTAGATTTTTTATGTTTACATAATTTTTATTTGTAAATGTTTATGTTTGTTGTAATTCCTGGTTCAAAATCATGGGATTGTAAAAAAAAAAAGGAGAGGCAAACTCAGCTTAAAGGAGAAGGGCCCGCTCTCGAAAAAAAAAAAAACAAAAAAAAGAAAAATAAAGAGATGTCGAAGAGCTCTCAAAGAAAAAGGAAAAGAAATCTCTTCTCAAAAAAAGAAGAAGAAAAAAAGAAAAATGAGAGTCGGGAGTAAGAAAAGCGAAGGCCGATCTCATATGAAAATTTCAAGCATAGGAAAAACAAAGTGCCTACCAAAAGTAAGGCCAATGCACATTCATTTGTAAAGTACTTCTGAATTTTGAATGTACATTTTTTGCATGTTAAGTTGTAAATTCCATGTACATGTTTGCATTGTGTCTCTTGCAAATCCTTGACGGACACTTGTTGTGAAGAAGACTCCCCAAGAAATCGGTTTGCAAAGTGCAATTTTCAGTAGAAGACTACCATCCCTCATTCAATGATGGTATTCTTTCTGAAGACATTTCCGGAAGACCAAGATCGGTGACTAGTCGGCAATGATCACCAACGTCAAGCCCCTTCTCATTTAATTTCTGAGCCAAAACGAGTCTTTTCGTTCCTCGGTCCCCAATCCTAGCCTACGTTATAACCCTCCAAAGTCTCTTCTGATTAGGACACTCGAGTTAACGTAGAGTTAAATGATTTTAAGCATCACTCGAAGAAGTTCGAGCAAGATTATTTCTCTCTCATTTTTGCGGGATTCTTGACTTGTAAATCTGGAGAGATGATGAAGAAATTCATTTCAAGCAGCCTTGACTCAATTAGAGTCCCCTTTGTAAACCTTTGACCTAGCCCTCATTACGGTCCTAATCAAGACCTCCCGGATCGGCTCGGTCGTATCAATTGCGAGATTACTTGGATCCTTATCGAATGCGATGATGGAAAGATTGAGTGATTTTTCTTGAATCCTGAGACGGGATAAATAGCTTTTCTCGAGAGTGAGAGAAAGCCCTTTCGGACCGAAATCCCCCATTCAGCTCACATTCGAGGTATTCGTAATGTGAGAACCTCCCTGGACAAAATTGGTAATGCAAGCTTGACGGAATGGTTATGCATGAACCATAGTATGAGTGATTGCATTATACTCATTGTTGAATATGTTTGTGTGTGTTACCTCTGACATTCTATGATAGGTAATACATTCCCGATGTTCGAGTTCCCTCCTAAGGTCTCGAAATTCATCCAAGGATTATTGAATGAGCAAGTTTTGCTGGCAAATGCCTACCAGGTACGATACGAGCAATTTGTTTCGTTCCTTGATTAATCGTTTGGAGAACCCAGGTAAGTTTTCTGAACCCCTTTTCAAATTAACAACTCTTCTGATGATAGTTGTTATGATTCAATTCAGGCAATATGCCCCTTTTGTACTTATCGATTCCATTCGATGGTGCTCCTATCAAATATTGTTCAATTCAAGCAATATGCCTCTTCTATCGTGTCGTGAAGACATATGCACTGGCGATCTTGACATCTTATCAAATCATAACGACGTAGCTCTTATGATTCTCGGCTCCTTTATCAAATCATGAAGACATAAGCACCCATGTTTTTGATCCAAACCAAATCATAACGACGTAGCTCTTATGATTTTGATTCCCCTTTGTCGAATCGTGAAGACATATGCACCGGCGATTTCGACATTTAATCAACTCACAACGACGTAGCTCTTGTGAACTTGATCCCACTTCTTTTGACTCACAATGACGTAGCTCTTGTGATCTCGAAGGACACATATATCTTGCGCTGTCTCGCATTAGGGAGAAGTCTCTGATAACGGATAGGCCAAATACCTTAAGGTCCTCATGTTTGCAAGAAACTTGGAAATTGAGGGAATCGTCGGCTTACGAGGTATTTGATAAAACATGTATTCTCGTATGCGATCCATGTGCAGGTTTCTTTAACAAAAAGAGAGGAGGAGAAATTTTAGCACATGTTATTTACGGTCTTGCATATCATGCATCACTTCATAAAAATGGGATTAAAACTCCCGCCAAAAAGTTCATCCATAATTTGCACTGTCAAAATTTAGGATTCAATTTTGTCTTTGAGCGGAACCTCTACGAGCCTCCACTCAAAGAGGGGCAGCTGTTGACGCCTAAATTTTGACTAATCTATTTTTTGCATAAAAATTAGAACTAATTTTAGTTCTAAATAAAAATCATCTCACATATTTATTTTTAGCGTACATTGCATTGGCATATAATTGGGCAAGCAGAACACTTAATTTAGCATGCGTCTAGACTAGGCACGGGATGGAAAAATACACTGAGAAGATTTGAAACTTCGGGGACCGTATTGCAAATACTTGAAACTTCGGGGACCGCATTGCAAATACCAAAAGAAGATGGAGAAGGGAAGATGGTGAAGGGAAGATAATGAAAGGAAGATGGTGAAGGGAAGATAATGAAAGGAAGATGGTGAAGAGAAGATAAAGAAGGGAAGATAATGAAAGGAAGATGGTGAAGAGAAGATGAATATGAAGAAGGGAAGATGAAAATGGAAGGTGGAGAAATGAAGATGAAGAAGAGAAGATGAAGATGAAGAAGAGAAGATGAAAATGGAAGGTGGAGAAATGAAGATGAAGAATGAAGGATGAAGAACTTTGCCTATAAAAGAGGAAGAGAATTGAGAGAGTTTTTTGGGGAGTGAAAGAGAATTGAGAGAGTTTTAGAGTGGAAGAGAATTGAGAGAATTTGTGAGAGAAATTCTTTAGAGAGGAAAAAGAGAGTTCTTGAGAAAAGTTGGAAGAGAAAATTTGAGAGTGAAGAAAAGAGTTTTAGTCGAGCATCATCTTTGACGAGTCCCGACACGTACTTCGCCTCTCGCCATCCAACAACGCCGCTGCTTGCCTTTTTCGACGATAGCCACGTTCTTCCAACTCCGAGATCTTGAAGGAAGCCATAACGTGTACGTGAGTAAGATTTTGTGTAATAGAAGGTAACCCTTTCCATCTCGATCTACAAAAATGTAATCGTTTGGTGTGAACATTTGTTTGTTTATTTTAGACATGTTACGTGTCTCAAAATTTAGCATCATTACATGTTAATTTATTTTTATAAATACTCGTGATTGGCTGCGTTTTCTTTCTTTCTAAATCACCCATGGTGTATATCGTACAAAGTTCAATGTTTTACATCCCCATAAAAAAGAAGAAAAAACCAAAAAAATTGCATCTTTGAATTTCAAGTAAAATCCATCAAAATTGCCAAATCAAATATTTTTTCATGAAAATGGTACCGAAAGGGCGTTAGAGTAATCTAGCGTAACCAAATCCCCGAATTCAAAATCTCCGGTTCGCGGAAATAAGATAGTTTTCTCCCGCTATTTTATTTAGGTTTCTAATCAACCTACCGAAAATGATTAGTGGCGACTCCAAATTCAAAATATATTGCATGTTAATCATTTGAACCTTAAGTTGCGATTTGGTATGGACTTGGGAGAGTCCGAGTTAGGTTAGTTAATTAATTAACCTGATAATCCATTAGCCCGAAAATTAACTTGTTTATTTTTTAGGTCGTGACAAACTCGACCTTCGGCAACAATATTGTATGGAGTTTTGAGAGATGACAATGCCATGGTCAATGGGACAAGATTGATGAAACCCTTTCTTTTTGGTGACACGATCAATTAGATAGGTGTCACATCATTATTATCAATTCAATTTTGTAATCGGGATAAATACATTAAAAGCCTAAAAATTTTTAGAAAATACAATCGAGTCTTAAGATTTTCAAAAAGTGCAAAAATTTGTCACGAAAATACAATCGAGTTTTAAAACGTTCAAAAAATGCAATAAAATGAAGAACTTAATTTCATCAACTTGATTGCATCTTTTGAAAGTTTTATGACTCAATTGCATGCTCGTGATAAGTTTTAGAATTTGATAGCACTTTTTGAAAGTTTTATGACTCAATTGCACTTTCGAGACGAGTTTTAGGACTTCTAACACACTTATACCTTTTATAATCTACACTATTACATGTGTGATGGGGATAGAACTAATTGATAGCTTAGCATTAGAGTTGGGACATTAAGAGCACTTAATGCATCAATGAATAGTAAATCTCCTAGAATGATGAGGCATGCGTGCAAGTCTATGCGTGTGTACATAGTATGTCTACAAGAGAACGAGCTATAATGATTATCAAGATCAAAAGCTGGATCTAAACTCTCATTCTTTAGTGTTTTGCTGATGAGGGCTTCTGCTTTGGTAAGCTATTTTGGATTTTTATTGATGCAAGCCTAAGTGGAAAGACGCTAAAGGTGCGATAAAATACAATCAAATATCATTAAGGTGCTAATAAAAAGGCAGCATCTTTTTGTTAAGAGTTTTATATCTGTCGTTACAGTCTGACAAATAAAACAATCCTAGCCTTTGACATTAACATTTTGTTCTTGCTTCCCTAATTTTAGATGTCGACACTATTAGAGATGAGTAATTGAGCCGATTCCATTCGGGAATCGAATCGAACTGGCCTTACCCCTAGGTCTCTAGATAAAAAATAGAGGAATTGGCCTTGATTGGTTTGTTTTATACCGTGCCGTGGATTCTAGATATGTTGAAGATGAGTCTCCAACATGCGAAGATTGAGAAGTCCCTTAGCGCCTTAACCACTATGCCAAACATTGTTCACTTGATTTGTTATCCGAAGACAATAGTTATATTACTTAAAATTGGGCTTGGTTGCAAGGTCAACCCTCGAACCAACCCGAAACCGATTGATCCCGGGCTAGATCCTAAGGGAACTAATTCGGTTTGCAACTCCAAAAATCGAGAACCATTCTAACATGATAAGTTACATGTTTTTAGTTGGAAAACTATTCGCTCTTGAACATTAAATGACTCGATGAGGCTTGTAAGTTTTTTTTAGATTAGAAAAGAAGGTAAAGAATGAAATTTTTATTTTTTAAAATTTTAATTTTGATTTTTAAATTTTTTCTCTTTTATTTTTCTTTTTCCTTATTCTTCGGCTGGCCATCGGCGACCGGAAAAATAGGGGAAAAGAAAGAAAAGAGAAAAAATATAAATGAAAATTATTAAAAGGAATGCACAAAGGAAAATCAAAATCAATTTTCCATATCGGATAACGAAAAATATTTTTCAGATCATTTTCAGTCAAACATTGAAAAATATTATCATTTACGTGGAAAATAAATTTTTAGAAAATAAATTTTTTAAAACGTCTCATTTCTTGCGAAACAAATAAAGCCTTAATTTTTACGCGGATTATAGGAAAAACTTCGTGACGAAGATGACGCTGCGTGGTCTTTACCGGACACGGGCCAAGACATTAAGAGTATGTTACGCGACATTCTTTCATGGGCCAAGCAGTCGAGTATTGTTGGGCCTAAATATGGAGTCTGGGCTTTGAAAGCCCAACAATATGTTACTTGACATTCTTTCATGGGCCAAGCCGGTCGAGTATTGTTGGGCCTAAATATGGAGTCTGGGCTTTGAAAGCCCAACACTCTTTAATTAGTAGTCTCGTCTAATGCTGGGCTTTCAACGCTTATAGTACATGCTATAGTCGGGCTTGGAGTTTATAACGAGGGAAGCCTGCTGAGATGGAGAGCAAGGGTATCAAAGTTGAGCCAAGCCCATCCTAGTGGACCATTTTGGTCGTATTACTAGTAGACCTGAAAAAAAAAAAAAAAACTTCCATGTTTAGGGTTTAGGTCCACCCAATACCATCTCTCATGAGCTATATGTTGAGTTTTCGGGGCTCTTCGAGTACCCGACTCTCGTGAGGTACGGCGTCTAGGTTCTTCGGGAAAGAAGAGATCGAGGGTTCGAACGTCGGGTCTCGAGATGGGACGCAGAAACAAATGAATTCTAATAGAATCATGGAGCCGTTGCCTTGCTTGAGAAAAATGAAACGAGAAATACTAGCATGTCTCCTACTACACACAGTTATAAAATTAGAAAAAAAAAATAGAAATGCAAATGTCCATAGCTGTAAATTAGAGTCGTCAAATAGATGGATCGGGTCGAAATTGGTCTGACTCATATTTGTTTGAAGTGATTAATCTGATTGCTATTTCATCACGACATCAGACAAGAAATTTGCAATCGTTCTCATTTTTCTTGCTAGACAAATCCTCATGGTCCAAAAAGCATTTGACGAAAAGAAAAAAAAGCAGCCATGATGATAATTTATTATTTTCTTATGGTGAGGAGAATTCTGTCCGGCTATGGCCATACTTCGTGAGAGAAAATCCCTGGAGCTTTGCCTTCTGCTCACGAAGAAAATGTCCAATCAATCTAAAATTTATTACGGATGCGAATTTAGTTTTGAACTTTTCAATTTTGCCAATTCATTTGTAAATCATTGCGCGAACTTCCAATATAGTCATTCCGGTCAATATTAGTCGGAAATCGCTGACGTAGCGGTATGCCACGTAGGGCGACCGGCAGTGACCAGATTGCCACCGTCGGCGAGGACCGGAAGGATTATATTAGTAGTTCGCGCAAAGATTTAGGAACTGGGGACATTATAAAATTTAGAACGGAATTGACATTCGTACGGTAGGTTTAGGATCCGTTGGTCTTGTTATCAGCAGCACCAGCACAAACATAAAAGTAAGGATATAATATTTCTCCAAGTATGCCTTACTTGACTGGCGGAACCGCGTTTCATTTGATAAACACCTTTTATATGTGATCTGTCTATTAGACACAACACCCAATCATCGGCTCTATTTGATTCTGAAACTCGTTTGCTGGTTCCGTCAAGTTGCATTGATAGTTTCCCAGTAAAGGAACTATCAACAATCTGGACTGAAATTGTTCACCTTCTCCCATTCTCCCTTCTGGTCCTACTTTTATCTTTGCTGAAAGTAAAGGTCTGGCTTAGGGGGCTTTGCAAGAGCAAGACAGCGTCAAGAAGAGGTTGCTTCGGACTTTCTTTGGTTTGTCAAATATCCTAGGTTCAACGAGAGTGAAGCCAAGAAAGTTTTGCGCAATCTTGCTTTGCCTACATCACCCAGACACCTAGCTGGAATTCGTACTTGTCGTGCTCTACGGTTCTAGGTACTTGCCAATTCACAACTTTCGAGTGCTTCCGAGGAAGTCCATATGTTAGATGATACATATTGCGATCGGTTTCGTTGGACCGCCCGGGAACCGTATCTGACCGGTTGGTCCGGCCCGGTCCGGCCCTTGGTTCCGAGGTGGGAACTGCATCGCTCGAGAACCGATCACCCATGTTATCTATAGCACTTGAAGCTTACGACAAAATCGTATTCTGGGCAATTAATCGATTGAGCCCACCAAAATAGTGGGAGAAAAAGGAAAGGCAATGTCTTATGCAGAGTGGTGAACATTTGGAAAGGGACAAAGATTTTGTATCTGGTTGCCATGAATTAGGTTTAGCACTTTGGAGTGCACTTGATGAGCCATCGAGTGGGTTTTGATGTTAAAGCGGACCAAAGTGCTACCTCGAGTCAAAGGAAAGATCATGTCATGCCAACAAATCAGCAACTGCTGTCCCGAGTTGCTCCGACAAAATTGACTCCACAGAATATCCTCATTAGATGTGTGTATGTATAGACAACGTATATACATTATCATATGCGTATTTATGTATTTGCGTACGTATATGAATTTCAGGGGCAAAAAAACAAAGGAGAAACTTTCTAAGATCCTCACTCCCTATTTTTACCTTCTTTTTTGCGCTTGGTCAAAAGAAAAATCTATCCGACGTACTGCCATAGTAAGAGATCGATAAAACGGTAAAACGGTAATAACCTCCCAGGTCGAAGAAAAATGGAAAAGATAAAATTATGTATTCTCTTGGTAATCCGGAAACAAAGACAAATTCAAAGGTAAGTTAAAAAAAAAAGTCCCTATTTTCTTGTTAAATAACAATTGTCATTGATGTTAGGATTAGGCCCATAAACACAACGAAATAGAGAGTAAATGTGATAAAGAAAAATCGAGATACAAAGTTTATCCTGATTCACCCTTAAATTAGGGCTACATCTTGTAGAGGATTCCACTATAATTAATATCTCCCACCACCCATGATATATAATCGTAACTATTTATGGGTCCAAGATCAAATTACCAATAAAATGTGGGTATGAACTATGAAAAATCCTTTGATATCCCGAAAGTGCTGCCTCTTGCAACCCCTTGCGGAGCGGCCCCTCTAGACTCCCTCCCGCTCATTGGGGAGCAAAACCCCGATGTCCTTCTATCGATAATAAATATGAACCACATCCCAAAAATCGAGACACTCAACCTCCGTCTTCGTCCACGGTAAGAGTTAGGGGTGAGGGGATGTAACGAGAATATTAATTTTCAGATTTTTTCCACGGGGCGACTGATCATAAAGTGCTTGTTTTTTATCGTGGCGTCATTTTTTTTTTGGGGGGTCAAAAGTCGCGGCGTCATTTGAAATTTGCGTATTTTGACGCTCTCGATTAATCACAACTTAAAGCCGAATCTACTTTTTTGCTAATCAGTCTCCAAACTGCAATCGACATCAGGGAGAAAGAAACGAGTTGTGCAATGATTCTATACAAATCGTGTCAAGATACCGGGGGGGTCGGCAAGGCGAGGCTTATCGTAAAGCGTCTCTACTTTTCATGTTTTTCATAATTTCCTTTCTTTTCCCACTTAAAAATAAACTCGTTGATTGACTATTGTCGAGCCTGTCTCTTCTAGTCATTATACCGGCTTAACTAAAGTCATTACTTAAACATGCAGAATTCTTTGTCGTGTTAGAAACGTCGCGTGATCATGATGTGCCATTCGTGTCCTGTGTCACATGATTCATAACACATTGAGGTTCCGTTTAACATTTTTTGTATTTGCCCGCATTTGATTCGCAGAAAAGAAGTTAGTCAGAAAAATTATTTTCCAACAAATGAAAATACTCATTTAAAAGTGAGGAAAATATTTTTCCTCTTTTTGAGAAGAGGAGAACATTTTCCTCATCTATGTTTCCTTCTCCTCTTTCACAATTCCTTTCTTTTTAATTATTTTTTTTACTTTATTTACATTTTTTACTCTCTCTTTCTTTTTATTTTTTTCCTTTCCATTTTTTTTTCTATTCCCTTCTACTTTGGCCAATCGCCGGTCACAACCATGGCCGGCAATCGGCCATAGGTGATCCGTCGCGACCTCGAGTGAGGCCAAGCCTCGCAAGATTTGGCGAGACGAGGCCATGCGTCGCCAGTAACCAGCAGAAAATGGAAATAGAAAAAATAAAAAAAAAACATAAAAAAATATAAATATAAATAAAATTTTTATTTTTAAAAATGAAAATATAAAATTAAATTAAAAGAAATATTGAAATGAGTACATGGAAGAAAATCAAATATAATTTTCCATACCAAATAGCGGAAAATATTTCTAGTGCATTATCACATAGTAGACAAATGTCGGAAAATATCATCATTTTCATAGATAATGGCTTTCTGGAAAATATTTTTCAGAGCCTTAAAATTCTCTAATACTACTATAATGGAAAGTGGGTCTAACACATAATCCTTAAAGAAAGATGGACGTCCTTATATACCCTAATTTTTCCGTATATAAGGATAGACTAATTGGGATAGAGAGACTCGATCTATCATTTGGCCCTTTTTTATACACACAAACATACACGATCAAATAAAATAAAAATAGTGATTCGTATTAGAGCTTATGCGAGCTATACTTATTCACATGTAAAGTTGTAACTTAGGAGTGGAATCGTTATGCGGCACATGATGGACCAGCTCCAATGTTAACTTGCTAGGTACGTTTTTTATGTCCGTCAATGATTGGTCGATACGTCGGCATCAAGCGAAGACATTAAACAGCATGGTAATCTTAGTAAATTGGTCTCTTGGCCGCTTGTTAACTAACATGGCAATAACGTATTGCCAATTACGTAGAGAGAGTCCCAATCGAGGACGTGCACGGGGGATGGACGAAAGCCCGTAAATTCATTGTGAGAGCGATTCCTCCATTTCGCAATCCGATGTCGCTATTTGATTCCACCATAACAAACTAATGTATAAATTTGATCATAATGCTAGACGTGGAGGTTTTTTGTTCTTATTCTTGTTACTTCTTTAATGTTGTCTTTGTTTTGTGCGTCTCGCCCGTGAAAATTCCAACTTACGTAAGCAACTGTCGTTCTCAAGCATGAGGAAGTTGTGGCTTTCAAGAGTGGTGGCATATATATGTATATAGTCTTGAAATAATTGAACTTTGGCAAGTTGTGACCTCTCAAGCGTGCTTCGCGGGGGGGGAGTCCCATTCAATGATTAGGAGCTGTATATACATCTCTCGAATCCGACCAATTCATTGATCTGTCTTTTTTCCATGCAAATGAAAGAGTAGAGTTCTTGTCAACTTGAGTTATTATTATTGTGTGTATAGATGGACTGTAATTGTCAATCTATTCTCAAGTTGGAACCTAGTGTAGAAAATCGTTTATTAAAAGGTTTGTAAGAACTGAGACACTCTAAAGTTAAAGATATGAATTTCCATTGATATTTTCACTCTACACCTGACACCCATTGTTTTGAAAGAACACCACATGCACAAACCGACTAGAAATTGTTGTTATTGCTTAATCACTAAAGTGGCATCGACGATCGTAGTCATAGCTCTACAGTTGGCACCTCTCTCTCTCTCTCTCTCTCTCTCTCTCTCTCTCTCTCTCTCTCTCTCTCTCTCTCTCTGAGAAATTGGTTAAATCAAATTTCTATCCGTCATCGTCGCCACCAAGCTAGCAAAGTTGCAACAGTCGTCACGACCTTCATTTGCAACCTTTTATTGCAGCAATTTGTGTGTGTGTCGCGTGTGTGCTTGGGAGGTGGAAAACCTCTCAAGATAAGGAATCTTGAAGATTTAAATTGAGAATTTGGACAAGTGGTCTCCAAGCCTCGATTCGAACGGTTTGCGAGGTAGTTGGTACGATCCGAACATACGATCTCCAATGCTTGAACCGAAAATCTCCCGACGTCCAACCAGGTGCCTCGATCCTGGGGTTCTAGTTAAGCATATTTACCGCGTTATCATCGAAAGATATACGCAACATATAAAACGGCGCAAAGGATGGCCCTTTGAGAATCGCGAAAACTTGCTATTCTTTGACGGGATTTGAGAAGGCGACGGTGTAACAATATATCGGTACAATCTCAACCACAAATGTTATGAATGGAAAAAATATATATCTTGCAATCATGACGGGACTCATCACCGATATTATACATAGCATTCCACCGTCATATTGTTATACTATCATGCTAGTAGAACCCTTCTTTCATCAAGGTGGATGGTTGAAAACTATATATTAAAGACTTTTATGAAGGATCATAGTTTCCCCCCAGTTGTGCAGTAATGAAACGGTTCATATCTTCCAAATTGCTAATCAAATACTTCACGCGCAAATTTCACTGACCATCATATAAAGAAGGCCATCACCCTCAACCATAAACAAGGGGAGGGAATCTTGAATCCCCTCCCTAGGAACAAGACAAAAGATGATAAAGTTTTTTTTTTTTTTTCTTTGGGATACTCGTACTGTTAAAGCGAAGAATATTCAATTTTTTCCAACAACCGTACGGTTACGAATCTCTCCACACACATCCCAATTTTATTTTATTTTTATGTAAACATAGAAAGGAAAAGTTAGGTGATATAGCTCTCTCTCTCTCTCTCTCTCTCCTCCCACTTCTAGAAAAACATTAACGGATTGACACTCTTCGAATGACATCTTACCAATTCGTGCTTGGACCATGTCAAGTGGGTATCATGTTAAATGTCTGTGGGGGATATCCGAGACCCAGCTTCTGCTTCAAAGTCAATATAGTGCCATGATTGGGCTTTGTCAAGCTTTTCCATGGGTTACCGATTCTTCTCCTGAGGGGAAAAAGCCACAACCACGGACAAAATAGAGAGAAATAATGAAGCTTATGATAATAGTAATAGCAATTAGTATTAGGCAGAGGAACGTGGCGGTACTCATCTCAAGCTCTTGTACACCAACTTATCGAGAACCTTGTAGGTTTTTTTTTTTTTTCGCTTTTGCTAAGTGGACTCTATAAGTGAGGAAAGTAATTCGAATTTTCGTGACATGACGTGTATTCCGGTGCATGTCTATCTCCGATTAATCGTATTATCCCCCTTTTTTTCGCAGTAATAGTATTGGACAGAAATATACTTTTTGCTTTCTTTGCAAGGGTTTTATTGAAAAGAAAAAAACTTATTTGGTCGCTAAATGGTTGATTTACGGACTCTAGTGAGCCTTAGGCAATAATTTCTCATTATGGCTCGTGGAAAGATAATGTTAGCTTGAAAAGAAGACCCATGTGCAAAATCGTTATCGGTTGGTGAGTGGAAGATATTTGGTCACTGGGGGGAAAGATATGGGCTTGACAAAGCCCCACCATCTCCATTTTACACATAAATACAAAGATATGAAAGCCTGTACATATGTATAATTATGTATATGTGTATATTGCAAAGTATATTTTTTTTATTCACTTCATGCATGTACGTAACCTGTATATTTCATAAACCTAGGTCGCCTCTTCTCTTCGTGGTTACAACATATCGAAGCCCTAGGTTTTAGGAAGCGGCTAAGTTTTAATATGATATATATCTCAAAGCACTCCCGTTATACCGACAAATGGTGTAACGGGTCCGATGACGGCAGCGGTGGCGGCTTCGTGAAGCTCCACAAGTCGTTGCCATCGCATCCGTACATCTCCAAGCTTTGCTGACTCGAAGGTTTGTTGTTCAATTTGATGTGTGAAAGCTGCACCTCATCATCCATGCTCAGGCCGCCGGCGTCAGAACCGGGGTCATCGCTGAAGCAGCTTGAGAGTTGCTTCGGCGTCTCGGCGACTTGGCCATTGAGCTGAGACGCCACCAGCCGGTCCACGGCGACCCAATCCGGGGTGGGAGACCTGCCGATCCCGTGGTGCCCCGAGGTCTCGGCGAGCATCTCCTCGATGGTGTGGTAAGACAGCTTGAAAGTGCAGTCTTGCTGGTCGAACGGCGAGCTCGCCACAGGGAGTAAAGGGAGGCTTGGGCTCTCAAGCCTCGGGAGATGCATGAACTTCCCATGGAGGAGATCGGTGTTCGAAACGGAGTACTTGGTGTTGTTGTGGTGGTTGTGATTGTTGTGCGAGAGATTGAGTCTCGTGGGAGTCTCGCTTTCGACCTTGCACGTTCTTCCCATGTAGGAGAGTATCTGGTCCAAAACGCCGTCATTGGCAGTGGCGGCGAGCATCTGTTGCATGGTCCTCGAGTCCATGGAGGTCGAAGACGACGGGCTCTTGGGGCTGTCTAGGGTTTTCTGATAGTTCTTCTTCTTGAACACTCGGCACACCACCCACCCTTCTTCTGGGGATGGATCTCCAGCTGGACTCAGAGCCTGTTTTTTTTTTTTTTTTCAGAAATGCCAGGGATTACAACGTTTGGCCAAATGATTTTGACTTTTCACGTGTGTGCGTTTGACTCCATTAGAGTAGAGACCGACTGATTTATACGAGGATATTTTATTCTATCCACATGATCTGATGCTTTTTTGTCAAAAAGTTGATGTAGAAAAAGTCATGTATTGATTTGGTGGACAAAAAAAAAAACAGGGTAATTGATCATGCCAAGTATACGCGTAACACCGTCTATGCCAGAATAATTTTAAGGTTCTGGGTTGGATTTCTTCAACATAAATGGGGTCATGCTCTCTCCAGGATCAACTTTCCAAAAGAGTTTTACAAACAGTTCATACAAATAATGATTCAGATGATGCATTGGCATTTCTAAACATCTTTCTGGTATCTTCTAATTGTATATAAATCTTGCGAGTTTTATGTTAAGCTTTAAGTTATATTTTCAGAGCACTGATAACTCTATAAGAAGTGAATCTTTCTACTGGTCAATTATTTTCTTTGGCCGGATTCGACTAATCAGTGTCACGGAGACCACTAAAGAGCGTAGCTCTGGAGATCAATTTTTTCAGAGATGGATTCATTTACTTGGTACCGATTAATGCTAATATCTCACTTCAGGTGCGGGACTTGAAAAGGGACTTACGCTCGGGTCTTGCGTGCTCTCATCCAGCCGATACTCGTGCATGATCCAATCCGACTTCTGCCCGTGCGGAGCTCGTCCCTTGTAGAACACCAAGGTCTTCCTCAACCCTATCCGCTTGAACCCGCTGTAGATGATTTTGTCGCGCCCGGTGGCCTTCCAGAACCCGGCAGCTGTCGCTCGGTTCGTCCTCGTGCCGGTAGGGTACTTCTTGTCCTTGTGGCTGAAGAAGTACCAGTCGTTCTGCGGGGTCGATCCGATCCTGCACTTCTCTGCAGAACCAAGAACAAAATCAGTCAATTGTGGTGGTATAAGGAGGGAGGGAGGGAGAGAGATGAAGCATGTATGTACCTTGGATGTCCCATGGTTCAAGCTTGTTGAGATCGACCTCACGGATCACGTCCAAGTCGATCTTCTCATAGGCAACTTTCTTTCTCAAGTAATAATGCAGGAGCTCCTCTTCAGTGGGGTGGAATCTGAACCCCGGTGGCACCTGAGACTGGCCATTGATGGACAGGTTCATCTTCTCCAACACCAAAAGGACCGAATCGACAAGCTATGTGCTCACTGTGTGGAGTGAAAGTGGGATGTGTGCGTGGAGATTTCTGTTCTAGATGAGCAACTCCATGAGAAAAGACCTAAGGAAGAGAAAAGCAGAAAAAAATAGTCCTTTGAGATGGAAGAGAGATGAACCGGGAGAAGGAGGGAGGAGGTGGAGGGCTCAAGCTGTGCGTAAAGGGTAATGCAGCCATGATAATTTATAATGGTGGTAGGGCACAGGAGGGTCCAAAGTTGCATGAAAAGTTAGAATATGATTGGCCACTACTGTGTACTTAAGGTGGGTCTAAGCTTCCGGAAGAGCCAACCACCTAGCCATAGAGAGAGAGAGAGAGAGAGAGAGAGAGAGAGAGAGAGAGAATTCAAAAGGTTAGATTAGGTCGATCATATTTGAGAAAATAAGGAGAATCGTATGTATTAGCTTAGGTATTGTTGAACGCGATCCTTGTCTTTTAAATTTTGGATGGTTAAGTCTATTTAAAGGAACTATACCTAATAATAATTTCCATATAAAGACTGTTTTTTTTTTATAGCCATCGTGACTGAATTGATTGAGCAAGGTGCCTGTTTGATGACTTAATTGAATGTCGCGAATCTATGTGTTTGGCCATTAGCACCAGAACTAGATTAAATCCATCTGTTAACATCAATAAGTTTTGACTCAAAGTGTTCAGTTAAGCCAAAAATACACTTAATGGGTCAAATGTCCAAGGAAATTGTACAAAAAGTCCTATACCTATTGCGTTTTTGCCAATTCAGTGTTAAATCTTTTACTTTTACCAATTGAGTCCTAAACATTTTCATTTTTGCCAATTAAGTCCATCCCCCTAATTTTGGTATGAAATTGCTGACGTGGACTCCGGTGGTCCTCGTGACGCGATCAATCTGACCTGAGACAATTTTAATAGTACTTTTTTATTTTTTATTTTTCTTTTCTTTTCTTTATGTTTTTTTCCCTTCCTGGATCAAAGAGCCGTCGACCACTAGTCGAGTCAACGAACCCCATCAGCCCTTGGACGAGGGCTGCAATGCCCTCACCGGCTCTTTGAACAGAAAAAGGAAAATAAAAATAGAAAAAAAAGAAAAAAGGAAAGGAAAAAGAGACAAAACAAAATAAATACAATAAAAATTTTGAAGTATTATTAAAAATTATTCACGTCAATGCGACCATGTCACATAGGATGAAAATATTGGGCAAAATTGGGTTGAAAATTTTTAAGACTCGATTGGAAATATTTAAAGTCTGGGACTTAATTGATAAAAATATAATAAATTTAAGACTTTTTCGATAATTTTCTATTAGTGTCTTATGTGCTACTTATTTCGTTCACAAAAACATTCCAAATAGAATATCAAGAATCAAGTTTGGTAAGATTTGATTATTTCTATTTTCAACACTATTCAACGATACATAAAAATTCATAGTTTAAATTCTTTACATATTTATTTAAGGGTCCTTACTTATACTTATAGACCACTGTTTAAAGGGTCATTCACAGTTTGAGACATCACTAAGCAAATCACTTTTGTAAACCGATCTTAGTAAGTTTTTTTTTTTTTTTTTGGGTAAGGTAAGTATATATTGATATGTCAAAAGCACTAATTACAAGGATGAAGCCGAACACAAAAACCCCGAACCCACTATGACACTTGAGTGTGTCCTAGGGGGTACGAAGGTGTAGCGGCAATGCAAAATACAAGCTGTTTGTGGAGGGCAAACAACAAAGGACATAACCGAAGTCCGTACCGGAATTAAAAGAAAACTAGCCAAATAGCGCCAACTAGTAGAGAGCAATACTAACCAGCAAGGAGAAAACAAAAGCAAAGCAGAAAACCGGGTCCTAAGGAACATCGGATCGGTCCGCAAAGATGGCCTCGGAGATGCCCCAATTACACCGCACCCGCCTATTGCGAGTATTGTCTTCAATGCGATGTAGGGAGAGAGCTTTGTCCCCGACCACTTTACGAAGGTGTTTGATGAGAGCCGGCACAAAAAGAGTCTTATTTCTAAAGAGGATGTCATTCCTCACCATCCAAATCAAGTGGCATAACGCACCCGGAGAGAACCTAGCTACGTGGTGCGGAAAGGAGCGGCCACCTAGAAAATGCATAGCCCAAGGAATAAAGTCTCGCCAAGGTCTATTTTGCCACGGTAAATCGCACTTGGTGGCCCAAAATAATGCTAGAGAAGCCGTAGTGGGGCAGCTAAAGAACAAATGGTCAATAAAGTCCGGTGTAAGATGACGGAAGGCACGGATACCTTCCGTGATTCTTCGGTAATTTAGGAGCAAAACCTGTGTCGGGAGCCGGTTGAGTGTAATAATCCGGAGGAGGAATCCATGTTTAGGGGAGATAGAACGATCCCGGACAAATCGATACCACGGGGCTTGCCTTCCCTTAGGTCTAAAAAACTCCCAAGCTGAGGAAACCGAAAAAGTTCCTGAAGAATGCCCTTGCCAAATAAACCGATCTTCCCTCGTATCCGAGAGAGTAGGAGGAGGTCCGGACCAAGTAGCGAATGAGGATAACACGGCGGAATGGCTCCATTCCGAAGAGAAGAAAGCCCGGACCGAAGTGTCACGCGGTATGCGGGAGATGTAGATATCCCAATCCGAAAATAGCTTGTAAAGCGGTCCTCTAGGATGCCACAAATCAAACCGGAATGAAATGGACCGGCCGTTCCCAATCCTCCGGAGGAAATTCTGCTGAACCTCCAAGCGGAGGTCCAGAATCTTCTTCCAAGACCAAGAGCAAATGGTGATCTTAGTAAGTTCAGCATTGCTATATTGAATAAGCCATAAAGCATCCGATTAAAAAATATTGACTAAGTTGTAGTTAATGACGATTGGTATTGACAAGTCGGCCACTTATCTTTGAAAAGAAAACCCTCAAATATTACCTTTTGTAAGTTGAAAAAACAAGTTTTAGTACTCTTACCGCCATTGTATTTGATATGCCATTATTAAAAGAACTGAAACTAGAAACTATCTTATTGAGATTCGGCATTATTGAACAAAACGTCGTATCATATTCCTAACATACAATAGAGTTAAGTCCATGCAACGCATCACGATGAATCTTACATAGACAATACTGAACCATTGAATATAGCGAGTGGAAATCCCGCGACTTTTTCAAAAGAAAAGCGATTAATCAACCTGCTTCATCACCGTAGTCGTGGTTACATGGTGTTCTACGAGATAATTACATCTTTTTGGTTGAAAGTATGAGGTGATACCGAAGAGACTTGATTATACGACGGGAAACTGGAACAGGGGCAGGGGAAGATGGGGTCCCACGATCTTACCACCCAAAATGCGTTACAAGAAGCAACAAATAACAACAGCTGAAAGAGGAGGGGAGGGCTCCATCCAAAAACTATGACCCTCGACCTTAAAATCTATTTGAAAAGCACCTCCGAAACTACCATACTGTCCCCTACTCTCTCTCTCTCTCTCTCTCAAACGCACACACATGAAAAACCTTGGCTCTTTTTGCTTCTGCAGCAACCCCTCAACGACACCGAGTCGGGAGAGGGAGAGAGAGAGAGAGAGGATGATGATGATGGCGATGACGATGATGACGGGGTCGGGGACACCGAGCTTTCAAGGTCGCCATGGGGAAGGGAAAGCATGATGGGCGCTGTGGAGACTCCCTCTATCTTCTCTCTCTCCACCCCACACTTTTGTCCCCCTTGACATTATTGGAGTCCCCGATTTTAACCTACCACATAATGGCATGTACATAAACACTACGAAAATAAAAAGGATCTCGATGAATCGATAAGCCGTCTAGTGGCCTTGTGGTTAAGGAACGGACTTGTGACTTGGTTTGTGATGTTGGCATGAGACACCGAGTTGATGTGGTGTTCATTAAAGCTGAATATATCCCTAGAGAATCAAGATCATTGGTGACCAACATTTTTGTCAAAAATGACATGGCAAGAGAAGATATGATTGTGAAGAACTTCTTGCGCAGAGAATCCTACGGACATGTGGATCGAGTTCGTTCCTTTGGACAAGTACGGGCTCAATTTGGGCTTGACGGACATCCGTGATAGTTGAGCGCTCGTCGGGGCGCTTGGAGAGCCAACATATGATGAGAACTATGATTTGGCTAAAAATACGACCTAAGCTAGAGAATTATTAAATTATGTTTCAAGTTTGAGTTTATATATGAAACCCGACTTGGTAGAAGTCAAGCTGGTACTTTGGATGTCTTCTACCTTGAACTTTATCTCCAAGCAAAATTTGGATGGTGGAATGTGATCTTGGATAAAAGATGAAATGGCAGAAAACAAGACATTCTAGTTTAGTCTACAAGTCATTCAAGAGCAAGTATAAACATAGTTCAGCTCAATTAGTGTAAATTAGAGAAATTCTGCTTAGTTAGTATAAATTAGAGAAAACAAGAGGAGTGTTAGGGTTTTCTTTCTATGGGTTTGAGTTCTCTACGAGAGATGGTGAGATAACACTTGTGGATTTTACTTTTGGTGAAATATAGGATTAGAAAACACCTGAGCAATTGTGATTATGTATTTATTCGGATTCATAGTGGAGTTTTTTGCAATTGGTTCTTCTCACTCAAGATTCGTTAACTTCCAAATTATTTCACATTGGGTTGTGTTTACTCTGAATCCTCTTGAGTCGTCCTATGTGAGTTTTTGTAAGATCACTGTCAACTTTTCAAAAAACTTAATATTATATAAATACGTCATTTAGTATTTAATTATTTTAACTTACCGCCGCACACATAGGCTTAACTTTGCCTAAGCGTGGAAATATGTAATTATGGAGGAAAATAAGGGCCTGAATGATTTAAACTCATGATCTCCTAGTCCAATACCATCCGAGATTTTGTGAGACTACCGCCAATTATTGTAAAAATTTAAGCAGTTAGATGAAAGTGCTCTTTCATAGTTAATTGTTTTAACATCCTATGTTAAAAGCTAGTAGGATCCACGTCATTTAATGATTTATGAGGACATAAAAAGCATGCATTTCATCTATAGAAGAATGTCTCCTAAACTTTCTGTTATAACAAATAACACTAGAGTCTAGGACTAGGATGAACTAAAATAGGCAGCCTTGGCCATTCTCAAGAAACTAAAAGGAGAAGTAGTGGCCTGAGGCACATATCGAGAGTAATAAGGCGATTCTTTGTTCCGTGCAGCCTTAGGAACTATTTAGCAATGATTCTGATTTATAATTATGTTGTCCGAAACAAAAACAAAAAAAAGATGAGAAACATATGTGATAACGTAAATGATTCTGATTTTGATTCTGTTCTTGAAAACAGTTCTAGAGCAAAAACAAGAATAAAAAAATTTTGATTTTGGAAAAAAGAATCACTTTTGAAAATCACAAAAAAGAACAAAGTCTCGGTTTTTTAAAAAAGATTAAGTCCACATGGAAGGCGACGTGGACTTCTGAACTTTAAAAAAAATTAAAATTAGATTTGAAAATTTACTTATAATTAATTTTTTAAATACATTTTTTAAAATTAATTTTAAAAATAAGCTTTAAAATTTGAGAAAAAAATCAAAAAATTTTAAAAGGTCAAATTAAATTTTTTTAAAAAAGTTAAAAAAAATTTTCAAAAAACTAAAAAAAGATGAAAAATTTTGAAAAAAGAATTCTCGCCACTTGGTAGTTCCCGGAAATAGAAATTTTGTGCAATTATGAAACGCGTTTCTGTTCTACGAACAAAAAATTTGTGTAGTTACCAAATGTATTCTAGTTATCCAAAAATCTTCTAGGAAATAGAATTAAAAAATATGATTCAAATTAGAATTACTTTTTTGGATCAGAATTATTGTCGGACATACTCTTAGGGCCTGCATGGTAACCATCTTGGTGCTCTGATTCTGTTCCCCATAACAAAAAAAGATGAGAATCTTATTTGGTAACGTAAATGATTCTGATTCTGATTCTATTCCGGGAAATGGTTTTGGAGTGAAAACAAGATAAAAAAAAAAGTTGGTTACGGAAAAAAAAAATCACTTTTGAGAATCACAAAATAGAATGAAGTCCCACATCTCTCACTTTTCCTTTTCAAGTCTCTCAATTTTTCCTCGACCTAAAATAGAACAAGGTCTCATTTACAAAGAAAAATATATAAGATAATAAAATATTACATAAAAATAAAATAAAAAAATTGAAAAAAATTGAAAAATAAGAAAAATTTTAGAAAATCCCTAAAAATAGAATAAGTTTAGATTATGCTAGTTTGATCTCATTTTCCTAAATTTGGGCCTAGATTTCGTAGATTTTGCTGTTTTTTAGAAAAATCATAGGCACATTTGTAATTAAACTCGAACCACATTTCTCTAAGCCCTTAGGGCTTCATTAGGATTTTATAATGTGATTTTGTCAATTCCATGATTCCTTGATTGCACACTTGATTTCATTGGTTGTGATTTGACTAGGTTTATGTACTTTAGACTTAGTCTATTTTTAAAAAATTTTGGAAAAAGACAAAAATAACCATCGTGAGTACTTAGCAAGCTCTCGTTTCTTAAGTTTTCGATGAATTAAGATTGAGATTTGATTTCGTAGAATAAAAAACGCACATAATTTGAGGCAGTGCAATGCATTTTCCTTGTAGAAACGAAGGTATCACTCGTGCCCGTTGTTCGCTCGCTTAAAAGAGTTCAATGAAACCTCACAATAAATGCCAAAAATGACTCTTGATGATTCTTGATACTTATTTTTATATTTTAATATGCAATATGTTATATAAGAGAATCAATACGAATTATTCTTCGATTAATTCAAAATGTAGGATGAAATTTCACATAATAACTACGTAATTATTTGATTTAAATGGCAAAAATTAGGAAAAGCAATTGTTTTTGGGAACATAAATTTTATACAATTATCAAACGCGTTTATGTTCCAGGAACTGAAATTTTGGGCAGTTACCAAACACGTTTTGATTATCTAAAATTCATCCGGGGAATAGAACAAGAAAAAGTCATTTTAATCAGAATCACTTTTTGGATCGGAATGGCTGTCATGTAGGCCTTTAGTATCACCAAAAATCTCTTTCTCCCTATGTTTTTATTTTAGTTTTAAAATTGCTTTTATCTTCTGCTCGACGTTCAAGTATGTACGTGAATTTCCGGTTGAACCTGTCATTAACACGAGTCGCATTAAGAAACCTTAAAAAAAGGCTCTTTGGCAGATACGGGTCCAGAAATGAGCAAATGCATCTACTTATGGAAGGGATTAAATGTGCTTGTGCAAGCCAGTATATACACACAAAAAAGCCCAAAATAAAAGCACTGAACGGTATCAGTAACTGAGCTCATATGGCTTTAACAAAGTTATACTCATTTCTAGGGAGGAAAACATGGACAAGAACAGTACAAATGCCATAACTCATGTACGGTGCTTACTTGAGTGCCATAATTTTTTAAAACGTTTATCTAAGTGCCGAAGACCCGACATGACATGACACTTGTGGTGAACGTTTTCAAATAATAATAGTACTCGAGCAACCGATTGAAAAGTTATATAACACTCAAATAATCGGACAAAAAAAATTATGTTACTCAAGTAAATTATGATACTCAAGTAAACACCGTACATAATTTACGGGACACAATAAATAAAAAAAATTATGGCACTCAAGTGAGCGCTATGTCAAAGTTCTGACAATTGTGATGTCATTTTTCCGGGCCCAGATCCTATTTGAAGAAGGGAAATGTTTTCTTGCCAGGGATGTTGTAATCTCAACCATAGATTCACATATCATCATCACGTGTTTTGCATAAGACACCCATTAATTAAGAGATTATGTGGTCAGAAGCAACTGATAATCTTGTCAAACTATCGGGATAGTAGCTTCCTTGAAGAATGCATTCAAGTCTTAACCTTTCGATCTCGATTCAAGACATTTCCATGCGTGGAATCCGGGTTAGGTTCCTTTCTAACGCTATGGATTTTGCTTATTTTGGCGAGAGGAAAATCGACGAAGATCGTTTCTCATTTATGTACGTCTCCGGCGCGGTGTAGGTCGTGGTGCAAACTGCTGCAACACCTCCCCCTTCTTTTTCCTCGTAAGCCCACGTCGTGCATGAGGATGGTGCTCGATTTTTGCTTATGTTTACCGCCACTACACGGAAACAAATTCAACACATCGCTCCAATTAGTCAACACGATCTACCTAATCTATGTCAACCTTGTTATCATTGGCCCAAAGGGTTACAAAAATTGTACTAGAGAAATTCTTGCTAAGATCCCCACGACATCGAACGTGTCGTCATTTGCTCGATTCGGAGGAGTGTTCATTAGCCCTAGGATTTGCTCATCTGAGTTTTTGATATTTGAACTCGATGTCGCACTTGCACCTTATTAATGTCGTATTTGCTCCTACCACTCAATGAAGTCAAAGATATAGTGATTGGCATTACGCAGTATCAAGGTAAGCAACCAGCTTAGAGTTTGGTCGCTCATTAGGGTTCCGTCCAACGGTATCCTAAGCAAAAGCCATCGCACTTAAATGAGTGTAGTGGAGTACCATACGACGTCTCTATCGAAGCTTCACGTACGTAGCTGTCCACAGAAGTTACGTCGCTTTCTCTTATATACTCGTTTGGCACCTTGCATCTGGTAGCCGACTTTGACGGGATTGACGTTACTCTATTTTTTTTTTCTTTTTATTCCGTGTTGGATCGTCTAAAATCACCGAAGCGTCTTTTCATTTGGTAATAATACTTGCAAAATATTGAGGGAAAGGTAAGTCTAGTTTACATCAAGATTTGGATGTATAGAAATGAACTAGAATGTGCTTAATAATTCTTTAATTTATTGGGATTGCCGTAGGGACTTGCTAACGAGCATTTTACGAGCACTTGTTAAATATATTTGACGAGAAAATATTCAGCTATCGAAATTTTAATTGTGCAAGTTATGAGGGCAGCTTGCGTGGGAATTCATTGCATTCCCTCGATTAATTGCTCAACAAGTGTTACCCTGGCAGTTTTTCTTATATTAATTAGAAGATTTTGTGGGATCACTATTAATTGTTTTAAAAGCTTGAGTCGTTAGATGCAAACATCATTTTCACTCACGCTTAGTCTGGTCTTTCCTTTTCTTTTTCCCCTAGTATTAGGCGTAGAAATTTTTAATTTGGGAGGTAAACGAGGCCTGGAAAAATTTGAATTCAGAAGCTTGTGCTACATAAACAATTGTCATGATTTTTATTATATAAAATAACCTCGAAAATAGCGTTGTTGTTTTTTTGTGCTTTGCTATGTAAGCAAGCAATGGTATCAATAACTCAAAACGACAACAATAATAGAATTGTTTTTCATTTGTCTCTTACCTAAAATGTAAATTAGTGGAAGATTATTTACTTAAATTGACTTTCTCATCATAAAAACAAAAAACCTCTCCATAGATAACGTTTGGACCCGGTCACGCTCGTAGTTGAGATGTAGTTTGTCATAAGTAGCTTTCACTGTATACATGATCAAATGTTGATACTCTACCTCAAATTTTTTTCCCATGATATAAGAGTTTTTCTTTTTGTGGTACATTAGAAGAAATTTCACAGAAAACGCGATGGTAATGCAACATACCCATCAACATAAATGAAAGGGTAATTTTACAGATAGCAGTGGCTTGCTAGAAAGCCAGAGTCTATATTTTTAACACCGTCCTATTATTTCTCCGAATCCCGCTACAAGCATCAACAGGCGGGTGGGCTTGCACAATACTCGGCTGATCTTTGGCTCGGCTTGAAAGATCCTATATGCACATTCTAACGTAGGCGGGTTCGGGAAACACATTAGACTCGATCTTCGGGATCGGGCAGGCTTCGACCCGACCCCGCCCAATGATCTCATGTACTCACATGTTCTTCATCGTATAAAAACGAATGAAACTTCCCACATTTTTTTATTTGAGAAACGAGTTGGAAGATGAGTGGATTCCATGCTGAAACCAATGAAGTCTCCAACGCAATGACAAGATCCGTGATCACCTTGAGAGAATTCTCAAGGGATACACACTCTCGAATCTCAAATTTTAGAATTATGTAAAGCGGTTGCGTGACATATGACGCATTAAGTAAACAACTATGTTTATTGACTAATAATACCCCTTTCTTTTTAACAAACCTGGTCACTACAACAACTGCGCACCACATGTCTGTGGCCATGATTGTGGTTTTGCAAAAGTGAAAGACATATGATGCTTACCGGCATGTACTTCAAACCCACTTGCCTACATACGGCGATGCTTACGATTAAAACGATGATATTGTATTTTACGAGAAAATTCCAATGTATTTTCAAAAGCACGGGTTTTCAAATTCGCCTGGATCGTTCACAACATATCGACCAATATAATTTTTATATTTTCTTTCGTGATCATACTATTTGGCATGTAATGATTGGCTCGGGTAGATAAAACCAGCACGTTTCAAGAGCACCAAAAAATATTTTCGAATGATTTATGTTCTCTTTTCTATTTCTTTTTTCATTTTTAGGGTTTTTTTTCTTTCCAAATGCTAACGGAAGTTCGTTACGTTGTTGTTGGTCTTTTCTGTGTCCAAGCCCTAATCATTGTCATTACTTCACAAAATTCCATGCTTAATGATGATCTTTCAGCTGACAATTGACGGAGCAACTAACTTTTATTCACCTGACGCACTTGACATCTCACCACCCTATCCCCACATTCCCCTTTATCATTTCATTATTAGCTAAGAATAATAATATTCAAAACATGTTTAGATTTTTAGTAGGGATTTTTTGAAAGGACTCTTATTTCCTTAGATGAAAGTATTGGGTATTTTGGGGTTAGTCCTTGAAAGTTATGCCATTTGCGCAATCGAGCTACCAAAAATTTTAATTTATGCAATCGAGCCGTTAAACTCTCGTGATTATGCAGTTAGTCCATCCGCCATGGACACTTAATTCCGTTTATGTAGCTATTAATATGGTCATTTTTAGAGTAACAAGAGACAAGAAATAGAAGTATCCTAAGATTTGAATTCCGTTGTGTCACTAGAGAATTTCACTATAAAGATGCATGTACCCCAACATCACATACATAAATGTAAATGTGCTATTTATTTTGTCGTTAATTTGGAAATGATAGCATCGTATATTATGAAAACTTAGTACGGATCGGACGGTTGTGCAATGTGCAGATGAAGCGAAATTAATTAAGTTCTCAAGTGGTTAATGGTGAAGTAAAATTTATTATAATATTGTGGAATTACGTATTTTTCCTAGCACACGATATTGACAATATCAGTAACGTTTATGGACATTTTACGAAGAAGTTTGTGTTTCCGCAATATAATTGCTCAATATCTCACAAGTTGCCTTAACGACAACCAAAAAATGCAATAGTTCGATATTAAACGTACTTGATGCTTTTTTTTATTGAAACAATGAAATGTTCAATATCAATACCACCCCTTAGCATCCGGAACAGTATGGATGATGTGTAATTGTGTATTATCGTTTCTAGATGAACTAGAGATTTGCTAGAAGAAGAGAGCACACGAAATGGTAGGGCACGAGATTGGTTCAACGTGCGATATTTTATGGAACTTTTATATTTCATGGTGGTTAGGAGAAGGCCATGTAGTTTGAATAAGAAGCAATCCTTTTTGAGGTCATGCCGACGTCAACAGTGGTCGGATTTAAGGTGCATGTCGCGATCGTTCGTCGGCAACAACAACAAAGAGATGCTAATTTCTCCGGATACCCTCATCAAGAAATTAGACTCGAGGGCAAAAACAATTATTAGCCAAAGAAACAAGTGCTATGCCCTAACAACCTCCAATCTTGGGGAAAACAAGTATAGAATGTTCAGGCGAGAGCGACGTTTTCTTGTTTTGTAGTGATCGAATCGAAAAAAGCACTTCTTCAAAGTGTGTGTCCTCGTCGCAAAAGTTTTTGTTGGAAATAACACTGGCTCTTGTCGATTAGCGATGGTGGACCGTTATTACTTATTAGCTCTTCGTTTTTGGGCAGTGTCGGCTTGTTATTAGCTCCAATAAAGCGAAGTACTGATCCCCCTAACTCGATCTGAACAAGATTGGACAGTGAAGAAATTAAAGTTTGTTTGGGTGTCCCAAACTCGAGGTGGTGGACTCGCCCTTTCCATTGTTAGGTCATGTTGCTTTCACATGTTTTTATGTCAGATGTTATGAATCTGTCTCTCTGCCTTTTGTACAATAAGAAGTGGGGGTTCTGTTCTTGGAGAGGAGATGTTTCCTAAGTCCCATTGGGGAGCATAGTAGTTTTGAGAATTAAAAGACACTGTTACTTTTCCAATTATTGCAATTGGTGCAACGTGATCCATGAAAAATCAAGGGGGTTGAGTTGGTTGGCAATGTGGTCACGTCGCCTAGACATGGGCATCGACAAGGCCTAGTGACCATTGCCGGATTCGGGGAATACCTAATCGATCCACCAACTCTTCATGGAACATGAAGGTATAATCCCATTATCCCCTTCAAAATAGTTTTCCACAAAGAGAAATTTCAAGAAAACATGAGAAGTGAAACTTGTCAGGTGTAAAATGAGCACGGACTTGAGGATTTGGTCATTCCTTAGATGATATCTGGGAGACTTTTGCTTCTGTTTTGGATGGGCATCAGTGGATTAATCGATTGTAATAATAAGCAAGGGGAAGCAGCTGCGAGCTCTCCGTTAAGATCCTAATCCGGGGACAGCGATGGTCTCCGCCCTCGTCCAAATCTAGCTCAACAGTCATATGCAAGGTCAAGGAGCGGCGGTGAGGCTTGTTATCCTCGTCATGGATCTTGATGAGGGTCGTGAACCCCGCTGCCATTAATAGCAAGGGTTGCCCTCGCCAATAAGTGGTGACGGTCACCACCCTCTTTGGTGAGGGTGGTGATCTCACCGGAGATCAAGGGAACGCCACCACGCCGCCCATATCTCGACTTGTAAATCCATTGTTTTCTAATTTTAGTAGTTTTTTCGAAATTTAACTATGTTTTCAAAATGCCACGTCATATGCCATCATTGCATTCAACGGCAATCTAAAAGAATTTGGGTTCATGCAGGCATTTCCGCCCGTTTTCTTTTTTCCTATGAATGACCAACGTGAACAGAAAATTACATCATTGAGGAATCACATGAAACAAAAGAACATGGTTAATAGCATTCTAAAATCTCATTTTGATCCACATTGTCCAAAATTAAAAAGGACTTTACTAGTATAATAGTTTTTTGGGGACTGTGCAACAGTCATAATAATTATTCTGCAACAGTCATAATAATTGAGAGTACTAAAAGGACTTCTTATCCAGAAAACTAGAAGGAATATTTACAGCTGCATAAAGTGAAAATTCTCCCTCCTTTTTGCACACAACCAAGAGGAATATCTTCTGCTGCATGACAAGCAAGCCTTTACCCATGTTAAAGCGAAATTATTCTGCTCTTTTGCACCCATTCCATCAAAATGGAGGAATATTCGCAGCTGCATGACAAGCAAGCTTTTCCTAGCGCTAAAGTGAAATTTATCTTCCTCTTTTGCACACATCCCAACCATAAGAGGAATATTTACTGCTGCATCACAAGCAAGTCTTGCCCAAAGTTAAAAGCGAAATTATTCTGCCCTTTTGCACACATTCCATCGATATTGGGACCAACAATTACTAGGAATACTTTACCACCCCAGAAGTTGGAGTACGACCACTTCTCTCCTTTTGTCTTTTATGTCGTCTAGGTGTTTGGCCTTCATCGACAGCCGACTAATCGCGTGTTGAATGTGACAGTCCGTGATCTGATATACAGCGAGTAATTACTGGAGCACACAAATCTAGGACTATGATCAAGCCAAATCGACCCAACAAAGTCCCAAACTTGAGCTCTACTCGACCAATATATTCGATGTTTGAAATTTAACTCAAACACATTGAGTGACGAGCATGCCGTGCTTGTTATTGGCGAGCTTGAACTCAATTAGCTTGACTTGACCTAATATTCGCTTGAGTAGTTCGAGATGGCTCCTAATTAGTTTGGTATTGTCATACTTCTCTCTTTTGTCTTTTATGTCGTCAGGGTGTTCGACATTCACCGATAGCCGTCTAATCATGTGTTGAATGTGACAGGCCCTCATCTAATACATAACGGGTAATCACTGAAGTACATAAGCCTAGGAATGTGATTGAGCCAAATCGACGCGGCAAAGTCCCAAAATTGAGCTCGATTCAACAAATATATTCGATGTTTGGAACTTAACTTGAACACATTGAGTGGTGAGGTCGTGCTTGGTATTGACGAGCTTCAACTCAATTAGCTCGACTTGACCTAACACTCGCTTGAGTAGCTCGAGATGGCTCCGAATGAGTTTGGTATTGTCGTACTTTTCTCTTTTTTCTTTATTACCGTGGGGGTGATCGCCATTCATCGACAACCCACTAAACCCGTAGTTAATGTGACATATCTAATATATAACGGGCAATTACTGAAGTACACAAGTCTAGGAATA
The DNA here is from genome assembly GCF_020921035.1 of Rhodamnia argentea. Lineage (NCBI taxonomy): Eukaryota > Viridiplantae > Streptophyta > Magnoliopsida > Myrtales > Myrtaceae > Rhodamnia > Rhodamnia argentea. The sequence goes on from NC_063152.1 coordinate 33,567,769, forward strand.
TCATAGAGCTGAATCGACTCGACAAAGTCCCAAACTTGAGCTCGATTCGACCAATATATTCGATGTTTGGAACTCAACTTGAACACATTGAGTGGTGAGCATGTCGTGCTTGGTATTGATGAGCTTGAATTCAATTAGCTTGACTTGACCTTATACTTGCTTGAGTAGTTCGAGATGGCTCTCTTTTGTCTTTTATGTTGTCAGGGTGTTCAACATTCATTGACAACCGACTAATCTCGTGTTGAATGTGACGGTCCCTCATCTAATATATAATGGGTAATTACTAGAGTACAAAAGTCTAAGAATGTGATTGAGCCGAATCAACCTATCTATTCGATGTTTGAAACTTAAGTTGAACACATTGAGCGGTGAGCATGTCGTGCTTGGTATTGACGAGGTTAAATCCAAATAGCTCGACTTGACCTCATACTCGCTTGAGTAGTTCAAGATGGCTCCAAATTAGTCTGGTATTGTCGTAATTTTGTATTTTTTTTCTTTATTGCCGCTGGGATGTTTGGCATTCATCGACAACCCACCAATCCCGTAATTAAAGTGACAGTCCCTCATCTAATATATTGAGAATAGTAGAATGAGCATGGTTCCAAGGTAGAACCAGGAACCTAGAACCAAACTTGTGGAGAACATGTCCTATTCTAGGTTACAATGTATGTAGGGTAGATTCCAGGTTCTAAAAATTGTAAAACTTGTTCGGACGGGTAGGTTTCGGGAGGTTCTAAGTACCTAGAACCCGTAACGAGGTTTTGTGTTATTCTTGGTATATGTATTCGTGTGATGCTACGGTATATATGTATTCACGTGATGCTACGGTATTCCATAACGTCCAATGATGAGCGTGTAACCTAAAATCATTAGCATGAACTTCCATTTCCAACGATATTTATAAGTGATACTTTTACTTTGTTAATGTTTCATATTTATTCTCGTGTCTAAATATCACCTGTGATCAGTGGATTATAGCAACAAGTTGTGATCATTAAAGGTGATGATTTATTACAATCGTTCAGAATACAAGGACTTCATTTACATAAAAGAGACGCTCCCAAAGGTAAGTCTCCAAGAAAGAGAGTGCAAAGTTTTCTCCAATTTACAACTCGGTCCATAATCTTGGAAGAACCCTTTCCAAAACTTTTACAATGCTTGTCCACTGTGCTTGTTTCATCATTTCTCAAAGATTCCATGCTCCCGCCTCCCCGCGGACAATAATGATCTGCATGTCGAAAGAATCTATCAATAGTCCTGTGGCATCCTTTTTCTGAATCAATCACTCCAATGTCTCGACTAAATAATTGAGCTCGAAGGCTTTTCACATTAAATGAGACCGCGTGGCAGTACAAAGAAAGAAACTCAGAATCTCGCAACAGATCTAGAGCTTTGTTGATCTCTGACTTTGGACGATGACAGGGAATCTCTCGTGCATAATTCAAAATAACTGCGTGGGAAATATTTGAATAGTCAGCAACACTTGGTAGAAGAAGCCTGCATGCCGAGTCTCCTACGATTTGAAAATTCGTCGAGATTTCTTCCTGTATACTGTTTTGAACATGAAAATCGTGCATCATGTTGTTGACTGGAGATTGCTCCGCCATCCGGTTTTCGCCGTATATGAGGAGCACTGATGCCTTTCTTTACAGCTCATGCATGCATGACTTGATAGAACCCCAAATTTTCGTGTCTCTAGTTTTCTAGGGCAATGACATGACCAAATCCTAATTTTTAATGTATTTAGCTGAGTGCAGCAACACGTCTTGTAAATTTAATATTCTGGTTCGCCAGCAAAGTCAGAGAATGTAGTTCAGAGATAAAGACCTCATAGCTAGAAATCGTGGAAAAGAGAAACAGAAGCTGTTCCTCTTTGGGCAGGGGAGATTATACAGTACTTTTATCGTGACCATCATATCCTCAGATGGGCTTCAAGTTGATGTCACCGGACGAGCCTTTCTTTGGTTTCTAGGCACGGATTGCACGTTTTTTGAAGTGATTGCAAGATACCGTTCATTGAAAATCGAGTCTGAGATACTTCAAACTAAGCAGTATTTCTAAATATTGTTTTGATGGACTTTGGTGATTTTCCGACGTACTTAATGTCTTCTTAGTTTCCATATCAAATGTAATATCCCTGCTTAGATTCGTGTGGGGCCGAGCGTACCGTAAAAGGGTGATTTTCTCATAGTATGGTTAGAATGCTTGCATGCGCAAATCTCGTGTCTTTGTACAAAATAAAAAAACTAATGCCAATCGCAAAACAGTGAGTCTGTTTAAGCTAAGTATCGAAAAATACAAGCGCCAAAGATGATTAGGGCAAAGCGATCTATTTCACTTTAGGGCTAATACCTCTTTACCACAGATCATGGAATGGGGGGATGAGATTCTTAGTGCAGATAGGAGCAAACAACCTTGACAATATCGGATGGAAATTGAATGAGACACGCGGAGTTTTGTCGCTAGGCGTTTGACCAACTAGTGTTTAAGTTGCACGTACGAGGGTGTTAAGTGAAAGAAGCCTAGCATCGAGGATGCAGTTAATCATTGGCTCAAGCTTTCGAAGGAATGTGGGTCGAACTAGATATTTTGGTAGGTTTGGACTTAGACTCTCTTTGCGGTCTCCCCACCTCGGGTTTCAATCGTGTCAATCCGACAAATGGTATCGGGGGCACACATCATTTCTCCTCCCGAAATTTTTGCCAAACTTGGCCGGCCGAAATCGGGAACGTTTTCACACCCGTTTTCAAATACATTCTCTCCATGGTATTGTATCGATGTGTCTGAAAACCAAACCCATCATCCCTACTAAAGTTGGCCAGAATGGAAAGAAGGATCCCCCTGTTGGTACGTCCAAGATCTTCAGTGTCCACTGTCCATAGCTAAGGGTGTGTAATGGCCCCATCTTTACCAATCAAGAAGAATCAATTAAAGTTAGAGATAAAGATGATTTAACCGCGAAATTAATCAGATGAAGCTTCTTCTGTCAATCCAGCTGTGGTTTCTTTTTTTCTCCAAACAGAATCTCCACAAAGCCACTTTATCAGGTGGGGAGGGGAAAGAAAGGTGCCTGTCCATTGTGCAATTATTGGTTAATCATTTACTTCGCCTTGTGGTGTGTGTTTTTTTTTACTTTCTTCTTTTCTCTTTTCTTTACCTTGAGATGTTCAGTAAAGCTGGCGGAATCAAAACACGAACGTCGTCCGTCCTGAGATTGACATGGGTGCAGCTGCAGCAGTAGTTACGAGATCTCTGTCGATGTATGGGGCTGGAGATCCGAACGAACGCATTGCCCTTGGCTTTTTGACTTTAGGGTCTCGGGAGTGGTTTTACTTCTAGGCACGTCTACTGATTAGGTCTAGAACTAGAAGAGATCGTACGTCGGTGACGACGGTTTCTGACGATTTTTTCTCTGCACTGCTGTCGTCGTCCTGCTTCTTCCTTTAGCAGTGGACGTTGACTAGGCTTGTCTATTGACGTGACACGCGATGATCGTAAGAAGAGTCTTGGTTCCGTATATATCATGTGATCGGCGAGCGGGCGGAAACCCAAGATAACTTTTGCCCTTCCTGGTATTCGGTATTTGAGCAATAGGAAGTTTGGATATTGTCTGAATATAACCCTCGACGCCCTGTGCCACCATGGCCCGCCTCGGCCCCCAACACCGCCATTCAGTCTGCCTCCACCTCCCACCGTCACCCTCCATAGCCCCCTCACCATCAGCTCCTATCACCCGGTCATCGATGCTAAGCGCACTATCATTTACACCCTGATTAATCATCAAGAGACCCAACTCGCCTTTAAGGCCTCTTTATACACTCAATCTATCCATCGTGATCGAACTTGCATCGTGGCTCCACTGTTTAGACTTATCCCGAAGGATGGGAGGGTTGGATTGGCGGAAGACGTGATGGCAGCCCCCGCACAAATCTCAGGGTGCAAAGAGATCGAAGAGGCCTTTCGGGAGGTGTCCGGAAACGGGATTTTGCTGAATTTGTTGGATATCACGACGGGCTCAAGAATGGAATTTTCGATCCAGTCCTAGGTGCATCCCACAATTTTGGAAAATTTTTAATCTCACCTTATCGTATCCTATTTCAATTCGTATCCGAACAACCAAACACAGTCTAAGAAGATGAGATAGGTGCGTTTTTGCAACCCACATGGTCTTGTAATTGAGGGCATCGTCCCCTCTTGCGGGATCTAATGGGCGTGGGCCCTTTAGGCCTCAATCAAACACAGAGTGATTAGCCTGAAATGATCCAGAGTCCATTAATCAAGCACTTCCGCTGTAGCAATAAGCATGTTTAGCTGAGGTCCAGCATGAATTCTCAATCCAATAGGCCTGCTGCAATGGGCCTTCCCATAATCATTAGCCCAATTTTAAAATGAGTAATGCAAGGAATAGGAGAACCGAAAAAAAAAATGAGAATTTAATTATTATTATTTTTTTAACGAAAAGAATTTGATTAATTGACCCAATTCAATTTGAGACTGTCCCAAATTTGACTTAAAATGCCCACTTAATCCAGATCTTGAGTTCCCCTGTGCATCGTAGAGGTGTCAACGGTTTGGTTTGGTTTGGTTCGGTTTTTTAGGAAAACCGAACCGAAACAATAGGTCAAATAATTAAACCAAACCGAATTGTTATTCGAACCAAATACAAACCGAACCTAAAATTCGGTTTGGTATGGTACGGTTTGGTTTGGATTTTCGGTTTTCTTCTTCTTTTGGATCCGAAGCAAAGACGGAATTCAACAGTGATTGCAATGGGGTTCAAGTTCAACCTGAACGTACTATGTCGTTCCACGATGATGTATAACTCTTCTTTCACATGCTCGGGCTAGAAATCGCGTCTACTAAGATGACGAGGAGCTACGTGTCGGCAGGGAGACCAGAGGCCAGCTCATGTAGGCACTCGACGTGTCCAAGATCTATGTGCCCATCTTCTCCGGGGACTACGGGTCGAGCTTGTGGTACATCCGCGAGGTCACGCGCATGGTGGACTGCGCGGTGAGATCGAAGGGGAATAAGGAGATCTTGCCGGTATTCTACGACGCTTCGCCTTCGGATGTGAAGCTTTGGATTGGGCTGTAAAAGCGAAGTCTGAAATTTTTAAAGATAACGGGACAACAGAGAGAGGAGAGAGAAGATTAAATGTCAGAGTGATAAATGTCAAAGTGAGAAGAAAACGTGGAGGACAATAGAGAGAGAGAGAGAGAGAGAGAGAGAGAGGAGAGAGAAGTTAAACGTTAGAGTGACGAGAAAACGTTGAGGTCGTGGAAAGATCAAATTTCGGGTGAAATGTTATAGTTCGGTTACCGAACGAAGCAAAATAAATCGAATCGAAAGAAAAAATAGGTCATTTTTTCATTATTCGAATAAAAAATCGAATCAAACCAAAAATGCATGAAATTTCGGTTCGATTTCGATTCGGTTCGATTTTTTTGGTTCGGTTCGACACCCCTAGTGCATCGTTTCCCATACATCGAAGACTCCCTTCCCTTGTTTTTCTTCCTACCTAAGGGCTTAGCTGAATTCCCCTAGTCAGTTAAGAAACACCATAGAATGATAGAATTGCCCAGTCCTTGATCCAAAATTACGTCCATCTTGTTTAATTTGATTTTGGTCCGATTGTAAGACTCGACAATTGTCCGGTACACGTAAAATAGGGAACATTACATGCATTAGATCGACTGATTGTGTTTTGAAGCGCTTCCTATGCCCTCAGTATACGGAAAAAGGAAAATTTTAACTAGAATTACTATATTAGTATAGAGTACAAGCAAGACATAAAACAAAATAAATGAAAAGGCACAGTCTGAAACCTACAATTCCAACTAGATATCCAACAGGCCTTCAGTCTTAGAGGAGCCACTCCCACCGGCACTGCTTGGGAGGCTCCACTGGTCGGAAAACCCGCCGGATGCCGGGCCGTTCCCGCACTTTACCACGGCTCTAACGCTCTCGATCAGCTCCTGCGTCCGGCACTCTTGCGATAATATCTCGAGCAACTGCTCCGGACAAATCACAAGCTTCACCTTCCAAAACCCATCGTTGCTCTTGCCGCTATCCCTAAAGAAGACCTCGGTGTACGACCTCCTCAACATGCCTTGGTTATCGAGCGACATCCGGTACGGCGCGACCAGTGACGTCGGTATGCTATTGGACCTGACATGGCCTTCTCTCACGACCTCATTACCTAGCAACAATTTGTGACCTCGGCGCGAATTGCTACCTTCGCCATCGCCGTAGGGGAGCAAGTAGTAGGACTCGCCAACCACCAGCTCCTCGTGGAGAGGGAGCGGAATCCAGAAGAGGCCGTGCGCACAGAAGACACCGTGGCCCGGGAACTCTTCGGCGATGGATCGGACGGCGATCGGGGCATAAAACTCCAAGACCCCGCCGTTGGGCGCCACCACCTTGACGAGCTCTTGATTAGCCTCTCCGAAGCCTCCAAAGAGGCAATTCCCCATACCGATCACTCAGTATATCTTCAAGAGAGAGAATATGGCGACGGCGTTCTTCTTTCCTCCTTTCGTATGCATATACAGTATGGTCTGGGGAAGGTGCTAAGGAAGGGGGGAAATTTCATGGAGGGAGAAGGGAAACAAGAAAATATCGTCGGTGGGATTCTTCTTTAAAGCTTCCTCGCTCTAACTTTGCCCACATAAAGAAATAAATTACACTAGGAAAGGGCAAAGAAAATTGCTAGTGGGACCAACTTTTGTAAGAGCATACATAATTTATGTATTAAATTTTAGTTCAAAGTTTTATGGTCCACTCACACTGTGGAAGTGGTCCAACTGTTCATGACATGACAGTGATGTCTTTTATTTGGTGTGACAAAGCGATGGTTGTATTTTTTTTTTAAAAAAAACAATAATGGAGCACTAAAGTTTTATGTTTTGGTTCATTTATGTCGGGGCCAAATATGAATGGGAAGATCTAAAGATATTGGCGTGAAGTACTTTGTGGAGGGGTCCAGTCAAAGAAATTGGAACAGTCGAGAAGCTGAGAAACATCACTTTTCTCTTTAGTTCTTTAAACAAGCTTTGGTCCCTTTTGAGCGGCTGTGGCATGGAAACTTGTGACGCATCATGATGATTCTCCAGTTTTGGATCTGTCTTGTTCTTTAGGTTTTGAGTTCGGTACCGACACACGACACACGACATGGGGAAGGCGGACTCTTCTAGCAGTAGTGAGTCAGTTCGCAAGAGCAAGCGAGTTCCTAAAAAATGTACATTCGATGGGGCCGATGGAGCTGATGATTATGAGAGCATTGCTCTCTGAAGTTAACCGACAACTGAAGAAAGCTAAGGCTGCCGAGAGAAGTAGGATGCAGGCCGAGAAAGCAGCTGTGGAATCTCAGGTTCGCTTTAATGCTTTTATTCTCATGAAGTCTCTTTAAGAAGCCAGGGATGAAATCTAGAGATTTACAAGTTGAAGGAAAAAGTCTCACATCGGCTGCCTAATAAGGATAGCAAGTATGATGGCTTTTCAAAATGACGTGGGTGAGACATGGATGCTTAGCTCTCTTGACTAGGCTAAGTTGAAGGGCGATATAAATAATTTTTTTAGTGGAAAGGCTTCCATAGTGGCTTACTATTTAGGGCTTCAAAGTGCGAGTGTCACCACCTTTTATTTTATTTTTTTTCCGACACACGTGTCGGCAATGTGTCCGCACATTGAACTCATGTCCGAGCGGGCGAATGCGTGTCGATGTCCAAAACACATCCGACACCGACACGCACACTGTCTATGCGTGTCGGTGCTTCATAGTATATAAATTTACAAAAAAGGAAAATAAGATTGGACAATAATGAGAATTGGAGGTGAGCAACTAAGCCAACTCGGGAAGTGGCCCGAACCCGCATAATACAATCAATTCGAGATCGGTTCACAAGGGGACCGGTCTAGTTCCCGGGTCTAAAAAGGGAAACCGGCCGATTAGACTCGAGAATCTAGAACATAGAACATGCAAGGCCAAATTCGGGGAAGAACTTGGAATTGAACTAGATTTGAATCGGTTTACTCCTAACTCTAAGTTGGTTTTTTTTTTCTATTAGAATAAATAATATTTATTGAAATTGAATACGTTTGACATAGTATCCTCAAGCAAAAAAAAAAATTCACGTCAACACGTGTATATTGTACATATAAATTAATGAAATAGAGTAAAAGCCTCGACCAGTTCAGGGTCAACGAAATGGGCACCTAATTCCAAAATTTGACGGCCGACCTTGATAGGGTGGGTTTTAGGTTCCGGACTTGTAACTTACCCCCGGTGTAACTAATTACCCCTAATAAGAATCCTAAGCATGCATATAACGATTCCCAAACCATGTTAATTTGAGTGCACGAACAATGAATTTGAAAGATTAAATATTGACGAAGAACGACACGAGCTTATCTTTTATCCATCATGCCAAATGAATTCATTATGAAATTCTTACATCATCCACTCAGAGTAACTTTAGGAGGCCACACTTACCATAAGATGAGCAAAGGTTCATTCGACGATACTGGCGGAGGGAGCGATTTTCATACAATCATAAAGATGACAATATATATCGGTGAATAATCAGAGAGCATGCGGTCGATAACATCATCGTACACTAAAAAAGGAAAGAACATAAGATGGTCACGCCATGGTGTTAGTGACTTGACCAAATCAATAGTGGGAAATCGCACGAAACATGAGATGTGGTCGCACTTTTGTGGCCCCGTTAAATAGATTACTGAGCCTTGATAATATTCTGAACTTGGACGAGTCCGCAAATATATATCATAAGAAGTGTACAATTGAACATGCAAATGCAATTGATAATTACAAAAGCTTAGACTAGTAGTTAGAGAATAGAGGGATAAACTTATTTTTTCCTGCATCTCAAAGAAGATTGTCCATCATAAAAATAATGTCACACCGGCCCATATAATGCATCATCAATAGTTGCTAATAAAAAAGACTCAACTTATATTTGCTACTACTGAATCTTTTGTTATTTTTTATCTCAATTCGAAATCAAGTTTTGGGTACCTTAACAAATGAATCGGATTTTTCCAATTACCAATCAAAAAGGAAAATTTCTCGAGGCACTTAACTCTCAATGAAGAATTTTGTCCGAGATGAAACTACAAAAATATAAATAAATAAATAAAGTGAACAGACGCAAGCCTTGTGTTGACTAGAAGGCAACAAACGGGAGACAGAAAGAGTGAGAGAGAGTCGTGAGGTAAGCAATGAACGAGACGGAGAGAATGAGAGAGTCGTGAGGTGAAGAGAGAAAGGGAAAGAGGAAGAGGAAGGAAGAGGCGGCAGCGGCAAGTGGTGAGTTATGAATTATCGAGAATAGAGGGGCAAGCGAATCGACAAAATAGTCTGAAGGAAGAGGAAAGGAAATTAGACATCGAATTTATGTAATTCAGTCCGAATATCGAAACCTACGTCCACGAAAAGAGCAGCACAGAATTACATTACAAAAACAAGCGATACAACGGAGATTATAATCACTCGAGCACTCAAACACATGATTGATCGACTCATCAGTTTCCATTTCGATCAAAGCTCTCAACCGCGCGTACCTAACAACGTCAAACTTGCGCATCAACACTAACACTCGGGTCTTTCTTGAGCAGTCATTAGAATTTGGAACAAATGCATCCGATGTCTCCAGGGCGAAATCTGTTAGTGTCTTACCTTGAAGTTCATACAAGCCATCGTGCTTAATTCCTTTCATTATCACCAGGACACCTTGAGCAACTTTCAAAATTCCACCTTGTGAAGAATACCTGCATCCAATTGAATCTAGGGCACCCAGGAAAATTAAGTTCTTTTTCAATTTTGGAACGTGTCTTACTCCGATCAATGTCCTCACAATAACATAATGCATTTTGATTTTAGCATCACCAACACCCACAACATCGCATTCAACATTTGTTCTCTAACTGGATTTTACCACTACCGGTGCACTAATAAGTGATAAATCATGCCCTTTTTTGTGTACCGTGAAATGAATAACCCAAATCAATAATCTATCCATCAAATAACGCATCATCAGTAACAAATAAGACACAATCAACACTATCAGAATTATTTTCAGCAACGGTTGCGATATCATCCGTAAATTTAACTCCCATACCCTTTTCATCTTTCAGCTTAAGACAATTTCTTCTAAGATACTCATGCTTGCCATAGTTCTAATAAACAGCTCTACCAGTCCTAGATTGACTAGGTATATTTATATACATACTACTCTTACCAACACGAGTATTAGTTCTTCCCGTACTCTCATCTACTAAAGCAATAGGTGCGGATACATCATATTCTTTTCTACGAATGTCTTCACTCATAATCAAATCGCAAATCTTGTCATACGTTAAGCTTTTTGACCCGGAGAAATTACTAACAACAATAGCAATAGTATTCCAACTATCAAGCAATGAGGATAATAGAATCAATGCACATACCTCATATTCAAGATTAATCTCAACTGAACTCAATTGATTAACTACCACATTGAATTCATTGATATGTTCAGCAACCGATGTACTTTCGCTCATCTTTAAATGAAATATTGATTGCAAAGGGTGTCTCGCACATGTTCGACCGGGCTTTCATTAGTCTCGCAGTTGTTATCTCCTTCACGATGCTAAACGCGAAGCGTTAGTCGAATAACATCCATCATTTGTTGTTGATACCTAAATTTTGATTTTTCTTTTTAGTCATTTTCTGCATAAAAATTAGAACTAATTTTAGTTCTAAATAAAAAAATAAACTTAACATTCATATTTTATTTTTCATCAAGTCATGCTTTGCATTTTCTTTTATTTATTGGACCAATGGTGGATGGATTTAAACGTGCGATTTCTAAGTTTAATAGAATTAATTAGACTTAGTAAATTGAGAATTGATATCCGCAGATAGTCGAGAATCGCATCAAGCTTTTGCTCGTATTAACCATAGTCCATATTTTATTATCAAGGCCAAGAAAAGGACATGGTTGGGTTGTGCGTGGGGAGAATATTTTCATAGTCAAAAGTGGAAATAAAGGGAATTGTGCAAAATTTTAATTCTTAAAGCCCAATCTCCTCCTACACGAAAAACGAAGGAGATCAGCCATCATTCTAAGAGTGTTTTTCCTTATTTGTTAAAAGGAAAAAGCAATGCATCGAGCCAAAAAATTGAGTGAAATTCCATCAACATTAAGAGGAAAGAATTGAGGCATGATTTTCGGGCAATATTTACGAAAAGGAAAATACGAGACACCAAGCAGATTATACTCAGCTTATTTGGTGAGCATATGTTATGTATCTTTCTCAATCATGGATTGAAAGACAAGTAAGAGAAAGAAATAAAGAAACAGAAGATTTCTGCATGATTTATGGACGATTTCCTTTCGAGAAAAGCAATCTGCTCATCACTTGGAAGGCACACAAAACAGTCCATAAATAGGTCTCATTGACAACTGTAAAGAGGGGAGGGTTTCCACACATTGAAGTTGTGCCGAGGCATCATCCGTCCAATTGGTGCTGCACCCAACTACCTAATTTCACGTGTTGCTCTTAGTAGATCCCTCTGAGGCCGCGTGTGGATTCGGCTCAGTCCTTGACACCATGCATCCTCTGGCGCTTCTGCTCTTTCCCGATGCTGTCCGTTTGATCCAAGCGGTCGTTTGGCGCTATTTTAGGCCACTGCTCAAGGCGATTTTCCTTGCTGTGGACCAGTCACGTTACCTTGTTGATCGGGGACTGTTTGGTTGCAAATCAGCGCACGGCGCACAATTTGGTCGTGATTTGGTCCAATCTTCTGCTGTTTTCTTTCAAGGACAAAATCACTGCTATGTAGGGAATGTTCTGCTGCTATTCAAGCTGTTTTTGCAGCTGTTTTGTGCCCAAAACAGCACTGGTTTAAGTGGTTCTTACTAGCTATTCAATGCAGTTTTTGCCCATCGCTTGGAGGATTTTTTGCCACTGTTTTGAGGACGTTATAGCTACTGTTTGGCTTCAATTTCACTGCTGTTTGCATTCATAAACAGCCTTGTTTTGGACAATCTTTTGTTACTAGTTCAGTGCAGAAATTTCGGACTTGATAAAAGTTGCAATGCGGGAATTTCAGCCACGATCCCACCAGTCAAATTGAGAGCCATCATTGCAAGGTCCAAGAAGTCCTATCGTTGTGGCCGTACCACAAGTTGCTGATTCCCAAGTCCACCCTTCTTGAGTCGGTCCGAAAGAGTTGAAGTTTGATCCGTAAGATTTCGCGCAAGTTCAAAAAGGAAAGAGCATATCTCGAGGATTAGGTACAGTGTCCTATTCTATATTTTAGAATATCCTCGTTGCCTATTTTGCATGAATTGTGTGCATTTCATTGCATATCTTAAAGATTTTGTTGCTTGATTTAGGATAATACAATATTTGATTGTCAAATTTGGAAGATTGCGCATCGAAAATTAAATACTACACATCCGACTTGGATATCCTTGAAAATATTGCAACATGTCACTTGCCTAATTAGAAAGATTGCATGTTTAAATTTGGATTTTGAATATATTTGAAAAATTATGATTCATCGTAAATATTTTGAGATCTTTGTGATAATCTTGTGATAATCCAAAAATCTTTCTGAATATACTCAAGATATCAAAATATTTCAAAATGTGATCAATTAGAAATTTCCTCATCCGCAACCGCATACATAGGAATAAGTCTATCTATCAGTCTTTAGATGAAATTATTTTCCTAGCGGGTATTTCGAATTTTAGGATCGATCTATCAAGCTTTAGATCGAAAATTAATTCGAAAGAAATAGCGGTGATTATCTTTCATTAAAAGATTTGCAACTTTAATTTAAATTCACCCATAAAAACTAAAAATCACAAAAAAAAAATGAGAAAATTAAAAAAAATAAAAATTCTTGTATCATGTCTTTAAATTTCGTGTCGGAAAATCAAAGAAAAGAAAAAAAAGATTAGGAAGATATGATTTCTTAAAAACCACGTCTTATCATTTTTAGAAAGATAAAAATCCTATCTTCTGGATTACATTCAGCAAATAAAATCTTTTTCGAATCCATTTCAACTTTTAAAAGATGTAGGCTTAGGGTTAAGAGATTTTCTTGAAATTTTGGGAATTAATGAAAGTTAAATCTGAGAATTATAAGTTAATCTTGAACCAATTCACCCTCATTTTTCATTAATTTTTAATTTTAAAAATTAGTCCAAAATACAAAAAAAAAAATCATAAAAAGAAAACCCAAAAATTGCACCTTTGAATTTTAAGTCAGAATTAATCAAAATTGCCAAACCGAACATTTTTCAAGAAATTGGTACCGAAAGGATATTAATTGAAAAATTAGTGTAATCAAGTCCCGAACTTAAGATCTCCGGTTTGCTAAAATAAAAGAGTTTTATCCCGCTATTTTATTTAGGTTTCTAATCAACCTACCAGGACATGATTAGTGGCGGCTCCACAATATAAAAATACTTTACAAAATAATCGCTTGAACCTTAAGTCACGATTTGATAGAACTTGGAAGAGTTCGAGCTAGGTTAGTTAATTTAATTAATTAATCTGGTAATCCATTAACCTAAAATTGAAAAAGTCGATTTTTAGGTCGCGACACTTGTCTATCTAGCAATTCCCATTTATCATTTTTTCATTGAATCCAATTTCTCCCCAGGCAGAGGTAAAAGCAATTTTTCTGGTACTAGTAATCATCAATCTACATTTTTTAGAAAGCAAAATCTTTCTGATCAAGTCGGTTGATTCTCACCTTTACTTCTTCCATCATTACCGATTCACTTAAAATCGGTCAAACACCGGCTTTGATACCAATTGTCGAGGATAAATGGATAAGCGAATCGATAAAATAGTTAGAAGGAAGAGGAAAGAAAATCGGACATTAAATTTACGTGATTCGGTTCAAATTTCAGAAACTACGTTTACGGAGAGAGCAAGACGGAATTCTACTATAGAAACAAGCAATACAACAGAGATTACAATCAGTCGAGTGCTGAAACACATTGTCGGTATTTTCCAACCCCCTAATTATACCCAATAACTCACACAGTGTTTAACCTCTCACAATTCTTAGTGAGATCTCACTCAAGGAATTAAACAAATTCTACCGACAAGAATTTAACTAGCTAAATCGCTAACGGGTATAATTACAACAACAAAACTCTCGTGACAAGAACCCTCTCTTCTCTCGGCCACCTAATGGAACTTGACGCACCTTCTCTTTCGCTCGTTTTCTTCCCTTTATAAAGAACCAAGGACCCCTTCGTATATTATTATTTATTCTCCAAAGAGTCTCCATATTTATTGTAACATGTGAGTAGATGAAGATAGTCCACGAAAGACAACGTTACGTAGGGTTTTCCATGTTTGATGGCCGAGCAAATCTCTTCTTAGATTTGTTGTTCGACAACTTTCTTCAAAGTCAAACAATTTGCTGCAAAAAGGGAGAGCTCCATTTATGAGTCATGCAGTCCCTCCCTCCCTTTATCTATGTTGTCCATCTTCTTTTTTACTTTTTTATTCTATTGAAGATCACAAAGTCACGTGTGAACACATGCCCATTTGTCTTCAACGCCTTAAATGAAAGCCAAGCGCGGACGAACATAAATGAAATAACGAATCCCATGCGTGATAGTTTCTTTTTGATAACTCTACAGATAGACAACAGGAAACGCAATTTTTCAAAAGCGAGGTACTCAGTTCCACCTTGGGAATTACGTGTCAAAAATACTCATTCACTCCACAATACCAGAACAAATATTAATGGTACATCCTATTGATCAATTTAGTGCTCAATATCCAACTATGATCATGTTTAAAGCCCCACACAAATGCCATCAAGATCCTCGGCTAGGTCTTCACCACCTACATTAGTCGATGGGTTAGCCTAAAAGGTTGTCCGGAAAATAGTATGCAAATTCAAGTTCTCAATTGGGTCTAAACATGACGACTCCTAAGTAACCCACAAATCCAATTTAGAATACATCTCATAAATCAAAATACATTTCACAAAATAGAACACATATCCTTTGGCAATTTAATTCATTAATTAGAATTTTTTTTTTCATGAGCTATATGCACAAACAATACAAATAACCTTTCGCAATTCAATTCACAAAATATTTTTCAACTATTCAGAAATAATAATTTCAAATTATTACAAAATACTTCGCCATTTCAAATATCAAAAGGGTAATAATAATTGCCTGATTCAGTTTTATGCAACAAATATGTTTTAAATATGACTTTTTCGTTGGGATAAAAACACCAAAAGTGCCAAAGTTTTGTAGGGTACTCACTTTAGTTTGAAAAGTTTTTGCCAGCTCAATTAAGTGCATCCAGCTAGAAATTCCGAGCAAAACTATTATGTGGCTCTAATAACTAAAATTTTAATATGAGTTGGCATTTTTTATAAAATAGTCCACGTGGACATCCTAAACCACGTTGTACGAGTCCATATGGTTGGGTTGTCTAAAAACGATGTCGCACTTTCACTCTCTAAATCCTTAAAGGTTATAAGGATGACCAAAATTCAGAAAACGGCGGCGGATTGCTGGAACAAGGCGAACCGGTACATGGGGTGGCTTGAGAAGGTGAAGAAGAGGAAGATTTCGGAGAAGGACGCGATGGGGAGGACAATGAGAAGGGTGTACATATCAAGGTTTTTCCATTTCGATTTCGAGAAGTAGAGATTGGATCTATACAACATAATGGAGGGTCCCCATAAAATAAGGAGAGTTCCTACAAAAAAAATGGAGGATTGTTCAATGCCCTGACTACAAGTAAGGAAGATTGTTGAATGGCCGAAGATAAGGAAGATCACTACAAATGAGGAGGATTGTTCATTGCAGAGCTTAACTGTCAAAAACCAGTCATGTACAAAACAAAACGTTGAGATTTACTACGCAACGGAACATCTCATCCCATGAGAAAATCTCCCATGCACACAAACACAAACTCATACGTTGCTCATTGAATAGTCCCAACTAACAACCCCAATGTTGCTCATAGTTTGCCGGCCGCCGTGAGTCCCCCTAGCCACTGGTTATAGTAAGCCAAAATGGATGTCGAGCAAAATGGATGTCATAGAACTCACGATGGCACAAGCTAAACCATACTTGTTCAGATTAATGGTTTGCATAGTTGCTTTTCCACTTGAATTTGCTCGATGCGGACTAGAGTAAGCTTCCAACTTTTAGAGAATGATCACCTGTTTGATTGAGTATGCTACTAATAAATTTTTGCCTCTGATGCCGTGGTTTCTTACCTCGATAGGGTACAAAGATAGCTCAATGTGCTCACCAGTGCCTAACCTTGAGATACATAATCGATCGAATACTACTTGAAAACGGCTCTTCATTTTTCAATGGCTGAAAATAAGGGAGGGTCCTTGCAAAATAAGGAGGGTTCCTATAAAAAAAAAAATAAAGGAGTATTGTCGAATGGCCGAAAAGGAGGAGGGTCCCTACTAATGAGGAGGATTGTCCAATGGAGAGCTTAACCCTAAATTATGTGAATGCTTTTCTAGTAAAATCTAAAACTAATTCTAAATTGGAATTAACACTCAAAATCTAATAAAACTAATCAAAATATAATTTGTAAAATTTTTGGATTTTTTCATCTCTTATTTTTTTATTTTATTTCCTAATTTTTTATCTTCATTTTTTTTATTCTTAAAATTGGAATTCGGATCGGGTCGGGGGACCCGGTTCGAATGTGCGGGTCTCACCCGGACCCTAGAGGTCCGGGTTGCCTTTTAAAAAATAAGCCCAAATTAAACTCAAGCCCTACACTCCCGGCCCGGCCTCATTGATGTTCAATCCACTTTTTTTTTATTATTAGTATTAATTTTATTTCCGTTTCCTCCTATTCTCCTTTATTTCTTTTTCCTCTGTTTTCCGTTTCGCTCTCTTCACCACGTCGTCTTCTTCAGACGAACTCGAATCTTCATTCGACTCAAAGTCAGCAATCGACGCCACCGGCCAATCACCGGAGTACTTTCGTCGGCCGTATGTATGTTACGGCAGTCACCTAACCATTTACGGTGACCGAATTCCAGCCATCGAAACAGACTCAACCTCGAGACTTGAAGCATTCACAGGCACCAGTAACCGAAGAAGACAGAAACAAACCAGCGTGAACGCCTCAATGGATCAAAGAATAACCCAGCAATCCGAATTCATTTGTTCTCCGTAAATAGCCATTGACAACAACAGCGACGAAGCAAGTCCGGAAATAGAACAAAGGCAGAGAATACTCAGAGCTATCGAGTAAGATGCCGCAAAATCATACTTAGCGACCAATATGCCAAGTAAAAATATGCAAACCACATTTACGTCTTCAGACTCGACGGAAATAGACATTACCCCATGATCAGATTTCAAAGTAATTTCATCGAACATGTGCTGGGCGTTTCAATCGAGTGATTTAAATGCAGGGACTTAACAATGGCTCGTCTTCATGTTAATACCAACAACCCCACAGTGAACTCGAAGTATTTATAGCAACTTGCTTTCATAGGATTTGAACATAGTCGGCGTCTCAACCTTCCAACCTCATTTTTTACTATAGATGACCATTGGAACTTTACCTTGAAAGCGCCGTTACCAGTCACGAACTACTGTCAAGCGAGCAGTGCTTCCCGTGAATATCAAGTCTGGCGGAAGAACTTCAGGCGAGATTTGGCCGCTTTAGAAAGAGTCTTCCCTGCTTGCTTACTTTGTTTAATCTGATGACAACAGAGCATAAAATAGACCATTGATACCAACGGGATAGCTAAAAAAAAATTCCTATAATCTAGGGCTATAACAATAAAATACAAGGGTGTCAAAAAAGCCCGGCCCAAAAATTCACTTAATTTTCGGGCCCGATCGGGCCGGGCCGGCCCACCGCCTAACTTTTTTTAAGACCAATGTTTTCTTTTTAATTTAATTTATTTTTATTTTTTTTATATTCTTTCATTTGATGGGTTTGTTAATTGATTTTAATTCCAAAAAAAGAAGAAAAAAAGAACCAAACCGGAATCCTACTCGGCCCTGGTTGTGCCCCGTCGAGCTTGGTACTGTTCAGTTTTGGGCCTGCTCGGGCCGGGCCGAGACCCGGATCGTTGACACCCCTAATAAAATCCTAACAAAATAAACAACTTTGATTGATTATAAATAAAAATCACGTTGGCCAATCCTACCCAACATTCGCGGTTTGTTGCACCGAGGATTCTAATGCAACTTCAAGGACGGTGGATTTGGCTCAACATTCTCAAAGGGCTTTCAGGCCCCAAAGACCATTGGGAGAATGCTGAAGCATTTGGTTCAGCTTGAGCCAACATTTGATCAAATGTTGACCTTGAGAAAGCCGAAAGCCCAATCTTGGTAAGGGCCAGCATTGGGCTTTCAACATTTGGCCAAATGCTAAGAGATTTTTTTCCGTCCAATACTAACCTCATCAATTCCCAATATTTTTGATTTTGCCCCCTTTTTATTGTTTATCTTCTTCGACGGTCCGGTAATGGGTAATTTATTTAATCGAAATTAAAAAACTGCATTCAAAGCCCCATTGGATTGTTGTTTTTACCAAACACCACTCAACTCAAAGCCTATTTTCAAATGAGATTTTACCAAACGCAATTAGCATTTTTCTAAACCCCATTAAGTTGAAAGCATTTGTATTTCTCCAAAGATCATTTCAAATGCCGAACCAAATCCACCACAAGATCCCATAGCGGCCGTAGACGATCAAAGATGGCCGACGGTGAACTCCAACGTCGATTAGCAATGGATAAACGTCCGGTTAGAGATAGGGGCCGGGCTTTGTATTCACTTCCATTGGGATGGGCTTTATCACTTTTTTTTTGGGGGGGTTAATGGACGAATTCCCAATGGGCTCAGCTATTTTGGGCTCTGTAGGCTCTAGGGAAGGTCGTCATTCCAGCTAGTTTGGACGTGAATCATCCCTACCACCAGCGAGAGGGTGTGTTCATTCAAGTGGCTCTAGCTAAACCCTGTCGAGATCAATCTACATATCGAGTTCCTTGGCCGAGTCTTAATCTATAATGTATCTATCGAGTCAACTAGTCGAGTATCGATCTATAATGTCGTAAGGTGCATATTTTGTATTCGATTCAGTTAAGAAGCTCGAAAAAAAAAAATAGCCCTTATTGTTCTAGAAGGTCCTACAAAAACTCTAGATCTTTTCTCTTCATGAGCGGGTTGTTGATAAGATAGCTAGCATTCTCCGGTCCGACTGCTATTTTTGTTTCCCCATTTCCTTCTCTCATGAATTCGCTTACAACAACAATAACTGGAAGGATACTTTCATCATTTCAAAGGAAAAGGAAAAATGACATGAATGATTTTTTAACTTTAACTTAATGTGCAATGTGATCTCTAAAGTACTTATAAATATACAATTTAGTCCCTATATTATATAGAATTGTTTAATATCATTCTTTCTTCCATTCACATCATGAAATAACGGCGGCCATGTTAACACTCTAATTTCATTTCCTTTTAAAATGAATGAAATAAAAAAAAATAGATATATTGACTTGTCTATAATAATTCATGCCATCAAATAAACATTTGATTTGTCGCATGGGCAATCGCATTGAAAATTTAGGCCTAATATCTAAAAAAACTTCCAACTTTACCATTTATAATAATTATATTTAAAACTCTTTTTGTCTTATAAAAAAACTCTCAATTTTTATTTTTATCTCAATTCTACCCTCCCGATATCCAAAAACACTCACAATTTTAGCATCTGTCCCAAGTATATCCGAAACTTTTTTTGTCTCATAAAAAATCCCAACTTTTTTTTTATCTCAATTCTACCACTGTCGGTCTTTCATTCATAATCAATGTTAGTTAATCTTACGTGGCTCGAATTTTCTCGCCGAACTTACCAACGAATCTTCGAAATTTAGAAACAGTAGGTTTCGGGGACGACGAGATTTTAAAATCGTTCGTCCAAATATCTCCATGTCTAGCCATTTTTCGAATTGTTGAGTGCTAAAGAGAATACGAAACGTGCCGTCTTGAGTGACTCTTTATCTCCCGAAAATATGTAAAGAAAACAAACAACAGAAAAGAAGTTTAAGGATTTTTTTCATGTCGGCTTTGCTGAAGCGTAATTTGTTAACAATGCGGAAATGTCACGTACGATTAACTAATGTAGATTATGGAAGGAAGGCTCACGGTGATAGAATTGGGACAAAAATAAAAGTTGAAAGTTAGAGATTTTTTATGAGATAAAAAAATTTGAATATAATTGGGACATACACTAAAGTTCGGGGTTTTTTTTTTGTACTAATCCGATACAATTGAGACAAAAGTGAAAGTTTGTGGTAGAATTAGGATAAAAATAAAAGTTTGAGGGCTTTTATAAGATAAAAAAGGTTTTGGATATAATTATCATAAATATTAAAGTTGAAGATTTTTTTAGATATCGAGGCTAAAATTTATCAATAATGTACCTTATATTGAACAAATTAATAATAATTCATAGAGCACCTTGCACTCTAGTCCAAAGTCTATTATTTTCCTCAAAACGTCCTTTTTCATCCCTTTCAGGAGCTCCGCCGCAAGCACCATCAGGCCGGTTCTCCTCCGTCGCGTCCAGTTCATCTTCATCCTCAATCTCCATCGTAGCTCAGCCGTGCCTGTCAGTTTCTCAGCTTCTGGCTCATCGACGCTCCTTAATCTTCGTTCTCGGCGGTGCTTTTTTTGCCGGTTAGACAAGGTGAGTCTCTCTGTTTTGCTTTCTCGTTACAAAACCGAGGATTCCGAATTTAGTCGCAGTAGGAACGCACGTCGCGACCTCACTCACGACTTCAATCCACGATCCCATGAATCGGAAACCGCACTTTGTATTATACAGATTTAGCTTTCAGAGATTCAAGTGTGTTGACCCCTGAGTTTAGTTCGTATTAGGATTGTTTCTTTGTTTCCCCGGCCGTGATCCCGTGAACATGTTTCGTGGCGTTTCCATCTCATTTGTTAACGAAGTGTGTGTTTGTAACTCGGGCCTAGCGCGCTAGAGCCTTCAAACTTGAACTGCTATGGCTTATTTCCAGAGCTGGCTTCGAATTGTCCGATCATCTAGGACGAACTGAAATGGAACTGTGGACGCCTCTGAGTGGCTTGCATTGTAGTGAGATTCGCGATTCTATGTTAATTCCGAGTTCGGCACGTCTCTCGAATCAGTTGTGATGCTTGTAAATGTGAACAGCTGACTCGGAGAGAAAATTTGATGATTGCAACCTGTTCGACGATATTCCTGACCGGGTATTGTACAGATAGTTCTAGTGTAATTCAGTTTGTAAGACATTACATTCTTTCCATGAGCGATTTAGTAGCCATTTGAGGTTATATTTGCTGCTTCTTTCTGAATGTCCTATATATGTGTGTGCGAGTGCAGTTAACACTGTGTATTGAATGAATAGCCTCCATATGTGCGTTATGTTCATGTTCAATGTCCCTCTGTGCGTAAATAGACTATCTGAGTTGCTTAGAATGTGTGTTAATGAATAGGCTTTCTGTCTTTGTTGTGCGTGTGCGTGTGCATATGAGTTGAATATGTCTGGATGTGGCATTTTTTCGAACGGCTGCTGTGCGCTCCATGAATTTTAATGTTAATGGCCGATTTCTACCTTATCTTTAGTCACATTGTGTTTACTCATGCTTGTGCTCATCACTAGGACTAAAAGTCTTTCTTCAATATCACTGCACATGTTATGGTTTTCCTCTATGCATATCAATTTCACTTAGTATGTTGCAATTTGATTTGTAGATATTTCTTTATAATGCTCAGCCGAAATTCACCCTTAATAGGTCAATTTGTACTTCTTGTTCATTGGAGGAAAGTACCTATGTTTTGTCTCATTCATTACTTTGAGCCGAGATCACTTGTTTAGGACCCCGAATTGGCTTTGCTCATTCATGCCATCTTAGGTGACTTGTATGAATAGGTGATATTCATCCATGCTTGTATCAATGCTAAGGACCCCTCTTGTATATACAATTGCTTGAATATGGGATTTGTGGCATTGAAATACAAAGTGTACTTTACGTGTACTGCTGCTCATAATCATTTTTTACTCACATGATGTATGTTGGGTTTCCTTTGTATGTTACTTTGATCGTCCACCCATGTACGTTCATGTAGGGAGGCATTATGTGGAATCTGAATCTCCAGGCCTTAAATATGTTAAAAATGATGAAGGTGTATGCTGTCCAGATTTGATTTTGATCTTAATGAAGGCAATTTGGCTTGGTTTGCACGTCAATTTGGTAATATAAAGCTGTATACTAATATAGGAATGAACCGTGCTTGTTTCATCATTTCTATTTTTTTTTTTTTTTTTTTTTGTGGCCAAATCCTTGCATGTATGTGTCTTATATACGTTCATGAAGGAAAGCTTCCCGTTAACTCCATGTCAATTTCTGGTTGAATTATTGAATTTTCATGTCTTGGATATGTGGAATTCAATGTGAAACCTTACTGGTCAAGACTGTTCATGCTTTAATTGAAGAGTGTTTAGCTTTGTTAACAAGTTTTTGCCTGACATAGGCATGTACTTGAGCATAGAAATGCATTCGGTCGATACGATGTTAACTTCATGTTGATTCCCCACTATTCCTTGTGCCATTCGTACTTTGGGTATGACCTCATGCTCACTGGTCAGTCTAGGCTGAGCGTGAATTAAAGGAACACTATTCTCACTTGAGTGTTATTTCGCTTGCTCATGGTAATATATCGACTTTTGCATCATTTTAGTATGCTCTGTATCATTTTTTTTTTTTTTTGCAAATCGTGGGCTGTGTTTGTTGATACTTGCTGAACGTCCCTTATTGATTGTTTAACAGAGGAAGCTTGGTCCCATTTAACCGTTGCCTTAATTAATTGCTCATGAAGATGTTTTAGCATGTAATTAATTTCCTTATAATATTGGCATGTTTAGGCATCATTTCCGCAAGCAAGACATAGGTCATGAGTGCTGGATGTCCATGGTTGCTTGGTAGTGATGTTATTGGAGATGTGGCATTTCATCGAATAATTGACGTGCATGACATCTTTTGGTATTTTTGCCCTAGTTTTACTTCTGAGTCATGTTTCATGTTAGGCTATATTGTCATGCATGTTTACTGTGATGTTGGATGAACCGGGTTCATTCAGTAGACACTAGACCCGAACCCTAAAATCTTTAAAAAAAAACCCAAAAAAAAAAGAACCTCATCACCCAAGAAAATATTAGACATAAATTGTTGCCAATAATAAAAATATTTTTAATTGCTAATTTTTCCAAGCTACACAAGCGATCATTTGTATGAAAATATTTATCAAATTATTTATTTTCTACAAAAATAAATGTATTCTTAGAAAGGGCAAAAAAAGGGAGTAAATGTGACATTCAAATGATAAATAGCATTTGTTTGGGTTAAGTCAAACAAAAAAGTATTATTTGTGAGAAGTTTTCTATGTTCCATATTGAATTCATGATATTTGAAAATAATAATTTATGGTTACCATGGACAATTTTGCAAACTTATATATTTTAATACAAGAGAGAGCATAAAAGATGATGTGTCAATTGTCCAGTAATATTGTTTATCAGAAAAAGTTGGTATCATACGTAATTTCTGTCTCTTTTTTCTTTTTTCCTCCTTTTGGGGAATATTAGGTTAATCAACATTTGTCAGTTGACATTTTCATGCTGTTGCAGGAACTTCTGGGTTCAATTGAAACTGTGTGGGGATCAAGACTATGAGCTTCGCAACATCATTTTGTAGGAGAGTTAGCATCAAAGAGCTTACCACCAGCATCCCAATTTATAACAGTGCCAGTGGTAGATATCCCACCCCCAAAACAAAACCAACCACCCCCCCTGCCCCCTTCTTCCTCCTCCTCCTCCGTCTCTCTCTGTCTCTCTCTCTCTCTTGCAGAGGTCTTATGAGATGCTAATCAAGTTAATTTCTTCTATTGGCTTAAGATGCATCTGGCGGAGGATTGAGTTTGCTGTTCAGGCGTTGGGCCACTAAGAAGTCGGCTGGATCAACAAAGAACGGAAGAGACTCAAAACCGAAGAATCTTGGAGTGAAGAAGTTTGGTGGAGAGGTAAGTGACTACTGATTCAGCAATTGCAGGACCACCATAGGAAATGGAAGAAGCGAAATGTGTCTGAAAAAGCCAGTGGTAAAAGAAGTGAATCTGGCCAATCATTCTTATTCTGCCTGTGATGACATTTTGTTTTTGATAACTCTGTAGAGAGTTATACCAGGAAACATCATTGTTCGACAGCGGGGCACCAGGTTCCACCCCGGGAACTACGTTGGAATTGGGAAAGATCACACCCTCTTTGCAATGAAAGAAGGGCTGGTGCAGTTTGAGCAGCACAAGCTCAGCGGCCGCAAGTGGGTGCACATCATTCCAAAGGATGGCCACTCGCTTCACCCGGTGTACGCAGAGGCCGCCACCATACCTGAGCTGAAGACAGCTACTTAAAACAACCCCAATTCCGAAATTCGGTGGTTCAGCACAATTCCGTATTTCACGCCCCTTTTCGCTACGATAACTGCCAAAGTCGCTGGGTTAAAAGTCCACAGTTATGGTGTCGTTTACCGATCTCTTATCTTCTTTTTTTAGGCACAGGAAAGAGCTCGAGGTACAAGCTGAAACGCTCGGGATAAAATAGCGATGCAATTGTTGCTCCACTCTTTGGGAAATCAGACACCAATAAGAACAGGACAGATCTCTTTCACCTGTTGTTGTTTATTGGAGGATCTCAAGGGGTCCGTCTTCCTGTGTGAAATTGCATGATGAGAAGAGCGACATACAATCATTTGAGCAAGATTTGTCTAATTCAATGGTTGGATCACTGAGAATTTTTCAATAAACATCTAATGAGGAGAAAATACTAACTATGTGATGAATTCATTTTATTTGTCGTTTGTCTTAACTAATCTTAAAACATACGTACTACTTTTTCTCTCTATTAGGGAGATGAATGGACATACATTAAGCAGGTACTTTTTTCTTTAATCTTTTGAACAAAAATTTTCTAATGTGGGAGAAGTTCGAAAAAATATTTGTTCAGAATGAAAATCTACTAGTTGGAAGCAGTAGCTTTACTTCTGGCGATAACAAAATCGCTGCCGTTTTGCATGATGAGTTTGAAAATACACGGATAATTTCAAATAATACCAAATGTACGCGGAGCATTAGCCAATACGATTTTTGATACCAATACAATAACTATGGGACACACTTTAGTAATTTGATGTCAACAAAATTGTCAGTGCATGTACATAATATATACATGCAAATCGAAGTACGATAATTTCGTGTTGAGTTCAAATTGTACTCTAGAATAATACGCGGAAATGTACTATGTTTACACCATATTCTGTCGTGTCAAACATTGTCAAGTACATAACAATTTTGACCAAAAAAAAAAAGGACATAAAAAGAAAAAAAATAGACAATCGCTTAACAAGAATAAAAAAAATGGTTAATACCGTAAAAAATCTCAAATTGATTTTTTTTTATCACGAAAAATCTTAAACTGATATAGTTATGATAAATTTACCCCAAACTATTTTTTGGACCACCAAAAATCCTAAACCGGTATACACGTGACATATTTATCCTAAACAAATTTTTTTGACCATTAAAAATCCTAAACCAGTACACCTATAACAGATTTTCCCTACATTAAATTGAGTTAATACCACAAAAATTTTAAATTGATACAAATGTGATAAACAGAGGGTAAAAATCTTAAGTTAGTACATCTGTCAATTGCTACATGTCATATAACTTAGCACTTTAAAGATTAGATTTAACAAAAACTAACGGAGGATAAATTTATCACGGATGTATCGGTTTGGGATAAAATTATTACGGGTGTATTATTTTGAGATTTTTTATGATTAAAAAAATAATTTTGGATAAATTTGTCACAAGTGTACTAATTTAGGATTTTTTAACGAATTAAACCTAAAAAAACACAGGAAAAAGTTCTTTATTACAAGAAAGAAAAGCTTGGAAGTGGGAGTAGTTGAGTGAGTTTGGTAATTAATACTTTGACTTTAAGACTTTGCATCTAAGAGCTGGCTTGACTCAAAAGGGTTCTATTGAAAGCAAATAATGTTTGACAAAGCACTAGCAAAATCTTTATTCGCACGGCAAGTTAAAACGAGAAAAAATCAAATTAAAATAAAAAGGAGCATACCGTCCGCAAGCCTGCATAAGCTTCGAGACCCTCACCCGGTCCTCTCGTGGCGGAAGTCACGAGATTCCAGGCAATGGGGTGGTGGGGTGGCACGACACGAGGCGACGGTTGAGGTGAGATGCTGCTGGTTGAGATATTGCCTGTTGGGGTTGGTGCGACTTGCTCGTTAGGGTCGCATCGCCCTTAGGCAAAGCCGCCATCGTCAACACGACTCGTTCATCGTCGGACGATGTCGCACGATCCCATGCCAAATCCGACGGGGGTTGCCAGAACCTAGGCAAGATCACGTCAGCGTCCCATTGCCCCGGATCGGACGTGCGTGTGACCCCCTGGCGAAGCATTCTCTGGCAATCTCTCGGCTCCCTCGCTGGGTTGCGAAAGCTCTCTCGTTGGATCTCTCGATTAACCCCCATTCTCAAATGAAATTTTTAATCATTTGAAGGGCACAATTATGGAGACGTGGATTAGTACTAAGTAAGTCCTTAAACCGATTAGTGCGGGACATCGTTCGGACCTCGAGATCCCTTAGACGTAAAGCAATTTGTGTGTGTTCACCGCTATTAGAGAAGAAAAAGATTTGATTGGCAATTGAGAGGTGGCAGTGAGGAGAGTATACTTTATGTCAACATTGGTTTGCCGGGTAGGGTCGTATAGTAACGTCCTAAGCATTGGGGTAAGTCGTCGGAGCTTGCTCCTACATCGATTAGCCTATGCTTCGCACAATGCTAGGAACTAAGGTGGTGTATGACAACCATTTTATTCCAGAAATAGATTTTTCAATTTCTATTTCTAGATGAATTTTTGAGCAAAAAAAATGTGTTTGATAATGACATAAA
Source organism: Rhodamnia argentea (assembly GCF_020921035.1). Taxonomy (NCBI): domain Eukaryota; kingdom Viridiplantae; phylum Streptophyta; class Magnoliopsida; order Myrtales; family Myrtaceae; genus Rhodamnia; species Rhodamnia argentea. Next base: position 33,594,853 of record NC_063152.1, read on the forward strand.
ATTTCTGATCCTAGAACAAAAGTTCCTTCGACGATAGTTGAAAATTTATACTCTAGAAATTATTATTTACTATTTAAAAATAAAAATTATTATTTATTTTTTACACCCGCGGCGGCCGGCGTGGCTCGGTGGTGGTCGGCGGCGATCGGCGACCAATGGAGGGTGGTGGTGGTTGGCGGCGACGGGGTTGGCGGGGGGTGGCGCCTACGGGCGACGAAGTTCACGGCCGGTAGGGGGCGATGGCGTGGGCAGTGGTCGGCGGCGGCCCGCGGTGGATGACCGAGAGCAGTGGTTGGCGGCGGCGAAGGTCGGCTGTGGACGGCGGCAAAGGTCGTTTGTGGGCGGCAGCGAAGGTTGGGCGTGGGCGGCGACGGTCGGTAGTGGTCACGGCGGTGGGCGATGGCGATCGGCGGCAATTGAGGCCGTTGACGAAGGGTGGTAGTGGGTGATAGAGGTTGGCGGTGGTTGTCGGCGGGTGGTGGTGGTAGGTGGCGGCAGACGGTGGTGAAAGAAAAGTGAAGGGTTATTATTTTAGTTTCTCCGAGAAACTAAAATTTTTTTATTGCAGATTTCCCTTCCAAATCATGCAATAAACGGTGGTGGGTGACGACTCCATTTGTATATCAATAGCTTATGAATAAATTCATGCAATAGACACTTTAATAGATATAATTTTATCATCCCTTCTGAAAATTTACGTTTTAAAACTCGCTCGCACACCCATCATATATATATATATATATGATGGTCGATGAAGTGTTGGTCGGCACAACGGCAACGAGCAGAGCATCGATGAGTAATGGGCGAGCGGCGAAGACAGCTATCCCAGACCGGAGAGTTGGCGGATTGGTGGAGGATGGGTTCTCTTGTGACTTTTCATTTGGAGAACGGGCGTGCTAAGTCTCTTAAATTTTGGAGTTTTGTTTGAGGATGCAAATTGTGCATTTTGAAACGGAAATTTGCAAATTGACCATGATAAAAATAAAAAATAAAAAAAAAGTCGTCGGTTTTGAAAAAATGACGGAGTGAATTGGTATAGGTTGGAGGTTCTGAAAATTTCCTTTTCCTTTTATGTGGCGTTCGGATCGAAGGCAATGGAGATTAGTGGAGAGTAATGATTTTGTTTGGGGCCAGCTTTTTTGCTTTTTTCCTCTTTTTGTGATTTCCTTATTTGGACAAGACTAATAAAGAAAAAGGGAGAGGGACGGAAAAGATGGAATCCCTTTGAGTTTGAGCCCACCATTTAATTTCCATCAAATAAGATGGGAGGATACATAAAAAATTTCCCAATTTTCTCCCTCTTGATATGCGGAGAAAAAAAAAAAGGACTATTCTACGATCGGAAAAATGACTTAAATGGTCTCTGAATTTTATCCCCGATATGCCATACGATTTCTAAACTTATAATCTGTTCAAATTGGCTATATTGTAGCCCAATATGCGATGCGGTAAATGAACTTTCAACTTATTTAATGTGGTCCTCGAACTCTTGGCACGTATTCAATTTAGTCTACGAAACATATGAAATGTTTAATGTTGTCCTTGAATTATGTGTACATGATAAATTTAGCCCATGAATTATATGGAAATGCTCAATCTCCTCCCTAAACTTCAATTGATTGAATGACAATATTGAATATTTTCATATCGTTCACGGATTACGCTTTTTTTTTTTTGAAAACTTTCACGGATTAGGTTGAACATGTTCAAAAGTTCAAATAGCCACATTGAACAGATTGAAAATTTAGGAATCGCATTGCACATTGGGGCTAAAGTTCAATAATAACACTGTACGAATTAAAAGTACAGAAAGCGTATTGCATATTGAATCAAAATTCATGAACCGTTACGTCAACATCCCTCCCACGATCCACCTTAGGTCGATAAAAAAAAAAATCGTAATTCCTTATTTTTCTCCTAACTCCGGTATTAAAATTTTGGTAAACCCTCGAAACCTTTAAACTTTACGATATTTATTATTATTTTTTTTTTTTTTGTTCAACGGCCGTCTGATGTATAGGGGTTAGGCCCGTTCTGCAACGTCCTTGGAAAGAGCTCCTCGTAAACCCTCGTGGCGCACTCTTCCAATGAAGGAACCCAACACGAGGGGCACATACGTAATTGTGCTGTCCAGATATTTTCAATGACCGAAGTAAAATATCTTGGCCCCCGATTGTGCCGGTCCATCGACCCCTGTAGGGTCACGTGACCCCCGGGCCCACCTGACCAATTTTCTCCGAACCGCGGTTAGGTCGGCGCCCTTGCAGGGAAAGCCTGGTCAACTCGGTCTCCGCCTCGCCCTCGCTGGCGCTCGCCAAGCAATCCAGGTTTAGGGACAAGCCAAGCCTCGCCCGGGGACGGCTTCGGCCCGGCTCTTGACGCGTGTCGCGTTCCGAATGGTTCACTGAAGCACGATGACATGGCAGTCCCAGACTACCTAATATGAATCTGATGGACATTTAGGTTGCAAAACAAGAGACTGCCGAGACTAGTTCTCAACCGAGACAAATGTCCAAAAAAACTACGAAATTATTGTACGGCGGCTAATTCAATCTTAAATCTTTTTAATTATGCCGATTTAGTCATACACTTTTTACTTCTGTCCATTTAGTCTTAATTTTTTTTAACGTCTTACCAATTTAGTCATAAACTTATTATTTGGCTAATTGGCCGAAAGGACCACATTGACAAATCGCCAAAATATTTATGAATGGATTGACAAATTATTAAAAGGTTTAGAACTAAATTCGCACAGCTAAAATGTTTAAGAGTTAATTGGGAAATCATTAAAAAGTTTACGACTAAATCAACACAGTTAAAAGATTGAGAACTAAATTGACGGTCATACAATATGTTTATGACTTGTTAGACATTTTACTCAATTCTTAACTACCACGTCGACCGCCTTTAACGGCGGACCCCGATCGAGAAAAGATGTAAGCTATGGATCGCGCTCATTACAATCCATTATGCCAGTCATTTTTGGCGATTACCAGTGAATTTTAGGACTATAGATAGGTCATTAGAAGAATGTGAATTCATTTTTGAAGTCCCCATATGTTGACTGACTTGCGAATAAGGTCATTTAACGAATGAAAAAGGAAGATTTCACTTAATTAGGTTATTTATTCTTGATATATGATCGAAATTTTGCAACTTTAGTTGAATGTCAACGTCTAGAAATTGGACACACCATGCCAAGATCAATTTCCCTTATGTCTGCCGATGTAAAAAAAAAAATGTTGAATTCCACGTGGATTTGAGTTAGCATTTTAAAGGAATATTCGTTTCTCAAAATAGTATCTCTATCTTTATCATATATAAAATCAACTTTCAAATTCCATATTGGGAGCATATTCCTATTCACGCTAATTCAAGAATATGTACATAAAGATCCATGCCACATCCACACGTTCTGATAAATATCTTCCTAACTAATTCTCTATAATCATCCTTTTCGAAATTTAGAAAATCTCTTCCTGTGTTATCTTCTTTCCTTTAATTGCATAGGGCCAAATTTGGTAAATTTCTCGTTAAGTTGTTTTTCTACTTCTATCAAGCCAGCACATTTACTTTCATGTAATTTTTTTTTTACTGTTAACCATGAATTGTTCCATTAATTGACTCATTTTACCCATTAAAGAATTTTATGAGTTTACTTTTCAAAGTGTTGTCGAGATATTTCTTGGACAAACTAAATCAATTATGTTTTATCTGAATTAAAGAGAAGACCATCTATATTTTGCCATCTATCAATTGTCTAATTGATAGGTATTTAACGGAGAATGAGTTGTCTTATTTATGGATTGAGATTAGTTTGACACGTTTCAATCCTCCTATGCTTCTTATGGCAACTATGATTTGTCGGGATGAGCATTCGTTCCGTTCAATTCGGGAATCATGAGAACCAATCTGATTTTTAGTTTTAAATTTTTGGAACTAACTTGACCTGTCCAATTATACTCAAGAATTGCCCTAGTAAAATCGAACGGACCCGGACCAAGCCGGAACTGATTCTAGCTGAATTTCATGACGTGGGCATCTCCTAGAATTGGGTAATGTCAAATCTTGAACATCCTCGGCATCTATCATCAATAATTTGTCGGTCTCCATTTTCAAAAATTGAGAGTCAGGCTTGACAGGATAGGCTAATCTGAAACGTATCCACGTTGGAAAGTATTACCCCAGGATTTGACTTATCCCTAGACCCAACTATCCAGACATCCACATCCAAACGACCACATAAGACTAACCATGGTTTGCATGTGAACCACACTATGCGCAGTGCGCACCCTCCGCCATAGCCGCTATAAATACTAGCCTCCCCCTCGACGTTCATTCACTGATCTTTTCTCGGAGTTGTGTAAACCCTAGAAGTAGCCGCTCTCCTTCTCTTCCCCCTCTCTAGTTTCCGTGTTTCAATGGCTTCCGCTGAGGTTGAGTATAGGTGCTTCGTCGGCGGTCTTGCGTGGGCCACCGACGACCAGTCCCTCGAGAGGGCCTTCAGCCAGTTCGGTGACATCATTGACTCGAAGGTCCGTTTGTCGCAGCAGGAGATCCAGATCTGACGGCGATCCGAATCGAATGCCGATCCGATCTGATCTGATCTGTTTGTGTTACTTGATACTATGTTCTCTGCCTTACTCTTGAAAATTTTTGTTACTGTGACTCGAATCGGTACGTCTATCTTCATCTTTTCACCAGAGACGGAAGATCGATCGATAACACAGCTATTTTCCCTCTTCCCCGACGCGTTTTGGTCCAGATCTGATCTTTTTGTTGTTAATCCTTTCCAGATCATCAACGATCGCGAGACCGGGAGGTCCCGCGGCTTCGGGTTCGTCACCTTCGGCAACGAGAAGTCGATGAGGGACGCGATCGAGGGCATGAACGGCCAGAACCTCGATGGGAGGAACATCACCGTCAACGAGGCCCAGTCTCGTTCCGGCGGTGGCGGTGGCTTCAGCCGCGGTGGTGGCGGTGGAGGCGGGTACGGAGGTGGCCGCCGTGAAGGAGGTGGAGGCTACAACCGCAGCAGCGGGGGCTACGGCGGAGGCCGTGACCGCAGCTACGGCGATGGTGGATACGGTGGCGGCGGCGGCGCCAGGTACTCCAGGGGCGGCGGTGACTCCGGCGGCGACTGGAGGAACTGAGTTTGTCGGTGCTGCTTTGGTTTTTTAAGTTGGCTTTTGTGATGTGAGGGCTTAGCTGGGTCCGGTGTCGTGGTTTATGGTTATGGTGACGTTGTGGTTTCATGTTCGGTGTTTCTCTGCTTTTTTGATCGATGTTGCGAGAAGGAATCAAAAGAAATGAAGTATAGATCTTCGTTCCCAACCCCAATCTTCCCTCATTTCATGCTTTTGTTCTTTTAGATGCATGAATACGCGTCGCTGTCGACGGGCGTTGCGTCTCTGTGGAAGAACCTCAACGAAAGCGTATAGCGGATTTCAATGCCGATCCCAAGATGTTTGCGACCTGCGACTCGTTAGTCCTATTTGGTCGCAAGATTGTCTTTGGGTGGATGTGTGCCATTTTCAAATTGCAAGTGCTTGATGCATCAGTTGTGCAATTGACTTGTGATTTTTTGGGGCGTTGCTTCCTAATGGTGATCTCCCTGTAATGAAAAGATGAGGGATGATTCAAGTTTCCGAAGCATAGATTTCAGTCAGTGTTAAACAGCGCCAGCGTTATGATTCATGTTGCGCTGGTGCTACCTGTCTGCTGATATATTAGCGTTCACCTCCAATTCTCGAAGGTTTTATCCAGATCCAAAATTGTTTTCTTGCAAAGCAATCTAATTCCGCTTTAGGGCTGTTCCATTTATAACTATGGACCATGCGAAGGGAATAAAAGTTTCATTGTTGGAGATAGAAGCAAACAACCAATACTAGCCATAAGCCATTGAATGGAAAATGGAAGGGAACATAATTGGAGGTGGTGCTAATGGGACGGGTCGGGTAGAATTGCCTTGATACTTGGAAGAACGTTACAGCTTGGGTCAGGCATTGTTTCTCAAAATCTTACAACGGCAAATCTAAAAGATGCTCCTCCATCTGAGCATTGGCCGTCCTAGTTGGATGACGCCGCCCCCCCATTAGTTCAGGTCAGTCTCTCACATATGGAGCTCTGCCATGCCCTTCTGTCATTCCCACCGACGGAGCCCCTCGGCACATTGAAGCTCGGGACCACTGTAGCACCACCTCTTCTTGGTCACGCACAGTATCTCAGCATACCTCGCTGTTGAATCTTAGGAGATCGGATGGGTGCGTTTGTATCACGAACAATTGTTTTGTAATTTAGGGTTTCGCCCCGCCTTGTAATTTAGGGTTTCGCCCCGCCTTTGGGCCTCAATCAAACATAAGAGTGATAAGGCTGAAATAATCCAGAAAAATTAGTCCATTAATTAAGTAATTTAGCTTTAGGAACAAGCATGTCTAGCTGCGGTCCAGCATGCGAAGCTCAATCCAGTAGGTCTATGCTGTGCTGGGCCTTCCCGTAATCATGAGCCCATCTTGACATGTGAATTTAATGAATGACCCAATACGCATGTTTAGGCTAACTTGTCAACTTGAGATTGTCCCAGTTTCGACCGATTGGGTTCCAAAGCGCCTCGTATGCCTTTAGTTAACCCCAAAAATAAATGAACTTAAATTAATATTAGAGTACAAGCAGAACATCAAATTAAGGGAAAAAAAAAAGTTTAATAAGACCTGGAATTCCAAACTTAACATCCACTTTGCCTTCAGTCTTAAGAGGAACCACTCCTGCTGCACTGCTTGGGAGGCTCCACTGATCGGAGAACCCGCCGGTTGCTGGATCATTCCCGCACGGCTCTAATGCTCTCGATCAGCTCCTTTCGGACTAATCACGAGTTTCACCTTCCAAATGCCATTGTTGCTCTTGCCACTATCCCTAGCCAAGACATCAATGCACGACCTCTTCAACATGCCTTGGTAATCCAGTGACATCCGGTACGGCGGGACGGACGGCGTCAGTACGCCATTTGCCCGGACATGGCCTTCTCTCACGGCTTCACTACCTAACAACAATTTACGATCTCGTGTCTTGTTATCATTTTCACCGTAGGGGATCAAGCACTACGATTCTCCTACCACCAGCTCCTCGTGGGGGCGGGAGCGGATTCCAGAAGAGATCATGCGTGCCGAAAATGCCGCAGCCCTGTAACTCGTCCTCTAGGGATCGGACGGCGATCGGGGTATAGAACTCCATGACGCTGCCGTTGGGCGCCACCACCTTGACGCCTCTCCTAAGCCCCCGAAGAGGCGATTCTTCATGTTGATCACTTAGAATATGCTCAAGAGAGAAGTTATTGCAATGATGTTCTTCTTTGTCCCTTGTGTGTGCATAAACACTATGATTTCGGAGGGCGCTGGGTGGGGGGGAAGAATTTCTAGAGGGAGAGGGAAAACAAGAGATATCGTCGGTGGGATTCTTCTTTGAAGCTTGCTTGCTCTAACCTAGCCCACATAAATGAATAATTAGTCAATTAATTAATGAACCAATTAAAAATCTTAGGGTAGGAAAGGGAAAAGGAAATTTCTAATGAGACCAACTTTTGTTAGAGCATATATAATTCATCTACCAATAATGATGGTGCAAAATATTCTCCACTCACACCGTGGAAGCGGTCCAACTGCACATAACACGATGGTGATTTTTTTTATTTGTTGTGATAAAGTGGTGGTTGCATTCTTAAAAAAAAAAATAATGAAGCACTAAAGTTTAACAAATTTTTTTTTTGGTCGAGCACTTCTTTAGTTCATTAAGCCAACTTCGGTCCCTTTGGAGATTCTCCCACTTTGGATCTGTCTTGTTCATTTTAGGTTTTGTTCGAAGGTTCCGTGTTACGACTCTCAGACTATGTTGATTTGAGTGCATAAGAGCAACACATTTAGAAAGCTTGCATATTGATTATAGCATAAGGTCGACCTATTATCATCGATTTAGATTCTACTTCTAGTAATCATTGTTGATTGATCATCTCTAATCGGTGAATGGTTAAGCGCTTGATTTGAATGTGGTAGATCTCGCATCCAAAATCACGACATTGTCCACTCCGAGTAACTTTAGGAGGCCCTACTCACCATCAAAGGGGCAAAGTTTCATTCACCGATACTCGCCGATGAAGTGATTTACAAGCATTGTCCAAAAATGGGCGTCGATTTAATTATAAACTTTACCATTTTGTCTTCTTAACAAATTTTCAATGTAATTCATTTAGTTAGGCTAGAAATCGTTATCATGGCAATCCAATCTACATCGGTCTTATTAAATGACACAGTTGATGTTGACGTTGATGTGAATTTTTTTCGTAATTTTTTTTAAAATTAAAATTTTCTTAATTTTCCTTTTCTTTGTTTCCTTTTGTTTCTTTTTTCCTCCACCGGTCGCCAACAACACTATCCAACATCGAAATACAAGACAATTAACACAAACTACTTAAAACACTACAAAAATGAAATCCTCGCTTTCCAACTTTAACATAGCATGAGTTTTGATCTGGTGGAGTTACGGAGCCTGTAAGTACAATTTGGAAAGCTGTCCCCCGAAACTTGGTAGATCACTCTTATCAGCTTGCACACTTGCACACCTCTCAATTCTGTACGTGAGCAGTGGCAGCAGCAGAATTTTTCTATGAGTTTTTGATCGCACGCTCTTCCTCGCTTGTTCTTCATCATTTGACTCGCATTCTGTGTCGCTCCAAGTTACACTTTCCTTTTCCTTTTCCTTTTGAAACTTACCTTTTTTTTTTCTTTTCCTGGAGGGCACTCCGGTTTGATGTGACTGGGGTCTTCCGCATTCATATCAAATGACTGATTTCTTAGCTTTGTAGTAGCTGCTTTCTTCATCCTGATGTTCAGCTTCCTATCACAATTCATCCATTGATCTTTGCCGAATTCAGAGTGTTGGTTGGATTGCTGTCTTCACATGATTCCACTCTCTCGGAAGGGCTCTCAACAGCTTGCTCACGTGCTCCCCATCTGTGTATACTTTAGCATGATTTGCAAGGCCATTTGTGATACCTACACATCTCCTACACATCTGGGTGATTGTTTCGTCCGACTTCATCTTAAAAGTTTCATACTTTCCAAGTAGTACGCTCATCTTGGTTTCTCGGACTCTATCGGTTCCTTCATAGGTGGCTTGAAGCCTATCCCAAATTTCTTTGGCCGTGGTGCATGAAGAAACACAATTAAACTCCGAAGGAGATAAAGCACAATATAAAGCATGAAAAGCTTTGGCATCTAAAGCCTGTCTTCTGGAGGATTCAAACGGTGTAATTGTTAAGGTTGCGGTTTGATCAGTAGAGTCCTCAGATGTTGCTGGGGCAGGTGCAGTTACGGGTTCTTGCTGCTTGAGGTCCATTTACACCGTGCTGAACAACATCCCACATGGCTAGATCTCTTGATCTGAGGAACGCTCTCATCCCTCATTTCCAGTAGCTGTAGTTAGTTCCATCAAAATAAGGTGGTCGTGTGGTGGATTGACCTAAAACAGGACACGCACCGATAATGTTAGCCATGAAGGATCTTCACGCTCTCGAAATACTACACTTGAAAACGCTGAGCAACCCGCTCCGACACTAATAGTTGAGGCTAAACAGTAATAAGGAGACAGGAGAGATTGCAAACAGAATTTAAAGTGGCACGGCTCATGTCAAGCCCGCGTCCACGCTTCCATGCCAGCAGCCCACCGATAAGACTGGTTCTGCCGGTAATCTCCAAGATAGGTTACAATGAAGCTCGAGTCATTTCTCCCCTGAAACTTGGCAGATCAAGATCACTCCATCACAACTCAACACTCGCAGCTTACACACTTGCACACCTCTCGGCTCTCAAGTTACAAGTGACGGAAAAATTCTGTATATGAGCAGTGATAGCAGCAGAAGTTTTTGTGTTATTGATGTCGCACACTTCTTCACTTCACACTTCGGTTTCCCAGCTTGCTTTGAACCCCTTTTATAAAGACTTCGGATTGAACGTTTGAGGATCTTCAAATGATTCAAAGAGCCGTTGGTAGAGACATGATCAATTGCTGACACAAATCTTGACTTTCCTTAGTTATTCACGGTATTCAAATGAGCCGTTGGGTTGGACCCTGGAGGCACCATCAATCGCCGAAGTACGTCTTTGACAAGTCTGGCTTTCCCTTAGTAAGTATGGAATCCACGCAATATTCTATAGTGGATTGAATTAAAATAATTGCAAAAATTTTATAACTCAGCTAGCCAAAAAAAGTTTAGGGCTAAATTGGCGTAATTACAATAGATTTAGGACTTTTTTGATAATTTTTCATATCCAAACAAGCAATAACAACAGAGTTTAGGGTGATTAAGACCAGTGCATGTGAATGTAAAGTTTTGACTTTAACCAAGTTCAAATCAAGTCGGCATTATGTACTTTAATTAAAGATAAGTCCGATTTAAGTACTTTGATCACATTAGACAACATACTTGGAAAAGCAACAAAATATCAAGAAGTCAATGTTTATATGCTTCTCTTAACCTCGAGAAAGCATGGGCTAAATGAAAAAATTAAAATAAATCAGGAGGTCAGTATCTATCACGAAGAGAAGTCAACCTCTTGGCCAGAATCCGTGAGAAATGTCAAGAATATGTCACTTGACCCCTCTTTGATCGTGCGCAGGCTGCAGCCGGAGCATGTGCCAGAGGAGTATCTAGGGCGCGCATGATAATACTTATGAAATATAAATTCATTTGGTAACGTAACTTTTTTAGCAGAAATTTGTTTGGTTACGTAACTTCATTTTCTATTTCTAAAGTATTTTTTTTTTTTTTTGCTCTCGAAATAGTTTTGGAGCCACTTGATAAAGAAGTAAAAATAATTTACTTCTCTCCGGAAGTTAAAAAATCGGTTTCCGATCGGAAGTTGATTTCCACAGCAAAAATGTTACCATGTGCGTCCTAAGATAAGAGGTGTTGACATCAACCCTGCTAATTTCGTGGAAGGTGATTAATTCTTTATTAATTAATAATTAATTAAGGAGGCAAAGCACGACCTAATTGGCCACCCTCTCTTTCGCATGAAAAATAAATAAAAAAAGTTGATCACGCAGAGTGAGTGATAATTAGATTAGGTCGTCAAAATATAAGAGTTATTCGTTTTTCTTATTTATGACGACATAACGTAATTCGTCATTTGAGGCCCGAGAGCTGGGGATTGCCGAGTACATCAACCCCAATGAGCTTGAAACGGCGGCGCATGAGGTATAATCCCACGTGATTCCAAGGTAGATAAAAAAAAAAAAAAAGGTAGGTATATCCAACGGACAGGAGGGCATGAGTGATATTGACTGCTAGAAATCGATGGCTATGGTTAGGGTTGAGCATGATTTCAGGGTATAATCTAAAACTTGAAGAATCATATCGGTGGGAACTGGTCGGTTCCAAGTTACAAGGTAAGTATGGTAGGTTTCAGGTTCCAAAAATTAAGGAACATGTTTTCACGAGTAGATTTCAAGTTCTAGCAGGGTGAAACCCGAAGCACATTTTTATATTTTTCTTTGGTGTATGCATTCGCGTTATCCTGCAGTATTTCGTGGTGTCCGATGATGAGTGTATAATCCGGAATCACTTTATCATTGAAACTTTTACTTTGTTAATGTTTCATATTTTTCATGTGTTTAAATATGAGTTGTTGTCAATGGATTATAGCAGCAGGTGTTAGTCATTAAATGTGATGATTTATTGCAATTGTTCAATTAAGAATACATGTGGAACTTGAAACAGATCATGGAACCTGTGACGGGATAGGTTTTAGGTTTCAAGGTATGCGGGGTAGGTTCTGAAACCGCTCATCCCTGATTATGGTTGTGTCTCATGAGATCAACAGGTTGACTAGAGGCAGCGTTGACTACAGCTTCGAAAGCGCCGAGAACTTGATAGCCCTACGCGACGCCTTCCTCTCCACCCAATTGGTACGCATCTCCTCCGTCCACATTATGTTACGAAAGATAAATTAATTTGCAAAGGAATTATTTATTTTTCACACCTATTTTGCAAATGTAGTTAACCATTTTTCGGCATTTACAAAAAAGATACGCGAGATTATTGTTGATTAAAAAAAAAAGGGATTAGATCACAAAAGTAACGGTTACCGTGCTTGACGTCGAGATGTGCGTGCGAGTTGTGCAAAAAATTCCTCCATCGGAAAATCAGTGTGATGTAGAGAGTGGTACCCACGATTTTAAGTTTTTGAGTGAAAGCGGGTTCAATCAAGCATATACGTTTCTGAGCTCAGACTCGAGCCTTCCTCTTGGTGAACGCTGCAATTGAATTGGCATAAATGGTTTGGCATCCCACCCTTTTCTCCAAGTGACGATTTCGATGGCGCTTGACGTTAGGCGTTGCACCAGAACTTGTCGTGTCCGCCTTCAATAGAAAGAACAAATCAGGTGCTGCTAGCCCAATATTAGGCACCTCATTTATAGAGTGCTGAAAGAAATAGACCGAACGAACCGTTAAATCATATCTCGAATCGCTAAACCGATTATGAATATGCTTTGGGAACACTCTCTCGTAACCCAATTTTCGTGCGAGATCATTTCACAACGCCATAAATTGGGTATATATCTCTCTGATTATAAACTAAGTTTCGAAATTAATAAATATTTTTTGACACAAAAAGCGGCCGGGGCTTCAGATGGTTGCGGAGCCCCACAAGAACGTTGGGTCATATAAAATCCCCGTAAGGAAGTACGTGTTTGGTAGCCCGAGAACACAGCAAACCGACAGCGGAATGAGTAAAATGTTGGCGACACCATGTACTCGGTATGTTACGCCGACGGTTATACGGAGCGATTAAAGTAAAATCGCCAAACCATTTATAAGATAAAGAGCGATCACCGAAATTAATCTAAGAATTTAGGGATAAGGGGCACGAAAGCAGCTTGTACTAGGCTATAAATAGTCAGAGGCGATTCTTCTTTGTTAGAGACCGATCAATCATCAATAAGAAAAAATATTTATCATTTGCTTTGGAAGTTATTTTATCAGCATTTGTCTTTGTCGCACTTTATATTTATCTCCTGTTTATCTTTTGTCATTTTCTTTATTTCTTGTCCTAAATAGTCACAAGAACCCGTTAGAAAATTAAATCCGAAAGCTTTATACTTTTTCGCCGAAAAATCTTTCGCCTCGGACATTTCCGGCAACACGATGCTCTAATGAGCAACTGCAACCAAAAAAAGGAGGTCATTTATCAATATCGACTGTCGTACCTACCGAGGTTTTTGCCAAAAACATTATCCGGTTGGAACACTTTCGCCGTACATTTACTTTTGCACTTGGTATTTTGCCTCACCGACTTCCACTGAAAAGAGGCACACCGTATCTTCCATTTCGTCAAAAAGAAACGATTCAAAAAATATTTCCTTTTTAACTAAGTTGGATTTCTATAATGCCGCGTTAATTACGTTGTTGTTTTCATCATTGGATCGCCATCGGCTATAAAAATGACAATTATGACTTAGATTGAAATATAATTCTTTCGTCACTTTAGAAAAAAGGAGAAAAAAAAGACCCATTTTTTTTCCTCAATCAAACGGGAGAGATGGAATCGGACCAACAACCGGCACTTCCGTTTCCGGCGAATTTCCATCCCTTTTGAGGATGACCATGTCCGTTACAACCATTGACGATGGAATCAACGTTCCGTGATGAACTTTCAAACCGACCGGCGCGACTCCGCTCTTCGAGTACTCAATGCATCAAAGCTAAATGACATTTTGACTACTCTAGACATCAACATGTCATCTCTTGTCTCAATTCTCCAAAGTTTCAAACAGAAACAGAAGAATGGAGAGATTAACTTTCCTAAACAGAAGGGTCAATGCCTTCAGCACTCTGTAGTTGACTTTCTAATTCTTTCTGGGCAAGATCATGGCCGTTCGATGGCCATAAAGAGGCCCTTCTAATCTTCTACAAATCCTATGTAGGCCCACAAGCATATATAGCTTTTGATTGCGTTCTAGAAGCGTCAAGCGTTCGATGCGCGAGGAAATTACTCCCGTCATGGAAGAGCTTGTAAACAACGTAAATCGACCGAGTCACTTTATTGAACGGTAGACTAATGTAAGATATGTGCGTAAGCATTGGCCAAGATGAGAATTCCGAGTACACATTCCACGTAGGGACATAACAGCGACATGACTTGAGTCGTCGACGGAGAATATCGATATAACTCTAGTCGCTTCCGATATCATATAAAAGGCAGCGGTCATTCCCGTTTCACCTGAAGAAAAATAAGCCAAAAAGGCAGGGTGGGCGCCCCGTGCTGTGCTCACGCGCATGTTGCGTCGGGATACGACGGTAGTTTGAAGCATCGAGTTTTGAGGTGACTAAGGTCGCGAAAAATTCCATCGAAGCCCGATTTTCGCGCTGTTTGTGGAGAGAAATATCGGTTTTCGATGGAAGATGCGTGGAAGTAAAACCTTAAACACCAAGCTAAGGACATCGTCGCACGACACGGGACGTTCCATGAATGAGGATTTCCAAAATGGGGGTCGTGGAGCCAAGAAGACACTAGTAAACTCAACCAGCTAACCCGGCCCATTTCCATCCTGACGTCACGTCATCTTCGTACTTTTCTCAATCGGACATCACGCATAGGCCTCCACGACAGCCATATATTCCCAAAAAAAAAAAAAAAAGATAACCATGGCACATTATTTGTTGGCGTGAGCTGTCTATTAGATTAAAAATAGGAAAAGTTATTTTTATTTTATACTACTTCTATATATATCCCATGTTTCTATGTATATCCCCCGATTTGTAGGTCAATTATGGTTGGTTTTCTTCTATGTATATAAGTGTGCTTATAGCCTTGTAAACAAATTGAAGAATGGAGAAATCACAATTGATTCCTTCTAGAATTCTTCTTTTCTACATTATTTGCCCCCAAAAAAAAAAAATTACAAAAATCGCGACATCATTCCTCATCGATCGCGAGAGCTTCAATTACCAATTTACCGACCAGTTCGGCATAATTGATTGGGCGTTGAATTTAATTAATTGAAAAAATTATCAATTCAACTCTAAAGTTTAGTATAGATATCGATTCGGTCTTTAAATTTTTCAATTTTGGGAATGTAGGCATAAACTTTTACGTGAAATTTCAATAAAGCGTTTCCGATCGTTTATCGCCAAATATGGCTGATGTGACGAATTACGTAGGACGTCATTTCAAGTAAAGTTGACTATGCCAGTGTGTCACATGAGATGACCAAAGAAGACCGAATGACGGTAATTGCTCGAAAGGGACTGTAGCGGAATTTTTGCCAGGGGCTTAAAATTGAATTGAAATCAGTACAATAAGGTCAGGATTAATTGGGTAAGTACCCTCAAATTAATTCGACGGGAATGGGGTGTCTGGCAACGCAGATATGAAGGATTAATGTTAGGGAAATGATCCCATTTTCGTTGACCGACCCGTCGGCATTTAACGCGACGGAAAGGACAAGGGCCGACAAACAAGTTGTCGATGGGGGGCATTCAAGTTTCTTTGTCAACTTCTCAACTGTGTGGGCGGTCAAGTGGGCACATCGCGAATAACTCGAACATTATTATTATTATTATTATTTCGTGAAATCCGAAATAATTTTAGACACGGTGGGACCCCTATTTTCTCGTCTTCTTGGCTATAAATACGGGGATCGGATCGCCTCTTGGTGCAATTTCAGACAGAAAGGGAAGCCAGCGATGTCGGGGATGGAGAACAGCACAGCTGGGAAGGTCATCACCTGCAAAGGTAACAAAGACATCCACTTCGGATTTGTCCAACTTTCGTGGCTAAGGTTTCCCTTGACGATCTTTTTTCCTTCTTTTTTTTTTATACCGATGAAGCCGCCGTGGCATGGGGGCCGGGAGAACCGCTGGTGATGGAGGAAATCCTGGTGGATCCGCCTCAGAAGATGGAGGTCCGGATTAAGGTCCTCTTCACTTCGATTTGCCACACGGATCTCAGCGCTTGGAAAGGCGAGGTAATCATATCAAGCCGAGCATTGTTTTCTGCCATATCAAAGCGCTGACGCTTCCTTTACTCCTCCTCTTGTAGAATGAATCCCAGAGAGCGTATCCACGGATCTTCGGCCACGAAGCGTCCGGGTAGCGAAATCGTCCCGACAGACCGTCCTCTGAAAACAACCTTCATATTGGACTGAATTTGACTGACCGTTTGAAATGAATTGGTTGGCACTGGCAGGATCGTGGAGAGCGTGGGGGAGGGAGTGAGGGACATGAAGGAAGGAGACCACGTGATCCCCATCTTCAACGGGGAGTGCGGCGAGTGCTTGTACTGCAAGCGCGAGGGGACCAACATGTGCAGAGACTACGGGGTGAACCCGATGAAGAAGGTGATGGTCAGCGACGGCGAGTCCAGGTTCCGGACCAAAGAGACGAGGCAGCCCATCTTCCACTTCCTCAACACCTCCACCTTCACCGAGTTCACGGTGGTCGAGTCCTCCTGCGTTGTCAAAGTCGACCCAACTTTCCCCCTCCAGAAGATGACCTTGCTCAGCTGTGGCGTCTCCACCGGTCTCTCTCTCTCTCTCTCAAGTTCTGAACTGTTGACGACGCTCATAATTTTGGAAGAAAATTTCTGTCCAATTTTGGAACGAGTTTGCAAGTTTTTTGCCTTGAATTCATAAGGAAAGATAACATTTACTAGAAAATATAACATCGCGTCGTCGATTATGAAATGAAGGTGTCGGAGCCGCATGGAACACCGCCGACGTGAAGGCCGGGTCGAGCGTCGCCGTCTTCGGCTTGGGCGCCGTGGGTCTCGCGGTATGTACATGTTACATATGTGCTGTGGCTTCTTTGAACAGGTTTTCTTTAGGGCGAAGAGGGGGGGCTTTAGGATCACGAAGAGAAGTCAACATCTTGGCCAGAAGGAGAAGTTAAACTTAAATTCCGCGAGAAATTCCCATGGAAATGTCACTTTGACCCTCCCTTTGATCACGCCCAGGTTGCAGCCGGAGCACGTGCCAGAGGAGCATCGAAGATAATAGGCGTTGACATCAACCCCGCTAAATTCGCCAAAGGTGATTAATTAATTGTTAACCAGCGATTAATTAAGGACGTAAAGCATGACCTAATTGGCGTCTACGATAAGTATTCCTTTCCTTTGGCATGTGTGAAAAATGGAAAGTTGACCCACGCAGGCGGAGGTTTTCTATTGGATGAGTGATGTGATTAGCTATTGATAAAATAATGTAAAAAGAATTATTTCGAATTATTCTTATTTATGACGTCATAATGTGGTTCGTCATTCCGAAGCCCGAGCGCTGGGGATCACCGAGTGCGTCAACCCCGACGAGCTTGAGACGGCGGCGCATGAGGTATGAATATCATCCCATCCCATCCCATCTGCTTCACCCCAAGAAAAAAACAAAAGTAGATTAGATCCGACGGAGATGAGGGCATGAGTGATGTTGACTGTCGGAAATCGACGGTGGTGGTTGCGTCTCAGGAGATCACGAGGTTGACCGGAGGCGGCGTTGACTACAGCTTCGAGTGCGCCGGCAGCTTGACCGCCCTGCGCGAGGCCTTCCTCTCCACCCAATTGGTACGTATCAAGATAAATTAAATTTAAAAAAAAGGAACAATTTTTTTTTTTATTTCTAATATACGCGAAACAGGATGGTAAAGATCGAACAGAACATTATGTCGTACATGTTCTTATTTTTTTACGATACTTTGACTCTGTTTATCATGCGAATAGGGTAACGATCTTTTTGTAATATATTCTATTTCGCCTCTAGCTCGGTATGGTAAATAATGTTGTCGACGCGGGCAATGCCTGATTTTGCTAGGGTTGGGGGCTGACCGTGTTGTTGGGAGTCCATCCGGGCCCGAACATGCTGCCGCTGCATCCGATGGAGCTGTTCGCCGGAAAACAGATCACCGGCTCGGTCTTCGGCGGCTTCAAAGGGAAGACCCAAATCCCTCGTTTCGCCGAAGAATGCATGCACGGGGTAAAACTCGCAACCCCGTCTAGTTTTCGCCTCTATTTTTGAATATACCAAAAAAGATATTGCGAGATCAATTTTAAAAAGATTAAAATAGGAAAGACTGGATCTCAAAAGTTGGATGACGTGTCTGATTTGAAGGAGGGCGGGGAAAACAATTTTTTTTTTGCAGGCGGTGAACTTGGACGAGTTCATAACGCATGAACTCCCGTTCGAGAAGATCAACGAAGCGTTCCAGCTGCTCAAGGAAGGGAAGTCGTTGAGATGCCTCATGCACCTCTGATTTCATCCTCCTGTCCTCCCGCATTGTGCATCTACTTGAGAGAGTGGCATGTAATAATCTCTTGATTAAAGAGTGGTTTAAGGCGTGGCGAATTCGCGATTAGAAAGGCAATTATCGAAGGGGAATAGAGGGATCGCCCGGAAAGCGGACTTTGTAGCATGAACCGTCCCCATATTTATATCCTATCGAACCATAGCCATTTCGTGATTCGTCCACGTTACGACGCTCGACAACTAAATGGAAATAACGGTTGCCGTGCTATGCAACGGCCGATCACGTGCGAATTGCCCGAGAGGAGACGGTATCCTCGCGATATAGATCGGTCGGCATCCCATCCTTTTCTCCATAACCCCTTCCCCTGCATTTAATGATTCCGATGGCGACTAAAATCAGTGGTCGCACCAAAAACTTATCGTGGTCGCTGTCAATAGGAAAATTGCACCCACATGGGGGAGTCTAATGTCCGAACACTAATTAATTCTTGCATCATCGAAATATTATATCTCATCAGAAAACTATGCAAATCTCTAGCATTAATTGTGACATAAATAGCAATCGTTATCCGAATCTGCGCATAGATCTTTCCATTAACCGGTCGAGCCTCACCAGTGGCAGGCGAGCGCGAGCTTCACCAAAGGCTAGCGAGGTGGATCTAGCCAGCCCTTGTCTTTGGCCGGTTGCTGAGGTCCGGAGACCAATTGGAGGAAGAAGGAAAGGGAAGAAAAAAGAAAAAAAGAAAGAGAAAGAAAAGAAAGACGAATATATAAATCGAGCAAATATTTAAATTTTACTCAAAATTTATCCATGTCATCGTTGGCCGCACCGCGAAAGGACGACAAACAACTCTATTAGTGATTTTCCGCCAAAATTGCCAGGGTGAACCGAATTTGGCACGGATGCAAAAAGTTTAGAACTCAATCGATAGAAAAAAAAAATTATTTAGGACTGAATTGGCACAACTACAATAGATTCACGACTTTTTTGGTAATTCTTGTCGTAACCTTTTTTTTTTTTTTTTTTTTTTTTCGATCTAAACATACCACTACACAATTTTATAAGCTAGCTTGTTATTTCTTCTAAAGTTCATTAATTAGCACAATGTTGTAGAGTCTTTCTTCTCTCTTTTGCCAAAATCAAGCGCAAATTAACGCGAAGTTGAAATAGTGAATATCATAAACTTTCCTTTTCTTCTTTCCTAGTTTCTGTTCGTTGCTATGACTACCGCAAAAGGAACGCAAAAAGATAAAATTTACTGGTGAGTTCATTAACGCATGAAAAAGGCCCCTTTGATCGACGAAGCACTTCGGCTGCTCATGGAAGGCAAGTCCCTGAGATACCTCATGCGCCTCTGATGATCCACCGGCTCGTGCCGAAATCGGCTTGCCAGTCGACGCATGATGAACACATGAGAGAGACAAGATGGGGCATCACCCAACGTGCCGCGTCAAAGAGTAGCACGAAATAAGTCCGTTCTAGTCGAGCGTCTTAAATCATTTGACGAAGAATCTTAGCTTTGTTATGTCTGTCCTGAAGGCACTGCCCTAGTTTTCCTCCTAAGAAAACCATCTCGCCCAGACACAAAACAGGAGTGCATCCTCAGTCAATCAGAACTTGATGGGTTCTCGTTACCTGAGCCGGCATCATTGCTGCTGGCCTTACTAAATCTCTTTCAAGCAGAGCAGCGACAACCGATGCACAACGGGGGCGACCCTCAAAGCAGCTTTGTTGAGTCACAAAGGCAATGACGGATTAGTCCGGTCCGTCATATCATAATCCAAGCTGAAGCTCTCCGTCGTTTCGAAGCCCTAACCAAAAGGAAAGCACTATAAAAATTTTCTATCCGGGTTATGGACGGATAGAAAGAGCAAATACAAAAGCCATATGACACTACCACACGCCACTTCTATGCGAATACACTATTGCAGCAACAAACCACAATGAGGACACAGATTTATCAGACCATGTTTGCGACGAAGTAGACAACTGGACATAGAGTTTCGATCTAATATTCTCATAATAGTCAAAACCAAGCGTGAACAAGAACAAGTAAGCAACAAAAACTAACCGATTTGTCAGGGTCAGTTCATGCGACCAAGTTTAGGCACTTCACATGTCAGAATCTGCTAGTGCTCAGCGAGCATTCTATACTTAAAAGAAGCGTCCCATGTCCAGATGAGTGATGAACCAACTAGTAACATCAATCTCTCAGAGCCTCGAAGTTCCATCCAACAACTAATCTATAAGTGAGAATAAACAAAACATGGACACCTATAGTAAGCTTTCTTGTCGAAGCGGGACAACGGTATCTATAAGACAGAGAACAGCCAGACGGCCGGAGAGCTATTTTTACATCGAAGAAGGATTATCATGCGTTCAAATATATATCCAGATGGTGTGACAAAGTCAGGTGCTGAGAACGGTCAATGCATCGGCAGGCGAGGAGCACGTGGGCGAACAGGCGTTTTCGATGGGCTCACCCTGAAAATACCAAAGATAAGATGATGAGCAAGAGGAGAGTAAATCAAATGTCCATAAGTACGAGAAAGAACAAGTGCCAAAAGGGGATCTGCGAGCCAACAGACCTTATGGGTAGCGCTCCAAGAACCACGCCGCTACAGTTAAGGGCAGCAATAGCACTTTCAGCCTGCACAAGTGAAACACATGAATAAAGACTTCTTCACGATTCAATTACAACAACTGGACCCAATGAACGCATGCTTCGTTACTATTTCATTAGCGATATTGCTCCTTCACCATGAGGAACTATATTTTCTAACTAATCAGATGCAGAATGAGGAAACCACATGACACGCCTTACGCCAATTATTGGTGGCAGGAACTAAAGTTGGAATACCCCTCAATTTTACCAGGAACCATCAATCACATGCCGAGAGAAACCCAGAGTGAAATGGGCACATCATCAGTTTGACTTGATAACGTATATTAATACCGGTTGATATTCTATAAATATTTCTCTTGAAGGGTAGAAACAAGGAAACTTAACTCTTTTAAAGCAAACAATTGATATGGGCAAAAAGGTAAAAAAAAAGGGCCAAATTGATGTTCAGTAAACTCGTTTACATGTACGCAAACGCTTTAGACCAGCAGGGCATTGACTTTCAAGTTCTGTGAGTGTTAACTACATGGGCTGCCAGCTTTCCAATCCATTAATAAATAAAATCCCTGTTTACCAAGAAAGGAAAAAGAAATTGCTCTGCACTGACTACACTACCCTCCACTCATTGAAGTTCTGAAAAACCCCATCATATCAGATACAACTTCAGGAGCCAGAGATTTTACATGTAATGAATGCAACATGTACAAAGAACATCAAAATGAAAATCAGTTCTTGTTATCTAAAAAGGGAACAGAGCTATTTCAAAACCAATCTCTGCAACTAAATCCAATTGATCCTTCCCCCTGATTCTATGGCAAGACACATTTCCATATATCAATGTGCTATATATAGCCAACAATTTCCTTTTCCACTTTCAAAGCAGGTGGAGACAGAGTAATTCTTAAACCTAAAAAGAATCTTGCTAATTCTATTAGGCTATTTCATGGTTACAGGTGGATTTCCCTAAAAGCAGATTATTCCAGTGGGAGAAGTTGCGCACAGGGCTACATTAGACCGATTATGTCTGGCCCAACAGTTTCCAGAATGCCGTGGTCATAATTTCCTGGGTTATATAAATTCTATCTCTTATTTGAGTTGAAGATTTGTCTGGAACACCTCTATGATCAGGCTTCCAGCCCATGTGACAACCAAAATAAAAGTCCATCCCCATTAGAAGAGGATGGTGATGCAGACTTGAACTGCTGATTATAAAAGAGGGTCTTATGACGATCTCTATAACCATTTTGACATCATTGTCATCATAATGTATCCTGTTTTATCTATTAGAACTACAAGGTTATTCACCGTCTCATGCATCCTACTGACTGACAACAAACAATTGTCTGTTTTGATGGCTGGTATTCAACGCTGAATAAGGTACTATTTATGCGATAGGATATGACCATCGACAAGGACATATGGAGCCATACCAAACACGGTCTCAGGCACTGTGAGCCAGAAGAAAGTAGCTCTTGCATGACTATGCTTAACAAACTGAAAAGTAGATTGATTTTTGTAACAGTTACCAGTGAACTTGTCAGTGCCAGCTACTTCCCCCCCGGGCCCCCCTTCCCCCTCCTCTCTCCCTCTCCCTCTCCCTCTCTCTCTGAACCGAAATTTTGCAAAGTAAAACGGAATTCCTACCACATTAAGAATGAGACTTAGAAGTTCCTACCAGCCTAATTTGGCAAAATCTAGGCAATATTTGAAAATTTTAGCCAGATCACAAAAAGATTGGGAAATTCCAAGAGAATCCCAGTGTTTAATACGTACTACCAAATGCAGCTGAGTTGCATAAACTCTGTCTAATTCCTGAAGTTACATTAGACTGTCTTAGTCGCCGACTCACAAAACCAAGATACAGCAAAAGCATTCTGCAAGAAAAGTAAAATTAATGGTACAGCGTGTATCGAAGAAGTTTTTATATCTTTTTGGGAATGACAACAACCTATAACTCGAGATATTTCTAGAAGTCTATACTAAAAAATGGTTCAATATCCAAAATAGTGACTGAGGAATTGGAACCAAAATTTCCATAGAAGATAAGGAGGAACAAATTTCAAAGGATGATTGCGACAAATTTGCTTGGGAAAAAGTGTTGGTTGTCTACTACCTAACAAAGTTTGTATATTCCTTTAGAAAGTTTGGAACCAACTGTTTAGAAGAATTAAACATGCTCAAAGTGGGGGAAAAAGTGATGGCCACAAAAAGTGGAGAGGGATAAAATGGAGGACCTGAAGAGATGCAGCAGAAAACTTGAAGTAAGGTCATAATTTAATCATAGGATCTTGGCCAAAAAGTAAAAATTACAAGATCTTACTGAAATTATGGTATGCAACCAAGCAAGCCAATGCACAATAATGCATAATCAGCACCATTTCAAGGTAAAAGGTCCAATGGTGGTGGTAGTTGTTAACATCAGTGTTTCGGTATCCGAAAGAGCGAGAAAACTAGATTTGCATTAGATTATAACTACCAAACACCCATCCTGTGAAGTAAGAAGTATCGCTGATTGATTTGCTAACCACCAATGTTATTATTGCATCTACACTATAAAGAGCGCAGGTATCTTAAGACATCCTATCAGTGTACACAACGTCACTATGTTCTTTTGGCATGTGGGACAGATCTTTTCCTTGGGAATGCTATAGGGAAAATTTATGAAAAGGAAAAAGAAAAAAACATATAAATCTAATTGACGGGAATTTGGAGAAATACATCAAATTGAAATATTTCATTGGTGCCTGGGTGACCATCTTGAAATTTAATTTTCAAATTTGCAAGTGTCAAGAAGGGAATTTCTTTATTCTCACGAGCAAATATATATTTGCCGCAAGAAGGAAAAACCAATGTGTTTTCCAGAAAAAAAAAAAAAAAGGACAGTTCATTGTTTCCCCTGGAATATCATGATCCCATTAGAAAGAACAGATAACAAATATTCCTCAAGTAGACAACTTAAAAATCTTCTACATTGGTCAAGGCTCTTCTTTTGTTTTTCCATTTTTCACTGCAAGCAGTAAATGACAGGATATTTTGAATTCAGAAAACCCTCAAAGGTGAAGAAACTACTAGCTTTTAACGCGCAAAATCTATATCAAGTTTGCTGCAACAGACAAGAACTCAGGTTCTCAACACACGTATACTCAAAAAAATTAGAGAATTGCAGAATCTAACAAGCAGACTCTGAATCTTGAAGGCACTCGACAAACTACAGAGCGATCATCACTTCTAACATCCCTTTCACTTTTCCCACCTGCTTGGAGGGAGAGAAACACAACTACCATAGAATCTCTAAAATTATCAGGTTTGGTGTTACCGCCAATTATTCAATTATGATTGACTGCTTATGTCAACATAGAAGTTTTTCCTTGGCTTGTTATGACTCAATTAAAATCAAGACTTGAACCTCTAATTTGACCTGTTTGCTCATCCCAACCACATCTCTCTCACCATGGATTACTTACAAGTGTCACTTGTGACCTTTATATACGGCACAACTCAGTTGTCTCCCAGTGCATCTTTTGGCTCAACAGAGGAAAAAGTCACAAGACCATATGCGCACAAAGGTCAACCAGAGTCAAATCTACGATCTGAATTACACAAGAAAGGTCCCATGACACCAAAAGGCCCAGTGACGGCAGATACCTTAAACATCAACCAACCCTATAGGAAAACATATTTGAAGTGCAAAAATACAAACACCTCTTTCCTCAGATCATTTCTCTACTCTTTACATGATAACCTACCTTACAAGGAGTAGGAGAGTTATTTTCCTTTACCCTGTTGCTTTTTTGCGGGCACCTACCTCTAAAGAAGCGGTTCTTATATGCCACACATTTCACAATCTCACTTTACAATTCATGCTGACTCCTACCTCTCTTTAGTACATAATCCCTTCTTCCAACAACTAACTATTTGTGGAAATAGGTCCTTCCCTACCACTCCAAAAGAAAGTCACAAGCTGCTCATGAGTAAACCAAGTATACTTTAAAAGAACTCATCAACTGGTGAGTGTTTTGAGGGGCAAACAACTAAGCCTGGCTATCACGAATCAACAGAAGTACGACACTGTTTTTTCCTAGAAGAATCTTAACCCCTTCACAAAACTAGTCCACGCACACACAATGATTTGCCAATTTTATCAAACTATACCAGAAGGCCGAAAAATTTCCAGTTAACTCTGGTTCTTTACAGAATACTCCCATAAGAACAGCACTTCATGGTTTTACAAGTCTGCCAAATCAAAGGAAGATGCGTTCTGTAACTCTACTAGCATCACTTCTCAAGAGCTCAAAGAAAAATTACCTTTTATAGCATGGTGATGCCTTTTTAAAAGAAAATAAATTACCAACAGAAAAAGACCTAAAGAGAATACAAGGCATGATGAGGAAAAGGTTGGCGATTAAGAGGAAGAGGCAATCTCACCATTACAAACTCAACAAAAGCAATACGAGTAGAATGGTGATAGTCTCCTAGTAGCCTCAAACGATAAACCTGCATTAGACAGAATCCCTCAAGTCACTCATTTCACAGGCACAAAGTGTCCAAAAAACGGAGAAGTTGTTTTATGCCTAAATTAGGTCACACCTCTCCACAGACGGACTCAAAAAATAGTTTAACATCTGCTTGAGTAACCTGAATCAAACAAAATAAACAAAACAATTGAACAACCAATCCATCAACCTGCAACTAACAGAAAACCATGATCATTTCAAAGGCAATCACCTTCCTATCGATGTTTGTACAGTATATGGTCCGTGTGCACATCTCCCGCTCATCCTCAGTCTGATATCCCAGCAATCAAAAGGATACAAGAAATTATCACCAAGCAGTAGGACAGAAAATGGGCAAAGCCTTATAGAAAAGTCTTATAGAACTTAAAAAAGGCTTGTTTACCCTCGGCAAAAATGTCGGGTTAACTGGTGCTATAGCTGTTTTAGAGGGCAGCACCCTCACAGGGTAGAATCCAAGCATCGTCCCTGACAAGTTGAGAGCAGCCCTTGCACCTTCTGCATTGCCAAACTACTGGATTAGTAAATGAAACAGTAAATAATGAAGAAAAAATTACAAAGAAGTTTTTGTGCTCTTTCAACATGAGACAGTTAAACTCTGCTGAGTATTAAACACGTTACCTTCATCCGTGAACTCAATAAAAGCAAAGCGAAGTACAGAATTGGGGTCACCACAAATACGACAGTCCACAACCTTCGCATAGAAAAAAATGATTCAGAAACATAGGTCAAGAAAAGCCAATCCAAAGTCAAAAGTATAAAATAGCAGCACAACCTGCCCACAGCTGACAAATAAACCTGCAAGTTGCTCCTCAGTGACCTACATTCCGCATCAAAAAAATGTAACTCAGCAACTAAGATGCGCAGTGTGCACAGATAAAAGGAGGAAGCACATGTTATTTCAACAAAAGTCATGGAGTTACACCTGTTGGTCAATGTCAGACACGTAAACCGTCCTCCGAATTATTTCTTCTCGCTGAGCCATACTTGTCCTGCTATTAATCCTTCGTTTCCCTTGATTAAAGTTCTTCTTCTGCGATTACACCCATCGCCAAAAAGCTTGACATCAGTTGCCATCCATCGCCATTTCATTTACAGTTAAACTTGATTTCAACCAGAACCAGACTCGAAGAGTCACAAGACCTCAGCTCGTCTAGGTCCAGACTGTGTACAGGAATGAAGTATGAAACACTACACACAACATTTTCACATGTTTCAAAAACCAAAGCACTTTCACATGTTCTGCAGTTATTGGGGGGAATATGTCCATCCATTATTGTGATACTCCTATATTTCACTATCCTCGACTGGAAAGGATCATCCACGGAGGTCAGATGAATTGCTCCTCTATGTCAATCCAGCAAAATCAGTCATCTGGCTGCTAGTAATACCACATCCCAGGTTACTTATAGTGACCATTTTCATGCTCAAAACACTGAATAATGCACCAAATTACTCAAACCGTCATATTTCTTCTTTCGACCAGAGGACATTGCAAAACCCCAATTAAGGACAAGAACAACCAATCCAGTCCCACAAAAATGAAACCATCAGAGCAAGAACTCATACCCGACGACCGGCGACACCGTTCATCTGCCCGTTTCTGCCACCGTTTGTCACCACACTGCCATGACCATCGCCGTTGAAGTTGTTAGCATGAAACCTCCCGTTAAACCCGCTGTTAGCGTGCGAAGGCGGCACAAACTCCTCGGCCAACGGGTTCAGCTTCGAGAACAGCTCCTGCAGCTCCCTCATGTCCCTCTTGAAATCCTCCCCAGCGTCGTTGTTCCGCGGCAGATCGGCCCCGTTGGACATGAGGGGATGGCCGTGGCCGTGGCTCAGGTAGAGCGGCTGATCGTGGTGGTGGGGACGGAGGATTGGGCCATTGTTGCCGTTCAGGGTCGGATCCATGCGAGACCGCAGATGGGTCTGCTTCGGATGATCCTGATCGTTGGGCAGGGACGAGTCCTGCGATGGGTTCTCGAGGTTTCGACCCAAATCAACACCACCACCATTCTCAACAATAGCCATGTGATGACGATTCTCGACTCACCAAATAATCTACTGAAACAGAAAAATCTACAGCCTAAAAATTTCCAGAACACAGAAAACGGAACACGATCACAACAATGAAATTCATGAAAGAAAAAAAAAAAAAAAAGGAGACAGCTCAGTGAAAGAGTTGGTTTAGTCAAAACGTCTGCTAAAAAACACTGCACTAACAACAAAAACCAGAAAACGGAAAATGAAAAGAAAGAAGACGAACCTGCGGAATGCGACGGAGAAACTGATGAAATGAACAGCGGAGACCGACGGGAATCGAATTAACTTAAGAAACAAAATAAAGGGTAGAAGGAGGGCGAGTTCTTGATTCTTACACAGCGCGAAATTTTTCTCCTTTTTTTTTTTTGTTTTTTTTTTTGTGGGTTTTCCTCTTGATTTATTTTTTTCCCTATCCTGGTGTCAGCCAGCTCTGTGTGACTCTGTGCTGGGCTTTAATTCCTCGCAGCGATGGCGATCATGGCGAGAGCGAAAGGCACCGAAGGAGTCGTCTTCGGATGAGCATGAACAATTTTCTCCCTTCACCTCGTCCTAGAAAATTAGAAATGGTGGGACATTTTTGGTGGATTCTGGTCACGGATACTCGCTCAGTCCCACGCTCGAGTTCCTGCCGCCCGTATGTACGTGCACACAGTAAATACGATGCTCCTTAGCAACATCAAAGACAGCCAAAAAAGAACATTAATTTGCACAAAAATTTGCTTAGGATCATGAGGCTGTGTGAGAGAAAAAGGAAGAAGAACAGGTTCTTACGAGAACTTCGGATTGATTCGATTTGAATTCTCGAATGGGGCACGATTCTAGGCAGAGTTATGAGCCTGGTTTTCATTACATAGTCGAGAGAGAATCATATCGCAATCTTCACCCTACAATTAAAGAGTTTGCTTGCGTCGTGATCTGATTATGGTATATATCTAAAAAAATATAATATTTTTCACGTTATCATAAAAGAAAAGAAATTAAAACACGTGATTTGGTCATTTAATAACAATGCGAAATGCATAAGATACCTCTTCTTGTAGTTTCTCGGAATTTATTGATAAATGCCCTTGCTTAGAGATTTTATTGCTAGGGTGCTTCATGGGATATTCTCTTATGCGTAATAATTTAGGAATCGAGATAAGATTCTAACCATTCCTATCTAATCTAGTGTAAGTTGAGTTTGATAGACTCGGAGCAAGATTCATTAGAGATGGTTGAGCCTGCTCTTAAACCTTTTTCCAGTGGCCTTGACATCGGCTCGTGTATTGTATGCGAAAACCCATCATTGACTCGTATCCTTCTTGACAGGTGATGAGTCGATATTGATCCGTGTGACACTTGATAACATGTCCATCACTCGTTCCCTACAAGAAAAAAAAAAAAACATTCTTCGCATCAGATGGACAAGTTTGTAACCATGCTAGTCCCCCTCAATATAAATAGCCAACCGGTTCAATCGGTTGATGTCGGGGTCAACTTTTTAAGTACCTTGACAAGTTTACCATTGCAAGCGATGTTTAGGGCCCTCTCCACACTAGCTAGGTCCTCTCCTCAGGACTTGAATCCGAAACCACAAAAAGATAAGTAAACTCTCTCGCAATCTACGCAAACTGCATTTAACTTCTACAAGATAAATCCTGTAATCGATAACGCCATCTTCTTTCCATAGTGCACATGGCCGTTTATTTTATTTATTTTATGTTTTTTTGTTTGTCCATGGCGATTCGGTTCAACTTATATAAATATTCATCCGACGAGCTATTGCAAATTACGGCATCCCATTTGAAAGCTTTGAGTCGTTACGATCCAGCCGTAGTCCGTTTTAATTAAAAAAATAAGTAGTCTCGATCCTCAATAATTAAAAATAGGGGGCCCAATTTAAGAGCTTCGATCGAGTGGGATTAATCGTGGACAGTGAGGATTTGGTACAAAAAGAAGTGGATCTTCCTTCAAGTACATCCGGGGAAAAATACAGAAATTTCCATAATTCCTCCTCTGAAAATGAATTTCGCTCGTACGGCGCGCGGCACGCGGCGACGGACCATTGACCATGACCAGTGCCACGTGGCGCGAGGTTAGTGATGGACATTTAAGGAAGGGGCACGCGAGCCTGCGCGACCTCGTGCCCTTTTCTGAACTTTTTATTACCGCTCCTGCCTAAGAACCGCCGTCACCGTCGCGACGGAGAGGACAAAATCGCCCGCCCGCGAGGGCATTTTCGGTAATCGACGGCGACGGTCGCAGCATTTTTTTTTTAATTTTGAATGTTTTTTTTTTTTGGGTTGGAATTGCAGCGACCACAATTGATTGAATGATGGGTAGGGTTGACATTTGTGACATGTGTGTGGAAGTTGGAAGAGGTACCGATTATTTCGTTTAAATTTATGTTTTTTTTTTGTTTTTTGTTTTTATAAATGTGCATGCGTTTTGGTAGTTGATTCGTTGGTTGTTTGTGATTATGGGATTGAAGTTTGGTATATTCTCGAGAAGGTTGGCATCATTTTGTCCAAAGTCAATCATTGATTTTCCTCTGTTTTTTTTTTTTTTTTTTTTTTTTTTTTTTTTAATTTTTTGTCTTTTCGTTTTGCTCATTCATTGATTCGACCCCCAATTGCATCCTCCTTTCCTGGACCCAACAAACACAGCCCGCCCGCCCTGCGGGGCTATTAATGCTAATTGGATTCAATCATGGATAGATTCTAGATCAAGCATCCGGAACCCATATCAAGAACCCAAAACCCACCTTATTAAAGTTGGTTTCTAATTTTTGGAATCAGGAACCGAATCAGTTTCGGAGTCAAAACGGAAATTGGGGAATTGTTAAGCGAACTTCAAGCATGTAACTATGGTTTGAGGAAATATGCCGTGTGAATAATCCGCGACATAATATTAAGGCATTAAGGAATTTCCTAACTTTCTCTAACATATCATTGTCTTATCGAAACAAAGTCGAAGGAAAAAAAAAAAACCACTTCTTTCTTGATCTTCTCTTCAGACAAAGTTGCAAAACGGAAAAAAAGAAAAAAGAAGAAGAAAAACTCGCGCAATGAAAGAAGCCATAATCGGAAAAAAAAAAAAAAACTTAGGTCGAGTGGAAGCTCTGAAAGGGAAAATAGCATAAACTCGCGCGAAAAAATAGGATAATGGAGTAATTGAGCGTTTTATTGTAAACCTATAATATAAATAAGATGATAAAACTATTGACACATTGTTCTTGCACTTAAGCTGGGCTTAACTTTTCATATCACGCTTTTTGGTAATGAAATGTAGTTAAGTTTTAGGCTCCATTTATTACGAGAATTGAATGATTTGTGATTTAAAAAAAACATTTTAAAATGATGTCTGATTTCGGTTATAAAAATGAATGAACGAAAAAATTTTGTTAATCATTAACGATAATGTTTAGATATTAATTGTTATTGATAATGTAATTTTTCACTTGTTAATTATTTCAAAAAAGGTAAGCGATCATTTTTAAGAAAAATATTTTTCAAATCATTCATTTTTCGCGAAACAAACGGAGCCGGCCCATTGAATGACGATTTTGAACGGAGCTCAAATTTGAGAAATCAATTTGTCGCTTTTAACTCCAACAATAAGCTCGAGTTTACAGTCGAGTCTAACCTCTACAATAGATCATGTCCACTTATATTGTATTAGTACGGCTGTGAGGAAACACTTGTGATATTATAGGTTGGATTCTAATTTCTAACCTATGCCGCGTCGACATGGCGTCGACACAAACGCGACTAACATGAATTGAAATTTTGTTAATTTCGTGTAGGATCAAAGCCACATCCCCGTATCGCATCGTGCATGTGCTAGTAAATGAAAAGGATATGCCGAGTCAACCAACGGTCCTGCGAAGGGAAGTAAATCGCACATGTGCTCATTTCCGTCTAGTAAGTTTGGATGATAGCCGATGGAGGCCTATTCATGACATAATTCCCTCTCGTTAACGCTCCGTTTGCTTCATGAAAAAATGAATGATTCGGAAAACATTTTCCTAAAAATGATTGTTCGTATCGCTTGCAAGTGTGAAAGAGAAAATATTTTCACTATTTATGAAAATGTTTTGACATAAATTGTTATCAATAATAAAAATATTATCTATTAACTAATTACTTCAAGTAATACGAGTGATCATTTTTAAAAAAATATTTTTTTTTTTAAATTTAATTTTCGTGAAATAAAGGGAAGGTAAATAGTTTGCATTTCGATCCATGTGAATATGGTTTCCAAAGATGAGAATTGGGCATTGAAAATGACGGCTTCACAGGACATTTTTGTCGAGTTGGTTCTTTATGGGGCCGTCAACCCCATTAGCGCGCGCTTTACATCCGTAACTTTTGGTCCTCTTTGAAATGTTCGGCTGCTGCTGCCGGCGGAGATTATCTCGGTACATCCATTCTCTCTCTCTCTCTCTTGCCGGTGATGCTGCCGGCCTTCGACTCGATGAAGGTTGGCAACACGAGAGCACATCGGGCATGGCGGCAGCGGCGGCAAAAGAGCAGAGATTGGAGAGAGAGAGAGAGAACGAGAGAGTATCCTGAGATTCAATAGGGATTGTTTTTAAATCCGATAATCTAGTATAAATGGCAGAATAACGAATGCCGCAAAAATTCTAAAATTGGCCCGACAAGTAGTTCATCACTTACCGATAAAGTAAAACAATCGTGCCTACTTTTGAAAGTTACTCATTTCATTGGTAAGATTTCGATTGCAATGTCAAAAAATTAAACAGGTACGTAACTTTTACTGTTTGATTAGAGGTTAGTAAATCCCTTGCTTGGTCATTAATTTACTTCTCCAAAAGCGAGCATTCATTGACAAATTACTGATTTCAATTGTAAATTGTTAGCTTCAACGACAAGATTTCATTTCCAATGTGTAATTCTCTAAACAGCTTGACAACTTATTAGTTATTACTGAAGTTGCCGTTGGTAAATTCCTTACACGGTCTTCAGTTTTCTACCCTAAAAATGAGCCTACCTTGATATAATAAGTTGCTTTTTTACCCGGAGAGTTACTAACTACAATTGCAAGATTCCATTTACTACCGCACATTTCTAAACATCTAGATAACTTAGGGATAATTATCCAAAATATCATAAACCTATTGCGGTTTTGCCAATTCAGTTCTAAATCTTTTGATTTTGTCAATTGAACCCTAAACATTTTCATATTTTACCACTCGACTTCATCGGGCCAAAATCGCCGACGTGGATGCTTATCATCTTACATAACATTTTGTCGTCTTACGTAATACGTAGCACAACCGACGTTGATGTGGATAAAAATTTAATAATATTCTATTTTCAATATCTTTTATTTTTTTTTATGTTTTCCTTTGCCTTTTTTTACTTCCCTCCACCGGTCTCGGGCGAGAGATGGCCAAGCCTAGGCTGGCCATGGTCGTACTTGCCTGGGCAGGCGTCGATCGCCCTTGCTTGGGCTGGTGAGGGCAACCGTCGCCCGATTTGGCAAAGGGCTGCCCTTGTCAAGTTTCGTTTTGACCGGCAAATTTCTTAAAATGTTGACAACTTACTGCAGATTTGTCGTGTCGGGGCATTATTCGGTTTTTCAATTCCCTCTTGTATGTGCTGTTCTTTCTCTTGGGAAGCAAACCATGAAAAATCTACTCCGGTCCGAGACAGAACTACTACATTTTTCAATGAAGTTGACTGTGAAGAAAGTATGTCAAAATTGACCAAATCATGACAATTTTTCCATCATGATCGTGCTTAGTAGCTTTTATTGGAAGTCATTCCTCTCATACCCATAGCAACTTAGAAGGAATGAGTGCTGGGTAGATTGCACCACTAAGTCACACTCAATACATCTGTTTCCGGTATTCATTCTGATCAGGAAAAGTTCCATCATTTTGCAGTTAAACCGCCAAAACTGCTCTCAATCCGGGTCTCAACATCGGGGCATCGAAGACCGAAAAACTCGACATTCCGATCTCAACATGAAGTCGAACGTCTCATATTTCGCTTCGGTACTTTTTCCCAACATCAATTGATCCTCAAATTCCTTCACCTAGCTAAACAGATTCGACAGAATTAAGAAATTTCAACTAACGGTAAATGAAGAATGTATCACGCAAAAAGTTAGCAGGGGAGTTGCCCGACGAATGCAAAGCTCTCCATGTCATCAAATAATCAATTCTCTATTCGATGTTCGATACAATAAGTTCTAAGGGGACGGCACGATCATACCCTAACTATATAATCAAGTGAATAGGATAGCGAAAATAGAACTACCAAAAACTTATATGACTCTCAACATGCCTATCATCTAGAAACTGGATCAAGATCCTGCATCAAGCTCTACACCTGCAAAACAAAGAAAGGAGTAAAGCAATGTTTCAGTGGTCAAGAGCAATGTTTTAGAGGCAAAGAAAGGCTCGTATGCAGTCTTGACTTTTGAAATTGACGAGGTAAGTTCCATGCAAAGCTTGATCTGATGGACAGCGGAATGACTCTGCTTTTTGAATGAAATGATGATGCAAATGCAGGATGTCCAGGACTGTGGTAGTGCAAAGGATGGAATTCCTCTTTTCTGTTTAGACGGAGAAAGATATTATTGACGTCATCGCGTTCACAACTAGTGATTCTAAAAATTGGTTTCGAAGTGAAATAAATCAATGTTGCTTGCATAGCAAGGGAAACAGAAATTCACCTTGTATCATCAGCCAAAGATGTGTCTGACATTCTTCTTTTTAATTCTTTTGCTTTTGGTAAACTGCTGATTCTGATGATACTTCCACAGCACTTCTAATCCCAACTCGGTTTTGCCGTCAAAAGAGCAGCTTAATTGCAGCCAGGCACAAGACCAAGAGAGTTCGACCATTATGATGGCATCTTTCCTGAAATCAGATCACGGCAGTTAATCATCAGCCAAATGTAGATGAAGCTCCGCCAAGTCTCGAAGAAGTAAATCAAAGGAAGAAAACCATTGAATCTGGATGATCTTATTACCCTGTGCATTCCTTTTGATCTACAAATACTAATAGAAGACTGGACTGAACAAGCTAAATGAAAAGAGGAAACCAATCTTATCTGGAGCCGCTAAAATAACCCGAAAATGGGGGAGAAGCAATCTAAGCTTCTTTCAAACTGGCTACCTCTAACACTAACCATTCATAACAATCAGCAGATGAGGAATCACTCAAAGTACATGTCTGATGAGCAAATATGATAACGACACAACATGACCATGGACATGTCTTAACGCAAAATCGAATCAAGTTCAGAATTTTACGAACATAAAACCAGCAACAGGATAGATAATGGAGCAGCATTATAAACGTCGGAATTCGAAAGCCAAATTGAATCATCATTCAACAACCAGAAACAGCTCAAACTCACCACGCCCGAAGAAATGGCCAAGTAACCAGTGGAAGAGCTCGTGCTTGTCGAAGCTGGTGTTGGCGTTGCTGTCTCCGGCGGTGGCGATCCAGATTTTGAGGCAGGCCTCCCATTCCCACCAGCATCACTTCCATTCGGCGCAAGCGCATATGCCGGCGTCCCATCAGGCTTGAACAACCCGTAATTCCTCTCTGAAGCCGGCCCAGGCTTCAAGTTCTCATTGAACAGGGCAAACACATAGACGTTCAAATCTCCACTTGGCCTCAACGGCGTCCCATTCTTCTGCGCCATGATCTTCATCAGATTCCCATTATACTTCCTGGCATTCTCCGGGGTCGCGCCGACCTCATTCGCATCGCCTTTTGATGGCCACCCGGTCTCCGATATGTGCAACGTCAGGTTCCGAAACCCCAGTGAGGCCAGGGCCGAGTGAACTGCATCAATCTGGGCGAACAGCATGTTGTCGTAATGCAGCCCTGTCGACG
Organism: Rhodamnia argentea; assembly: GCF_020921035.1. Taxonomy (NCBI): domain Eukaryota; kingdom Viridiplantae; phylum Streptophyta; class Magnoliopsida; order Myrtales; family Myrtaceae; genus Rhodamnia; species Rhodamnia argentea. Next base: position 33,630,174 of record NC_063152.1, read on the forward strand.
GATCGACCACGCCGGGGTTCGACTCAAAGAGCACGAAATTGAGCGGGACCTGCCGAGGGTTGGCCTTGTAGGCGAAGAACGGGTAGGCGTTAATCAGGAACGGTGAGCCCGCCCTAGCCTGGAACTTCAGGATCTCCGTCAGGGGCGCGGCGAGGTCCCGCCGGAATGCCCCGGAGGACGGCGGGTACGAGGTCTCGAGGACGGCGAGCGAGTGAGGCGTCGTGACCGTGACCTGGTCGTCGAGGCCGAGCTTGGCGAGAGCGCCCTGGAGGCTCTGCATCGCCGGTAGGAGGTTGGCCGTGAGGGAGGTGTCGTTGAAGGTCAGCACCTCGTTCCCGACGGTGATGCAGGTGATCTTCGTGGAAGGGAGGTAGGCCTGGACGTTGGACTTGAGCCAGGTGAGGGCCTGGTTCGGGTCACGGATCCGGGTCAAGTAGTCGTTGCCGAGGCCGATGGTGAACTCCACGCCAGTGCCGGCGAAGGCGCGGAGGACGCGGGGGTCGGCGTCGTAGAGCTTGAGGCGGGTGGCTCCAACGGACTTAACGAGGGGGATGACGTCGTCCGGCGAGGGGAGGTTGTTGGCGATTTGGCCGTAGTTGATTCCGATGGAGGACGACGACGCGACCGGCGTCGGTACGAAGGTGAACCCTGCTCAGAGAACAGAGAGAAAACGGCAGAATTATAACAGATCGACAAAAAAAATGGAAGCAGTATCAAGAGAATGTCTCGTTTTTCCAGGAAACCGCATTTTCCCGAGAAAGCGGGAGAACCAGCGAGACGCCATTCTGAAGAGCTCAATCAAAGCAGAAGCCGGGAGCGAGCTCATTGGGTACCTGAAATGAGAATCAGCAGCATGAAATAGGGAAGGCACCGATCTGACGCCATGAGAACCAGCGCCGCGAGAAAATGCAGGAGCCTTCCTTATGCGAAAACAATGCCGAGTAGGGGAGGAGCAGTGCGACTCTCTCTGAGTTTGAGTGGAGCGGAGTGGAGTGGAGTGGAGAGAGTGGTTGGGAGGACTCGACTCGCCGCGCCGCGCCTCGCCTCGCTTTGCCAACTGAAGTAACTCAGTGGGTCACTGTCACTGTCAGAAGGCGGCGGCGAACACGCAAGCTGCGGGAAACAAACAAGACGGGAGTGAGTCGAGTGACGATAGGGGGCTGGTGGTGGGTGGGCCTTCTCGAGCTGGCTCGACAGAGATGGAGTGTGCAACCGGCGAGGAATGGCGGAAAGCAGTACACTCTCTGTGGAGCTAACAGTCCATATAAAATGAGCTGTAAAAGGTTGGAGGTGATCGCTGTGCCTCCACAGTGTTTGGCTGCGTGCCAAAATGTATCAGCCGTTGAAGATAATTATCATAATAATAAACTTGACAAACAGAAAATATAATTGAATCTTAAAATTTATAAAAAAAAAATATAATTAAGTCTTAAAGTTTATTAAATTAGTTCAATCGAATCCTTCCGCCAACCCCATTTAATTTGACCAAAAAAAATGCTGTTGCGACTTTTTTCTGACTAAAGTAACATCGTTTTGGCCTAAATTTATTTTTAATACGAATTATATTTAAAAAAATAAATTAAATTACAATAGATAAATCAATTAAAAAGAGAGAGGGAAGCCCTCGTCGCCACCGCCCTCAACCATCATCGAGAAGGGCAGGCGAGGGTGGGGGATGGCTGATGACTACGGCCCTTGCCCGGACTTGTTCGAGGGCTTCGCCCGTAGTGTTGACGACAACACAAAATTTTTTATTTTTTAACATAAATTCGATATGAAATTTCTACGGTCGTTGGCGGCGGGCGACAAGGAAAATAAGTGAGAGAGAGAGAGAGAGAGAGAGAGAGAGAGAGAGAACGTAAGGCGAGAGAGAGTGAGCGATGGGAAGAATTTTTATTTTTATTTCTGAAACAAAATTAAGAAATTTTTTCATCTCATTTCCAAACAATCTCGAAAATTTAAAAATAAAATAAAATCATTTTATCAAATAGATTTCTAACAGAATGATTAGAAATCTTGATTTATTAAAGCCTCGCCCCGAAAGGGAATCGAATGCGATCTTTTGACTCTCTCCTCTTTTTTTTTCAGACCCAGCGAAAAATGTATAGCTTTTGACGTTGGTTTGTTCTTTGTTTTCTTTTCCGGGCGGTGGGGCCCAAAGGTAGGTTGCTTCTTTGTGACTCCTGTCACATGGTAGCCGTTCCCAATGACGAGGGTGGTGGGGTAGGAGTGGGGGGGTTTGCTTGAGTTGGGGGCAGCGTAAGTTACAAGCTTCGATCGATTGGGTTTTGTTTGGGTCCCCACCGCGCCTTGATTTTTCCCCCTTTCCAATCGAAAAGCATTTTTCGTTGTCGGAGAGAATAGGAAGTTAATTAGGAACGACAGAGAGTAGCTGAGGCTAACGGGTCTCTCATGCAAAGCGACAAAAAAAAATTGAAAAAGAAAGATCGATTGTTTTGCGAGAATCCTTCCGTTGGGGTTCGATTGATTCCCCCTGGATCGTCTGATTGGAGAGAGTTGGATCTCGGCCGTTCAGTTTGGGTTGGTTTTCTTTGGGGGTGGGTGTGTGTGTGGGGCTGGGGGAATGGGGGTTGGTTGGGTTGTAATGCAATGCAGTACGAATAAATGGGGATCTCTAAAAGTTTGTCGGCTTGGGCGGTACCGCCTGGCTATGATGCACACTATTCAAGGTAAGGTACTGAAATTTTTATCAATTATGTGAGTCGTCCATAGAAGAGGACTCCAGAGAGAAGATGCTTTGAACTGTCTTTGCCTAAAAGATAAAATGCATCATTATAGAATTGCTCGGATCAGGCTTTGTTACAGCTCCAACTAATCTAATGGCCAATTTAGACATAATTCCTGATCCGATCCCAGTCATCACAGTTTCCATCGCACGTGCAATGGCACTAGTCCATGAAGGGAAACAACCATCTTGGGGGAAACAAGAGCATATACAGAAAGATAAGAAACCACACTTTTTACTCACATTAGGGATCCGCAATAGTTCTATTGACGCACAGACATTTCCCTCTAGATCTTTTCCTCTTCGTTTCAACAGAACTAGCGGGCATCTTTACTTGCTTTATCTTATTTCCTTTCCAGCCAAATAAGAAGTAGTAAGTACTGGCCTCTGTCAGATATGCACTGTTTTTTCATGCATAGCTTCTTACATCACTGTCGGTCAGGCCAACACACCCTGCAAACGCCGACCTCGCGCATCAAAGTCTCCAGGTTAAAAGCCTTAACATACACATGTTAGCAGCGCTTGAAGAACGAGCGCCTATTACCCCGGTTACTCAAGGAGTGGCAATGTTTTCCTTGGCAAGGGGAGCAACTTCTTCCCCTTCAACACCGGGTTCACTGCCAGCAGCCTCAAGGCTCAGAACCATATTTTCCCAGAGTCTTGCCGGTTCCTGCACCCAGAGAGAGACAAAGGAAATCCTCATTTTCTCGGGCCCCCAATGAAACTATGTGAAAATTAGAGTACAACTCGAGATCAGGGTGATTCACTGATTCATCTGTTCATGGACAAAGTTGTGTCTCGGTGATGCAATTTTGGACTCACCTTCCACGAAAGGTCTTGAGCCATGCAGTTTTTGATCATCTCTTTCAGGGCAGCTGTGCCATAAGTTGCGAGTGCTCTCTTGACTGTTCTTGCCACAGCAACCACATCAGCTGGATCGACAGCTTCACACTGTACAATAGCCCGTGTTAATTAGTGTGTGACTAGACCATCGGTCACATGGAGAATAAAAGTATAGAAGTGGATTCTCTCTTCCCCTTGACAATGTTGGAGTTACTCACATCGAGACTGAAACCTCCCATTTGGAACCCCGTAAACCCTTCTTTAACAGTGTCCACAAGTCCACCAGTTGATGCGACAATTGGCACCTGGTTTGAGATTTATTTCAACGAGGTATCAACTTCAAGGGCATAATCAGAAAATTTTTACCAAATCGCTAGTCATGTAGGTTAAATTTGGTTTGCTTGGGCATTACAGAGCTTCGAGATTTACCGTTCCATATCTCATGGCTTGCAGCTGTATGAGACCACAAGGTTCAAATCTGCTGGGAAGCAACATGAAATCAGCCCCAGCAATGATCATATGGGCCAGAGGCACATTGAATTTGGCCACTCCCCTAGCGTTGCTTGGGTATTTGATCTCCAGCTCCTCGAGCTGCCTTTCCATAGTCTTTTTCCCGGTTCCCTGAGAGTGAAAATATTTCACTGTAAGTATCAGCTTTCTGCGTTCTTTAGAAGAGCATTAAACTAGACCCGTTTTATAGTAAAAGGAAAAAAAAGGAAAAAAATACCGTGTGTTCGTGCTTTATAGTAAACTTACTTACCAGTACAACAACTTGAACATTCTCCCCGATGAATTTCGGGATTGCTGCCGCTAAGATATCAGATCCCTTCTGCTCTTCCAGTCTACCAATGAAACCAATCAGAGGGATGTTTCTGTCGACAGGCAAACCGACAGCTGCTTGAAGAGCTTCCTTCAATAGAGGCTTTGCATCCGTAACCTATACATGACATTTGTTAGACATCTGATTGTGTCAACTACGTCTTTCAAAACTAATACACCGTTCTCGTTATGAAACTTTACTGTTGTCTCGTCATAGTGGATATCTATGTACTTGTCAGTCGCTGGATTCCATTCTTGAACATCCATGCCATTGACAATGCCAGTGATGCCAGTTCTCCGGATGATGTTATCTAGTTCCACACCCTTTGCAACACCAGAAACAAGTTCCTCTGCGTAGTACGGACTCACAGTTAAGACCCTGTGTGATTCTAGAATTCCAGCCTTCATCCAGTTGATTTTCCTTCCCTTCACAGGCTTGAGCTGCCTGCATAATAAACCAACAGATTCGGCAGAAAGATGACATTAAGGGTACAGTACTAGAATATTCTTGCAAAATGGAAGGTTGCGTTAGACCCAGACGACATACCCATCAATGAAGTCAAAAGAACTCTTATATTCATTAGGTAGATTGAGAAGGGAGAAATCGGCAAAGGCATGTCTTCCCTGGTACGCAATGTTGTGGATACAGAATGCTACCTGGAATCATGTTTATCTACTCAGCTGCATGTCCGGACCATCTAATAAAATATGTGTCATAAACAATGTATTATAGAAGAAAACTTACCTTGGCATTTTTGTAAAGCCCTCGAGATTGGTACATTGTTTTGAGGTAGCATGGAAGAAGAGCAGTATGCCAGTCATTGGCCATGAAGACAACATCTTCACCTGCGTGACACACCAATAAAATTTACCTTTCGATCAGTATTAGAACTGAAAAGTGACCTTTGACAAAACAATGAGAGAAAACATTCCTACCATATGGTCCTGCAAAATTTTTGCTGTTGTTCAAATTCAGAACCCGAGGTGCCTCTAGAGCAGCCTGCAAGCAATACAAAGGTATATTACAAAAAGGAAAACAGAACACAATTTAATCAACTGACATTGAGATGTTACTTCAGACATCTATCAAATTACGAGGCAATTTCATCTTTTCTACAGTGAATGGTCTGGATTAAGCAACCTTTTTCCAGGGTAAAGCATGGGAAAAAAAGGACTTCTCAAGTTATCACAACTTTACTGCTCAAAGAAAGGTTATCACAACCTTATGTCTTAATTAGGTTTACTTTCCTAAAAAGAGACTGCAACAGATTTAACTAAGCTCTAACACTCACTATGGTTTACACAATTCCAATTCCAACTTATAGGCAAGAGCCATCTGTCATTCAATTCGGAAGGAAAATACTTGAGCACACCAAAATCAGCAAGAATCATATCTTCTAAATATGCCAATAGTACGGCTAAAAACTTGTCCATAGTATATCACATGCAAAAAAATTAAAACTCACCTGGCACAACAAGCTAAAGCGAAGTTGGTTATCCTTGTAATCTAGCCCTGCCCGTGGCCCATATACTTTAGAGCCTGTCTTGCCCCATACCTTCGATGTTAACAAATCAAACAGTCAGGGGGAGAAATTTACTTCATCACATAATTCTGTAAGAGTAGCTTTGCAGACAAGCACGAGAGAATAAACCGGCAGGATGATCTGCACCTTCTCAAGAAACATTGGGTGATCAACAAATACACGATCAACTCCACGTTTGTAGCAGTGGAAGAAGCGAACAGTTTCAATTCTGTCTCCAACTTTTATCTGCACAGGAAGACTTGTCTGTGAGCAAATATTTCCTTAGCTCAACCTCTGTAGAATTATGAAGAAATAAATTAGTATATGTGCACTCCTTCACAATGACACAAAGAAACCACTAACCTCAACTAAAACACCAGTGTCCCACCCATCTTTGTATTGATCATAGCGAGGAGAAACAGTCATGACTCGATGCCCTCTGGCCTATAGAAAATAATGCAAACATTGGTCATACACACTTCAGCGGAGGCAAGACTACTTGAACACTCACTGTCGGAAGTGGTGTTTATAACTGCAAATCAAGAAGGAAACATGAAGAAGACATGCAAAGGAAGACGACCAACTTACTGCCATTGCCGGTGGCAAACCACCAAGAACATCACCAAGTCCTCCAGTTTTGCTCCAAGGAGCCACCTCAGCTCCCACAAAAACCAAGTTCATCCCCTTCTTGCAAACAATTTTTCCAGCCAAACTGTCATTCTTAGCCTTGCTAAGTTCTCTCTCAACTTTCTCCTTGGTTGCTTTTGCATGAGATCTGAGAGCATCCAGCTTGTTCACAGATCTTAATCCGTTGTGGGTGATTGACGCATTCCTCAGGCTTATCTGTGCCAAGTTCGCTTTAGCTTCTGCTCCCGAGTTCCCATGGCAGTTCACCAGTGAGCTTCGTGATACAAAGTGTGCAGCAGCAATGGTTGCCATTACGATTGCTTTTGCTTTGAAATCTACAATACGAGATAGGGAAATGAACAGATTCTTCAACTCTTCAATGGATGACTCGCTAAACTGAGAAGGAACTTTTGCTTCTATTCAGGAAAAAATTCTCTTTCTCAACTTTTTCAAGTTAAGAGCTCCATACAGTCATCGCACGATTCAGAGTCGGTTCAAAATTAGTACAAAGAAAACTACTGCAAAATCAAAGAGCTACCCTGTATGCCGTCATCAGTACAAACAAATGGCCGCTTAACTAATTGCTTGTTGAATTTTGGGTGCACAAGACCTCAACCTCTGCTAGAACCACATGAGATTCTCAGGTAATTATGGCTTTGTTAGTAAAAGCAATGTTCATTTATTTACTACTATAGTCCTAGCAACTCCAGAATTCCGGGATATAGACGAATACAACTCTGAACTGAAATTCCCAACACACACCAACATCTCCCGTGAAAGATGACAAGCTAATTGCAGATTTAGACTACGAATGTTAGTAAATTATGCAGTAGGGACGTACGGAACGATCTCCATCCACCATCTAAATAAGATCGTGATCTAGTGTCTCGCGAAACATCTCCCCGCACGAACGGTCTAAAGAGTTCAATTGTTGAAGCTAATCTTCCTCTCCTCCCATTCGATCCGAAGGGAGCAATAAGGAAATCGGAAGACTATCGAACCAAAATGAACGTAGGAGAAATGGGAAAAACAAGAAGACGTCGACTACTCCAGCGAAGAAGAAGAATCAACGCAAACAGATTCGGACCTCAGGGAACTAGGTGATCAGTCGATCGCTAATTCAGAAGTCCGAGACGAGTGATCAAACAGAGACTGGAGGCTCGAACTGCAAGGTTTTTCCGGAACTAATGCTCCTAAGACACTGAAACTCAAACGCACTACTCCTTATAATCCAGAAATCCAGCCTCAGGTGCTGAGAATAGCGCAGAAAACTCGCTCCACAGCTCACCGTGATCAACGGCATCATTACACGCGCAGCTGACAGAAGCATAGAAATATCTTCAACGGACACCGTCGAAGATCGAGCTAACGACTCTCACTTGCTTCGAGAGAGAGAGAGAAAGAGAGAGAGAGCCTTACGAGTTGGAATCGGAAGAGAGATGCCGAGGCGGTTGGGAGACTCCCTCGGTCGAGCGGAGCAGAGAGGACCAGTGGATTGCTCGGCTGCGACTCGCGATCAGCTTCAGGGAAACTCGGTCACTGAGTCGCTTCGCTGGGGGTGGAGGAGCGCCGGTATATGTAGAGGCCGAACCCACGTGACAGCGCGCGTGGACGTGGCGCGAGATGAGTGGCCGTTGATCGTCCCCTTCCCTAGGCGCCTCGGGATTTGCTTCGCGCCTTTTTGTGCTAATCACGTGCGCTGCAATCATTTTTAAGATGGACTCTATTATTGAAATAGATGGATTCTATCTTATATATATATATATATATATATATATATATATATATATTCGCATACTGATATTATCAATCAAAAGTGCATGTAATAAGTATTCAAATCTAATGTCCTCAAAACAAGGCATTGCCTCTCTACCGAGACAATTCAAATGCTCGAATTCGATGAAAATACGTTAAATCCGAACACTTCATTAGTAGTCATTCGAACGAGATGCCTTAACAATAGTTTGTGTAAATGACGGTTCAAAAATTATACAATAACTAAAAGAATGAGAAATTGAAAGTAAAATTCACTGTAAAATTTTAAGACATTACTTAAAATTTTAGGGAAAATCTTTAAAATATGGGTTTAAGAACCAAGGGGGGTAGAACCATGCTAATACGGTCGCGCAACTTGAGGCCCCCGATGGAGTTGACCCGCCGAAGATCTGTTCCTTGACAGAGAGAGAGAGATCAAGTGGCTGCAAAGCGACATGGCGTTCTCCCAATTTTAGCGGCCCATATTGCAAGGCCGATTGGGGGAAGTGGGGCCCGCTCGGTCGGCATGCGATCCAGCACCGAAACGGCTTTGTCCGCGAGCGACGGTCGCCGTCGTTCGAGATTTTCATGTTGAAATTAGACGGACGGTGGTGGAGAGCCCAGGGTGACCGCCGTCGTTTTCATCAGACGTTGTTCCTTAGCTGGAGTTAAAATATTGAGATTTTTGCAGGGATTTTTCATGATTGGACGTCAGTGCTCTTTTTTTTTTTTTCCTGTCAAAGACGTCAGTGGTCTGGTAGTAAATTACTCGCATCTTTTGCCCGAGGATAACGACAATCCACACATTCTGGCCTCATGTACAATATAATTTCAATTTTTTTTAAATTTATTTAATTTAATCCCTGAAATTTTTTGTGTATATATATATTCAATTTTATCTCTGAATTATATAAAAAAATATTTAATATTTTTCTTTCATTAATAACGTAACATGATTATTCAAAAAATTCGTTAGTCACTTCTGTAATTTCTTATGGGTGTGAGCGTCTTTTTATTTTTTTTTTCTGTTTCCCCACATCCACACATTGTCATGCGACAGCAACAATCTTAGTCTCACCGAACTCTGGGACCCCCATGGGACACCATTTGTGTGGTCAGAGGGCATGCATCTGGGGCCCACTAGGGAGATATTTTGTTGTCCATTTTCGAATGGGCCCCCAACTTCCTTTTGCTCGACACAAAAATTTCCCATCCTGCGCTTGTTAACCCCGAATCTGAATCGACGGCGGTCGTCGCGCGAGATCCTTCATTCCGATCGCCGCCTTTCGGTTTCCGCGCGTTCTGAAGCCGTCGTGCTATGTCCGCGGAGAAACAAAGGGGGCTCTGATGCTGGTACACAGGACAACGGAGCGTCGAGCGAAGCATATCGAAGTGTAGCGGCACGAGCAAATCAAAACCCTCCTAAAACCTGGCCGAGGGCCGAGATGGCGACAGAATGGCCTATGGGCCGGTGATGGCGACTAGCCCGTAGGCAGAAAGAGAGGAGGAAAGAAAAATAAAGGAAGAACTTATAGAAAAATGTCAATATTGTCGAATATCTAATTTCGATCCTATCAATAGTGGAAGAAAGTAATGGGAATTCGCACAACACAAAAATTTACGTGGTTCGTAAAGGGAGATGTTTCGCCTATAGAGAGATGAGATACGTTACACTAATAACGTAGAAAAATGTCTGCCTACTCTTTCTCGCACCCTCTCTATCTTTAAAGACATGTTTCGCTCTAAATTTATATAGCGAAACCCTACATGGCACAAATTACAAAATTGTCCACATAACCTAAAATATTTAATTTTCCCATATAAATCCTTCTATGATCGAACATAAAATGCCTCTAGCGGCTCGAGGGCGTTGCCCCCACAACCCCCACCGGGGCGGCCCCCCCGGACCCCCGCTCGATCACTAGGGAGCGAGACCCCGTCTTGTCCCGGTTGTCGGAGGGTCTTTCGGAACCGTCTCATAATCTCTTGGATAGCAGAATACAAGACATCAATCTTAACAATTATCGGCATTGGTCGTACCACGTAGAGCTATTGACATCTATGTCGCCGATTTTCACATTGACCGAATTGGTACCATTGTTAAAAGACTTTAGACTAAATTGGCCAAATTAAAATGTTTAAGATTGAATTTGATATCAATGCAATAGGTGTATGACTTTTTTTATTTTTTTTGTTTATGAAGAGTGGGGCCCCTATGGCCATATTCGGAGCTATGAAGACCTCTCCTCCAAGAGCAGATGCGCACACAACGCTCGCCAAATATCTGGATACCCGTGGACGACTTGTTAGATCAATGGTTTAAGAAAATCTCGTGCTCGAACACCATAACAGGCCAAAAGCATCTTAAGGACAACAATCGTGGATCACATAATCTACATCTAGAAAACTTGAAGACAAGGACTGGTTTTTTCCAAGCCTCGCGACAGAATGTCTGAGGCACACAGGGTAAGGCGCGCGTCGATGCCATCTTCCGCCCTTTGAATTTGGTCGGGGACACGGACCGATGAGAATCCATCCAATGCACTTGATGTTTCTCAGGCATTCCGACTTTGCAAGATCGGATGGCCAATGACGAAGGCGAGGATGGCCGGACCTTCGTTTCGGGAAATGTTAGAAGAGTGTCTCGATATATCTGCGCTAAGGCTTTTTGAATACCCCAAGCCGCGCTGAACAAGATTAGTGTTACATATATCTTTATAAGATGGAATTGTTTGCCTAATTAAAGATGTGCCCAAAAGGGTTCTTCACTTTCCGGTCTAATAAAGGATACATAAGTCAATTAGGGGCCAAAATTCCGTGTGAGAAACCTAATCAAAGCCTCTCCAATTTCGGCTTGAACACACAACACGACACGACACAGCATTAGGAAAGCAATTGGAAACTCCACTAAATAAAAAAAAATTGAAAACAGACCGCTATGCTAATCCAACCTCTCGCTTTGTTGAATGAATAATTAGAACTCAAAATTCAATTTCTAATTTATCTCCAATACAACAAATATCCAATTAAGATAATTAACTTCTTCAATATTGTCTCTCGGATTTCTTCATTTTGATTGTATCGACCTCTCAATAAGACGAATTATTCATGTACAGTAAGAACTCATAGTCTAACCCCTCTCTTTCCCTTTCGCTTTCCCCCAATTAAGCACCGCCTAACCAATTGATTAATCCGCTAAAAACACAATGCGAGAAAAAAATACGAATTGCTTGGATGCAAATGGATCGTTCTCTCGCCGGGCTGCTCGATCCCAACTCGATCCCAACAATTGCTCAAGCTCAATTCGATTCTTGCTCGAGTACGATATGAACCCCATCGAGTTGTTGGACTTGACCCAAAATAACCATAATCATCATATCGAGCTATACAATCCAAAATCAAGTTTAAGCTCAAACTATGAGTTCGAGTTCCGATTCGATTCAGACCAGACCACACCTTCTCTGCTTCTCATAATCAAGCCGCAGCTCAGGACCATAACTGATCACTCTTCCTTCAATGATCGAGCAGCTTCAGTCGCACATCCCTGGCCTCCCACTCCGACCAAACAGTCAGGATCTTCATGTGGCCAACGTCGGCCCGCAACCAGACCTCCCGTGGACCCCAAAAAAACACCAAATTCCCAACCGACAACATCACCAACCAAAGGAAAAGCGAGAAACAGAATCTCAACACTCGTTCCCGAAACAAAGAATCATCCACGTTACAATCACGAGACAGATGACCCGGAAAAAAAAAAAAAAAAAGCTGCGACATTTCACGCTCTTGGAAGTTGACATCACAACCGTCAATCGAAAATTCAAAAAGCCGAGCGCAAGACGATGATCCCAAAATGACAGAGGCCGTCGCATCCCGGAGAGGGAAGGGGGGGAAAAAATTCGAAACAGCTCCTCTTTTGGAATCACGTCTTACGAACAATGGGGTTCCTTGATAACTCAAACGTTGTTTGAAAAATGGAAGAAGATGATAGGATTTGCGAAGGGGGTAGTTTTTATCTGTGTGCAGTCACCAGAGTCTCGATGAACCTCAAGCCGTCGAATCTCGGGGCGAACAGCTTGTCCTCCTCCGAAGACGAGCTCGACCCCATCACCAGCTTCTTCTCGTGCGAATACGAAGAGCATCCCTAACAAAATGAGATCAGAAAGGTTCAGCGAGGAGAAGGAAAAATTCGCAGCAGAGAAAGAAGAACAGTAGACAAGCAGTTTCAAACGGGAAAATGTCAGAGATAAGCGGAAAAATTACGAATTTTGCCCGACCTCCCTCTCGGAGATCGATGCACAAAACAAAAGGGTCCAGGCACGGGCAATGAATAGAGAACAAATCAAGAACCGCCTTCGATTCGCACCGCTTCAAGGTGGGGAAGACATAGAAACACAGAGATTCAATCGAATGACAGCAACAGAAATAACAAGAACGAAAACAAAATCACGCACGAAGAAGCAGGGAAAAAAAAAAAAAGAGCAAAACAACGCATCTCCAAATTGAATTGACGCTTAGCGCGGCGGAAATGCAAATGCGGCAGATTAAGCCTCCATAACCAAATCAACAAAACCCGGAAGGAAATCGAAACCCGAACTCACCCCATTCGGACGAGAACAGAGGGAGCGGCTCCGATCTGCCGGGGCGGAGGTGATCGCCGCCGTCGACGCCGCCAGCACGGACGCCACCAAGGTGCACGAAGCCTTCATTGCGCTCGCCATCTCTCCCACAGAAAGAGAGAGGACCGCAGGTCTTAAAAGATGGACCAAACCCGACGAGCGCCGCCGGATCCGACCCGAAGCTTGTCTTCCCTTCTCCTCCTCCTCCTATATTCTGCGATGGGGGTTCTTTGTAACCGTCGTGGCTGAAATACGTATATATTCTCGTGGCCGCAGATCGACCCGGATTCGGGGGTCCTGATTTAGCGGGAATTAAATGTGGGTTTGGGTTCCGGGTATCCTCCTGCAACTTGCCCCGCTTCCGAGGGGAGGAAAAGCGCGCTATTACGCAAACCGCCACGCGGGCGAGTGGCGGGTTGGCGGAATTTCAAAGCTACGACCAAACCCTCGGACGGTTTTACGCCCGATGAAAACGAAATGCCATCAATCAATTTTTCAACTTGTCGCAGCTTCCGACCAAAAAAAAAAAAAAACTTGTCGCAGCTTTTTTTTTTTTTACAGAGGCAGTATTTTTATGTTTAGGGTGTGTTTGTTTTAGTGAAAATATTTTATGAGAATTATTCTCACCCGTTTGATTTGTCGAAAATAACAAGTCAACTTAAAATGCTTTTCGGTCAAGGAAAATACTCATGCATAAAATTAAGAAACTTTCACAATCTGAAGAGGTGAAAACACTTTCCAAAATTGCTTCTCTCAAATTTTTTAATATTTCATTATTATTTCATTTTTTACATTTTAAAATTTTATTATATTTCCTTCTTCTTTTTATTTATATTTTTTCTTTCCCTCGATCTGTGACCAGCCACAAGTGTTGGCCTGCGGGGCTCGACCTCACCGATGAGCTCGAGCCTTGCTAGATCTCGACGAGTCTCGGCCTTGAGCTCACCGGGCGAGCGACGAGGTAGAAGAAAAAAAGGAAAAAAAATATTTGAAAATTTAAAAAAAAAATTCTAAGATAAAGTTATGAGAATGAAAACATTTTCCAATTGAGAATCAAATACTAGAAAATGTTTTCGGTCATATGTCACCAAACAAAGAAAAACGAACCATTTTCTTGAAAAATAATTTTTCGAAAATCGTCTTTCTTTTTCGTGGCACTATTAATTATGATGATGCGCGGCAACTTGCCTTATCTATTTTCGATAATATTGGGCCTAAAAGTTATTTCCCCGCTTGCTTACAATTCGAAAAGTTTACTTTTAATTCTTAGAATAATGCCGGCCTAGGCGAGCTCAAGTGATCATATACAGGAGAGGTGGAGCCGAAAAATCATTTGCTCGTACGTGAATTCTTAGCAATCTTCCTCGTGCATTTTATCCCTTGATTGCATGAGGCTAAGTTGAGTAGGTGGACCGCTTTTTACTAAAACGGATAAATTGAAAAGCATTTTCTTGAAGATGAAATGAATGAACGAAAAATATTTCATCATTCGTGAAAATGTTTAACGGAAATTTTTTTCATTGAAAATTATTTCGAAACGATGTAGTTTATCGTTTTTAGAAAAAGTAACAAATTTTTGCGAGGAAAAACGGAGCTGAAAAAGCAGAATATTAATTTCAAAAAAAATAATCCTCGGGCGGTGGCAAATAATCAGCAGTAGTAATACGGAATCCGCGATTGCACGAGTACGATTTATGGGATCTATTAGGATGGACGGTGACGATATAGCAAGCTCACGTGATCCCGATGCATGTTAAAACCCACTACCCGGTCGACGGTGATTGGTCTGGCTACGTTTTAGATCTGGACGGCCGAGGGAAGTGGTGGTCCCACCGGAAGCCGGGGTTGGTATGTTGATAAGGGAGAGGATGTGAGGGCGACGTATGGTCAATGATGGGGGCTAGGGCGGGGAAGACCTCCTCTTCACGTGAGAGAAGAAGAATTTCCTGTTTGATCATCCTTCCCCGAGCAAGAGTCAGAAACATATCTATTTGAATTCACCTATAGGCTATTCGAAATCTTAGTTAAAGACTGAATTTATTATTTCATGTTTACCCTTCATAAAAAAAAAAATACCAATCGAAGCAAAAGGTTTTTTCAAATAACGAGGAGTTGGGTCAACTATTCAGTCAAATAATATCACAATTTAATTTTTTTCAATAAATTTATATGTGTATTTGTAAATAATAATAATAATAAAAAACCCACGAATAAAAAACAAAAGGAGGGACTCATTTCCTTTTACTTAGACCCGAGAGTTTTTGATATGACCCGTTTATAAAATATTTGGACTTGAGTTAAAGTCTTTAAAATGTTTCGTCCGAACTACGAGACGTAAAATTCGAGAATATTCTCTGGAATGAAGGGAAGAAGAAAAATTATTTTTTTTCTTTAGTTAGGAAGTCGATGATGAGAAAGATAAACTTCACGTCATATTTAAATAGCTACCGCCGAATTGCGAATGACGTTTGATTTGAGTTTAGCCGTTGGTGTCATAAATAGAGTCGACATATTAGGTGGGCCCCGAGCTTTAGGATCTATTTTATATCTTTGTCCGACTCTGCCCGTTAAAAAGGAAGGGAAGGGAAAATTCAAATTCGTCTCTGACGACCCCTCCCACTTGGCCACTACACCCGAGGAACCTCGCATGAGGCTTTAGGCGTGACAAACCCGAGTGGGAGCGAGCATTATCATGATACGCATGATCCTCCCATTTTCTCTCTCAACTTCAAAATCATCTCTCTTTCTTCTTAGCACTCCTCTTTTATCCCCGCTCTAACTGGATAACCATCACCCAATAACGTTATTAATATCACCCATCTCATAGCCGCATGAACATGTGTTGAGCAATCCGTAACACCCCCACTAATTGTTCTGAAACCCTAGTTCTTCCCCCCCCTTTCCCTCTCTCATAATTACTCCTTTTTGGCCTCTCTCATACTCTCTACCCTCTCACCGGGGGACTTTGCCGGCACCTCTCACTTCCGCCGAGTTGTCGTTAACGTTTGGAAGACGACCATCCCGGCGGCAGGGAATTCGTCAGCCAAGCACCTCCGGCACTTGAGCCCCGATGAGCTCTAGGGCCTTGGCCACCCTTCTCCACTCATCGTGGCTCTGCGCAAGCGGTCGCCACCGACACGATCCCGGGTTAGAAAACCCGCACCGCCGACACTTCGTAACCCTAGAAATTTCATGTCGATGGTCTTAGATTGACCCGATGCATTCATAGCTCGCGTAGCCGAACCCTTCCTCGGGAGTTACGTGTATCGTCGAGTAACGACCGCCGTCGATTCTGTTCGATTGGTCGAAACGAATTTGAGTTGCTATTGAAGCACCTTCCCTCCATTTGGAACTATGGGATGTACACCAAAATAAGGACTCAATTTCGGTTTGGGCAGTTAGGATTTCAAAGTTGGGGTTCAATTCGGGATTTAGGGTTTATGTTTGGGCAAATTAAGCTTGAACAATGTCGTTTGTTCTCCACAATCTTGAGTCGGCCTCCCGTGAGTCACGTTGTCCTCGATTTTTAATATAAAAAAGCCACATCGACTTTCCGGCGAGCCGCGTATGCTTCAAATCGGAATTGGCATTGAAGTTAATGTTTTTAAAAAAAATTTGGCACTTAAGTGATCGTTTTGAAAGTTTTGACATTAAAATGAGTGTCATACACAAGTTTTAGCACTTATACTGTACTTAACCCTAGTAACTAACGAACGTGTAGTGCCATAGTAGATTTTGTACTATGTGAGATTCCCTTTGGAGGGAGGATTCATTTTCTTTGGACATATCTAATTCATGGTTTTATTGGACCACCCGAAAACCAGATGGACCGATCCGATCTGGTTTCGGGACTAGCTAGTCCGGTTCTCGATTCTATAATAGGAACCAGACCACTAGGAAACCGATCACCCCTAACTCCCAACCCTCTCTTGTCCAAACATAAGCCCCACCTTGAACCAAACTCCAAGTGCTCGATCGAGTTGGTTAATGACCTCGAAGCCTCGAAAGCTAATGGCGTCACCATTGAAAATGTGTTTTATAGTTTAATTTGTGAAAGTTGACCTAAGAAAGGGAAAAAGTCACAAAAAGTTCAAATTATGTCCACTGTGAGTCTGTGATACATTTACCCTAATTTTTTTTTCATGACACCAAAAACCTCATATTTGTACATGTACGACACATTTACTCTCCTTCAAAATTTCGCCAATGAGGACCGTTAAAAATCCATCTACATGGGCGTCGGAAAGCAAATAATGTCGACATGGGGACCACGTGACTTAAATGAAATAAAAGCGACGTTGTTTTGACTGAAAAATTATCCAATGGAACCTTGATGAAGGGTAACGTGTAACATAGGTACAAATTTATGATTTTTTATGTCGCAAGAAAAATTTAAGATAAATACACGACTATAGACATAATTTAAGGCCTTTGATAGCTTTTGCTCCCAATGATTTCGTCCGGCCGCCTAAAATAGTATGTCTTTTTATGTCGGCGCAAGAGATTATTTCGACAACGGCAATTTTGCTACTGCTTAGCATAATCAAAGGGTACCGATTGCTTCTCCCAAGGTTGGTCCACCGCACTCGTGTCGGCAGGACATTGTCGTAAATTGCTTTGACAATGGTATTGTTTTTTTCACGAAAGCTCTTCTTTTTTTTCCGCCCACGTTGGAGCAGTAGGGTAAAACGTGCCAAAAGGGTAAAAATGAAAGATAAAAACAACCCCCCTTACTTTAATAATTACGGGAATTGCAGGCATTGGAGATTATGCTATAAATGCACAATTGAACTTCTAAGTTCTGTCATCTTCATCCTTAATCTCTTCTGTACTTCCTCTTAACACCCTGCGAAGTTTTTGGCGGTCTGAATCGACGGCGAGGCTTGCCCTTTTTCTTGATATCGTTCCTCTCCACTTATTTTCACGTTACAGTGGCTGCTGCTGCTGATGCTACCGCGAGCCCTTCCGCCGACACGAACTTCGTCGAGTCCTTGTGCAGCGCTGTGCGGTACCCCACGCTCTGCGTGCGGTCGCTCACGGCCCACGCCTCGGCCATCGAGCAGAGCCCGCTGCAATTGGCCCAGTCCCCCTTGGCGGAGAGCTTATCCGGGGCTCGGTCCACCAGGCTCCTCTTGGTGAGATCGAACAAGTTTAAGGGCCCGAAGGTGACGGATTACAGAGCTATAAGAGAATGCTTTCAATACATGGACGACGCCGTGAACCTGCTCACGAAGTCGGTGAAGGAGATTCAGAGCGCGGCCGAATCGAAAGGCAAGTACTACCGGTGGCATGTGAGCAATGCCAAGACTTGGGTCGACTCTGCGGAGCAGGACTCGTACACTTGCTGCGATGGGTACATGGTCGGATTGCAGAATGGCCGGTTGAAGACTTCGACCCAGTCCCACGTGGCTGATGCCGGACAGCTCACCAGCAACTCGCTCACTCTGATCACGAATTTGAGCCGGTGATGCGATCGAGCGAGCCGAGGCAGGACATGATATCCTGGTGGTTGCTCCATCTACGAAGCTGTTACCGTATTCCGTAGATCTGGTGTGTACTTGATGGAATTATAATTATGGCCCGTGTGATGTTATTAATAATGGCTTGACAATTATTATCATACTAAAAAGAAAAACGCATTGACTATGAAAATACTTAATTTTTTTTGTTGTCAGAATGAAAAGACGCAATTTAGAAAATACAATTCTTATGTGCTTTGATGGAATACGCCTATTGAAGAGACACGTGTTGATACCCTTAAAAAAAAATCTGGCCCTCTCTCCACCCATAAGTCATGATGACATAAGGTTGTATATATTCTCTATCAAATAAAACAATAGCGGTAAAGTGAATTAAGGGAGAGAAATCAAAATTCTTCATTGTCTCCTATAGTCTTTGATGTTATTGCTATGAATCAATGTATGCCTTCATCCTTCTTATCATAAAAATCATGAAGATCAAAGATTTGTTAATGTTGAATTTCCGTGTAAAGGATTCACATTAAATTGTTAACACTTGATGCACGTACACATGATCTGATATGAAAGTCAATAACTTTGGTCCCGTCGAAACTTTGCTGCCTACTTCGTCAGAAACGGATGGACATGTAATCAACACGATAAACTTACTTTGGATGAGAACTTCAGTCTATAAGCTTATCCTTTAGTGCGTGCTAATCCGTCTTTTCTATTAACTCAAACTACCGAGGCTTTTTCGAGAAGAAGAAAGTCTCGCAGACTCGACCATAGCCAACCATCTAAAAGTAGTAGCATCTTAACTCAAGGAATAGCTAAGCAAGAGAGAGCATCTTTAGACCACATCTCGGTAATGACGAGCCACAGAGTGTTCGAGTCCTCTTCGAGGTATAATATTGAGAATAAAGCTAGCTCTTGCTTCAAATCTAAAAATCGATGGAATGTGATCTCATAGGCAACTTTTATGAGAGCTGGACCCCATCATTTGTAGAGGGGGAAACTCAATAATGAAACTTAATTTCCAAGCGGAAGGAAGGTAAAAAAAAAAATCAACTATTGCAAAAATATCTTTCTTTCTTTTTTTAGTAAGGAGGTCAACCTCAAGTATGAAGGGACATTCCCTATCATACAGAAAGTAGGATAAATTTACTAAAAACTTCAGCTTCTTCCCTAGCTAAAGGATCCACCCTGTCTTCCATGTGGGGTGTCTAAAGCCATACCTTGTCCGAAGGTGGACATTTGAGTTGATCAAGAATCGCCCTCACAAGGAGGGAAGTTTAAGATGTGATCAAGCGCAACCACGTGGCAACACCCGTATATCCGACCCGACCTGACCCGGGTTTGCTTTGTTGTTATAGTCGGTACTCTGTGCCGGGGCTGATCGACTGACTGTTCATTACTCGTGTTAAAAGGGTTTTTGCTGATTTTTCTCCAAATTCAAGTGGTGTGTTGCCTAAGAAGTAAAACTGAGAAACCCCTCTCAGTTTGTGCCTTTCGTTCATCGCAGTCAACGTCAAGATAAAGTTCGTCAAAAGTTTTGAGGATGCAGTTTGGCAAATGAGAAGATTAGGACACTGCATGCACCAATTGGGAGCTTCCTCAGAGCATGAAATGGGTTGGGTCTGTGTGGTGCTTTGCGGAGCTTGATACGATGGACCACGCATGCAGAGAAGAATCGAAAAAATTATCAAAGATCATCATAAATATATTACAATCGAATCAATTCGGATTTAATTTTTTTTTATTAATTGAATTCTAAACCTTTTGTAATTATGTCGATTCAGTCCATTTGACCGGCCGGCGCCGACATAAACAATTGTTAATAATATTTTACCGTATTTCGATTTTTCAATTATTTTATTTTATTTTTGTAAATCTATGTTTTCTATTCTTTTTTGTTAGGGCTGGCAAGAGACCGCCCAACCTAAAAAAAGGAAAATAAATTTTTTTATTAAATTTACCGGATGGACTTAATTGGCAAAACGTGAAAATATGTTGGACTTAATTGGCAAAATTAAAAAGTTTATGACTGAATTAACAAAAGTACAATAGATTTAAGAAATTTTGGACAATTTTCCCAAAGATATCTATAACAAGTTTGGTATAGCTATAGCACAACTATGACTGTGATGTACTCTAATTGTGCTTGCCGGTGCACCTTTCACAGCTGAATCTACTCAGGAGAAGTTATACCAAACATGTCAACGTTGCTTAAAACACTTTTACACTTAAAGTTTATATGCACGTATTAAATGTACGTTGTCATGTAGTTTTTTTTATTTATTATTTGTTGTTTTGGTAGGTCTTTCGAATATATGACACAATTGATAACCGTATCCTATTACTTATAAATTTCCATGACGCCTCTCTCTCTCGGGCCATGTCCAACATCATCAGCTCTATAGTAGCGTTCCCATTGAAAAATGACCAATTTTGGATCATTATCGACAATAGACACGTTTAGTAAACGGGAGTATAGTTTGGTGAAAACAAAAGTAATCAATGAACAAGACGGTCGACGACTTGAAGAAATCGAGAACTTGTCGACGAAGTTATTAACAACACAACGCGAAAGTTATTAAGAGCACGTGGACGATGACAAATTCCCGTAACCCCAGATAAGATTAGGAAGTTATTCTGCTCATTAAAGTTCATTCCGTTGCCGATTAAGGAATGCTTGCTGTGAGCAGCGCGGCCGAAGAGATTAAGGCTCGGCGAGCCCGTCACTCTAAGCCGCTAAGATGATAGGCAACACGAGACGACATATATTATTTACAGATTCGCTCGTGATAGGACTCGAACTCGTAACCGGTGAAGCCAACTAACTTGGCGGCAAGCACGGTTTGGTGCATTTAAGGCACTGGGCAAATAACTTCCTGTCGACCTCCCTCCATGTGGCCGATAACTCCGCTTACCTGTCATCATCGTCTCGTCTCTCTCGCTTCCACGCCACTTCCATGAAAGGCTGAACTCCATCCCCGAACTCCTCCTCCTCCTCCTCCTCCTCCTCCTTCTTCAGCAGCTAGTTTGTGTGGTCGAAATCTCCGCGCTATTCAAACCACTCGCAACAGTCGCGCCTTCAACGATCCTTTCCACGCAAACATTTCGATTCAAATCCCCTAATCTCTTTCTGAACTCGACCCTCGTCGCAAAAATGTCTGCGGCCTTCTCTTCGGTTCGCGCGATTCGTCGCCCCGGCTCCTTCGCCGGGGAAAAGCACAGTCCTCCTGTGGCCTCCAGCAAGTTCGCCTCCGATTTCCTCGGGTGCGCCGGGAGGCTTCCATTCGGGGCCCTCTCCGTGTCCATCCGCCCCCGCTCTGCTCGGCGTCGCGGATTGTCCTCCGTCGTCGCGGTCTCAGATGTCGTCAAGGAGAAGAAGCTCAAGCGTTCTTCCTCGTCTTCGGATTTGGTAAAAAGGCGCTTGCGATTTGATGATCACAGATGTCAATTGTAAATAATCGAATCGAGCTGGTTAAGTTTTTGTTTATTTCTGGAGTTCTTTTTTTTTCCCCTTTTTATTGGTATGGGCAGCTTATTACGAAAGAGGAAGGATTGGAGCTCTACGAGGACATGGTTTTGGGCAGGACTTTTGAGGATATGTGCGCTCAGATGTACTACAGAGGCAAAATGTTTGGCTTCGTCCACCTCTACAATGGCCAAGAGGCTGTATCCACTGGGTTCATCAAGCTTCTGAAGCAAGAAGATTGCGTGGTTAGTACCTACAGAGATCACGTCCATGCGCTGAGCAAAGGGGTTCCTGCTCGCGCAGTGATGAGTGAATTGTTCGGAAAGACGACCGGCTGCTGCAGAGGTCAAGGTGGCTCTATGCACATGTTCAGCAAAGAGCACAATTTGCTCGGCGGGTTTGCCTTCATTGGCGAAGGGATTCCAATTGCTACTGGTGCTGCTTTCACCTCAAAGTACAGGAGGGAGGTCTTGAAAGAATCCGACTGTGATCATGTCACGGTCGCGTTCTTCGGGGACGGGACCTGTAACAATGGGCAGTTCTATGAGTGCTTGAACATGGCCGCATTGTGGAAGTTGCCTATCGTGTTTGTGGTGGAAAACAATCTGTGGGCGATTGGGATGTCTCATCTGAGAGCGACTTCTGATCCGCAGATATGGAAGAAGGGGCCTGCATTTGGAATGCCCGGTGTCCATGTGGATGGTATGGATGTGTTAAAGGTGAGGGAGGTTGCTAAGGAGGCTATTGGAAGAGCAAGGAGAGGGGAAGGACCTACATTGGTCGAATGTGAAACTTACAGATTTAGGGGACACTCTTTGGCTGATCCTGACGAGCTTCGTGATCCTGGTAAGCCTTTCAGTCGTATACCAATTATCATTGTCAGCTCACATTTAACTTGCAATTGCCATTACTGACTATTATAGATATCAAGGTTAAACTTTGCTTGCATGCATTTACTAACTTATTAGACGGAGAATGTTTGAGTATGCACAGCCTGAGTGCTTGGACATACGGATTGTAGCATTAGGATATGGAATAAGATCAGATAAATTGATTTGAGGGGAAGAAGGCCGAGACAATTACTGCATTCAGAGCTTGCACCTCAGGGTGGAGCTAGCTGAGTGCATTGAGCTCAATTGATTGTAAAAGTTCTGTTTAAACGAAATACTTAAAATGAGGAATCGATCTTCAGTCGGGAAGACTTATATGGTCACATGGAGAACATTGATAATTTCAAGAGGGCCTAAATGAGCATCATGTGGAAGACTGAATTGTCACCCCATGGCACTTTGGAGCGTTTCTATGTCTTGTGATTTAGTAGTTGCAAATAGTTGCTTTAAGATGGCATTCATTGGCATTTCTTTCACCTGAACTTGTACGTTTCTTCCTCATGAAATAAGACATTCTCTTGCAAAGATCACTGAAGTTTCGAGAGGAGGTTGAGCTAGTCATCCTAGGTTGTTGGTTTTTCAATTTGTATGTTAGTAAACAATGATGTTCAAGAGACTAGGAACCAAGGGCGCTAGTGAAACTTGAGGGCTGAAGAAAAATCAGGAAAGTGCTTTTAAAGGATAGGCTATTTTAGAGGGGAAATTGGTGTATATATTATATACGATCACCAATGTGTCAGCAAATTAACATAGGAAGACACTCATTAAATCGAAATGGGAATCTTGATAGTTTAGTCATAGAAATGTGTCAAGAGATCATGTTAAGTAGTGATAGGAATTAAAACTAGGCATCAAAATGGGGATGGATGAGTCATTGGCCCAAAGGAGGAAAAAAGCGGAAAAATGTTGGAATGAGTACCTATATGCTTTGTCGTATAAGATACTGGAGCATTAAGGATTTGCTTAACTAATTTTGATACGATGTGATCATAGAATTGATTAAATTAAGCAAGTTAGTAAGAATATGACTTGCTGGAAAGAGAAGTCCTAGCCCTGTTGTATAACCTCAGAATGATTTGAGTACACACGAAGTCGTTGAGTTACAAGGAAATATGGGATCCTGGAAAATATGAAGAATGATAGCAAGCAAGCAACAGAACTGAAAATATCTTGAGGTTTACAGTGAATGCGTTCAGGTTCAGTGTGTTTGCAAGGGGAATAAAAAGCTTAGATAGACAAAGAAGTTTGAAGGACGTTTATTTGTGGTCTACACCAGCCCACCACAAAGGACAAAGTGCTCATTTTTTAGCATCTTTCTTCTTACAAGTAAAAGTATCTTTCTTGTTGCCTGGCTACATATGAAGGTGTGATTACCGTCATCATATCTCTCACTATCTTGGTGCCATCGGTGAGTGAGTGGTCAGCAATCAAATGTGGTAGAAGCTTGGTCGAGTTGGAGTTTTAAAGGCAAGAATCTGTTTATTACTGGAAAGTAAAGGTCATTCTAGGATGAAGATGCAATAGCATGAGATTCGAGCTCTTATGACAACATACTTTTGAGCTGTGTATAAGATCGTTTTACATGCTTGTCTCTAAAATCCGATATGCCTAGTCGGTGATTCAATGGGGAACTTCCGGTACTTGTGCTTTTTGGGCCATTGACAACTTTTGTATTCATGGACAAACTCAACTGTGCTACAGTGCTACTTTCAGAATGCATCAGTGATGTTCACCCTCTTGAATTTCTTATTCTTCTAGTGAGACATATAATCACATACTTCAGATGTGCTTGGCTAATATATCTTTTATGTTATCTTGATTTGTCAGCTGAGAAGGCTCGCTATGCTGCGAGGGATCCCATTGTGGCCTTGAAGAAGTACATTCTTGAAAACAATCTGGCAAGTGAAGCTGAGCTAAAAGCCATTGAAAAGAAGATAGATGAGATTATGGAGGACTCCGTGGATTTTGCGGATGCAAGCCCTCTTCCACCCAGAAGCCAGCTCCTGGAGAACGTGTTTGCTGATCCTAAAGGCTTTGGCATAGGCCCCGATGGAAGGTACCGGTGCGAGGACCCCAAATTCACAGAAGGGACTGCCCACGTCTAAGCCTCTACTATTTGTCGGTTCTCTTTGCCTCTTGTTGCGGCGTGTGCGAAAGGTATATGAGACCCTTTTCCTTGTTAGATTATCTCCTCCTCTTTCTTGTTAGATTATCTCCTCCTCCTCCTCCTCCTCTTCCGCTTTGATTGCTCTTAGGTTTGCTACTTTGATTACTTCTTAGGGCCCTGCCATTAGCTTCTCCTTAGCTTCGGTTGACATTGAACCATGTATGTGATCGAGCTGTTATAGGCTGGACAATGAGCATGTGGATCATTTTCTCTGCATTAAGTAAGTAAACTTGGTTGATTTATCTTTTGGATTTGCCAAGTGAACGTAGGCTTGAGGAAGTAAAGGGCATAAACAAGCGGGAGGAATTTTCTTTCATTTTGATCGGACAAATGACTTCGAAACTATCGATTCCATTTGACTTTGAAGCCGTTAGTGTGAAGCAAACTTTCAAAAAGAGTTCATCCGGCGAGACATGATTCGCAGTCGGAACTCGGAGCAATGAATGCGATTGCAGGTTTCGATTAAACAACAACGTGTGGCCAGGAACCAGAGCATGTAAGGAAAATATCTCATCTACTTTAACTGGTTCTGAAAAGAAAATTGAAGAAACACAAGCAGCAACCTTCGTGTTGGAAAGGCAAAGGTCCTCGCTACTCGGTACATAATGGGGTTCTTGAAAGATGCTGCGAATTGAGAAGCTTTGGAATTCGGAGCTTCTTGCGTCATTGACTTATCATCTCAGCGAGTGGAACCAGGGACGGTGAATCTTGTTTTGGGTCAAATACGAGCACTGCTCACATACGAGCCTGGGTTCGGATTTTCCTTTCACGGTATCGGGACGGCAAGGCATGGGACTCGCGACAGATCTAGAAACTAACAGCAAACTCCTTAACCTCAGAACAATACTGGGTTGACTTGATTTCATCTCACTGAAACCACAACCCATCGTCTGCAAACGTAAAGAACAGGCTAATTGGCTAAGGATGTTCTTTTTTTGTTCAACAGGATAAATAAGAGTAATCGAATATCAATGGATTGAAGATTCTGCTTTGATCTCAGGCGGAATTGCGGCATGAATGAAGTCTACAAAGATTGAAAGAAGTTTTCATGACTGTCCCAACTGATTTATGCCCACTCATCTTCTGTTGGTCTAAAGGCTATGAGGCCACAAGCACAAGCACCAGCACAAGCGAAAGCATAGAAAGTGCAACACGGCACATGACCTGAGTTTCTGTCTGGTGGGGAACTGATGCATGTTTCCCGGATAAAGTAAGCGAGCATAATGTTGCATTATGACCCATGTGTCGACCACAACCCCCTCGAGACGTACCTCATCGACAATGGGTTGTCGGCCTGTCGACTCAATCCTACCCTAAATTCATGCCCCTCTGACCCTTTCTGACGATGCTTCTCTCTTTGTGCCGTGGGCCAACGGCGTGGATTATGATCCGAGAATCATGTAGAGTCGTCGTTGTAGTAGTTCTTGTGATCGGGTCTGGTCTCTATCTAGTGTCCCATCCGTTGAATCGGCCGTCGGGCGGCCACAATTAATATAAGACACCCGCAATAGTAATAAGAGACATAGACATACGTCTTGGGGCATGATGTTTCAGAGAGAGAATTGGTATGGAAATTGGATGAGTCAAGAACTCCAATATCCCAAATCCCGAACAGAGTGTTCGAATCGAACTTGACTAGGTATTCCGAATCGGGCATCGATCCTCCGTTATCCGACTCGAGTAAAAATCTCGAATATTGAACTGTATCGGCTTTGGCTCGATTCGCTCTTTGGTAAAGCACAAAGCCAATTGAAACCCGAGCCGCGAGTGCGCAACTTGATGAACTCCTCAGTTCAACCACTTCGGTTCAGACAAAGTAACCGAAAGCTGTCACCTGCTCTTTCTGCAACGCTTGACAGCCTTGACTGTGTCAAGTGGCGGCTCTGCTCTCGCAATGTCGCAAGTGGGTCGCCGCCCGTCGGGCCCACCACCACGAGCCTTCCTCATCCCTCAGCCGCTCTTTCCCAAAGCCCCGTCGCTCCTATAAATTTGTACCCACGCCTCTCCATACTCTCGCCTCATCAATCATCCTTCATCCATCCCGCCCCACCAAGTTCTATCCTTTCTCGGAAATTCGAATTTTTTTCTCAGATTCAGAGAGACCCAAATGAATTCGATGTTCAGCTCCTTCGACGCCTTGTGCGCGGAGTTCTTGGGCCACGCCGTCGGGTCCAATTTCGCCTCCGTCCCTCGTCCGGGCCGACGGAGCGCTCCCAGCGACGAGCACGCCCCTGATAGCGAGACCAAGAGCCGCGGAGCTAAGCCGCCGCCGCCTCCTCCGGTGGAGAGGGGACGGAGGAGCGCGCCGAGGTTTGCGCCGGAGCTGGATGGCCTGAACAGCTTCGAGACCCTGGTTTCTTATTGACGGTGATGAAGGAGTGATCTGTTTTTTTTTTTTTTTTTTTTTGGGTGGGGGGCATAGCCGTGGAGATTGTACAGTAGATCTATATGCGTTGCTGCTGCAGCTTCGAGGAAATGATTGTTGATTCTTTGGTTGTTCTTCTCGAGATGCGTTTCGGCCTTTTTTTTAAAGTGGAAATACGAAGCTATATGATGGATTTTGCTTCGGCGGAATCGATGATGTTTTGAAAGTTTTTTAGGATTGTGGCCTGGCTGCTTCGTTTGCAGAGAGCGGTTGAGCATCGCATCACTGTTTGAAACTGTCTCCTCCTTTTTACTCGTAAAGCAAAAAGATTGAATGAATGCCCAACTACTTTTCGGCACCTCGCCGCCCTCTGTTCTGGCATTAATCGCACGAGAAGTTACGGAAGGCGATTTTGACCGACCAATCCTCTCTCGGAGCGCCGTAATTGCGCCCGGATGCGCGTAACGCAGAGACTAGTGAGAACTCGAATCAACTTTTTCCGACGCTTTAGCACTGTTTTCATTTGCTTTGGAATTAACTGGATTTTCTTTTCTTATAGCCGTATAAACTCGA
Organism: Rhodamnia argentea; assembly: GCF_020921035.1. Classification (NCBI taxonomy): domain Eukaryota; kingdom Viridiplantae; phylum Streptophyta; class Magnoliopsida; order Myrtales; family Myrtaceae; genus Rhodamnia; species Rhodamnia argentea. The sequence goes on from NC_063152.1 coordinate 33,658,038, forward strand.
GATCGGTCGGTCTTTTTTCATCAACATCATCCCAAAACAGGAGTCATGCACTTTCGACCATATAAGCTTCAAAATAGGAGTTATGATTTCCCACTTCCATTTAGGTATTTCAAGTGGGTGTTGTTGTCCACATGATTTCCGATGTTCAATTTTCACGTGCCGGCAAACCAATATCCTCCTTCTTCTCAAGTCCTGTATCCCTAGTGCTTCTCAAATGAATCGAGAGTCGGGTGCTGCGAGCTTTGAATTGAGAACGAAATTTCTCTTTTTTCAACTCTGAATCATCGGGACCACATAGCCAACAGCAAAACTTCAACGATCCATCTGCATGGATATTAAAATCCGATTGTCTTTTCGCTTCTATGCCTTCTCTAGTTTTCCCCAACTAAGGATTGTCATTCTATTAGCTTTAACTTTACCAATTAACGTTGGTTGTACTCAAAGATTGCCAACCAAGCACCCAACTGATGCATCAACATCTTTAGGTCCAACTTTCTCATATCATCAAGAATAGGCTTATGGGAAATGAGAAGCGCTGTCATGTTCCCATAAGATTTACGACTCAAAACATCTGTTGTTATATTTGCCTTACTTAGATTGTAATGATAGTAATTAATAGAAATGTCATAATCTTTCAAAAGTTTTAATCATCTCCTTTGTCTCATGTTTAGTTCTTTTCTTGGTAAAAATACACTTTCAAATTCTTGTGATTAATCAAGACTTCACATTCTTCACCTTACAAGTAGTGCCACTATATTTTCAAGGCAAATAAAATCGCCGCTAACTCCGGATCATAAGTGGAATTGTTTTTCTCATGAGGCTTCAACTGTTTAGAGGCATCGGTTACAATTTTACTATATTGCATAAGAACACAATCTAAATCTTGTTTAGATGCATAATAGTAGATTGTGAAGCCACCACTTTTGGAAGGCAACTCAATATAGGAGCCAACACTAACAACCTCGTCAACTCTTGAAAACTATACTTTGATAATGATGTTTGGGTGTAAATTTTATGAGACGTGAGAATTGTGTGATGATTTATAGCGTGTTCTTCTGGTCCGTCCTCCTTTTTTTTTTTTTTCAGAATTTTTGTTTGGCTTGTCTGTACGCACGTAACATGTTAGCAATTTTGGGTTCCAAGAGGTGAGCTGCAAGGTCGAAAGGGGCAAATTGGTTCAAAGTTAAAATCAAAGTTTTAACGACTAAACTAAATATCAGCTAAGAATTGAGGACCCAGTTTGGCACTCTCCCTAGAATGCAACCATGCTTTATGAGTTTGTCTTGCCTCGACCTAATTAGGTCTGCTAGGACATTATGCTATCGACTTACCTTTCAAAGATTTTCAAACCATCAAATGAATCTATGCCCAAATCCCCAACTCGGCTTGATTCGATCCGATCATCTCGGCATAAAAAAGAAAAATCTTTCACAGCGGCTCGGTTTTAGCCCGCCCGTTTGAGTATATCTCTAGCATTCACCCCCCAAAGTCCATGGCAATCCTTCCTTTTTCCCTTCCAATGAGCAAAATACATCACAACCATCAATCCTCCGTCGTTTTAATCTCCAAGCACGAGAAGGCAAAACACACCAAAGATCTCTCCTTTTAACCTTCTTCTTTGGTTTGGCCAACAAACAAAAACCACCCTCTCCACCTGCGATCGCAACGCATATGTTCATGGAGTGAAAATTTATTAAAAGCCCCTCCAAGATCCGCCATCGTCCTCAGCTCATCACCATCATTCAAAAAGAGCCAACTGCCAAAGAGGCCGATCCAGGCGGTCGTTCCTGTGCTTCCTCCTCTTGTTTTCTCCGCCCTCGGCCCCCCCCTCCTCGTTTCTCTCTCTCCTTCCTCACTCTGACCCATCTCTTCCTCCCACTTCTCCTATTAAATCCAACCCTCCCCCACCATTTCTTGCGAAGTCCGATCAGACCCACCTCGCACGCCGATCGCATTGCTCCTCTCTTCCTTCCCTTCCCGTCACCATGTCCGCCGCTTCTCTCTCTTCTTCCATCAACGTGATTCGCTCCGCCTCCTTCGTCAGCGACAAGTCCGCCCTTGTTTCCAACGCCAGGCCCTCCTCCTCCTCCTCTGCTTTCCTCGGATCCACCGCCAAGCTCCGCTTCAATCCCCTCTCGAGCCCCGCGGCCAGTCTCCGGTCCTCCGTCGTCGCCGCCGCCGCCGCCTCCAATGTCGTCAAAGAGAAGCAGCCCAAATCCTCTCCCTCTGGGTCCCACCTGGTAAGATTCGATCTCGGGCATTGCCACTAGTGTGTGACTCGCGAAAGAGAGTCCTGATTATGCTAAATAGGAAGGTTAGAGTTCGTGGGTATGTCCTTGATTTGCTTCTTTTTGTCATTCGCAGTTGATCACGAAGGAAGAGGGATTGGAGTTATACGAGGACATGGTTTTGGGGAGGGCCTTTGAGGACATGTGCGCTCAAATGTACTACAGGGGCAAAATGTTCGGCTTCGTCCATCTCTACAATGGACAGGAAGCTGTTTCGACCGGTTTCATCAAGCTCTTGAAGCAGGAGGATTCCGTGGTCAGCACCTACAGAGACCACGTTCACGCGCTCAGCAAGGGTGTTCCGGCTCGCCAGGTGATGAGCGAGCTGTTCGGCAAGGAGACCGGCTGCTGCAGAGGCCAAGGAGGCTCGATGCACATGTTCTCGAAGGAGCATAATTTGATTGGTGGATTCGCTTTCATCGGTGAGGGGATTCCAATCGCTACTGGCGCAGCATTCACGTCCAAGTACAAGAGGGAGGTCTTGAAGGAAGAGGGCTGTGATCACGTTACCGTGGCGTTTTTTGGGGATGGGACTGCTAACAATGGACAGTTCTTTGAGTGCCTGAACATGGCTCAGCTGTGGAAGTTGCCTATCATTTTTGTTGTGGAGAATAATCTGTGGGCAATTGGTATGTCCCATTTGAGAGCTACTTCTGATCCTCAGATTTGGAAGAAGGGTCCTGCATTTGGGATGCCCGGAGTGCATGTGGATGGGATGGATGTGTTGAAGGTGAGAGAAGTGGCAAAGGAGGCCATTGGAAGAGCAAGGAGAGGAGAGGGACCTACTCTGGTCGAGTGCGAAACTTACAGGTTTAGAGGACACTCTTTGGCTGATCCCGACGAGCTTCGTGACCCTGGTGAGCATTTTAAGACAAACTTGGACTGTCATTCTTGATTGGTTTTGCTCAGTCTTTCCTTTAATCACTGGCTCTCTTTGTAGATATAAATCATGTTTTTAGGTGCATGTCTCTAAGATATTAAATTTCTGGCGTTTTAATCTCATGCATTAATTATAGTAACCATTCTTAACCGCTGAGATGAGTGCTTTTGGAGTTACCTAGATTATGCATGCAGGACTTCGGGAGAGATTTGCTTGATTCTTTGAGACATATGAAGCATTGACTATGAGCATAGATATTCTTTTAGTCTTGGGAGTTGAAATATTGGTTATCTGAAGTTGCACGAAGAAACAATAGTTTGGAAGAAAGAGTTATGCTTTGACCTCATATATAACTTTGATATGTGGTAATAATCCCCATAGTATCTTTGGATGCATCGTTTTGAGTTGGAGTCTGAACGCGGGTTCTCTAGTTCAAGCATATGGTGCGTGTTTTTGTCCCGTAGAGAGTTCGGAAAATCGAACAGACGGTCATGATAACCATTCAAGGGTCCTGCTGTCTAAATGAGGTACTTCTCTCGAAAGCATCGAAACCAGTTTGACAGTGCTCTGTTACTTGCCCTCATGGTGTCACTGAATAAGCTAATATGATAGTTTGACAATTGGCAAAGCCTTTCCAGAGAGTGGGAAAAAATGTCTACAGCCTGACATTTATTAGAATCTTGCGGAATTAGATCTAAGATGAGATATATCATGCTCAGCTCAGCAGATCAAGAAATCCAACTAACACTATGGACATTAGGGGAAGGAGAAATTATCATATATCTCCCTCTTTATGATTCAAGTAGAAGTCACTCTTCCTACTTTTTCGGAAGTATAAATATTAGTTATGCACGTGTTAGTTCGACTAGGACTTTGGGGCTAAACAAGACTACATGAAGCATGAAAAAGGGAAAAGGTATATGGGCCTATGGATGCCTGTAGGTTACTGGGATTGATTGGAAGGCCAGATAGAAGAATATATGTATGCATTGATGGGATTGTGATGGTATTCTGTTGCTCACTCAGCCTTGCTGCGCGCATTGTGTTTTAAGAGTTGTACATGTTACTGATCTGTTTCTTCTTGACCAAACTTTGCAGCTTATCTCATAAGATGCATATTTAATGAGCATGGTTAAGCAGGAAGTAACTAATTCTGTTAATTGGTGAATCAATCCATAGGCTTAACACCCCTCCTGGGGATCCAGGTTCAGCAACAATTTTGATACGCGTAATGACTTAGGACTAGACACATTAATTACCTACAATTTTTACTAATCATCTCTTCCTCACTTCCTGGTGGTTCTGCAACTGTTTGATGCCTTTGAGTCATGTTTTCTAGTTGACATCCAAAACACCACCTTTGCTGGAGAGTGAAGCTTGTTGGTTTTGATAAGTTGGAAAGTGTGTAGAGCAGTCTTCGAGGCTGAACATAATAAATAAGAGCTGATGATAATATAACCTCTATGGCTGTTATGCTAATTTCTTAATGCACTTACTGCTGCAAAAGGTGTGATTCTTTTGACTGCTGTAGTGGTGTCTGATGCCTGGTCCTTATTGTCTTACTTGTCACAACCGAGGTTAACGCTGTTATTGGATTTTAGCATAATATTCATATCTAAAGTTGCAGGAAGAGGTTTTCAGTACCCTTTTAAGCAACTTTTTGATTATGTTTTGGTGCCATATACGTGGCATCTGCAAAATGGTTTGGCCTCCTGCCAGTAGAATTGACTTTTGTGGGTAACCCGAGGAAAGGATGTGGTTGGCTTTCTAGAGAGGAGGCTACAAGATGCCTGCTGGCTTGCACATGCAAACAAGTGTATGTACCAGAATAGAGCTCTTCACATGGTCTGGGGACATTATGAAAGATGTTTGAGAAAGCTGTAGTTTTCATTCCAGCTATAAATGGATGCTTCTGCAGATGAAGTGGAGAGTGGAATAGTTTGTTAGCTATGCTAGGATAGATGGTTGGACATTGAGCCCAGCACGAGAAGGTCCAGCGAAGTAGGTTGGAAGTATGTAGTCGTGAGTTTTCGCTGCTAGAATGTCAGATCTGTGCTGACACTTTTACTGTATCATGTCTCTCTAGGAAACATCAACCAGGTTTTTAGCGCTCATGTCATGGCATGTTGTTGATTTGAACTCTTATGTTCGCAATATGTATATTTAGAAACCCCTCACATATTGCATGAAATATGAGCACGACTTTGGATTCCTTACTAACGGCTGGTTGATATGATCTGTGTTTTGTCAGCTGAGAAGGCCAGGTATGCTTCAAGGGATCCCATAACAGCCTTGAAGAAGTACATGATTGAAAGCAACCTGGCTAGCGAAGCCGAGCTCAAGGCAATCAACAAGAAAATCGATGAGCTCGTGGAAGATGCTGTGGAATTTGCGGACGCGAGCCCTCCCCCACGCAGAAGCCAGCTATTGGAGAATGTGTTTGCAGATCCTAAGGGATTCGGTATTGGCCCTGACGGAAGGTACAGATGTGAGGACCCCAAATTTACTGAAGGAACCGCCAAGGTGTAGCTGCCTGGTTGGGGTATGGCATGATAATTTTTTTCTACTAGTACAGCTTCCTGTACTACTGCAATCTTTTGAATATTTTTAACTGTTGCCAGAGATGTAAGAATAATTAAGTTATTGCAGTTGAAATCTTCTGCTTCTGTTTTTCTTGTTCAGTAATTTTACTTGCTGCTATTTTCGTGGGGCTTTTTATTTGCAAAGAAATGTTTATTCTCATGTAGAAGTTTACTATTTCTAAGCTAATCTATGGCTCTGTAGTGCCAATTTTAGCTCTCTTTCAAGTTTTGTTTCTTCTGATCTCTGATTAGCTTTCTTTAGGTTGATTTTTTGGCTAGCCAACTTTGTTAATGCAGCAAGAACTATCGTAGTAATTCAGAATATACAAGATGGATAAAGACAAACTGGCGATGCCATACAAGGCGAATGAGGGCTAAATTCCAGGTAGTATGACTTCTAGGCAGGTCACATGAAGACATTTCTTGGCCATTGTCACCATTTGGGGCTTCCATTTTTCACTTGTGATGGGTCTAGAACGGGGAACACGCTTTTGCGTAGACTCTGCCAAGTCCATTTGATGAAGTGAGTCAATTCAAACCGTTATAATGGTTGTGACGGCGCCTGATCCTCGGGATTAGGTCCAAGCAAGAATCTCTCGTTACCCCTTCATTTGTTTCTGAAAACAAAGGCATTTCTAGATAGCTTTATACAGATTGGTTCTTCTATTGAGTTTGGGCAGAGTGCGCAACGAAATGGTGCTGAAGTCTGAGGCATCCTCACCTCACCAGTCAAAAGAAGAAGACAAGAAAAAATTGAGTTTATCAACTGGTTTTGTCACTCACACAGAGAGGAAACCTCTCTGTCTATAACCTTGAAAATTTTCCAAGATTCTATGAGCGGAAAATTGGAGGGAAAAAAAGATCCTCCATTGCTACTTTTGTAAGGCTTTTGGGTGTTTGATCAAGAAGCATCTCTGTTCAACTTTCAAGATGTCTGAAAAGCACACTCCCTAGCAAGTGCAGTTGTTGCAGCACCAAGAATGTATTCATCATTTTGTTCATCAGTAGCAAGTGTAGTTGTCCACTGGTCGTCTCTGTCCAACCTTCGAATCACAGTCCTTTTGTTTAGCATTAGAAGGTCGTATCAAACACCATCTTTGCTGCTGGGATGTCCGACTCTTATGCGCACTTGCCGACCAAAAGAGAGAAGCAACGTCTTTGCTTCTAAACAAACTGCAGAATCTTACGTATTTCACACGATAAATCAGACACGAGCGGCATCCAAGTTTTGTGGATGAAGCTTTGGTTGCTGAGGGGGTTTGGCAACAAGTGTTCGAGGTGCTTTCCTGAGGAATTCCCCCGAACTGCAAAACCTGATGCAAACTATCGCCAGCACATCTGTTCTATTTTGCCTAGGCTTTCCTGAATTCGATTGGAAGTTGCTTAGATCCGTTGCAACGACGACGTGGCTCTTCAGAGGAGACAATCATATAAAACCATTTCCTGAGCGAACTGAGTGACTTCCACTGCGGTTACCTCGAGTGACTTCCTCCAAAAATAGAAAGCCAGAACATTGTTTATGTCGAAGATCTGTCCGAACATGGTTTCATAAGTCTTATCAGTGTTTTGAAGACCTGTTGGAGGATGGCTAATGGCGTTCATATCAGTACTTTGAAATGGAACTGAGATCTAACTACTGATGTGGCAAAGAACAACAAAAACCACGTTCGTACAGATTGTTTCTGGAGATCTCATTGCAAGTGGAACAGGGATTGAAGGCTTTTGAAGAGAGAGAGAGAGAGAGAGAGAGAGAGTCTAGCTATGCCCATGCAAGCTTAAGGTAACTGTAAAGTAATGACGTTTTTGTTATTTCAAGGTATATTACAACAATACGATCTCTTTAGCCTAATCCGAACCCGTCTAATGGATCAAAAAAGAGTCGGAAAAAATACGATAGATCGCACTCTCTCAAGAGGAATTTACACCAGTTGGGTGGTTTCCTCCCTCAGCTAAACTGCACAATTACCAGCGGCCTCGAGTCAAGTTCGAGGAATTAAGCGCTGTTTCAATCACAATCTCCTCCCAACATTTCCCAACCTTCTAGCTACTCCAAATATAACGGCCTTGGGCAAAAGGCCCCGGTCGAGAGTGCAAGCAAGAACAATGGCCCCTCCCATGAACAGGAGCTTCGGCAAGTTTCTCGCCAAGGGTTTCCTAGGCTCATCGTCGCGGGCTTCAATCTCTGATGAGCCTTCTTTACTGGAACTCTCTAGAGACCTAAGATAGTCTGCGCTGACTTTAGTATTTATCTGAGCCATGAAAGCACAAAGTGAGCGTGGAGCCTCCGAGGCTCGTTCCTTCTGATATGCGCGCAGACCAGGGTCGATCTTCTTCACGGCTCCCCACATGCCTTGGCGTACTCCGAGCTTCGCTATTTCCCACGGTATGCCCATATCCTCATGATGGAACAGCAACACTTCACAGGCAGTTAGCTGGCCATCGCCTCTTCTAGATTCGACTGCGAACATGCCCGACAGCAGACAAACTTCCATCAATAACATGCTCTAAACTAAATGCACAGATGCATTGTGGAAGAATTTGAATATAAAGCACACAGTAGAAGCAAAGCAAGACAACCGAGCAGCATGTTCAGGAAGTAGTCCAACAGTACCTGCACGTATGCACCAACTTGAGTAGTACAGGTCTACACGTCTTGGTTTATTTCGCCTAGGAATAGAGGAGCAAGGCACTCCCTGAAAAATGCAGAAAGAAGTTCATCGTTAACAAGGAAATCCAGAGGCTAACAAGTACTCACAACCAAGATAAAACAGAAGGGCTCGATTCAATCGATTCTATAGTAACAAAAAGGCAAAACCAGTGCCGACAATCTCACGAAAATGGTCGATCTACTGTGGACAATTTCCTAGAATTGTCAGCAGTTTAACTAGAGCTCACATTCTCATACCTTTGTCACACAATAGTAAGATCGTCCTGATTCCCAAATCCGTCGGCCTATAATGTATTCTCTGTCACTACAGAAGAACGGGAACTGCGCCAAAACACAAATCAGAAAGGAACGAATTAGCAGATGCTACTGAAATCTGCACAGCCGACACGAGCCAAAACAAGGGAAAAGGAAAGCAAAATCAATCTCTTTCAGTCCTCACCTTACGGACCCATTGCACAACCATGGTTCCGGTAGTGGGGCACTCCTCCAAAATCGAAGCGTGAACAAGCATATCATCCCACTTCAACCGGGACTCATCGTCCCAGAAGAAGTCCCTCACCATCTCAGGTGTCGCGTCCTCAAAAACAGTCCTACTCCGGTATTGCGGAGGCCCAGTCTAGAACAGAACAACGAAACACAAACACTCAAATCATCCATTTCAAATGCCAACTCAACCACATCTTTTACCTATATCTGGGAATACTCAACAAAGTTCAATTAATAGTTTCTGATTTTCTAAATAGATCAGATTTCCAATTTCCTCTAGAAAGATAAAATTACTTGGTAGTTCAAGAAAAGCGAGAAAATACCTCAGGATCTCTTCGCCAAGCTTGATAGCTCATGGTGGGCACCGACCTGTTCATCATCTGAATCCATGCAGGCCCTCCATCTTTGACCTCCACAAGTCGGCACAGATGCTCCAAATCGTCACCGTTCACGAGGCTCGATTTCTCTCTCTCGCCCTGCGATGAACTGCCAAATGCAAAGATTGCAGCGCCAATCCGTCAGTATTCTTGAAATAAACAGACGCCCATCAATCAAATTTCTAGTGCCTAACATTATTGCCCGATTAACACAAGAAAATCCCAACACAAACCTGAAGTCAGAAGTGGCAGTTGGAGGGTCAGAGAAAGTCGGCGCTCCCGATATGTCCCCCTCGGATCGGGAAACCCAGCTCGGCAACTGTAATCTTAGCGAATTCAAGCTCAAAGCCGAACTCACAACCGTGGAAGCTGAAGCTGACAGGTTTGAAAATGTCCGGTTCAAGCCATTATTATTGCCTTCGTTCAAAAACTCGCTACTCGGATTTGCCCATCTGGGTCTCCATGACCATCCAACTAGAACCCCAAGAATCACCGAAATCCCAATACAAGCCAACAACGTGAAGGCCTCACCAAACAACGCCCCGCTCGTAGCTCCTCTCAGAATCTCCAGAATAACAGCCATAACAGACCCCCCAAAAAATGGAAAAAGAAAAAAACCCCAAGAAGAATTAAGGGTCCCCGATGAACAGAAATGAAACTGCTCGATTTGGGCAAGAGAGAAAGTGGGAAAAAAAAGAAATTTTGAGAGCAACCCAACAAAGCGAAGAACACCCCCAAAAGGAAAAATCAAACTTGGTGTTGCAGAGCAGCACAAGAGTGGCGGAGGAGGAGGAAGAAGTATTTCAATCCTTCAAGAGATGAAAAGGATAAGGATTCTGAGGTCCCGGTTCTTCTTGTGAAGTTGCTCGCTTCGTCCATACCAGTTCGACCATTTGGCAATATTTATATATATGTATCTTTGTTTTATCGCCAACCAAAAAGATTATAAAAAAAAATCCTGAATTGACAGCAGAACTTGGAAAACCGTGTAATTTACAAACCGGGCTTTCACGAGGGAGAGGGAGGTTTTCTGCTCAAGACGACTCGACTTTCTGTGCGCGGGCGTCTTTCGTATGAACGCGTGGAAGACCAGGACGCCGGGGTTCCATCGATGAGATTGAGGTCAAGTCGTACCTTCAAGATTTAACAAAAAGCCATAGCCAAAGCGAAGATCTGGTGGTGGTGTGACCGTCCTGAGATTGTGCGGGCGGTGCCCCCTCTGTCCTTATGATTAAAGAATTGACATCAGTCAAAGAAGCCGCGGTCTCTCGTTTATCACGTTCGTTTGACTTGTTGGAATTCCCCAGTGGCCGGTTTTGATTTCGGTTCATGCGATTGCCATTCCTCTACTTTTGCTTTGACAGCCGTAAAATGGAAATGGAAAGGGAATTTGAAACATTTTTACTGCCTAGCGTCGCGCAGACCTATTTGTTTTGATCGAAGATGGGGATGTCTGAAGATCTTATTAAGTTGCGAAAGAAATTTTATCCGATAAAGTTGTTCAAAAAGGCCAAAATATACATAGCCTTTCTCATGAATCCAATTATGCCATCGCGCACGCCCTCATGCAGTCGCCAGCATCCAAACTCCGCTGCTGCCCTCGCCCATAGTTGTGGTGGCCAAAGCCCCTTCGGTCCCTTGGGGCGGTTCGTGCGACCTTGCGCGTTAGCCGCTATTGTCGTGTCACCCGAGACGATGATCAAGCCTTATATCCGAAGTCAATCGTGATATGGCCAGGGATGAGAATTAAAAGCTACTATTGAGCATAGCCCCCAATGACCCAATGTGGCCATGATTCAGAACTCCTCCGTGGACTGTCGCCATGAGTCGGGAAGAGAGATGATTCGACCTATTGTAAATTAGTCTTCAACACTTAGGACATATTTTGCAACGGCTATGATGCTCTGATTCTATTTCTCGAAAAAAAAAAAAAAGATGAGGAACTTGTTTGACAAGTGTAAATAATTCGATCCTAAAATTTTTCGATTCCGTTCTCAAAAATAATTTTGAAGTAGAAACAAAAATAAAAAAAGTTGATTCTTTGTTCCATAATCACTTTTGAGAAACAAGACGAACAAAGTGTTTTTCACTTTGTTACGCCCCTTGTTGTTCGTCGCCGACATACGCCGACCGACGGAGAAAAAGGAAAATAAAATGGAAATTAAAATTAAATGAAAAATACTTTTTAAGAAATAGAAAAATAATTTTTTATTAATTAAAAATAATTTTTTTATAATGATCAAATAATTTAATTTAAAATTAATTTTTTAAAAATAATTTTATAAAATAATTTTATATAAATTTAAAAAAAATCTCTAGATTTGTATTACATTCTTAACAAATTATAAAAAACAAATATGTCATGCTTTGGTTAAATATATAAGTGTTTAATTAATACGGGTTGGGTGCGGTATGGGTTTGTTTAAATATAGAAGTGTTTAAGTGCAAATTCGTGGCAAAAATTCAAGTGCAAATTGCCTATTGAGTTTATGATCTTGCACATGTCTTTATACTCCGCGACATAAATAGACTTATTATGGATTATGCATGATATATATATATATATATATATATATATGCATTTTATTAGTGATGATATATAAGTTGAATTTGTAGTGACAAGATGTAATTATTTGACTTAAGCGAGAAAAATTGGGAACAAAAATTGTTGAGAACAAAAACAATGTGCGGTTGCCAAACCCATTTCTCTTTCAAAAATATAAATTTTGTGCGGTTATCAAACGCATTCTGACTCTCTAAACTCGTCCATGCAACTGAATAAAAAAAAATTAATGCTGAATCGTTGCCAAGCGTGCCTTTAATTGTGAATTGAAATTCCTAATGACCCCTTTGAAATTCACGTTTTGAATAAGTTAGATTTCTTCTTATTTTATAAGAAAATACCCGAGATTTTCACAAATATATTAAAATCTTCCATTCCGAAATTTATAATTCCATTTTTGGCCGTTTTATTTATTTACTTATATGCTCTTTTATGGCGTTCACCAAAAAAAAGAAAAAAAAAAAGAAAAGAGATTAGACAAGAAGCGGAAGGAAACACGTGTACGCCCGCCATTCTTGCTTCTTTGCCGTACAATGAAAGAAACGTGCCATGAGAATCTGGCTCCAGGAATGCCACGTGTCAACGTACGAGCGAATGCACTCAAGGCTTGTTTTTCCCACGCTGAAATCACGTGTTACTTCTTTTTTCTAATTATCTCGTGAGTCACACTCGGGCGGAACTCTTTAAAATTGCCACTGCATCCGTGCCTGTCCAGATGAGGAAAGAGGGTTAGCTTTTGGTGATTTTGCGAAACTCGATGAGCTAGAAATCGAGTCGAGTCGCATCGAAGTGCTTACGATATGGTATAGTTTTGCCGTTTTATGTTCGACCTGACTTTGCTCATATGAAATCGAATTAGATTTGAGGTTGTGTCCATAAGCGCGAGTCCCGATTTTATCTTTCGATTTCAATATCACGGGTTGATTCGAGTTTGAGCTCGGACAATACTATACTTGCTTATACAATTATAGAGACGTTGCAATTTTAACCATTTTTAAAATAATTCTCACGCATTGCTCAACTAAAGTATTCTCGAATATAAACTTTCTCTTTTAATTTAAACGATTAAAGACACTCGGATTTCAACTCGACATCAGAAGAAAAGAGATGGGTAACTCGACAGACGACTTGACTCGTTACTCACTAGTAACTCGATGATATGTTTGGGCCAACTAGTATTGCCGTAGACCTCGCCCCAACCTCAATCTCAAAAGGTCGTTGCAGCCAGCTAGTTAGCCTACCACGAACGATATTGGACGATATTTTTGGCTTTCGATGCATTGGAAAAGTATAGGATATGAGGAGTAAAGTTGAAGATGAATTTACTATGCGATGCAACGAATGCATAAATTAAGACCACAAGGACTCTCGCTATTTTCAAAAGTTTGACCTAGGAAACGCTTGGCTGGTCCCCCTCCCCTCCCCTCCCCTCCCCTCCCCTCCCGGGTCAAAAGTGTCCCCCCCACCCAACACCGTTGAAAGGAGAAATGAATTTCACATTTGAAAATCCTCCCAACAAAAATCAACAAGAAAGAAAAAAGTTAGGTAGATACTTTTGACATTCTGATATGATTTCGTCGATTAAATTCCAACGTGTTTCTTAACATTAATTTTCAGATCCGCCCCTTTGATTAAATTCTATCACGATTTTTGGATTCACTGTCGAGTAAATTTCAACGCAACTTATGTTGCGTTAACCCCGTTGTAAAGCTTCTATTTTTTCATGTCTTGTTATCGATTTAAATTCTCGGCTCGGTCTGTGTTTGTACAATCCTGCCGAAATTCAAGTTGTTGATTTCCTTGAAGGCGAAAAAAATGAATATTGACTCGAGCTAAGTCATCCTAATAAATACCATTTTGACCAAGAGATGAAGATTGATCTCCCCAAAGGGTGACCGTGGACATTTGACATCCGACCCAGAGCCAAGGACGACTCAACACAAGTGATGTGGAATTCTTAGAATTTTTAGAGAAGACTTCTAAAGAGGAAGGAGGGGAAATCAATCGGGACTCACTAATCATTGTAATAAATCATGATTAAGCACTGGATTAAGATCATATAAACACCCCAAATCCTCTTTCTCCGCTCCTCTATGTGAATGGATCACAAGCTCAACAACACACCTGTCAAAAGTCTAGCCCACCATAAAAGTCTGCAAGAGCCCAACATCCACTCGTTCATGTCTTGTTTGCTCTCCACTGGGCTTATATCGAAAACGGATTTTCTTAACGAGTGCTCTCGAGACGTTTGTTAATTGACGAATTCGAGAAATTTCAGAACTTTTTAACATGCGGACCATTCTCGTGTCATGTGATGTGGAATCACTATTTTGGAAAGTACAATGCTTTAAAACAAGGGAACTAAAGGAAAATAAAGAGCGCTTTTCATTTCTTCGGATGAAATTTCAAGAGATTGTGAAAATTTTATACGTAATTTACAAGTTAGTATTTGAGTGATATGAAAGCTTTGGATCGATTTAAAGATAGTCGATGTGCGTAGGCGGCGAGATTTAGGTTAAGCAAAAATCAAAAGGTAAAATGTAGAAGTCCATCCGTACGGATGTATGCTTAATCACTACTTTGGGAAGTGCGATTACGAGTGACACGGCGAGATTTTCGTTTGCTTTGAAGGCCAAATTGTAGCTTAAAATTACCTTTTGACATGGTAACATCAAAAGTTCTAAAACTTATTTTTTTTTTTATGCTTAAGTACTTAAATTTGCGAACTTCGATGCATTTGAGGACTTCATTTAAGTTTGTCTATTCTTATAGACGAAAAGTTTCACATGACTTTTTTTTTCCCTCATCATTTTTCGATCCTACGTGGCTATTAACTCGGAAATGGAGCTTTCTCAAATACAAAACGACGTCATTTTACCTTATCATGTCATAAAAAAAGTTGAACATACAAATATGAAAACTAAGAAAAGTAAAAGGATCAAGAGAGGGAGATAGCGGGTTTATGGTGAGGGGGGCATGCCCTAGGGCAACGTCCGCTCGTCCCTTCATTGATAAGGGCTAGCAATGCTTGCCAGGGTCATAGCAAGGGTGGTTGGCCCTCATCGGTGACTTGCCTAGGGCTAGCCAGCCTCATCACAAGCCTGGCGAGGGTTTCTACAAGAGAAGAAGTTCTTCTAACCCGACTCGACTCGTCTGCTCTGGGGGGACCACACTCTCTTAAAAAAAAAACACTTTTGAGTAATCGCATGAGGTGGTGGTCATTGGCGGGTTTTCTTTCTCGTGGTATGATCCCAAAGGTCTCGCTTATAAGATGCGAGACTTGTAGTAATAGTTAGGACGCTCAAGCTTGGTGATGGTGTAATAACTAAAGAAGAACCAAAGAACGAGAAAAGCTTTTCCTACATCCGCATTTGTAAATTACTGCCGACTGTTCCTAGTTGCTCGATCCGATTACATCCGAAACGATCTTGTCGTTTCTCTTCTCTCAATGCCACGCATCACAAACAACCACCTCGTTTGACTTTTCGTCCCTCGATCTAATCCCTCGACATGCTCAACCCACCCTCCTTTTGGCGTCAAAATTCAAACTCCCTTTCCTTTTCATTTTCGATTCACCAATGATTATGCATAACACGAAAAAAAGAAGTATCACTTTGAAATTATAATTTTTATTTTATGCAGTTTTTTTTTTTTTTTATTTTAGGCTTTTTGGCTGGGTACCACTTCCACTTGCCGTTCTAAATATGCCCTGCTGATTGTTGACCGTTCTCGTCTTGTGCTCCCCCCAAAGGTCCCGCCATGCAAAGAGACGAGACTGAACAGGATGATAACGCGGGGATTAGGACATGCGAACCGAAAATGGAAGTAATCATGCAGTTCATACGCACACGCAGATTCCGATAATGCAAAAGCCGTGTCATGTCGAGTCAAGAAATGCTTTTTTTGTTTCCTTTTGTTTTGTTTCCCAGTTCTTTCTTTGCTTTTCTCTTGCATTAGAACGTCGGAGGAAGCTCGCATACGGTGAGTAATGAATCTACATTCATAAATTTATCTTCTTTTTTTTGTTTCCCTCGTTGGAGTATTTAATGGCTGTCATAATTGCTGCGACCATATAATAATGCAGCCATACACGATACGTTGTCAGCAAAAATATGCACAAGCAAGCGCGACACTTTCTGGACTACCCTATTGACCCCGTTTAATTATTCCCCTGATCTTGATCCAGATTCGACAATAAAGATGTGATCTTTTTCGTTCTCTGTGGTGGGTTTCTTGTAAGAGTCGGTGTTTCCATGAGAGAGAGAGAGAGAGAGGGAGGGAGGGAGAGATCGGAAATGGGGAGGCACGGATTCGTGAGCGCGAGAGATAGAGACGGGCTCGCATTGGTTTCGGAGAGGCTGATAGGGGCTGCGCTGAATGGTGATGCCGGGACTGTGAGCGAGTGCTTGGAAAGTGAGGCTGTGGATGTGAACTACATAGGGACGGTGAGGCTGAGCGTGAAGTGCACCGAGAGCTTGCTGAGGGAAGAAGAGGCAGATGAGTTGGAGATCGAGGTTAGGGACTTTGTGACCGATGTCACTCCCCTGTTTGCGGCTGCTCACTCTGGTCATCTGGACATTGCGAGGAAGCTCCTGGTAAGATTTCCAGAATCTCTCCTTGCCTTGCTCTGCTCCTGTTTGTTTGTTTTACTGTTCGTGTGGTATGTGCTTGTGGTTCTATCGAGATTTTCCTTTCCCTGGCGCTGTTCCTCAAGTTCATAGACATTGTTCTGCAACTCACAATCCCAGGGTAGTCATCATAAACGCGTGAGCATAACTATGGATATGGGAAAAGTAGCTATTACGAACTGAACCGTATAGAAGTTCTTGCCTTTTGCTGTCTTTGAAAGTTAAACATCAGATTGAGGATGAAGTTGGACAAAGTGTGGTCCTCACTTGCAGATTATGCGGCATTCGTTTTCATTTGCCAATTCGGGCTTTCAATGATTTTTCTTTTTGAGCTTCTTTGCGTTGCTAACATAAGATGAGAAATAATTTGAGCTAGCAAGCATGTGTAAAAGGACAAGTTTTCAGACTGATCGAATTAATGCTAGCTTGCTTTACTGAAAGGGCACATTCGTTATGGATGTCCTCTAAGAATCATTTGGATACTGAAGGTCTACTGAGTGTTTTATAGTTGGAGATGCTGGTCGGTTTTTCACTTTAGCAGAATTTTCTGATCACTAAAAATAGAGCAATGAAACTTTGGTGAAGTGATGAGCAAAGCATCTTCATCATTGCTTTGTGACTGCCTGGTCTCACAGGGAGAGAATTTGTGTCATGTAGATTTTCTTCTTGAGCCACTTTGTAATCTGTCTTTTTTCTGTAGTCAGCTGGAGCCGATGTTAATGTGGAACTTTTTCGAGGCTATGCAACCACTGCCGCTGCTCGCGAAGGTCATTGTGCTCTCCTCGACATGCTCCTCAAGGCAGGGGCATCTCAATTGGCATGTGAATGTGCGTTGATGGAAGCTTGCCTATCTGGTCAGGCCGAAGCTGCTGAGCTGCTAATATGCTCTGAGATGATTGGACCTGATGTGGCTCAACATGCACTTGTATCTGCAAGCTGCAGAGGCTTTGTTGATGTGGTTTCTAATTTAATCAAGGTATGCATTAATTTACTCTCACTAGTCATTTGGGTTCAACGACATGTTACTAACGAATTGACGAGCTTTCTCCTACAGAATGGGGTTAACATTGATTGCACTGATAGGGTTCTCTTGCGCTCCCTGAAGCCTTCATTGCATGCTAATGTTGACTGTTCACCGTTAGTGGCTGCAATTGTGAGCCGGCAAGTACCTACGGTTCAATATCTATTGGAGGTAACATTTTACTTAATTTGCAATACTTTTGTCGTCGGTGTTTCTCTTGACATAGTGGTGATATACGTTGCCTTCGCTGGACTGGAGTACATTGTCACTGTCAGTCTTCGTTCATGTAACCTATCTTTTGTTTCTCGTCATTGCTTCCAAATGCTCAATGCGAAATTGTAAGTCACCAATCTCACATGGAGAATGCTCCTTCCCATGTTTAGTGCATATTCATCAACCCATTTGGCTTGCTTTTCAAGTTTAGAGGTCTTAATTTGGCGGTTCTGTGCTGATGAGAAAGCTGTCTTCTAACAGCTAATCATGTCTACAACCTTTAGGCAGATGCAAAGACCGGTCGACACATTAGGCTCAGTGCTTGGTCTTGGGACATCTTCTCTGGTGAGGAATTGAGAGTTGGTGCGTGCTTGGGGGAGCCCTACAACGAAGCATGGTGTGCAGTTGAATACTATGAAGCAACCGGCCAAATCCTACAGCTCCTGCTTCATCACGATAACTCATTCCTCACAAGCCAACTACAAGGAAGAACCCTTCTTTCCTATGCTATCCTCTGCCAAAACCAAGAGGCGGTTTCCTTGCTCCTTAAGGCCGGAGCTGACGCCGACTTCCCCATAAAGACAGAGAAGGGACATGAATCTCGTCCGATTCACTTGGCTGCTAGAGGGGGTTGCCCTTCCATTTTAAAGCAATTGGTTGAGCACGGAAGTGATGTTGACTCAAGGAACGAATCTGGGAACACAGCATTGATGATCGCTGCCCTATTCGATCAACCAGACTGCTTCCTTGAACTAATTACTGCCGGCGCTAATCTGGGCCTAGTCAATAATACTGGAGAAAGCGCTGTATCTTTGGCAAAGAGAAGTGCTTTTGCTTCCTCTTTGCCCAATATATTTGGTCAAGTAATCACAGCTCGAGAAAAAATATACTCCAGCAGCGTGGAGATCTTCTCGCCGCTCCATTTTGCCTCGGGATATGGAAATGTTGAAATTCTGCAGAAAATCCTTCGAAGTTCAATGGACAATATAGATAAGCACGACAGTTCAGGTTTGACACCAATCCTGGCTGCTGCAAAGGTCGGCCACACTGAGGTATTTCGCCACCTCATCGAGTCGGGTGCTGACATCAGTGTCAAGAGCCGGGATGGACAGACGGTCGCATCAATCCTTCTGCATCACACCTATGCCAGTTTGAGGGTACGGTTCGAAGAGATATTGCTCGATGCGGTCTTGTCACAATCTTTGAAGGGCTACTCAGAGTTCCAGGCCCTTCACTTTGCCGCACGTACCGGAAACTTGCCCGCGGTTGGCCAGCTCTTGAAGATGGGTTATCCTGTGAACTCCTTGGAAGAGAGCGGGCATTCACCTTTGATGCTTGCGGCGAAGGAAGGGAATGCCCAAGTTTGCAAGCTATTACTACAAAACGGGGCTGACTGTGGAATCCTGAACCAAAGAGGTGAGACAGCGCTCCTACTTGCTAGGAAAAACTGTAAAAGCAAGGCGGCAGAGGAAGCAATTTTCGACCATTTGGCTCGATTTCATGTGCTCATGGGCGAGGAGCTACTCAAGCATACTAGAGAAGGAAGGGGCTCGCCACATTTGAAGGTTGTTAGGATGCTGAAAACGGGCCTGTTAACGTGGGGGACGTCTAGTAAGAGAAATGTGGTGTGTAAGGAGGCCATGGCAGGGCCTAGTGGGAGCTTCCAGAAGAACCGGAGGAAGAAGACTGCTGATGAGAATGGTTTGCTGTTTAGGGTGGTGACTGAGACTGGGAGAGAGGTTCACTTCGAGGCAAGGTCTTCCACAAGTATGGAACTGTGGGTACGGGGCGTCAATCTTGTCCCCAAGGAGGCATCTTCGGATGATTGGCTATCGAACACATTTGCCAAGTATGCAATGAGATAGAAACAGGCTATACATGACAGCAATGAGGTGGAGTGTTGGTCTTCCAGTATGTGAAATTTATACTAATTACGGTCCAACTCCATGCTGTTTCTGAAGCAGCTGCAGAAAAAATCTTTGGTTAGTCGGTCAATGGAATTACGTTTACAAGTGCGATACTGCAAAATCTCCTCACCCCGCCTCCCCCCACCACCCCCCCTCAAAACTCGTATGATGCTGTTCAACACTGTTCTCAACAGTCCTTATTGAGCTCAAATGCCAAAAAGGGGTTACAACATATTGCAAGTTGCGAACGTTCGAGAACCTCTCATGTGTATGACGATCTTACCAGCTAGACATAAATGCATTGCAGTTCTGGACGTCTTGCCTCTGTTGATCTTCCTCGAATGCATCATCAGGAGATTCTAGATAAATTACTTGCTCCTTGTGGCTTGCCTCCACGCGGTTGGGCCACGTCAAAATGTGCTAAAACTTGTGGTTAAGCATGATGTTTTAAGTTTCTACCTGCTATCTCATTTGGAGGAGTATGCTTCTCATATCTATTTCTGTAAACAACCATTTTGTTTTTACGGTTGTATCTTGAAGAATATAAACAACTCTTAACAAAAACTGTCATAATGTCGGCATACTGAATCACTGTCCGAACCCGGCCTGTGGAACCGATATCCTGAAGAGCAGAGACTGATAAAGCTTACACATTTAACTCGGTATACATGACACCGTTTGAAAATTCAGTTGATTAACCGTCTCGAAAGTTACATTAGATAGACTAGTTCTACGGATGGCGTGGTAGGTGGATGGCGCTGATCGAGTTGAAGGGACATGTAGGACTCGGGGTTAGTTTCACGCACTTTTTTCTTCAATTAGCTGTTAATCTTCATATACTTCAAGGTGACTACTGTCTGAGGAGATATACTCGAAGTATAAACGTACAGTAAAAGTCTTTGTCCTGGCCTTCACTCCTGATACTTGAAGCCAAGAAAACCCCATAAATATCACCTTTTAAGGTAAGTGACCCTTTAACTTTAGGGACCTTTACCTTGTAGGTCCTTGTAGGACCAAACGCTGTTTCACTGCATATTCTTTCCTTCCTTTACTGTTGTATAATCAGTGGCATCTTTAACAAGAACCACCCTTTAGAAGGGTCTGTATATTATGGGCTTGATCTCAAAGCAAACGTAGTAAATCCAGAGTGAGGTCATTGTCTAGCTTGACCATTACTTGGTTTCCACATCTTTTTGAGTTCTTGGTGTGGATTGCACAACTTTTGTGCCTGAACTTGCAAGCTCGCCTTCAAGGATTCTTAAAGTGGGCATTGCATTGTTCTCTAATGCATCTGAGTTTCTATATTAGGTAGTTGCTAAAGTAGCAAGTGATCCAGCTCGCAATCCGGATATTCACTTCATCTCCATCCGTTTGTGAAAATTACAAAGCATTGGCGAGACGCCGCAATGAGAAACTTGGGGAATTTGCTGGTGGTCACGTGTTTTCTTCTTGGGCAACGTGGCATTATAAGAACGGTGGAGGCAAAGAGCAATGTGTGTGAATCTCATGATCTTAAAGTGTTTCTCCTTGATTCTGTTTCTGAGCAACTCATGTATGGACAGGTTCATATTGTGTACCTTGGAGCGAGAAAGCAAGACGGTCCCACGTTGGAGACCGATTCCCATCATGACATGCTTGCTTCGATACTTGGGAGGTAAAGGGAGTTCAAAAAATTTCATGAAAAAGATGAACACAAAATCAAGCGTTGTGACTTACTTCCTAATGGTGTGGTCTGGTGTCCGTCTGCTTTTTTATCTGTTCTCTCAAACATACTGCTTCAGCAAGGAAGCAGCCGCCAAATCGATTTTGTACAGCTATAGGCATGGCTTCTCTGGTTTTGCTGCGAAGCTTACTGAGTCTCAGGCACAAGAACTCGCCGGTACATCAAAATCTTTTGACATATTCATGTTAATTTTGGGGTAAACAATTACTTTGCATTCTTTTGCTAGACCTGAAGATCATTTCATGCACTTATACTTTGGCATTTGCAAATGTTTCAGAGCTCCCAGGGGTCGTCCGCGTCATGCCTAATACCCTTTTCCGCCTGCAAACTACTAGGAGCTGGGATTTCCTTGGTCTCTCTCCTTCTCATTCACCCACCAGTCTCCTTTATAAAAGCAGAATGGGCGATGGAGTCATAGTAGGCATGCTAGATTCAGGTCGATTTTCTCTCTACATCTTTGCCCTCTTTCTCTATATCATGATTAAAGCATGTCACTAGCTTTATGCTCCACACAATGTAGCAGGAATTTGGCCAGAGTCAAAGGCATTCAATGATGCAGGCCTCGGACCAATCCCGTCACGCTGGAAAGGTGGTTGCGAACCGGCAGAGCAATTTGATCCAGCCAAACACTGCAACAGAAAGATAATCGGGGCTCGTTGGTTCGTGGATGGATTCCTGGCAGAGTATGGAAGACCATTGAATGCCTCGGGAGACCTAGAGTTCTTGTCGCCAAGAGATGCCAATGGACATGGGACTCACACGTCCAGCACTGCCGTCGGTTCTTTTGTGAGCAATGTTAGTTATAGAGGAATTGGGTATGGAACGGCGAGAGGCGGTGCTCCCCGTGCCCGGCTAGCGATATACAAGGTGTGCTGGAACGTGCTCGGCGGACAGTGCTCGTCTGCAGACATATTGAAAGCATTTGATGAGGCAATTCATGATGGAGTCGACGTGCTATCTCTGTCTATTGGGACTGCGATTCCTCTCTTCTCCGACGTGGATGACCGAGATGGTATTGCTACCGGTGCATTCCATGCTGTGGCACGAGGAATAACTGTAGTTTGTGGAGCCGCTAATGATGGACCGGCGGCTCAGACGGTGCAGAACACAGCGCCGTGGATACTAACTGTCGGAGCAAGTACCATGGACCGAGCCTTCCATACTCTCATAACCCTCGGAAACAATGAAACGTTAGCGGTATGTGCTGTTATTTGAGGTTAGCTGATAAAGTATCCTTGGAATTTTGCATCTAATGTGTGATGAGTTGCTTCTTACTCTCTAAGGGCGAAGCCATATACACAGGAAAGGAAATAGGTTTTACGAGTTTGCTATATCCGGAAGGCACAACTCTCGACCCTACTTTGGCAGGGTACACGCTTGTCCGATGATTCTGTCATTGATAACCGTGGACGAAGAAAGCTAAAGCTGCTAATCTTCTCTTGCATTAATCACAGGGTATGTGAACGTCTCTCCCCTAATGCAACACTGATGGCTGGGAAAGTGGTCCTGTGCTTCACCTACACGTCGCGTAGGCTCGCAGTGACAATCGCCGCAGAGGCCGTGAAGGCGTCTAGGGGAGTTGGCGTTATTGTTGCCAAGAATCCGAGTGACGGGTTGGCTCCGTGCAGCGACGACTTCCCATGTGTCGAGGTGGATTATGAGATTGGAACCCGAATTCTGTTATACTTCCGCTCCGCAAGGTATGTCGTGACAATCTTTGTTACGTCGCAATTTGTCAAAACGTGAAGCTATATCACTTCACAGAATTGAATGGCTGTTTCATGGATCCTATGCAGATTCCCTGTGGTGAAATTGAGCCGGACTATAACTGCTGTTGGCAAAGCAGTCCAAGCAAAGGTTGCCTTTTTCTCTTCCAGAGGGCCGAGCTCTATTTCCCCGGCAGTTCTCAAGGTACATCTGGTTTCTAACTGTGGCCTTCAGTCATCAGCCGCCCAGCTTGTAAGTTCTCAAGGTACATTCGACTCATGGGAGTTCTGCAAAGGCGGTTCGAGACTCTTGGAAACATACCCTGATCTTCTATTTACCACATTTGGCACGGTTCGACTTATGCGAAAATCTGTTTGTTTTTGCTAAACTAGGAGATCTTGCTGTCATGAAATGCACGGAGCATGTGCTGATTCTAGCTCGTTTGAAGTTTCATGGAATACTAAAAAATCATCAACTAGTCTCTTTTGCACTGTCAAATTGATGGAACATCCGCTTCTGATGCTGTTCTGTGACACAGCCAGATGTAGCAGCACCTGGGGTGAACATCCTGGCCGCCACTTGTCCCTTCGATCCGTTGGAGGACAATGGATACGCGATGCACTCTGGAACTTCTATGTCGACTCCTCATGTGGCGGGCATCGTGGCACTCCTGAAAGCACTTCACCCGGGTTGGTCGCCGGCTGCACTAAGATCGGCCCTCGTAACTACCGGTATTTATCCAACTCGACCGAGTGAAAATGAATCGCGAAAACTGTTCCCTAAGATCGACTTCAACCAAACTCCTCTTCCTGCTTACTCTACAACCGGTTCCGTTTCTGTTTCGCCTATTTGGTCGGTGGCGCGATCAATGAGCATATTGCATCAGCTAACACGTTCAGAGACATTAACATAGATGATGTTCATCAATCTGAATACTATGTGCTTGGGAATTTCAACTACTATTCAAGTGATTAAGCATTGCTGATGTAGAAAGCCTTTTGCAGCCTGGAGGAACAATCCATCGGGTTTTCCTATATTTGCCTCGGCAAATCCTCTGAAACTGGCTGACCCGTTCGACATGGGAGGCGGCATTGCGAACCCAAACTCCGCAGCCGAACCGGGTCTAGTCTATGATGCGGGCATGCCCGACTACATCGTTTACCTATGCGCGATGGGCTACAATGACTCCGAGATTTCTCATCTGACCAAAAAGCCTACTCATTGCCCTACAAGAAGACCCTCCGTCACCGACGTGAACCTCCCCTCCATAACCATACCGAGCCTTAGGAGCTCCATCACCGTAACCAGAACCGTCACGAACACTGGACCCCCGGAATCGATATACTGGGCCGAGATCAAGCCGCCCTCCGGCACCATAGTGACGGTGAAGCCTCACGTCCTGGCGTTCAATCGGAAAACCAAGAAGATGGCCTTCGGCGTCACGGTCCGTGCGGTCGCACTGGTGAACACGGGATACTACTTTGGAAGCTTGGTTTGGACTGATGGACTGCACGCCGTGAGAAGTCCTCTGGCCGTCAGGATAGTGAACCAGGCACCATTTTATTCAGCCGAATAGAAAGGTAGACATAGCTTAGCGGTACATGATTGCACATTGTAATTCTCACGAAGCAAATACAAAAATCGCGTACGCTTTCGATTAACATAGCGAGCTATTTCCGGACACAGTGCACGCTTTCGATTGCGTGAAGATTTTCGGCGATCCATTAATCAACTCGAGTAATTACGATGCCCATTCCGTAAAGTTTGAAGTCGATCGCAAACTTAACCGAGGATTTGATAGTGTGATCGAGAGATTACTAAGTCAATACATTGCAAGCGTAATACAATAATGCAAGAGGCGAAATTTCGAGTATGTGGGATTTGCATCTTTATGTTGAAGTAATTTACTCATTTTTTCATATAAAATGAAAAATTTTCTTCTAAAATAAAAATAAAAATAAAAATAAAAATCGAGGACAATTATTCAATGTCAGGAACTTAAATTATTGATTGTTATCGACATTTGCTTTATCATTAGAAAAAATTTAATGTATGTTTAAGACGTATTTCATTTTTTTTTTTGTTCATAAATTTAGGTGGTTCATTACTTAATTCATTATAGAACTTGACGTTCACACTTCGTTCTTTTTTGTCTGTTAATGGCTCGTGCCAGTCACAACTTTGACGGCATCGTTAGATCACGACTCATCCATCGGGAACCGTCGGGTAGCATCAATGAACGGCCAAGATGAGCTCTGTCTCGAGCACACGGATCGACTTTCCCCGCCGTTGATACCAAAAGCATCCGACGGTCCAATTTTCCCTCCTGGCTCTTCGCGCAATGGAAGACCTCCAAAAAAGTAGGCGCCAAAATTGAAAACATTCAAATCTCGTCCACTATATATATCTCTCTCTCTCTCCATCACCATCGCCAAGGTCATTCATTGCCAAGAGAGAGAGAGAGAGAGAGAGAGAGAAGCTCAAGCAATTTTCCCGAGAAAATGTCAGGAAGAGGAAAGGGAGGGAAGGGTCTGGGGAAGGGAGGGGCGAAGAGGCACAGGAAGGTGCTGAGGGACAACATCCAGGGGATCACCAAGCCCGCCATCAGGAGGCTTGCTCGCAGGGGAGGCGTCAAGCGCATCAGCGGTCTGATCTACGAGGAGACCCGGGGAGTCCTCAAGATCTTCCTGGAGAACGTGATCCGCGACGCCGTGACCTACACCGAGCACGCCCGGAGGAAGACGGTGACGGCCATGGACGTGGTGTACGCGCTCAAGAGGCAGGGCCGGACTCTGTACGGGTTCGGAGGCTGAGGGTGGGGTCTTCTCGGGGTTCGATAGTGACAAGGGTGGGGTAGGTTTCTGTGATGTGTTGAAGGTCTAGTGAAGTTACGGCGGATTGATTTGTTAGCTGGGTTGTTGCTAGTGTTATGTTAAAATCAGATGCAGTGTTTTAGGAATCGCAGTTACTTTTCTTTGGGTACAATGACGGTGTCAACGTGCTTTCTCAATGTTATTACTGCTGTTGATATGTAGTTACTGTGGTTTGTTCCCCATTTGATTTCCATGAATTGTCCTTCTGTTTCCTTTGCTCGATCCAAGATTGTGCTACTGGGGGTGGGCTGCATTGCGTATGTCAACTGTTCGATGAAATGCTTAGCCGACGAGATATTCATTCACACTAATCGTTACCAAGGTTTTTGTTCCTCGTGCTGGGTTCGACAAGCTTCATGCTTGTGATAATGTGGACGAGCTTTTCGAGTAGGCCTGCTTTGCCAGGCCCAATGGC
Source organism: Rhodamnia argentea (assembly GCF_020921035.1). Lineage (NCBI taxonomy): Eukaryota > Viridiplantae > Streptophyta > Magnoliopsida > Myrtales > Myrtaceae > Rhodamnia > Rhodamnia argentea. Next base: position 33,684,369 of record NC_063152.1, read on the forward strand.
ACCCACGACCAAGTTTGCTTCTCTCCACAATCATGCGTACGGCCGGTGCTCGAAAATGGGCCCAAATACCAAACAATTGGTCGGTTGTCTACGCCGTGTTCTTCGGTACGTACGAGGTCATTGGCCGGTGCTTTGCTACCATGGCAAGTCCCATTTCAGCCAGGAGCGTATGTTTCTAGACACTCTTTAATCTTCCGCGACAGCAGGTGGTGCATATGAAGATTAAAAAAAAAATAGGAGACTTCATCCAGAAAAAGAGAGGAATGCTGATTCTATTCGGATCTCGATTCCTTGGAAACAAGATATGAATTAATCTTTTTTTGGACTCTTCATCTTACGTGATCTCAGTCAATCTTCATTTGCTCCATCGACCGAACTCTTGCAATGCGATTGGCAGAATCATCCCAGTGCAAATTACATGTGCACTGGATTTCCTCTTGCGCTCGGGAAAATTGTCGATTTCTATATTGATTGATCCTTCGACCAGGTGGCTTTTGTGGAACTGGAAAGTTGCCTCGGACAGCTATTTGGTTGCAACCTCGTAACATGGGGAAGCGAAGTGCGAAATCCAATGAAAGTTTCCTTCTGGAAACCCCCACGCGCCACTTGCCACTTGCCACTTGCCACGATCTGTTTGGGAGATGCTACTTCTGAAGAAGGACAAAGTAGTCTCTCTCTCTCTCCAAGGACAAACCGAGCATCAAAGATCAACGTTCCCCCACATTGGCGATTATGAAGCAATGCTTGGTTTCTTTCTTCAATATTGTTTGCAAAGACTGAATTTACAACAAGCGTTTAGGTGAGGTCAAATCGTTTCGGGTTTATGGTTTGGCCTTCTGCCAAAACGGACACGACATTTACAAGTACGATAGCTTTGCAAGTCCTTGCAAGAAATGCTGTAAATTTTTTTTTTATCTTTTGTAAGCGATCTCGAGATCTTGATATGTATGCATTTAGGTAACTTTTTAAGAATACATGTTTAGTCAAGTTTTACGTATCAATTCCCTTTGCATCTTTCAAATGGGACTCCACGATTGAATCTTAAAGCTTCTATAACCGAAAAACCAATTCCGGGATTTAGCTCCTCGTGCATCGTTTCAACGCCCCAGCTAACCTGATTTCGTCCGCTTCGCCAATCGCACGCTGCTCTATGCTGTACGGACGAGCGCAAATCGACACATCAATCAACTGCCATCAAAATTGAGAAGAGAGGAGCAAAGAATAATTAGGCGGAGCCCCACAAAATCATGTGACGTCGCCGACACTTCCCCGTACAAATTTGTCCAGCAGGCCTGCTTCGTCTTATAGTCAAGTGGGGCAGTGGCCGAACTGTAAGGGTAAGATGGGGTTACTTTACAGCGAAGAAGACAATGGATTGCATATGATAATTGATTTTTAGAATTAAGATAGTAAATCACAGAATCGTTAAGACCTAAATTAAGCCGTTCATATGCGCCAAAGTGGTGTTATATTGTTTACCACAATTGCGATCCGTTGGTTGGGAGAAATCATTTCGAATGATTCACAAATCAACACCAATCCCTAAATAGTGATCATTTATTGCAGTTTTTTTTTTCCGATTAGGTGATCAATTTGTATAGTTTTTCCGAGTACTGTTTTTGGGCTTAGCTCATGTGAAACGGACCGGGTCGTTAAATTAAGGATTTCATAAATTAATATCGATATGTCTAATTTTTTTAGACAGAGATGTGAAAATTCAGCTATCTAACGGGTCTTGTTATCTAAAAGAGAAAATAATACTTTTCAAATCACTTTTAAAATGACAGAATTACGCATTTTATTTAAATGATAAGTTTAAATTTCTAAAGATATATAATAAGGCAGCTTTGCAGAACAAAGCATTTAGATGCACTGTATAAAAGTCATTACAGATTCTTCGGTCAATACTGTAAAAATCTAAACTATATTCATGCCACATTTACCCAACACGTCATAAAAAATTCTAAGCTAGTATACCCATGCTGCATTTACTCCACACTAATTTTTTTTTTTTTATGACATGAAGATTAGTTTGGAGCAAATGTGGCACGGGGTATACCGATTTGTGATTTTTTGTGATACAAAAATTTAGTTTGTGATGAACTTGGCACGAGTATACTAATTTAAAATTTTTGTCATCCGAAATTTGATTTGGTCAAAAGTGACATAGGTGTACTAGTTTAACATTTTTGTATGATATTAAATCTTTAAATTATTTTACCGAAAGTATCAGTTAAAAAAAAACATATAAACTGCTATTTTTCTTTTTCAAAAGCTTCTAGAAGCCGAACCACCCCTTTTAAGGATTAGGGTGCGTTAGCAGCTCTTTTGCATTCTTTCACACTAGTCTCTCTCTCTCTCTCTCTCTCATTGTTATGGAGTTTCGTGGTGCCGCCATGGATGTCCTGTGCCAACTCAAGCTCGTGCTCATCACAGCTCTCGCTCATCTGGGTCTCCTCAAACCGCATGATCGAGAGGAGGAAGAGGAAGAAGAAGAAGAAGTAGAAGAAATCCCCAAGACCATACTCATCACGGACGGCTCGTCGGCGTCGCCCGTCCTAGTCCCAGTCCACACCCTGACGGCCATGGTCAAGAGCCAAGTCCCGGTCGTCGAGTACGCGAGGTTCCTGGAAAGACGCGGGCACGGAGCTGACGAAGGAGAGGGCAACAATGGAGGAGGGTGCGCGGTGTGCCTGAGCGGCATCGAGGAGAGGGACGAGGTCAGAGAGCTGAGCAACTGCTCCCACGCGTTCCACAGAGAGTGCTTGGATCGCTGGGTGGACCACAATCAAGTGACCTGTCCCCTCTGCCGGTCTCTGCTTTTCCCTTCCAAACGTTCTTGTTTTCTCAGCGGAAGGAGAAGAAGATGATGAAATGGAATTTGAGGCCTCTTCCTTTCTTTTTTCCTGTATTTTTCTCTGTTATACGTGGTTCCACGAAATCTGGAGTCACCTATCTTAGCCATTTGACTAATTTTCAGCTTACCCTAAGAAACCAAGAAAAAAGAATAATAACCAAAAAAAAGAAAGAAAGAAAGAATGAAAACGACGATTTTGAATTAGTCTCAAGAAGGTGAATACACTTCGAATTAATGAACCTCTATAGATCTATCACTCCCTTTAGGGAGGCGCAGCCTTAGAGTAGGACCATTGAGCGAGCTTGAGGTGAACAACTCGACCCCCAATTTCGGGCTCTTGAAGTTATCGTGAAAGTACAATTGAGTTCTAAAACTTGCAAAAAGTATAATCAAGTCCTAAACCTTATTAAATGGGTACAATCGAATCCTTCTATTAACTTTGTCCAGCTTAGCTAACAGGAGAAGGCGACGTGATTTTTCTTTCATATTTTCTCTCATCTACATAGCAATGACGTAGTTAAAATAATGTAAAAAAGAAGAAGAAGCGGTAGCAAGGATCAGGCAGCAAGGGGCAGCCCTCGTCGCTGGGAAGGGTTTGTAGTGGTGGGAAAATCGTCGCCGGGGGTCACGGCCCACCCTTAGAGGCGGCGAGGGTTGCCGGCCCTTTGCTAGGGCTCGGTGATCCCCAACGACCAGTATCCCACCACCGCCGACCGTTCTTGGCGGTGGTGAGTGGAGGCAAGGGTAGCCCTCACCATCGTCACACTGTCGCTACCCCTTTTTTTTTTTTTTTTTTTTTTTTTTAAATTAAAAAAAATAAATTTTAATAAAACATATCAAAAAATAGATTTGGATCAAAACGACGTCGTTTTAGCCTCATAGGAAAGCAAAAATATTAAAAAAAGGTCAGGTCAGCATTTAGTTAGCCAAATTGGATGTAGTTAATGAAAGGACTTGATTGCATCAATTTGACAAGTTTTAGAATTTGATTGCACCGTGCAAGTTTTAGGATTAAATTATATTTTCATGATAAGTTTTAGGACTCTCAATGAACATTGAAAAAGAACAAAATAATAATAACATAACTAATGGTAAGATTTGATCATCCGAAGCACGAGGGAGAATGCGTTTATGTACCTTTGGAGCTGGCAGCTCCAAAAAGTTAATGTCAAGAACAGATAATGATAAAGCAGTAGAAAGTACAGCATAACGCCAAACGAAATGCGAGTCACTTTCGTGGTAACTACTGATTTGAGCTTCATTCTTTTATCCAACTCATGGAAATTTCGGACCTGTTTCGCCGAAATTTCTCTCATAAAGAAAAGCATCTTTTATAGAAAATAGTTGTTTGGCTTTTAAACGTAGAAAAAGAGTCCTGTGGTGCTTCCCGACAGGAGCGATCCAGAAAATCAAGAAATCAAGAGGTAGGACCTTCAATAAAATTGTAGCAATGTAAACCAAATCGAGTTTGACTCCACGACAAAGCCTGGACACGCTTCGACCGAAGACCGGAGTTTGACTCCACGAAAAAAACGTTTGGGATAAAGATAAATATCGAAGTTCGACTCGATGACGGGGACATGAAATTTACAGCTAAGAAATTTAAAACGCAGCACAAAATGTAAAGATAAAAATAAATTTGTTTGGTTTGTTCGAAGGATTTTTTCGATAAATGTTTGGTGGTATTTGTAATAGTTGACTAAGTGATTGCTCCTTGACGGTTGCAGCTTCTGAAGCATCCTTATTGATTGCTTCTACATCTGCTACCCTTCACGAGCTGTTCGACCACGTCCTTGGGCCGTTTTCTCTGGCTCACGCAATGGATCATGTAACCGTCGACAGTTCTCCAAGGACCTGAAGCGATTTGATTCCGTTCGATTTCAGCCTCACCGATCGTGCCGACATTCTTCACTCTTCACGGATCACATGACCGAGTCTTCACGTGCCGTGCACATGCTCTTCTCATGTCCTAATATTTCACTTCAGTATCTTCTTCGCCTTGTGCCTCAAGCATATGTGTCGATGGGCAAATTATTTTTAGTGTCAAACAGGTCCGCAAGCATTATCATATAGCGGGGCTAGTGCATTCTTTTGAAAGGAACTTAGGATGTGTTTGCTTCACGAAAAAATCAAGATTTGGAAAGCGTTTTCCGAAAAATGATTGGTTGTATCTCTTTTAAAGATTAGTCAACAAAAAATGCTTTTTTCTATACCTAACTATTTTTGTGGGTTGATGAAAATATTTCGCATTAGTTCATTTTTGTAAGTGATACAAGCGACAATTTTTCGAAAAAAGGTTCTCCAAATCTTGAATTTTTCGAGAAACAAACGCATTCTTAAGCTCGGTTTGTTTTTTGGGCTGGTTTCGCGAAAGATGAATGGTTTGAAAAATATTTTTTTAGAAAAATAAATAATGAGGCTAATCGCACATCCCTGTTGTGAAGAACTAAATTGGAGTTTCCAAAGAGGATGCGCAACATAAATAATCTGATGAAAGGCCACAATAGTTGGCCAGTCCTTATTTGATGACTCGCCTCGGCCGATCCTGTCGTTTCTATAGTATTATCATTCTACGTCAACCGTTGGTAGGATCATCTCAGTTCAAATTGCACGTGCACCGGATTTTCACAAGACCCATATCATCTTTTTTTTTTTTTTTTGGTCGGAACCCATATCATCTCGGTTGGTCGGCAAAGTCGTCGATTTCTATATCGATCGATCGGGAGGCTTTTGTGGAATTCAAAAGTTGCCTTGGACAGCGATTCGGCTGTATCCTCGTAACATGGGCAAAGCTGTTAGCCTGATAATAATGTCGGTTATTTCTAACTACACGATCTCTCAATCAATGGTTCCTTTATGCAAAACACACGGTGATGGTATGCCAGACATATTGAAAATTGATTTTTAACAATAAGATATTAAATTTCAGAATAATTCGCATCTAAATTTAAGCTGTTCATATTGGCCAAAAGTATAACATTAACTACATGCCCGACATCTCGAGGCTCGAGTCGGTTGAGAGCGGCCTCGTTGAGTGATTCATAAGTTAACATCTATGCCCCCCGCCCCACTCAATGGACATCACCTTATCTTGTTGTTACTCTTAACACTCTTTTTGGGAAGTTGACTCACATGGAACATGTTATAAATCATTACAATTAGCATCGGAGCAGAACCCCTTCAATAGGAGATGCGGTTCGTACACGAACCATGCCCATAACCAATCCAATGGGGCCAAGAGTGATTGCCAAGATAAGATGGCTCGAACAAGATAAAACTCTTCGAAAGCTATCTTCTTTTTGTTTTTTATATAAAAAAAAGGAGGTGTTACCCTAATCGATCGAATCGTGACTAACGAGTCTTGTCAACTAATTAAGTTAAAAATAGATATTCTGACTGACAACCAATCTATCCCTTATCTTCTACAAGAACCGGAGAATAGTCCTTGGGCTTTTAGAGGCCTGTTTATGAATTGTAAAACCATCATGACCCAGTTGGGCACGGATGCAATGAAGGTAACTTATGTCCCACGTACGGAAAATGGTGCTGCCGATTGGGTTGCGAAGGCCCATCGAAAAAACTTGCTCCCAACTAACTGGTTGGTTAAACCCCCCAACCCCTTTGGAATTTATTTTGTTACGATTTTCAGAATGCTAGTTCATGTAATTCGGTTTCTCGTTGAATGAAAGGAGTACCGCAGTTTGAACCAAAAAAAAAAAAAAACTAATTAAGTTAACCAATCTTAGGACGCGAAAAATTCAAATAATGAATTTTGATTTCTCAAAATGGATTTAATGAAATACAACAAATGATCCATCAGTTAATTGCAACTCTTGTCGAGGAGAAACTGTCGAGTGGTTTCAAACTACCACGTCATCAGCCCATGTGGCACTGGCATATATGAGTCCATGTGGATCCATTAACACGTGGCTTTGATGTGGACGGGCCGAAAATTAAAATTAAAATCGGAGCTGCCTTTTACTCCCTCCTCTGCTCTTTTTCGCCAAAAGCCCATACACAAGCAAATAATAAATGCCATCATTTAACTCTCTCTCTCTCTCTCTCTCTCTCTTCAATTTCGGCTTCTTTACCTTACCGTCGTCTCTGCCAAGAGAAAACTGAGCGAGATTGAGACCGAGAACAATGGACGGACGGTGTTACGCATCAGACCACCACCACCGAACGCCGCATGCCACTCCCTATTCTGCTTGGCCGCGGCTCGAATAGACTGGAAGTGAATTCTTCCCGCTTGAAGTTCCGTTGCTGGTGCCAATTTAGCGAAAATGAAAAAAATGTAAGTAAGTGTAGGAGTTTTTGTACGTCAATGCATTACTTCGTTCATGATAGATCAAAAATGGGTTTCGTTAAAACAATATATGTAAAACAATATTTGGACCTTGTGAATATGCGCTTCTAACCCAGCATCACGACGATGACCTCCACGCTACTCCCTTTCAGAAACCGAAGCAAAAAAAATAAATTTGAGGTAAGACGCGTTAAAGCAAGCAATGGTTTTAGAATAACAATAAATGTAAAAGCAACAAGCTTCGTAACAAAATCGCCAGCCATTTTTTTTTTAGTTTATTTAACAAAATCACTTCTCTCCAAGATACCGAAAGGAAAAACCTTATAGCAGGTAACACAACCAAAAATTCGCAAGGTATTCTTAGTTAATGGGAGCAGCAGGCGAACCCTATTCAGACATTTCGTTGAACAGGTGGTGGGCGACTTGACTAGATCGTTTAGGCTCAAAACTCAGGCAACTATTCATGCTGGACTATTAATGAACCCTAGCTTGCATGTATACGTTGAGGGTGCTATTTTCTCCCTGTCAGGCCCTGTCCCTCCAATCCAAACCGTTCCATGCCATATATATACATGCTTACACCACCATCTGTTTTTTTGCTTCCGCTAGAGTCTACCCAATTCCTTGCACCAGAAGAGTTTACTCCACTTTGAATTAATGAATCTCCAGATCTCTAGCACTAACGTTTGTATACAGCAGCCTTAGAATTAGACCTGATGGTGACAGCTTGAATCGAACAACTTGACCTCAATTTTGATCCCAAAACCATCCTCACAATCTGTTTATCATGTCAAAAACAATACACGATTAATGGGCGAAATTCGACCGTGCCGATCTTCATGTGATTTCGGACATCGGTTTTTCCTCCAAAGATAAGAGGAAAATTTCGAACTTTCAATTCTGTCGTTGGTCGAATCCCTAAGATTTTTGAGCACGCACGAGTGAAAGTCTTATGGTTGAATCGGACAACTTAAGGTCTTGTAAAGACGTGGGAAGCGGATGTCCTTATCACTTAGGCCAAGGTCCTAGTTATGGGCTTTCCGAATTTGAGGTTGGCTCTCTGCAGCAGAGAGTCCAATAAGGTAGTAGATTGGATTGCTAAAGCCTAAAGGAATAAATCCCCACCTCATAATTGGCTTCCTAGCTCTTCTAAAGCCCTATGTGCCTTACTTGTTTCTAAATCAAGGCTTTTGTACTTAAATTCCTTGAGTTAGCTAATGAATTACGGCTTTTTTGACACAAAAAAAAAAAAAAAATCTGCCGTGGTCGCTATAGATCCTTCAATAGAAAATTGAAGATTAACGGCAAAGTATAAATGTTCGGTAACGATCAAAAGAAGATTATAGTAATCTTAGAGATAGGGCTACTAGAATCACGATTGATAGCGATTAGTGATTAATTAATGAGGATGTTGGGTGAACTAATATTCACTATTTGATCCGTAGCGTCAACAAGATTATCATCCTCGACGTATGCTAAGGTTCACCCAAAAGATAATTTTCATTCCTATGATTTTAAATTATGGAGATAGAAAGTTATTTCCAGAATAACGTACGACGTGCTTGATGGGTCATGAACAAGAGATTCGGAAGAATTCACAGACAGGGCAAATCAAACATGTTTCATGCACATCATGAGTCTTTTTATATCCAATAATTTTTCCGATAAGTAGTGTTTATGATGGTATATTCAAATCTCAACATGCGATTCGTACATCCCGACTTATACACAGAGCATAGCACAACAAATTAATTCCCTTCGGATTTAAATTTCCTATTTGTTGTTTTCGTGCGCCAGTCCAAAATTCAAAGATGACAAGACTCTTCGGGTACGATGTCAAAAAAAAATCCGATCAAGAAACTTAAACTTATAGGCAGAGGGAGAGAGTGCGTCTGTTTCGCCCGTAGATTTCATGGTAAAGCAAAATATTTCCTCCGGAAGTCATTTTCAAGGAAAATGGTTGGTTTTCATCCCTTTGGTGTTTTAAGGAAAGTGAAAGTCGTTTTTCTCCAATCTAAGCTCATTCTTTCCCGTCCATGGAAAACGTTTTTCTATAGATCGATAAGTTTTCCGTCATCCAAACATCGAAAAAGTCAGAAAATAATTTCTTGAAAACAGTTTCCTTCAAACAAACGGACCCTGAATAAAGATAAAGGGCGAATAAATCTCGTGGACAGACGACGTGGCAACGTACGAGATGCCGAAGACCCTGATTGGTCCCAATCAAGAAGCATTCCTATGCTTGTGGGCTCGCAGCTCGATTCTGCTTGAAGCAAGAGACAACCGGACAAGATAAAAAAGTGCAAGGTACTCAAGGCCAACGAAAGCGATAAATGGGTTGTTGGGGGCCCATCTGGCGTCGACTTCAGGATTGCACGTGAGCACGTGCCATTAGATCACGTGCCATTGTATAATTACACCGCTTAACCTCTAAATACGGGTGATTAACCCGATCCGCCATGGATCGCGTGCAAAACTACCGTCTTATTTCCCACGCACCCGACGGCCGCGAGGGTCATTGCATAGGTTCATTCGCGACGAACTTAGGCTCTCTCTCTCTCTCTCTCTCTCGAGAATGGCTTGAGTTATTGGAGCATTGAGAAAAGAGATCGGACCTGATACTTCTCCGGATCGGGATGCCTTGACCGGGACGTCAAGGCATCCATTCTATTCATGACGACGCGTGATTTTTAAAAGCTATTTTTTTTTTTGTTATATACTAGTATAACTTTTATAGAAGCATAACGTTTAATTATTAACAAAAAAATCTTATCTAACTTTGCCTTTTCAATTTATATAACATTGATATGACACGCGACACGACATGTCATTTTCAAAAAAATAGGAAATTTTGACATATTATATATTAAATGTATATTATCATGCATATATAAGATATTAGTCGTGCGTTTCTTTTTCTCTTCTTTTTTCTATCAGAAATTCACGACTAGGTTTTTTTGGATTATCTGAGTATATGACTAAAATATATATATTTTTGATAAATTTACATTTTGACCGTTAACTTATTGACAATGCTTAAAATTGATCCGGCGAGTATCTAGATGCCGAACTCGCATGTCGCTGGCATGTCCGGATTGCTAATCGCATGTCGATTGCATGTCGGAGAGTGTGTCGTGTCTCTTGAAGAGTGTCGGTACTGCATAATTTTTAGCGTCAATGAACTGTATACACGCTGAGTTTCACCTTATTTCAGTTACACGTCCGCTTGGATCACGGTTATTTATCATTAAACGACGGTCCAAAAACGACGTATAGTTCATGGAATCACCAAGACTAAAGTCAAGTCGCACTGCTCGAACCACGTTCGTTCACCAACTCAACCCAGCAATGATGAATAATTACAAAAATAAGAGAATTTTTTTTATCCATCACGTCCCCATAAGTGTTTGTCGTTTTGCTCCTCCTTTGTCGTTTTTAATTGTGTCATGTTGTCCAGGTGGACGGCTAATTTGCTATTGACATCTTCAATTCCAACCGGTTGGCATGTAGCTCCTACCAGTCAAATCGGTCAACGGTTCACTGACAAATTGCTCGTGAATATCCAAAAATAAAATTAACCGAGCAGTGTCAGGAAAACTGAAATTCCATTTTAAATTGGGGAAAAAGGCACAAAAATAAAAGAAGAAGAAGAAGAAGAAAACCATCGGCGTCGGGCTACTTACAACCCGACCCGAACAAAAGCCAAACATATATATATCCTCCACAAATTCGACAAGCGTCACCGACAAAAGCATAAATACATGGAAATCGCATAATACTTTCATGAATACGATCCGCATGACAATAAGACAATATCGAGTATCTTAGATTATTGTCTGATATTTAGATTAGTGGATTATTACTAGCTATCGAGAACAACTTAGACAAATCAAAATAGATCATAACTCATATTATAATTTGTGTATGATGAGCCGAATATTTATACTCATTAATTATAGAATTAATACCAGGAAAAATTTCAAATTGGTATACTTGCCCAAACTATTTTTTTTGATCGGAATCTTAAACTGATACACTTATAATAAATTTATCATAAATTAATTTTTTGATCAAAAACTTGTATACTTGTGATAAATATATCATCCGTTAGTTTTCACTAACTTAGATCAATGCCACGAAAAATCCTAAATTGATACACTTGTGACAAATAGAGAGTAGAAATCCTAAAGTGGTACACTCGTCGATTGTCATATGTCATCAATCTTAGCAATTTGACGATAAAATTTAACGAAAACTAACAACGGGTAAATTTATCACAAATGTAACTAGTTTATGGGGTTTTTTGTGATAAAAAAAAATAGTTTTGAGTAAATTTATCATAAGTGTAGCAGTTTGATTTTTTTGGCCAAAAAATTAGTTTGTGAAAAGTTTTGTCACATGTGTACAAATTTAGGATTTATTATAGCCAAAAAAAGTTTACAATTTATCACATGGTCCTAGTTTGGGTTTGTCGTGATATTAATCCTTAACAATATTCAATCAATGTGTTGAAACATAATATGTATGTCAAATGAGTTATATATGGGTTGCGAATGAGTCATAGATAATTTTACAACTTATATAGACTCGGACCATCTTTATCATTCTCTTTTTATTCTCTCTCACTCTCACTCGATCTTACGCTCACTCACTCCGTACTCTCATATCGGTTTGGGCATAATTTCGTAAATTTAACTAATATGAAAGTATTTTAAGAATATATGTCCAGTTAGGAATGAATTGGGTCAATCGTGAATCACTAACCAAGCAAAAAAAAAAAAAAACGTGAATCACTAGATTTGCGTTGAAAAATGAGTCAAAACGAATCTATTTGGATTAGACCATTTTCTATCCGACCCAAATTCGATCCACCCGTTCATCGAGTGTGCGTGATACATTCCCGATTTTCGTTTCGATAATTATGTACGATTTTAAACCCTTTGGATTATGATATTGTACATGCATAAAAGTCATGCGGACCGCCAATCACCTTACGGGGCGGAGTCACAGACAATGCATGTGAAATGTCCGGATAATTTTTGTGAAAATGTTTATACGAAGATTAGATGGGTAAACGCCAAATAATTAAGTCAATATTTATGTACATCGATATGCTTAAATAATGAAAAAAGGATTTCTGATTTGTTTTTTGTTTTTTCATTTTCGGGATTTTGGTTGGGGGCAGCAAACACCTCCCCAAGCGTCGGTATAAGAGCACGAGGCGAAGCTGGCGACGGAAGAAGATGGCGGACTGCTCTCTCCACCAAAACCCCGACGGAATCACAGAGATGAAGACGAGGGAAACCTAGTTGGAGCGTCAGGACTCCACTCCGAAAACCTTTGACGGTCGAGGATTAACCTCCATCTCCGAATCTCAAGCCCGGAGCAAGGTTTCTTTATATTTCTCCCATTTTCTTTTGGGTTCGGATTCGTTTTTTGATGCTGTCATGTCGAAGGATGTCGAGTTCTGTCGGAGCTGATAAAAGGGCTTTGTTGGGTTTTTGTTTTTTTTTTTCCCAAAGCGATTATGTAGGAGCTCAAGGGTGACTTTGAGCGTTGACTTGATGATCAGCTTTTCAAGATATGGATTCGATGCAATATTCGAGTAAATTTTTCTGATTATGAGCCGGAGAAACCTCCTTCAATGGTGGTAGACTCTGTTTGTAACCTTGTTAAGAATTACACGGTTGGGAACTTGACGGGTGTGCCCTTTCTTGGCTTTGAAAAAGATAACCAGTCCATTTTGCTTAGACTACAGAGGCCTAATGCTTGCAGAGTGTCACTGGGCCTCCTCCTGTTTTTTTTTTTTTTTTGAAAACTTTTTTGGGTGTGTGAATGTTCAGGTTTGACTGTGTAATTATATTTGGTTTTGGGATTTGGCTGTCCTTAGCCTTTTGTGACAGAGATCCGTCATCTGTGCGTGTTTGTAGTATTTGTCATAATTCGCCATGTATCGCAGATCTCCTTGGTCCTTAAGACTTGTGCTTATGCTCTTTTTGGCTGACAATATTATTAGTTGATTTGATCAACCAGTTGCTGATGTTTCTTCTTCTGTATTATTGCTTATGGGGTTTTTCTTCACGTATAGTCGGGAGTATTAGGCTATTCATCTGGGTAATTGTACTTGAGCTGTGACTTGACTTTGTTGCTTGATCCCGGTTTTAGATGTCCCTGGTCTTTCATGACCGACTAATTGATTGCTTTATCCCTTTTCATTGCAAAAATTTAGTATTGGACTTTAGTTGTTAGCTCGTCATTCTCTATTTAGTCTAAGGGTTTTGCAGTTGGACTTTGTAGCTACAAAATTTAGAATAAAAAGAGGAACAGGGGAAAACATTTGGGCATGATGCACCATGAATGAGCTTGAGGGTTTATGATAGAATGTTTGGCAGGTCAAATCTCATAGATTGAAGTTGAAACCGTTCAAGGTAGGTAGAACCCATGTGGATCGTCTTGCCATGTAAGGTGAAATAGTTTCTTGTCTAGAGTGTGGTATAGGAGGCTGGCCTAGGCTTCGGTTTGTCTTCTCTATTTTCTTTCAGTGGAGCCATCCAACTTTAGGTGAGAAAATGAGATCGATCGGATCTCCTGGTGTAGGCTTACTCTTACTCTGGTATCCTTCTTTGTACCTTTAGCTATCCGGCCATCGCTTACTTAGGGTATTTGACTCGCTTAGTTGTTTCTTTGCTGCAGATGAGCACACACGATTCTGAACATGGACACATCATTGAAGTGTGTGGAGATGTGCCAGCCTTGGAAACGAGCCAGGTCGGTGGTAAGGTATGCGCAGAGGCACCTTGTGGTTTTTCAGACGCCAGCAATAGTTCGAAAGATGCAAGAGAGAGGTCAAACTCGATGAAGAAACTTTTGATTGTGGTTGTGCTTTGTGTGATCTTCATGAGCGTAGAAGTAGTCGGTGGTATTGAAGCCAACAGTCTTGCCATTCTCACAGATGCAGCGCATTTGCTGTCGGATGTTGCTTCATTTGCAATATCCTTATTCGCTCTTTGGGCATCAGGTTGGGAGGCCACTCCACGCCAGTCTTATGGTTTCTTCCGAATTGAAATTCTTGGTGCACTTGTCTCCATCCAGATTATATGGCTACTTGCTGGGATTCTTGTGTATGAAGCAATAGATAGACTTATTAACGGTACAACCGAAGTTCATGGCTTTCTCATGTTCATTGTTGCTACATTTGGTCTTCTTGTGAACATTGCCATGGCAGTCTTACTGGGTCATGATCACAGCCATGGTCACGGCCACGGACATGACCATGGTCATGGACATAGTCATGGGCATGATGACGATGATGATACACATGAACATGATGGTGATCATGCTCATAGCCGCGGGGATCATGGTGATTTGCATACTCATGGATTAACTTTTAAGAAGCATCCCCATCATCATCATGGAGAAGATTCTAAAGGACATGCTGATCAACATCATGGCCATGAAACAGATCAAACTGAGCCTCTTTTGCAGACTTGCTCGGAAGCTGAAGGTGACTCAAAAGCTGGAACCACACAGAAGCAGCGACGTAATATCAACATGCAAGGTGCTTATCTTCATGTACTAGGGGATTCCATTCAAAGTGTAGGAGTGATGATTGGCGGTGCAATTATATGGATTAAGCCCGAGTGGAAGATTGTCGACTTGATCTGCACCCTGATATTCTCAGTAATTGTGCTTGGGACAACAATAAGGATGCTCCGTAACATTCTGGAGGTTCTGATGGAGAGTACACCTAGAGAGATTGATGCCACAAGGCTTGAGAGGGGACTTTGCGAGATGGATGAAGTGATTGCAGTCCATGAATTGCACATCTGGGCTATAACGGTTGGAAAGGTGCTATTAGCCTGCCATGTCAAAATAAAGAGCGATGCCAACGCCGATATGGTCCTGGACAAGGTTGTAGACTACATCAGAAGAGAGTACAATATAAGTCATGTCACCATTCAAATAGAAAGAGAGTAGATATAGGAAGGTGAATGATTGCTCCTAATTTGTTTGGATGTTGCTGTTTTGGCCTTTTTTCTTAGCTGGGCCTTTGAGGCTCTTCAGGAGTATGATGTAATGTCCTTACCTTCTGTCTAGTTTCTTCGACTACGATTACTAGTTCATTAAGTAATAAAGAGAGCTGCTCCAATTGATTTGGATTGGGTCTTTAAACTTTAAGATCTTCGCATCATTGAATGTCATAGTCTTGTTTGTTGAAAATTTTGCCTGTGTTAATGTTCTTTGGCTGCTGTGGGCATTTAGAGTTACGTGCCTCTACTTATCCAGTTATCTATGATTGGATGATTTAACTCATGACTATTGATTTTGGGAAGTTTTAAGTACTACTGATGACGACATGAGTAGGAAAGCGAACTCCACTTATCATTTGAAAATAATTCGCTCAAGGCCTGTGCACCTTTCTGCCATGCTGAAACATACCTGTCTGGTGTAACTGCTGTTCACGAGGAATTCAGGAGAGATACATAAGCAAATACAAGTCGAGTATTTTTGTAGGAATCATGTTGATAGGCGAGACTTCTTGACATGACATGTAGAATTCCCAGATTAAATTGCTGCTCAAGCTTGTCTGATATGATTTTGTTTACGCAATGCTAGGAATACATTGATTATGCATTATACTGGTTGAAACTTCAACTAGTGGTCCAAAATTTGCCCGAAGGAAAAGCAACAAAATAGCGGGACGCTCCTTCATTCTGAATCAACCAACGTTGCTTATTCTAATAATGCTCCCAAATTAGCTTTTGGTAAGCCAAAATACAACCTGTAAACAGAGGTTTACGTCATGTTCTCTCTGTACGTGCGTGCGTGCGACTAATCTCTTTGTTAGACACGATCAATCATACACAAGTTGTTAAGCTTTTCTATCTACAGATGAGCTGGGAAATGTTCTAGCCTGCTTGAGCATACAATTAGCAGGATTCGGAGGTCTTGTAGAGCTCAACAAGGGAGAAGTTGTGAGCATGAGATGCCACTCGAATGCCAGAAAAGCCTGCCCCACTGCTAGAGTCTTGAATTCTTGCTCGGTCCTCTCTTTTCCACCTTGAAACATGCTCGTGATGAACACGTACATTTGAAATGGGCTCGCAGAAGCAAGATTAGCTCCAGGTGTTTCTGGAATCACCAGATCAACCACCATTACTTTCCTGCCGTCAAAAAAGCATCGTAGCAGTTCTTCAGTATCTTGGTACAGAGTTCATCGCTCCATGTATGAAGGATCCACTGTTTAGTTACCACGTTAGTGCTCATAATGTGCAAAGAACCGAAATTTACATGCGACTTCGAATATAGAGAAGTTAACCAGAACTCTTGGTAATAATGAAAAAGCATTCTTCTAGCTCCTTGTTCTGCAATACTACTGTAGCATCTAAGACTAACCTTCATGAATATGGCATCTCCTTTAGGAATACTCACAAACATATCTCCTGCAATGTTCTCAATACCCGTACCAAATCATAGTCTCCATCAAATTCCAAAATCAATCAATTTTTGAGTTAAGGAACTATCACGTGTGTCTCAAATAATGATGCTTTAGGTTCTTTATCGTGGTTAAAATTGAAGTAGGAAGGTATTTCTCTTTTGGTTTGCTGTGATATGTCATTGACCTTACACTTGTGCAATCCTAGTGAAGAAACTGCATCACTGTTTGCAAGTGAAGTTCCACTTGGGATTGCTATGGATTTGTGTGAACAGTCTATGGAAGAAATGCTATCTCTTTTGCCAAATGCTGTTGCATTTGTGGGGAAGGAGGTTTATGTGATAAAAAACCACTAGAGAAGCTTGCCTTTGCACTCAAAAGTTTAGCGATTTCTACGTCCGAACTTCGATTGGGACTCCATACGAATTCTGGACTGGTCGATAAGTTTGTACGACAACTTTCCCTTGCTTCCATACCTGAATAAGAGGGCGACTTCTCAATAACCGATGCCAGGTCAAAGTTGATCCCCTTAGTGTGAGGGTAATTGGAGATGATCATGCTAAGAATGGAACCATCACCACCTCCTACATCAACCAGTGAGCTGAGCCCTTCAAAACCTTTGTATGCGTCCAAGACGGCGACATGAACAACTTCTTGTATTCTTTCATCGAGTCCTTGAAAATCTCAGAGAATCCGGCATCCTCCCCTAAGTATGAGAATGCATTTACACCATGTGCCCTTTCAAATGGAACTCCTCCTCCCAGAACTGCATCTGTCAAGTGGAACCTGTTCCGGCGAAAGCCAAAAGTGCAGAACTATTGAGAACTGTATTTTCGGGATGCAAAAGTAATGGAGATAAAGCGTGATTCATGAACGATGCATCACGCTCTTGACATATATGAACGTCGGTAATGTCTCTATGAAATGTCATCGAACTGAGATGCTGAAATTTGAAGTCCGAGATTGAAAATACGGTTCTACAGCAAAGAGCGGTATCAACGATCTTGTAACTCGCCGTTTCATACCAGAGGACACGAGATGCCTAAACTAAAAAAAGATGACGCAGAGTACATGTTTAGAAACAAGGAATTTGTCCATGAAGCAATTCTATTAGTCTTAGTCCTACTTAAATGTGGTCATGTATAAACTTAAAGGTAAGAACCTAACTCTAAGAAAAGCACCTTTCCTGGTCATCTATGAAGAACCCATTGATTTTTCTCTTTTATGGAAGTAATAATTACCACATATCAATCATGACCTTGTCCTGACCCTTCAACATCTGAGTATCTGACCGCTCAATGAAGCACGTTCCCGGTTCCTCAGGAAATACTTGGCCACGGGTGCCAAGCCATAGACCCTGCAACCCCCATCACCCTGGTGATCTTTTCCCAGAGAGACACTGAGAATCGAGTGGCTCGCGAGGAGGCTAAGCATGTTGTCCAGCGCGTCGTGTGCATCCAGGTTGTTCGTGACTGGAATCTTGGAAGCGATCTGCGAAGGAGAGAGAGCTTGGCGTCGGGGCCTTCTCTCTCCAGTACCTCGAGCACACCCAACTCGACCGTTGCTTTCAGGACCATGGGCACGACCGATGAATTCGCTAGTTGCATGGCATACAGTGCGATCGGTGACGATGAATGACGATGATGATTCATCTTCGTTGCTGCTGCTGCTGCTGGCGGTGGCTATCATCTCGTGTTTGTCCATGGAGTTTCCTGACCATCTAGCTCGAGTCAACGCTGATGAAAGAGGAATTTTTTTGTAAAGCTAATTTCAGGGGAGAACAAAAGGATGGGTTTATGTTGAAACGTCCGTGTTCGGTAAAGTTTTGTACCCTTTTAAATGGTGGGTACGATGTTGTTGTTGGTCAACATGTGCTAAATTGTTTTGGGTGTTTATTTTTGGTTTTTTTTTTGTCGAAACTGCGAATTTCATTTCGTTAGACCCAAGCCCACCTACAAGAGCAGGGGCATCAAAACATGGGATTTCCCAAGGAGGGGAAGGACAGTTAGAAACCCAGTTAAGAGGTAGAGCCTTGCATCTATAGGCCTTTACAACCCAGTTTGCTAGTTCATTTGAGTCACGGGGACAGGGGGCAAAATCTAGACTCTCAAAAAGGGCCAAGAGGCCAAAACAGTAAGTAATAAGTGGCTCAACATCCTAAGGATAGAGGGAAGAATCTTTCAGATAGCTTATCAAGATTGAACAATTGAACTCTAGTATTAGTTTCATTCGAGGTCGATAAGCAAAGTGGCGAAGAGCATGGAGTCAGGCTAGAGTTTCAGCTTGAATGACATATGACACTTGGACTGGGTGGACGATTCCTTCAATCAATCTTCCTTCTGAATCGCGGCACTTTGCAAGCGATTGCCCCTTCAGTGGTCCTCGAGAGGTGTGATCCATTGATGTTTATTTTCAGCAATCTTGGGTCAGGTGGTCTCCATCTTGGTTGAAAGTTCACCGATATTGCCTCACGCTTTAAGTTGCTTCTATTCCACTTCATGTAATTGTGATGCATGTCTAGAGCAGAGTGGATTATGCTGATTGTGTCCAACTGCTTGTGGTAGAAGACGAGGGAGTTGCGCGCTAACCAGATATTCCAAAGAGTGACAGCAATGATCTCGAACGGTATGTTCTTCTGGGTCATATCATTATAGTTTAGCAACCATTCCTCAACTCTAGTGTAATTATCCCAAAAATCTCCGAGATGACTCAAATTTGATTTTGGCATCTCCATGCTTCCTTTTCTAATTCGGGCATGTACTTAAGCATAAGAAGGTAAATTTCTTAGTTTATTGCCCGGAGATGTAAATTTTATTGGAATAACGCCGATAGTGATCGCTATACATGATATTGCTAAGCATTCCTCTCTACTGATGAGCTGGGCAAGCACTGGCCAGTGTGAAGCAGCATCCAAATTAGCAAGATTTGCCATTCTTGTATAGCTCAACAAGGGAGAAATTATGGGCGGAATATGCCACTCGAATGCTGCAAAATCCCGCCGCTTTTGCTAGAGTCTCGAACTCTTTCTCTGTCCTCTCTTTCCCCTTCGAATTCACCCGCATGAACACATACATCTGGAACAGGTTTTGAGCAGCAAGATCGGCTTCAGGCACTTCGGGAATCACCAGATCGACCGCCATTACCTTCCCATCGCATGGCAATGAGTCGTAGCAGTTCTTTAGGATCTTGACACAGAGTTCATCATTGAACATGTGAAGTACCCACTGTCATAGATCACCGGTGTTAGTGCTTGAATTGTATTTGCACAAATGCACAGAAGTCGGCAAAATCGACCTTGAATTTGAGAAGCTAACTAGAATCCGGATAGCAACAAATCAACCACTCTTCTAGCAACAACTTATTCTGCAATCTCGCTTAGGCAATATGAACTTGTTGGGCTGTCTAGACTGACCTTAATGAAAATCGCATCTCCTTTTGGAATGCTTACAAACATATCTCCAGCAATGTACTCAATACCTGCACCAAATCATAGTCTCCATAACAATGTTCCCAGTAGATAAGTCTATATGAGAACTTTCCCCTGCTTCCATACCTGGATAAGAAGGCGACTTCTCGATAACCGATGCCAGATCGAAGTTGATCGCCTTAATGTGAGGGTACTTGGAAATGATCATGCTAAGAATGGAACCATCGCCGCCTCCAACATCAACTAGCGAGCTGAGCCCTTCGAAACCCTTGTATCCGTCTAAGATTTTCGACATGAGGAGCTTGTTGTATTCTTTCATCGAGTTCTTGAAAAGCTGAGAGAATCTCGCATCCTTCCCTAAGTATGAGGGTACGGTCATCCCATATGCCCTTTCAAATGGAATTCCTCCTTCCAGAACTGCATCTTTTAAGTGGAACCTGCTCACAGAATTTTATGAAAATATGAATATCAACAAAAGGCCCCAGAACAGAAAGCAGAAAACGCTCGCCTTTTGCTTTATATATATATATATAAAAAAAAAATTCCTTTTGAGAATTTAGATCCATCAGGACCCTACCAATTCTTCTGTTTTCTAAAGAGAAACAGAGTCATCACCAGAAATCAATCATGACCCTGTCCTGAGCCATGAACATCAGATCACTCAGCGACCCTCCTTCTCGGTTCCTCAAGAAGTACTCGGCCACTGGTGCCAAACCATAGACTCTGCAACCCCCATCACCCGGGCAATCTTTTCCCAAGGAGACGCTGAGAATCGAGTGGCTAGCGAGGAGGCTGAGCATCTTATCGAGCACGTCGGGTGCTTGCGGGTTGTTCCTGACGGGGATCTTGGAAGCGATCTGCGAAGAAGAGAGCATGGCGGCGGGGCCTTCTCTCTCCAAGATCTCAAGCACGCCAAGTTCGACTGTTGCCTTCAGGACCATGGGCAGGACGGATGAAGTCGCCAGTTGCATGGCGTAGAGTGGGATCGATGAAGATGATGATTCATGTTCCTCCTTGTTGATAGCTATCATCTTGGGTTCGTCCATGGAGTTTCTTTGACTGTCAAGCGTTGATGAAACAAGAGATATAGGAAGCTGCTGATTTCAGGGGAGAACAAATTATGATGATGGGTTTCTGTTGTAATGGATGTTACTGTAAATTCTTGTGCCCTTTCCTCCCTTTTCATGGGGTGCGATGTTGTTGTCGGTCTTTTGGTTTTGTTTCTGAGAAAGAGTTCTGAACCGCTCTGGGTTTTGACTTGTTCACCGACGACTTTTCTCAACGACTGCTTCCTAACATGATTTGGTTCTAGAACCGGAAAAACCTTGTTGCTTTAACGAGTAAGCATGGTTTCAGGGTAGAATCGATAATCGGAGAACCGAACTTGCGATTCCTGATCCAATTTTAGGTTCTAGTAAATCAAGGTCTGGTTTCGGATTTCGTATTTTGAGGAACGGTTGGTTCCGGTTCCTAGTTCTCTATGGAACCGAATCGGAATCAAAATCGGAACCATCATTTTTAAATCCTAACTTAGGCAAATTGGCTGATATCATACTCCCAAATTTGAATACCAAATGGATCATCTTTTACCATATTTTTCCCAGCTCGAGATACGTGATTCCACAATTTAGCAATTTCTCAGGAGCTTCATGTGAATAGAAAACCGATCTTTGGGTTGTCTCTTGTCAGTAAAATTTGATCTCACGATCTAAAGTTTCAAGGGCTATTTGAGCTCTCCCTTGTCAGGCCGTTCTTTCGAAGAAATATCTATTAAGATTGCACCCAAGACAAATTGAGCAATTTGGGCAAGTGACCACGAGAGCAAATCAATTCCAACAAAGCAAAGTAACTTCGGTAGGTCACAAGATGAACCGGACAAGTTAGATCTCAGTCCACCACAAGAGAAAAGAAATTATATTTTTTTCTCGTCGTTTAATTAACGCAAAAAGAATTAACAAGAAGGGAATATGACGAAACTAGGGTTTGGCTTCAAGTTGGAATCTATTTTGATGCATTGGGAGTTTATATTGGCAGGTTCTCGGGTACCCTAGAATCGGACCCGGAACCGGTGACGGGGATAGGTTTCAGATTTCAGAGTATGTAAGGTATGTTCTAGATTTCGAAAAATGAGAAATCTGTATTGGTGGGTAGGTTCAAGATTCTAGGTAAAATTTACTCGGAATATGGAACAGTTCACCCCTAATTGCTTTCCGGATAGAGTCTCCTAGGTGGAGTCAGAATTTCATTTTGGCATCTCCATGTTTTTAATTCTCCGAAGTCTAACATATAAGTTTAAGAAATAAAGACACAACATATATAAGTAGTTATACCACCCACCCGGGTGGCGCCGCTGGTTCGCGCACTCTTCCTCTCGCAAAAGGTCGAGTGTTCGAATCCCGTGGGCGTCGCAGGGTGACTTACCCGGTGGCACGTGTGTGGTGGCTAGTACGTGTTGCCCCCGGGGTTTACCCCCCGGCTGCCGGCCGTGCGGGGTTCCCCCGGGTCATAAAAAAAATATATATATATATATATATATATATAAGTAGTTAGCACGATTCGTCTTACCCTATCTTATACACCGTTTTGTCTCGTATGGTAAATGTTAAAGTTTTCGACGTTATGATTTGCATCTCCCAAAAGTAACCAACGTGTTTCGATGTGCACGTCGCATGTCGGATAAGTTGGTTTAAAGCCATTTGTGTATTTATCCCAAAAATCTCCGAGATGACTCAAATTTGACTTTGGCACGTCCATGTATCCTTTTCTAATTTGGGCATTTACTTAAGCATAACAAGGTAAATTTCTTAATTTATTGCCCGGAGATGTAAATTTTATTGGAATAATGCCATTAGTGATCGCTATATGTCCCTTTACTTTTTTTTTTTTTGTTTCAAAGTGAACCACTTTCTAAAATGGTTCGCCGATTCACCATTCATCCGCCCACCGTTTCGGGGACGGAATTTGATGACCTAGTATTGATGTCACAAATTGGACAACTTCATTAAGATATTTGCTGACCTTTTTTTTTTTTTTTTTCCTGTCGTATCTTCAATTCTCTCTCTCTTTTTTTTTTACTTTTGCTGTCTTTTTGCATAACGGGAGATCAAACTCCACACATATGATACTAGCGTCCCCACCTCTAATTCCTTTACTAGCAAGGCTGCATGCCTATTGACAATATATATAAAAGAAAAATTTTAAACAAAAAAAAAATACAGAGACTGTTTTTAATTTTGCACAAAGTTGATAGATCAGTGATGGTATTATCCAAATCTTTATTAGGCAAAATACGTTCTGTAAACAACGGTTTACATAATGTCCTCTCTCTCTCTCTCTCTGAGGAAATTTAACAGGGCGAGTCACTTAGCAGCAAACTCTTTATTGTACACGATCAAGCATACATGATTTGTTAAGCACTGGCCAGCGTGAAGCATCATCATCCAATTAGCAAGATTTGCCATTCTTGTATAGCTCGACGAGGGAGAAATTATGGGCGGAATACGCCACCCGGATGCTGCAAAATCCCGCCGCTTTCGCTAGAGTCTCGAACTCTTTCTCGGTCCTCTCTTTCCCCATTGGATTCATGCCCCGCATGAACACGTACATCTGGAACAGGCTTCGAGCAGCAAGATCAGCTTCAGGCACTTCCGGAATCACCAGATCGACCGCCATTACTTTCCCATCGCACGGCAACGCGTCGTAGCAGTTCTTCAGGATCTTGACACAGAGTTCGTCATCGAACATGTGAAGTACCCACTGTCATAGATCACCAGTGTTACCTCTTAAATTGTATTTGCCAAATGCACAGAAGTTTGCAAAATCGTCCTTGAATTTGAGAAGCTAAGGAGAATTCGGATAGCAACAAATCAACCACTCTTCTAGCAACAACTTATTCTGCAATCTCGCTGAGGCAATATGAACTTGTTGCGTTGTCTAGACTGACCTTAATGAAAATCGCATCTCCTTTTGGAATGCTTACAAACATATCTCCAGCAATGTACTCAATACCTGCACCAAATCATAGTCTCCATAACAATGTTCACAGTAGATAGGTCTGTATGAGAACTTTCCCCTGCTTCCATACCTGGATAAGAAGGCGACTTCTCGATAACCGATGCCAGATCGAAGTTGATCGCCTTAATGTGAGGGTACTTGGAAATGATCATCCTAAGAATGGAACCATCGCCGCCTCCTACATCAACCAGGGAGCTGAGCCCTTCGAAACCCTTGTATCCGTCCAAGATTTTCGGCGTGAACAATTTGTTGTATTCTTTCATCGAGTTCTTGAAAATCTCAGAGAATTTCGCATCCTTCCCTAAGTATGAGAGTGCGGTCATCCCATGTGCCCTTTCAAATGGAACTCCTCCTTCCAGAACTGCATCTTTTAAGTGGAACCTGCTCATAGAATTTCATGGAAATTTGAATCTCAACGAAGCCCCTGCAGACTCTTCTGCATTTTAAAGGGAAAAAGAATCATTACCAGAAATCAATCGTGACCCTGTCCTGAACCATGAACATCAGATCACTCAGTGACCCGCCTTCTCGGTTCCTCAAGAAGTACTCGGCCACTGGTGCCAAACCATAGACTCTGCAACCCCCATCATCCGGGCCATCTTTTCCCAAGGAGACGCTGAGAATCGAGTGGCTAGCGAGGAGGCTGAGCATCTTATCAAGCACATCGGGCGCTTGCGGGTTGTTCCTGATGGGGATCCTGGAAGCGATCTGCGAAGGAGAGAGCATGGCGGCGGGGCCTTCTCTCTCCAAGATCTCGAGCACGCCCAGTTCGATTGTTGCCTTCAGGACCATGGGCAGGACGGATGAAGTCGCCAGTTGCATGGCGTAGAGTGGGATCGATGAGGACGACGATTCCTCTTCCTTCTTGTTGATAGCTATCATCTTGTGTTCGGCCATGGAGTTTCTTTGACTGTCAAGCTCCAGTCAACGCTGATGAAACAAGAGACTGTAGGAAGCTGCTGATTTCAGGGGAGAACAAATTATGATGATGGGTTTCTGTTGTAGTGGATTTTACTGTAAGTTCTTGTGCCCTTTCGTGCCTTTTCATGGGGTACGCTGTTGTTGTCGGTCTTTTGGTTTTGTTTCTGAGAAAGAGTTCTGAACCGTTTTGGGGTCTGACTTGTTGACCGACGATTTTTCTCGACGGCTGCTAAGAGCATGCATGAAAACACTTCTACCTCTGGATTTCTCTGCCAGGAGTCAATCTGGCAGGGAAATCCGTTTGGTAAAAACCTTGCCGAAGTAGAAATCCGTTTGGTAAAAAAATTGACTTATGGTAGGATTTTCAACTTCCGGTAGAATTTTTAATTTCTGGCAAGATTTTTTGCCAACTTTGAGAAGTAATTTTTTTTTACTTCTCCACCTTAGAATCACTTCTTCGATCACATTGACCTCCACCGACCGCCCATCGCCGCCCGCGCCGCCCTCTACCGTCGGCCGCCGTCCGCGGTCGCCGCTTGGCCGCTGGCCGCCGTCCGCCGGTCGCCGCCGCTTGTCGCCGCCTCCCGCGGTGGCCGGCCGTCCCCGCCGGCCGCCGCCCCGCCGGTCTCCCGCCGTCAAAGATTTTGTTAATAATGTTCTAGAAGTAGAAATTTTCAACCATAATCAAACGAATTTTTCTAATCAGAAGTTAATCTGAAGTAAAAGTAGAAAAATCATCTTCTGCTTTGAAGGAGAAGTTGAGAAATCAACTTCCGGTCAGAAGTTGAGAAATCAATCTGAAGTGTTACCATGCACACCCTAACCTAAAATGATTTGAGTCCAGAGCCGGAAAATCCTTGTTGCTTTCCGGAGAGAGTCTCCGAGGTGGAGTCAGAATTTGATTTTGGCATCTCCACGATGTTTTCATTCTCCAAAGTCTAACATATAAGTTTAAGAAATAAAGACATAACATTTGTAAGTAGTTAGCGCGATTCGTCTTTCCCTATCATGGATACTGTTTGTCTCGTATGGTAAAGTCTCCGACATTGTGATTTGCCTCTCTCAAAAGTAACCAACTTGTTTCGATCTGCACGTCAGGTCTACCTCCCCATCTCGAGAAAGTTTGATTAAAAATAATACCATCCTATATAGCAAAATGAAATAAACCACTTTTCTAGTTCTTCTCCTCCATGGCTAGAAAAACTCAAGTAATATTTGCTGGGCTATTAAGCTTGGCAATGTGAGCTTGTGGTTAAATGGAGCTGCCAAGATCCCCCTATGAATATCAAACTCTTTGTACATCCATTCCTTAGGTCAAAGGTGAAGTAAGCTGTTTCGATGTTGTCTTTCTCGTCAAGGCAACTGAACTACAAATCGATCATACCCGGTTCGATAGTAGAGCGGGATCGATGATGATGATGATGATGATGATGATGATGATGATGATGATGATTCATCTTCTTAGTGGATAGCTATCATCTTGTGTTTGTCCATGGAGTTTCTTGGCTATCTTAGCTCCACTTTGTTGGAGTGTGGTTCATACTTCCTGCTGACACGAAAACATGAGAGTCCCGCTCCCAGGTGAGCCAACGGGAGTCTCAAGGGAGCACTTTGAGCTCATATTTTTCCATTGACAGTTTGGCATTGGGCTCATGAATATTTACTGCTATATATACTCTTTTTCGGTTGTAATCAAGTGATGTAAACGAGAAGTGTGGGGTACTAATTATAGTGAAATTATCTGCTTGACGTAGCCCTAATTTAAGGGTGAACCATGATATAACCTTCAGTCGATTTTCTTTTTTCACTTTTACGATTCACTTCATTTGTGGTTTGTGCGTTGAATCCTAACACACTCAACACCATAATAAAAAACAAGAAATGTTCGGTGATTTCTGGAAAGGGAAAACAACATCTTGGGTTTATGTTGTAATATTTACTTATGTGCCCTTTTTATTGTGTACGACGTTAATGGTTGGTCAACGTGCGAAGAGTTCTGAATCGTTTTGGGGTCTAACTTGTTGACCGATGACTTTTCTCAAAGGCCACTTTCTTCGGGTCGCCACATCGATTTTGAATAGAAAACACTTCACTTCTTTCGAGTGGGGAAAAGTCTCCCAGGTGGAGTTAGATTTGATTTTGGCATCTCAATGGTTTCATTCTCGAAATCCAACATCTTCTTTTGATGAACTAAGACATTGCAATAGATACGTTAAGCAAGATTTGCCACATCTATTAATGTCCTATCCCATCTTATCTTATGTCATGTTCTGGCATGTATCTCTTGGAAATAGCCAACGTGTCTCGATCTGCATACCCGGTAAGATGCTTTCATCTTTCGTAAGTTGATGAAAATACCACACTAAATTATAAAATGGAATAAATCACTTTCAAATTCTTCTCCATAACTAGAACGACTCAAGTATATTCTCTCGGCTATCGAGCTTGATAACTTGATCTTGTCATTCAATGGAAGACCGAAGTGGTTGCAATGTTAGTGAACAATTAGATTGATTGGTCTGCCAAGATCCACTCATTAATACCAAACTCTTTATTTCCTTTCCTTGGAAGGGTCAAAATTGAATTACGCTGTTTCCAAGTTGTCTTTCTCGTTAAGGCAACTGAACTACAAATGTGCAATGATTTGTCACAATGTGGCTCACCTTTGAAGTGGGAAGCCCAATAGAACAGGATGTTAAACAGGTCCAAGTAAAGTGGACTACCTTTGGGCCCAATAGGAAAGGCCCATGCCTATCTTTTAGCTTGGCAAGTTTCGAAGATAATCATGTTTGAGATCTTCAATTCACAAGAATCGATCGACTAAAGTTATCGTCTTTGAGATAATTCCTATACATTATTCAAAATGACTGTCTCTTTTCCGCAACACAAAACTACGACCATCAGTGCGGAGACCCTCAAAAACATCGGTTAGACGGGCCAAATCTCACATCTCTTACAATAAACATAAGCGAAAACATTCGACCCCTCCTTGCTTTCGGAGAGCAATATGCCGTGATACCGAGATCGTAAGTTACGTCGAGCGTATGGTATTGGTTCACCAAATGATGAAGAAGACAACGAATGCTATCAAGCTCCAGTGTCTAATAAGCAATGCTTGAACATGGGTACGATGAACA
This sequence comes from Rhodamnia argentea, assembly GCF_020921035.1. NCBI lineage: Eukaryota > Viridiplantae > Streptophyta > Magnoliopsida > Myrtales > Myrtaceae > Rhodamnia > Rhodamnia argentea. Next base: position 33,712,467 of record NC_063152.1, read on the forward strand.
GAGTATCTATTTTGACACGTGATAATCGATTGGGAGGAAAGAGTTGTGCCCAGACATTTCTCTTCTTGGGATATATGACAATCGTATTAGCCGTATAAAATTAGGAGGGCCAATTGCAGCGCAGGAGCACAGAAAAAAAGTTAGGCCGACCCTTTTTTCCAATTAGGTTTGAATAATGATGGGTTTCGATTTCCCTACAAAAAGCCATTGACTCCATAATCATCTAGCCTTTTTTATTCGGAATCATAGCTAACTACTTCCTCTTTGATCTCAATGTCCTCCTCACAGGAAGAATCCGCGAGATTCATGCGCACAATTACATTAACTTGATGTTAGGTTTAGTGAAAATTATGAATTTTAATTGGGCGTTCAGGCAAGCGATTAAACAAGCGGAACCGGGTCCGTCCAAGCACCACCGAGATGATGCGCTCTATTTTGCTGCTAGAGAGATTCGAATGCAAGCTTCCGGATCTCTTGCATTATCCGCGATACACCGGGTCCGAATCAAAACCCAATTAAATCGAATCGCCTCCTCGAAATTCCACATTCCTTTATAAGGCAAAATCACTTGGGTATCGGCCAGGTTTAGATGATATGCTCGGACATCAACGCTGCTAGGCTTCCACTTGCGCACTTGAAGTCGATTCTTTGAAATCAATGAAGAGATCTTTTAGTCAAGACATCACTCGAGAAGCTCAACAACGGCTTACCCTTTTCATTTACTTCTCGATCGCATCAGTACGCGGAGCACGATAACGATAAGGCATTCCATGTGCAGATGCACAGTTCCCTTTGTCCTTGTGGTTCACTTAGCTATGTATGAGCCCTCGAAGTCCCAAGGAGAAGATAGATGCTTTTGCTTGCTTAGCTTTCCATGTACTCTCTGGTTTGATTAGATAATGAAGAGTTTCACTTTCCCTTTTTCTTCTTAAGGTCACTTAATAATGCTGGTGTGCCTTCTCTTTTTGGCTCGGGGAAAAGGAATAATTATACACATCATCTTTAGACTTTAGTCCCCTACACACGCCCAAGAGCTAAAAAGCTTCAAAGTGCTGTAGTTATACTTGTCTTTAAGTTCGAAAAGCAATGGAAAGAACACAAAAATCAAAAGGCTCAAAGTGCAAAGACTCTGTAGGTTTTGAGAGAGAGAGAGAGAGAGAGAGAGAGAGAGAGAGAGAGATGGGCAATAAGAGCTGAGAGCGTGATGATAGTTGAAGGACCACTAGGGCTCCTATTCCAAGCCCTACAAGCACAGGACCACCCAAGGCCAACTGCATTTTCTTCTTCTCTTTGGCGGCTGGCTCTCTCTCTCTCTCTCTCTAGCAAGTTGGGTTTCAATTCTCCAGCAATTACAACCATATAAAAAAGAACTAGTTACCGTCGTTAATCAGCATCTACGCCACCTAACGTCTCTATTTCCATCTTCTTCTTGTTCGTTCTCTCCGCTTTTAAGGAGATAAGGGTCGTGCCTGCCTGGCTGTCGGTCGTCTGTCTTATCATGCCACTTGGCGAAGCATGTGCGGTTTTCTGTATCTACTGTCGCATATCTTCTGCAACGGAGTACGAAAGGATAGCCTCGAAATCTTATCGAGATTAATCTATTAAGCGACGAGAGACAACATAATAATGCTCAAAATTAGCGGGAGATCCATGCTTGAATTAGGGTTTTTTCGTTTGCATGTCCTAGCTGGATTATGCCACACTCCATCTTTCAGATGACATTACTAACATTACTAAATTGGAAATCGTCTGATGTCTGACATGTGCATGAATTTAAGAACAAAATATTAAAGTGGGGGCAAGAAGAGAGAGATTCCTCTTGGATGGGCTGTATATGCCAATTCAATCGCGGGGTGGCTTTAGCCTAATACTTCAGAAAACTTGCTTCGTGAAGGAGATCTATATTCGGACACTTGCTTATTAAATTACGTTTAATCTCGTTTATCTTTTAATCTTGGGATTAAGTTTTTGAATTGATAGTGTCTGCTAATTTCTTTTTTTTTACTTTTTCCGGAACCCACTAGTTTTTAATGTCAGCCAGATCACCAGATGATTCTAAATTAAACGTTGGTCAACTACATTTCGTACTATTAGAAAATAAATCACGCACATCTTGGGAATCTGACCAAAAACAACGATTTGTAAACAACACGTTTGATAGCATGTCGCTTCAACAAAATCGATTTTATGGTATAACAATCTGATTGCGAGCCTAGCAGCAAAGTGGATTCTTGTCCTTTACATGACCTAACGCTCAAGCACTTTCCAATTCCTTAAATATCGCTTTGTGGGCCATTAAGTGCTTAATTAGCATGGCCATTCCCGCAAGCATAACGACAAGAATTGCGTAGCCGAGTTGCATTCTAGAGTAGGAAAAAAGAAAAGATGAGGCCGATTACGAGACGAAGGCGGAGGAAAAAAAGACGAGAGAGCAAGCCTCGGGAAAGTATAGATTGGCTTGCAGCTACCACTGCCCCGATTGTTCGACCACGAAAGGGGTCTATCATAGCGATTAGGGCTTATTTTCCTCTGATTTTAGTAAGGTGATACGGGTCGATGTCCTTGTGAGGGTAAGCAACTATTTGTGATTTGTGACTAATCTAATACTGTGCTTCTTCGAAAGTCTAGTATCATGTGAATACTTCAAAAATAAGCCATTAGCCCAATCAGAGATGGTTGGAAGAGGAAGCACTATATATACAATTTATATTTGCATTATTGTAATTTTGTGTATCCATTCCTTGAAATTGACTTTATTTTAGTATAGAATTTTAATCCACCTCGACTATATTACATTATTCTTTTTTCCTGCCGCATGCATCGTACGATTGTAATTTACATTATTACATAGCCTAATTCTTCAGAGGAAATCTTATCCAACACTTATGCGCCGTCGTTTGGGTATAGCACGTATTTCGTGGAGAAGATAACCAATGAATGTCCATAAAAACATAGACACATTACTGTCTTGATCAAAGTTTGCAAATTGGTAAAAGGCTGATAATATGGAAATAAAGTAATTTTCATCGTTCGTGTACCAACTACTCCAAACCTGAGCTGTTAGATGAAGACGAGATTGCCCAATTGTATCGTATCGCCAATTTCATTTGGGCTCGGTACTTGAGATGCTACTAAAGTATACTCCACATCGCGTTAATGTAAAGTTTCCGATACAAATTGCGATAATATACTAGACCTCAAGCATGCTTCTTCCGGTTTGTTTGTCATGCAAACTACCAAATGTCAGATATATTTGGAGATTTGAATGTACAGATAATATTGGACGTTAACATAAATAAGAAGAAGTTGAAGTGCGAAAGAAATAATTATATAAAAGAGGTCACCCGTTCCAAATGAGAAGGGCTTTTTGAGAACGTTAATCCTTTAATTACAAATTCCTAATCAAGGTTAATCTAACATAGGGTATATCTTGTTATAAAGATAAAGAATTGAACCAGCACCTTTGAGCTGGGTGACTGAAGCAAGTGGATCAGCAACTGGGTTGGCAAATTAGGGCAACTTGGTCTATCCCAAGTCAAAAATATTCAAATCTTGAACATTAAGAAAAGAAGAAAGAAAGATTCAAATCGCAATAGTTACCTAACCCTAGTGACGTCATTCCTCTTGTTACTGATTGGTGATTAGTTCACCAATGGATGCAAACGTCACCCTAATCCAGGTAGATGACGAGAGGTACACTTTGAGAATCAAACATGATTAATTTAATAGGTCACGTCGCATCCGTAATAACTCATAAACGATTAAATAATCTTTTTCCTTTGGCTGGTCCAATGAATAAAAAAAATCTTATAACGGCAAAAAATATATAAAAATATATATGAAGGCCCTCTTGGTTTAGATTATCCAAGGCCTGCTTCATTATTGAATCACAGGTTAAAAATAATTCCCAAGTGGAAGAGAGATCTGATGAATGTATTGACACTTTAGGTCACACCGAGGCTAGAACGGGACGCAAGAAATGGAAGAAGCCAGATTAATGGATGCAGGGTCTGCCTAGGTTTCCATTATCTAACTATAGTGGAACTGGAAACCATAGTTTCAACTCTCTTGAACTCGAGGGCGACATTAGCTAACCACCTTTCAATTGTCCTCTGAGTAAACCTCAACCTAAGTTTGAGATATAGAACAAAACGAAATAACACGTGCTGTGTGCTTGCTACTACTAAAGTGCTTTAATTTTAGGTCGAGTAACCTCCGGAGATCCCTTCACTTTCCTTTCGAAGAGGCGAATCAAAGACCCAAAAAGGATACTATGTATCTACGAACATCCAATTAATCTCACGAATTAAGGTCGTATGTCTAGATAACGTGTGATGGCATCTCTATCTATAGGGCTTTCATCCGTTAGGTAATCATCATCAATTTGCGTCAATTGAACTGGCCCTACAACCCCCCTAAAAACACACTTGTTCCAATCTATCTTATGACTTTGAGGTTATTGGGTTCGTGTCATGTTCATGGCCAATATGACTCTATGATGATGGCTCTAGGACCTTCATTTATTTTATAAATTGTTATAGAGAGTAGATTAGAAAGCCCTTAAAGCGTAATGCTAACATTCTGGACCTTGATGAGCACTTTAATCCAGGTACGTAGGCATTATTTGTCTGTCCATTTGATTGATAACTACCTGCTAGGTTACTTAAAGGGCCAGCTTTAGGAGTTGGGTGGGGAATTTTTCCACTGAAAATACATCAACTTGGCAGTTGAAGAGTATACATGTATATTGACTTTATTGTGTGGACAATATGGGGAAGCGCGGCACAAATTCAATACCTAGTTACAAGAAGATTAAAAATGGGGCTGGACTGAGAACCCAACATTAATAAGGTCTAGTTTTCAAAAGGAAAAGTTGTTCAATTAGTCCTAAATCTATTGTGTGGATGTCCCAAGTCTCGTAGCATGATCGGTGATGGCTAGACCACAACATCAGCGATCTCGGGCTAAATTTGACTGGGAGGACTAAATTGGAATTTCGCGTAGAGATTTAGGACTAAATTGGCAAATCTAGAAAAGTTACAACAAGCTTATGATTGATCGGATAACTTCTCCTTTAGAAAGTCATTCGATCCTGTCAAATGGGGGGAGAATGGGGTGTTCCTAAAGCTATGGAAAAGGAGACGGGGCAACTTGCATGTTTGATGGAAGGTGACAATTCTGGTTATGGAATAACTAATGCTAATGATGTTAGGTTGTTCCTAAGTCTGCCTTTGAAATGTTGCTGGTCTCCCATTGGGCCCCTTTTTTTCCTCTGAATAAACCTAATGTGTTCAAATTGGCAGATGCATATTATTGAATATGATGACCCTGATGAATTTAAGGGCCAAAGTCCACGTTTTTAATTACTAAAAGCTGCTTAGTAATTCACAAGTGGGATTAGTAAGTCACAAGTGGGATGTGCTACAGCTTGCTTAGCTCATAGGCATTTGCTTTCCTTGTATAGGAAGTCCCAATTGTTAAGTTAAATTGTTCGGTGTTAGGGTTTCTCAGGGTATATTCTGTTGGCATATTATTGCCTGGAGATTCATTCTGCTCACCATGGTACAGGAAAATCCATTTTTGGATTGTTGCTATAGAGGAAAGATGTGTGCATATGAGAGGGTTGCTAATCAATAATCAACAAAGCATAGACCATTGACTGATGATGTTTCATAAGATATGCTCCTCCCCTCAGATATTTACATAAGTGTTGGGTTAGATAATTTAAATGGGTGCACCACAAATCAGTTGAGGCGGCTGATCAGTCAACTTCCACAGCTGTTCTCAACAAAAGCTTCACCCCTATATTATATAGGTATATCTAACATACATATGCCTACAATTATCGAAAAAGAAAATAAATGTGAAGGGTAAAAGTAGAACAAACAGACAAGTAATTCTCACCTAAATTATGTTGGGATTAGGCACACAAGCACAATAGAATAGAGAGTAAAGGCGGGAACGAAAAATCGAGACACAAAATTTATGTTAGTCCATCTCTAAATTAGGGCTATATTGAATTTTAAATTCTACTATAATTGACACTTCTCACTTTTCTATTACAACTATCAATTACAAAAGAAAAAGATTATATATAAACAATTCGAGAAAAAGATTATATATAGACAATCCAAGAAAATCTTTGTGCCTTCCCGTCGATGGGAGTATGAACCACACTCTAACAAATCAGTCAAGATAATCGTTTCAAGTCCAATTTTACATAAGCGGTGAGGTTTAGACTAATGTAGCTCACTCTGGGTCCTCACATCAGAGGCCAAATGGGAAAAGAGAGAAAAGAACCAATCTTTCCTTATATTAGCAGAGGGGGTGTGATTTCCAACAAGATACTGAGATTTCTCAATCAGTAGAATATGATCTATTCTGCAACAAAATCCCCACAATCTGCAGACATAATTTGGAGACAATGAAAGGTTATGGGAATTTGATTCAAAACCCTAGCAGAGTGGGGGTTATGCAGACGTGGAAAGCCTTTTTTTTTTCCCAGAACACAATGGACAGAATCCGTAGAACCTACATGCAACAAAAGCCTAAGGACTTACATCCATCAGAGAACTTAATACAAGTGTGGCTCATAAAATGACTACACAATTATACAGAGTTAATAAGAGAGAGAGAGAGAGAGAGAGAGAGAGAGAGAGAGAGGATGTGGCTCATATAGGTGCAGCATGCTTCACGGCAAGTTAGCACTTAGCAGTCAATTGGCAAAGTTTATATGCTCTTTTGAATCTTGGGTTATATAGCCACCACCCCCACAGAATGTAATGGTCCCTACAAAACACAAAAATAATCAAGAACTCGTCAGTCAAAACTCTCTACCCCACCAGTTAGGTACTCCCCCTCCCAATTAGACTAATCCAAACTTTCTTCTTTACTTTGAAACAATAAGCTGTCTGTCTCATTCTAGATTCAAGACTAGCATTTGCTCAAATTGCTGTGCTGCTAAGTGTATATTGAAAAGTATACAGCTCTCTCTCTCTCTCTCCAGAACAGCTGGTCCTTTTCTTGGGCCTTATCTCAGAGCCTTTAAAAATTGATTTCTTGCTTTTGTTTTTGAAAATGTGAGAAAGAGAGACAGAATAGTCCACCCTGGATGATGACAAGGACAAGGTCACATGAGCCAACCAGATAATACATGGGTGTCCCTACTAATAATCTCCCTCTCTCTTTCAAGAAGAGAATTTAATGAAGAAAACGAGGGGGTAAGGGGAAAAAATGTAAAGCAAATATCCCAAACTTGAGAAACTTCCAGGGAGGCACCTTGTGAAGAAAAATATCATAACCCCCATATTGTTTTTCTCTCTCTCTGTTTCTCTTTCTCTCTCTAAATTTTTCGTCTAGCTTTTATTTTTTTTTGCTTGCCCCCAGTTCTTCTCTGTGAGCTCCACTGGTCTCTTTCTCTCTCCCTCCCTCCATGTATATAGTTCACATGCCCAAGTTTCAACTTACAAGGTCAACAGTAAGAGGAAGAACTTGCCCTCTTTGAAACGTCCGTGGCCGGTTCAGGAGTGTCTTGGTGGTCAAAGAAGCAAAAGGACCGACCTTCATTGTAATGAGAGCTTCCTCCTTCTACTTCTGGGTCTCCAAGATCTCCTGAAGAATCTTTACCCTAGCAACCACACAAACTAAATAAACAGCGCCAGTTCATCTGCAGTGAGTGTGTTCTATGTTGTTCAGTTTTTATCCACACATATATCAGTTATATCCATACACCAATCATAATTTTTTTCCGACTGCGTTTCTCTTAAGCATCTCTCGTATGTGTTGTTTGATTTTTCTTGCTCCAGTTATTTCCTTTGCAATTCCTCGGCTAGATCCGCAGAGAGGAGGAAAAAGTGTGAGCAAATTAAGGGTTTTGATTTCTTGAACAACCACCAGCAGATGATTCGAGGTAACCACTGCCCTTCTGCTTCTCCTTCATCCTCTTCTTCTTCCTTTTTCTCTCCATTCAAACCCTTCCTCTCCCTCTAGACTTCATGGACCTATCGCCGCGGTATGACGACCACAGCGCACAGGAGAGCAACACGCCGTGCGCCGAGATCGAGAAAGAGCACATGTTCGACAAAGTCGTGACCCCTAGTGATGTGGGCAAGCTCAACCGCCTCGTCATTCCGAAGCAGCATGCTGAGAAGTACTTCCCCCTTGACTCGTCCACAAGCGACAAGGGGCTCCTCCTGAACTTCGAAGACCGAAACGGGAAGCCGTGGCGGTTCCGGTACTCCTATTGGAACAGCAGCCAGAGCTACGTGATGACCAAGGGTTGGAGCCGCTTTGTGAAGGAGAAGAAGCTCGATGCCGGCGACATCGTGTCATTCCAACGAGGGTCTGGCGAGTCGGGGAAGGACCGATTGTACATTGATTGGAGGAGGAGGCCCAATCCGCCAGAACATGCCTCGGTCTTTCCCAATCTACCACTTCCCCATCACCAACTCTCGTTCCACCGCCCGGTTCCATGGGGTCTATCGTCACTCGTAGGTTCGGCCGTCACATCTAGTACTACTTTTCTCGGGAACCCTTATGGGAGCAACTACGGAAGCAGCAATTACCCTTACGGGCATGGGGACATCATAAATAGCTCAAATTATGGGGGGTCATCGGTGTTTTACCTCAGATCGAGCGTGGCCCCGCAGCAAGTGGGGATACTGGGGAATGTGGAGGTACAAGGTGGAGGCAGTGGCGGTCTTCTTGACGGCGGAAGAGGCATCGAGCCAGTGGTGTTTGATTCGGTGCCAGTGGTCCATGGAAACAAGGCCTCTGCGAAGAAGTTTAGGCTTTTCGGCGTCAATATGGAGTGTCCCGATTCAGAGTCCAGCGAACCCGGCACATCCTCATTGCAACCCCCTCAGATTTGTGCAACTCCTTCGCAGTACTCCTCGCACCAATTGAGGGTCTATGACGGGTGGCCACTGCCGAATGGACCGAGCAAAGGCAAGGCATCATCCATGTCCTTGGACTTGGAAATGTGAGAAAGTTAGAGAAGAAAGATGAGCCAAAAAGGAGGATACACAGTTTGTGTCAAAGGCAAGCTCCATGATCAGCTGAGCTAGTTCTTTGTCTTCTGCTTCTACTTAGTCATAATTCAGACGTGACCTAGCTCTTTCTACTGGGAAGGATCATCAGAATTGGAAACAGACAAGAGAGCCGCCACCTGTTTTCGTCACTCTCTTCTTTAAACTTTGTGCATAAATTATACTTTAACATCGGTGAAGGGATTATTGTTATTATGAAATGGAGACAGTGATCTATCAAGTCCAAGATTTCATTTTTTTTTTTTTTGTCTTTTATTTTATTTTCTTTTGGTTTTTTCCCCTCCTTGTAGGGCCTGGTTCATGCAGCAATATGTACTTATGACATGGTTTTCTCTCAAGGTCTCTTAACTCTCAATTGCCATGCTTATTTACCCTTTCTTTTCTGGCCTCCCCACCCCCCTCTCTATATCTCTATTCCTTGATTGGATTTTAATAATTTAGGATCAGCATTTTGGATCACCATTATGTTTGCAGACTGTAGAGTATGCATTTTCCTATGAGCTAGGTCTCTCTTGCTATATATAGTTATTGGAGAAAAAGACTGATGATAAGTTCTCATAGATCCTAGATATATAATAATGTGTACTAACATCATTAAGGGCAAATGCATGGTTTGATACTCAGCTTTTCTTTTTTCTGTATGTTATGCAAATTCCTTTAGGTTGTGGTTCTAATTGCTGCATCAGCATGTCCAGAAAGAGATTGGAGAAAGCACAAGCGAGATTTGAAATTAAGGTGAGAGCTCCTTACCTTTTGTGCAATGCCTTTACTTGCATCTATTCTCGCAAGTCTCGATTCTTCTGTCGGCTAAATTGTTTTTCTGTTGCTTGTGAACTTCTTCGATGGCGATGAGGTGAGTGTTCAAGTCATCTTGCTTGCTTGTCCCTAATAGGTTCTATCGTCGACGTCAAGTTTTGAGCTAATCATGGAAAATATTTGCTTGCTCACCTGGTGATTGGACCCTAGCTTGTCCTGATGCAAGAAGAGCTTAGTCCTTTTTTGCAGTAAGATATGACCTAAACTAACATACTAGGTAACATCAGTTTGTCTGACTTTGAGTTTCCACGAGGAGGATTTCGTATCTGGCTTAGCTTATCAAGAGGACTTTGTGATCTGTTCTATCTTTTTCCCTTTTGGGTATGTATGTGGAGAGCAAAGATGAAATCGAACTGACAGCATCAAGTCTAGACTAAGGCAGATCTCAAATTTAGGCAGCAAAGATGAAATCGAACTGACAGCGTTGCGTCTAGACTAAGGCAGATCTGAAATTTAGGCCAAACTTACATTATTCCAACAGAAGTTCTTTTCACTTGACCATTCATGGGACCGTCTTATGAAGAGATAATTTCGTATTTGTACATACTTTAGCGGAATACAAGATCAAGGGTTGGAGGCTCTATATATGTGTGCTTCGTCTTTCCTAGAGTATCCGGCATTGTTTCTTCAAATTACTCTCTGGAACTACTTGTTTCTCTCATCATCCCAGTTCCTTCCTAAATCTTTTCCAAATTCTAATGCTTCGCATTATCTCTCCACATCAGTTTGAAGATCAAGCGATTCTGTGCATAAGCACACATGCAAATAGAGCATGATCTTACGACCAGTTTATATATCAAATCAGACCTATCTTTTACATCGTTTCAACTATGTACAACTTTCCTTCAATTGTGTTCATTTCGATACAATCCTCTATAGACTGATCTCTCTCCTTGCATGCGATTACAGAGATAAGGATCAGTCTATTGCCATCTATTAAATCCCTTTTAGCTGTTACATTCTTTAGAGCTGAACCTATTCCAAGTAGAAGAAAATTGTTCTTATTTACAGACATAATTTGACTCTATATAAGGTATAATGTTGGTGTACTCTTAATTCCTCGTGCTGCATTGATAATGCTCAATTCTCTTGACTTACAAAAGTCGAACAGATACATATATCAATTCGGCGATCGCGAAACTGCTGCAGTCATGAACATCGGCCATTCAAAATCCGCCACATCCTTCGGGAACATCCCATCTGGATACAATTATTATTATTATTATTATTATTATGGATAATCTTTGGTGGTCGGCCAAAAGTTCATCACGTTTCTGATGAGTCCACCTTGTTTGGCAAGATGGGTACGACTCTTCCCTGTGATCTCTGTAGCCCATCCGATTAATCATCCGAGACTTCTTCATCGGGGTGAATCCACCACGTGCATTAAATGGAGTTCTAGCTTTCAGGATCACGGCCGTGAGGGGACAAATTGAAAATTAGAGACCACTGGTTTCTACTTTGTCTTGTAGTCCACCTAACTGTGTGCACCAATCGATGTGTTAAGTGTTGTATAACCCATCATTAAGCACGTAATCAACTGATAATTGACCAATAATTAATGAGGCTTGACTTGACCATTTAACAAGAGATTGTCGTTTTCGTGGAGGGCATGTAGTCGCCCACCAAAAGAGAAGACAATTTCTGCGGTGATTGATGTAGCATCGATCATTCAAAGAGATTCGATAACTAAAAGCACTTCAAATTGTTAATTCATCACCAGAGATGAATTCTTTGTCCTTCCCGCATGGACTGGCAGATTGGGTCTAGCCGTGGCTTGTGCTTCTTGGGAGCTATCCAGCATTTGATGTCAGTCTTCCATGCCCTTCTCCAATGAGAAAAAGGGTTGTACCTATGGGATAAGAATTGAGAAAGAAGAGTGCTAACTGCAAAAACCCTAAGTATATAGCTTTCATGTGTATATACAATGTCCGGGCAACCTCAGGGTCCTAGGGTTTATACCACACTCCATTCATAGATGCATATTGATATTGTCTTTGTGATATGCTTTTTTCAAAAGCGAGGTACTAATGACTATCAGTTCTCCTAGACTCCATAAGTGTGATGTTGTGCTGTGTGTTGAGATCTAATCAGCTATGAACCGTAATCACCCCTTTTTTCTCCTATTAACGCACACTATTCTAACACAGAATACCCAACAATAATATCTTTTGAAAACAAGAGAAGCATGGTCAAATGAACTACTATTTGCATGCTCCTAAAAATGCATTTTCATCAATCTATGTGAGGAGGTCCACTACTTTACATATGAGACCCGGAAGATTTGATAATCCAGCTGTTCAGTCAACTCAATGACTTTTCCAACTAATTGCTAACGATTCAGAAGTTGAGTATGGTTTTTTCTCATTTCACCTGCTTACACTAAGCATATGGATTTTCCTAGGTTTTGTTAAGATGTAATTCGATTGGAAATGATGATATTGTTGGGAATTCATTTACCCTACTTTGGCATAATATTACCCCTAACCATTTTACCTCGTTTTTTTCCCTTATGCAACGAAAAGTTCATTTCCATGAACTCACTGTGAATATCCAACAAATCAGTTTCTTAACCACACCACGTGTGAGATTTGAATGAGAGAATGGATGCTTGATCGGAAGTATCAAGAAATCCAAATAACATGCAGAGGAACGACGGAATTTCATGTATATAATTTATCACCAAAAGAACCAATCGTTAATATATAAAACATAGTTCAGACTGTTGTCTGAAAATCTGAACTTTTAAAATTGAAAACTTTTTCGAAACATTCATATATAATAAGCAAAATTTGGCCTGAAAACAAACCCAAGTCATGTAAATATCTGGACAATTAAGTACCCACTTAAACAATCGCTGCCAATTAACTTTTTATGCATCGCAATCTTCAATGTGGTGCTAGGTTGAGCACATGTTGTCCTTTTTTTCTTGTGGAAACTAAGCACAAAGCAGATAGTTGCTTTAGGATTCACCCTTTACGAGCACTCCCTTTTTCAAAGCCATGCCAGTTTCCAATTCAGGATGTGCATGTATGGAGTTTCAAGTAACACTGGAGCACTGTTGACAACCATTAATGGACCTAACTCTATATGCACAGTATCGGACAACAATTGCTCATTCCACATTTACCGAACAGCATATGACTCGTGACCACAGCAATTCTATGCACGGTCGCATGTTTTCTTCCGAAAAATTTCCAATCTCTCACACGGTTTATCAATAGACAAGAACTGGCACAGTGCCGTTAGCTCATCGTAAAGCTCGAATTCGGGCCCGTCAATATATCCAATTGGACCTATCCTATTCAAAATTTTAAGCCAATAAGTTATGAGCCAACTAGAATATATTCATTGCTCAACACCGCACAAATTTTCCGATCTAAGGCTTCTCTAACACAACGATCTAGGGCTTCTCTAATATAACTAACATGTGTAGCTCAACATGTATAGATGATATCGTCACTAATTAACCATATTCTTGCTATGTTTTTAGATATACGCCAAAAGAACGACAATAATTGATTGAGCGAATGATAATTCTCACGGACCCATGCCGAATGCAAACATAACCTAATAAATTTTGTACTTGGCATCACGTACGAAGGTGATGGTGATGGTCTCTCTCTCTCTCTATAAATAGCATCTAGGGTCTGAGAGTCTAAGTGATGGAGAGGCAGTGATAGAGTCCTCAGTGACTGTTCCACTTTAAGAGCATGGGGCTGCCATATGCCACTCCGGAAACAAAACAGACACTCCTAACCAAGTTTTGCGAACTTCCAAAAGCCACCTTCTTTCGTTAGGAAACACTCCTCCCCTCCCCCCCAATTTCTCTCTCTCTCTCTCTCTCTCTCTCTGTGAATTCTGAAACCCTAGCTGCAACTTTCCTTTTTCTTTTTCGTTGCCATCAATGGACACTTCTGCGCTGATGATCACCATTTGTGTCCCTAGGAGCTTTTTTCCTCTCTCTTTCATCGATTAAACCACACTATGCATGCATTACGTGCTCTCTCCCTCGTCTAGACAGATATACACCCCTTAAAAAAAGTTCATAATTTCATTGACTTTATCATCTTCTCTTGGGTGGAATCGACGAACTCCACGACATTAAAGAGACCTCTACCTAAGCCAAAAGAAGGAAGAGCTAGCTGTGGTCTTGAACGGAAGCCCAAGCGAAAACCTATTTCGGGCGTGGTTTTTGGAACTCTCATGTACTACTAAACTGAACTTGCCACATGCAAAAAGGAAGCCCTCATTCATGAATTCGTGCCATTATACAGATGGACAGTACGTGGGATAAAAAGTGAACGTGTCTAGCTGCTTCGATGCAAGCGTTGTGCTGCTGCCTGAAACGTAGTGTCGTGGGCTGTTTTGACATATAAATTGCTTCACGCATAATGGAAGTTCTAAGCCACTTTCCCACGTGGATGCACGTGACATCTTGAAATTTTTATGCCCGGTAGTGTATTATGGAAATAAGTGTTTATATCTTATGAAGGTTTTACACGTGGGATAGAATGAGAATGTTCTTATAGAGCCATAGTGCTAAAAGATTATATTTGGAATTATCATCTTATGTGGGAGAAGTTATTGAAAATTTTTACGGTATTTAAGCCAGCCAACAAAAAAAAAAAAAAGAACAGTTCGCTAAACCCTATATGTTGTGCTAATTAATTATGATGGAATTTGAGGATTTAAGGGCCAGTATGTTAGAGTTATTTAGTGTCCGAGAATATCTAACGAGCTCAATTCTAGTTGTTGGAGCATGCCATTATAGTCGTATTCATCTTTGAGCTTTGCTAGCATAGCAGTTTTTGAGTAAGCGTAAAAATAACATGTTGTGGGTAACAAATTTTCAAGATAGTGGATCTCATATAATTTCTAATTATTTATTATATGCTTTTCTATGATTAAGTATCGGCTGTAAATACTACAGTGGATTCAGGATTTTTATGTAATCGTTTCTCTTTATCATTCTAATCCTTTCTTGTCACGCGCTGTGTATTATTCTGATTTTCTCTCTACATTTAGGGTTTCGCTTCACAGCAAATAGTTCGAGTTCGATGCTGACGGCACTTCGACCTTTCCACATAAGAGTAAAGAATGCCCACTTTTCAACAAGCATGAGCAGCCAATTGTTTTCTTAAACCATTCAAGTGATCAGGGTCAAGAAGACGGCTCAGTAGTGTCGACATGCTAAAGCCGACCAACCTATAGCTAACCAACAAATCAGCACCTGTCAATTCCAAATATGCACATGCGTCAACAAAGTCGGGGAGAGACAGAGACGTAGGTGTTCTTATCTGTCAAATCTCTTACTTGTCAAGATTCTCCAACCACTCCTAGGGATAGCAAATGATGTGCCATTCGCTGTGGAACATTGATGTAGTAATCTAACGGGACATTGTTGTCTTAAGGAAATTCTTAAGGCTTCGGATATGATTGCAACACGAAAGGTTGTCGATTGATTCTGGATATGCGACAGGCTACGTTGATTCCAAACGAGCTTTTGTGTGATTTACACTCATTAATTTGATCACTAATTTCTACCGTAACCATATTTGAAAGGACAAAATGTCTCAAACTGTCCATCTCAAATAGCACGCAAGATCAACTTAGCTCGAAAGAGAGTCACTCAAACTTCAAAATGTCTCACTGAACGAAAAAAATTTACGACACCGAATCGCAATTAAATATAAGCAGCTCAATAGAGCACGCGTGTACGATCGAAGAGAGTCGGGTTACGATTTTGTAGTAGGTGAGATTTATTCGGAGACCCATCTTTCGATCTTTTTTAAACAAGACATCCTTGGTTGAAAAATCTCGACATCAATAGCATCATTCTTGCAAGTCGTCGAGGATCCTATGTCATACATACCCTAATGCTTGAATGGTCGTGAAGCCTAGAAATTCACGGACAAGACCATCAAGGAGTCTGTCTTTGGAGCGACTAGTCAGCGAAGCTAAGTACATAGTTGAGAGCCAGCAAATGAACCCCCCAACAAGATTCCTTGGCCCCCGAACACAGACAAGTCCCCACGCTAGAAAGAGACGTATTCGTGCATAGGTTTTAGGGTTTATTGCACGAAGCGTAATCAATGACGACGATAAAAGAGAGGAAACACATAAAGACAAAATAAAAGCAGTTCTCGTCGTTATTCTCTCTCTCTCTCTCTCTCTCTCTCTCTCTCTCAAGCTTTTGCCTTTCAGAGAGGAGGCGTGCGATATCTCTAGTCTTCTGCATGGACCACATCCATACTTTTCTTTTGATTTTAATGCTTCTCTTGACATGATATGAACCGGGTCGGGCTCGGACGACACCGACAGCCCCGGATGATCCGATCCTCTGCCACGGCAGAAAGGAGAGGAACGAACGAAATGAAAAAGAAGGGGGGAATAGAAGCAGGCACAGCAGCAAAAAGGAAGAAACGAAAGTGAAAACCAGAAAACAAACCCTAAAGAAAAGAGAGAGAGAGGGGGGGGTCTATGCTTATTCATTTGATGGCTTTCGCATAAATGTGACAGAGAGCATTTAACGACGGGCGGCAGATCCCAGGAAAACAAACCGAAATCGTATGAAGAAAAAATAAAATAAAACTCAGTCGATGGCGACCACACGATGATGGTGGTGGTGTCAACAATTCAATTTTTGTATTTAAACTCTGCCATGGAATGGCCGTAACAAGAAGATTGAGGAAGAGGGGAAGAGCTTTTTGCAGTGCGAGGGTGGGCCTGAAGTGGAGGAATTTAATAATGTTGGGGGATCCCGAATTTTCAATTTTTGCTGCAACAACAAAAAAAGAAATTGAATTTTATGACAAGTCATAATGTCGGTTAAGGACAATCAAGTGTTGTATCTAGCAATATCACGTAGAAGGGACTAAATAGGTGATTCTGAATTATTTTAAAATTTAACGCGGAATTTAAACAAGTTCAAAATACAAACTGAAACGGTTTAGATATAACGTGTAGAGATCTAAACACAGTAGAAAGAGTTTAAAATAAGAGAGAATTGCACATAATGTTTATAGTGGTTCGGCTTAGCAAGCCTGCGTCCACTCTCATACGCTAACAATCGATTAGCTGGATTTCACTATATGAATTGATGAAAGGTTATAAGAGATATCACTCTTAATCACTCTCACAGAACCTCTAAAAGATAAAACTTATAACTCTCGAGAACAAGTACTTGAATATGAACAACTCAAGCACTTCGGAATTGAAAGTTATAATCTCTCTCGGTTGGACACGATAGATCTTCCTTTTATACTCTTTTACCCCAAAATTAGCCAGTGGACAAGTCTTCAAAGGATTGTTTTCAATCATTGATTGGACGCCATCAATCATGATTAAACGAGACCGTATCCGGGAAGATATAGTAGCCGTTATAATAGCATCCGAACTCTTTAAATTCAGTCGCCCATACAACTAAATCCTTATTTTTCATAAGTATAGTTAATTCAAATCTTCAGCCAAACTTATTCTTGGAAAGTAATATCCAATCGAAGATATTCTCCCGATCGGATTGGAGAATAATCTTGTCAATCAAATATTCTGGACTTCCATAAATAACTCGGCTAAACCGGAAACCCGCCAAACGTGGGTCTTCAAAATTTGTACAAGAGATGTTGCGGAATCTAAACATAATTCAAAAGCAGTATTCATAAGTAGAGAATCTCTAAAGTTGAACATACTAGATCGGTGATTTTAAGCTTCAGTAAGGTCCTTGCCGACGTGTCACATAAATCTTCTTAGGATTAAGCCTTCGGAGGCAACCTCTTTGTCGCGACCTAAAAATTGGTTTTTTCAGGTTAACGGATTATTAGGTTAATTAGATTAACTAACCTAATTCGGACTCTCCCAAGTCCTACCGAATCGCAACTTAGGTTCAATTACACGCCAAGATTTTAAATTGGAGCCGCCACTAATCTTTTATGGTAGGTAGATTAGAAACCTAAATAAAGTATTCGGGAGAAAATACTTTATTTCATACGAACCAGAGATTAAATGGATTCGGGGACTTGGTTACATTAACTTTTCAATTAATGCCCTTTCGGTATCCGATTTTCATGAAAAATCCTTAGTTTGATGATTTGAATTAAAAATTTTTTGGGGTTTTCTTTATTAAATGCAATGCTAATGCAATCTACCTATATGACATGTGAGATGTAATGACATAGCAAAAATATGTGACATGGCATAATGACGTGGCAAATATGCATGACAAGGAAAATATAATAATGCAAACTAAACTATAATGCTATGCAACGTGGATGGTATTTTTTGGTATATTTTTGTGTATTTTCGGATTCATGAAAAAATAAAGGTAAAAACTACTCTAACGTGAAGTAACATCTAATTTAACTTAAGAAATTGATTTCTCAAAGTCCTAATTTTATTAGACATTATTTTCATGCAAAAAGTGAAGAGAAATGTGATTTAGCTTAAGAAAATGTGACATCTTTTTTTGGGATTTTTTAGGAATTTATTTAAACCATGAAAACAATGAAATTTGAACAAAAATAAACAATATTGCCCATAAAACACCTTTAAATCCGAAATTCCGATTTTTATTCACAACATCCCCCGAGATTAGGGTTAGCAAGTGAATATATTATAGAATTACCGTCGTCCCTATATACATAGGGCAAACCTTGAAATTCTATTTAGGAATTAGCGATCCGCTCCTCGAGATCGAGGATTTGATATCTAATTCACACGTACGGGCACGATCGTACTTCGAGATCGAAGTCATATGTTGCCTTTAATGTACATTTTCCGAGGGACAAGGCACAATTGGGGAGCATGTGTTATGGGCAAGGTAGATTATAAAAATATTTGAATTAGACTACGGTATATAAAAAAATTAATTTCTCGGCCAACTAGGGATAGGTGCCGAAATTTTAAAGGGGATAGGCCCCTATCCACAAATGATTTCATATCTTTTAAACTTAGGAAAGTTATCACATGAGATTTGAAAGAGTTTTTAGATAATCTCCTAAATTTTAAAGATATGCTCAGAATTCCCGATCGAGGTAAAAATCTTATCCGATATGCTCAAAATTTTCAGATGCATTCAAAATTCGATCACCAGATAACCATGAATATTCTAAATAATGTGCACAATATCTTTATGTCAAGATCAAGTCGATCAAAACATATGCAAAAGATAAACTCAGATGCTTCACTAGTCAAATGCAATTTAGGACATGACTTGAACCCAAATTTTCTCGAAAAACTCAATCCGCAAGAAAGATCAAGTATACAACAAGATAAACGTGATATCCACCAAGACGACGAACATGCAGCCAAATTTGATTTTGGTAAGCAAAGTCTAATTTTCTCTTCAAATGATCCACCTTTCCTCATCCAAAATTTGATTTCAATTTTTTTGAGAAAATTATCCATTTTTAATTTGAAAGAATTATCTTTAAAGGTTGGAAGAATTAGCTCCGATAATCTTTAAAAAAAAAAATTTCATTCGGATCTAGTCTTATCTCTAACATCCAATAACATCAAAGAATCACAAGACAAGCCAATTTAACAATGGATGTACACTCCCATGAAAATACTTGTTAGAGATAATCACTAGAATAAACAAAACACATCCGCATTATATCAAAACTCCACCCACTACATGAGATAACGTCAAATGACTATGGGATAGGACTAATCCAAGTAATTGTGATAGCTCAAGGCAGGAAACATCCGATGATCATACGTTCGGCCATTGTGTATGTATACACAAAAAAAATTCCAGTTTTTTTTAGGAAAAAAAAACTCATTCTTGCTCAATTCAATTCGATCTTGAGAAAAATCGGCGAGCGACCTTTGCTTGAGAAAAGGCATAATTTCTATCAATTTGAGCTTGCTAAAAGAAACAGTTCCCGCGCAACCCCTTCGGTTTTTGGCATCAATTTGATGGAAGAATATGCAATTTTTCTAAACTTGATTGCGAAACCATTGTACGTTCAAAAGAACCAAGGAACAACATGTAAATTCTCAAGTAAATATGCATGGATCAACAAATAAGGATCGAGAAAACTCACCTCTTCCGAACTGAGTTCTCCAACGGCACGCTCGATGAGTTCCACCCTAAATTTGTGCTTTTTGAAGCACAAATCACCAGAGATTGCCTCCGGTTAATCTATCACACGTAGCACAAGGATTAAATCCTTAAATAACAGCAAAATGGGGACCAATGCACCTTAACCCAAAGCTGAACAGCAGTGTGAATTGGATTGGACAGCAGCCCTCTTTGGATGGTTTTTTGGCGGTGAACAGCAAAGACAGACAGATGTGGACTTCGTGAAGCTGTGATGGCGGGGACGTCTGACCTTGGATGAGCTGCTGGAGCTGCGGTGGTGTGCAGTCACGGACGAGCGACGAAAGAGGATTCGACGAAGAGTCAACGAAATTTTGAGGGGGATTTGTCTCGACCGCTGGGGAAACAATCGGACCCCTTCGTACTTCTCAAACAACTCTCAACTCTCTTCGCCCAATGTGTGCCGAAAATTTTATAATGGTCGACTCCCTTGAATGTGAATGAGCTCTTGTTTATATAGAGTCCTGAGCTAGAGTCCTAGTAGGAGTAGGAGTTGTCGGAAACCGTCGGATTGTTAATCCTAGGTAAAGTAGGATTAATTTGCAGCCATTAGATTAATAGAGCCCACATCTATCGAAACTCTCCGTTATCTACCGTAGAATGATAGAGTTTCTCAAAAATTTTATCAAGATAAGACCTTTAAAACTCCTTTAATCAAATCCGAAAATTCAAGAGTCCATTTCTTCGAGGACACCATGCAGTTTTTTGCCCAAGGGGATGTTGAAGTGAAGATGGCCGAACATGGCCTTGCTCACGAATTTGAAACATATCATTGGGCCTAGATTATTGAACTGACAATTAACCGAAGCCCCCCTATAATTTAAGCAACAAAAAATGGGCTGATTAAATCTGTTTTTAAGTCCAAGACACATATATAAAATTTGGCACTTTCACATTCGTGACCCATCCTAATTTTCAATCCAAATTACGGACTCATCTTGAATTCTCAAGCTCAAACTAAGGCCTTTCTAAATAACGAACATTTAATCGAAAGCCTTAATGATTAAAACAAGCTTGAACGAAATGGAATTGCGCTCAAGAAGTAGGTCCATTCGGCACATCCTGCGGGTTCAGTTAAAAATCCTAGATTGAGTCCGGTCTAGTCGCCTGTCAAGTCGGACCGCAACGATTTATCTACGACCCTAAATGCAGATGATGCGACCGACAAAAAATAAAAAATGCAATGCATGAAGATTATTTTTTGTGAGAATTATGACTAATTCTCATTTTATGCTTAAATAAATGATTTGCTAAAAATCAAAATTTAGGTGTCAACACTCTTCCTCCATCTGAATAAAAGAATTTGACTTCCTCAAAAGCAAATACATGAGATTACCACTTGAGTTAGAACGTCGGATTTGGAACAATATAAGCTTTAGCTCACTTGCTCATTCTTGCAATATAAATTTTATTTGCATTAAACAGATTCTTTCCAAATAAGGATAGTTTTGTCGGAATCAAAATATTCGGAAGGAAGATTTTCTCAACAATCTTCCCCTTTTTTATGATGACTAAACTTCCTCAATAAAATAGATTTTTAAAAGATTTTGTATAAGTGATAAACATAGATATATGCACAGAAAAGATTTCACAATGGTATAAACTTTTAATCCAAGTGAATCTTTTCGAAAAAGATATGCATATGAACAATATGCATCTGAATAATTATAGATTGTAAAAGATACCATCGAGTAATGTCATTCAAATATCAATTTGTGAATATCAATGATAATTTCTCAAGTGAATCTTTCATGTAAGAAACTTCATCATAGCGTATGCTCCTCTATAATAACGATTTGCGTATAATGTAGACCTGCAATTCTGCAATAATAAAATGAGGCCACACTTCTCTCCTTTTTTGTCATCAACAAGAGGGATAAACAAATGAATACCATAAAAACCTAGCTTTATTTAAGTAAAAGACTATCAACCCATAATGAGGACGTGATAGTAAAGCTCAAGACAGTTCACATCAGAGTTTAACAAAAAAACATGTCAAACAACAGCTATTCTGAAAAACAAGTTCAAATAGCAAGAGGTGGAGGTGGTTTTGTAGACAAAGAGGGGACACCCACTGGATCTTTATCACCCTCCTATTGATCTCCTTCAGGCTGTGCCTAATTTTCTCTGGATGAACCAGCAACAACAATAGCGATGTCTCCGAAAACCTCCAACTCGGGAAACTCTCGAGTAATTCTCTCATCTTGGACCAAGGTGTCGGTTCCTAAATTTGACATCTCAGCACCGAAGAGACGGTAATACTGATCGACATTTTCTGAAAATGATTCACCTTCTTTTCAACCAATTTCTCAATCGCATCTATCCTCTGTAGTACTTCGGTATGGAGTTTCTCCATATCCTTCCGAACAAGACTCTGAGATGATTTCGTGTCCAGCAGTTCTTTGATAAAAGCATTCAATGTTTCTACTTGTGTCGGTTTTCTTGCGGGAGTTGTGGCTATACCTTCATCAATTGTCGACCCCTTTCTTTTGTCAAAAGAATCCAAAACTCGTTATAGATTGATCTCCCCCCGAGTCCGAGCAGGGGCTGCATCTGAATACTCCTTTCTAGGTTCGTCCACAAGAGTTTCTTTCTCCCTTGGAATTTCTTCTCCAACATCGGCAATAACTGATTCCTTCACTTAAAGTTGCTCCCCCCGAATATTAGCTTCATCTCCACCGGGTTGCTCCATTTGGTCAGCAGTTTGCTCCATATGAGCAATTGATTTAGTCTACTTATGAACAAGAGTCGAGACTCCAGATTCCTCTTTCTTCTCCTCTTGAATCACTGCTATTTCATTAGGAATCACTGGTGTAAACTCTATACTAACAACAAGAAAATCATCCACTTTGTCAACTTCTATGTCGGGAGACTTAGGGGAATCATCATTTTTTAGAATAGGAACTAGTTCACTTATGGTTGTTTCAAAGTCTATCTCATTTCTCTATGTATCCCATAATTTATCATGTTGTTCATGATAAAACTCATCCTCTCTTCCCTCTATATATTTCTTTCCATCTGCAATATCCTTGCTTTCTTCACCATCATGAGTCTTATGAAGGTCCACTTCTTTGTCCATAGGAACCTCCCGCTCATGTGTTCTCCCAGCATCTCCAGTAACAACCGATTCTCCCTTGTCATTAAGATTATCATCATCTACATGAATACTAGGTATATCTAGAGATGAGACCGATGGAGTGCTTTCAGTATCATAATCTTTTGACTTTTCTACTTCTTCCTCTAGATCCTCTTCCTCGGAGGATTCAACAACCCCCTTACCTTTCCTTGCAAGAGTCTTCCTTCTCTTGGCGGACCTTTTCGCCTCTACATTCTTCTTTTTCTAGTTCAACCTAAACAATTTCTTTGTTCTTATTCAACCATCCTCTAACAGCCAATTTAAACCCCACTTTCTATAACAAGGACTCTTCAAGAACTATGATTTGACTCTGATTTTGAGACAACGCATTTGGAATTTGAACATTGTGATGATTCAAAATCCGAGAGATTAACCTTGCATATGGTAACTGTCCCTTCAATTTCTGCACGGTTATGTACATATGCAAGAGAACAATATGAGCTAGAGAGAATTCATACCCCGTCAGCAAACCCCACATCAACTTAGCTTCATACTTTGAGATATCTATCTTTGAAGAGGCCTTTGGTCACGGATATTCGATCATAACCTTATGCATTACAATGTGCTTCAAAGGGAAGTCATTGTATGCAATGCGAGCCTTTGATTCTCTAGAATAATTCTCTTTTACAGTCAAGAAAGCGTAAGTAGCTTCAGGTTGTATGTCTATAAGCTTGAGGTCCCTTGCCTCAACAACCGTCAACTTAGCAAGTTCAGAGATATGCAAGTGATATCAATCATCTCCAATGCAGTAAAACAAAGAATTAAAATCATTAAAGGTCAAGGTTGAGTAAAAATATGCTCTTCTAGCAGTTACAAAATCTCTTAACTTCATAAGCACGAGATGTTTTCGTGTAGAAATACCAACACTGTCAAAGTATTTCACGCCAAATATCCTATGAGGGCATAACTCCTCTTTCTTTCAAGGTCTCATATCTGTCAAGATGTTTCTAAGCGAGAAAAAGCTTGTTTTTAAAACTCTTGTCCTTGACAAAGCCTCTTTTTCTCTTAAAGTCATTTACCATAACATCGTCGTCAAACCTTCCATTGGTCTCGATGTCACTTTCCTTTTCCACTCATTCCTCAATGACAATTCCTTTTGTTAGGGTTCCCTTCAATTTTGGTACACTAGATGACACAACTTTTCCTTTGCCCTTCCGAGACACATTTTCGGGAACATCCGTAGCAAGATGTGTCACAATTTATATAAGCGATTCTAGAATCGCAAGAAAATCCTCTTCACTAGCAAACTTGTGAATATTCAACAGTTTCAAAATCATATCATCTCCTGACCCATAAGACTTGAAGGAATCATATAAGGGTTTGATATTAGTAGCCGGGGCTACCCTTTCATCAAACTCGGTCTTAGACAAACCCGACTTCCTTTGAGCAATGTCTCTGTCATCTTCGCGTTCTGAACCTAAAACATCAATTGAAGTAGTATTGTGAGATCTGTTTCCCTTCGTCAACCGAGAACATTTTCTCCATCGCCTTTCACTTTCCTCTGCCACTTTTTTCACAGAGAAAGATGATTTCAGAGCCATGGATGAGAAAGTTTGAAACTTTTAGAAAAATGAAGAAGAAATTTTAAAGAAGAAGAGAGAAAGAGTATTCAAAAAGAAGGATTTGTCCGATTTAGGGTTTGTGAGAAAAATGTAGTGGTTCCGACATAAATAGGATTCTTTTAAAAACAGAGGAAGTGGCGGTTCGGGTCACTTCAAATTTTGAAATAAAAAAGAAAACTATAAAACGGTTGTCTTTGGAAATAAAATCAATTTCGAATAAAATCCAAAAGATATTAGCCAAAAATAATATATATTAAACTAAACAGCAATATATGATAAGATTATAAGAGAACTTACCTTAAATCCTTGTGAATTCAAGATATAGAAAATAATGAAATAACTAACCTTTGCTTCTTAACAAACATTCAGCATATTGTGCTTTTGAATTGTAGCAGAAAACATGTTTCTAACATAACTCAAGATAAAGGATTAATAATTGCTAATTCATTGCGAATGAAATTGAAAGTTTCTTTAACAATAGGTTTAGTGAATATATCTGCTAGTTGATTCTTCGTATCAACATACTGAATGTGGACATTCCATTCTGAATATGATCGCAAATGAAATGATGTTTGATCTCGATGTGTTTTGTTTTTGAATGTAGAATATGATTCTTGGTTAGATTTATGGCGCTTATATTGTCACATTTAATCTACACATTAGTGTCTTTAACTCCATAATCTCTCGGTTGTTGTTTTAACCACATAATCTGGTCACAACAACTTCCTAGAGATACATATTCTCCTTCTGCTATGGAAAGTGCAACTGTACTTTGTTATTTAGAGTACCATGAAATAAGCATATTTCCCATAAATTGACAAGTTCTAGATATATTTTTCCTATCAATTTTACATCCAGCGAGATCTACATTTGAATATCCTCTCGGAATAAAATCAAATTCCTTAGAGTATCATAAACCAAATTTGGGGTATGTCCCTATATACTTAATGATTCTTTTAATGGCTGAGAGATGCGATTCTCATGAGCTTGATTGAAATCTTGCACATAAGCAGACACTATATAATATATCAAGTATCGAAACCGTGAGATACAAAAGATTCTTTTCTCTGCTAATCTTTGTCAAGTTTGGAAGAATGTGACATAGGAGTTTCTATCTTTTTACAGTTTTCTAAACCAAACTTCTTGACAATTTTCAGTGCATATTTCTCCCGATGAATAAACATTCATTTCTTTATCCGATGTATCTGAAGTCCAAGGAAGAATTATAGTTCTCCCATCATGCTCATCTCAAACTCATCATGCATTACTTTTGAAAAATTCCTGCAGAGACGTTCATTAGAAGAACCAAAAATAATATCATCAACATAAATCTAAACAAGAAGAATATCTTTACCCTGCTTTTAAATGAAGAGAGTAGTATCAACATTACCTTTAACAATTTTTTTGTTCAAATAGAAAGCTACTTAACCTTTCGTATCAAGCATGTAGTCCTTACTTTAATCCGTATAAGGCTTTTTCAATGTTTAAACAAGATCTTTTCCTTTAGGTTCTTCGAAGCCGAGATGTTGTTCAACATAAACTTCTTCTTTAATGTATCTATTTAGAAACACATTTTTCACGTCCATCTGAAAAATTTTAAAATCATTGTAATAAGCGTAAACAAGAAGTAGCCTTATAGCTTCTAACCTAGCAACTTATTCATAGGTTTCATCATAGTTTATTCCTTCTTCTTGAGAATAATCTTTTGCCACTAATCTTGCTTTGTTTCTGACGACTTTTCTTTTGTCATCCAGCTTTTTTCTGAATACCCATTTTGTTTCTATTACTAGACAATTCTTAGATCTTGATACAAGTTCACAGACATCATTGTTCTTGAATTGATGAAGTTCTTCTTACATTGCATTGATCCAGTTTTTATCAGCAAGTGCTTCCTCAACCCTTTTGGTTCAACTTCAGAAACAAATGCTATGTTACTCATTGTTTGCTTGAATTTCGATCTGGTTATAATTCCACCATTCAAGCTTTCCATTACAAGCTCCTTTGGATGATTGGATTTGTGTTACCAGTTTTTGTTGAATCTTTCATCTTGAGCAGCATTCGGATCTTCAGATTCATGCTGCATCTCCTCCGGTGTTTCTATCGTCTGATGATCTATCTTTTAATTCTGAACTTCTTCAGAAGTAACATTCTCTTCAGAAACTTCAATCTCTTCGGATTCTCTCAATGGTTCTGAACTTTGAGGTAATGCGAAAACCTGAGCATGTTTAGATTGATCATTCTGATTCTAAATAATCTCATTAAATTTGACATTCCTAGATTCTTCAACTACATGAGAATTTTTATTATAGACTCTGTAGGCTTTGCTCATCGTTGAATATCCTAAGAATATTCCTTCACATGATTTCTCATCAAACTTGCCAATACGATCATTAGTGTTCTTCATAATGAAGCATTTGAACCCAAACACGTGAAAGTATGCAATATCAAGTTTTCTTTCTTTGAAAAGCTCATCGGGGGTTTTCTCAAGAATTGGTCTTAAAAAAACATGATTTAATATGTAGCAAGCTGTAGAGACTGCTTTTGCCTAGAAATGTAAAGCAATTTTTCTTTCTATCAGAAGAGTTCTTGCAATTTATTGCAAAAGAACGATTTTTTTTTTTACCAACCCATTTTGTTGAGGTGTGTAAGGAATAGAAAAATTATGCTGAATTCCAAACTCATCACGGAAATCCAAAAAACTTTGATTTTCAAATTCTCCCCCACGATCAGCTTTTATGCAGAAAATAACATATCCTTTCTCATTCTAGACTTTCAAGGTAAATTTTGAAAAAAAATGGGAAATCATCATTTTTGTGAGCAAGAAATAAAACCCATGAAAATATAGAGTAATCATCAACAATCACAAGATAGTATTTCTTACCTCCAAGGCTTAAAGTTTTGTTAAGTCCGAAGATATCCATATAAAGTAGCTGTAAGGCACGTTTAGTCATAACCTGGTTAATTGATTTAAAAGAACTTTTTACCAGTTTTCTGAGAGTGCAAGCTGAACAAAGTTCTGATTTTTGAAACTTTGTCTCCGGTAAACCTCGCACCAGCTTTTTGATGGATAGCTTTGATGTATGTTTGATACTGATATGGCCTAACTTTCTATGCCATAGTTCAGATTCATCTTTGATGGATATAAGGCACTTGATTTCTTCAAAATCAACATCAAGAAGATAGATGTTTCCATGACATTGGCCGGTGAAACTCTGTTTCTTGTCTTTACTAATACCTTAGCATTTTGTATTTTGAAAACAAATTTGATAACCAGAGTCACAAAGTTGACTTGCAGAAATCAAGTTATAATTCAGTCCTTTGACTAAGAAAACGTCATTGATCATTAAGTTTTCAATACTCACAGTTCCTTTACCAATAACTTTTTCTTTGTTGTTCCCTCCAAGTGACACACTTATACCATTGTATTCTAATAATCGAATAAATTTTTCCGGATCGCCGATCATGTGACTTGAGCATCCACTATCTAGAAACCATTTGACCTTTCTCTTCCTTATTACTAGCAAGTAAAAAATAACTCACTATTTTTTTGGTACCTAGACTTTCTTTGGTCTATCTTAGTTAGTTACAGTTGATAACTTTCTGTTAATAGGTCTCCGGACTTTCATATAGTTGACTCTGATATGATTAAAACCGCCACAGTTTATGCAAACTTTTCACACAAAAGACTTTGTAAACTGCTTATGAAAGTGTTGTAGATATGCAGCTGTGGAACGGTTTTGCAAAATTCTATCATTTGTTTCGGAAAACCTATTTTTGAAATTGCTTCCCTTTTTGAGACCTAAATCTGATTTATCGTTGAAAGGAACTTATTTAGAAATAATGCTTTCCAAAATTTTTGAGATCCGAGAAAATCTTTTTGAAATACTTTCAATCTCAAC
Source organism: Rhodamnia argentea (assembly GCF_020921035.1). Lineage (NCBI taxonomy): Eukaryota > Viridiplantae > Streptophyta > Magnoliopsida > Myrtales > Myrtaceae > Rhodamnia > Rhodamnia argentea. The sequence goes on from NC_063152.1 coordinate 33,741,029, forward strand.
TTTCAAGGAATCATTTTCTTTTAAAATCAAATCACGATTTTCTTTGAGTTGATGAAATTCCCTTTGCAAAAACTCAATCTTATCTTTTTGAGAAGCATCTTGCGGTTTCAAAGAGGAAACTTCCTTTTTTAAAAATAGAAACCTTTTTAAGAGCCTCTTTGTAATTCTTGCACAATTCGTCAATACACTCTGCTGCTTCATCGGGTATTTCGGAAGGACATACCTCATTATCCGAATCTGAATCTGATTCTAAATCTGACTTTTCCATGAGACATATATTCGCATAGTCAACCTCACTATCTTCAGAGTCACTTAAAATTTCTACTTTCAATGCCTTCTTGTAATTTTCGTACTTAATTTTGTCTTACTTCAGAAGTGGACACTTTGGTTTGATGTGTCCCGCCTTCTTACGGTGGAAACATATCACATCTTTATTTTCATGCTTGTCGTTGCTAGGCAATCTCGGATCATTCTATTTGAATGACTTGTTCCCTTTGAAATTTCTACCTTTTCGTGCCAACTTTCTGAATTTCTTCACCATGAATGCAAGCTCTTTATTGTCATCTTCTGAATCTAACAATTCATAGTTAATTTCAAATTTTAAAGTAATTGATTTCTTACCTTTTGAATCTCTTGTTTTGTTGGAAGAGGTTGCCTTTGAAGACTTAATCCTAAAAAGACTTATGTGACACATCAGCAAGGACCTTACTAAAGCTCAAAATCACCGATCTAGTCTATTTAGATTCGGAGAATTTCTACTTCTGAATTATGTTCAAATTCTACAATATCTCTTGTATAGATTCCGAAGATCCACATTTGGCGGGTTTCCAATTTGGCCGAGTTATTTATGGAAGTTTGTAATCTTTGATTGACAAAATTATTTTTCAATCGGATCGGAAAAATGTCTTTGATTGGATATTACTTTCTAGAAATAAGTTTTGCTGAATATTTGAATTAACTCTACTTATGGAAACTAAGGATTTAGTTGTATGGGAGATTGAATCTAAAGAATTGAGACTCTACTCTAATGGCTACTATATCTTCTCAAATACAATATCGTTCAATCACGATTGATGGCATCCAATCAATGTTTGAAGAGTGATCCATTGAAGACCCATCCAACGGCTAGGTTGGGGGTAAAGGAGTATAAAAGGAAGATCTATGGTGTCTAGTTGAGAGAGATTAAAACTTACAATTCCGAAGTGCATGATTTGTTCAGATTCACATACTTGTTCTTGAGAGCTATAAGTTTTATCTTCCATGTCGGCGCCGGCTGGCCAAATAGATCGAATTGCAAAATATTTAGGACTCAATTGCAAAAAAAAAAAAAATAAGGACTGAATTGACACAATTACAATAGCTTTAGGATTTTTTTGGTAATTTTTCCCATTTTACTCATAGGACAATCAATGTCCTGGAATACTACTCCGTATGTATTCTCAAGATGTAGTAATCAATGATACCATGACATAGAAAAATTATTCAAATAGCTAGAAAGGTGATTAGGTTAAATACATGCCAATAAAATCATTCACATTTTAATGGAAGAATGAGATACGCGCGGAACTCTGCTTGAATTACTTATATTATTGCAGCATGTTTCATAGGTTCCGCAAAGGAATCGAATGTAGTTCATTCAAGGCTCAAGACCGAAGTGGTGGGAAGCGCACCCATCGCCGGTAGTGAAATCGGGATTGCTCGACCTTAGAAGCTAATTTACGTGTAGGCAGCACTGTCTATTGTACCATATTATATATGTATAAAACGAGTCCATATGATATTGTCCCGCTTCCATTCCCTCATTTAATGTCGAGGCACACCGGTATAAAGCTAAGGTATGCTAAACTTCCACAGCACATCACGCATCTGTCTTTTCTTTATCTCTCCCAAGTCACAAACCTACCGCTTTTATTTTTGCGCAAGCCCCACTCGCATTTCGAAAATTTTAAGGCAAAAGGTGCTAGCCGGAGACCGATTCCCGAAATTGAATCCCCAAGTAACGTGGCAGTCAATTGTGGATAAGTGCATGACTATGACGTGCTTGTTTCAATATGGCCGTGGGGGAGCTTTTCAGATCTGAAATCACTCGGAATTCATCGCGTCGCTTCATGAATCAATTTTGTACGCCGATGGTTGCGCCCTCCTTGGCATTACTCCATGACTATAGTGGTACCTAAATCGTGCTCTTGTGTGCGTGGGATTGCGACCACACGGCATGGACCATGAACACGAATTCCAAATGGACCATGCGAGAGGGAGAGGAGTGCGTTTTGGGGCCAAACCCTAGATCTTGCTCCCTGCCAGCTGCTCAAATTGACGCGACGATGGTATATATTTAATCTCTTCGTCTTTATTTTCCTTTCTTTTTTTTTTTTTTGCTTTCCAAAAGCATTATATATTTGTATTTTCTGGCCTAAACTCCCGGGCCTTTGATGTCGCAACTTTATAGATATGCATCGTCTTTAGGATTGCAAAACGAGTAGGTGTGGGCTTGTCTCGACCGTGGCGAGTTAGATCGAGGTCCCCAGGTGATGACCGGTCCTTTTCTCTTTCCCTCCCCACATTTGCCCTGGTTTTGTCTGCGTGTGATTGTATGATCAGCCCTATTCCTACTTTGAATTCTCTCTCTCTTGCTCCCCAACCATGTTGACAAAGATGTGACCTTAGCGACCTTTGCATTTACACCGTTCTAACGAGAAACAAGTGGTCTCGATATTACCATGCTACGACAAAGAGATTTCTTTAGAAAAACGGGCTTTCTATGATCAATCTTGTTCGTACAGTCAATGTGGTATCTCTCTCTCTCTCTCTCTCTCTTTGGCCATTCCCCGATCGACAAAGATGTGACATTAGCGGCCTTCGGGTTCACATTATTCCGATGAGAAATAAGTGGTCTCGATCTTACCACGCATGAAGGAGGGGTTTCTATAGAGAAATGGGCTTTCGAAGAGGTTGTAAAAAGCCTCTTGTTCTCTAAGATTGATGAAGCCACATGGGCCTGCTCAAGGATGAGATCGGTTTGGACCATGCTATCTAGCCCATCTCTTCAGCCCTCCGACCTAATCTAAGTAGCACATTGCAATCCGGAAACGCGAGTTGCCGCCTTCATACAGTTTGGGCCGCAAAAGAATCTTAATTTATGACAGAAGATCATATTGAAGTCGACATTATTTAACAAGGTCGTGTTCTGACGAGCGAGACCTTGATTCTCGATCCGAAGAAGCTAATATTATACTGTTTAGTACTAAACTTTTTTTTTGCCAAGTGAGTCCTAAACCTTTTACATTTATATCAATTCAGTCCAATTTCGATCGTCCGGCGTTGACGTGGCGTTGTCGGCATTAATGTGGCAAATTTTAATATTTTTAAATTTTTTCTTTTCTTCTTTTTCTTTTTTCTATCTTCTCCTTTCGCCGCCAACCGATTGTCGGATCGAGGACCGGCTAGAGGCTAGGGCCGGTGAGCTCGACCTCATCCAGCCATGGCAAGGCTTGACATCGCCAAATCTGGCAAGACTTGGCCTCGTCTAGCCACAATAGAGGCAAGGTCAACCTCGCGGAAGAAGGAGAAGAGGAAAAGAGAAAAGAAAATGAAAGGACAGAAAATAAATAAATAAATGATTTGAAGAAACATTAAAATTGTCCAAGTCGGCGTCGGCCGGTCAAAGTTGGTTGAATTGACTGAATTGACACAAATGTAAACGGTTTAAAACTCAATTGACAAAAGAAAAAAAAAGTTTATGACTGAATTGATAGGTATGGAATTTTTTTGGTAATTATCCCTCGATGAAAGTATCTTTTCGTTATTCTCGTGTTTTCTTTCTTTGCTGTTGAATTTTTTTATCGGTATGATGCAATGATTTTGTGTGATACACTTACCAATATTAAAAGCTAATGGCAAAAGACAACTAATTAAGTTTTTTTTTCTCTGGGTGGGTATGACGAGTCATCTTCATTGAACTACACTGAGCCGATGGGGAGGAAAATTACACAAACCTTCTTAAATATATTGTATGGCCGCATACTCAATTCTAAACTTTGCTATTTGTCCAATGTAGTCTTGAATCTTTAATGATTTTTTAATGTAGTCATTTCGATCGATTCTGACCGAAAAATATTGATAGGGCATATGGTCATTCCATCTTCAACCTTTCGTGCCCGAGCCCAAATTCATCTTCACGCGGCTCACCGCACCCCACATGCAAGCCGTTGTTGTCTGCTTGACTCGAGGCATCCATGGCTTTGACATCGAACAACAACCTCACGCTGCAATGCCTTTTCAACAGAGCTCTAAAATCTGAATAGCCTGGCCACTACGCCGCAAAATTCAAAGAGAAATTTTCAGAGATTTCGAAGTTGTGGGGGCTCCAGGTTCCACGCCATCACGGTCGAGATGATCGCGGACAAATTGTTTAAGGTCTGGATTGAGGTTGACATGGATCGCCGGCAAGTTACCCTCTGTAGGAATTAAAATGTTTATGTTGGCACTCAAAATTATCCGCCCTCCAAAACACGTGATGTGCACGTGAGAAATTGATGCACATGCAAAACACGTGAGGAATTGACATGCGTGACAAACACGTGAGTGGTAGGCATTTCAATAGAGCATGAAGAAATCACGTGCAAAGCAAGTAAGGCCGATTGGAGGTGTCGGTTGATGCGAAGCAGCAAGCAGGTTATAGACATTACCAAGGGGGCAATGCCACCTATCTAAGTAGCAAAGATAACGCCGCGTGTTCAGAGTGGAGAAGCGTATCAAGGATGGATAAGGTAAGCTATCAACATAGGTGCCAATTAAAGGTAATCACGCTAAGGATTCAAGAACTTTTCAAGGAGCGTGAAAGAATACGAAAATTTCTCCCTTAAATCCCTTGATGAAAGAGCAGCTTTAGGCAGATAAATTTGAAATAAGTCCTTGAGAATATGGTCAAAAAGTCCACAAAACTTGAAAGACGAGAACAAAAGCCAGACGATTGAAAGAAGGTCAGCAGAAATATCTATCGACAATTATTGGGATTTTTTGACTTAAAAGTCCTGAGAAGTGGAGAACGTGGGCACGATTGTCTCGAGAAAAGAGGTTAAGCTAGAGCTGAGATATTGACAGTTATCTGAAGTTAAATAACCGCTTGAAGACCCGCTCAAAAGGGTTGTGGAAGATGTCAAACGTGACAGCTAATGGCGAGTTAAAATCACAAACCGCTGAAGAGCAGTTATCCCTTCAACCATTATAAATACCATCAAACAACCGCAGAAGAAGGCCCCATGAACAAACCAACAAATTTATCTTATTTTACTTATCATACTGCACTTTTTTTTTCTTAGCTGTAGCTTTCAAATCTTCTTTGTCAAGTCAAACTCCGATGTTTATCTTTATCTCTAATACCGCACCATCAAATCAAACTCTGGTGTATTGTCGAAATGTGCCTTGCCGTCTAGTCAAACTTTGCCATTGTTTTAGGTGCGTTAGTTCGTCGTTCCTTGAGAGAATTTGTACTCACTGAGCCAATCCATCGAGTCGAACTCTGGTTTGGTCTGAGTTTGTGTATTTCCTTTCAAACCCATATGTATTGATTCCTTTGAGTTGTACTGACGAAATATCGCGAGTGAGTCAAACATTGATTGAGATAACTTTTGTGTAATTCTATTGGAGTCTTTGCAAACCTCAAGCATCGATTTTCTGATCCTTTATAACTTTCTTCTCCAATATCACCACAGGACACTTATCACATTTAAAAGCCGAAGAATTAATTTCGATAAAAGATATTTTGTCGCGGAGAAATTCCGGCGAAAGAGTTTAGGACCGAATTTATACTCGTACAATCGTGTAGGATTGATTGGGTAACACAAGGAAAAAAAACCCTAGTAGATAATTCATGTTAATATATCTCACTTCGTTTGTCTATAAAATTTATATGCCATTTTTATATATATGATCTCCCTTCACCTACTAACTTAATAATATCCACCTCAATTTATTTCACATACGCGGTCCCCCGTTCATCAAACATAATGTAATAAAAAATTTAACGAAAGCAAAAAGAAATCAATTCAACTCAAACCCGTCAAACATGCAATAATTCCGAAACATATGACATTTCATTTATGTTTCTGAAACATATATATTCTCGCAAAAGAAATTAATGGTGTGAAAGCCACGTGTCGCTAAGCTTGGGAACCATTCCATTTGAATATATTCCTGTACAACCCATCCTTAAAGCAAAGAAATTAAAGCCTTTGACATTGGCAAATTAACACAGTCCAAGGCTCATATCACACAAGACAACTTCCTCTTTACAATTACCCTCGCATAATCAAACACATCCCTTATCTAGACCCTCTTCATATGTCGTCACGTTATTTTAAGTTTTTTTTTTCTTGGTTTTTCTTTTCTTTTCACGCTATTTACATGAGGCAACAGGCGTTGACGTTGTCGTCATTGAACATGTTGCTGACTTTGTCGTCCCCGCGGTGAGTCACCGGGATGTTGCCATGCCTGTCGCCGATGTTGTAGCCATGGCGGTAGTAGTTGTAGCTCTCTTTAAACTCCTTGGTCGTGTCCCTGAAGTAGTCCTCGGAGGAGGTGAAGTAGAGTGGCGGGTTGGGGTACGGCCAAAACTCAGCTCTCTTCCCCGCCCGCCTCACTGCTTTCAACACCTTGTTCCGATCGACGTATCCGACCGCCGTCACCTTTTCCATCTCCAAGTCCACTTCCACCGAGTCGACCCCTACAAGCATTAAATCAGATTCATCTTAAGAACAAAACAGACTAAAAAGGGGTAAAATCAGCAGGAGATACATTTGTTCTGTGTAGAAACTATCTTTGCAGCACTTTTTACTAGAGAGAGAGAGAGAGAGAGACCTCTGAGCTTGTAAATGGCGTTTTTGACGACTCTCTCGCAGCCAGTGCAACACATCCTGACTTTGAGCTCCACAGTCTAGAAAGCAAAACACAGAAAAAGCAAAAAAAATAATTTAAAAATATGCTGTTTCCACTAACTCTTACACGGTTCTCACACGCCTTTCGTATTATATTCCATCTGTTCTCTTGCTTTATGCAATTGCATTCACATGTAGGAAACCAAAGGGGTTGATGGAAAGCTATCCTAAAACTTTGTTCTCTTTATTCTCTTATACGAAACCACCTGGACTAAGCAAAAGCCTTCTTTCTTCTCATCTCTTTCTGTTCATCTAGTCCTTTCACCATACAAACTTGATTTCATTTGCGATTTGTGCACGTTTTCTACTAGTATGCCATCTAAACCCTCGTGTCCGAAGATTAATTTGAGGCAGTTTACAGATTAATGGGGTGAATCTCACATGTGGGTTGGTTCCTACAACTTGTGATGTTATCATGAGAAGCAACTTTATGTTGGTATTAATATTTGCAAGATCATATAAAGAGACATAGGGTGCATCTCTCGAATCTGGAGATGTAACCTCCTCAAGCTTTGGACTGTTGAAGAATTTTGTGAAAGCACAACCGATTGATCTAAAAGGTGATTAGTGATTAGTTGCGTAAATCTTCCTGGTTGATCGGGACAAGGACGACCAAACAGAAATATTTGAAATTAGTACTCAAAACGTTTCTACTACTTCATATTGTCAAAGACAGAAAAAAGAGAGTCAAAAGGTATAAATCTAGCGTACTTTCGTATGTAGTTTGAAGTTGCATGGGAAGGGAGGGACCATGGAGTTGAACATATCAAGAGTCTCATGTAAGATTTTGACACACAAGTTGGAAAGTCCTTTTATGTGTTTTTCCAACTTCCTTTTTCATAAAAAGTGGACAATAGAAATCCCATATGGAAGCTCAAGCAAGACACAAAATCCCCCAACACCATGCCCAAAAAGGAAAAAACAAAGTGAGAGATAACACAACCAATTACTAGGGTTATCTTATCAATGAAAACGAACCTGCAAAGAGAGAGGCTTTCCTTTAGGCATCGTGTACTTGAGGTGGTGGTGGTGGTGGAGGTGGTGGCGGTGGGGGTGGTGGTGGTGGTGGATGTCTCTATGTTCGCTCGGATAGCGAAAGAATAAACAGTACGAAATGGTCGAGAAGACGAAGCGAAAGGCCTTGTTTAGGGCGGTGGCCATGGTGAACCAACCAGGGGTTTCTTTTATACGCACACACTAAGCAGAGAACACGAAGAAAGATAAGACGGGAGAAACAAAGAGATAGTCGTGGAAACTAACTAAAACAAAAGCCAGCCGCAGAAGATATTCTTCAACCTGAGATCTTTTTGGCATCGCTTCCTTTAGGTTTTTATCTGCTGGGGGAGGGAGATATATTCCAAAGTTCTCTTATACTATTCCCAAGTAGTGAGGGCGCAGTTCCTTGTGACCTAATTCACTTCACATACATGAAGAACCACAACGATGGGTCACCCCAACACAAATCATATTCAAGTTACAAAAAGAAGACAACAAGATATTCTTTAGGGGCAAAGGAATGGTATCGATCGATCTCTCAGCCATTATCGAAGTTTATTTTTTCTTCAAACGTGGGTCAAGCTAACATGGCTTCTGACACCTAAGATAGAAGAGAATATTTGTCAGGTCTCAAAGGACTGGGATTGAGGGCTTAAGCAAGGGAAAGCTAAGGTCGTTCTTGATGCAAAGTCGAACATATATTCTCAAAAAAAAAAAAAATCTTTCCTTTCCTTCATCTTCTTTTACACAAATTTTATCTAGGGTTTTCTTGGGCTTATCATACATTGTATTTTGCAATATTCAGCTCTATCACTATTGGTTTGGAGATCTTAGTTAATTCCCCAAGAATATAATCAAAGATATCCACAATACTGTAGGCTATGTGCATCGAAAGGTTTCGTTTCTACAAGCCCTTATTCGATGCATGACATAATACGTGGATTTGAATTTAAGAAAGTCCGTTCGATTCCGATTCTAAGATAGGGTTTAGAGAGCACATTTTGCATTTCCAAAGATTAGTTTATTGAGGCCAGATTTTTTATATAGGCGGTTAGGGAATAAAAAGCCCTAGTTTAGGACAAGACACAGCATTCATCTAGAAAGCCTAGCAAAGTTCATATTCCTTCATTTTTCAGTGCCTTCCAAGTCATGGATGTGTCACATGATGATGAAAGCATGCACGAAGAAAAACCACCAAGTCTCCGTATGTTTCGTTGAAAATATGATTTGCTAAACATCCTCCTCAAAACAATTGCTTGTATCACTTAAAATAATTAATTAATAAAAATATTTTTATTATTGGCAACAGTTTATGTGTAACTATTTTTGTGGACAAATATTTTTCATTCGTTCATTTTTGTAAGCGGTATAAGCAATCATTTTTAGAAAGATATTTTATCATTCAATTTTTTTTTTCACGAAACAAACGCACCCTAAAATTCTATTCTTCTAGCTAGCAATTGCCCGAAGAGGAAGTATTACTACTAGTTTTAATTATGTTAACCAAATATCATGAAGAATTATTCTTTAGGAAAATTTCAAATAAGGGCTTGAAGTGCTATCATTTTCTCAAATAAGAGTCTCAAAAGCATCTTGTCTCAAATAAAGGCCTGAAGTGCCATCTTTATTTTAAAGAAAAATTTGACCAAATGCATTTTTTGTCATTTGCTTTTTTTTTCCTTTTTCTTTTTTTTTTTCTTTTTCTTACTTTTTTTCTTTGTGTTTTTTCCCTTCATTTTGGCCGGTGGCCGCCATGACACCGGTCACCGGCAAGGGCTGGGTAGCCTTGCCGGGGGCCGTTGAGGCGAGGCCACCCCTCACAAGATCCGGGCGAGAGCATTTGTACTCGCGAAAATTTTCAATTCAACCATCAGTGGACCTAATAAAAATTCGAAGGGCGAGGAAAAAAAAAAAGGGCTCTCTCTAGGGTACTTGTCCTCATGTATTCAATTGGAAGATATTGTACCTTGCAAACTTTATATTTCTTTACATAGATTATTTTTAAGAGGATATTCAAGCACTGCATTCTAATGCCACTACTGCCTCATTTAAGTTTAAATTTTACCCTCGCTAGGACCCCACCAAAAGAAAAGATGCAATTTTTATTTGATGACCGCGGCTGTGCGGGTCTCTATTACATTTGGATAGATTTATTCCCTCATGGTCATAATGGATGCTATCTTGCTTAGCCTTTTTCTTACATGAACATGATAGTTTAATTTTTCCATCTAGACCCATTCGTTGCTTTCAATCTTCGACATGGACAAGCGGGAAGCTTTTAAAGAAATAAGAATGCTCAAATTCAGGAGAGATCAGGTTTTAGTGCGCACTGTTTTTCCACCAACCTTTTGCTTTGCTTTGAGCTAACAAAGTTAAATTATATTAGCACCTCGTAAAATAGTTCAATGCCTTAACGGTTCGAATCAGCGACGTATGGGATTTGGATCGCCTAACATTGAGATTTCTGTCACATGCGTGACATTACTCAAATCAGGCCATCCAAATGATAATAGACGGCTTGATTTGAGCCACGTCATATGTTGAAAAGGGGGAAAAAAATATGGACGGGAATTTTTTTGGGGTTTGAAAAATTTTGAATCCTAAACGTGGTTCAAATAAGGCCGTAAATTTTCATTTGGACGGCCTCATTTGAGTAATGTCACCCATATCACGGAAATCCCAATACTAGGCGATTCGGATCTCGAGGTATGCACGAGGGATTAGTTCAATCGTAGTCGTCTTTTGTCTCTTTTTTTCTGCATAATCTAGTAAGTACTAACAGACATTAAAGATCAAAACACCTAACACGGATGTTGAAGGGGGGATTGACAAAAAAAAGTCGGGACTTATTGCCCTTTTATCAATTCAGCTCTAAACCCTATTAATTTTACTAATTGAGTCTCAAATCATTTCACCTTTTGCCAATTGAGTCCATGCGACAAATTTTGGCCTAAAATTGTTGACGTGGATACTAGCCGTCCTACATGGCACAATCGTCGCTAACATGGAATATATTTCAATTTTTTTGTAAATTTTATAACTTTTTTCTTCTTTGTTGTTTTGTTTTTTTTGTAAAGTGCCAAGCCTTTGCGGGCCCCCGGTGAGGGCTGTGGGCGAGGCCGGCCTAGCTCGTGGTCACGATGGCCTCGACCATAATTGGCGAGGTCGAGCAACGGGGCGTCCCAGCCCTCGCCCCCATTCGATGAGGGCATAGTAAGAAAAATAAATAAATAAATAAGAAAAACTTAAATATTAAAAAAGTGACGTCGGTGCGATCGTGTTACCTATGATGGTCGGTGTCGACGTTAGCGATTTTCGACCAAAATTTTCCCTATGATTTCAATTGGCAAACATAAAAATATTTATGACTGAATTGACAAAATTAAAAGGTTCATTATTAAATTAACAAAGACGCAATAAATTTGATACTTTATGCGTAATTTTTTTGTACTAAATAAAATTTTCGTTACATTCGAAGGAGGATACATAACTTCAAGATAAAAATGTTAATTAAACAAAGCAAGTAAATCTAAAAGATAAATCAACTTAGTCCAACTTGTAGAGACTCGTTCATTTCACAAAGACGTATCAAAGGACAAACGATGACCCATCACCAAATCTCGTATCAATATCCGTAATGAACATGTGCTGAAAGTCCTCTCTCCCGTAACTACGGCTTTTCCAAAAGCGGTATGCACCTAAGTTCAGCGCCTCCAACACCATCATTGTATAGAGACAATAATAATAATACCAGTGGGTTGAAAAAGAACATCTAATGCTTTGTAAATCCTAAACCTATTTCTAAATTGAAATAGAAGATCACCCGGATCTAAATCTAACTCTAGATTGGGAGAGAACACCTGCAAAACAGAAAGTAAATGATCACAAAATGACTTTTAGATAAGCTGACTGCAAAAGCAATAGTAGAGCAGTCTTGGACTATATGAAGCAAGCACCGAGCCGAAACAAGCAAGCAGATCCGAAATAGCAGATTCTTTCGAGACAGCTTGCGCTTCGAACTTCTGAACTCACCACACAAAACCTTCCACGTGAAGAAAGTCAATGGGATCGTTCGTGAAATCACCGAAGAAAACTGAAAAAAAGAGAAGGACATGAAGATATCAAAACAAAGAGGCAGAATGAGAGGGGGAGGGGGAGGGAGAGAGAATGGAACTCTCCCCCTCAGAAAAGACCCCGCAGAAGGGGAAGCGACCGCGCTTTTTTGTTGGGAGAAGAGAAACCATATCTGAGGGAGGGAGAATTCGTTAAAGACAACAAATTTTTTCTGGAAGGGGGAAGGATCGGTAGGAGGAGTCATCACCCGTTGGCCAATAAGCAGTTCAAAACCGATGGCCATCAAATGCATCGTCACCGTCCATAGTTTCATTGTGAAACTGGTGAGTTAATTCCACATAAATTGGCTTTGGTACTTTGGCGTTGGTGTCAACAAACATTTGGGGAAACAATGTGTTGCGAGGTGAGGTGCTCGAGCTATCCAAAGTAGGGGTGAGCAAATCGGATCGCCTGAACCGGATCTAGACCGATGGTCCTGTTCCCGGCTCTAGAGGGGTCCAGTCCGGTCCGGTTCCCAGTTCCTAAAATTGGAACCGGTGACCAAACGGTCCAATTTCCTGTTCCAAGGATATAGGACCGGACCGAACCTCTCGGACCGGACTGGTCAATTTTTTTAAAATTTTTTAAAAGTAAATCTAATGTTTACTTGTTTAGGGTTTGCTTTGCTTCACTTCGCAGCCCTCTTTTTTTGCCTCTTCACTTCTCTTCCAAGTCCTAGCAGCAGATCCTGACTGTCCCTGTGCCTCACCCATTGTTCTTACACAGTGTTTTTCATGGAAAGTCAAGGAACAATGCACAGCCTCTTTGTAAAAAGTTAAAGAGCACATGGCAAGCATGTATCGAAGATTAACCTAGAGAAGGCCACCGACAAAATACAGAAGTGGAAAGATGTCAAACCGATGCAAGATTGAGAAGATAATTACAGGTGCAGAAATGTTCCTCGAGCACAGGTTCCTTGGAACCACCCAGGAACCAAGACCACCGGTCCGGTTCTCGATTTTTTAGGGGAACCGGACCGAACCGGACCGGGGATTGATCACCCCTAGTCCAAAGTGGGTCCTGAAAGACCGACACTATCTTTGCCGTAAGTGGCTCAGAGTGAAGGCCGTCGATCGATTCTCCTCAGCCACCGCTAGCGGCGATGAGGGAAGCTCCACTTGTGCTATACTGTGATGATTCCTTTGAGATCTCTCTCAGAATTTCTGTACAAGTATTCTATTTTAGGGGGGAAATGGCTGGGTAGATTGATAATGTGCTCATACATCTGCAATTCCCATCAGAAAGAGATATATATATATATTGTGTGGCCAATAACGACCTATAAGTAACATCTGTCCATTTCCATCGCCGACCACCTTATTATTCTTCAAACGTTATGTAACACTCTTTTTCCCTAGTTGGGCTTAGCCCCAAAAAGGGGTAGATCGTGTTGACCATTTGAGGTTTGGGCTTTTTTGCTTCAAATGTGAAAATTTGAGGACCATTTGGAGAAAACCGGTGCGCTGCCCGCAAGCCCTAGTGGCCATCAAACTAGTTTTCTTCCTCTCTTTCCTGACTCTTTCTTGGTGATTTTCACCTGCTGAGGAAGGGCCTTTACAGGACGCATATACCACGCGTGATATAAACGACCAATCATCATCATATATATGCTATGGATCACATCCTAGTTATCACAGTGCGTATATCCAACTCACTTTTAATTGATTGAACATACGGCATCACTACTACCACATTATGTATACGTCGCGCAAAATTACATTCTTTAAATGTATAAAATTGTCATAAGGAATTTCAAATTTCTCATCATGTATCGTCACAATGGTCGGCGAGTAATTTTTTAAGAGCGTGAAATTTCATACTCTCCATTAACAACATAAATTCCCGAGTAATTTAAAGATTTCTGATTGCTAATTTGAATTCCTCAGTCGTTTCACCGCTGTAGATAAGATAACCGGGCCTTTCTTTGTCACCAACGCCGGGGCTGGCGGTGCCGGGCTTGCTCAAATTGATTGGAACCATCAATCCAATCCCGCTCGCGTACTTGAATTTGAAAAATGAACGAATAAAGGACAGGCCAAGACGGAGACCCAGATCAATCCGGACACATCACCTCAACGAAAAGGAAAGGAAAAAAGAAGAAAACGAGAAGACACGGGAAATGAAAGTTGGCAAACCTTCTACACCATTCTTCTGGCACCAAACCGAACGCCGCCATCCGTCACATCAGACTCGACGACCGCCCTCCACGTTGCGGATGTGACGAAAGGCTCTCAATTCGCGTCACGAGAGCACTGCGATCATGTTCGTACTTCGTGTCGATTCACGTTTGGCAGAAAGTACTGTCCGAAATCTGATTCAATAAGCGGAATGATTCTATTTCTTTCTCTATAATGTCCTGAATGTGATGAAGAAAAGATCGCAGCGTTTGATTCAGCAGGCTGTCTTCTGCCATCTGTGTATATGGCCTTGAAAACAATATCTCGTCTTTGTAAAAATGTTTCGTCGAAAGCGTTCTTTAAACCCGACAACCGGGCTGATAACGAATGATATGGAGCGGAAAAAAGAGACATCTTCAAGCGCCAAAATCCAACTCAGGACATTTATAGTGACCAAAACCTCAATATCTTGAACCCAGCAGGCAAAAAGAAAAAAGAAAAACAGATGAAAATGTTAAGATTAATCCACGAAAAGGGTGTCAAAGAAGTCCCAGATTCCTGTACTGCATCGACTGATGTACAAGGTTGCTGATCTCTATGCTATGTCCGCAAAATTTGGTCGAGGAAAAGAGAGGACTTACGAGTGAAAGCAACTTGGGAAAATTAGATCACGCAGGGGCTCGGAAGAAGGGAGGAGGGGCGGAGGGGGCGAAGGGGAGGCTGCGGAGGATGAGGAAGCGGACCCTCCGCGGGAGCGGCGCGCCGTGGAACAGATGCTGGAGCACCCTCGCCAGCACCGCCGTGTACTGCGCCATCAGCTCCGCCACTATCGCCACCAGGATCATCCTCTCTCTCTCTCTCTCTCTCTCTCTCTCAATTGCCACTTCAACTGAAACCGGGCCAAGGGTATGTACTGGGGAAATCTGTGACTCATGTAGAAGGATTGGGTCCTACGAGATGTGGGGTTTTATGGGGGCGCGTATGAACCGCCAAAATTAACATTAGTAAGCCGAACGTGACATGTTTTCAAATTTTTAAATTTGGGAAATTGCTTCGACCAAAAAAAAAAAATGGTAAATTGCGATTAAGGGTATAAGGTGCGATTCATTCCTCAAAAGAAGACTTGAAAGCAGATCTTGTTTTTGAAATAAAAGCTTGAAGTGGATAATTTACTCTCAAATAAGTATCTAAATTCACTAATCAGTCGATTTGCGCGTTGCTTATTCAAATAACTAGAGCATGGGTGATTTTATCCGATAACTTCTACCTTGACCCAATTCGATACTCTGAATGGATAAAGATTTGTCGGGTCGATAAGTTTGGACTCTTATTTGAAATTAAGTTGGTTATTTCATGTTTTTATTAAGATCCTCTTTCTTAAGAATATATATATAATAATTTTGAGATGCCCCATCAAGTTTATATCATGGAATGTAGACGGCACTAAATAGAAATATTTAAATCAATCCAGACCTGACACTTGTTAGAAAAGTACTGGTGATGGGTCTTTTGGAGTTTTCAATGTTTAATGAAATAAATGAAAGCTGCCTGTCTCTGGCATCGTCCATATCCTTCCCCATCCTTATCCACTCTTCCTTAAATTCCATCCTTTCCAGGTTTTCCATTAACCCTTTTTTCTTTTTCTTTTTTGGCCTTTGAACATCATTCAGGATTGCCAGCTCATGCGGGTCGGGTTTGGATTGGGCTTTAGTCCGATTTAAATTATTGTTAAAGTATAGCTACTTGCTTACTTCACTCTTTGCCGAACTCATAGATATTGATTGCCGGTTTCTCTGGTCATCTCGCGCGATTGGACCAATGGGGTGTTATGTGTTGGATCGTTCAAAGTATCAACTGCCATTTTGCAAGTGATAAATGAAATTCGGCCAATCGTTAAACACGCCATATGTGTCCATCTACTGAATAAGCTCGCCGGGGGCCGAGTGCTTCCAACCGATGGGTACATTGCATGGTCAGCGACTATATATCCGACGGGTCATGTTCGAAGGAAATCTCCGCCTATACCGACAAATTAGAGGGGATGGTATTGTAATCGGTGGTCCAAAAATCGGGAGAATTACCAAAAAAAAATTCTAAACCCGTTGTAATTATATTGATTCAATCCATTCGATCAATTTTGACTGATCAAAACTTTATATCATGGCCATATCGTGTGATCGGACCTTTGGGGTGTTATGTGTAGTATCGTTCAAAGTGTGAACTCTCATTTTGCAAGTGATAAATGAAATTCGGATAATCCTTAAACACGTCGCATGTGTCCTTGTATTGAATAAGCTCACGGGGGCTGAGTGCTTCCAACCGTTGGGTACACTGCACGGTCAACAGCTATACATCTGACATGTTGTCTTCGGACGAAATCTCCACCTATACTGACAAATTGGAGGGGATGGTGCTGTAATCATGGTCCAAAAATCAAGAAATTTACCAAAAAAAAAAAAAATTCAAAAATCTATTATATTTGTACCGATTCAGTTCATTCGATCAACTTTGGCCGGCCAACACCGACATGGCACTGCCAGCATCGACGTGGACTTTTTTTTCATAATAATTTAATATTTTTCTAATTTTTTTATATTTTTTCATAATTTTCTTTTAGTGTAGTTTTTTCTTCCTTTTTTTCTTAAGGGCCGACAACCCTCACCAAGACCAGGCGAAGGCCATGACATCATTGCTCGAGGCCGGCGAGGGCCACGGCATCCTCGCTCGGCCAGATTTGGCAAGGGCATCACGGTCCTTGCCTAGACCGGGCGAGGCTCTCACCTATAGACAACCTCAAGTGCAGAAAAAAAAATGTATAAAAATTCAAAAAATTCTTTAAAAAAATTCATGTGCCTATCAGAATTAGCATAAATACAAAATGTATATAACTAAGCTAGCAAAATAAAAATTTAAGATTAAATTAGCACAATTACAATAGGTTTAGAACTTTTTTAATAATTTCCCTTCAAAAATCAAATGCTTATTGGCCCCCGTGGAACCATTTGGCCACTTTTTTTTAAGTCGAACTTGTCTATGTGCTTAGATAAATCGTCAATAAATACTTTCAAAAGGCGAAAAAGCATCCGATTTTCCTCTTGACTCTTTTCTTTACGGAAACATACTCTCTCTCTCTAGTCACGCTAAATTGCTTGCATTAATAAGTGTTATGATTTTCTGAATCCTCTATCTATCTACGGTCTATATCACCTGTGTTTCATCTCACTTGTATAAACCTATATGATTGTCTGCATCTGGAGAAAATCCCACAATTCACGACCAGCTCGATAAATTGGTCTATAATATGAGGGTTCCGAGATTCAGATAAATAGGAATCTCCTAGACATCCCAAATTCCCCAGTCATGTCCCATTCGAGAACACGCATGAATCCATAAGAGTGCCATGACCCCATAAATTACATAGGACAACTTCATGGCTAGAGCCCGGATGCATTTGCATTGTCTGCCAACCCTTCGTTGGCCCCCTTGCTCCTAAAGCTGCCACTTGAAACTTGATGCACACTGCACTCAACCATACCAACAGAATAGCAAGAAGTAATAATATATGCACAATAAAGCTCACTTACCAAACAGTACGAAAAATCTGTTAAGTCTCACCGAATCCAGAAGCCAAACTAAAGAAGGCTTTTTTCTCAGCCAGATACATGGAAACTTTACAGCACAGACACAATTCATGAAAGATCTACATCATCCTCTGCTTTATAAAGTTATAAGCACCCCCTAATCACTATATATGTATAGACGGGGATGGGAAGCGGCTTTTTCTCTACGCAATGTCCGGCTTGATGGATCTCTGTACCCCGGAGAAAACTATGGCCAGGAGTATAACGAGAGAGATGCCGACTGCAAAAAGTAAAAATGAGCCAGAACGGCGGCGTACAGAAGGTGTTTCCAACGACGCTGAAGCCATGGGATGACTACAAGATTCCCCACCTGGTTCCCACCCCAACGTCAAGTTTGCACACGGCTCCTCAACAATTTCTGCCGTCTTATCGAGAGCAGGGAGTTGGGTGTCTCTCTCTGGTTCATCGCCATCAGAACAATTGTCCGCTTCTTCCTTGACCTGAAAGGAAAATTAACAGCCTTAGAAAATTATCCATGTTCATAGACAGGACCTTAAAACTAATGTGCTGATTGGTTTACCTTGGTAGGAGCAGATTGCACTTCTTCATCATAGCTTGAAGATCTAACTTCATCATCCCTAGTGGACCCAGATTGACTGTTCATACGCAGCCGAATTCGTCTGGCAGCAGTACCTTGAACTATAGAATTCTCGGAGCCTGGTTGATGTCGAGGTCGACGAGTCCTAATCTTGATATTGGCTCCAACAGTCATATTGTCACTTTGGTCAACAGAGGTCTCCTTAGCAGTTGATTGAACTTCTTCTTCTCCGTTAGAGCCAGTGCCTCTCATTTCCTCATCATCTCCTTCTCTCTTTACGCTTCTAGGTAGTTGATTAGCTCGATCCACCCCCAGACGAAGCCTCCTAGGAGCAGTACCCTGCGCTACATAACCACTTGAGTACGGTAGGACTTCAGAGTCACGTGGCCTGATCTTGATCGCAATTCTACCACCGTCGTTGAAAGATTCACCAGTTGATTCTGCCATATTATTTGAAGCAACATCTCCAGATGAAGTTACCCCATCCACCAAATTCCTCTCGTCAACAAGACCATCATACCATGTATCATCTTTGACATCTAGGAGCGACTGCAAAGACGACAGGGAAGAGAAGATGTTGGAATTTGATCTGACATAATCTCAACTGCCTATCAAACCTTTGTTCAATATAAAAAAGTGAAACTGGTGAAACCAGAAATTTGTTGTAGTCAATTTAACAACATAATTGGCAAATTAAGGCAGGTGTTAGTTACATTCTATTGATGCAAGGAATGGAGAAGATGATTTAGTTAAAAAACCCGTATTAGTGCAATGATAGCCCATTAATAATATCTATAGCATCAAGTTATTGTGACGTCTCGTTATCGAGTTCGGAATTCTGCCCAAGGTCATTAATATCATAGCTTCACTTTTCCACAATAATGCCGAAGCTAAGCTGTTGTCCCCTTCTCATACCTGGGATAAGTAACCCTGATGCACAAATGGAATCTCACTTCCTATAACTGAATTCTTCTGACTGGTGGACTCTACACAGGAGTCATCTTGATTATTGAAGACCTCACCCCACAAATCTGAGAGTGAGATGTCCTGCTCACTTGTACCATCCTGGAAATGTAGTCCATCAAGATCATTGCCAAAATCAAAGGCAAAAGGCGAACCCATGTCCATGTAAGGAGCTTGCTCTGTTTGAAGATGTGTCTGCTCAGGGGAGAAAACTTTACAATCAGCTGGATCACAAGGAAGATCGGGGTAACTCTCATGCAATTGATGTACCTACACAGGATGAACAAATAAATTTAGCAATTTCTGTAGACATCTTCACAGCAGCTGTAAGTCAACAAGCAAAGTCCTTTGGAGGTAGTATCAAGGATATAATAACTCCATAATCTTTTTGGAGGATAAAAACAACTATTGCTATTCCATGGAGGATGCAAATTTTTACCTCCAACGGTGTTCCATCAGTGATACCATCTTCCAAATCAGAGGCCATGACACTATTGCAGCAGCTCTCAACAGGCATTTGAGCATTAGGAGTCATTTTGTCCAGCTTGTCAGTCAACCACCGCTTGATTCCATCTGATTGTGATTTTTCTTGGACATCGGAAACAGGCGTTTCTGGAACTACATCAGATAATGTCTCGTCAGGAGAGGACTTGGCTGTCGGAGATAAGCCAGTTTGTTCAACTTCATCGTACTTCACAACTTCAGGCTTCTCCTCCGTCTTCCGAAACAAACGACAGAGGACATAAGCACCCTACATCAAGTACAAAGAGTAAGAACAAGACATAGAAATATATTCCAGGCTCCATGCATAATAGAAAACTCATCAATACTCTCTTCACAACCAATCAATTCGAAACACCCAAGCCTATCCTTCTAACAATCTAAATGTAACTGGTCGGTGGCATCATTTTATAGATAGCGGCCCCTGCATCCTGCAATTTATGATCGAGGAATTGCCACCATATAGTAATGCTTTGAGTTTTCGTCGTTTACAGAAATCCATGCTGGAACTAACATACCATAATATATATCACCACAAATACAGAATATGCACTCAAAGTTAGTGTGTAGATTCATCAGCACAACACGACAGTGAGCATAAAAAGCAATGCCGTTGCATACCTGGCCGGGTCCAGTCCCATCAAGATCCTTCTCAGTAGCGCGATACTCGTGCATAATCCAGTGAGTCCTCTTGCCCTTGGGCGCACGACCTTCGTAGAAGACCAAGGTCTTCTTCATCCCAATCAAACTAGCAGCAGCACCACCCGGTTTGCGAGACTTAATGGTCCGGTCCTTGCCCGTGGCCTTCCAGTACCCAGCATCTGTGGCCCGATTCGATCTATGCCCATTCGGGTACTTCCTGTCCCGCGGGCAAAAGAAGAACCACTCCGGATCATCATTCTTTATCACCGATAATCCTACAACCACACACATAAGCAGATTCCACGGTAAGACCCATTATCCAAGAATCACTTCATCTCAGCAATTAAATAAACCAATTCCGGCGGCAGCAACAGAAACTCTACCCAAAAAAGAAAAAAAAATCTTGCATTTCACTCTTTTCCCCCTCTTACACGGGTTTTCCAAGAGGGAATCTAGTTGACTGGGGAATAAAGGTAACCTAGCATCATCCGTCAGAGCACCAACTATCCAAAATTCGCCCCTTCAATATTCTAATAATCCCAGAAATCGCTAATTTGGAACCTAGAAAAGGGACAAAAGAAACAAAGCGAGAACAATCACCAGGCAAATCCCAGGGTTCCCATTTGCAGACGTCGATCTCGGGGATGACCTGGACCTGCGAGTGGCGGCCATTGATCTTCAACCTCAGGTAGTGACTGATCAGCTCCTCGTCGGTCGGCCTGAATCTGAACCCCAGAGGCAACGAGTCCATCGCCAACAGTCTCATTTCAAGAACCGAAAGCGCAAAAGCACCAGCCCCAAACTTTAGATCAACAGAGCAAGAGCAGACGCGCTATCGAAAAGCCCAAGGATCCCCCTCTAGTATCTTCGCAGAGAGAATCCGGACAATCGTTCGGGAATCGCCGAACCAGTGGGACGATGGGGATTGAATGATTGGACCGTCTTCGCTCGCAGCACACTGACCAGATTCTTCTTCCCCGAGAGCTGCTTTCTATCGGGCAGTGAAGAGGAAAAACCGGAAAAAATAAACAACATCCATCCGCACGTGCGAGCGTCCGCACGTGCTTTCCTTCGGCGGGGAGCGCGTTAGCCGCGACTGCGGATTTGCCCCCGGACGTTGTCACGGAACCAATGGGCTCCCCCCACGTGGCGGAGGGAGATGGGGTCCAGTCAAAAACGCGTCCGGGGATCGTCGCGCCGAGAGAGCGCGTGGCACTCGCGCGCGTGTTACGGGTCCGCAGGAGTTTCCACTTTCCAGGAACCAGCGCGGGTGCTGTCCGAGCCGGAGCGGGACGCGGTTCTCTTTTGCTTTGCGGCTAAGTATCTGATTTATTTTATTTTATTTTATTTTATTTTTTGCGGGATCTGGTGCTAATTTCGTCCGGCACGAGGCGCGATATTTTAACCGCCAATATTTAATTATCTTAAATTTCGGCGATTTAATTCACGAGGAAAAAGCGAAACGAAGTCGAAGAAAAGATTAAAAAGAAAAAAAAAAAGGTCGTATTAATTCCTTGAACAATTCGAAAACGGACTCGAATAAAATATCAGTTAAAAAAGTTTCCCAGAAAAAAAAAAATTGGAAATTTTCTTGGGCGAAATTCGACTTTGCTTTCGCTTTATTTTGCCTCGCATTACGTGTGTAGACGACAAATACCTCCGGAAAAAAGGGTGGGGGTTTTTCTCTAATTCGGTTCCCGTCACGTCCTACGACAAGAAATGCTACGACCACGAGACACGTGGCGAGCTCTCGCTTGGCAAGTGGATCCGAGATCTACGTCGCAAACTGCGTGCGCTCGAGGGAAACAAACAAAAAAAAGAGAGCGGGGGCTGCATCGACCTTCACGGAATTTAAAGTGGGCGGTCGAGGTCGTGTGCTCCATGATTGTTTTCTTGACTGTGAAAAAGAGTCGGCGACGCCAACCTCTTTAGCAAAAGTGACATTGGATACCTTAACGGGACAAAAGGAAAAGTTACCAAGAGAGCCAGGAAAAGAGAAGAAGAGTTATTCGCAGGCACGTGGCTGAGTCCAAATCCTAAATAGCGATGAGGATTTGCAACCGAGAGAGAGACAGCTAGCTTTGAATTCCCTTGCTTTAGATGATTTGATGGCAAAATTCCCTCCCCTTTCCCTCTTCCAAGGGCAATTGTACCGTCGTTGACCAACCGAGGACGGGCTGGCAGCCCCCGGTCGACTACCGCCGCCCAACGACGGGGACTGGCTGGCAGTCGTCGGAGAGAGAGCGGAGGGTGATGACCTAGATGTGTCGTCTCTGTTCCTAAACAAGGCAACAGTCATAGCCACCATCCTTTTGCTGCCGAATCGTTCGTTTCGCTTTCAACTAACTCATTCCTCAACAGCACGCATGGAATGTACGCATAATGCGAGTCTACAACCGTGGAAAAACTTCTTGCATGAGCCGAACACAGGTGAGGCGGAGCCCATGTGATCCTATCACTCACGAGTTTTGGCCTCAAAAGCGACGGGCACGCGACGTATGGCCCGCAATAGCATTCACAGTCAGAAAGTCTACTCAGTATTTTCCTTAGTGATTGTTGTGAGCATCTAATCACTAGTAAAGCAGTGAAGCAAGCTCCACAGAGAAAGCAGCGAAAGCAGAACAAAACAAAATTCATCCACTCCGTCGGATCATTAAGATAACCATAATACCTCATCACAAACTCAGGTTGTCACTGCTTGATCATACAGAATTAACTCACTATGAAATCCCGCCGCAATGGGAAGCATGTGTCCTCATCACGTAAAGAAGGAAAAGATCTATGGGCAATGTAAAAGAATCTACGATCCACTATTGTGTGCCATCTACCATGTACAGATACACCTACAATGAAGGGTGGTACCTGATATTCTCATTCGCTTCCACCCTTTGCACCGCCCTCCTCATGCCCCACTCATGGCAGAATTCAAGGGCAAGCCGTAGAGCAGTTCCAAGTCCAAGCACAACGATAACACCTGCAGCACATCTATTCAGCATCATTACACGCCTACACAAGAACCATTATAAGGAGCCAGAGGACCGATTACCAATGATAATGTTAACAGGAAGTGCAGAAACTCCAAGCGTAACAGATATCAACACGTCCAGAAAAAGACCACCAACGAGGATTGAGAAAGCCACCCAGAGTGGACTGAAACAGGCCTGTTTTAGGGAAGAATCCACATATTAAAGACCTAAAATTTATCTTTCCTTGTTAAAATCAGCGTCAAGCAACATGTGCCACCATAGTTCCTTACCCTCCCATGTTGCTCTGGAACACCAGACCCCCCGTAGCTAGGATCAATCCTCCAGATCCAGAAACTTGGCTGCTACATACAAAGATTACATGGAGATGTGTACATGAGATGCTGTAGATATACCGCCAAAAACCGTGAAAGAAAACGATTTTGATGCTTTTATGTTATGCCAAGCTACCGTCATGAATGACTCAGTCACCGGAAAGCAGGGAAAGTGAGGCATAAGCATGTCATGTAACAAAAGACTAGACTTATGGATACAAAAACTCAGTGCTTGGATTTTCTCCTAAATTAGAGCTTAGCTACATATTCTGGACCAGAATCCCAACTTCAAAATTTACATGGTTGGTTTTACATCTCAAGCTATAAATAAGGCCATACTACAGTTAGAGGGCTTATCTCTGCGGAAAAAAAAAAAAACCAATAAAACAATGGTAGTGTGCGCTTAATACATAAATTGGATATACGAAATATCCATGCTTTCTGAGTTTAGATTTTGCAGGAGCTGTAGGTATGTAGAAGTATCCATAAATGAATAAAGTTGTGAAGTCGCGTTAAAGAGGCTGAATTATGCATCAGGATAGTTCACTTATAATTAGAAAGACAGACTAAATGGCGTTTCAATGATGTAAGCTTCGGAAGCAAATAGAGAGTACGTACAGTAGAATGGGACTCTGGAGGTGGCACATTCGCAGCTGCCTGTCTGTATTAAAAGGCCAAAAAGACATGAGCGTATCTTTTAGAAGCAAATGGAAATGAAGCGCCATTTAGAGAACCTACTGGCATATTTCGCATTTGTTTGAACCCCTGGTGTGAAACCAAGCTTCTATGCATGATCTATGCGCTTTCGCAATGCCACCTCGACATTGGCATCCAAGATCTATCAAATCTTCTTCCTTCTCCTCTTGACAGACTCTGCAGAAAATCGATAATAATGAAGGGCATGTGTGACGGGTGAAGTAATGCCAGTCCATCCTTCCACATATAAATATGAAAAAACATACTATTCGGTTAAAGCCACTTACAATTGTGTGTTAGTACGTACACACAAACCGGAATGCAAGCCAAAGAAAAAACCCATATACAGATGTTATGTTGTGTAATCATGCAGTCAAGGATATTTGATATTAGAAAGTCAAATGGGATCCTGCTGTCCTCCTGACTGACTATGGATTTCAGAGGGTTGTTGACCCTGCGATCCTATAAACTTAACCTTCTATTTATCTGTAATAGTCAATCAACATACTTCCCCAACAAACCTAGCAAGCTCACTTGAAAGTCTGTCAACTAGTCAAGCAATGTGAAAACTCAACTCAAAAAGGAGAAGGAGAACCTATATAACAGGAAGGTGAAAGCAATTTTACAAGATTCTGTTACCAAGAAACAAATAACCATTAAAAAATGAGAGAGTCTACAGCATAGCTCAAGTGACAGGCAAACAATCACGAGAGACTCTACTGCATAGCTCAAGTGACATGCAAATAATCATCAACTCGACATTATTTTCAAGAAAACTAAAAATCTTTATTTCAACGACCACAAGGCATACACAAAATTCTTCAACAGTGCCCAGGTGGTTTGGCCAATGTAAGCCAATTCATTTGGGGACCCTGGAAACCCACTCTTTTTCTTATTCGAAGATCATCGTGTCAGGATCACATGTCCAATCAGCTCAGTGTGCTGGCGATGATTGCATTAAAATCCCATTGCAACATGATAGATTTCTCCCGAAACAGGAGAAAGCTATGTTTGTCCTCGTGGTGAAACAGATTGATAAGTATATACGAGTCCAACAGAAAGATATATAGAGACATGTATGGCATTGTTTACTTGTCCAGGAACCGTGTATCGATATACTAGTTAAACAGTATATCATCAGCCCGGTTCTCTTGAGCTGACTAATTTAACTCCGGATAGAGAACATGCAGGGAGATATAAATCTAAGGCCAATGTTGTGATACAGATCTAAATCGCTAGCATACCCAAAGAAAGCAAATGCAGAAGCATGCCATTATATCAAACAAATTCAATCAAACCATCCATCACCTGCAGAAGAAACAGATTTCACTACCAAGTATGCTGACCAGAAGAATGCTTCATGCTCATTTCCAACGCAATCAAGGATATAAAACAAGTCCAGCATACCTGCATTGTTCATGAGAGCTCCCACTCCTCGATAAGTAACCCTTTTTAGGGAAACCCACCGAGGGAAGCTCTTCAACAACACACTCCAGTGCCTTGGAATCCTTCGCGGCAGGCTCTGGAGCCACGTATGAATCGCCACCAGACACCACAATAGTCACTGGCGTCGTCTGATTCATGCCAGTGGACAAACTATCCATTGCGGCCGCACCGCCGCTCTCCCGAACCAAAACCACCACCTCACCTTGTTTCTCGACATCGGTTTCATCCTCAGAGGGCTTATCAGCCAAGCCCACAGCAGCGGTGGATCCATCGCCATGCATATTGCGATGAGGTTGAGGTGCTCAGCAAAGCCCGAAAATGGCAATTCCTACACAGCCTCGGCAGCTCCCAAACTCAGGTTCACCTCACAATGCACCACTCCCAGATTTCGAAGACCTAACTTAATTAACCTCTCGAAATCGCCTACCAGAAACAAGTAATCGACAACCCCATCAACGGCATTCGAACGATCACCAGGCGCACCAGCTCAAAACAAGCCCGAAAACAATCACCCGGATCGGCCACAGAAATCGCGCATCAGGCAAGCGTCGAAGAACCAAAGAAAATCGAAACGAGGACCTCAATCGCTACCGAACACATTGCAAGACAGGAAAAAACAGAACACCGGGAACGCAACCTCGGGCGCAGAGAAAGATCAAACCGGAGAGGCACGAGGGACCGCCAGGCTCCTCCAAAAGAGTTCGCCCATCAATTTCTTCCGACCCAACAACGCGAAACTCATTCTGCTTCTGAAAAAATTTTCCTTTTCGGCTTTAATTATGTCGTTGGCGGTGGCAGTGAGTGACGTGACGCAACGCCACAAATGAGTTGAGCGCTCTCTCTCTTTCTCTCTCTCTCTCTCGCGCTCGCTGGGTCGTGTTTGGTTTCTTGATTTTTGGTCTAAAATGCAGTTTAAGCAGTTACTACAAAACGCCAAAATTGCTGGTACACTGGCAAAGACAGCGCGCGTTCAGGTGGACGATAGAAGGCTTGTCTTAAAACACGATGTGGCGAAGCTAATTGCAATTCGATAAATGTTTGTGAAAAAGTAAATTGATTTTTTTATAGATAAGTTTAGGATGAAATTTGACATTGGATTTTCGAGATAAGAAATTAGCAAACCAAGGAAAAATCCAAGAGACTATTTTCCAGATCCGAACAACATTTTCGTAGACGATAATTAAAAGTGAACTTTGATGGTGGATTGACGGCTCGCCGAACCCGTCTATGGCACCCGCAGCACAACTTCAAGATATTTGATCTCGCAATTTCCTTTTTCGGGTCTAAGCATCCAATACATAAACATGCTTGAGCCCACTTAGGTCACGTTATTTTGTACGTAAAATTCAAAATTTTGAAATCACAAACAAATTTGATATTTTTTATATAATCCGGTGACAGAAATGACATGAATAGGGACATTTAGACTTGACATCTAGCCCCTTTTATGGGTTAGGGCTGGTCATAAGTCAATATGATATGCGCGTGATTAGAGACATATTAAGAGGAGAATTATCGGCGGTAGAGTCTCTCACCACTCGATTCGCTCTAAATATTTAACTTGCGAAATCCTTTTGTGAACATCTTTTATGAGAAAAATACTTGGTATAAGTTACCACCTCACTCGCCATTCTTAACGTGTCTTGTCCTCCCTCTCGTTGACCTAAATTCTAACATTCATTCATGCGTGTGACAAATACATTTTGGTCCGGCAATCGCATCAAATGCACCGAATCAAGATCGTGGAGTTGCACGCACGAATTTGTCATTAGTAAGGTATGTGACAAATAATTCATTTACTAGCAAAAGAATATGGTGGGAGTCAATTAGACATTAAACCCAGACCAAAAAAAAAAAATTCGACATTAGACAAGAAAAAATAGAGTAGGATTGTGAATGGAATAGCTATTCTTCAGTTTGGTTTGCAGAATGGAATAGTTATTTCAAGACCATACCCTTGTTTTACAGTTTATGAATCACTAGTTAAATGTTTTTTCCTAATATAAATACAGTATAATCATGATCTTATCATTAATTAGTAATAATCAATAGTAGACAGATTTTTATAAACAAAAAAACGTCTCATATATATTATAATAGTAGTAGATTATTTCACAATTATACCTTGTTTAGAGGATAATCTGACAATACTATTACAATAAATCAAAATTTGTGGTTTACTTCAAATACGATTAATTATAAAATGCAAGGAATTTATTGTAAATAGAAATTGATGTTTCTTTCCTCGATATAATCGCCAGAGATCGAAATAGATTAGAAGGCCCCACCGATTAACCATCGGCTTGACACCATGGTATGGTACCTTTGGCTTGGGGAGATCTCCAGGCTAAGTCCGAACTTGCCAACATATCAAATTGGATCCACTTTCATTCAAAAAGCTGAAGTTATTGAATTATAAACCAACTGGAATATATTTAACCGCTCAAATCCACAACAATTCTCCAATACGGAACTTCTATACTGCGTCTCAATAAAGAGCAAACAAATGAACGTGTCATCAAGAAATATATTGATATTGGAATAAATATTCATTCCACAGCTAAATCCTACTATGTTAGACGAATTTCGACATTTATTATCTGAAAAAAAAAAAAAAAAAAACCTCAAACCTAGTCATCGGCACGCGTTACTCGGGTACCCGATTTTTCTCCAAAATCATCCGAACTTGGGATATCCATTTCTAATAGAAACAGGCAGATAACACCGCATAAGATCATACGATTTTAAAAGTTTGGTCATGGAATGATTTCATTTGGGGCCCGAAATTTGGACACGTGTGTCAATGAGTCGATCACGCAAGGGATTACGTCAGTCGAAAAAACAATGGAAATACGACTGATCAAAAGAGAATAAAATAATAATAAAAATAATACCTTTTACTCTCGATTTGATATATATATTGAATTATCTTTCTTCGAGGAGGAGGAGGCAAACAGTCAATTATGCAGTGCTTCGTTCTATAAATTTATGTTTGTGTCTGAGAATTTTGTAATGGCATAGCAGCCTAGCAGGTAAGCCATCGTTGAACGAGACAGTTGAAGAAGGTTGGAAGGTTTGAATCACTCCTTTTTCTAACCTCTTTTTTTTTTTTTCTTCTTTTTCTCCCCTCCCACCCTACAACGATGGCGAACCACCGCCGTCTTCATCGTCCTGAACTCTTCTGCCCAACGCCATCCCATTAACTCGGGGCATTCGGCAATGTCAAGGTCCAACTATGTGGACGCCACCGATGTCGTGGTCCAACGATGTGGACGCTACCGTCTTAGCTAAACCTATTGAACGAGACATATAAGTACTAGTATAGTAACCTACGCATCATTCCATCTTAATGGCGTGGCGGTCGAGTCCTACCTTTTAGGTAGAGATGTCATACGGATAGATCGGATTGTTTTAAATCGAGTCGAATATGGTCAAATCCATATTGATCCACTTAACTCGTTTTGATCTATTTTTACATAGTATAAATTTAATGATCCATACCAACCCATACTTCTTAAACATTTCTATATTTAACTAAACCATATAATACTTATTCTAATAATTTGATAAAAAAAAATAATACTGCTAAATTTTTTTTATGAAATACAAATTTAGTAAATGTTTTTTAATTTTTTTTAAAGATATTTTATTTTTATTTTTTTTCCTTTTTTTCCTCCTTCCTCTCCTATCTCCAACTCCTCCTTCATTTGCCTGTTGTAGGGCTTCGGCGACGGCTGGCAGCCCGGCAATCGACCGCGTCCCGCCGACTACAGCTCGGCCAATTCCTTGTATGACCCCGCATGCAACGCGCAACATTTCTTCGACAAGCTCGACGAGATTTACAGCCGGGACGAGTTTCGCATGTACGAGTACAAAGCGAAGCGCTCGTTGTGGCTGTCGGATCCCAATCGGAGATGACCCAGTCGAGGGCGGGTGATGATCTAAGGGCGGGGTGCGGTGTGACCTCCGGAGGCCCGACGGGGCGACGAAGGTGTCCCGAGAATTTCATGCGTCAGGTCAATCCTTTGGAACTGGCGTGGACTGTTGATAGACGATCAAATTTTGACCAGGGCAGCGATCCTCTCTTAGCCAAATGGAATTTGAATATCCTCTTCGTGCCTTAGTTCATCATTCTTTTTCGTCAAAATTTTTTTTGATAAAGACGTCTGTTGTCCATGATTTTTGAAAGAAAAGAAGAAGAGAATGACGTCTGTTGTCCATGAGTCTTTGAACATTTTCTTTTTCCCGTCAATCTAGCACTTGAATTTTCAAAAAGTCCACTTGATTTGGTCTTTTCCGTTAAGAAATTTAACACCGTTAGCGGACTTGATCATAATTTTCGTTTACTTGATGTTGGACATGCAATGACGGCGTCGATGAGGCTTCCTCGTCCCTCTCCCACTCTCATTATTTTGGTCCAAAAGGGAAAAGGAAAGATAAACTCCGTGACGTGGTAAACCAATGTGCCTTGCTAAAAGAAAAGGGCCGGTCGGCCCTCCTCTATGACCGACGAGGGTCTGCTGACGATCCTCGCCGGACTGTCGAGAAAAAAAAAAGGCAAAGGAAAGGAAAAAAAAGAAGAAAAAACAAAAATTAGAAAATAAAAAAATAGAAAACCTTATTATGAGTTATGACTTGCTTAAAATAATAAGGCAATCTGTTTAGGACCTATTTAAAACCTATTGAAGGCCCACTAAATTGTTAAGTGATCAAATTATGACCCATTTAAGTTTGTTAGACAACCCATTTATAACCCACACTCATAAAAATGGATTAATACGTGGGTTCTTGACCTATTTTGACATCTCTACTTTGAGGAAAAAGTTATAAAAATGACCCCGAACTTATTGTGCTTATACTAATTCAATTCTATACCTTTCAATTATGTCAATTGAGTTATAAACCTTTTCGCGTTTTGTTAATTAAGTCTATCTGACCAATTATGATACAAAAAAAAAAAAAAAAAACACTCACGTAACGGTCCAATTAATACCGGTTGTCCTATACGGCACACGTGGACAACCTTTTAAAATTGTTTTGCTTTTTTTTATTCTATTTTTTCTTTTCTTTTCGCCTATGGCCCGATCTCGGGTGATGGCCACCCACCAACAATGTTCGGAGAGGGCTGGGTGAGGTTTGCCATTGCCAAATCTAGGCGAGGTTGCCTCGCCCGCCGCCGGCAAGGGCTACGATGCCCTCGCCTGAGGGTCACCGACCACCGCTTGTGGTTGATGAGGGTCGGCCGGCAACCTTTGCCGTTCTCGATTAAAAAAAAAAAAGCAGAAAAGAAAATAAAAATGAAAAAAACCAAAGAATAAAAAATATTTTATTTATGTTAGCGCCGGCCATATTATATAGGACAATTTAGCTAAAATTGGCCAGATGGATCAATTGGTCAAACTTAAAAAGATTTAGTACTCAATTGGCATAACTAAAAAATTTAGGACCGAATTGACTGAAGTGCAATAAGTGTAGGATTTTTTTTTCTAATTTTCCCACCTTTTAGCCGTAGCTTCTACTTTCAACTTCTGATCTTGCGACATTCAGTATCCGGTTGGGCATAAAAGGGTCGACAGAGAACTGAAATCGACCGTAAAAGCTGGCAAGGAGCTACTCAATCTATCTTGGTTTTGTATTGGATTTGGACCACGATGGACGATGAATGGTGCTTGTCTTTAGGTGAACGAATTACGCACGGAGCTTGGGAATAGCCACTTGGGCCATCGTGGGCTTCGGTCTTAAACACAGCACGAGATTAGCCCGGTCCAAAGGAGCAGTATGAAGGCTTGGCCACACACAGCGGTTTGCGGCCTACCCCGGCCGGCCCAATTCGGCCTGATACTCAGTTAATTGTTTTCACATATCAAGTTTTCAATCCCCGCCGCTATTGTAGCCAATTATACAAAAGCTTAAACCATTAGATAAAAACGTCGATAGTATATTTCGTGTTATAGTCATTGCCTAACATTGCCCGTGGCCGGCCAAAGGAACTCCGTGTTTGGATTTGCGCATCTTGTAACCGTTAAAGCATGTTTCATCGGGTTCTCGCACAAGATTCATCATGGCATTTTTATACATGGAGGCTTTGAATAGGACGCACTAAAGGTAACTACGCAAGTGTTCGAGTTTTTTCTATGGGAAATTAGCTTTGGCTGTGACGTCGGATTACGGTGTTCGCCTCCTAGACGGGATGATCCGGGTAACTCTCACTTCCGGCCTTCTATCCGTCGCCCCAATATAAGATATTTATGATGAAATTGTAGATTTTTTTTTAAATCACCAATAAGAAACAAATGCAAAAAAATCAAGCAAAACGGTCCTAGGAGTTCATTTAGTCAAAACGATTCCAGGACAATGAACAGATCAAGTTCTATATCCCTTCCTCAAAAAGTTGAAATGCAAAGCAAAGAACTTGAAGCTCACAAAAGCATCCCTAGAAGCTAAAACCCTTCCTCAAGCAAAACCCTTCTCTTTATTCACCCCAAGGCTCATGTGAAAAAAAAACAAAAGGATCCTTGCATTGCCATTCAAGCAAAACTCCCTTTATTCCAATACACAGAGCTCACTCCTCATTCCCCCTTAAAATCCCAGCTCATTCTCATCTTCCCCAAACCCCAATCCAGGACACCCTCTTCTCTCTTTGCTTCCCCAAAACCAGATGCCTCTAGACGAGGGGAAGCCGAAGAAGCTCGACCACGAGGTCCGGGACATGGTCTCGGCGATCGTGGGCCGGATCCCCGACCTCCACAGGCCCGGCGGCTCGAGCCTGACATCCGAGGAGGACGACGACCTCGGCGTGAGGATCGTCACGCTGGCCGGGCACAACATCGGCGCCACCCTGAAGAGCGAGATGGACGAGAAATCGGGCGGCCCCGATGAGGAGCTCGACTCGATGAGCACGTACGTGAACAGCAACTTCCAGGCCGTGAACAACTCGATCATGATGGGCGGGAGCTACACGACCAACGACCCCGGCGTGCATTTGGATGTGTCCGACTTTGTGGATCACTTCGAGAGGGACCATGGCAAGCCAGGGAAGCATGGCAAGAAGGAGAAGATGAAGAAGAAGAAGAAGAAGGAAGATGAAGAAGAAGAAGAAGGACAAGGAAAGCGGGAAGAGTGACCAGCAGACTGAGCATTCTGCTTGAGCACACTCAACAGTTTGTTTGTTTCTCTGCTGAATTGCTTGTTGATGCTGTTTTCTGCGCCGAATAAGCTTTCGTGTAACCGTGAGGGTGCTTTGTTTTGAAGTTACCATGTTTTACACCAATGGAGTGTAGAGTCATTTCCATGTCCCCGGCTCAATTGCCGCGCTCTTCTTCTCTGCATATATCTATTTCGCGGACTCAATTGCTGCACTCATCTCTGCATCTTAAAGTGGTTCGTCCCGAGGAAAAATTCCTTGAATGTTGGGTGGAAGAGAGTCCTTGCCTGATGCAAAACTCAGGATCGCATCTCCCCTTGGACTTTCGCCGGTGGCAGTCATAGCTTAGTCATGGACTGAGCAATGTAAATGCCATGTACATTGTAGAGACACATAATGCTGATCTTAAGCAATCAAAAACCAGAACACAGTCTTTTCTTGTAGCTGAAGGTGCTGATCTTGCATCATTTTCCATTCTAGGAAAGGCCTTCATTTCGTTTATCTGGAAATGGGCTCAGTCTACTATGCTTTCGCCTTACCGATTGGGAATTCTTAAGGCCGAAAAGAAAACGACTGCCCTTCCGCTTGGCGGAAAAGTACTGCACGGACCCTGTTGATCCTGATGTGCCTTGGGGGTTTGATCGTGACATGTTAAGGCTAATGCTATCAATATAGTCCCTTGACAAAACTTCTCAAGATGTCGCTTTTTAAACAGATGAAGAGCTGCAACAGTAGTCAGATAGCCGAATTGACTTAGAAAAAGGAAAAAGAATATTGGGCAAACAGAATCAACGCTAAAGAAGCTGCAGAATCTGGCAGATTATCGCTGTAAAATTAGACCAATGAGCCCAAGAAAGAAAAAGGCAAAAGAAAGCGATTGAATTGGCGCACTAACACGTCATTAATGAATAACTTTTACGCTCTCTATGATACAACAGTGAACAGAATTGCACTCTTCCAGTGATTCACTCAATCATGTGTGCAGGATTCTGCTGAACACTGCGTACCAAATGAGGCGCTCTTTTATCTATTTCGGAAAACAAAGCGACGGACTGTGCTTTGCACAAAGCAACCATATGAACCCTCTACACAAGTAGGAATGGAGGGGTCGGAATCGAGGGGGCAGAGAAAGGGGGCTACAGACTCTGGTACCATAAACAGAAGCAACAGACTAGGTACTCTGTGACTCGTGCGACACCGTGACGACCTGTAACTTCGGATCCTGCTCCTTGATCTCTTCGGCTTCCTGAGCTACTTTCACGACACAATCCTGCATCTCTTTGTTCTTGCCCCACAGAAGAATGTACAAGCCGATGATTACAATGACCGACCCAAGCAAGCTGCTTAACAACAGCAGAAGCAGAAGAAAAAGTTTAGCAACATGCAGATTCTAAACACATCACAGGCAATTTTGGGTATTTGTCAATTTTCACCTCCCAATATAGAGCTGCTCGTGCAGAATGGGGATATCAAACATCGCCGCCATTATTTGGACGAGGGGGCTGAATGATGCAGTGAAGACAGGACCCCGTTTCTTGACGCACCACGACATCCCGACAAAGCACAAACCCGAACCTACCATACCCTAGAGACAGCAATACAACACAATTATATAGTCAAAGAATACTTTTTTTCTTCATCAGTCAAAATAGAACTTACTCATCCAAAATTATGTTCTCCAGACCATGATCACTTAATATGGCAGCAGGTCCAACTTGATAGTTTAGATTCTCAGATTGCTTTTTTAAATGTTATAGCATCTCTCTCCCTCAGTAGTGTGAATTTTGAGGATTGAACATGGAACATTTGCCAGGTTGGCTTAAAGACGGATCCTGTTGAGGGCCACCTGAACAGAACTACCGAAAGAAGTTGAATGCAGATAGAGGATTGGCCTCACGAATGGAGAGCTCTTGCACCTATAAATTCCAGCTATTTACTGCTGAATATACATATTACACTGTAAAGCATGAACTTGAACTATCCTCTCTCCATTTCATGCATCTAGTCGTCAACGGCATCCGATTCCTAGAGTCCCATGGAGATTGAACGTAATGCAACAGCATAAATTTCTTGTGGTTCGGTTTTATCTCCAAATGAGGTCATACTTACAGCGAAGATAACGGCGAATACTTCAGTTCTTCCTTTCAAGACAAAAATAGAGAGGCTCCTGGACGTGGAGAAGCTCAAAGTGGCCGACTGAATGGCGCCGAAGAAGGACATAATGGCTGTGCTTGAGTACTGGCAAGGATACCTCTTGCCTATCTTGGACTGGAGAAGAAACCACAGAGACCAGAGCAATGTTCCAAGAAACAAGCAAATCAAGCCGATTGTCCAATTCTGCGTCCTCTTAGCTGAACTGAGCTTGGTGGCATGATCATGCATTGAAATAACGGCTTGTGAATGTGAAGAGTTGAACAAAGGCCTTCCTCGATAAAGAGTCAACATCAAAGCCCCACCAATGCACACCAATGTACCGCCAATTTTGGCTCTTCCGCTGCTGCTCTTCATGTCCACCATCTCTATCCTGCGGTACCAACATGAAAGACCGATCACTTGTTTTCCTGGATCACATACTCAAAAGTTCTAAGCTTCTAGCAGTCGGTCTAATATACCTAAAAGGTAAGGCCATGATGAATGTGAGAACAGGAACGATGTTAATGAAGGCACACGAGAAAGTCGCTGACGTGTATTGAATACCAAGGAGGAAAAAGAATTGTGTGAGCGAT
This sequence comes from Rhodamnia argentea, assembly GCF_020921035.1. Lineage (NCBI taxonomy): Eukaryota > Viridiplantae > Streptophyta > Magnoliopsida > Myrtales > Myrtaceae > Rhodamnia > Rhodamnia argentea. The sequence continues at coordinate 33,776,785 of NC_063152.1, forward strand.
GCCCTGCAAGAGAAATGAAATTTTGATTCAGTAATTTCTGTAGCAAATGCGACATCTTTCTTCAGATGGGAGCATATATTTGAAAAAGGAATACCAGAGTTGAGGCGACTAACCCTACAATGGCGCTGAAAAAGAGAGAACATAAGATCCTAATCGTCAGCTTTGGTCTGGTACTCCTACAGATGAGAACGCTGTCAGTTTACCATACCGGACATAGAACTGGTCTGAAAAGCACAGACACAGAAGACAAACAATGAAAAAGAAGACTTCTAGTAACCGATTTCGTGGATATTGCACAACTCATGGTACTCTACGAGACATTTCAAGATCAAACTGTGGCAGAGTGACAGCTAAATCAGCCTAGGCACCGAGTCACATTGAAGCTAGACAACTAAGCCATACATAAGCCATATGAGCACACACAGCATGCTCATCTCACTCTCCATAGAGCTCTCTAGAACAAGATTCCGACTTAGAAAAGTGTACCTTTCCAAGAAGTAACCAATTGGAGACAGGAAAATGGCTGAAATCGCTAGCCGATATGTTACCAGGACCAAATGATCAATACCCTCCTCAAGCACTTTCTTAAGCAGAATATTCACGACTGCAAAGGCGAAATCGATGGCCAGCATCACGAAGAAAGGCTTCCACTCATCGCAGCTGCTCCCTATGGCCATTCAAACTCAACACTCTAGGAGGCACTGGCAGGCCTCCTTCCTCTCTATCTTCTCTCTCTCTCTCTCTCTCTCGAACACGACGGTGCAGAAGAGATTACTCTTATTGCCAGTCATTACCCCCAGAACGCAGACTTTTGTAGCTCCCAGGGGGACTCTCTCTCCCCCGGAATAAGTGGGGACAAAGCACGATTAAATTCTTCAGATCACATCAGTGCTTTAAGCAAGCAACTTTGACATTAGTTTAATGGCTTATTCTCTCTTCTTTTCTTGCTTCCTTTTGACTGATCCTTCCCAACAAGGAGAGATTGTTTGAGAATCGCTTACAAACTCGCAACACAAACAGTGCAGCCATTGACATCGCAGTGCTCTCATCCCTCGAGAAATCACCAAAAAGCAGATTTCAAGCACGAGCCTCCAATGTCAGATCATCTTCTTTTAGGATGCAAAATGGACTGTTAGAGAACTTTTGCTATATTTAACCAACAAGCATCTTTGAGTGGGATTGTACTATAAATGGATCCTCTCCCCTCGTCTATACTTAGCATCTAATTCCCTCATTCATTAGAGCTGACTGATCAGCATTTCATTTCCCAACGTGGAGTATGAAGAGCACTTATGCCGGATCTTGGGGAAAAAAAGCTGGCCAAATCGATGAACAGAAATCGCCGTAATCAAATCTGACGAAGATGCTCCTTTTCTTCCTTTGGCAATCTCCAAATTCACATTATTACTGATGCATGTCCCAGAAGATAAAATATAGTTTCATTACTCTCTGTTGGCTCCTTACTGTCTGTGTCAGCCCCGGCTTTCTTTCATATTGTTACATTTTCAGTCCCGTATTTTATTGAAGACGACTATATCATAGATCACATGAAACTAATCATTTGAATTTTGACCTGTAACTTTCTCGTTCTCCGCATAATTATGGAAACTTTACCCTGCGAAGTGATGGTAACCGGTACCACACCACAAGATGAAGATGATACCAGATTTTGCACTGATCATCTGCTGTAGCCGGTTCACGAAATGTTAATACGGTATCTCATGGATTTTGTCGGGTTTGAGAAGAGAAACACCGTGCAGACTTAATTCACGGAAGACGCAACAAAAGCTAGCAAATCAAAGAGCGAAAACCGCCTGTTGTCTGGATATTCAACATAAGTTTCCCTGGTTCTTGCTGCACGAATGGCTCGGTTATAAAAGAATGTCTAACACGAAATTTTCCTCGAATAAGCAGACCCCAAACAGTTTCAATGAACTGAGCATGCTTTTACGCTAATTCCAAAAGTAGTATGCTAACTGTCTCTGTCTTGAGCTTTTCCGGGAAGTGTTGTTCCTCATCACATCTGGTTGCATTGTGCTTCAAGTACACAAAAATTCTATCACTCAAGTACAAGACATGGGCCAAATGGGGACTCCGTGGGAAGACCAGGACCACTCTTTCATGATCAAGCTTCGAGCATCTATGCACATACATCCCATCTTGCTTGCAAATGGCATAAACCCTTGAAGGGAATCATGTCCTCGGGCACCCTCACTGTTTTCCCACATGTAGCTTGAAAAATATTCAAGTGGGTCGGTTCGCGCCCGTCACTGCATCTGAACTGTTGTATCCAGCGAACCAATCGACCTTCTCTAGATGTTAACAAATTAAAGACTAAGCCCCTTTTAAGATATCATCTTGAACACGGCGATTTTCTCGAGTGTAACTCGACTACTGTTCAAGATCCCCGACCGCAACTCCACTCGGCACAATGCATAGGCTCTTAAGTCTCCCGCTCTCAGCACGGCAAGAGGGCGACAAGCCGAATTGAATATATCCGAGTAGTCATCCAATAGTAAGACAGCAGATGAATACACAGCTGAGGCCATGTGGGGAAGTTTTCATCAGCCACGATAACGAAGGGAATACGGACTTTGCTTTGGACCCTATTCGACTGAAAGCACTACTGTGCGTGCATGGATTGCAGCAAGCCCCGTGTTGTTGTCTTTGCCACTTTGCCAGTTGCGGTATAATTCTTGCCCTAGGTTTGCCCTGATACAGTTTGGCTTAGATGCTCAAGCATATGATCCTTGTGACGTGACGGCTGATGATGACAACTCAACAGGAGAAATCGTGGGCGGCTTCTGCAAAATTTTTCCCATTGTCGTGGAACACTTGGTTGTTTATTATCATCGCGCGTGCCACATATGATAAAATGTCATATTTGTAGGCTTTGCTTGTCTAGGATAACTATTTTCATGGTTTTTTTTTTCCTTTTTCGGTTCCATGGTTTAAGAATTGTTTATCTTTTAGTTTCGGATGGAAAATATCTTTTATTGACTTAGCTATAAATTTATTTTATTTTTTTTTGAGAAATTTTAGTGGAGGTGTATTTATTTTCTCTTTAGGCCAAAATAACATAGCATAAAGCTGAAAACATGGAATGGGCCGGGTCCTTCGATACCAGTGTTGGATGGTCTTAGGCCTCTCTCATTCCAAAAACTAGCTTCAAGGTTGAGCTTTTTCTTGCACTTATGAATCGATCACAAGTTCCTTCCACAACTGATTTGGGATAACCTAACATGAACTATCGTTTTTTTTTTTTTTGGTCAAAACGGGAACTATGTTAAAAACTATGTTAAATTTGCAGAAAAATGAGGAGAGGCGAGAGCATACCACTCACGTGGATAACCCATCTAAAATAAGCGCTCTATTATTATTATTATTATTATTATTATTATTATTATTATTATTTTGAACAGTAAATAAAAGTGCGATTTGATGTTTAAATATTATAATAGTCACCGTTAGAAGAGTTCAAGAAAAACCTTGTTCGGTTTGAAAATGAAAGTGAAATTGATAAATTTCATCCGGTTTCCATTCGGCATATCCTCGAGTCAAATCAAAGCAATATATTAAAGATCCGTTTCTATACTTTTTGCGAGCGAATTTCTAGCTTATTCCGTTTCATGGAGATTTCGCCCCGATAATATGGTGTTTGTATCAGGGGAAAATATCACGTTGAGCTTCTCAATTACGTTGAAGCTCGATGTTAACGATTCGGACACCGCTAATTAGGGGTGTCAGAAAATTCGAACCGAACCTTAACCTGAATTGAAATAATAATATAACCCAAAGACGAAAAGAACCTAAATTTTTTATTCTGTTCGGTTCGGTTCGGTTCGGTTCGCCGGTCCAGGACAATTTGGGCTTTTTTTGACAGCCCTGAGTGCTATGTGATCCACAGTTGGCTATTTTTAGAGCCCAATTAACTTTCGGGCCAAGCCTAGGATGGGCTCTTCTCGGGTCAGTCCAGACCCGCCCACTGATCGACTCTGATAAACCCTCAAAAACCCCACAAGATTAATCCCAGAGGAGAGAGAGAGAGAGTAGAGAAATTTCTTGACCAGCCGCTCATCTCCGATCTTCGGCGTCAACACCGATCGATTGCGTTATCAGAGAAGAAGGGCACGGTACGCAGTGTGAGTTTCAGCTGAATCCTCATCATCGTCTCGTTCATTCTGCGCAAATCCCCGTTATTTCCATTGGCAAAGAGAGGATTTTGAGAACTAGAAAGAAGCTCGCTTTCGATTCCTGGTTGCGACTCGCGTTTTCGTTTGATGCTGTGTTCTAAAACCACTGCCAAACTCGTATGTTTCACGCACGCGAATGGGAACCAAGAGCTTTTTGCAAAGCGTTTTCGGCTTCGGGCGTAGCTTAGGAATTAGGATGGGCACTTGTGTGTTTTCAGTTGTCGCCTGCCGTTTTCATGCGACCCACATGCGATAACAGCTGATGTGAATTGTAATACACTAAATTAGGTTAAAGGTTGGAGCGCCCGCTTGCAATGGCGATTGAGAACCAGGTCAACAGGAAGGTCAAGAAGAGGAAGCATGGTAAGGAGGATTCGGAGGCTCTGGCTTCGAAGAAGGCGAAGCCGGTGAGCTCGAAGTCCATGCCCCAGGGCGTAGATAAGTCAAGGCTACAAAAGCAACGCAAACAGTTGAATTATAGGAAATCGGATGCTGGGAATGAGAAGAAGCAGCCGCCCTTGACGAAGAAAGAACGTCGCTTGCACGCCAAGGTGAGCAATTTGAATTCATATACCTCACTTATATTGGAAGTATAAGATGGCGTAGGTATGCAATTGAGGACTTGTTTTTGTTAGCTTTTTTAAATCTTGGGTTACTAAAATTGATGGGGACTACTGTTTGTGCAGGAACTGGCAGAGGCTAGGAAGCAGAAAAGAAAAAGATATTACACTCTTGAACAGGTATTAGAATAGTATGCTCTCTCTCTCTCTCTCTCTCTCTCTTAGAGTATGTTTATGATTTGTTGGCGGAGGTGCGTTTTACATAAGTAACAAGGAGACTAAATGGTGAGGTCTTATTATTGACATAATTCATACTAATGGCCAATTTTGGATATAAATTTGGTGCCTGAATTTTATTTTATTTTCTTCTTGGATTGTGTCATTCCTAGGAGTCCTAAACACAAAAAGGAACTCTTTTCTTCAGAAGCTTTTGTTTAACTTAAGCTTCTCATATTCTGATTCGCTTAATTCCATATTGACTAGATGCACAGTGACAATGTTATTTTTCATTTTGGCGGCTCCCTTAAAGTTCTTGTTGTGTTTTACTTTGTAATGAATGGAGATTTCACTCTGGTTTATGGGAATTGAGTCTTCTCAAGCATGAGAGTGCTGAATGAAACTTCTGGGTGTTATTTTTTTCTCTAATCTGAATGAAGTTGGCATTAGCTGAATCATGTGATATTCTCAGGAGCTTGCACATCTTTGGGAAAAGATGAGACAGCACGACATTGCCAAGGAGGACAGGTCACGGTATGTAGATTTTTAATTGTGGATTGCATAGTTGTTGTATGTTTCTCACTGTACTGACTTCTTAGCATGTCGTCGCCAGGTTGGTTACTGAAGCTCTGCAAAAGATGAAGGGTAAAATCTCTGAAATTGCTGGCTCCCATGTTTCATCTCGCGTTTTGCAGGTATAATTTTTGTTTGCTATTCTCCTCTGGCACTCAAGTTATATGTCCTACAATGTCATCTCCTGATTTCTATACCCTACCTAGACTTGCATCAAGTACTGTTCTCAAGCAGAAAGGGACAAAGTATTCGGGGAGCTTCAGCCACATCTTCTCAACCTTGCATGCAATACTTATGCAGTTCATCTGGTCAAGAAATTGTTAGATAGCGGTATGCCTTAGACTGGAACTTAATGGAGTTTCTAAGAGGAACATTTGGTCGTCTATTATTTTTCAAGCTTTTTGAGCTTGTGATCAGTTTGCATGATACGAATATTCTACTCTTTCCACTCTGTTGCAGCCTCAAAAACGCAGCTGGCTGCTTTTATCTCCTCACTCCATGGGCATGTTGCGTCTCATCTGCGTCACATGGTTGGGTCTGTTGGTATGAATCTATTGCTCAGCCATTTCTCTATCTTGTTTAGATTTATTTTCAGCACCTATATGTCTGATAACCAGAGGTCCATAAGTGCATTGGGCTTGCTTGTGCTATACTAGTTCAGAGTTCAAAGAGTGTTGATTAACAGAAAACCTTGATTTTGTCTCCGAATGAGAAATGTCACAGGTCACTGTAGATTTTATATGGGTCAGGCTTAGCTGATTCCACAGTATTTAAGTGGTGATATATATCTGCTTGAAGTGGCGTAGCTACATGATACTTTAGGATACTTTGTTGTCATTGCTTGCTGTATCAGCCCAAGCCCTTTGAATAATATCAAGGAGATATAACCATTTTTCCATGTTTGACACAGGTTCATTTATCTTTGAGGGGTAATCATCTGAGCAAACTTTTTTTGCAGTAATTGAGCATGTGTACCAGTTGGCAAATGCAACTCAAAAACAAGCACTCCTGATGGAATTATACTCAACAGAGCTACAGCTGTTTAAGGACCTTGTGTCTATGAAAGAAAGCAGGTGAATGGTTTACACTTTTCCTATAATCAGATCCTTCAAATGAGAAATCAGTAATAACCATGTTAATTCTTATTTGTTATGTTAAACCACAACAAGAAGACTGTTGATCTGTGTCATCTGTCTCATGTGTTCATGTCAACTCTAGCCATTTTTTCACATTTTGAGTCTAAAATTTTGGTTTCAAATAATTACAATCATCCCCTTTACTGCTTTGACTTGTATAAGTTGGTGAAATGACTCTTGATCCGTCTTTTTCCCTTTCAATGACATTGAGGAAATAGCAACTCTCGGAACATTTGCACAATTCATATTTTCAAGTTCTTACATGTTCTTTTTCCTGTTGATTGGTGTTTATAGAGATTTGGTTGTCAACAATAACAAACAGTTAACAAGTGTTTCCCTTTAATATTCTTAGATGAAGTGAAGCTTCTGTGCCATCTTTTTTATTTTTTAGAGAATCTGGTGCAATGGCATTCGCATATGAAGAATACAGGACAAATTTGGTAAATAAGAATATTTGTCACATTTGGAAAGGTTCCTGCGAGTTCTCATAGCATCATTGTTTTAGGAAGTCTGGCATGTATATCATGAGTTATCACCTCTCTCTCTCTAAGGGCTTCATTTGCAAAGTTTTGTTAGTCTTTAACTGAGTTAAATGTCCTGGGAGGCCTTGTTCAAGTATAATCTTGGTTGCATGTTTATCAGGTTAGTGGATGTCATTTCAAAGCTTGGCCTGCAGAAATCCTCGGTTTTAAGACACATGAGTTCAGTTATTCAACCAATTCTCGAGAAAGGGATTGTTGATCACTCAATTATCCACAGAATGTTGGTGGAGTACTTTAGCATAGCTGACAAGGTAAATTTGGGCGAGTCTTGATAAGCAGCATATTCTATAGAGGAGATCTTTCCTAATTTATTTCGTGTGGCTGCGGCTTCCGATTAATTTATCTCTCTTTGAAGTCTTCTGCCAGAGATGTACTCCAACAGTTATCGGGTCCTCTTCTTGTCCGAATGATCCATACAAGAGATGGATCCCAAATTGGAATGTTGTGCATCAAACATGGGAGTGCTAAGGTTTGTTCCTCTAGTTAGAACAGCTTTCCATTTGTCCATAGATTAGGATTATGTCTTCTTGGCTTTTGCTTGTTCATTGACATTGAAATTCGAATAGAAGTGGTTGTAGAGTTGTTCTTGATACCCTATCCGCATGTAGGAAAGAAAGAAAATCATCAAGGGAATGAAAGGTCATATTGGCAAGATAGCTCATGATCAATATGGAAGTTTGGTAAGGCTGAACTTTAGTTTTCTTGCTCATCAATCGCTTTATTTTATGAATATGAATAATTTATAGGGTATCCACTTGCCTGTGATTTTAGATAGACTGATATAATGCTTTGAAATTCATCGTTTGTTTTCTTCTTAGGTACTTGTTTGCATTGTTTCAGTTGTGGATGATACTAAGCTTGTAACAAAGGTCGGTATGATTCTGTATGGTGGTTGAGGGGCGCTTGTCTCTTCGTTTTAATATGGCATTGACTTCTAGTTGATTTCATGTTCTCTGATTACAGATTATCATGCGTGAGCTTCAAACGATTCTTAAGGAGCTGGTTCTAGATAAGGTTCGACCATATTTTGTTTTGACTGTATCATGCTGGTAATTATTGTGGTATTGAAAAAGGAGCTGAGGTGTCAAATGTCAATAACACTTATCTGAAGAGTCCTGCATTTACATTTTCTTCTTACAGATAGATGCTCGGTCATCTAGTATACTGTAATTGTGATTAAACTAAATCCATGTCTTGTTCTTCATAAGGTTTTTACTCAATGTGAGCGTATCCTATCAATGATTTGGTGGTTGAACATTTTTTTAAGTTGCCTTTCAGCGATATGTTCAATGATTTTTTGTTGATGCTTACATTGAATTGGCATGCTTCATTTTGCAGAATGGAAGGCGTCCGCTGTTACAGCTACTTCATACAAATTGTTCACGCTATCTCAGTCCCAGTGATTTCGCCTCTTTAAATTCATCAATTCCTTCTCTTTGCAGCAAGGTAAATTTTCCATTGCAGCGGAAAGTTCAAAGTGAGACCACTATTTTTTTAAAAGGTTTTAGCAAATCTTCTGTGTTTTTTGTTTTGCTTTTAGGATGCATCAGAAGCTGATTCCATAGCAGAACTAGGAGATGTAAATGAACTTGTTGAGGGGAAAGCTGACATGGAAATGGCAGTGGCGGAGGAGCAAGACGAAGATGGAATTCCTGATGTGGTTGATCACTTGATTAATGGTGGCAAAAAAGATCCGTTGATAAGAAGACGAGAATTGTTGGTGAATAGTGGGCTTGCAGAGGTTTTTCCTTTTCCTGCATCAATAAATGATATTTCACTACTCTTTTTCCATTTTCTTTTATTGTAGTAAGTTCATCAGTGCTTTTCCATTCTTCATTGTATATTGAGAGGTCCATCGTTTCAATAAACGATAATATGATTTTAGCCCAGAGATGACTTGGACTGTGGGCCAGTCTCCCTGCACCAAATGGAACCAAAAAAAAAAAAGAACTAGTCCATAGATAGTATGATGGGGATGCACTGTTGAAATGAAATGTTTTGGAAAAATTTTGGAAGCCTTTCCAAAATGGGGTGGGAAGTAGTTTTTTTTTTTTTTCGGTGTGGCTATAGCACGCTTGTGGCAAATTACTGGGCTATTTCAACCAGGGACTTCCCTGTTGTTGAAAGACCAAAAGGTATTTGTAATAGAAACTAAAAACCGCGTATATTAACGTGGCTAAGTGCTTGCTAGTTTTTCTGAGGAGTTGCCTGAGGGCACAAACTTATGCATGTAACTATTTTGAATTTACATGTATGCCTGGCAACAAAATCTTTGGGTGATTATAATGTCCTAGTAGCGAAAAAAAAAATGTGCAATCCCCAAAAATGATCACTAGAGTTGCCATGTTACTTTTTTCAAGGTTTCGACCACTACTTTTATGTCAGTCTGTAATGTTTGTACTTGAGACTCTTTAGATATAATGATTGGCTGTTCTTTATGAATAATAATCTTCTGTGTACTGTGTAACCTTGCAGAGTCTCGTTGATGTGTGCATTGAAAATGTGGGAGAGTTAATCGCTTCAAATTTCGGGAAAGAAGTCATCTATGAGGTAGTTTTTACCATCGGATAGTTTGAAATTATCTAGTTTGTGTGACCTTCACTGGAAAAAAATCTGCTATTTGACTTCTGTTCTCTCTTCTTTATATCATAAAATGGTTACATCCTCCTACTTGAGTAAATTATCCGTTGTTACAGCTAAAGATAATTTCTTAGTGAATGACGTGTCATATATTCTGGACCAAGTCACTCTCTTGCATCACATTCCTTTCTCATATGCATGCAGGTCGCCACTGGGGGAGCCGATGGCATCCTCCATCCAACTCTGGAGGACAAATTAAAGTCATTACATGAATCAATAGCAGCTCTCGTGGCCCAGCCCAAATCTGCAGACACCAAAGAAGAGCATGTCCTCCAAAATTTCCATTCCAGTCGAACAATCAGAAAGCTGGTCATGGACTGCCCTCCTTTTGCTGTCACACTGTGGGAAAAGGCGCTCAAGGGGAGATGCAGAACATGGGCTCAAGGCCACAGGTTTTCGTGCGATTATAAAATGCAGCAAGTCTTAAGCTCCGTTTGTTTTGCGGAAAATAAATGATTTGGAAAACATTTTTTTAAAAAAAATCGCTTATATTGCTTAAAATAATCAGCCAATGGAAAATATTTTCATTTTTGACAACAATTTATGTCTACATATTTTTGTGAACGATGAAAATATTATTCGTACATTCATTTTTTTATATAAGTGATCGTTTCTTAGAAAATATTTTCCAAATAATTCATTTTCTGCAAAACAAACGGAACTTAGTAACTTCTCAACCTGAACTGGGATAGTGATTACTTCCATATATGCTGTTTGTTCTGACTGCAGCTCTAAAGTGATTACCGCATTCTTGGAGTCGTCAGACTCAATGGTTTGTGAATTGGCGAAAGAAGAGCTGCAGCCCTTGATTGATGAAGCAATCATCAAGCAGCCCAAAGTGAAAACTGTCAAACAATGAAGATCAAAGTCCGAAGATCAAGAAATTAGGGGCGGTCTGAAGCCCGCATCACTCTAAGCTGATGCACATCAACAATTAAGTCGCGAGAATGGGGATAAATACTCTGAAGCCTGCATCTTCAGATGCTATGCTCATCGGCGTTGAACATTAGGATACCTTGATGATTGCTGCTCTGGTGATGCACTGTTAACCGAAAAGGAGTCCTAGCTCGACTCGATGGTTCTCGGGACAGAGAACAAGTTGTCGAAGGCAGAGGTAAAATTTTGTGTCAAGGGTCTGCTGATCTCAGAGTCAGATGGTTGCTATACCATCTAGATTTTGCTAAGTCTTAAGAGTAATATGAGGACTTGATAGAGTTATACAACGTGAATTAAAAGTTCTGAGGAGTTTCTCTTCCTTTACATTCACTTTAATGTTTTTTCCCTTGAGGACACTGCTTGGTAGAGTGAGACTTTTTTTCTCCATGACAGTTCATATGAGGAAGAAATCAAAAGGGTAAATCTCATGCGTTTCTTTTAAAAGGAAAGTATTTTAAGTAGAGACAAATTGAGAAAAATAGTTATATACTTGTCATGGATCAGCATGAGAATTTTGTAAATTTTTCTGTTCTTGATTGGCCATGAGTTTTCTAGCACCGTGAATGATTTTTTGCTCGAAACGACAGCACTCAGATTCGTCGACTTTGGCTACCGCCACTGTTTTGTCTCATAAAGTGGCAACAGTGGCGGACACCACCCCCGCCACCACTCACCCTTTGCCTAATCTTTCATTTTGTTTGTTGGAAAAATTATGATGAAAGTCTTAAATTTATTGAATTTGTGCCAATTCAACATAAATATTTTAATTTCCTTACCAAAAAAAAAACATAAATATTTTAATTTGGTCAATTTAATGTCAAACTTTTTGTTTTTCTTTGATTTTTTTCCCCCTAATCCTTAGCTGATGAGGTCACAAGCTAATTATTGCTGGCCAAGGGTGAGAGCTGGCGACCTTCGCCTGATTGAGGCAACGGCGTCATGGCCCTTGCCGGCCAATGCCTCTGGCCTCGCCTTCATGGCCCTTGCCAGCCAATGCCTCTGGCCCCGATCTAGGCGAGGGCCCGACACCCTCATCTGTGGTTGGCGAGAATTGGCCCATAGATCCTGAAGCATTTGAGATCGTGTAAGAGAAGAACAAAGGACATAGCAACACGAACCCTTCCTTGGAAGGCCCATAATGTCAAGGAGTTTTCCTTTCCAGATAACTGCCGTCACCCCGGGAAATGAATATAAATGATTGTTAGGGGCCCTTGTTCCATCTTCACATTCACTGACGTAAAGAAAAGAAAAAGGAAATGAAAAAATTAAAAAAATTGCCCACGTTAGTGTCGTATCATACAAAATGGCGATCTTGACTAGGTTACAATTGAAATGTTTATAACTGAATTAGTAAATTGTCAAAAAGTTAATGATTAAATGTCACAATTAAATATTTAAAATTGAATTGACAAATTATCAAGAGATTTAGGACTAAATTGATCAAATTGAAATATCTAGGACTGAATTGGCACAAGTACTCTTTTTTGGTAATTTGCCCATGTTCATCTCCTTTTCTCTTTAATCATAGTAACTTCCGATTCACAACTAATGTAAGGTATTTGGTGCAATATATATTTGCTTTTTTCTAAAAATGAATGGCAGAGTTAAATTATGAGATATGCATTCATTTGGTGCCAAGTTTTCCTTCCATCAGGTAGTTCACTACAGAAAAACAATTTTTTTGTTTTGTTTCCAAAATAGTGGCAGTCCAAAAAAAAAATGCTGTTTTTTATAAATAACATTCTTTTTCACTTTTAGAAACAGAAATTTTGGTAGGTGATTATCGTGAAAAGGAAAATGAGTAGTTATGATGTCACATTAAGAGTGGAAGAAATGAAAAGTTATAAGACACATGTGCCAATTACTTTTTTTTTTAATCTTTTTATTATGTTATTGGAGGGTAGTTTTGGAAAGTCCAAAAAGGAGAAACCAAACTTATATTTCCATATATATATATAAATGTATATGTATACATTTATATTTATATATTTATATCGAGGGTGCGCTTGCTTGAGTGAAATTCTTTTTCGAGAATTGGTTTTCCGAATTTCACTCATTTGGTATAACTTGCGGTCAATGAAAAATTCATGCATAAAATTAGAAAAGTGATAATTTTATTTCTATATCTAAAAATGTGAAAATACCTTTCAAAATTGCTCATTTCAAATTTTTAATTTTCTTATTTTTTAAATTTCTAAATATTTTTATGTTTTTAATTTCATTTTGTTTTTCATTTTATTTTTTATTTGTCTTCTTCAGCAGCCAGTAGCCGAGGCCCGAGGAAGAAGAAAAAGGAAAAAAAAATAAAAATATAAAGTAAAAATAAAAAATATTGACGAAACTTATTCAATGGTCACTGCTAATTGCTATTGATCCCAAATCTTTGGGGTTGCTCATAAAATTAAATAATTTATTTAAAAATTATATATATATTTTTTTGTCTTAGATAAAATCATTGAAATCATTTTCTAAATGAGAACCAAACACCAAAAAAAAGTTTTGGTAACATATCACCAAATAAAGGAAAACCAACCGTTTTCATTTTTCATAAAAAAGTTTCGGCGGGGGTTGGCCGCCATTGGTGGCTCGCGGCCAAGCCTAGGCAAGGGCCGTCGGCCCTCACCGGACTTGGGCGAGGGCCGCTGGCACTCGCCAGCCCTCGATGGGGCGACCCTCGCCCCGTCGGCCGATGGCTCGGGGTTGCCGACCCCGGGCCGACCAGCCCCCACTCGTCGCCCGCCATTGCCGGCGACAATGGGGCGACGACGATGAGTACCGTGCAAGCCCCCGTTCTTGACTGCCCTCGTCATTATGACTCATCTTGATTTCTTTTTTACTTTTTTTTTGTTATTTAGTCAATTTTGCAATTGCAAATGTTGAAGTTCTGATTTTTTAGGTATTTTTTTATAATTATTTTCATTTTTTTTTTCAGTTTTTAGCTTATTAGGTGGAATTTTTTTAAATTAAGTTTTGACTTTTTTATTGCTAATTGTGATTCTCGGCGTGCCACGTATGCGTCACGTATGATTTCTGGCAAGCCACGGTCCTTAATCGATCTACAGTGAGATTAACAGCTTGGTCCGGGCCACAAAACATAATTATAGATTATTGTGGTGTCTGTTCCTTCAATGATTTATGACATATAACATGCTGTTATTCTCGCAGTAGCCCAAATGCTCTTATGCTAGCAAAGTCCAAAACCATACATTAGGAACCGAACGGTCATTCCTTTTCCTAGGTCATTCCATTCCAAAAACACTTTCCAGTCCTAATCGACTTCGTCGCGGGATACCAAGCATGTTGTTATAACATAGTATTACCAAATGATGAAGAAGGAACGAATCAAACTGTTCGAACAAAATCAACCAAAGGACCAAAATCCTTGAGAGCCGCAAAAAAACGAAAGAAAATTGTAGGTTAAGTTTCTACATAGAACCGCAAAAATGTCTATTCCCGAAGAATTTCAATGTGGCTCTAGAGCGTCTAAGCAACAGAGCCGCGAGCCCTTATTCTCGCGTGTCCACAGCATGGGGTTGGACTTCAACGGTTCAGTCCTCGTATAAACCCCCACCGGTCAAGCTCATCTCTCCACTTTATTACCTTTCTTCAATCTTCTTCCATTGACTCTCTCGCTCTCTCTCTCTCTCTCTCTCTCTCTCTCTCTCTCTCTCTCAGAGTCCATCGTTACTCTGCTTCTTTTCCAGCAGAGCCAGATGTTGCCTGTGTGAAGGATCAGAGAAATGGAGAACATGGAAGAGACCAAGAAGACGACCCTCAAGCACTAATCGAGACTACCGCCAAGAAGAGGTCAGATCAAAGTCAAGATCTTCAAGTTATTGGCGGATCAGATCATCAAACTTGCGAAAATGGCTGTACATATACTGAGTAAAGCATGCTGTTGTAACAGCAAGTTTGACTCTGTAGAGCCAATTGAAGACACGTAGCCTCGGCTAGTTGCTCGCATCATTTTTCAGGAGTACACCGATGGATTGGTGGTGATGAAGACGAGATGAACAATGCAAACGAAGATGCTAGTGATGAAACACCTTGCATATGTATGGAATTTAGATGAGGCTGATGCATTCTACAACAATTATGCTAAAGAAGCGGGATTTGACATTAAAGTGTTAAACTCGTATAAAAGAAAAGGCTGCGAGGAAAAACTTGTGGGGTATTTTGTTGCAGTCATCAAGGGTTCAAGATGGAAAAGCAGTCAGTTAAGTCTAAGACCGGGAAAAAGATGCGGTTATCCAACAATGATTAGAAGTACATCTAGTTGAGTCTCGTAAGTGGGAAATAACAAAAGTTGTACTCGATCAAAATCATTTAAGATCTCCTCGAAGTGCTAGATTCTTTACATCACCAGGGAATATTGGCACCAGAACAAAAAGAAAAATCGAGTTCCACTGTGGTGTAGGGATTAGAACCAATAGATCGTCTCAAGCATTGGTTGTTGTAGAAAGAGGGCATGAGAACTTAAATTTTGAAGAAAAAAATGTTCGATATCATGTTACATAGTACAAAAGGTTGAGATTGCAAGAAGGAGTTGGGCATGCACTTCTAAATTGTCTTTCAACCGTGCGGCTGAAAATTTTCAATTTTTATTATGTGCATGATTTGGATGATGAACAGAGACTGCATAGTGTTTTTTGGGCGGACGCACAAAATTTAGAGACAGTAATCACTCATACATGTTTGTCTATGCACATATCCATTGAAAAAAGCATGGACTCCATGATAATGACTCGCTTCGAACGTTGTATGAGGAAAGGGAAAAATGGGTGCCAATATATTTGAAAAAATGCCTTTTTGGCAGGCATGTTAACTACTCAAAGAAGTGAGGGTATGAATGTTTTTTTCGATCGATATGTACATAGACAAACATGTTTGAGTGATTTTGTCTCTAATTATGAGCTTGCACTCAAAGACAAGTATAAAAAAGAAGCCCGTGCTGATTTTGATTCCAGACAATCGGAACCTTGGTTGAAAACCAAGTGTTATTATGAGAAGCAACTCTCATCCATATATACCCATAGAATCTTTAAAAAATTTCAAATTGAAGTTGAGATGATGTTGCTGTGCTTTGACATACCTCAAGTGCACACAGATGGAGTAGCATCAACTTTTAGAGTAAACTAGCTTCCAGGTGATCATGATAATGGTAACTCAAAAATTGTCAAATTTGAGGTTTTTGCATTCTAACACGGGCACTAAAGTTGACCGCATCTGTGGGGTGGGATGTTTGCTTTTACGGGTTATCTTTTTAGATATGCACTATGTGTTCTTCGGGAAAAGTACCAAAAAAGTCCTAGATTTATTACATTGGTGCTAATTTAATCATAAACTTTTCAATTGGATCAATTCAGTCCTAAACCTTTGTGCATTTGATCAATTCAGTCCTAAATCTTTGTGCATTGGTATCAATTTTGGCCGAATTTCGCTAACATGGAAGCCGACAGTACTATGTAGGACGGCCAGTGCCGATGTAGATATTTTTTAATAATATTTTTTATACAAAATTATTTTTTTCTTTTTCTTTCCTTTCCTTCTTAAACTTAGATTTGGTGGTCAAGGGTCGCCGGCAATCCTGCGGTCCCTTGGGTGAGGGCTGGCCAGCCCTTGCCGTTCGTTGGCGAGGGTTGGCTGGTCGTCGATGGCCGCCGGCGAGGGTCGCAGCTCTTGCAAGATCCGGGCAATGGCCTCTCCTAGGGCCATTGCGGCCTCACTAGTCGTGTGTGAGCCCGAGGATGAGGGCTGGCTAGCCCTCGCCCAAGGATTGGCGAGGGATACCAGCGACCCTCGTCGGCCAAATCTAAGATTAAAAAAAAAAGGAAAAAAATAATTAAAAAATAATATTTTGCAAAAAATATTATAAAAAAATATCCACGTTAGCGCTCGAGGTCCTATGTGGCACCATTGGCGTCCACATTAGCGATTGCCAAAATTTGCCAAGATAGATTGAATTATCAATGCAAAAAGGTTTAGGACTAAATTAGTGCAATTGAAGGTTTTAGGACTGAATTGGTATCATGCCATAGATTTAAGACTTTTTTGGTACTTTTCGCTGTGTTCTTCATCACATTGGAATAAATGAGAGACCGAGCAATTACATATTGTTTCGATGAAGAAAGGAGTTCAAGCATTCGTACCTTTTGAACTTTATATCTAATGATGTCAATTTTGACAATCCAAATGAATGTTATGATCACTTATTTAATTAAGCTATATAGATCTCACAAGAAGGTTCAAAATCCAGAGATGGTTTTAGATTTGTTTTGCAAGTATTTGAGGAGGCAAATAAAAAGATTCATATTACGGATCTTGATCGGGTGGAAGAGCACCCAATCAATTTCTATCGGAATGATACTCAAAGCATCCTGATAAAGGCTCCAATCCAAGAGAAGAGACCTCGTCGTCCAAGAGAAAATCGACTCAAGAATCCAATTTTGAAACCGAAAAGAAAAGCATCTAGGTAGATTTATCTATTTTGCTTTAATTACACATTGTGATTACTTGTGTATTAAACAATAGACTTTAAAGCTTAAGAACTCCCCCCCCCCACAAACCAATAATTCTATTTCTTTTGTCAGATACAAATAATTCTAGTTAACGCGACGTAATTTTCTCATATTTTTGTTTTTAGCTTGATAGTAGTTTGCTAAATTAATGCATCTGAACTTTCTTGTAGAAAAAACAACCCCTGATCACTTGATGCACATTGGCACTCGAATGAATCTGTATCCTACGATATGGTGTTTCCAAACTATTTTCCCTTAATTATGTAGAATTTTTGTGAAAATATATGTCCTAACATCTACTAGTTGAATTAACGAATACAATATGTCAGGATGAGGGTACAAGGAATTTCATTAGTTTTCACTAAATTGGGGATTTGGATCAGAGTCACCGTAGCTATTTTCAAAATTTCATTTGCAATTGAGAAAGAATTGGTGGTCTTCAATCATTGCTGGTACTTGTTATTTTTTTTCGTTTTGAAATCAAATACCTTAGTATAAATAGACTTTTATTCTGTATGAAATGATATAAGGTCAGTTGTTTTGTGGTTATGTGAATATTCTCAATGAACCAAACATTGGAGCCACATTAAGTAAAATTTGAATAAAAATGGATTGAAACCATTGTTGTTTTTACTTTATTTTGACTCATGTGATCCTCACATTGGCTTTGTAATGTTTTAGGTCCCTCCACATCGTCATCTATGAGATTTAGATCAAGGGTAAATTTTTTCTCTACTAATTCATTATTCTTAATTTGATTTTTTCTTTACTTAATTTTTTCATACATAATCGATGTCACTGGTCTTAATTTTAGGTCATCCGATAGTCCTTCAAGGGCAATTTGATTTGAGCGAAAGGAATGAGAAGCCATTTCATTGCACGATGATTTCATCACAAGTTACTAGTGGCCAACGATTCATCTTTTAAACACCTACTTTCAGCAGAACCAGTTTTAATGGAAGAAAATCAACTTTAGATGAGCAAAAAGTGATTTTGCTTTACGAAGAAAAGATATTACGTTTTGAAAGATACGTGAATATGGATATGTCGAAATTGGTAGGTACATCACAGAAAGTATTTAGATGTTTTGGATACGCGATAAGCAAATCACGTGTAGCTTCATGGGGCGTTCCAGGAACGCCAAGTTGGCTCCCCTGAAACGCTACGCGCCCTTCTCAATGGCGACGGAGTTCAGACCTGACGCCAACTTCTCTCGTCACTATAAAAGACTCCCATTCCATGGACATCCTCGTCTCCCTCTCTGTTTCTCTCTGAATCTCTCTGTTTCTCTCTACACCTTCACTGAGATCGACGACTCGCCAGGTGCTTTCTCTCGCTCTCTCTCTCTCTCTCTCTCTCTCTCTCTCTAGTTTCGATGAACTTGTTGGCTGATGACACCCTCGCTGTGGTCCGGGCTCGCCTTGCCGTATGGTGAATCGGTGTGAAAGAATGCTTCGTTATTAATCACATTCACGGCAATGTAGTATGGAAGTGAGGCGTGAAAGAGTGGTTACCTTAAGAGTCTCTGCTTTTACTTTCACTGTAATTCATTCCGCTTTGACCTAGTGTTGCCTGGTGTTTGTACTCTCGTTTGTGCATTTCTTCATGGCGTCGTGCCGTGTAATTCCACGCTTCTTGATTGGCAATCTTATCTCACTCCTATTCCTGTGCACGACCAGGGTTTTGATGCCGGAATTTTTCTGTAGAATCGCGAGAATTAATGTCTGTTCCAACCAGCCGTAAGCGCTTGGTCACTCTTTGAAGTTCCAAGCTTGTTAGATTCTCTTTCTGCAGATTACCCTGCGGTGCCTTGTTGTAGAAGTAACATTCCGCTTTTTTTCTCGTATTGTTCAAGTAGAAGAATTTACGGCTCGAAATCCCTTCGCAGCTTCTGGGAGGCCGACTAGTTGCGCCTTTGAACCACAATCAGCATTCGGGCAGGCTAATAATGAAAATAACAGCTGTTTTGGGCCTCAATCAGCATTTGGTTCACCAGCAGGTGGCTCTGTATCTGGTGGAGCTTCAACAGGAGTTTTCGGGGGACAGTTCTACTCGAACTCCTTCGCCCTTCTCTTCCCAAGCTGCCTTTGGTGCTTCTTCAACAGCTTTTGGCGGTAGGACAACTTCTATAATTTTAGTTCCCTTTTTACTTGTTAATAATTTCTTGTATAGTATCGAATTAATTTCGCTTGGTCATTTGGATTTGATTCAAGAATTGGAAGCTGTCACCAAATATGTTTCTCTTAACAACTACATGTCTCTAGGCTGTTTCATACTCATGATGATTGTCTTCAGTTTGTGTCGCACAACTATATGTCTCTAAGGCTGTTTCATACTCATGGTGATTGTCTTCAGTTTGTGTCGATTGTCTTCAGTTTGTGTCGCAGTGCTATTTAATTAGCACTTGACGATGGATGACTTGTCTATTTTCATCACTATTTTTCCTCCTATTTTTCTGGAAACTTTTCTATACGCGTCGCACTTTGGATCCGTATAGTGCGTGAGCAGACTTTCAAAGGAGACGGTATTTTTTCTTACTCTATTCTCGCCTCTGGACCTGCCTACTGTTCTTATAAAGAAAGTATCAACTTTCCAGATATGCATTTTTCGAGGAACGTAATCGATAACAAAAGCTATTGATGGTCTTGTTTCAACTTTGTTCTTACCTCAGTAGGACATGTACTTGATTTGGATGCATCGGTTTTGTTTCGATGTTGGGCGTTCAAAGACTTCATTATACAACTTTAAGAAAGTAATAATGCAATATGTGGGCTAAGAATTAATAAAAAAGCCCATTTTTAATTCTTTAACCCAAGCCCAGCCAGCCTTCTGCTTCTTTTCTCCTCATGCAGCAGAAAATCACGATCAAGAGGAGCAACGAGGGAAAGAAAGGGGCTCAACCGAGAGAGAGGGGAGAGAGAGAGAAAGAGAGAGAATGTCTTGGCGCCCTTACGATCCGAACGCCGCAGCGAGCTAAATCGTCGTCATCTTGTGCTGCCGGGTAAGAATCGAAGCCCTTATTCGTCTAAATAGAAAAATTTTCGGGTTTAGGATAAAAATTCGGATTTATGGGAAAATTGAGCCGCTAAATCAGATTTTGGAGTTGTTAAGTTAAGATTTTTTTAGGAAATGATAGTTTAGGGTGTTATGGAGCTGTGTGACTTTACAGAATTTAATTTGGACTTATGGTTTGTCCGAAACAAAATTTGGAAGTTTGACGTGCGCAGTGAACAGTGCGCGACCAGAACATATTGCGCCCGTTCTTGCTGATTTTCGGATAGATTCTGGTCAAGCCGTGTTGGGGGTTTTGTTGTATATTAAGAGAGCTTTCTTTAGACTATAAGTTTGTTTAAATCGAAGCTTGGAGGAGAGAGTTATGGTCCGTTTAAGTTTATCGCGCAAGCTGCGCGTAGCGGACAGCATACATGTCCCCTATGAGCGAGCGTTTTGTTGGTGCGTAGGTGTCGCCTTAGTGACAAATAGGCCTTTTTCAGTCGAGTCATGTTTTAGGGTAGCATATTACTCAGTTTTTTATATTGTTTTTCATAGATTTGATAGGAATACGTATGCGTCAATTTGGGTAACCATCGTAGGTTGGTTTTTGACTTCGCTAGGCGAGTGATATTATTTTTTCTTTGTGTTTGTAAACTCATATTTCGAAAATGATAATACTAAGTATGTTATGACTTGAGAAAATAGCATTGTTTGTTCCATAAAACAAGATCGAACATTTACTGCTGTATTGTCTATTGGATACGGCTTGTGAACGATTTGCGCTGTGGGTTTCGAGTTGGTTCTGATATACTTTCTAGTTTATGAGAAGGATGTTATTAATTATGTGGTGCTCAAGATAGCTGTGAACCCAATTGAAGGGTTTGTGGGTATGCCCATACAAATTAGGATATCCTTGTAGGTCGAGCCACCGGCATTATAGGTAGAGACCTTGCCAAGGAGGGAATCTTGGTCGCCCTTTGTCACCGGCGTTACACATGATCATAGTTAGAATCTTGAGCATGAGATTGGTCGATGGATAAACCATTGACACGTGTTTTGATGAGATTAGTCAATGGATAGACCATTGACGTGTTTTTCACTAGATTGATCAATGGATTAGATCATTGATATGTGCTTTGATCTTATGATCCGATGTGGATACTTTTGCTATGAATATGTTATGTTCGGGTAATGTATAACTCGTTTTGGTCTTAAAGGTTTGATATGTTTTGAGTTTGATGTAAATGAGTTATATTTTGAATATTAAATGTGCATAGTGATCGTTCGATCCGCTTAGAAGAAATGTATTACTCATCGAGCCGTGTTAGCTCACCCCTTCCATTTCCCTTGTCTTTCAAGTTCAACGAGTCACAAATAGGACGAGAGCGAACGTTAGCAGATGACATTTTGTTAATGGGGCTTTTGGGTATGAGTTATAAGTTGGATGTGGCTTTGATGAGCCTTTGAGTTGTTGTTAGAGGTGTATATCCATTTGGCAGAGATATGTACATGTCTTTTTGATGAATATGTACAGATATCTTTTGATGGTTTAGCAGCAAACTCTGATTTTTGTAAACAAAGGATCTCTTTATCAAGTTTATATGGATGTACATATTTGTTATCAAGTTGAGTTTTGGATTTGTGGAGGCTGTGTCCCTTTGAGAAAGGACAGCTGTGTCATGGCCCTTAAAGTGGATTTGGGGCGTGACAAATAATTACAAGGTATGAATGTTTAGTATGGGTATTCCTTCAGCAAAATTACGTGCTGCTTTATGACCAATAATTTTGGAATGATTTCTTGCTATAGGGGACCCGTTCTTCCGCTTTTCTCCTTACATCCGTTCTGGCACTTCATCACCGTCGTGCGTCTCTACATACCATACTATGTATGATGCCATTTATGGGGCATCAGAATTTCTTTGTGAACTATTTTATGCATGCCAGAAACTTTATAAGTATATATATGCTGTTTTACATGCTAAGAATCTCTCTTTCTCCTCTTCTTAATCCCAAAAGGATCTTCTCCTTTTGGTTTCACTCCAGCTTGAACAAGTACTTCTGGCACCATGAGTCACCCATCACCGCCTGCAGTTGGGAGCAGCATTTTTCATTCTTCTATGCCATGGGGTGCTCAAAGTCAATCAGTTTTTAGAGCTAGTTCTAATCCAGGCTCTGGTTCGACCACCCCCGCCTTCGGAGCTACAAGCAACCCCGCCTTGGGTTCAACCCCGACAGCTGCATTTGGTGCAACAAGTTCTCCCCTCTTTGGGTCGGGAGGTGCAATTGGGGCTTCCAGTAATGCAGCCTTCGGGTCTTCTCCACCTTTTGGGCCATCAGGAACCGCATTTAGGAGCAACCGGTTTGGATCGGGATCTTATGGAGCTCATATTGGTGAGATGTGCAATGTTGCGCTTGTTTTGTGGAACACTAGATTTTTGTATACTTGCCTTTATGGAGCAAAATTGGTAGTTATCAACAGTTCCCCTCCCCATACTTTCGGTTGCTAAGTTTAGTGGTAAGTTCCCTCTTTTTCACGATTGGTAATGCGGGGTCTCATGTAGCTACACCAACGGTTAGCGGGACCGAGTTTGGAAACTCATCCTCGGGAGGTCAGCCTAGGGGAAGTCGTGTGGCTCCTTTCACCCCGACCGAGGAAGAGATCGGAGAAAGGCTGCCTTCCAAGCTCCAATCAATTTGCCGTATGCCCGTCTACGAATGTAGAAGCCAAGAGGAGCTTAGATGGGAGGATTACCAGCGGGGGGACAAAGGTACCCGAAATGATTATGTGCTACAATGGCTCTTGCCACCTCCTAAGTTAATTTGTGTAATCATCGTTTTACCAGGAACCTACGAAATTGATTTTGACCGGTTACTTTGTGTCATTCTCGTGTGGACCAAATCACGCTGGTCGGCCTGGTGCTAGTGTTGGCCCCGGTGCATCTTTTGCCATTCCTCGGCCTACTTTTAGTCAGTCATCTCCTTTTTCTTCGACTACGGCTTCCGATGCATTTTCTTACGCCCCCGCTTCCAGTGGGTCCCCGAAACGTACGAAATTGATATTGACGAATTACTTTCTCTCATTCTCGTGTGGACCAAATCACGTTGGTCATTCTGGTGTTAGCGTTGGCCCCGGTGCATCTTTTGCCATTCCTTGGCCTACTTTTGGTCGATCATCTCCTTTTTCTTCTTCATTTACCGTCGTTGTTAGATCACCAGCTTTTGCAATTGAAGTTAGCGCACCGCTATCCATGTTTTCTTACCTCAATGGGACATTCATTTGATTTGAATGCATCGGTTTTGTTTCGATGCTGTGTGTTCAAATACTTCACTATTCAACTTTAAGAAAGTAATAATTACAAGGTAAGAATGTTTAGTATGGGTATTCCTACAGCAAAATTATGTGCTGCATCATGATCAATAAATTATGATCAATAATTTACGGGCATTAGAATTCTTTTGTGAACTATGCTATCCATGCCAGAAACTTTAGAAGTATACATATGCTGTTTTATGTACTAAGAATCTATCTTTCTCCTCTTCTTAATCCCAAAAGGATCTTCTCCTTTTGGTTTCACTCCGGCTCAAACAAGTACTTCTGGCACCGCAAGTCATCCATCACCGCCTACATTTGGGAGCAGCATTTTTTGTTCTTCTATGCCGTGGGGTGCACGAAGTCAACCAAGATTTAGAGCTAGTTCTGATCCAGGCTCCGGTTCGACCACCCCCGCCTTTGGTTCAACCCCGACGGCTGCATTTGCATTTGGTGCACCAAGTTCTCCCATCTTTGGGTCCGGTTCGACCACCCCCGCCTTTGGTTCAACTTCGACCACCCCTAACTTTGGTTCAACCCCGACAACTGCATTTGCATTTGGTGCACCTAGTTCTCCCATCTTTGGGTCCGGTTCGACCACCCCCGCCTTTGGTTCGACCCCGACCGCTGCATTTGATGCAACAAGTGCTACCCTCTTTGGGTCCGGAGGTGCATTTGGGGCTTCTTGCAGCTCGTCATTAAGCTTTGGATCTTCTCCAGCTTTTGGGCCATCAGAAATCGCATTTAGGAGCTACCAGTATGGATCGGGATCTTATGGAGCTCATGTCGGTGAGATATTCAATATTTTCTTGTTTTGTGGAGAACTAGTTTTTTGTGTACTTGCCTTTAGGGAGGAAAATGGGTAAAAACCGTCTTATCAACAGTTCCACTCTCCATACTTATTGGTTGCTAAGTTTAATGGTAAGTTGCCCCTTTTTCACGATTGGTTATGCAGGTTCTCATGCGGCTCCACCAACAGTTAGCGGGACCGAGTTTGGAAACTCATCCTCCGGAGGTCGGCCTAGGGGAAGTCGTGTGGCTCCTTTCACTCCGACTCGGGAAGAGATCGGAGAATGGCTGTCTTCCAAGCTCCAGTCAATTTGCGGTATGCCTGTCTACGAATGTGAAAGCCATGAGGAAGTTAGATGGGAGGATTACCAGATGGGGGACAAAGGTACCCAAAATGATTATGTGCTACAATGGCTCTTGCCACCTCCTAAGTTAATTTGTGTAATCATCGTTTTACCAGGAACCTACGAAATTGATTTTGACCAGTTACTTTGTGTCATTCTCGTGTGGACCAAATCACGCTGGTCGGCCTGGTGCTAGTGTTGGCCCCAGTGCATCGTTTGCCATTCCTCACCCTACTTTTAGTCGGTCATCTCCTTTTTCTTCGACTACAGCTTCCGATGCATTTTCTTTCGCCCCCGCTTCCAGTGGGTCCCGTAAACGTACGAAATTGATATTGACGAATTACTTTCTCTCATTCTCGGGTGGACCAAATCACGTTGGTCATTCGGGTGTTAGCGTTGGCCCCGGTGCATCTTTTGCCATTCCTTGGCCTACTTTTGGTCGATCATCTCCTTTTTCTTCTTCATTACTTGTCGTTGTTAGATCACCAGCTTTTGCAATTGAAGTTAGCACACCGCTATCCATGTTTTCTTACCTCAATGGGACATTTATTTGATTTGAATGCGTTGGTTTTGTTTCGATCTTGTGTGTTCAAATACTTAACTATACAACTTTAAGAAAGTAATAATTACAAGGTAAGAATGTTCAGTATGGGTATTCCTACAGCAAAATTATGTGCTGCATCATGATCAATAAATTATGATCAATAATTTACGGGCATTAGAATTCTTTTGTGAACTATGCTATCCATGCCAGAAACTTTAGAAGTATACATATGCTGTTTTATGTACTAAGAATCTATCTTTCTCCTCTTCTTAATCCCAAAAGGATCTTCTCCTTTTGGTTTCACTCCGGCTCAAACAAGTACTTCTGGCATTGCAAGTCATCCATCACCGCCTACATTTGGGAGCAGCATTTTTTGTTCTTCTATGCCGTGGGGTGCACGAAGTCAACCAAGATTTAGAGCTAGTTCTGATCCAGGCTCCGGTTCGACCACCCCCGCCTTTGGTTCAACTTCAACCACCCCCGCCTTTGGTTCAACCCCGACGGCTGCATTTGCATTTGGTGCACCAAGTTCTCCCATCTTTGGGTTTGGTTTGACCACCCCCGCCTTTGGTTCAACTTCAGCCACCCCTAACTTTGGTTCAACCCCGACAACCGCATTTGCATTTGGTGCACCAAGTTCTCCCATCTTTGGGTCGGGTTCGACCACCCCCGCCTTTGGTTCGACTTCAACCACCCCCGCCTTTGGTTCAACTTCAACCACCCCTGCCTTTGGTTCAACCCCGATGGCTGCATTTGCATTTGGTGCACCAAGTTCTCCCATCTTTGGGTCGGGTTCGACCACCCCCGCCTTTGGTTCAACTTCGACCACCCCTAACTTTGGTTCAACCCCGACAACCGCATTTGCATTTGGTGCACCTAGTTCTCCCATCTTTGGGTCCGGTTCGACCACCCTCGCCTTTGGTTCGACCCCGACTACCGCATTTGATGCAACAAGTGCTACCCTCTTTGGGTCCGAAGGTGCATTTGGGGCTTCTTGCAGCTCGTCATTAAGCTTTGGATCTTCTCCAGCTTTTGGGCCATCAGAATCTGCATTTAGGAGCTACCAGTGTGGATCGGGATCTTATGGAGCTCATGTCGGTGAGATATTCAATATTTTCTTGTTTTGTGGAGAACTAGTTTTTTGTGTACTTGCCTTTAGGGAGAAAAATGGGTAAAAACCGTCTTATCAACAGTTCCACTCTCCATACTTGTTGGTTGCTAAGTTTAATGGTAAGTTCCCTCTTTTTCACGATTGGTAATGCGTGGTCTCATGTAGCTACACCAACAGTTGGCGGGACCGAGTTTGGAAACTCATCCTCCGGAGGTCAGCCTAGGGGAAGTCGTGTGGCTCCTTTCACCCCGATCGAGGAAGAGACTGGAGAAAGGCTGCCTTCCAAGCTCCAATCAATTTGTGGTATGCCTGTCTACGAATGTAGAAGCCAAGAGGAACTTAGATGGGAGGATCACCAAGTGGGGGACAAAGGTACCCGAAATGATTATGTACTACAATGGCTCTTGCCACCTCCTAAGTTAATTTGTGTAATCATCGTTTTACCAGGAACCTACGAAATTGATTTTGACCAGTTACTTTGTGTCATTCTCGAGTGGACCAAATCACGCTGGTCAGGCCGGTGCTAGTGTTGGCCCCGGTGCATCTTTTGCCATTCCTCGGCCTACTTTTAGTCGATCATCTCCTTTTTCTTCGACTACGACTTCCGATGCATTTTCTTCCGCCCCCGCTTCCAGTGGGTCCCGTAAACGTACGAAATTGATATTAACGAATTACTTTCTGTCATTCTCGGTTGGACCAAATCATGTTGATCATTCCGGTGTTAGCGTTGGCCCCGGTGCATCTTTTGCCATTCCTTGGCCTACTTTTGGTCAGTCATCTCCTTTTTCTTCTTCATTTACCGTCGTTGTTAGATCACCAGCTTTTGCAATTGAAGCTAGCGCACTGCTATCCATGTTTTCTTACCTCGGTGGGACATTCGTTTGATTTGAATGCATCGGTTTTGTTTCGATGCTGTGTGTTCAAATACTTCACTATTCAACTTTAAGAAAGTAATAATTACAAGGTAAGAATGTTTAGTATGGGTATTCCTACAGCAAAATTATGTGCTGCATCATGATCAATAAATTATGATCAATAATTTACGGGCATTAGAATTCTTTTGTGAACTATGCTGTCCATGCCAGAAACTTTAGAAGTATGCATATGCTGTTTTATGTACTAAGAATCTATCTTTCTCCTCTTCTTAATCCCAAAAGGATCTTCTCCTTTTGGTTTCACTCCGGCTCAAACAAGTACTTCTGGCACCGCAAGTCATCCATCACCGCCTACATTTGGGAGCAGTATTTTTTGTTCTTCTATGCCATGGGGTGCACGAAGTCAACCAAGATTTAGAGCTAGTTCTGATCCAGGCTCGGGTTCGACCACCCCCGCCTTTGGTTCAACCCCGACGGCTGCATTTGCATTTGGTGCACCAAGTTCTCCCATCTTTGGGTCCGGTTTGACCACCCCCGCCTTTGGTTCATCTTCGACCACCCCTAACTTTGGTTCAACCCCGACAACCGCATTTGCATTTGGTGCACCAAGTTCTCCTATCTTTGGGTCCGGGTTCGACCACCCCTGCCTTTGGTTCGACTTCAACCACCCCCGCCTTTGGTTCAACTTCGACCACCCTCGCCTTTGGTTCAACTTCAACCACCCCCGCCTTTGGTTCAACCCCGACGGCCGCATTTGCATTTGGTGCACCAAGTTCTCCCATCTTTGGGTCCGGTTCAACGACCCCCGCCTTTGGTTCAACTTCAACCACCCTTGCCTTTGGTTCAACCCCGACGGCTGCATTTGCATTTGGTGCACCAAGTTCTCCCATCTTTGGGTCCGGTTCGACCACCCCCGCCTTTGGTTCAACTTCGACCACCCCTAACTTTGGTTCAACCCCGACAACCGCATTTGCATTTGGTGCACCAAGTTCTCCCATCTTTGGGTCCGGTTCGACAACCCCCGCCTTTGGTTCGACCCCGACCGCTGCATTTGATGCAACAAGTTCTACCCTCTTTGGGTCCGGTGGTGCATTTGGGGCTTCTTGCAGCTCGTCATTCAGCATCGGATCTTCTCCAGCTTTTGGGCCATCAGAAACTGCATTTAGGAGCTACCAGTGTGGATCGGGATCTTATGGAGCTCATATCGGTGTGATATTCAATATTTTCTTGTTTTGTGGAGAACTAGTTTTTTGTGTACTTGCCTTTGGGGAGAAAAATGGGTAAAAACCGTCTTATCAACAGTTCCACTCTCCATACTTATTGGTTGCTAAGTTTAATGGTAAGTTCCCCCTTTTTCACGATTGGTAATGCAGGTTCTGATGCAGCTACACCAACGGTTAGCGGGACCGAGTTTGGAAACTCATCCTCTAGAGGTCAGCCTAGGGGAAGTCGTGTGGCTCCTTTCACTCCGACTCGGGAAGAGAACGGAGAATGGCTGTCTTCCAAGCTCCAGTCAATTTGCGGTATGCCTGTCTACGAATGTGAAAGCCATGAGGAAGTTAGATGGGAGGATTACCGGCGGGGGGACAAAGGTACCCGAAATGATTTTGCTACAATGGCTCTTGCCACCTCCTAAGATAATTTGTGTAATCATCGTTTTATCGGGAACCTACGAAATTGATTTTGACCGGTTACTTTGTGTCATTCTCGGGTGGACCAAATCACGCCGGTCAGTCTGGTGCTAGTGTTGGCCCCGGTGCATCGTTTGCCATTCCTCGGCCTACTTTTAGTCAGTCATCTCCTTTTTCTTCGACTACGGCTTCCGATGCATTTTCTTCTGGCCCCGCTTCCGGTGGGTCCGTTTGGAGCTTAGTCCCAAGTAGTCCATCGCCGGTTCTCTCTACTAATGGAGACGTAATCAGTCAAACAAATGTAAGTCCTCATGAAATCATCTTCACCGAAACCGGTTCCTCGGTCCAATATGGAATTTCTAGCATGCCGGTAAGACTGTCTGTCCAATTCTTTATATGATGTCCTTGCTTTCCCTTGTTGCAAACTAAAGACAAACCGCTTTTTCCAAGTGGAATCTTTCCGATACAAATTAAAATGTTTCATGCAATGCTTTTTGTAGTTCTTCATCGGTCTTTTCGCCAAAGGTTTTTTTTTTTTTTTTTTATGGTGAAAAGCTATTGACTTTTGTAACTTCTTTTAGTTCGCAGATAAACCATCTCCCGTATCCGAATTCTCAAATATCAATAATATGTAATAGGTAGCAAGTTTTGTTTTCTCATGTGTTAGTTTTTTGAGTTGGAAGGTGCTTCTGGACTAGAAAGGTGAGAGGCACACTAGTGTAATCTATTGGTTCAAATGTTTGTCGTTTAGACAGACCCAAGAGTAGTCCATGATATCGAAAGCATTCGCCAAATCTTTCCAAAGATAAACCATTGCGGGTATTCCATTACACAAATGCAAGTTGGTCCCGCTATGAACCGAATTCGCATGAAGTTGTTGAAGAAATAAACCCAGGAGTTACTTCCTTTCACAGTGATCTATGTATCCCTGGCTCTAGCGAATAACTAGATTCGGTACAAACTCCACAACATAATTTATCGAGCAACGCGACTTATTTACAATGTCTTACACCGCAACATATCGGATGGCTATCCAATACCGAGTAATCGCTCACTACCTCTTTTCTCCATCCGCCTCTCTCGTATAGGAGGTGCCTGTTTTGCCCGACAAATCCCAAGAACATGGCATTTGGTTGCGGCCACATGGTGAAGCTTCTTGAAAGTGCTCTTCGCTGTTGTTAACCACAGCTCTCCTTCCTAGGGTTAATGATACGATTAACATGATCAATTGCGGACTTGCAGAGAATGCGCACAAAAATTGTCCATTTGTCCCATATGTTGCCAGCCAATCACCATCGGGCTCGGAGTGTACACGTGATTACTCCTCCAGGATGAAAAAACACACCGGCTGCACTTCGGATTCTGTTATAAAACCCCACTTACTTGATTGTTGTTACGGGTTCCATTTTCCTATGATGGAGACAATACTCTTAGCTGTAAAATATGGTTTTGACCAAGTCAAAGAGAAAAGCAAAAAGGACAAAAAAGAAGAAGAAAAGGGTTGAAAAGTCAAAGAAGAAGAGGGACTCATATTATAAAAAAACAAAGGAGGGGCAGCAACGGGAAGAGAGAAAACACTCGGCAGAGAAGAAGAAGAAGAAGAAGAAGAAGAGGAAGAAAGAGATGGCATACACGAATCAGATGCCTCGTCAAGACGATTCAACTTCGATTCACAAAGTTCGGTAAGTGCTCGCTCTCCTCGTTCGTATAATCGGAATGGTTTTCGTTTTTAGGGCTCAAATTCGGATTTATGGGAAAATTGAGCTGCGAAGTCATATTTTGGAGTCGTTAAATTGATATTCTTTAGGGGAACAATAGTTTAGGGTGTTGTGGAGTTGTGGGACTTTATAGAACTCGATTTGGACTTATGGTTTGTCCGAAACAAACTTGGAAGTTTGACGTGTGCAGTGAACGGTGCGCAACCAGGACATGTTATGCCCGTTCTTGCCGATTTTCAGATAGATTCTAGACAAGCTGTGTTGGGGGGTTTTGTTATACATTAAAAGAGCTTTCTTTGGACTATAAGTTCGTTAAATTGAAGCTCGGAGGAGGGAGTTATGGTCCGTTTAAGTTTAATGCGCAAGCTGCGTGTAGCGGACAACATGCATGTCCGTCATGAGTGAGCCTTTTGTTGGTGCGTAGGTGTCGTCTTAGTGACAAATAAGCTTTTTTTCAGTCAATTCATGCTTTAGAGTAGCATATTACTTAGTTTTTTATACTATTTTTCATATATCTGATAGGAACACGAGTGTGTCAGCTCGAGTAACAATCCTAAGTTAGTTTCTGGCTTTTCCAGGTGAGTGGTGTTATCTCTTCTTTGAATTTGTAAATACATATTCTGAAAAATAAAAAGTATGAGATGTATTATGTGAAAAGTGTGATTTCGGTAAAAGGTAAACGTGATGTTTATAGCATATTTGATGTATAACTTCGGATCGGGCATTTGCTACCTTAATTGTTATTTGAAATGGTTTAAAAAGTTCGTATGAAAGCCATTACGAAAGGTTATTTGTACTAATTTGTGAATGATTTTACGAATGTGCTATGAAAGGTATGGTGAAAGTTATTTTCATTATATACTTGTATATATACATGTGAATTAAGTTGCGAACTAGCTTGTGGAATGAGTTTCGAAAATGATTTGAGAGGTGCTTTACAAAAGTATTTCTAGCGGTGAGTTTTTGCGAATAGGCTATCGGTTTTGGTTTGAGAAACCAACTTGTCTCTTGATTCTGAATTGTTTTGTGAATTGTGAAATACTACTGTGAGTTGTATCGATGCTCAATATCGTTGTGAGCCCATTGAGAGGCTTGTGGGTATGCACATACTAGTATTAAGATATCCTTGTGGGCCGAGCCATTGGCATTATAGGTAGAGACCTTGCTAGGGGGGAATCTTGGTCGCCTTGTCACAAGGCGCTATACGTGACCATGGTTAGATATTTAAGCATGAGTTTGGTTAATGAAATAGACCATTGACATGTGATTTGAGATTGGTCAATGGAATGGACCATTGACATGTGATTTGAGATTAGTCGATGGAATGGACCATCGTCGTTGATTATGTATGAGATTAATTAATGGAATAGACCATTGATATTTGATTTGAAGTTTGTTGATTTAGATGAAGATTTTTGGCATTTATAAAGTTATTGTGGAAAGGTATAACTCACTTTTGGTTTTGTATATATATAAACCGTGATAACTAAAAGTAACGTGTATTTAAATATTTTGTTATTCGCGGGACCGCACTTTACCGTGTATTATGACAGATGAAAGGAAATAATTTATATTTAAAGTTGTGCTTATATTATCAAGCGAATTTGGGATTATTGAGTTCGGTTATGATTTTGTAAATATGCATAGTGGGTGCTCGATCCGCTTCGAAGAGGTACGCACTACTCATTGAGCTGTGGTTGCTCATCCCTTTCTTTCCCAATCTTTTCAAGTTGCCAATAGAGCGAGAGCGTTATCAATGGCGACTTTTGAGAGTTCGATTTTGGGTGGCTTAAGGTTGCGTCCTTCGGAAGGGTGGACGGCCGTGTCATGCCCTTTTTCTGCTAGGAATTGGGGTGTGACATTAGCAAACCTTTTGGTTTCCCTTTCTAGATTCTGTTTTATGCATTTACAAGGATGTAAAATAGAGCTGCAAGAAATATGTCTTATATGAACTGTTAGGCATATCTTTCTCCTTTCTTTTTCCAATTACTTGGAACAAAACTGTGTTTGCGAATTTTTGGTAGTTTTTCTGTTTTAAGCTCTTTTGAATGGATTTTGTTTCATTGCTAACTTTACGTCACACTGAATTTTTCAATCAAAGTAGTTCTGGAGCAATGCATCGAAGCGCAATGCATCGAAGCCATTTCAATATAATTGTCAAACCCGCTTGAATTGGTTTTGTCTTCCATTCCCTCTCCTTGTGATTTCTTTTGCCGAGAAAATATCACACCTTCCCAATTAATGGCGTCACTTGAAGGAGTTCTCGACGTCGCCGACGACACTCTACTTCACATCTCTCCCGATGAGCCTCTGTTCCTCCTGTTATGCTACCAGAAACAGTCTTCATACCCGCCAACAGTTCATTGCAAGCTACTTATATCTTGTTCACCCATCAGGTATGAAGATTTCATTTAGTAATGAGACGACAATTGATTTATAGTGCCGACCTGTTAAAGTTAGTTAAAACAAGTCAAAACTAGAAGATCAAATTTACCCAAGCCAAATGAGGTTAGCATTGTTGAATCAATAGCTCATGCCAAAACAAAGTAAGCAATAAAGTCTTAGTATTTAGCAAGAATACACCATCATGGCATACGTACCTACACTCAAGAATTGCGGACACAATCCCATTCTCAACACCAAAGAGAAATGATTATGTGTCAGTCCTTAATTCATCTTGAGATTAATAGTCCGTTCCGAGCCATAAAAAATAATTAAAATTTATTATGAGGTCAATTCTTTCAAGAATTTGTAACTCACCACATGCTGTTACTGTTAGTGTTGCACTCACCCAAAGATAGTTAACAATCAGAACATAACGATCATTCCTTTTCCCAGGTTGTTCCATTCCAAAACACTTTCCATTCTGAGTCGATTCCATTCCGGGATAATAGACATGTTGTTATAGCATACTCTTACCTAATAATGGAGAAAGAATGAATCAAAACAGTCGAACAAATTCAATTAATGGACTAAAATCCTTGAGAGCCGGAAAAAAAGAAAGAAAATTGTGGGTTTAATTCCTACAAAGAGCTGCAAAAATGTCTATTCCTGTAGAATTTCAACGGGGCTCGAGAGCGTCTAAGCAACAGAGCGGGGAGCGCTTATTCTTGTGTGTCCACGGCGTGGGGTTGGACTTCAATCTTCTTTCATTGACTCTCTCTCTCTCTCATTGTGAAACAAAGTCGGACGAGGTTTATGCATTCTGTAACAATTGTGCTAAGGAAGCGGGATTTGACGTTAGAGTGCTCAACTCGTATATAAGAAAAGCCAGCGAGGAAAAACATGGTGCGGTATTTTGTTGTAGTCGTCAAGGGTACAAGATGGAAAAGCACTCAGTTAAGTCAAGACCGGGAAAAAGATACGGTCATCCAG
This sequence comes from Rhodamnia argentea, assembly GCF_020921035.1. Classification (NCBI taxonomy): domain Eukaryota; kingdom Viridiplantae; phylum Streptophyta; class Magnoliopsida; order Myrtales; family Myrtaceae; genus Rhodamnia; species Rhodamnia argentea. The sequence continues at coordinate 33,810,790 of NC_063152.1, forward strand.
CAATGGTTAGGGTACATCTAGTTGAGTCTCGTAAGTCGGAGATAATATAAGTTGTACTCGATCATTATCGTTTAACAACTCCTTGAAGTGCTAGATTGTTTTACATCACACGGGAATATTGACTCCACAACAAAAAGAAAAATCGAGTTCCACTTTGATGCAGGGATTTGAACCAATAAATTTCAAGCGTCGGTCGTTGAAGAAGGAGGGCATGAGAACTTAAATTTGGAAGAAAAAGATGTTAGAAATCATGTTACAATGTACAAAAGGTTGGAATTGCAACAAGGAGATGGGCGAGCACTTTTTAATTATTTGTCAACCCGTGCAATTGCAAAATCTCAATTTTTATTACGTGCTTGATTTGGATGATTAACAGAGATTGCATAATGTTTTTTGGCCGTACGCACGATCGAGAGACGTATACAGATATTTTGGAGATGTAGTCACAGCCACTTATTTGGTAAAATGCCTTTTGCTCCATTTGTCGGTATCAACCACCATGGTCAGTCAGTTTTGTTTTGTTTTGTTTTGTTTTTTGGTCGAATGTCAGTCAGTTCTGTTAGGATGTGGTTTTCTTTCACATGAGACATCAAACTCTTTCATCTGGTTGTTTAAGGCATGGCTTGATTGCATGTCAGGGAATGCTCCTCAATCTATTATTACTGGCCAGCGTAAAGCAATGTAGAGTTCAATTTCCAAAGTATTTCCGTTTGCTCGTCATCGCCTTTGTTTATGTCATATAATGCAAAAATTGCCGCAAAAATCAAGGGGTCGTCTTTATTATAAGTGTATTAAGTTAGCAATAGAAAGTGCAGTTTTTTTTTTTTTGGTCATAATAAACTGTTCATTAAAACCTAACTCAAAGCAAAGGAGCCCGACAGGTGGGCTTCGAGACAAAGTAAATCCCAAAGAGCAAAAGGGGGAGAGGAAACCCAATCCAGAGGTAATACATTTTTCCTATGATTTTTAGCTATCCAATCTGCAATCTGATTAGCTTCTCTTGACACATAGGATACCCAACACTTAGGAAAATGGACTAAAATATCCTTGCATCTTCTGATTGGCACGTGAATTTCCCACGCGGTTGTGAGTGGGCATGAGAGGGCTTCCACAAGTGACTGACAGTCTATCTCTATCTGCAAGAAGTTTGCTAGATCTATGGGATGTTTGCTTTTAAGGGTTATCTTTGTAGACAGGCAGTATGTGTTCTTCATCACATTGGAATAAATGAGACACCGAACAATCGCATATTGTCTCGATCTCACAAGAACGTTCAAAATCCACAGATCATTTTAAATTTGTTTTGCAAGTATTGGGGGAAGCAAATAAAAAGATTCAGATTACGGATCTCAATCGAGCTGCAGATCACCCAATCAATTTCTATCAGAATGACACTCAAAGCATCCAAATAAAGGTTACAATCCAAGGAAAGAGACTTGGTCATCTAAGAGAAAATCGGTTCAAGAATCCAATTGAGAAACCCAAACGAAAAGCATCTACAAAGTTAGATTTATCTATTTTGCGCTAATTACACTTTGTAGTTACTTTTGTATTAAACAATAGACAATAAAGCTTAAAAAACATTTTCCCAAAATAATTCTTTTTTTTTTGTCATATACTAGTAATTCTAGTTATATATTTGTTTTCAGCTTGATAGTAGTTTGCTAAATTAATGCATCTTGATCGGAGTGAATCTAGATCGCATGGTATGGTGTTTCCAACTGTTTTCCAATAATTATGTAGAATTCTTTGGAATATATGTCTTAACGTCTACCAGTCGAATTAACGAATACAATATGCTAGGATGAGGGTATAAGGAATTTCATTAATTCTCACTGAATTGGGAATTCGAATCAAAGTTGTCAGAGCAATTCTCAAAATTTGATGTGCAATCAAGAAAGAATCGGAGTTTTCAATCGTTGCGGGTACTTGTTGTTGTTTTGTTTTCAATTAAAATACCTCACTATAAATTGACTTTTTATCCATATGAAACGATATAGGTAAGATGTCTCGTGGTCATGTGAATAGTCTCAATGAACAAAACATTGGAGCTATATTAGGTAAAATTTGTATAAAAATGGATCGGAATCGTTTTTCTTTTTACTTTAGCTTTGACTAATGTGATCCTAAGATTGGCATTGTAATGTCTTAGGTCCCTGCACATGATCATCTATGAGATTTAGATCAACATGAAAAAAATTTCTCTCTACTAATTCATCTTTCTTATTTTGATATTTTCTTTAACTTCATTTGTTTTATACATAATCGATGTCACTGGTCTTAATTTTAGGTCACCGGAGAGTCCTTTAGAGCAATTTGATTTGAGCGAAAGAAATGAAAAGCCATTTCATTGCACAATGATTTCGTCGTAAGTTACTAATGGCCAACAATTCATCTTTTAAACTAATAGATCTAGATAATGACATTGCTTTCTCTTCGGTAAGTGATATTATTTTTCTTCATATTCGAGAAAATTGAATATGTGGGCCCTTTTACGATTTTGTCTCTCAATTTTAGCTTGCAATAAGGAAACATAAAAGTAAAAAAAAGAGAGGAAAATATTGTGTCAAAAATCGAAACTGGATTTTCACAAAACAATTTTGTGGCTGACCATTGATTGTCCCGCCGTCATTCGGCCGAGGATGGTCAGCCTAGTTGCTCCGTACTTTTTATGGCACCACAAACCAAATCAGTGTTAGATAAGAAAAAAGTAAATTTGCTTTTCGAAAATATGTTATCTTATGAATGTTGAACGAAAAATCGGTATATAATGGCAAGCTTTAGATGTTTTAGAATTTTTTTTAAAAAAAGTCAAAACGCCTGCGTTGTAATAATTAAAATAAGTACTCTAAAATAAGAAGCAAATCACCCAGTGGATTGGGCGTCTCTGGGACGCAGAGTTGGCTCCCCTGAAACGCTAATGCGCCCTTCTCAATAGCGACGGAGTTCAAACCTGACGGCAACTTTTCGTTACTATAAAGACCCCCACTCCATGCACATCCTCTTCTCCCTCTCTGTTTTTCTCTGAACCCCTCTCTCTCTACACCTTCACTGCGGTTGACGACACACCAGGTGCTCTCTCTCTCTCTCTCTCTCTAGTTCCGATGAACTCGTTGCTGATGACACCCTCGCTGCCGTCCGGGCTCGCTTTGCCGTCTCGTGAATTGGGTGTGGATGAACTCGTCGTCATTCAACCGCATTCACGACAATGAAGGGTGGTAGCTAGGCGTGAAAAGCGATTACCTTTAGAGTCTCTGCTTTTTCTTTCACTGTAATTCAGCTTTGACTCTGTGTTGCTTGGTTGTTTGTACTCTTGTTTGTGTGCATCGCTGCTGTAGTCAAACCCTGAACGTGAATGATTTGTAAGCTGTCGCTCTGGGCAGTGATTCAAAGTCACTTGGTTCTGGACTCTTTGAGGCTTCGTGCCGTGGAATTCACAATGCTTCTTGATTGGTAATCGTATCTCGCTTCTGTTTCTGTTCGTGACCAGGGTTTTGGTGCCACAATTTTTCGGGAGAATCGTGAGAGATAATGTCTAATCCAACCAGCCGTAAGATCACTCTTTGACGTTCTATGTTTTTCAGATTTTCTTTCTGCACATTACCCTGCGGTGCTTTGCTGTGCGAGTAACACTCCGCGTTTTATGCATCCTCAAAGTAGAAAAAATACCACCTCGAAACCCTGGTGCTTCTCCATCATCAGCTTTTGGCGCTTCTCCATCATCCCGCCGCCTTCTTCACCTCAGAAGGCGTGGTTCTACTCAATGTCGATCAGTATTTGGAACTGCAAGCACACCGGCATTCGTTAATGATAGTGCCCCATCATTTGGAGCTACAAGCACCCCTGCCTATGGTTTAACCCCGACGGCTGCATTTGGTGCAACAAGTTGTCCCATCTTTGGGTCTGGTTCGACCATCCCTGCGTTTGGTACAACCCCAATGGCTGTGTTTGGTACAACGAGTTGTCCCATCTTTGGGTCTGGTTTGACCACCCCTGCCTTTGGTTCAACCTCGATGGCTCCATGTGCTGCAACGAGTTCTCCCCTCTCCGGGTCTACCCCTGCCTTTGGTTCGACCACCCCCGGCTTTGGTTCAACCTCGACAGCTGCATTTGGTGCGACAAGTTCTCCCCTCTTTGGTTCCGGTTCAACCACCCCTGCCTTTGGTTCAACCTCGACGGCTGCATTTGGTGCAACAAGTTCTCCCCTCTTTGGGTCTACCCCTGCCTTTGGTTCGACCACCCATGGCTTTGGTTCAACCTCGACAGCTGCATTTGGTGCAACAAGTTCTCCCCTCTTTGGTTCCGGTTCGACCACCCCTGCCTTTGGTTCGACCTCGACGGCTGCATTTGGTGCAACAAGTTCTCCCCTCTTTGGGTCTACCCCTACCTTTGGTTCGACCGCCCCTACTTTTGGTTCAACCTTGACGGCTGCATTTGGTGCGACAAGTTGTCCCATCTTTACGTCTGGTTCGACCACCCCTGCCTTTGGTTCGACCTCGACGGCTGCATTTGGTGCAACAAGTTCTCCCCTCTTTGGGCCGACCCCTGCCTTTGGTTCAACCTCGACGGCTGCATTTGGTGCGACAAGTTCTCCCCTCTTTGGGTCCGGGTTCGACCACCCCCGCTTCGGTTCGACCTCGACAGCTGCCTTTGGTGCAACAAGTTCTTCCCTCTTTGGATCCGGAGGAGCATTTGGGGCTTCCAGTAATGCAGCTTTTGGGACTTCTTGTAGCTCATCGTTAAGCTTTGGATCTTCTCCAGCTTTTGGGGCATCAGAAGCTGCATTTAGGAGCAACCGGTTTGGATCGGGATCTTATGGAGCTCATGTCGGTGAGATATTGAATTTTCCTCTTGTTCTGTGGGAAACTAAACTTTTCTATACTTACCTTTTTGGAGCATAATTGGTAGAAACCTTCTTATCAAGAGTCCCGCTCCCCATACCCTAGGTGCTAAGTTTAATGGTAACTTCCATCTTTTTCACGACTGGTAATGCGGGGTCTCGGGTAGCTACACCAACATTTGGCAGGGCTGCGTTTGGAAACTCATTTTTTGGAGATCAGCATAGGGGAAGTCGTGTAGCTCCTTTCACTCCAACCGCTGAGGCAGAGTCCGGTATGATGCCTTCCAAGCTCCAGTCAATTTGCGGTATGACTGTGCCTGTCTACAATCATAAAAGCCATGAGGAACTTAGATGGGAGGATTACCAGTGGGGGGACAAAGGTACTCGAAATGATTACATGCTACAATGGTTCTTGCTACCTGCTAAGTTCATTTTTCCCCAGAAACCTATGAAATTGCTATTGACCGGTTGCTTTGTGTCATTCTCAGCTGGACCAAATCACGCTGGTCAGACAGGCGTTTGCGTTGGCCGCCCCGGTGCATCTCCTGCCATTCCTAGGCGTACTTTTAGTCAGCCATCTCTTTTTTTTTCCGCTACAGCTTCCAATATATTTTCTTCCGCCCCAGCTTCTGCAACCACATCTAACCCAGTTGCTCCAAATCCCTCTAGTAATGCAGGGTTTTGGCCATCAACTAGCACTTCCTTTTTTGGTCCTTCTTCTTCATTAACTGTTGTTGTTAGATCACCAACTTTTGCAATTGAAGTTAGTGCACCGCCATCCATGTTTTCTTCGTCAGTCTCAGCTACACTTGGTTCATCACCATCGGTTATTAGTGCTCCCACTACTCAGTCTTCCTCGCTATTTTGGTCTACTACACCCTCAATTGCCGAGACTACTGCTTTTAGACAAACTCCTGCTTCCTTTTGCATAACTACTGCTCCATTTGGCCAAACTATCACCCCGACTTTTGGTCAAATGCACACATTTAGTACAACTTCCAGTGGCTCTGGTGGGAGCTTATTCCCAAGTACTCCATCGCCAGTTCTCTCTACTAATGCAGCGGCAATCAGTCAAACAAATGTAAGTCCTCTTAAAATCATCTTATCTATTTTCTTTGGCCCATGCATCTGGATAATCTGTCAAGTTGCCTTTGTGGTTTGCAACTCGTTTGCCAATTGTTCATCTTGTTTGACTTTATACTATTGCCAAATTCCGCAGCCCTCTTTTTCTTTGCCTTTTCAAACATCTGAAGCTGCTGAGACTTCTGGTGTTTGTTCCCTTGGTGACTTAGGACAGACACGAGCAGGTAGCTATTAAACCCCGCATCTTTCTTACCTTGTATTTTTAGCATGGTGCTAATTTTATATAAATTCTGCTTGGTAGCTGCCACAGGAGGCTTTGGCTTACAAAATGATTTTGGGCAGAGACATTGTGGACAATTGTATGTGTTTCTCATCTTTTGCCTAGAGCATGTGTCCACTTTATGTAATACTTCTATGGCAAATTGTCTTCTGGTCAATTTCTATTACATAAGTCCCTTCCGAACTTCTACGTGGGCTAACTTGTATTGACTCTCACTGGTGGTGGATTCCATGTATTTGACTGCCTATAAAGCTGCAGGAAAATTTTAGAAAAACCTTTTAGAGGCGTTAACTGTTTTCCCATCGAGCTCCCCTCTTGCAGGTCTATTAATGGGAGTTCTTCAGTTGTTCAACCAGCACTGGTCACAAATGCTTCTGGAACCCTCCCTGCCGGAGAGCAGTTGTCCCTAGGCTGCACTGAAACTGGTTCCTCGGTCCAATATGGAACTTCTAGCATGCCTGTAGGACCGCCTGTCCAATTCTTCATATGATGTCATTGCTTTCCCTTGTTGCAAACTAAAGACAATTTGCTTTTTCCAAGGGGAATCTTTCAGATACAAATTACAATTCTCATGCAGTGGTTTTTATAGTTCTTCATCAGTCTTTCTGCTAAGGCTGTTTTTTATTTTTTTTATTTTTTATTTATTTTGGAAAAGCTTTTGATATTTGTAACTTCTTTTAGGTTATGGATAAACCATCTCCTGCATCTGAATTGTCAAATATCAATAAAAACCCTCTTACTTGATTGCTGTAACAGGTTCCATTTTCCTGTGATGGAGACAATACTCCTAGCAAACCAGAGGCTGAAAGTCACGTCATTCCTAGGGGGAACCCAAGATCTCTAGTTATTGGTCCTGAATATCGGCCTGCAAGAGAACAGGAGCCATCTCCATTGAAGAAAACTTCTCCATGCGCAAATGGTAATTTCCTATGCCATCGTTGGTCATTTTATGCATATTTTTACTTAAAAAGAAGCCTGGGCAAGAAGAGCTATGCTGCAACTGTTGTTGTTGCTCTATTGTTCTAAGTTGGAATACTGTTGGAAAGTTGTTCTGTTGCTTTGGATCACGAGAACATCCGTCTGCATCCATTCTGTGCAAGTCTTTATTATTTTTGTTTCTAAGCTTACCTTTTCACATGAAGCTTCCAAGCATGGATAAATTTCTAGTTTTCAATAGAACTTCTCACATTCTATGTTGGTTTTCTCAGGATTACTTTCAGTTACATACATTATACGGTTCTGTGCCAGTGAGAATGCTCGAAAGAGAAATGAACAATGTTTAATCGATATAGTCGAAATTTGCTGTAATACTTTTTATGGAATGAATGGGGCTTTGCTATGCTGCAGATGGTGTTTCCAAAGATGATCCTTTAGAGGAGCAAACCAACTTTGTCAAGGCCAGCCAGAGAATGAAGGGAGTTCATGATGATTGCTCTCTTCAGAATGATGAGGAATATGTGATTATTAAAGGAGCTGGTGAGTCTTCAATTGGTTATGATTGTGGTGCTGGCATTGAGGCACTCATGCCGAAGCTCTGTCAGCCCGACTACTACACAGAACCACACGCCAAAGAAATAGCAGCCAAGGAAAGGGCTGAGCCAGGATTTTGCTGTCGAATCAAGGATTTTGTGATTGGACGACTTGATTATGGTCACATTAAATTTGTAGGGGAGACCGATGTGCGAAGGCTTGATCTTGATTCCCTTGTTCGCTTCAACAATCGTGAAGTGATTCTGTACGCAGATGAGAGCAAGAAACCGCCTATAGGGCAAGGGCTCAATAAGCCGGCTGAGGTGACTCTTCTTAATATGAAATGCATTGATAAGAAGACTGGAAAGCAGTACGTCGAGGGGCCCAAAGTTGAGAAGTACAAGGAGATGCTCAAGAAGGCGGCTGAGGAACAAGGCGGGGAGTTTATGTCCTATGACCCCATCAAAGGAGAGTGGAAGTTCAAGGTTTGCCATTTCAGTTGATATGATCTGACGGAAGAACAAGACTAGGATTCTTTTGATGCAGTTATTTGTTCGCTGAAGTTCAAGGTCCAGAAGGAAAAACCTTTTGGTTTCAGTTGCTGGGTTCTGTTTTATGCAGTTACAACGGGCATATCTTTTTCCTTTCTTTTTCCAATTAATTTTGTAGCTTCAAGATACATGTTTTCGAGTTTTTGGTAGTTTTTCTGATATAAGTTCTCTCGAATGGATTTTGTTTCATTGCCAACGTATGTCATACTGGATTTTCCAATCAATATAATTCTGGGGCAATGCATCAGAAATATAATCGTCAAACCTGCTTGAATTGGTTCTGATGACTTTAATAGAGAAAGTGTATATCCTGGGAACTTCGTTTGAAGAAGTTGAAATAAAGATTCATTGGACTAGAGAAGCCAATAATTCTGAAAACTCGATTTGCAGGAAAGTAACATGACTTGACTAATTCGCTTACTTCAACAATAGAGTTGCCACTAAGGCTTGGGATGGATGTATAATTGATTGCCTACTGGGCAAGAAAAGTACATATAACTCTGATTAATGCTTTCTGTCTTCCAGTTTCCCGCTCCTTGTGATTTCTTTTGCCGAGAAACGATCTCTGTTCTTCCTGTTATGCTACCAGAAACAGTTTTTGTACCTTCCAAAAGTTACCGCAAGCTACTCAGCTTGTTCCCCTATCAGATATCAAGAATTTCATATAGTAATGAGCTTTGACAACACAAAAGTACTGAGGTTAAGGCCTGCTGGTGACTGAATTTAACTTTGCTCGGGTACCCAACCAACACCAGAACGCCAACCCATCTTCAAAAGAGACATTTAAGGATCGAATGGGCGATCGCCATGGCCTGCACGTATTGGATTCATCAGATCACAACAGAACTTGACCTCCACAGATCTCACTGTTGATAATTCCAACTTTCCTTTTTACCTTCATCTATTCCTGGCATGAGAAAACCAAAGGGTCAGAACCAAACGGGAATAAGGTACAGGGACTTAGCCATGGCCTGAACGTATTGGATTCATCAGATCACAACAGAACTTGACCTCCACGGATCTCACTGTTGATAATTCCAACTTTCCTTTTTACCTTCATCTATTCCTGGCATGAGAAAACCAAAGGGTCAGAACCAAACGAGCTCAGTGCTTCCTCCTTTCTAGAGATGCTCGCGCTGAACACTGTGACTTTCAGTCCAAAGGCCTTCCCAAACTTAACTGCCTTGTGACCGAGCCGGCCGAGTCCAATCACGCCGAGAAACTTAACGGGTTGGTTCATCTTGCGACGCCTCAATGGAGTGTATACTGTGATGCCAGCCCAGAGCAATGGTGCTACTAAATCTTCTGATGTTCAAATATGAATTGTCAGCCTAGAACCAAGACAATACGTTCTTAAGGCCAAAAGAACACCAGAAATGTCAAAATTTATGTATGACGCTTACTTTAGTGCCAAAGTTTTTTTTTCAGCTCACTTAGGCGCGAATAATAACCATTATGTTTCTCTATTTCAATTCCAAACTTGTTTATGGAATTCCAGAAACAGGTTTAGAGCATAAATCCATTTGATAACTTTTTTCTATTTTTGGAACAAATTTTTTTACAGAAATAGGTTTGAAACAAAAATAAGAAGTTAAAATTTTCAGCTTTTCTATTTCTGGAATAAAAATGAGAAATAAGAATTTTTCTCATCACTCACTTCCTCTTTTTTGCGTCTCTGCCGCCGTCCGCCGGTCGTTTGTTGGTCAGCCAATATCCCGCCATCCACCGATAGTCGATCCACCAGTTGCCGGTCCACCTGTCGCCTGCCTGTCCGCAGGTAGCCCACCGTTCGCTAGTCGACCGTCCGCCAATACACCAATAGCCCACCATTCGTTGGCAATATTATAAATTTTAGGGTTAATACCACGGAAAAATCCAAGCTGGTACATATGTGACAAATTTACCCCAAAGTATTTTTTTACCACAAAAAATCCTAAACTGGTATACTTGTGACAAATTTACTCTAAACTGGTATAGTTGTGACAAATTTACCCTCCGTTAGTTTTCGTTAAATCTAACCGTCAAATTGCTGAATTGGACAACACGTGACAGTTCATGAATGTGTCGGTTTAGGATTTTTACCCTATGTTTGTCACATGTATATCAATTTGAATTTTTTCGTGATATTAACCCGGTTTAACAGAGGATAGATTTGTCAAATGTGTACCAATTTGAGATTTTTCGTGGTAAAAATAATTAGCTTTGGGTAAATTTATCACATATGTACTAGTTTAAAGTTTTTGGTGGTTTAAAAAAAAAATTTGGGTAAATTTGTCACGGGGATACCAGTTTGGGATTTTTTGTGGTAAAACTGTCATAGGTGTACTAGTTTGGGATTTTTTGTGGTATTAATCCTAAATTTTATATAATTATCAAACGAATTTCTATTTCGAGAATAAAAATTTTTAATCGTTATCAAACACGTTTATCTGCTCAGAAACTCGTCCAAAAATTGATTTCAGAAATAGAATGATTATCAGCCCGAAATTACCAACTTTGATACGTTTGGTCAAAAATCCTACGTGGTATTTTTTTTTATTTGTAACTTAAGCCTACGTGGCTCGCCGGAGAATCCAGTCAGCCAAATAAACAGAGTAAAAGCTAAAAAAATATTAAAATATTAAAAATAAAAAATAAACTGCAAAACTAAAAAAAATAAAGTTAAAAAAGAAAAGAACAGAAAATGAGGGGCTTGCATATCGTAGGCGAGGGCCACCGCTAGTGGGGGTCGGCTGCCACTAGTTGGGGATTGATGAACTCGGCCGGCCATCCCCCAATCTCACCGCTGCCTCACCTATAAGCCCAATTTTTTTTGAACTTTTTTTAATTTTTTAGCTTATTTTTAAATTTATATTTTTTTTATTTTAACTTATTTTTAAGTTTAGAAGTTCACGTGGACTGGATGTTTTTTTAAAAATTTACCATGTGGATCATTTTATTTGAAAAAGATTGCCAAAAAGCATTTATCTTTTCTTTGATAGCAACTATCTTTCTTTCATTTTCTTTATGGAAAGTGAATGATCAAATCAATTCCACTTTTCACTTTGTCAAGACTGGCTTGGTCTTTAGTATACCACAGTACAAGATGGACGTAGTATTAAAAATTTAGTAATAAATGTCACATAATCAGTTTGGTCGGAATTTCTCCTATTTGACATTTAAGTGATTATTTTTTGTTCGATCACTTAAGTGCCACAAATTTAAAATATTGATCATTTAAGTGCACCGGTGATTTGTCTTGCCGAAAATCCGACATGGCATTGTCGAAACAATTTTTTTTTAATTTCTTAATTTTTTGGAATTTTTTAATATTTCTTTCAATTTTGAAATTTTTATTTTTATTTTTTATTTTTTTCCTTGGCTGACAAGGGTCACCAGCGACACTCGCCAGCCATCAAACCCTCACTGGCGGTGGGCGAGGGCCTTCACTTCCCCGCCGGCATTGGTGGGGCAGCCCTCACCCTTGCCCACGGCAGGCGAGGTCGCCATGACCTTCGCCCGGGGTCGTCGCAGCCCCGCCAGTTGAGGGTGAGGGTTTTGTGACAAACAAGGGTCGTTGGTGACTCTCACCGGCCAAGGGAAAAAAACAAACGAAAAGGAAAAATTTTAAAATAAATAAAAATATCCACTTGTCACTGAAAAATTCAATAAAAAATCCACATGGGATGATTTGGTGGAAATGACACTCAAATGATCGATTTTATTCCAATGTGGCACTTATAAAAAAAGTTATAACATTCAAGTGAGCGCCATATGAAAATTATAAACTCAAGTGATCGATTTTACTACGATGTGGCACTTAAGTTAGCCAAAAAAAGGTTACGGCACTTAAGCGAGCGACGCACGAAAGTTACAGCACTTCTAATGTTCTTCTACCCGAACTAATTTGTATTAGGTGAACCAAAAGAGTTTTTGAATATTTGATGTTGTTTATTATAATCAATTTGGATTATGTAAACTTAAAAACTTTCAACTTTCGGAAAGTGTGAGAGAATTCTTAAATCTTTTGATTATCTGATTTAACTTTGAAAATATGATTTTAACTCTTGATTAGGAATGGACAAAAATATTCCTACTTTCAGTAGAACGGGTTTTAATAGAAGAAAATCAATGTTAGACAAGCAAAATGGTGATTTTGCTTTTCAAAGAGCACATCACGTGTTGTGTGGGGCGTTCCAGGGACGCCAAGTTGGCTCCCCTGAAACGCTACGCGCCCTTCCCAATGGCGACGGAGTTCAAACCTGACGCCAACTTCTCTCGTCACTATAAAGACTCCCATTCCATGCGCATCCTCTTCTCCCTCTCTGTTTCTCTCTACACCTTCACTGAGATCGACGACTCACCAGGTGCTTTCTCTTGCTCACTCTCTCTCTAGTTTCGATGAACTTGTCGGCCGATGACACCCTCACTGCCGTTCGGGCTCGCCTTGCGGTATCGTGAATCGGTGTGAATGAACTCGTCGTTATTAATCACAGTCACGACAACGTAGGATGGAAGTGAGGCGTGAAGGGTGATTACCTTAAGAGTCTCTCTGCTTTTTCTTTCGCTGTAATTCCACTTTGACCTGGTGTTGCCTGGTGTTTGTAATTTCGTTTGTGTGCATTGCTGCTGTAGTTAAATACTGAACGTGAACGAGTTGTAAGCTGTTGCTCTGGACAGTGGTTCAAAGTTACTTGGTTCGGCTCTTCATGGTGTCGTGCCATGTAATTCCACACTGATTGGTAATCGTATATCTCGCTTCTATTCCTGTGCGTGACCAGGGTTTTGGTGCAGGAATTTTTCTGGAGAATTGTGAGCGATAATGTCTGTTCCAACCAGCCGTAAGCATTCGATCACTCTTTGAAGTTCCAAGCTTTTTAGATTTTCTTTCTGCACATTTCTCTGGGTGCCTTGCTGTACAAGTAACATTCCGCTTTTTTCTCGGGTCCTTCAAGTAGAAAAACTTACCACTCAAAATCTCTTTTGCAGCTTTTGGGAGGCCAACTAGTAGCGCCCCTGCGCCACAATCAGAATTCGGGCAGGCTAACAATGCAAATAACAGTCCTTTTGTGGTCACATCTTTTGGTGGTACAACACCTTTTGGTTCACCGGCAGGTGGCTCTGTATATAGGGGAACTTCAACAGGAGTTTTCGGGGGTGGTTCTACTCGAACCCCTTCGCCCTTCTCTTCCGAAGCTGCCTTTGGTGCTTTTGCATCATCAGCTGGTGGTAAGACTTCTATCATTTTTTGTTGCCTTTTTACTTGTTATGTCTCTAGGATGTTTTATGTTCAGGATGATTGTTTTCAGCTTGTGTCGCAGTGCTGGTTTAATTAGCACTTGACGACGGATGACTTGTCTATTTTCATTACTATCGGTTTCCTCCTATTTTCTGAAAACTTTTCTATACGCATTGCACTTTCCAGGCTCCGGTTCGAGCAACCCCGCCTCTGGACCTTTTGGTTTCACTCCGGCTCAAACAAGTACTTCTGGCACCAATAGTCATCCATCACAAACTGCAATTGGGAGCGACATTTTTCATTATTCTATGCCATTGGGTGCCCAAAGTCCATCATTACTCGGAACTAGCTCTAATCCAGGCTCCGGTTCGAGCAACCCCGCCTATAGACCTTCATTATTTGGAACTAGTTCTAATCTAGGCTCCGGTTCGAGCAACCCTGCCTCCGGACCTTCATTAGTTGGAACTAGTTCTAATCCAGGCTCCGGTTCGAGCAATCCCGCCTCTGGACCTTTTGGTTTCACTCCGGCTCAAACAAGTACTTTTGGCGCCACAAGTCGTCCATCACAGCCTGCAATTGGGAGCAGCCTTTTTCATTATTCTACGCCATTGGGTGCACAAAGTCCATCATTATTTGAAACTAGTTCTAATCCAGGCTCTGGTTCGAGCAACCCCGCCCCTGGGCCTTTTGGTTTCACTCCGGCTCAAACAAGTACTTACGGCACCGCAAGTCATCCATCACAGCCTGCAATTGGGAGCATCATTTTTCATTATTCTATGCCATTGGGTACACAAAGTCCATCATTATTTGGAACTAGCTCTAATCCAGGCTCTGGTTTGAGCAACCCTGCCCCTGGGCCTTTTGGTTTCACTCCGGCTCAAACAAGTACTTCTGGCACCGCAAGTCATTCTTCACAGCCTGCAGTTGGGAGCATCATTTTTCATTATTCTATGCCATCGGGTGCACGAAGTCCATCATTTTTCGGAACTAGTTCTAATCCAGGCTCTGGTTCGAGCAACCCCGCCTCTGGACCTTTTGGTTTCACTCCGGTTCAAACAAGTACTTCTGGCACCACAAGTCATCCATCACAGCCTGCAATGGGGAGCATCATTTTTCATTATTCTATGCCATTGGGTGCACAAAGCCCTTTATTTGGAACTAGTTCTAATCCAGGCTCTGGTTCGAGCAACCCCGCCTCTGGACCTTTTGGTTTCACTCCGGCTCAAACAAGTTCTTCTGGCACCACAAGTCATCCATCACAGCCTGCAATTGGGAGCAACATTTTTCATTATACTATGCCATTGGGTGCACATAGTCCATCATTATTTGGAACTAGTTCTAATCCAGGCTCTGGTTCAAGCAACCCTTTCTCCGGACCTTTGGGTTTCACCGTGGCTCAAACAAGTACTTCCGGCAGCACAAGTCATCCATCACGGCCTGCATTTGGGAGCAGCGTTTTTCATTATTCTAAGCCATTGGGCGCACAAAGTCCATCATTTTTCTAATCCAGGCTCTGGTTTGAGCAACCCCGCCTCTGGACCTTTTGGTTTCACTCCGGCTCAAACAAGTACCTCCGGCACCACAGGTCATCCATCACAGCCTGCATTTGGGAGCAGCATTTTTCATTATTCTATACCATTTGTCCACAAAGTCAATCAGTATTTAGCGCTAGTTCTACTCCAGGCTTTGGAAGTTCAAGGATGGTCATTTCAATTGATATGATCTGACGGAAGAACAAGACTAGGATTCTTTTGATGCCGTTATTTGTTCACTGAAGAGGAAGGTATCAATAGTGGTCTGGAAGGAAAAACCTTTTGGTTTCAGTTGTTGGGTTCTGTCTTAAGCAGTTACAAAGGTGCACAATGGCCGTAGAGCTGCAAGAAAATAGTTTTCCTTTGTTTTCTCAATTACTTTTGAAGCTAATATTGAAGGAACAAAACTGTGTATGCGATTCTTTGGTAGCTTTTCTGATTTAAGCTCTCTTGAATGGATTTTGTTTCATTGCCAACGTATGTCATGCGGAGTTTTTCAATCAATGTAATTGTGGATCAATGCATTGGAGGCATTTAAATATAACCGTCAAACCTGCAGAATTGGTTCTGATGACTCAAATGCAAAGACGTATTCTTATGGATTTAGTAACTTCGCCTGGAAGAAGTCAAAATAAAGATTCAGTGGACTCAAGAAGCCAATAAGAACTTGATTTCTAATCATATATAACAAATTAGCTTATTTTACAATAGTTTTCTAACTTGGTGCCCCCGAAACGCGACAGGGACTTCTCCTCGCTATAAATACTTCGACTCCATGGCCATCATCTTCTCCATCTCTGTTTCTCCCTCTGTTTCTCTCTCTACACCTTCACTGAGGTCGATGACACAGCAGGTGGTCTCTCTCTCTAGTTTCCATGAACTTGTCGCTGATGACACCCTCACTGCTGTCCGGGCTCGCTCTGCTGTATGGTGAGTTGGTGTGAATGTACTCGTAGATGTTAATGGCATCCGCGCCAATGTAGGGTGGAAGGGAGGCGTGAAAAGTGATTACTTAAGAGTCTGCTTTTTCTTTCACTGTAAGTCTGGGCTATGTCGAAAGCAACCCGACAAGAGCATGAAATGTCGTGATGAAGATCCATTGGAGAGCCCAGAGATTGAATTGTCTTCAATGGCAAGTGAAGGGTCTGGGATATCCTGAGCATTGAGCATTTACCAGTCAATTCAGCTCTTGGTCAGTAAAAAAGATTGGAGCATTTTGTTTCTGTTCTTCTGTGTTTTAATTTCTTGTTCCTTTTTGGTTCTTTAACCGCAATACATGCATTAGGTTTGGCACTGATGATATTCCCGAACATTTCAAAACTAGCCGTTACCCCACCAGTAATAGGAGATGTAAGGATTAATACATAGAATGATCTTTCTATGGGATTGACTCTCATATAAAGCAGCAGATATTTTACCCCATTGACGATACTCATCCATTGCTGTTCTTGCAAGATTGAAGAGCAACAGCTAAACCAGAATACACATGGACTTATAGGGTTTGTCTGTGTAACCTACATCCAAAGATGGCCATATATTTCATCAACAATCTCAATCCTTTGACCCGTCGATCTATTTCCACAATGCATCTGTTGGGAAAGATGAAAATCCAACTTTGGTTTGCGCCATTCCTTTCGTTGGGTGGGTTTACCAAGTCGAAGATTTACGACCCCTTCAAGAAAAGCGGGCTATCGCAAAGCCTGATTCTTGATTGGGCGTGTATCCTGAATTTTCCCTCATGCCATGGGAGATCTGGCGGTGGCTATTGTCGTTAAATTCTGAACGTCAATGAGTTGTAAAATGTCACTCTAGAGTGATTCGAAGTCACTTGGTTCGACTCTTTGTGTCGCCGTGCCGTGTAATTCACAACGCTTCTTGATTGGTGATGGTATCTCGCTTTTGTTCCTGCTTGTGACCAGGGTTTTGGTACAACACCTGTATTTTGTGGTAACTTTATTAACAGATGGTGCCTGTCCAAAAACTTTACATTTCGAGAAAATATTCGTTAGACATTATATCTATTGTAGTGCAACCATGAAATCAATTTGACAATCACAATGCGTATTACAATCAGCCCAATGCTGAATAAGCAAATCTCCGACTGAGGAAATAAATGACCACCTCTTCTAACAATCGGTGCGGATGACACTCCAACCAATTCCACTCTCATTTCTCTCTCTGCTAAGCGGCTCCCATGTATAAGCAATTAATTTTGTTCAGTTCAGCTGAGGGAATAATGAAAAAGAAACAACGGACGACCCGCTTAACAGAGGAGATTGAAACCACGTGTTCTTGAATCCTCCATCTTTGCTTTCGCCGAAACCGTTCCCCGCTACTGTAACTCCAACAAAAGCTGGCCACTCTCCAATCCAAGCTCCCTAGCCATGGACCTTCGTCCTTGTGCAGAGAATCTCGCCTCCCCCAGAAATTTGTCAATTGTTGTCCAATTCTGTCATATCCAGTGGAAGCTTCTTCTGGTGTATCCTACTGTTGCTGTTGAATCAGAGCTAAGTCCTCCTCCTCCTCTCATTTTCATTTTTGGTGTTTCTCATCCGGTCTATATCACGGACTGAGTCTTCCGTCCTTTCCTACATTTTCAGAGATCACTATTCGTATCCCTGCACCGTGAACGCTTGGTTCAGCTCTGTTTCTGATCCGAGAGTTTGAAGCATTTTCTCTAGCACCTTGATTCTACATTGCTAGCTCTGCTCTTCACCGATGATACTTCTGGAATTCAGTCATTCACTACTTGTCTCTGAGTGTCGTCAACCGAGAATCGCTAAAACAGAGCGTAAAGTTATTGCAACCTGTCACACCAGTTCTGGTAGATACAATGTTATTGCTTTATGGAAACAAGAACTGGATATTTTTACTGTACCATAAAGTTCCCTAGATCTTTCAGAAGTAGTTTCTTCCTGTAGGAGCTAAAAGAGTATCACAAGTGTTATGAGATGCTGTAACCTTTAATTTTTTTTATATTGAAGAGGGTTTCTAGCTTTCCTCTGTCAAGTCAGTTTAAATTATTTTTCCCTCCTTTTCCCTCGCTACAAGAGTCATTTTGCAAGACATGCTTTCTTTCTGCATCGCCACTCCCGGTACTAAAAGTGGTCCAAATTCTTGAAGGCTCAAAAGCGTGGTTCCGTCGGGAGATCGTAGATGTTATGACGTACTTAGGCGGGACTTGGTTCGCATGTCTGGAATTGAGGACAGTTAGAAAACCCACATCGGACAGATAGGAAGCTAGTCTTCGTGGATCATGAAAATGACATGCTGCTTGTTGGGGACGATCCTCGGGAGTAAGTGATATCCTTAAGTTAATCAGTTTTGCATTGAAGTGCTTCGTTTTTCCTAAACTGTTAAATTTCTAGTCTCTTGCAGGGAATTCGTAACTTGTGTTCAGAGCATAAAGATTCTGTCATGTACCCATCCCTAATATGAAGCGTGCTCAAGCTCACGGGTACTAGGATGGAGCTCCGATTACACCACAGGTAATTTGATTAGATAGCTGTTCAAGGTTTGCTAGATATGGTCTAGAAGCAAAAGCCATAAAAAATTTTATCACATTCATCTCCTCCCAAGACCTTAATGTAAGTAACTCAATTCACTTCGCCAAAAAACAGAAACAAGTTGATTCCCACAGGAATTGGAATCTGCAATTGCATTTCCACATATTCTATTTCACTTTGGTGGAAAATAAAAAATTAGATCCAATCCGTTTCGTAGCAAAAGTTCTCGTAACATTCATGGACAATCAGAAACTAGACCTGCAGAGAAAAACTAGGAGAGCACAGCCATTACATCATTTGCCCTCAAGACGATGTAGTCCAACCCATCAGCACCCTTGAAGTCGTTGCCTGCGTACTTGGAGTACATCACCGTGTTTCCTGCGGAGACTGACAGAGGCTTCCTGTTCCCTTCTTCGTCAAGAGGACCGGGTCCGACTGCAATCACCTGTCCGACCGTAAGCAGCACATGTTATATTAGCAAATAACAACCAACACAAAAGCATTGAAATAGCTATTGGTAAATAGGTCATGTCATCAGCATCACACACTGCACTGCATGGATGCAGGCATGGGCAAAATGCTAGTCATGCGCAGCTAAAAGAAGATCGGGACATACTGTTCCAATAGAAGGTTTTTCCTTGCTAGCTTCAGTCAATAGAAGGCCTCCAGCAGTCTTTACCTCAGCCTCAGCAACCTTCACAAAATGACAACACACTGTAAAAGACAGGATTTCAACTCTAACAGGTGACAAAAGTACGTGCCGTGTCAATAAAAACCACTTAAGCGCAGCGCATCTCACGAGCACTCGAGAGATTTCTCTTTTCCCCATAACCCAAGAATAATAGATGCCAATGGCAGTAATACTATACCAAAATGAATTGATGATACATGGCCATCAATTTAGAATTTATATGGTGATTGCAACTGAGCATTTACACCGGGTCATGTAAGAAACCTTAATTAAGACTCTCTCATTTAGGGGCTTCAGGTCCTTTATATCATCAGTCTCCAAGATACCGAGAATGTCGTCCTCCTTCAAAATAAGATTATTTGAACTATTGAATTCCAACTCGGTCCCTGCATACTTGGAATACACAACCTGGCTGCCAGTCTGCATACATAATACAACAAATCCAGGTTAGGCTCAAATAGTCTCGCCACATATTCTTGTTATCTTTCTTATTGCAATGTTAAAGTTCAACTAATTAAGAACAGCGTGAGGCTATTGGCTCAATATTTGGATCACACAATTACCTTCACACTGACATCAATTTGTGACTTTCCAATTGTCCTACCCTCTCCAACCGCGACCACTTCTCCTGCTTGAGGCTTTGTTTGAGCTGTTGTCGGAAGCAGTATACCACCCTGTGTCTTCTCCTCAGCAGTCTTGATCTTGACCAGCACTCTATCACCCAGGGGCTTCAGAGAAGTGTACTGAAACATCACAGCATGGGGTTAGTCAAGAACGGTTAAATGCATATAATCAAAGTCAAGAGAATAATGCAGCAACCTACTCCATAGAAGCAGCATTGAACTATACAACACACCTGACACCATAATCCAAGAACCACCAACCTGGACTTGCCACTACTTTTCCCACCCGCTAGGTTATAATGGTTTAGTTCTTTTAAGCGAAACTAAACAATAACATCAAGAGATATTCTCCTCAGTGCCCGACATGTTTTCGAGTTACAAATAGATGCTCAAAACAAGAACTCCATTTGTTGGCATCATCATCAGCAACTAGCACGACTGACTTCACAGCCAATTCAAAGGTCAAAACTCTGTGAATACCTACGTGGGGCAGTCATGAAAATACCACTATCAACAACACATCACTATATTCTTCGATCCAGATGAAACCCAAAACTCGAGGATTCTTAGGGAGCAAAAGTACTGGGAATCATTGCAATTTGAACTAATCATATCAGACGACCATTAAGCCACCTCAACGAACAACACAATCCTCTATTTCAAGATATAACTATTTACTACATTATCAGCAACAGAGATAAAGGCCATTCAAACAACAATCAACATAGACAAAAGAACAGGGACACAAAAACAAGAAACCACCTTAGGAGCGACAACAGTGGCAGCTCTCACAACGAGCCCTCTGAAGGACCTTTGCGTCAAAGACCCTGCTTTGAAAGGACCCACGGAAGCAAACTTCACCGTGGACGGCTTAAGCCCTTCGAAAGAGGGAACCAATCTAGCCGAGAATGTGGGTGCCGTGAGCTGACCACTCGCCATTTCTCTGCCCAATCCAAGAATCACAACAAGTCAGTCGCTTTTCAAATTAGTCAAAGACAGCTCCTCAAAGCTTGCAAGAGGGAGAAGACAAGATTACAACTTTGTGATTCAAGTAGCTTGTAAGTAACAGGATTGGCTTGGAATAAGAAAGTGGAGGAATTGCTTCAAGATAAAAACCCCCCAAAAGAAAGCAACCAACGGACTCATAGACTCGACCGCTCGAGAGAGACTAACCCGATTGCGTTCGAGGATGAGGCAAGCGACTCTGAAGCCTCTTGGCGAGAGAGAGAGAGAGAGAAGAGAGAGCGGAAGAGGAAGTGATGATAGAGAGAGAAAGGCGGATGTGCTGATTAGGGTTTGGCATTGGGGGGAAAGGTGGGGTTTAATAAAAAGAAGACAAAATGACATAATCAGCCCGTGAATTTTGATTCAATATATAACGTAATTTCTAAACTTTTAATTTGATCAATATAATTCATGAACTTTAACCTAATATGTAATGTGATTTATGAATTTCGAATTTGACCAATATGATTTCTGAACTTATAGAATATGTTCAACTTAGTTCCTAAACTTAATTTAATGGAAGAATTATATTGAACATCTTTTTATAGTTCGGTGATTAAGTTGAACATATTTCAAAAATTCAGGAATCGCATTGGTCAAATTAAAAATTGAGAAATCACATTACATATTGAATTAAAGATTAAGGATTACATTGATCAAATGAAAACTTCGGGAACTATGTTACACGTTGACTCAAAGTTTAGGACCTATTTATATCATTATCCCTAAAAAAGAAATCCTGGGAGGTGGGGAGGCGAATGAATACGATCCTTCCCAGGCTTGACTTTATTAGTGCTTGCTTGCTCGTGAGTCCTTGTCTCGGCATTTTTTTTTTGTGTCGTGCCCCGCACCGAGCTTGCCTTGTGGGCGATTGCTTTCCTTCTCTTTAACTTTTTTCTTTGTTGAAATGTAGAAAATGGTTTATAAAATAAAAAAAAGTCAATATAACCCTAGCACTCGTGATGGACAGTGTAGATTCGATTCCCCTCTTTTTTTATTATCAGGATTAAGCTTAGGTCCCCATAATTATGACTAATTAATTAAATAATGATCCCTTCTGCCCAAGTAATTTCCATGTG
Organism: Rhodamnia argentea; assembly: GCF_020921035.1. Classification (NCBI taxonomy): domain Eukaryota; kingdom Viridiplantae; phylum Streptophyta; class Magnoliopsida; order Myrtales; family Myrtaceae; genus Rhodamnia; species Rhodamnia argentea. Next base: position 33,832,668 of record NC_063152.1, read on the forward strand.
ATGTAAATTATATATTATACTTGAAAATAATTTAAAACAATCCGTGTATGAATTTGAATCAAATTAATTTAATTGAATAATCATAAAAATGTGAATTTATCATGCATATATAAAAATATACATTTAGTATATAACGTGTTCCAATGTGTCGAAATTCCCTATATTTTTTAAAGATGACGTATTGATGTGTTGTGTCATGTCATGTCGTATTATGTATCGATGTCGGTGCTATTTAGGTTTTATTATAAAGATGATAAGAGGGACTTCTAGAATTTTCACTAGCGTTTTAGTGAGTGCCCATGCCCCCTTCCTATTTCTTCTTTCACTGTACTATCTATCTTGACACGGCTACCCGCTTACCATTAGAAATAATCCTCAGAGTGAGTTGATTCTCACCCTAAAATCTGGAATCGAATCAGGTAGAGCTTGTTCTCAATTTATGGAGCTAACAATTGATCCACCCTATTAGGTTCAAGGTGGTTCTCAAATCGGTGATTTCTTCTTCTTCTTCTTCTTCTTTTTATTTCTTCTATTCCCTACAAGTGAAATTTTACCAACATTAAAAGAGAAAGATAATTTACTAATTATGATTTTCTTCACAATAAAAGTATAAAATATTAATACTAATTATGATTTGCTTCACAATAAAAATATAAAACATAATAAATCTTGATCGGTTCATTGGTCCGGAACCATACCTAGTATTCCCGATTCAAATGGGAATCAAATCGGTCCCTTCGGAAACCATTGAAAACAAGCTGGTGTGGTTCAATTCTATCTAATTTACAATTTGGGCTGAAACCGATGCACGCTATTACTTACCATAATAACATTGAGGTGACCTCAATTTCCACCCCTACTTATGAGCGGCGCTATTTCCACTCTCATTTTGGCTAAGAAACTCCTTTGTTTTAGTTAACTTACCAAAGCACCATCCTTTCTCCCTTCAATTTATTGTTTCTCTTTTTCTCAAGCTAATCAACAAAATTATTGTTATTTCTATCATCTCTCTCGTTAATTTCGCAATACAAATACTCCATTACACTCATTAAGATATCAATTTGAAATTTCTTATTATCGTTGTGGCTAGAGAATGTTGTCAATTTCAATTTATGGTCTCATTTTTTCATTCACAAGAAATTTCTATTTATGATAGCTTATAAACAGACAATTAATTGCTTTGTTTTTTTTGCTAAATAGTGTGAGTGAAGTTATATTTCAAAGTTGAAAATTGAAAGTCAATTTTATTATTTAGCCTATCTTAATAAAAAATGGAAATGAAAAATTGGTCAAAATATGAAAAAGGTTTTTTTTTTTTTTGGTAAAAAAGGTTCATTTGTTAAAAATATGATGAAATGTCAAACATAGTATAATTTATGTCATATCTAAATATTAACAAAGAGTAAACACATAACGGAAAAAACATCAAACTTTGTTGTTCAACTTATGCTACGAAGTTCACCAAAAAAAAAAAATTATGCTATGAAAAAAGCAATTAATATTGATTGTAAATTCAATCTCATATTGCAGTCCATATAAAAATGTGAAACTCAAAAGAGACCACAAATCAACAATGTTTAACATTAGAAACACACAGATTTATTTAAAAAAAGAAAAACATCCACAAGGTCAAAACCTGCTAGATAGTTAGATTGAATTCTAAATTTTCAACTTTGAATTAAAGTTTCCCACAAACCATTTGATAAAGAAAAATAGGCAGCTAAAAGTGTGCTTATAAGCAGTTATAACTAGAATTTATAATCTTTTATTTAACTTTTGTAATTTAAAAAATGAGACCATACATTAAATATAACGACCTTCTTTAGGAAAAGTGATAAAATGATGCATGATATGATGATATTTTATTAGGTGTAATTTGTCATTTATATTGTGAAATTGATAATTTAATAGAGAAAATAGAAATAAAGGCAATTATGTTGGTTGGGTTGATAAAAAAAAGAAACAATAAATTGAAGAGAGAGAAGGGCATTTTTGTCTGTTGATTGAAAAAAAAAGGAGTGGCCTAGCCAAAATGGGGGTGAAAATAGCGTCGCCCCTACTTATTTGCTAAAAATCACTCTTATGTGGATTTAAATTAAAAATCCAGCCCTTTTTATGTTCTCCCTATATCTTCTCGTGGTAGGATCTCACTCTTATGCAATTTCCACCCCCACTAATAATGATGTATACATATTTGTAATTCAACATGCTAACAAATCATTATGAAATGATCTTATCAAGTGGCATCAATTCTTAATCTTGAATTGTGACATCCTAATTTTCCGCCGGATAGATTTACCAATGGATTGATCAATGTTGAGGTTAAGTTATGGGTAATTATATTTTGGGGGTTTTAGTTATTGTGTGGTGGTTATTGGACTTCGGCAAGTGGTGGGCGCAATATAAACTTAGACTTGGTGGGCCAAGACATGTGGACGTGCACATGAGGGACAAGCAACACGCCCCTCGTGCACATGGCGGTAGGGGGTAAACGGTTCCGGGTTCATTGCGGGTTCCACCCGAAACCCGGAATTTACCCGTCGGAACAGGTTCCTCATTTTTTGGAACCTGGAACTTACCCCGTCACGGGTTCTAGGGTCGGTTCCAAGATACCCGAGAACCTATCAATTTTTTTTATTTTTTCATTTTTAGTTAAGCAAAATGAGAGTGAACGCTACAACATCTAAGAGAAAGTAGAGGTGAGTGATTTTAGGCTCTGTACATATTATATTTAGAACCTAAAACCAATCCATTATAACACATTTATCATTTTTTGGAACCGAAAACATAAAAAATTGTTTGGCTCCAAATTATACACTCATCATCGGATGTCATATAACATTGTATGATTGTGCAAAAATATATACAAAGAAAAATATAAAAATTTATTTGGGAATCTAGGGTCTAGGTTACAAGTTCCGGGTTTTAGGTAGTGGAACTTGAAACCTACCCGTTAGAACATGTTCCTCAATTTTTGGAACCTGGAACCTATCCTACATACCTTGAAACCTAGAACCGGAGCGGATCCTACGGGTTCCGGTTCCGGGTTCTCGGTTCTACCCTAGAATCATGCTCACCCCTACATGGTAGCCATGTGAGAGGCCCCCATTGTCACACCCCAAATCCTACATAAATAGGGGTAATGACACGGTCGTTCTTTTCCTTAAAGGACGTAGCCTCAAAAGATATATTTACCATACTGAAGCTTTCTATAAACCATCAAAAGATATATTTACAATATTTACATATATCTATCGTAAGAATAGATTCAAAAGCTGAAAAAGCTATACATAACCCATACAAAAAATCCCCACTATCAAAATGTCTTCCTAGTAATGCTTACGATCTCATCTTACTTACGATTCATTGAAGAACCCGAAAAGCAATGAAAATGAATGGAATAAGCAAACCACAGCCCAGTGAGTCATGTGTATATTAAAAGCAGATCGAACATTCACTATGCACTTTACAAAACATCATCAAAACTCACTTATCTTAATTTCAGCAAATAATACACATATAAGATAAGAAAGAGTTATATCGCTTCAACATAATCGTATACTTATCAAAAGACATTAAGTAGATCAATAATATCAAAACACACATCAATGATCGAGCCCAATAATCAATCTCATCAAATCACACGTTAATTGTCCATTCCATCAACCAATCTATTACTCAATATCAAATCATAGTCACAACACAAAGCTTTGCGACAAGGCGACCAAGCTCCCTCCTTGGCAAGGTCTCCACTTATTATTAGTCGGTGGTACAACCCAAAAGGATATCCTGGCACTAGTATGCATACCCGGAAACCCATATTCGGTTTCATAGTTATATTGATTGTCAAACTATGATCTTCCAATTATCCACAATTCTAAATTTAGCAAACATTTCACGAATCACAACACATATCCCAAACCATTTCAAGATCCAACCAGATTCACAATTTAGTAAATACATTTATTTGTAGACATATAAATATATTTACAACTTTTCATAACACATTTATCAAAATATCAAATCATTCACAAATACGAAAACACAGTAAATGTTTGACCTAGATTTTTATGCAATAAACATGCTCTTTCATAATCATAATATATCAAATCTCTTTTGTTTTTAAGATATGACTTTATAAATTCATAGAAGAGAAAGCACCACTCATCTCGAAAAGACGAAAATCAACCTATAGTGGTTACTCGAATCAATGTTCTTGAATTCCTATAAATTAAATCGAACAACAATATCAAAAATTGAGTAAAATAGTATTCTAATGAATGATTCAACTATATTACGCCCAATCATCAATAAAACCACACCTTGAGTGCTAACTGAAAGCTAGCACATAACAAAAACCTATCGTTGTCCACTACGAACAGCTTGCGTGCTAAAATCGTTTAAGCCATAACTTCCTTCACTGAACACCTTTTCTAGCGAAATTATAGTTAATAGAAAGTCTTTTCAAAGCACTACAAATCCCCTAACATAGCTGACCAAAAGACGGCTGAAAATGGACGAAAATCACCACTGAGACTAGACATTCGGAATTATCCAGCAGCCCGCGTTGAACTTCAAAAATTCAGTCCGATCAAATCGTGACCCCAAATCGATTTTCGTCAACTCCCAAGGCTCCACAACATCATAATCTTTCATATATATATATATATATATATATATATATATATATATATACCTAAAAACCCCTCAATTAAACGCAGCAGCTTAGAAATGATACAGATTCGATTTTTAAGCTCTAATTTCAGAAATTCCTTTGAGTAGACTAACAGAGACTTCGATTACTTATAGAGGATGATTTTTCTCTATCTCCCTCTTCTGCTTTTTTGACGAGCGCTTCTCTTTTCCTTCCTTTTCCCTTCCTTTCCTCTATCTTTATATCATCTTTTTGCCCTTTATGTTTCTGCGTGCCTTTGGTATTTGAAGAATTGTAACGCGTATTTTATTTGCTCCAGTGTAACGTCTAATTTATTTACTCCTTATTTATTTATTTATTTGTTTATTTATTTGGGCCCATCACTTTGAGTTTTGACCTGGTCAAAGAAAAAAAAAAAATGCTAATATCACACCCACCACTATAAATAGACGCCCTTTCTTTTTCCTCTATTGTTTTGGCAAGAGAACTCTTTTTCTCTCAAATTCTCTCTAGCTCTCTCTCACGGTACCCCTCAAGCCGACGACTCCCCAAGCCCAGCGTCGGTCAATCTTTCCCTCTCATCTCTCGATCTCGCCGTGCAAAGGAAGAAGAGAGAAGTTCAGGCTTGTGGCATGGCGGTTTGGGATCATTTCCGTGCAAGGGTTTGAGGCGACTAGAATTTCTAACGCATCAACTTTTGATGCGTTAAGTGTGTTTGAAGTCCTGTCTTTGCGTTGGATAGGCTTCCTATAATGTTTTGGATTGTCGAGTTTGTGGTTGGATCGTCGATTTTGGCGGCGGATGGCCGTCGACCGCGCGTGGGTTCGGTGTAGGTGGCGTTGGCACGCGGCGGGTCTGGGATGGCTTGCATGTTGGGCTCGATGGATGAATAGGCCTCCTAAGGTGTTGGGTTAGTCGAATTCTTTGGTTGATCATTGCGATGGGGGACGGATGATGGTAGACCGTGAGCGAAAGGCTCCGAATTGGTTAGTTATGGGCGCGAATCTTAGCTAGATGAAGCGTTATTGCTGTTGGGTTGATGGAATTCGAGGTCATTTGGGCGAGATATGTGATAAATCGAAGATTGGTTTATACGAATGGTTCGGCGATGGTGTCTATTGGGTGCGTTAGACGGTCTTGATGAATTCCTTGTCATGGCTATTGCTTGATTTGCCTGGGTTAACATCAATTCAATTGGTTCGACTTGCCTTATTATGGTTGCTATGTGTTGCCTGCTAGGGTGATTGACGGCCTATTTGTTGGGGTGTCAGAGATTTTACTTGTGGAGCTTTTAGCTCACTCTCATTGAATTAACCTTTTACTGATTAACTAGCCAGTAAGGATGGAGCGAAGAATAGAGGACGTGTATTGGTGATGGTGTCGAATAGTGATGTGTCTATAGATGGGGATACCTTTTGTAGAGCCTCCTAGTTGCTTCCTTTTGTTAAAAGATAATGTAATTAACTGATAGATATATGATATATATGAAATGAGAGGATTTTGTTTTTGTGTGAATGAAGTGCATATAATGAACCTTGTAAGGCCATATCCTGTAAGCATGTGCCTACCGTTGACTGCACTTGTTTAATGGCCTATTTTCGTATAGTCTTTCGCTTGTGTCACTATTATATGTAATATCGAGTTAAAGCAGAGCACGTTAGTAAGTGGCAGGCCTAGCCGCCTGGGGCATCACATGAATATAGACATACAAAAATAGCTTTGCACATATTAACATGACACATATAAAAATAAGTTTTGCATTCTTTAATTTCCAACGTGGACGGAGTTCTAAAGAAAAATATTAAAAGAGGTCAACTTGTGCACTTGTTTAATCTTATTAAATATGCTTTGAAAATTTAAAATCTACTATTTGAGGCGAGTGTCATTATTAATATATTTAAATTCCTATAGTAACTTGCAAAGTGTAATTTCCATCTTTAGTAGCTCTAAGGGCACTTATTGACAAAACCCTTAATCAATATTTCAAAACATGAAATTATTCTGGGTGACTTTAAATACTCGCGTTAAACTCTTGAAATGTAAAGGGAAAAAATGATCAGAATCACATCATTGGCTTATAAAGTCGAAAATCAAAAGTCAAATGTAAAATCCAACCAAAAGCCCGAAAAGGCCAACAAGAGGATTATTAACTTAGTACCGACGAGTATGGTCGATATGATCCGACCATGGGCCAAAAATCGAAAGTCAACTGAGGAATGTTGATGTAAAGCCTTGCATTAGATTTTGGATCGGGCCGACGAATGCAATCGGAGATTTTATTTATTTATTTTTTTGAAATAAGGATGGGAAAAATATTAATTATACAAAGAAAATGTGAAATTTCTCAGCAGCCAAAACAATAACTTGGTTTATGAAATTAACCCAAAACAGTAGTTCCCTCTATGGCGCTTTCTGATTGGAAAAGGATGTCATAACAAACTTCATTTCATGTCGTATATCCTGGACAAAAGGGGAATTACCCATTTTAAATGGGCTAGCTTTAAAAACTTTTCGAAATTGTATATGTAAAATAAACACGATAATCGCCACCATAATGGTCAAGTTGCAAGTATACGTGATGTAAAAGGATCTTCAACGATCAATAGTTTAGCTTTATGCCAACTAAGGATGTGCTACGTGATTTCACATGTACTCAAAACGTAACCCCACCTCAAAAAATATTTTTTTATCCTATTATTTTAATAGTACAAGAGCGTCAAGTTGTTCATGCTCATGATAACGCCAAAATTGTCGAATTTGAGGTTTTGCAATTTAGCACTGGAACGGGGGTTTACTGCATCTCTGGGATGTTTGCTTTTAAGGGTTATCTTTATAGACATGCACTATATGTTCTTCATCACATTGGAATAAATGAGATACTGAGCAATTACATATTGTCTCGATGGAGAAAGAAGTTCAAGCGTTCGTACCTTTTGAATTCCATATCTAACGGTGTCATTTTTGGCAATCCAAAAGGAATGTTATGATCACTTATTTAATTATGCTATCTAGATCGCATAAGAAGGTTCAAAATCTGGAGATCGTTTTAAGTTTGTTTTGCGAGTATTGGAGGAAGCAAATAAAAAGATTCAGATTGCGGATCTCAATTGGGCTAAAGAGCACCCAATCAATTTCTATCAAAATGATACTCAAAGCATCCAGATAAAGGTTCCTGTCCAAGAGAAAATCGAGAGAATCCAATTAAGAAAGCTTAAGAACTTTTTCCCCACTAATTCTTTTTTTTTTTTGTCTGATACTAATAATTCTAGTTAATGCGACGTAATTTTCTCATAGATTTGTTTTCAGCTTGATGGTAGTTTGCCAAATTAATGCATGTGAACTTTCTTGTATTGCAAAAAAAAAAAAAAAATTCTTATAGAAGAAAACAACCCCCGATGTGCGTTGGCTCTCGAGTGAATCTGGATAGCACGATATGGTGTTTCCAAACTACTTTCCAATAATTATGTAGAATTCTTTGGAAATATATGTCTCAACATCTACCAATTGAATTAACTAATACAACATGCCACGACGAAGGTACAAGGAATTTCATTAATTTTCACCGAACTGGGAATTCGGATCGAGTCACTTGTAGCTATTCTCAAATTTTGATTTGCAATCAAGACATAATCGGAGGTTTTCAATCATTGTTGGAACTTGTTATTGTTTTGTTTTGAAATAGAATACCTCACTATAAATTGATTTTTAATCCGAATGAAATGATATATGGTCGGGTGTCTCGTGTTCATGTGAATGTTCTCAATGAACCAAACATTAGAGCTATATCGGGTAAAATTTGTATAAAAATGGATCAAAACCGTTTTTTTTTTCTTTAGCTTTGACTCATGTGACCCTAAGATCGGCTTTCTAAAGTTTTAGGTCACTACACATCATCATCTACGAGATTTGGATCAACAAGGTAAATTTTTTCTCTACTAGTTCATCATTCTTGTTTTGATTTTTTATTTACTTAAGTTGTTTAATACATAATTGATATCATTGGTCTTAATCTTAGGTCACCGGAGAGTCCTTCTAGAGCAATTTGATTTGAGTGAAAGGAATGAGAAGCAATTTCATTGCACAAATGATTTTGTTACTAGTTGCAAAGCCAACGTTTCAAGTGTTGATTCATCTTTTAAATTAATAGATCTATATAATGACATTGCCTTCTTTTCAGTAAGTGATAATATTTTTCTTCACATTCAAGAAAATTGATTATGTGGGCTCTCTTACAATTTTGTCTCTCAATTTTAGCTTGCAATAAGGAAACATAAAAGTAAAAAAGAGAGGAAATATGGAGTCAAAAATTGAGGTTAATACCATAAAGAATCCCAAACTGGTACAAATATGATAAATTTATCTCAAATTATTTTTTTGACCACAAAAGATCTCAAATCGATATACATATGATAAATTTTCTCAATTTTTTTACCACCAAAAGCTGCAAATTGATATACCTATGACAAATTTACCCTCGGTTAATCTTTCTTTAAATTTTACCATCAAATTGTTAAGTTGGGTGATATGTGACAGTTAACGGGTGTACCAATTTGGAGTTTTTACCTAGATGTATCAATGTAAGGTTTTTCATGGTATTAACATGCTTTAACAGAAAATAACAAAGAGTAAATTTGTCATATGTATATCACCTTGAAGTTTTATGTGATAAAAAAAATTAGTTTGGGTAAATTTGTCACATGTATACTAAGTTGGGGTTTATTGTGGTAAAAAAAAAATTTATGGTAAATTTATTATAGTTGTGCTAGTTTGGAAATTTTTTGCAGTGAAAAAAATTGTTTGGAGTAAATTTATTATATGTGTACTAGTTTAGGATTTTTCGTGAAATTAACCCAAAAAATTGACACCATGTGAGGAAGTGTTCCGATTTCCACAAAATAATTTTGTGACTGGCCATTGATGGTTCCCACCGTCGTCCTGCGAGGGATGATCAGCCTAGCCGCTTCCAACTTTTTATGGCACCTATGACAACAAAAAAAAACATTTCATAGCACGACAAACCAAATCCGTGTTAGATAAGCAAAAAGTTATTTTGCCTTTCCGAAAAAATATTATCTTATGATTGTTACACGAAAAATTGGTACATCATGGAAAGCTTCAGAAGGGGTAAAAATAAAAAGAAAGCTTTAGATGTTTTGGAATAGAAAAAAAAAAAAGTCACATCGCCTGCGTTGTAACAATTAAAATAATTAGAAAGTGATAATTTATCCAAACTCACTCTAAACTAACTAATTTAGGAAAAAGCAAATCACGTATTGTATGGGGTGTTCCAAGGACGCCAACTTAGGGTCCGTATGGTAAAGTTTCTGTTTCTGAGAACATATTTGGAAGAAAAATATTTTTTTATGTTTCTGTTCCCGGCTATGATTTTCAAGAACAGAAATGCGTTTGGTAAACAAAAAAAAAATACTTTTTTCATCGAAAGGAAGGATTTGCAACCGGCGGACGATAGCGGGCGGCGGGGGCCGCTTCAACTCCTTGCCGACGATGGTGGGCGGCTGCGGCGGCTTGCACAAGCTCGCCCTCGAGTTGTTTTTAAAAAGTGTTCCAAAATCTAGAAACAAATTTTTTTGTTTCTCATTTTTGCTCCAAAAGTATTTTTGTTTCTCAAAAGTATTCTTGGAACAATTTTTTACCATACGCGTTTCTGTTCCCAAAGTATTGCGGGAACACTTTGGGACCAGAAATATTTTTTCTGGAGTGTTACCATACAGACCCTTAGCTCCCCTGAAACGCGACGGAGTTCAAGCTTGACGCCAACTTCTCGTCGCTACAAATACTACCACTTCATGCACATCCTCTTCTCCGTCTCTGTTTCTCTCGGAATTTCTCTGTTTCTCTCTACACTTTAAGTGGTCGGCGACACACCAGGTGCTCTCTCTCTCTCTCTCTCTCTCTCTCTCTCACTTTAAGTGGTCGGCGACACACCAGGTGCTCTCTCTCTCTCTCTCTCTTTAGTTTTGATGAACTCGTCGTTGATGACACCCTCGCTGCCGTCCAGGCTCGCTCTAACGGGTCGTGAATCGATGTGACTGAACTCGTCGTTGTTAATCGCATTCGCGACAATGGAGGGTGGAAGCGAGGCGTGAGAAGCCATTGGGCTTTTTTCCAAAACAGGAGTAAAAACAAAAGTAATTACCAAATCATGTGCAAAAAAAAAAAAATTCACTAGACCAGGTGCCGCTCGGCAGTCTTACTACCGAGCAGTAGTTGGCTCGGCACTCTTACGGCCGGGGCGGCGCTCGGGCGGCCCACTCAGTAGTTTAAGCGCCGAGCAACTATCGCCTTTTTTTTTTAACATTTTTTTTTATTGGTGTCGAGCAACATTCTCTTTTTTTTTTGTAATTTTTATATTTTATTTTAATCATTTCTTAATTTCTTTTTCTTTTTTTCTTTTAATCTTTTTTTATTATTCAATTTGTTTTCATTTAATTATTTTTTTGATTTCTTTTTCTCGTCGCTCCACGGTCCCGTCGTCTCGCTCGCTCGCTCGCGCACCACGATGACGCACCCCGACTCCGCAGCCCCGTCGCCTCACTCGTTCGCTCGATCGTTCTTCTTTTTCTTGTTTTCTTTTAATCATTTTTTATTATTCAATTTACTTTCATTTAATCATTTTTTTACTTTCTTTTTCTCATCACTCCGTCCGCGACCCCATCGCCTCGCTTGTTCGTTTGCTTGATGACACGCCTCGACTCCATGGCCCCGTTGCCGGGCTTGTTCGTTGTGCACGAGCAAGCGAGGTGATGGGGCCGTAGAGTCAAGGCACGTCATCGAGCGAACGAACGTGCGAGGCGATAGGGCCACGGAGCGACAAGAAAAAGAAATTAAAAAAATGAATAAATGAAAGCAAATTGAATAATAAAAAAATGATTAAAAGAAAACAAGAAAAAGAAGAACGAGCAAGCGAACGAACGAGCGAGGCGACGGGGCTGCGGAGTTGAGGCGCGTCATCGTGGTGCACGAGCGAGCGAGACGATGGGGCCACAGACGGAGCGACAAGAAAAAGAAATTAAAAAATAATTAAATGAAAACAAATTGAATAATAAAAAAAGATTAAAAGAAAACAAGAAAATGAAATTAAAAAATGATTAAAAGAAAATAATAAAAGGATTGTTGCTCGGCACTTTTGAGTGCCGAGCAACAATAAAAAAATTTAAAAAAAAAAACAGGTGTTGGTTGCTCGGCAGTTTAATTGCCGAGCAACCAACGTAGCTTGGCAATTTAAGTACCGAGCAAACCGCTAGGGCTACTACCAAACACCTAATCTGGTAAATATTTTTTTTTTTTTGCATTTGATTTGATAATTACTTTTGTTTTTACTCCTGCTTTGGAAAAAAGTCCAAAGCCATTACCTTATGAGTCTCTGCTTTTTCATTCGCTGCAATTCAGCTCTGAACTTGTGTTGCCCGGTTGTTTACACTTTTTTTTGGGTGCAATGCTGTTGTTAGTTAAATCCTGAACGTGAATGAGTTGTCAGCTGTCGCTCTAGAGTGATTCGAAGTCACTTGGTTCGACTCTTTGTGGCTTCGCGCCATGTAATTCACAACGCTTCTTGATTGGTAATCGTGTGTCGCTTCTATTCCGGTTGGTGACCTGGGTTTTGGTGCCAGAATTTTTCTGGAGGATCGCGAGAGACAATGTCTGTTCCAATCAGCCGTAAGTGCTCGATCACCTCTTTGAAGTTTCAAGCTCTTTAGTTTTTCTTTCTGCACATTACCATGCGGTGCCTTGCTGTGCAAGTAATACTCCGTGTTTTTTGCATCCTCAAAGTAGAAAAATTAACACCTCGAAACCCTGGTGATTCTCCATCATCAGCTGTTGGTGCTTCTCCATCATCCCGCCGCGTTGTTCGCATCAGGAGGCGTGGTATGACAGGAGGTCAGCCTAGGGGACGTCGTGTGGCTCCTTTCGCTCCGAACGAGGAAGAGGCTGAACAAATGCTGCCTTCCAAGCTCCAGTCAATTTGCGGTATGACTGTGCCTGTCTACAAATGTAAAAGCCGTGAGGAACTTAGATAAGAGGATTACCGGCTGGGGGGCAAAGGTACTCAAAATGATTATCACCTACAATCGCTCTTGCTACCTGCTAAGTTAATTTTTCTAATCATTGTTTCTCCAGAAACCTACCAAATCGATATTGACCAGTTACTTTGTGTCATTCTCAGGTGGACCAAATCACGCTGATCAGTCTGGTGATAACGTTCGCCCTGGTGCATCTTTTGCCATTCCTCGGCCTACTTTTAGTCGGTCATCTCCTTTTTCTTCCGCTGCAGCTTCCCATGCAGTTTCTTCTGCCCCAGCTTCTGCAGCCACATCTAACCCAATTGCTCCAATTCCCTCTGGTAATGCAGGGTTTTTGGCCATCAACTAACACTTCGCTTGATTGTTCTTCTTCTTCATTAACTGTTGTTGTTAGATCGCCAACTTTTGCAATTGAAGTTAGTGCACCGCTATCCTTTTTTTTCCAGATATCCATTTGGATTTGATTCAATATTCGGAAGCTGTCACAAAACATGTCATCTCTTAAAAACTGGAAGTCTCTAGGCTGTTTTATATTCATGACGATTGTCTTCAGTTTGTGTTGCAGTGCCGAGTTAATTAGCACTTGATGATTGATGACATGTCTATTATCATCACTATTAGTTTCCTCCTATTTTTTGGAAACTTTTCCAATTTGCATAACACTTTGGATCCGCATAGAATGTAAGCGGACTTTTGAAGGAGGCAGTATGTTTTCTTACTCTATGCATGTCACCTCTGGATCCGCCTACTTTTCTTATAAATATAGTATCGACTTTCCATATATTATGCATGTTTCAAAGAATGTAATCAACAACAAAAGTTATTGACGGTCTTGTTACATCTTTGTTCTTTCCTCAGTAGGACATTCATTTGATTTGAATGCACCTGTTTTGTTTGGATGTTGTGCTCTCAAAAACTTCATTATACAACTTTACGAAGGTAATAATTACGTGGTAAGAGTGTTTAGTATGGGTATTCCTTCAGAAAAATCTTGTGCTGCATTATGATCAATAATTTTAAGAGTGATTTCCTCTGCTTTTCTTCTTTTGTCTGTTCTGGCACTTTAGCACTGTCATGCATCTCTACGTACTATCTATGATGCCATTTATGGGCATTATAATTCTTTCGTGACCTATTTTATCCATGCCAGAAACTTTAGAAGTATATATATGCTGTTTTACGTATTAAGAATCTCTCTTTCTCCTCTTCTTAATCCCAAAAGGATCTTCCCCTTTTGTTCCCTTTGGTGCTTCTTAATCATCAGCTATTGGTTGGTAAGTTTAATGGTAAGTTCCATCTTTTTCACAACTGGTAACACAGGTATTAGTTAGCTACACCAACATTTGGCGGGACTGAGTTTGGAAACTCGTCTTCTGGAGGTCAGCCTAGGGGAAGTCGTGTAGCTCCTTTCACTCCTACTGAAGAAGAGTCTGAACAAATGCTGCCTTCCAAGCTCCAGTCAATTTGCGGTATGACTGTGCCTGTCTACAAATATAAAAGCCATGAGGAACTTATATGGGAGGATTACTGGCGGGGGGGACAAAGGTACTCGAAATGATTGAGTGCTACAATGGCTCTTGCTACCTGCTAAGTTGATTTTTCTGATCATCTTTTTTCCAGAAACCTATGAAATCAATGTTGATCGGTTACTTTGTGTCATTCTCGTGTGGACCAAATCACACTGGTCGGCCTGGTGTTAGCGTTGGCCCCGATGCATCTTTGCCATTCCTCGGCCTACTTTTAGTCGGTCATCTTCCGGAACCATCCCTGTCGTACACCGGTTGTCGATAGGCTTCACTAAAACTGGTTCATCGGTCCAATATGTGAGACCGCCTGTCCAATTCTTTGTATGATGTCCTTGCTTTCCCTTGTTGCAAACTAAAGGCAATCTGCTTTTTGAAAAGCTTTTGATTTTTGTAACTTCTTTTAGGTTGTGGATTACCATCTCCTGTATCCGAATTCTCAAATATCAATAATATGTAATAGGTAGTGAGTTTTCTTTTCTCATTTGTTAGTTTTTTGTGCTGGAAGGTACCGCTGGACTAGAGAGGTGAGATGCGCACTAGTCTAATCTATCGGTTCAAATGTTTGTCGGCTAGACAGACCAAAGAGTAATCCATGATATTGAAAGCATTCTGTCAAATCTTTCCAATATAATCCATTGCGGGTATTCCATTACACAAATGCAAGCTGGTCCCGCTACGAACCAAATTCACATGAAGTTGTTAAAGAAATAAACCCAGGAGTTACTTCCTTTCACAGTTATCTATGTACCCCTGGCTCTAGCGGATAACTAGATTCCGTACAGACTTCACAAGATAATTTTACCTAGCAACAGGACTTATTGACAATGTCTTACACTGCAACATATCATATGGCTATCTATTGAAGTATGTCCCACATTGCCTAACAACGGGTTAAATGCTCTTTACATTCATGTGATCTCCCTCCACATATAAGTTTAAGTGTTTGGGTTTGACTTTCTAACATGTTATCAGAGCCGCTGCTATCTTTTTTGCGAATGAGTGGGGGTGTTGAAGTATGTCACACATTGCTTGACAACGGTTCTAATACCATTTATATTCATGTGATCTCCCTTCATCTATAAGCTTAAGCTTCTGGGTTGGACTTTCTAACACTATCTAATATTGCTCACTACCACTTTTCTCCATCTGCCTCTCTCTGTATAGGAGTGCCTTGCTTGCGTGAAAAATCCTAAGAACATGGCATTTGGTTGTGGGTCACATGGTGAAGCTTCTTGGAAGTATTGTTCGCTGTTGTTAACTACAGCTCTCCTTCCTAGGGTTACTGATACAGTTAGCATGATCAATTGCAGACTTGCGGACGAAGATTGCTCAGTTGTCCCGTATGTCGCCAGCCAATCACCATCAGGTCAGAGTGTACACGTGATTACTCCTCCAGGATGAAAAAATGCACTGGCTGCAATTCAGATTCTGCTATAAAGCCCCACTTACTTGATTGCTGTTACAGGTTCCATTTTCCAATGATGGAGAAAATACACCTAGCAAACCTTTTGGTTTCGCTTGCAAGGTTCTGTTTTATGAAGTTACAACGATGCAAAATAGAGCTGCAAGAAACAGGTCTTATAAGAACTGTTAGGCATATCTTTCTCCTTTCTTTTTCCAATTACTTGGAACAAAACTGTGTTTGCGAGTTTTTGGTAGCTTTGCTGATTTAAGCTCTTTTGAATGGATTTTGTTTCATTGCTCACTTACGTCTCACTGAATTTTTCAATCAAAGTAGTTCTGAAGCAATGCATCGAAGCGCATTTCAATATAATCGTCAAACCTGCTTGAATTGGTTCTGTCTTCCATTGCCTCTCCTTGTGATTTCTTTTGCCGAGAAAAGATCCCACCTTCCCAATTAATGGCCCCATTTCGAAGAGTTCTCGGCGTCAATGATGAACCTGTACTTCACATCTCTCCCGATGAATCTCTGTTCCTCCTGTTATGCTACCAGAATCAGTTTTCGTACGTGCCAAAAGTTCATCGCGAGCTACTTATAGCTTGTTCACCCATCAGGTATCGAGATTTAATTTAGTAATGAGCTTTGAGAACACAAAAATATCGAGGTCAAGGCTTGCTGGATTGAATTTAACTTCGATCGGGATCCCAACCAAGGCCAGAACGCCAACCTGTCTTCGAAAGAGACATGTAAGTATAGAATAAGCGATCGCCAGATACCACGGCGAGTATAAACTCCAGGGACTTAGCCATGGTCTGCACGTATTGGATTCATCAGATCAAGACAGCACTTGACCTCCATGGATCTCACTGTTGATGATTCCAACTTTCGTTCGTTTACCTTCATCGGTTCCTGGTAAGATGAGATAACTAGAGGGTCAGAACCAAGCGAGCTCAGTGCTTCCTCCTCTCTACAGATGCTTGCGCTGAACACTGTGACTTTCAGTCCAGAAGCCTTCCCAAACTTAACTGCCTTGTGAACGAGCCCGCCGAGTCCAATCACGCCGAGAGACTTACCAGGTTGGTTCATCTTGCGACGCATCAATGGAGTGTATACTGTGATTCCAGCACAGAGCAATGGAGCTGCTAAAGCTTCTGATGTACAAATATGAATTGTCAGCCTAGCACCAAGACCATTTTAATTTCTGAAGAAGTGAATAGCCTTGAACAGTACTCAGTTGTCGCCATGGTGGCCCATGGGCAATTCGTCAACGCTCAGCCCACCGGACGAACTTCGGCCTACTTGGATGACACTCGGCACAAACATGGTTCGATTGGGCTCATGGGCCATGCTAGATGTGCCGGGCCGAATACCGACGGCGAGCTCGCGGCCTCCGGCTTCGCTTCTCTGACTTTGGGTGAGCA
Source organism: Rhodamnia argentea (assembly GCF_020921035.1). Taxonomy (NCBI): domain Eukaryota; kingdom Viridiplantae; phylum Streptophyta; class Magnoliopsida; order Myrtales; family Myrtaceae; genus Rhodamnia; species Rhodamnia argentea. The sequence continues at coordinate 33,849,713 of NC_063152.1, forward strand.
CGGTTCAATCTGGGCCCCGAACTAATGTGGATTGGGTGAAACACACAAGAGTTTTGTGAACGGTACAAGCCTCAAGCCTAATTAGCCGATTCGAACCGGTTTAGACAAAACCAAAATAGATTTTTTTTTTTATTCTAAACCCATTTAATATGTATCAACTAATCAATCTAATAGATTAGTTCCATATATACTAGAATTCATGTATGTGTAAAATTTCTCACTACTGTTAATGATTAAAGAAAAGATCAAATGAGTTGTGCGAGGGGACCGGTGAAAAAAACTTTTAAAATAAGTAAGGAGAGAGACAAGATATGAATACGTGATGTTATTTATTACAATAAACTTAGATTATGTAAAAGGACGATGCTATTTCCACTCCTATTTAGGTTAATCCACTAAATTTTTCAAGGGTTAATACCACGAAAAATCCCAAACCGGTACACTTGTGATGAATTTACTCCAAACTATTTTTGATCACGAAGAATCCTAAATTGGTATACCTGCGATAAATTTACTCTAAACCGGTATACTTGTGATAAATTTATCATCGGTTAGTTTTTGTTAAATTTTATAGTCAAATTCTTGAGTTAAATGACACGTAGTAGTTGATGGGTGTACCCATTTGAGGTTTTACCCTTTATTTGTTTCAAGTGCATCAATTTAGGATTTTTCATGGTATTAACTTAATTTAACGAAAAATAACTTAAGGTAAATTTGTCACAAGCATATCAATTTGGGGTAAATTTATCACGGATGTACTAATTTAGAGTTTTTCGCGGTCAAAAAAATAATTTGGGGAAAATTTATCACAAGTGTACTAATTTAGGGTTTTTAATGGTAAAAAAAAAAATAGGTTGGGATAAATTTATCACAAGTAAACCAGTTTGAAATTTTTCGAGGTATTAACCCTTTTTTTCAATCAACAAACCGAAATACTCTTCTCTTTCTTCAATTCATTGTTTTTTATTTATTTATTTATCAACCCACCCAATAAAATATCATTTACCATGCATCATGTTATTACTTTGCCTAGAGGAGGTCCTTATTATTAATTTATGGTTAAATATTTTTTATTTACATAAGTTAAATAAAATGTTGAGATTTTTACTTATAACAGCTTATGAACACACAATAAACTACCTATTTTTTCTAAAATAGTTTGAGTGAAACTTTATTTCAAAGTTGAAAATTAAAATTCAATCTAATTATGAAGCAAATTTTGATCTTGTGGATGATTTTTCAGAATAAATTTGAAGCTTTCTAAAGTTAAATGTCGTTGGTTTGTGCTTTCTTTAGAGCTTTTTACATTTTAATATGAATTGCAAGATGGGGTTGAAAATTTATTTACATATTCTACACTTTCAAACTCGCGAAATTATTTTTTAGAGGAAAGCTTTAAGCACATTTGAAACTTTTGATCCACTTGCTATGAGATTGGATTTATAGTCGGTATTAGTTACTTTCTTCATGGCAAGAGTTTGTTTTGGTCGAAATATTAGTTACTTTCTTCGTAGTAGGAGTTGAACATGAAAAAGTTCCATGTTTTCCGTTAATGTTTTCATCCTTTGTAAATATTTGGATGTGATCTACACATAAGTATGTTTGATATTTGATCATGCTTCTAACAAATTAACTTTTTCATATTTTGATCAATTTCTCCTTTCCATTTTTAATATAGATAGGGTAAATAATTAATTCAATTTTTATTTTCAAATTTGAAATATAGTTTCACTCACACTATTAGGAGAAAACGACAATTAATTGTATGTTCATAAGCTGTCATGAATAAAAATTTACTGTGAATGAAAATATGGGACAACACTCTAGCAAAATGATAATAAGATATGGTTAATTGATCTATTAATGGGTGTAATGAAGCATTTTTATTGTGAAATTAACGAGAGAGATGATAGAAGCAAAGGTAATTTTATGGATTATTTAAAAAAAAACAATAAATTGAAGAAGGAAGTGAAGGGTATTTCAGTAAGTTATCCGGCAAAATGAGCATCTTAGCCAAAATGAGTGGAAATAGCGCTGCCTTATGTAAAACTGAAAAGTTTCAACTTTCAGTTTGTGCGAGAGAATTGTTAAATGTCATAAATTACCTTTTGATTATCTTATTAACTTCGAATATATGATTCTAACTCTGATTAGGAATGGACAAAAATATTCCTACTTATTTGTGTGGGCTTTCATGGAATATTTTTTTAGGAAAAGTCCCAGTTTGAAATCCTCATTCGAGCTTTTTATTTCATTTTGTATACCAATAGGACGGGTTTTAATTGGAGAAAATCAATATTAGATAAGCAAAAAATGATTTTGCTTTTCGAAAATTTATTATGCTATGAACAATCGAAATCGGTACATCATAGAAATTCTTTAGATGTTTGGGAATAAGGAAGAAAAAACATCAAAACGCCTGCGTTGTAACAATTTAAATTAATTAGAAAGTGATTAGTTAATCCGAACTCACTCTAAATTAATTAATTAGGACAGAGCAAATAACGTGTCGCATGGGGCGTTCCAGGGACGCCAAGTTGGCTCCCCTGAAACGCTACGCGCCCCTAATGGCGACAGAGTTCAAACCTGACGCCAACTTCTCTCGTCAATATAAAGACTCCCATTCCATGCACATCCTCTTCTCCCTCTCTGTTTCTCTCTGAATCTCTCTACACCTTCACTGAGGTCCACGACTCACCAGGTGCGCTCTCTCTCTCTCTCTCTCTCTCTCTCCCCAGTTTCGACGAACTTGCCGGCTGATGACACCCTCACTGCCGTCCAGGCTCTCCTTGCGGTATCGTGAATCGGTGTGAACGAACTCTGTCGTTATTAACCGCATTCACGACAATATAGGATGGAAGTGAGGCGGGGAAAGGGTGATTACCTTAAGAGTCTCTGCTTTTACTTTCACTGTAATTCTGCTTTGACCTTGTGTTGCCTGGTGTTTTTACTCACGTTTCTGTGCATTGCTGCTGTAGTTAAATCCTGAACGTGAACGAGTCGTAAGCTTTTGCTCTGGACAGTGATTCAAAGTTACTTGGTTCGGCTCTTCGTGGCGTGGTGCCGTGCAATTCCACGCTTCTTGATTGGTAATCATATCTCGCTTCTATTCCTGTGCGTGACCAGGGTTTCAGTGCCTGAATTTTTCTGGAGAATTGCGAGAGATAATGCCTGTTCCAACTAGCCGTAAGTGCTCGATCACTCTTTGAAGTTCCAAGCTTTTTAGATTTTCTTTCTGCACATTCCTCTGCGGTGCCTTGCTGTACAAGTAGCATTCCGCTTTTTTCTCGTATCCTTCAAGTAGGAAAACTTACGACTTGAAATCCCTTTTCCAGCTTTTGGGAGGCTGACTAGTAGCACCCTTGCGCCTCAATCAGAATTCGGGCAGGCTAATAACGCGAATAATAACAGCCCTTTTGTGGTCACATCTTTTGGTGGTACAACACCTTTTGGTTTGCCAGCAGGTGGCTCTGTATCTGGGGGAACTTCAACAGGAGTTTTGGGGGGTGGTTCTACTCGAACTCCTTCGCCCTCCTCTTCCGAAGCTGCCTTTGGTGCTTTTGCATCATCAGCTGGTGGTAACATTTCTATCATTTTTGTTCCCTTTTTACTTGTTATGTCTCTAGGATGTTTTATGTTCATGATGATTGTGTTCAGCTTGTGTCGCAGTGCTGGTTTAATTAGCACTTGACGACGGATGATTTGTCTATTATGATCACCATTGGTTGCCTGTGTGGTTTTCTTAAAAATTAAGGCCCTTTATTTACACTTTTCTCCTCCTATTTTCTGAAAAAATTGCGCACTCTATACGCATCACACTTTCGATCCGTATAGTTTGTAAGCGGACTTCCGAAGGAGGCAGTATTTTTTCTTACTCTACGCACATCACCTTTAGATCCGCCTACTATCTTACCCTTCACAGAGCGCTTTTCATAAATGTGGTTTCAACTTTCCAGGCTTTGGTTCGAGCACCCCCGCCTTTCGAACTACGAGCACACCGGCGTTTGTTACTGATAGTGCTCCATCATTTGGAGCTACAAGAACCCCTTCCTTAGGTACTAGAGGAAATGCATTTGGTCCAGCTAAAGGTCCCATCTTTGGGTCTGGAGGTGCATTTGGTGCTTCCAGTAATCCAGATTTTGGGGCTTCTTGTAGCTCATCATTAAGCTTTGGGTCTTCTCAAGCTTTTGGGCCATCAACAACTGCATTTAGGAGCAGCCAGTTTGGATCAGAATCTCGTGGAGCTCATACTGGTGAGATATTCAATTTTACTCTTGTTTTGTGGAGAACTAGTTTTTTGTATTACTTGCCATAATGAAGCAAAATTGGTAGGAACCTTCTTATCAACAGTCTCACTCCCCACACTTTTGGTTGCTAAGTTCAATGGTATGTTCCATCTTCTTCACAATCGGTAATCCAGGGTCTCACGTAGCTACACGAACATTTGGCGGGACTGAATTCGGAAATTCATCCTTTGGAGGTCAGCATAGGGGAAGTCGCGTTGCTCCTTTCGCTCCACCGACTGAGGCAGAGCCTGGGGAAATGCTTCCTTTCAAGCTCCAGTCAATTTGCGGTATGACTGTGCCTGTCTACAAATGTAAAAGCCATGAGGAACTTAGATGGGAGGATTACCAGCGGGGGGACAAAGGTACTCGAAATGATTACGTGCTACAATGGCTCTTGCTAGTTGCTACCTGCTAAGTTAATTTTTCTTATCATTTATTTTTCCAGAAACCTATGAAATTGCTATTGACCAGTTGCTTTGCGTCATTCTCAGGTGGACCAAATCACATTGGTCAGTCTGGCGCTAGCGTTGGTCGCCCCGCTGCATTTCCCGCCATTCCTCAGCCTACTTTTTGTCAGCCATCTCCTTTTTCTTCCACTACAGCTTCCAATGCAGTTTCTTCTGCCCCAGCTTCTGGAACCACATCTAACCCAATTTCTTTTACGTCATCTAAAGAGCTTTCAATTACAGCTCCCAGTCCTTTTGTTCTAAAACCTTCTAACAATGCAGGGTTTTGGCCATCACCTAACACTTCCCCTTTTGGTTGTTCTTCTTCATTAACTTCTGTCGTTAGATCACAGCCTTCTGCATTTGAATTTAGTGCACCGCCATCCATATGGTCTTCTTCAGTCTCAGCTACACTTGGTTCATCACCACCGGTTATTAGTGCTCCCACTACTCAGTCTTCCCCACTACTTTGGTCTACTACCCCCCCAATTGCCAAATCTGCTTCTGCATTTAGACAAACTCCTACTTCCTTTAGCCAAACTACTGCTCCATTTGGCCAAATTACAACCCCAACTTTGGGTCAAACGCACGTATTTAGTACGGCTTCCAGTGGCTCTGGTGGGAGCTTATTCCCAAGTACTCCATCTCCAGTTCTCTCTACTAATGCAGCCGCAATCGGTCAAACAAATGTAAGTCCTCTGAAAATCATCTTATCTATGTTCTGTGGCCCATGCATGTGGTCAATCTGTCAAGTTGCATTTGTGGTTTGCAACTCTTTTGCCAATTGTTCAGCTAGTTTTGACTCTATACTTTTGCCAATTCCGCAGCCCTTTTGTTCTTTGCCTTTTCAAACATCTGAAGCTGCAGAGACTTCTCGTGTTAGTTCCCTTGGCAACTTGGGGCAGACACAAGCAGGTAACTAGTAAACCCCTTCCTCATCTCTCTTACCTTGTGATTTCTAACATGGTGCTAATGCTATGTCAACTCTGCTTGATAGCTGGTACAGGTGGCTTTAGCTCACAATATGCTTTTGGTCAGCGTCATTGTGAACAATCGTACGTGTTTCTCATCTTTTTCCTAGAGCATGTGTGCACTTTATGCAGTATTTCTATGGCAAATTGTCTGCGGGTCAATTTCAATTACACCTTCCCAACTTCTATGTGGGCTAACTTGTATTGACTCTCATTGGTGGTGGGATTCATACATTTGACTGCCTATAAATCCGCTTGAAAAAGTTTAGGAAATCTTTTTAAATGGATTAGTTGTTTATCCATCGAGCTCCCCTCTTGCAGGTCTATCAACGGGAGTTCTTCAGTTGTTCAACGAGCACTGGTCACAAGTCCTTCTGGAAACCTCCCTGCCGTACAGCAGTTGTCGATAGGCTGCACTGGAGCTGGTTCCCCGGTCCAATATGGAATTTCTAGCATGCCTGTACGACCACCTGTCCAATTCTTTATATTGCTTTCCCTTCTTGCAAACTAAAGACAAATTGCTTTTTCCCGAGTGGATTCTTTCAGATACAAATTCAAATTTTCATGCTGTGGTTATTGTAGTGCTTCACTAGTCTTTCTGAGCGGTTTTTAGTTTTTTTGAGTTAAAAGCTTTTGATTTTAGTAAATTCTTTTAGGTTGCGGATAAACCATCTCCTGTTCGAAAATCTCCTTTGCTGTCTGCTCGGCATCTCTCACTGAGGCAAACTAGGCTGCCTCCAAGGAAGTACCAACCCACAGAGGGTGTTCAAAGGGTGAGATAAATTATCTGAATTTACAAATATCAATATTGTGTGAATATGTATCTGCTCTATAGTTTTCACATCAGATTCTGTTACAAACCTCTCTTAGTTGATTGCTATTACAGGTTCCATTTTTCTATGATGGAGACAATACACCTAGCAAACCAGAGGCGGCTCAAGTCATTCCTAGGAGGAACCCAAGATCTATGGTTATCAGTCCTGAATATTGGCCTGCAAGAGAACAGAAGCCATGTCCATTGATGAAAACTTCTCCAGATGAAAATGGTAATTTCATATGCCATCGTTGGCCATTTTATGCATATTCTGTAATTAATAAGGTGCCTTGGGGCAAGAAGAGCTAGGCTGCAACTGTTATTGTTGCTCTACCGTTCTAAGTTGGAATTGTGTTAGACAGTTGGATCATGAATACATCCGCATGCATCCATTCTAGTACAAGCCTTTTCTTTTGAGCTTGACCAACTAATAAAAAACTAATCTTGTAGCGATTGGATAAAAGCAGTAAGTTTACGCAACTTGAAGCTTCCATTCATGGATAAATCTCTATTTTTCAACTGAAATTCTCACATTATATGTCTTGGATCTCAAAATTAGTGACATAGCATTTGTTTTCTCTGCTCCAAAGTAGTTGGATTATTTACAGCTATATTAGACGGTTCTATACCTGTGAGAATGCTAGAAAGCAAAACGAATAATGTCTGCTCAATATAGCCAGAATTTGCAGTGACACTTTTTATGGACTGAATTGGTTTCTATGCTGCAGATGGTGTTCCCAAAGATGGTCCCTTGGAGGAGCAAACTGACTTCGTCAAGGCCAACCAGAAAATGAAGGGAGTTCATGACGATTCCTCTCTTCAGAATGATGTGATTCCTAAAGGAGCTGGTGAGTCTGCCATTGGGTATGATTGTGATGCTAGCATCGAGGCACTTATGCCGAAGCTCTGTCAGCCCGAGTACTACACAGAACCGCATGCCAAAGAATTAGCAGCCAAGGAAAGAGCTGAACCAGGATTTTGCTTTCGAGTCAAAGATTTTGTGGTTGGACGGCTTGGTTATGGTCACATTAAATTCGTAGGGGAAACCGATGTGAGAAGGCTTGATCTTGAGTCCCTTATTCACTTCAACTATCGCGAAGTGATTGTGTACACAGATGAGAGCAAGAAACCGCCAACAGGGCAAGGGCTCAATAAGCCAGCTGAGGTGACTCTTCTTAATATGAAGTACATTGATAAGAAGACTGGAAAGCAGTACATCGAGGGGCCCAAAGTTGAGAAGTACAAGGAAATGCTCAAGAAGGCGGCTAAGAAACAAGGCGCAGAGTTTGTGTCGTATGACCCCATCAAAGGAGAGTGGAAGTTCAAGGTTCGCCATTTCAGTTGATATGATCCGACGGAAGAACAAGACTAGGAACCTTGATGCCGTTATGTGTTCACTGAAGGAGGAAGGTACAAATAGCAGTCCGAAGGAAAACCTTTTGGTTTCACTTGCTGGGTCATTGTCTAATGCTGTTGTAACAATGCACATATAGCTGCAAGAAAATAGGTCTTACATGAACTGTTAGGCATATCTTTTTCCATTCTCTTTCCATGTGGTATACTGAAGGAATAATTGTGGAGCAACGCGTTAGAGGCATTTAATACAATCACCGAACCTGCTTGAATTGTATCTGATGTCTTAAATTGAATGCAAGGATGTATTTTCATGGATCTAGGAACTTTGTTTGAAAGAAATCAAATAAAGATTCACTGGACTCAAGAAGCCAATAATTCTAATAACTTGATTTCTAATCATATGGCAGGAAAGTGATGCGACATAACTACTTCGCTTTTTTCAACAATAGAGTCACGATTAAGACATATGATGTAGAATTCATTGCCTACTGGACAAGAAAAGCACATAAAACTCTGCTTAATGCTTTGTCTTCCATTTTCCGGTCTCCTTGTGGTTTCTTCTGCCGAGAAAAGATCCCTCCTTCCCAATTAATGGCATCATTTCAGCGAGTTCTCAACGTCAATGACGAACCTGTACTTCATATCTCTCCCGATGAGCCTCTGTTCCGTTGTGCTACCAGAAACAGTTTTCCTACCAGCCAAAAGTTCATCGGGAGGTACTTAGCTTGTTCACCTATCAGGTATCATGATTTCATCTAGTAATGAGCTTTGAGAACACAAAAATACCGAGGTTAAGACTTGCTGGACTGAATTTAACTTCGCTTGGGAAGCCAACCAACACCAGAACGCCAACCCCTTTCCAAAACAGACATGTTTCGTATGGGCAATCACAAGATACATTTTGTTTCCCACATGATCTAATACTACTTGCTAAGGATTGTCTCTGTAAAACAATTTGAGGACCGCTTTTTCAATTCTTCACTAAGGTTTACTGAGGAGAGTTTCTTTTTGCATTAGCTAATGCAATTCTCCATTGAATAGTTATTGCATACTGAGCACTAAAGACTGCAGAGTCGGTATAGAAAGTATCTTTAGCCCTTTCCACAAGATGCAATTAACGGCTAAAACGCCATTCCTCACTGTTATATGCATTATACCACTTCTGACCAACAGAATAGAAAGAAAATTAGCAGAGAAGAACACGTGATTTGAAATCTTTTCAAGTCAACATGATTTGGAATCCTTGCACACTGTAAAATGCTGTCCGATTAAACTTTTTCATAAAGCTACTACCTTTCATAGACAACAATGTAACTAGAATATCCTCCCTTCATGACCGTACAATCCGCATCAATTCCATCAGGAGTAAAAACCAGCCCTTTTCGCAGCAGTTTTCTATCCGGTCATTGCAATACTCGCAACTCTGTGCATGAATTCCCACGCCTACACGATGGCCAACTTTGATGTGTCGGACACTGCAGCCAACCTCTTTGACAATTCCAACTATCTCGTGCCTGAATTAATCGAAAATTTTTCTGTAAACTTTAAGGAGAATTATAAGGATGTTGCTAAGAAAAAGGAGTAACCTTAAAATTCCGCAGCATCCTACCCTGGCACCAATACTTGGAGTGTCCATGCTCATACCTAGTCCAAACATCTGCATAGCACACTCCACAGTGCGAGATCCTAATCGAGGTATCATCGCTTCCCGCGGTCCTAAAGAGAGAATTCCCAAACAGGTGAGAATCTAACCAAGTGACTAATCAGCCTCAGGTGCCATTTTTCTCATTTCTCAGATCGATGAACTCAGCGAGACTTACAATAATCATACATTCTATGCCAAAAACAGTTAGGAGAAGAGAAATGAAAAATGGAAAGAAAATCCATAACTATTAGCATTTGTTTAAATAGGGCATGCAACCTAAAATGCTCACAAAGGCAGCTGGTACTGGATCCTCATGTCTGCCATGAAATTCTGAGTGACTCATTCTGGGACATGGCATATCTTGCATACAAACAATTCTCAACCCAGAAATTGGTGCATTCACGACGAAATTAAAAAGAACAAAAATGAAATGGTTTGGTCACTGTGAAAATTTTAAGATAATGACGAGCTTCAAAAACTGTTCTGCAGTACAGAAGAGAGGACGACCTGAGAACACTGCAGGGAGACATACTCAGATGAACACTTCAATAGTCACTGAAAATATAAGGAGCGGATGAACTAAATTAAAAATAATGGAAATGGTAATGGTAATACCTGCGGCTGAATTTGTAGGGGAGAGAAGTCCGGAAGCATCTCTGGCGGCCCAACCAAGACAATCTTCCTTCACACCCTCTGAACTCATCGTTCCTCGGCGACCTCAATTGAACCTGGCCAACGAAAAATTACTGCGTGTTAATCTCCGAATAAACTGAATTATGGAAGGAAAAGAAGAAGAAGAAGATTAGGAAGCACAAAAGAAAATCTATTTTGTGAAAAACAAACCAAGTAGAGAACTTCAAATATGGCCAAAAGACAAAAGTTGAAAGGGTCAAGAAAGACCAGGATTTTGTCACGAAGACTTGGCAACCATGGTCACATGCAGACAGGATTATGTGGTCCGGCTTCTGAGCAAAAATGTGATTAGCCGAGTACGAGGATGAGCGTATTACATAGTTGTCACGAAGACTTGGCAGCTCTGTTTAGGATTTTAGCAGTTAAGGGAAACAAAAGGACGTCCTCTAACAAATCAACAGTATTCTGCCGTGACAGAGCTGGTAGAGAGATGAGTGTTTTACATAGTTATCGAAAAGTTTCATACAACAATTGGTAGAAATTCGCTACGCCAACCTGGATGAACATTCTTGGCCACGAATCATTTGTGAGGAGCTGAGAAAGACATTTCATTTCTTAGACTGGAAAAGACATATTGAGGTTGTTCTTTAAGCCAGTGTACCACCGGTAAATATGCCTGGTTAGTTCGATAACCCCTTACAAATAAGGGTCATTGAGGCCTACTTAATCCAAAATGCAAATAAAAACGCGCTCGGATAAATTAGCAGATGAGCCACTTTATCTTATACCCTCATACCTCATGACAGATGGTGCAGCATTCTTTTTAGAATGCATGACTTGGGATTGGAAAACCTGAACGTTTAGCATTGACTTCAATCATCCACGACGAGGAGGATTGACGAAAGCGATCTATCATCAGGCCAATGCATAATCGATTTCAAGTCAATCTTTGCTTTCTTGGGGCCAACTTGCTCATTCACAGGAGTTGATAGTAGTCCCACTACTTTACATAGCTAAGGAAGATGACATATTCTCTGTTTTCGTAATGGTGTCCTAAAAGTACTTTAGTGGTCTAAACCTACTTTGAAATGCATATTCCAAACGCAGGCTGGGATGTTGTTCATACAACTAACGAGTTCTAACATAAAAGTCGCTGTGACTATATCTATTATTAATAATATCTTTTACGAGCTATTAGTAATTTCTCATGATGGAAAAAGAAACCTTCAACAAATCTGTAGTTAATGATTCTCGTTCAATTGTCATATGACATATGTCCGTGACAGTCAGTATAAATCAAACTTCACTTAGACTATTTTCGTAGCTTCAAGATACATATGTGCAGTAATAGATTGAATGAACAAGACAGTGTCTGCGAGTTTTAGGTAGTTTCTTCTGATTTAAGCTCTCTCGAATGGATTATGTTTCATTTCCAACATATGTCATACTGTATATTTCAATCGATGTCCAACGTATGATTGATGGCAATTCTGTGGCAATATATCGGAGACATTTAACTATAGTCGGAGAACCTGCATCAATTGGTTCTAATGACTGAAATTTAATGCAAGGATGTTTTTTCATGGATTTAATACTTCATTTGAAGGAAGCCAAGTAAAGATTCGGGGGACTAAAGAAGCCAATTATTCTAAGAACTTGAATTAGTCCAATTATAATACAACAAAACAACACAACATAACTAATTCGCTTATTTCAACAATAGATTCCCAACTAAGGTATGCAATGGATGTAGAATTCATTGCCTACTGGGCAAGAAAAGTACGTAAAACTCTGCTTAATGCTTTCTGTCTTCCATTTTCCTCTCCTTGTGATTTCTTTTGCCAAGAAAGGATCCCAGCTTCCCGACAAATGGCGTCATTTCAGGGAGTTCTCGATGTCAATGACAAACCTGTACTTCACATCTCTCTTGATGAGCCTCTCGAGGGCTTCGTTGGCATAATCAATGGGTATCAGTTCGATCTTCGGGTATACCTTCTGCGCCGCGCAGAAGTCTATCATTTCTTGGATATCCTTTGTTCCTCCCGTTAGGCTACCTGAAACAGTTTTCATCCCTGCCAAAAGTTCATCGCAAGACACTTAGCTTGTGCACCTATCAGGTATCTAGTATTCATCTAGTAAAGAGCTTTGAGAACAAGAACATACCGAAGTTAAGGCTTCCGGGACTTAATTTGACTTCACTTGACCCAACCAAGGCCAGAACACCACCCGTCTTCAAAAGAGAAATGTAAGGATCGAATGGGTGATTGCTGGATGCCGTGTCGATTATAAAGTTCAGGGACTTAGCCATGGCCTGCATGTATTGGATTCATGAGATCACAACAGAACTTGACCTTCATGGATCTACAAGTATTGGTAATTCCAAATTTTCCCATTTACCTTCATCTGTTCTTGGTCAGATGAGAGAACGAAATGGTCAGCACCAAGCAAGCTCAGTGCTTCCTCCTTTTTAGAAATGCTTGTACTGAACACTGCCACTTTCAGTCCAAAAGCCTTCCCAAACTTGACTGCCATGTGACCGAGCCCACCGAGTCCAATTACACCAAGAGACTTACCTGGTTGGTTCATCTTGTGACGCATCATTGGAGTGTATACAGTGATTCCAGCACAAAGCAATGGTGCTGCTAAAGCCAACGGGTAGTTTTCTGGTATCCTGAAGCAGTATCTGTCAATGAAGCACCACAATTCAGTTTCCAAATAAAAGCAAAACGACGAAGTGTTCTCCCGATAGAGTCAGCATCCCATCTTTTCTGTTTAACAGGAGTCAAGTCACAGAACCAGAAATCCTATCTAATGTGTGCTTGGAAGTTTTAGTTACTTATATCATAATTCAGCATTATGTTGTTTCTGAGATACCAAAATGCTTAAGACAGAACCTTATTGCTGTAGCAACAAAAGTAAAGCTATTGCAGGATACAGGGGACCATACTAGATCGAAATTCAGAAAAGAGAGTTGCTCTAAAAAAGGAAACTAGTTGCATATTGTATATGCTCGACAGAAAACGTAATTGCTCTATTTCCCTCGATCAATTTTTTTTTTCCAAAAGCACGTGAAATTATTGTTGACTCTGTCAGTTCCAAGAATTGGTGAAAGCGCATATATCTTGTTTCCCGATTGATCTAATACTACTTACTAAGGATTGTTTGACAATTCGAGGACCGCTTATTCCATTCTTGACCTGGGTTTCTTGAAGAGAGTTTCTTTTCGTATTTGACAAAGGCAATTCTCCATTGAATTGTTATTGGATACCAAGGACTTAGAGGTTCCCCAGAGTTGATATAGAAAGTATCTTTAGCCATTTCCACAAGATGGAATTAATCGCTAAAATGCCATTCCTCACTATCATATGCATTATACGACTTCTCGCCAGAGTCAGAAAAAAGAAGAAAACTTGCAGAGAAGAACGCATGATTTGAAATCTTCTGTGTGAAATGCTGTTTAATGAAGTTGTGTCATAAAGCAATTACCTTTCATGGACGACAATGTGACTAGAATATCCTCCCTTTGTGACCGTACCATCCGCATCGATTCCATCGAAAGTGAAAACCGCCCCCTTTTCGCAGTTGACTTCTAGCCCGTCGTTGCAGTACTCGCACTCTCTGCATGAATTGACGTAAGTTCCCACGCCGACATGATCACCGACTTTGAAGCGTTGGACACTGGAGCCAACCTCTTTCACGATTCCAACTATCTCGTGCCTGAATCAATCAAGAGATCATTTGCAAATTTTGTTCAGAGAATTGTGAGGATGGTGCTAAGAAAAAGCAGTAACATTCAAGTTCCGCTGCATCCTACCCAGGCACGAGAGGATACTTGGAATTTCCGTGCTCATTCCTAGTCCAAGCAACATCTGCATAGCACACTCCACAGTGCGTGATCCTGATCGAGACGTCATCGCTTCCCACAGTCCTATAGAGAGAATTCCCAAACAGGTGAGCATCTGATCAAGCGACTAATCAGACTCAGTTACCTTTTTTTCTCAATTTTCAGATCAATAAACTAAGTTCGAACAAATCCTAGAGCCGCATGTCTGCCATGAAATTCTGAGTAACTCATTCTGGGACATGGCATATCATGCATACCAATAATTCCTCAACCCAGAAATTAGTGCATACACAACAATTGTTAAAAAAAAAAAAATGTAATGGTTTGGTCAAAGTGGAAATTTCAAAACATGACAAGCAATCAAAAATGGGAAATTTACCCAAAAGATCCTAAATCTATTACAACTGTGCCAATTTACTCCTATTTTTTTTTTTGTGGGCATTGACGTGAACAATTTTTAATAATAATATTTTTTTTTCTCTTTTTTTTTGTCCTTTCTACTCCTACTATGGCCGGCGAGAGTTGCTAGAGCTCACCGGCCATTGAGTAAAGGCCGCAAAGGCTTCGTCGGCTGCCGGAGCTCATCGGCGACTAGGCGAGGGATTCGTAGCCCTTACCCAATGGCCGGCAACCCTCGTCAGCCAAATTAGGAGTAGGAAGGAAAAAAACAATGAAAAAAAATCTGATAATTTTAAAATATTAATAAGAATCTAATAATTTTAGGACTCGATCGACAAGAAAGAGTTTAAGACTGAATTAACACAATTATAATAGGTCTAAGACTTTTTTGGTAATTACTCCCATCAAAAACTGTTTTGCATTACAGGTGAGAGGATAAAACCCGAGAACACTATATTGAGACTTTGTCCGATAAATACTTGAATAGAAACTTAGAAAGATAAGGAGCAAATGAATGAAATAAACAATAACGGCAACTGTAATACCTGCGGCTGAATTTGTAGGGGGAGAGAAATCCAGAAGGATCTCTTGCAGCCCAACCAAGACAGTCTTCCTTCGCACAATCCGAACTCATCCTTCCTCAGCGGCCTCAACCAAACTCGACCCACGAAAAACCGCTGCGTGCTAATATCTGAACACTGAATTGTGGAGGAAGAAGAAGAAGAATTATTTTGGTGAAAGAGAAATGAAGAAGAGAAACTTCAAACGATGGCCAAAAGACAAAAATCCGAAGGGTCAAAGAAAGAACGGAAGTCACGTAGGCTTGGCGACTCTTACGTGCAGACAAAGATTTTGTGGCCTGACTTCTGAGCAATAAATGAGATTTAGCAGGGTTCGAGGATGAGCGCTCAGCAACTGTCACCTCTTATAGATGCCATCGCGGCGCCGGTTCATGACCGATCTTCTTGCTTTGGATCCTGGAAAGGTACGAGCCACTCGCCAAACGTAAGCCATTACCCTTTCCTTAAACCAGATAGAGTACGCAGTGACGTCTTCTGGACGGCGGCTCTCGGTATTTTTCATCCATCCTCCCAAAAGCTCACCTCATTATCAATTTTTTTTTTATGGTCTGAACCTCATTATCAAGTCATTTACACAAAAAGTATTAAAAAGAAACCAACAGGCAACGTGGAGTAAAAGTACGAAAAAAGGTTTGACCATATTGTATTGGTACTAATTCGATCATAAACTTTCTAATTGAACTAATTCAGTCTAAATATTTTGCATTGATATCAATTGAGTTCCTCCGGTCAATTTTGATTGGAAATTGCTGACGTGGATGTCGGCCATCCTACGTGACACGGCCCGATCTTGACGTTCACAATTTTTAATATTATTTTTAATAATATACTTATTTTTAATAATATACTAATTTTTTAAATACTTTTTCTTTTTCTTTTTTTTCTTTTTTGGGTTATACTTTTTCTTCTTCTTCTCTTTTTTTTTTTTTTTTTTTTTTTTTGTTTTGGTATTGGCTGGCAAAGGTTGCCAGCCATAGGCGAGGGCTAGCGACCTGTTATAATATGTCTCTTATTTTAGCCTGTGAATGAAACCCATTGTAAAATAATACTGCAGATTATATTGGTTTTGGATTACCGAACTTGTCTCAATTAGGAAAGTTAATATATGGACTTTGGATTTTTTACACCGAGAAGACCGAATTTTGGTCAGGAAAGCAAAAAAAGCATCGTAATCGAAGTCTGCCAAGGAATACCTAAAAGGGAAAGTGCGACTATTGACCAAGATTTCGGAAACTTGAATGGATTACCCTTTTCACCTTGGAGCATCTGCAGGCTTTTATTTTGGCAGTAATATATGTGCTTTGATTTTGTGGGACTCACTTTCTTATAAAAAGAAAGTAACGTCGCGGCTATGAAGACGTTTTGAAAACCCGATTATAGAGTGCTTGTCAGTGGGTTTTTCGTGGGTCTTTATCCGTGGAAATTACATCAATAATTCTTGTATTCTAGTCGAGAAATTCTTGTAATAAAAATTTTCATTTTAATTCCTTCGTGAGATTGAGAGATTATTTTCTGAGGAATTAGAGACTAAACATTGTGTGCTTTATTGAATATAATTGGGGCTGAAAAATACTGATAGTGTTTGAGTGACTCGAGTGTGGTTTGTAATCTCCGTTAGATCGCTTGTTTTCTAGTGGAATTCATTGCTACTCTTTCCTAGACGTAGGTCTCTACGATCGAATCACGTACATCCGGTGTTCGATTTATTTTCTTGTTCTGTCTATTTATTATTCGATCGCTTGCTTCTACGTAACAAGACCGTCACCATCCCTACAAAAGGGCTTCGCAACCCTCGCCTGCCACTAGTTCGAGGGCTCATGGCCCTCGTCAGCCCTGTGCGAGGGCGTCCCGGCTAGGGGTGTGCAACCAGATCGGATCACTCGAAAAACCGATCCCGTTCCCAATTCCAACGTAAACAAGTTTGGTTCCCGATTCCAAATTTTTGGAACCGTTTTGAACAGATCCTGTTCCCGATTCCAAGTGAAGACCCACTCGAGAGCCGGACTGATTTTGAAACCGGTTCTTTGTTATAGTAAAAACAACATAATTTCTCTGCGTTGAATCTAACAATGTCTTGCCTCATTTGTTTCTTCTCCATTCTTTGCCGCTCCTATCTTTATTCTTTGGAGCAATATTTTTATAAATGAATGGAGAATGGAGTTTAAATATTGATTTTGACGAATAGGGAACATAGTTTTATAATTTATGTTTTATGTTACGTCTTTGAACTTTTTATTGTTTATAATTTTACGTGGCTGCGTGTTTGAACTTTTCATCATTTATATTTGTACGTGACCATGTGTTTGGCAAATAGAGGTTTATGTTGATCATCTTTTGTTTTAAGACATTTTGTTGCTCATATTATTTTGCAGTAAAAAAAAAAACAAAGAACGGGTTCTCGGGTAGACCCTAAAACCGGATCGGAAAAACATTGCAAATTCTAGACTCAACTCCTAAAAATAAGGATAGGTTTCATATTCCAACAACTGAGAACCGGTTATAATATGTCATTTTGCAATACTTTTCAATTTTATTTCGTTTTTCTATTTTTAGTTTTTTTTTTTTTTTTTTGCCTTTTCCTTCCTTCTCTAGTGTTCATTTTCGCAAAAATTGTCCAAAAAGTGCTAAATCTATTGCACTTTTGTCAATTCCATCCTAAACTTTTTTTAATTTTACTAGTTTAATCCTAAATATTTTTTCGTTTGGCCAATTATGTCCATCCCGCCAATTTTGGCTACATATCGCCGACGTGAACCCCGATCGTCCTACAAGGCACGCAGATTCTGAAGTGGACAATTTTGAATAATATTTGCTTTTGAATTTTTTATTATACTTTTTATGTTTTTCTTCTTTACTTTCTTTCCTTATCCTTTTTTCTTTTTCCCTTCGCCCGGCCTCGTCGACAGCCTGTGAAGGTCTCCGGCCTCACCTGGGGAGAGCCACCCTCGCCTAAGTGGGCAAGGGCATCCCTTCGTCAGATTGGCGAGAGCAGCCCTTGCCAACCTAGGCGTGGCTAGCAAAGGTGGCCCTCGCCAAAGGCGGCGACCTCCGCAAAGGGAAAAAGAGAAAAGGAAAGGAAAAAAAAAAGAAAAAAAAAATAATCTACAAAATATTAGAATATTATTAAAAATAATCCACGTAGCACCAACCGTGCCACATAGGAATATTCGGCCAAAAATTAACCGGTTGGACTTAATTGCCAAAGCATGAAAATGTTTAGGACTGAATAGGTTTAGAATTTTTTGAACAATTTTCCCATTCATTTTCTTCCCTTCGCCGGTCTCCGAGCCTCGGCGATGACCGGCAACCTTTGTCTGGAACAAAATTCAATCTTCCGGTCTTGGGGCGCGGAATTTACAATATTCTTGCTCATTCACAGGAGTCGATAGTAGTCACACTTTACTTAGCTGAGGAAGCTGATTACGACCTCCATGGTTAGGTTCATAATTCATTCCATCTGATAGAGGGATTTCTTCCATTTCTAGTTCAGATTTTCTCTGATAGAGGGATTTCTTCCATTTCTAGTTCAGATTTTCTTTCACAGTATAAAATAAAAGAAAAAGAGCCCATCTCCTTTTACATGAACTCTTTACTTTAAACGCACCATGGAATTTCCTGTCTTTTTACACTGTTTCAATGACTAAGATTGAGTTCACAGATGGATTATTATAGGGATGAGTGACATCTTTCAGGCCTGGTCAGTTGTCCCCATCCAGGAGAATTTGATGTTCTTTCAGCCATTGATGGGTCTGTGGAAGAGGTTTTATGCTCAACACTCGATCCAACACCCAAGCCAGTTAACTGATATACTGTAGGACTACTGGCGTTTACGTGATATTGCCGTCGCCATCCTGTCGATCCAGGAAGAAGTTCCCTAAACATTTATTTTGGAGAGAAAAAAGTTTCGCCAAAACTATACATGGATTTGCAAAAGGTTACTGCAATATCACCGACAGCGAATGAATATCCATCGATGGAGTAATGTAGTGCAATTCTTGATTCGTCAGGGTCAGAACTAAGCTCAGAAGGTTTTTCTAAGTATCCATGCCGGAGCTCGTGCCGAGCAAAATCTTGCGACATCGCTGAGAAAGATGTCGTCTTGTGTGGACTTTGCGTTCAAAGCAAAGAATTGTTTCCAAAATAATAATATTGTCTATTCTTAATAGCATTCTTTCTCCCGAACTTAGGGCGTACCTGTACAGAGTAGACCTCCAAATGCACTTCCCCCACTTGAGGAACACCTCCTCGAGGAACAAATACCCTACATGGATTCTTGTGAATTCATCGTGTATGAGTGCAACGAGAGTTCATCGATGTTCTAGCGCTTTGGCCAATCGAGTTCTATACTTCTTTGTTTTGCTTAACCGAATCCTTAGCATTTTCAATTTTAGTCGATCGAGTTCCTCAAGTTTTATCCTTGGAAAAAGCCACATGGCTATGATGTTCCGAGTTGATAAGGATTGAGGAGTTGCTCGAGAAGAAAACCGAGTACGAGGACGAGCGTATTACGTAGTTGTCACGAAGACTTGGCAGCTCTGTTTAGGATTTTAGTAGTTAAGGGAAACAAAAGGACGTCCTCTAACGAATCAACAGTATTCTGCTGTGACAGAGCTGGTAGAGAGATGAGTGTTTTACATAGTTATCAAAAAGTTTCTTGCAAGAATTAGTAGAAATCCGCTCCGCCAACCTGGATGAACATTCTTGGCCACGAATCATTTGTGAGGAGCTGAGAAAGACATTTCATTTCTTAGATGGCAATTCTGTGGCAATGTATCGGAGACATTTAACTATAGTCGGAGAACCTGCATCAATTGGTTCTAATGACTGAAATTTAATGCAAGGATGTTTTTTCATGGATCTAATACTTCATTTGAAGGAAGCCAAGTAAAGATTCGGGGGAGTAAAGAAGCCAATTATTCTAAGAAATTGAATTAGTCCAATTATAATACAACAAAACAACACAACATAACTAATTCGCTTATTTCAACAATAGATTCTCAACTAAGGTATGCGATGGATGTAGAATTCATTGCCTACAGGGCAAGAAAAGTACGTAAAACTCTGCTTAATGCTTTCTGACTTCCACTTTCCTCTCCTTGTGATTTCTTTTGCCAAGAAAGGATCCCAGCTTCCCGACAAATAGCGTCATTTCAGGGAGTTCTCGATGTCAATGACAAACCTGTACTTCACATCTCTCTTGATGAGCCTCTCGAGGGCTTCATTGGCATAATCAATAGGTATCAGTTCGATCTTCGGGTATACCTTCTGCGCCGCACAGAAGTCAATCATTTCTTGGATATCCTTTGTTCCTCCTGTTATGCTGCCCGAAACAGTTTTCATGCCTACCAAAAGTTCATCGCAAGAAACTTAGCTTGTTCCCTTATCAGGTATCTAGTATTCATCTAGTAAAGCGCTTCGAGAACAAGAACATACCGATATTAAGGCTTCCCGGACTGAATTTAACTTCACTTGGAAACCCAACCAAGGCCAGAACACCACCCGTCTTCAAAAGAGACATGTAAGGATCGAATGGGTGATCGCCGGATGCCGTGTCGATTATAAAGTTCAGGGACTTAGCCATGGCCTGCATGTATTGGATTCATCAGATCACAACAGAACTTAACCTTCATGGATCTACAAGTATTGGTAATTCCAAATTTTCCCATTTACCTTCATCTGTTCTTGGTCAGATGAGAGAACGAAATGGTCAGCACCAAGCAAGCTCAGTGCTTCCTCCTTTTTAGAAATGCTTGTACTGAACACTGTCACTTTCAGTCCAAAAGCCTTCCCAAACTTGACTGCCATGTGACCGAGCCCACCGAGTCCAATTACACCAAGAGACTTACCTGGTTGGTTCATCTTGTGACGCATCATTGGAGTGTATACAGTGATTCCAGCACAAAGCAATGGTGCTGCTAAAGCCAACGGGTAGTTTTCTGGTATCCTGAAGCAGTATCTGTCAATGAAGCACCACAATTCAGTTTCCAAATAAAAGCAAAACGACGAAGTGTTCTCCCGATAGAGTCAGCATCCCATCTTTTCTGTTTAACAGGAGTCAAGTCATAGAACCAGAAATCCTATCTAATGTGTGCTTGGAACTTTTAGTTGCTTAGATCATAATCCAGCGTCGTGCTGTTTCTGAGATACTTTTTTCTGACCACAAAATGCTTAAGACACAACCTTATTGCTGTAGCAACAAAATTAAAGCTATTGCAGGATACAGGGGACCATACAAGATCAAACTAGTTGCACATTGCATATGCTCGACAGAAAACGTAATTGCTCTATTTCCCTCGATCAATTTTTTTTTCCAAAGGCACGTGAAATTACCGTTGACTCTGTCAGTTCCAAGAATTGGTGAAAGCGCATATATCTTGTTTCCCGATTGATCTAATACTACTTACTAAGGATTGTTTGACAATTCGAGGACCGCTTATTCCATTCTTGACCTGGCTTTCTTGAGGAGAGTTTCTTTTTGCATTTGACAAAGGCAATTCTCCATTGAATTGTCAATGGATACCAAGGACTTAGAGATTCCCCAGAGTTGATATAGAAAGTATCTTTAGCCATTTCCACAAGATGGAATTAATCGCTAAAATGCCATTCCTCACTATCATATGCATTATACGACTTCTCGTCAGAGTCAGAAAAAAGAAGAAAACTTGCAGAGAAGAACGCATGATTTGAAATCTTCTGTGTGAAATGCTGTTTAATGAAGTTGTGTCATAAAGCAATTACCTTTCATGGACGACAATGTGACTAGAATATCCTCCCTTTGTGACCGTACCATCCGCATCGATTCCGTCGAAAGTGAAAACCGACCCCTTTTCGCAGTTGACTTCTAGCCCGTCGTTGCAGTACTCGCACTCTCTGCATGAATTGACATAAGTTCCCACGCCAACATGATCGCCGACTTTGAAGCGTTGGACACTGGAGCCAACCTCTTTCACGATTCCAACTATCTCGTGCCTGAATCAATCGAGAGATCATTTGCAAATTTTGTTCAGAGGATTGTGAGGATGGTGCTAAGAAAAAGCATTAACATTCAAGTTCCGCTGCATCCTACCCAGGCACGAGAGGATACTTGGAACTTCCGTGCTCATTCCTAGTCCAAGCAACATCTGCATAGCACACTCCACAGTGCGTGATCCGGATCGAGACGTCATCGCTTCCCACAGTCCTATAGAGAGAATTCCCAAACAGGTGAGCATCTGATCAAGCGACTAATCAGACTCAGTCAACTTTTTTTCTCAATTTTCAGATCAATAAACTAAGTTCGAACAAATCCTCGAGCCTCATGTCTGCCATGAAATTCTGAGTAACTCATTCTGGGACATGGCATATCATGCATACCAATAATTCCTCAACCCAGAAATTAGTGCATACACAACAATTGTTAAAAAAGAAAAATGTAATGGTTTGGTCAATGTGGAAATTTCAAAACATGACAAGCAATCAAAAACAGGAAAGTTACCGAAAAGATCCTAAATCTATTGCAACTATGCCAATTTACTCCTTTTTTTTTTTTTTTTTTGGTGGGCGTTGACATGAACAATTTTCATTAATAATGTTTTTTTATTCTTTTTATTCTCTTTTTTTTTGTCCTTTCTACTCCTACTATGGCCAGCGAGAGTTGCTGCAGCTCACCGGCCATTGAGTAAAGGCTGCGAAGGCTTTGTGGGCTGCCGGAGCTCACCGGCGACTAGGCAAGGGATTCGCGGCCCTTACCAAATGGTCGGCAACCCTCGTCAGCCACATTAGGAGTAGGAAGGGAAAAAACAATGAAAAAAAATCTGATAATTTTAAAATATTATTAAAAATCTAATAATTTTAGGACTCGATCGACAAAAAAGAGTTTAGGACTGAATTAACACAATTATAATAGGTCTAAGACTTTTTTGATAATTACTCCCATCAAAAACTGTTTTGCATTACAGGTAAGAGGATAAGACTTGAGAACACTATATTGAGACTTTATCCGGTATATACTTGAATAGAAACTTAGAAAGATAAGGAGCAAATGAATGAAATAAACAATAACGGCGACTGTAATACCTGCGGCTGAATTTGTAGGGGGAGAGAAATCCAGAAGGATCTCTCGCAGCCCAACCAAGACAGTCTTCCTTCACACAATCCGAACTCATCCTTCCTCGGTGGCCTCAACTGAACTCGATCCACGAAAAACCGCTGCGTGCTAGTCTCTGAACGCTGAATTATGGAGGAAGAAGAAGAAGAATTATTTTGGTGAAAGAGAAATGAAGAAGAGAAACTTCAAACGATGGCCAAAAGACAAAAATCCGAACGGTCAAAGAAAGAACAGAAATCACGTAGGCTTGGCGACTCTTACGTGCAGACGAAGATTTTGTGGTCTGACTTCTGAGCAATAAATGAGATTTAGCAGGGTTCGAGGATGAGCGCTCAGCAACTGTCACCTCTTATAGATGCCATCGCGGCGCCGGTTCATGGCCGATCTTCATGCTTTAGATCCTGGGAAGGTACGAGCGACTCACCAAACGTAAGCCATTACCCTTTCCTTAAACCAGATGGCGTAAGCAGTGACGTCTTCTGGACGGCGGCTCTTGGTATTTTTCATCCATCCTCCCAAAAGCTAACCTCATTATCAATATAATTTTTTTTTTATGGTCTGAACTGAACCTCATTATCAAGTTATTTACACAAAAAGTATTAAAAAGAAACCAACTGGCAACGTGGAGTAAAAGTACGAAAAAAGGCTTGACTATATTGTATTGGTACTAATTCGATCCTAAACTTTTTAATTGAACTAATTCAGTCTAAATATTTTGTATTGATATCAATTGAGTTCCTCCGGCCAATTTTAATTGGAAATCGCTGACATGGATGTCGGTCATCCTACGTGACACGGCCCGATGCTGACATTCACAATTTTTAATATTATTTTTAATAATATACTAATTTTTTAAATAATTTTTCTTTTTGTTTTTTTTCTTTTCTTGGTTGTACTTCTTCTTCTTCTTCTTCTTTTTTTTTTGGGTATTGGCTGGCAAGGGTTGCCGGCCAAAGGCGAGGGCCAGCGACCTGTTATAATACGCCTCTTGTTTTAGCCTGTGAACGAAACCCGTTGTAAAATAATACTGCAGATTATATTGGTTTTGGATTACCGAACTTGTCTCAATTAGAAAAGTCAATATATGGACTTTGGATTTTTTACACCGAGAAGACCGAATTTTGGTCAGGAAAGCAAAAAAAGCATCGTAATCGAAGTCTGCCAAGGAATACCTAAAAGGGAAAGTGCGACTATTGACCAAGATTTCGGAAACTTGAATAGATTACCCCTTTCACCTTGGAGTCGGCATCTTCAGGCTTTTATTTTGGCAGTAATGCATGCCTATGATTTTGTGGGACTCACTTTCTTATAAAAAGGAAGTAACGTCGTGGCTATGAAGAAGTTTTGAAAAGCCGATTATAGAGTGCTTGTCAGTGGGTCTTTATTGGAAATTACATCAATAACTCTTGTAGTCTAGTCGAGAAATTCTTGTGGTAAGAATTTGCATTTTAATTCCTTTACGAGATTGAAAGATTATTTTCTCGGGAATTGAGGGCTAAATACTATGTGTATTATTGGATGTGATTAGGGTTGGATAACACTGAGAGTGTTTGAATGACTCGAGTGTGGTTTGTAATCTCCGTTGAATCGTTTGTTTTATAGTGAAATTCGTTGCTGCTCTTCCCTAATTGTAGGTTTTTACGACCGAATCACGTACATCCGGTGTTCGATTTATTTTTTTATTCAATCTATTTATTGTTCGATCGTTTGCTTTTGCGTAACATGACCGTCACCATTCCCACAAAAGGGCTTTGCAACCCTCACCTACCACTAGTGCAAGGGCTCGTGGCCCTAGGGGAGGGCATCTTGGCTAGGGGTGTGCAACTAGACCGGATCACCCGAAAACCGATCCGGCTTCCAATTCCAATGTGAACAGGTTTGGTTCCTGGTTCCAAATTTTTGGAATCGTTTTGAACAGATCCTGTTCCCAATTCCAAGTGAAGACACACTCGAGAGCCGGACCAATTTTGAAACCGGTTCTTTGTTATAGTAAAAACAACATAATTTATCCGAGTTGAGTCTAACTATGTCTTGCCTCATTTGTTTCTTCTCTATTCTTTACCGCTTCTCTCTCTATTTTTTTAGGTAATATTTTTATGGTTGAATGGAGAATGGAGTTTAAAAATTTATTTTGACGAATGGGAAATGGAGTTTTATAATTTATGTTTTATGTTACGTCTTTGAACTTTTTATTGTTTATAATTTTACATGGCTGGGTGTTTGAACTTTTCATCGTTTATATATGTACGTGACCATGTGTTTGGCAAATAGAGATTTATGCTGATCATGTTTTATTTTAAGCCATTTTTTTGCTCATATTATTTTGCAGCAAAAAATAAAAATAAAGAACAGGTTCTCAAGTAGACCACGAAACCGGATAGGAAAACATTGTAGGCTCTAGACTCAGTTTCTGAAAAATAGGATAGGTTCCAGATTTCAAGAACTGAGAACCAGTTATAATACGTCATTTTGCAGTACTTTTCAATTTTATTTTGTTTTCTATTTTTAGTTTTTTTGCCTTTTCCTTCCTTCTCTAATGTTCATTTTCGCAAAGCAATGGTGCTGCTAAATCCACCATCGGGTAGTTTTCCGGTATCCTGAAGCTGTACCTGTCAATGGAGCACCACAATTGAGTTTGCAAATAACACCAAAAGAAGAAGTGTTTTCCCAATAGAATCAGCATCCCGTCTTTTCTGTTCAACAGGAATCAAATCGCAGAGCCAGAAATCCAATCTTCCCCGAGCTTGGGAATTTTACTTGCTTAGACCACGACAAAGCAATTACCTTTCATGGACGACAATGTGGCTAGAAAATCCTTCCTTTGTGACTGTACCATCCGCATCGATCCCGTCAAAAGTCAAAACCACCTTCTCGCATTGGACTTCTAGCCCGTCGTTACAGTACTCGCATTCTCTGCATGAATTGACATAAGTTCCAACGCCTACGTGATCGCCGACTTTGAAGCATCGGACACTGGAGCCAACCTCTTTCACAATTCCAACTATCTCGCGCCTGAATCAACCGAAAAACCATTGGCATACTTTGTACAGAGAATTATGGGGATGGTGCTTGAGGGAAAAGAGTAACGTTCAGATTCAGCTGCATCTTACCCTGGCACCAGAGGATACTTGGAGTGTCCTAGCTCATTCCTAGTCCAAGCAACATCTGCATAGCACACCCCCCAGTGTGTGATCCTGATCGAGACATCATCGCTTCCCACGGTCCTAAAGAGAAGAATTCCCAGATAGGTGAGCATCTAATCAAGCGACTAATCAGACTCGGGTACCTTTTTTTTCTCATTTTTCCAATCAATAAACTATGCTTGACCTCCACGATTATCATATATACGACCCAAAAGAAATCAGAAAATGAGAAATTAGAAAACGATCCATGACTATAAGCATTTGTCTAAATGGTAATACCTACGGCTGAATTTGTAGTGGGAGAGAAGTCCAGAAGGATCTCGGGCTGCCCAACCAAGACAATCTTCCTTCACGCCCTCCGAACTCATCGTCACTTGACTGCCAAACTGAACCCAATCCGCGAAAAATTACCTTGTGTTATATCTCTGAATAAAATGAATTACAGAAGAAGAAGATCATGAAACAGAAAAGGATTTTGTTTTTTTTTTTGGTTAAAAGGAAATGAAGAGAACTTCAATGACGGCCAAAAGACAAGAAGTTCAGAGGTGTCAAGAGAATCGATAACGCGAAGACTCGGCAGTTTTACCTTTACGTGCAGAGAAGACTTTGCCGTCTGACTTCTGAGCAAGAGACGTGATTAGCAGAGTACGAGGATTGACCTCTTCTGTTCTGACTTTGTGGCTGAAAGATGGCAGAGTACGAGGATGAGCGCTTAACGGTTGTTTTCCCTTTTATGGATGCCATAACATCACATGATCATGACCAATCTTCGAGCTTTCTGTCATGGAAATATCATTGGCCATTCACCAAAAGTAAGCCATGACGTCCAGTTCCTTAGCCAGGAAAACGGGTGCAGCGACATCATCTAGACTTTAGTTAAATTATTTTATTTAGTGGTTCTTGGTTTTTTTTTTATTTTTTATCCTAGACATAATTAAATTATTCAAATTATTTACCCATAAAAGAAGTCAATGGGCCCGACCAAAAAAGAGAAAAAAAAATAAGTCAAATTATTATTAGTTTTTTTACCTCCCTAGTCTTTTAAGCAACAATGAGCTTGTCATCTCTCTGTTTTGGGGTGGCTAAGGGAAACAAAAGGATGTCCTCTAATGAATCAACAATCTTCTGCTATAACAAAGCTGGAAGAGAGATGAGTGTCTTACATAGTTACGAAAAATGTTCGGGCAATAATCGGCAGGAATTCGCTCTGCCAACGTGCATGAACATTTCGGGCCAAAGTTCATGGAATTTCCTTTCTTTTTACACTGTTTCAACTGATAAAGTATACAACTATTTGCATATAAGATCAAGGAAGTAGTTAATACTTATTTTGGAGAGAAAATCTCAGCAAGCCTATGAAGGAATTGCAGAAGATCACTACAATATTCCGGAAAGCAAATGGAATACCCATCAATGGAGTAATGCAGTGCAATTCTTGATTGATCAGGGGTAGAACTAAGCTCGGAGGATCTTTGTAAGTACTCATGCCAGAGCTTGCACCGAGCACAATCTTGTGACATCGCTGAGAAAGATTGCATTCAAAGCAAGGAATTGTTCCAAATTTGATAATATTATCCATTCTTAACAGCATTCTTTCTCCCGAAATTAGGGCGTATACCTGTACAGAATAGACCCTCGAGGAACAAATACCGACATGGATCCATGTGAAAGCAATTCATTGTGTATAAGCCACCTAAGACTGCGTACCATACTAAAGGATACAAAAGACAACCCGGCAAGAAAATCTCCTGGTCCTAGCCAGGGTTTCAATATTGAATCAGCCTCACAAAATCCTCCGCCACTTTTTCATCACATCGAGCTTCTTGTCACGGTCACTCGGATTTTTGGGGCTAGTAAAGAATGAGAAAACCTGCCAGAATGGTTTAGTTGCATCCGTTGACAGCTTCTAATCTTGAGCTCTCCTTCTCGAAAAATTCAAATTCCTGGATTAGTTTGGCCAGCTTTGCCGCATTCTCTTCCTGGATGTGAACTGGGACTTTCTGTTCATATCCAGATGCATTGATGGTCTTCTTGAGTTTCTCTTGCTGCCTGTATAAGTAGACAGTTCACACCAAAATAATGAGATCCACAGCCTGCGAGCTCAGTGATCCAAGGCTTGCCTTCAAGGTTTTTGTTATATGATTATAGAGATTGCAGTAATCAAATGTCCCACAAAATGCAGAGTAATCTGCGAAAAATTGTTTCAATTCACAAGAAAAATGGATATGACATGGACCACCTTAAAAACAACAACATCAAGTGGTTAGACAAGGTCAAGGACAAGGGAAAACATCATGGGACTTCTCAGAGAAAATGATAATTACAGAAACAAAAGGAGAAAAGAATGTAACAGCTTTAAGTAAAGTTATCAAGGGACAAGGTCAAGAAATTAACATGGACCACCTGGATGACACCAGGTGGATAAATGAGGTTTACAACAAGGAGAAACATCATAGGACTTTTCCAGCAACATGTATTATTTACAGATTTAAAAGACAAATAGAATTAAATTGCTTTCGGAAAAGTTATCATGGTTTACTCATGAACGTTTTTGTCAGAATGTGGAATAATGACAGAAAGAAACTTGCACAGCATCTCTAAATAAGCAATCTGCAGACGTAATGATGTACAGTGTACAGTAATATCAACATCACAATGTAGGAGCAGGCAACGTGCTTGCCTAGTAATCTCCCACGATAAACGGCTTTGCCAGCAAAGGGTTGATTAGATTCAAGAATGCACATGGAGAGAGAGAGAGAGAGAGAGTATTTTCGCTGTACTTACTTTTGAATCTCTTCTATCTTATTCTTGATCTTCTCACATTCTGCTTCCGCATTAAGTTCTCCTTGAACCTTAAGATACACTTTGAGATTTTCATTCACATTCTCGAAAGCACATCTTGCTGGAACAACATCTTTTTCACTCAACAAAACCTGTGAATCCGCCAAATAAAACTTTGAATTAACTGCGGAATCATCACTTAAACTAAGGAGCAACAACTAAAGAAAATGAGATACGTAACAAAATAAATGAAGAAGAATGGAACCCATGTTCGGCCTCGCATGGTAGGACTATAAGCAGTGTCGAGGTTTATATACTTCATCCTACTGATGGGTGAGATTTATCCTACATGTGCCCTTATCATTCAAGAACCTTGAAGAAAATCAGCAAGTCACCGCTCAATTATCATTGAGTTAAAAATCAGCTATTGGAACAAGATTCAAAGGAGAAGAATTGGCTTCCATGACCACTTGGGAAATTTACATCACATTCTACACCAAGCTTATCAATGCAATGCTGAATTGCATTCAAAAGGAAATAAGAACACACAAGTTGCAACAGCAAACACTACTTAAGAAACTAATAAACTGTACCTCTAATGAAGATAAAGCAGCAAGAGTTACAATCTCCAATTCATGGCTTTTAATGACGTCTGCTACTTCCTCTCTTTGGCAATACGCATAAGCAGGTATCCTGAGGAAAAAGTTAACTAACAGGAATAAATAAAGAATATATGATCGCAGGTACAACTACAATCTCATATAAACTCAACTGGCAGATTGTGAGGACTTTTTCCCAACAGGCCTGGACTATTACAAATTTACAGCACAAGAGTCTAACAAAATCCAATAGAGAAATAAGATAGCTCAATTGTATCTATGGCAACACCTAGCAGAAACTCAGATGATGTGTAATCTTTCATGCAAATTGGAGTAGATGCGCTCTTTATTCCAATGAACATGACAGAAGACTCTCCATAACAATTAAAGAGAATCTCACATTGAGGTGGTCTGTCCCCGGTATATATATGAGGAGGGTGTAATACTAGCAAGCAAAATACCCAAGTAAAGGCCTTATGCATCCATTTCACGTTGTAAATTCTGAATTTTTACTGAAAAATACCCATCAACCCAACCACATCTAAACACACCTTTGTCAAATAAAGATAGTTTGGCTATGGGCTCTCCCTCATGTCATTATGCACGTTATCAAGCAATCAGGACTTCCAGCAGCAGCCTTAACAGGTAAAAATGCCAAGGAAGGCAGATATTAACTTGTTTGCTGTAACTGGTATATTTCTTTAGGTGAAGGAAGATACAGGAAACAAAGGACAAAACCAAAAGCTGCATGCAATAAATCAAACAGACCTCCATTAATTTATGACCATCAAGCATGCGTCAGACATTAGCAAATAAATTATTGTATCGGCAATAAAACAAAAGGTTAAAATCTCATATTTACCTATCATTCTTATGCTTTCTAAGCCCCTCTGACCTTAGTGACCGAAGGGATTTTACTGTAGACTCAATGAGATCCATCTCAAGCTCCACCCTTTCATTTGTCCAGCACTGAAGCAAAAGGAAAATCACAAGAATGTGATAAGGATGAAATTAACCACTTGAATTTCCAATTAAATTCATCAACTCCAAGCTACCATCAACATTTTAAATTTTTCATACACTACTTAGTAGAACTCCAAATGTCATAAATTAATTAAGCTGTAGTCGATTAACCTATATTTACCTCTACAGATGATGGGTAATCGCACATCATAATCGATTCTTTTCTATGACCGTCCTTTACAGAAGGCAGGCGCTGCCACAATTCTTCAGTAACAAATGGCATGAAAGGATGAAGCAGCCGTAACCCAGTTTCCAAGCATAACCACAAAACTTCTTGTGAAGACTTCCTTTCAGAGGAAAATGTGGGGTCCTCAATGGCAAAGTAAGGCTTGATTGCTTCAATAAAAACATCACAGAACTGGTATTGCCACCATGAATATACTGCAGTGGCTGCATCTGAAAATTCGTACGATTCAAGAGATGAAGTGATTCTCAAAATAGCCTTGTTCAGCACAGATATTATCCATTTGCAGCTAAATGGCATAGTTTCTGGATGTACTTCCACTGGGGGGACAAAATTGTCTTCAAGTTTGCTCATAGCAAATCGAACAGCATTCCACAATTTGTTGCACCATTGATGATAGCCAACAACTCTTTGGATATCCAGGTTTATTTTGTCAGACTGCAAAAGGATATAAGAAAAGTTAAAAGTTAATAGTTGTACAACAACAAAGGCAACAATACCAAGACCCGTACGTGGTATATATTATATCATGGTCAATTGGGTGGGGAAAGCATAAACCTGAGCCGTATAAGAGACAAGTGCGAATCGGAGAGCATCTGCACCACATTCAGCAATACCATTGGGGAAGTCTTTGACCTGTCCTGCTTTGGCAACAGTCAGTTCATTAGGGTCTAAATTGCCCTCCTCCAATCTCTTATGAAGACCTTCTAGGCTTATGCCATTAATTACTTCAAGGGGATCAATGACATTTCCTAAAGACTTTGACATCTTTCGGCCGTGGGCATCACGAATCATGGGATGCAGATAAACCTGCAAAGATATAACATGCATTAACCAGCAAATACAGTAGAAAAGAAAATCCTATTAGCAAGCCGATACAATTAGTTTTCATTTTCCTAGATGTAGAAGCTCCAAAAGTTTTGTATCATACGGCAATCAGACTAAGCGTTGACTTCCCAAATATAACTATTAAGAAGCAGGTAGTTAGTATACCAGAAGTGGCAAAAGAAAGATTTGGACTGACATTTGACTGTGGAAAGAATCCATCTATGCAAATATCAAAAACATACAGTATATGAGAATGACATGAAACAGAAAACCAAGCTCGTTGGACTACAGCATTCACATTATATCGATGTCACGGCAATCATTATGCAATTCAAGTTGATATTCCTGGTCATCGAGGGAAGTAGGAAGAGATAGATATTTTATGAAAGTTTCAACCAACTCAAACGCAAAAGAAAAGGAATATGCAATTAACATCCAGGACAACTCAAACTAATAAAAAAATGAAAAGACGCTACACATTTTTAGGGCTTTAACAGAGGACCTCATCCAATGAAACATCAGCCATTTTCCAGGAAACAGACGTTCTGCAGATCCAGTAAGCAAGCTGAGCTATTTGGCCACTAAAAATTCAATTATCAGACATATAGCATCATATATTCATGTGATCATTTTAGTAATATGTCCTGCATGGTTAACTCACCTTCCTGAAAGGCACATCTCCTCCCAGTTTAATTCCCAACATCACCATTCGGGCAACCCAGAAAAAGAGAATATCATGGCCAGTCTCAAGGACAGAAGTAGGATAAAATGTCTTGAAATCTTCTGTATCGTCTGGCCATTCGAGGACAGATAATGGAAAAAGTCCAGCTGAAAACCAAGTATCAAGTACATCAGGATCTTGGCACAAATCAAATTTCCTCCCTTCATACTTGTAGCTGGCCTCTGTTCGAGCTTCACTCTCATCTTTTGCAACTATCCAGTTATCATTATATGCACCAAGTTCCTTTAGTTTATCGTCTTCCAAAGTGACATACCACGCTGGGATCCGGTGACCCCACCATAGCTGCCTCGAGACGCACCAATCACGTATATTCTCAAGCCATCTGTGGTGTTGAGACATATCTTTAGTTCTAAATCACTGTAATAATACTGCATAAATAATGCTCAAATGTCCAAAATTAAATCGCATTATACACAAACATCAGCAAAATGTATAAAACCATAGTCAACCAGTTTTTCCCCAATAACATACAGCAACTGTGCATTGGCATTCAGCTGTGCCAAATAATGAGATAAGAAAAAATTAGGGAAGAACATTTTCTTGCTTAGCCCTTGTAACAGCAAGCACTGGCAGCAAAATATTGGGAAAAAGTGAAGCTTGCACATGGGCTTCCCTTATTTTATTACTATCGTCATCCAGAATGGTGGATTTGATGACAGCACCTTTTCCAATCAGCAGTGTACTGTTTAGGGATAATTTCAAGTTTTCTATTCTCAGCATCCACGGCCACATCAAGAGCTTGCTTTGCCATGCCACTGCATTTCACATACCACTGTGGCTTTATTAATGGTTCCACGACATCATTGGTCCTTGAACAAAGGCCAAGCCTCATCTCATTGTTTTTAGAACCTCTATATAGTCCCTGAAAGCAAGAAAATCAAAAACTTAACTCATTTATGACGAAAACTACCAGAAACTGTGACATGGAGCATCAACTGCACATAATGGAGAGAGTAAGAAGAGAAAAGTCTAGGAGAATATAGTGAGCATCCATGTCAAAAAAGTAGAGAAAAGGACAGAATTTACTAGCAATGTCATATGAAAAAATGCAATAACATTCCACCAGCATCACAAACAATTGGCCCATGCCTTAAGATGTGTCGTAATTATATCCACATAAAGCATGCACAATGATACGTAAGGACGTGAGAACAAAGCAAATGGAGAATTCAATAAGTATGAACAATGATTATGGTTCAACAACTTGTGAACATTTGCCTTCACACTACAAAATATTTCACAAGCTTGCAGTCAAAATCATCTCATCTCTAGTTAAGAGTTTTTTCTTCGAATTCTTCAGAAACGTGCCTCTCCTGTGGGGCATATGCACTCAGAGTGAGGACTGAGGAGGCATGTGAGTTCAATCTAAATAGCCAGTGGCGTTCTCCAAGAAAATTGAAAAGCTATCTGTAGTCAACCATATCATCCACCAAGGGAGGTTAAAGATTTAGTTCATGTGTCAACAAACAAGAGTTAAATAACCTATTAGTTGTTTAGGCTTCTGTCAAGTAGGAGGTATTACGATAATTTATATCCATAGAGCAAATAATTACACCAAAATAGAGTATTTATTACATTATTTTGTGCCAATCTATTTAGATTGAGGATGCAACTCAGCTCAATTCACTAGCCTTCCTTTGGCCAAAAACAAACAAATAAATACACTCGCTAACTTCCAAGCCAGCACTCAAAAGGTTTTAGCCGAGTTGCCAAATAGAACAATGGGGAAAAATTGATCAGCATTGGGAAATGATCCACGTTTTCTGGAAGGAAAGCCCAGTAGGCAACTCTGGCATGACACCCATCTTGCTAACCCATAGATTAAGCTTTGCAAGGTATCTTTTGGTGGGGGCTGGTGGGGTGGAAATGTTGGAAGGACACTGTTTAATGAAGGAGCCAAGAGGAAAATGAAGGGATGCAAGAAAAAGATATGCTCTGAACATGACAAAGGTATGAAGTTTAATGGAAGGTAGTAAATTGCAGTCGTGTTGTGGTAGTCATGGATGGGGTCGGGGTGGCCACCCAATTGTGCATAGAAGTCGCAGCAAAGAGCGGCCATAGCAGACATGAATCTTATAACATTCTCACAATATTTGGCTAAATCATAAATCAACTTATAGGTTTAAATTGAGACTTTATAGGATGTCATAATGCTTCTTAAATCATCTGGAGGTACCAAGAAGTAGAAAGACATAAATCCGATAATCAATTTGTCAGATAGGACATGGGAGACTGCAGTAGATCTTCTTCTTGTTCTAGCAATCTTTCATAGTGCAGGAAAACATCAATGGCTTCCATTGATATTATTTTACCTTTTCCTGCAGCGCCACAGTAACAGCTTGACGGGCCTTAAACCGAGGCATCCCGACAAACTCTGAACCACCATTGCTATTTATTTTCCCATCATCAGTGAAAATGTTGATACAGTCAAGATTATGACGCCTTCTAACCTCAAAATCATTTGGATCATGTGCTGGAGTGATCTGAATATGATGGAACAGGATATTAAAGGCAGCATATGATAAGCAAAAAAACAAGCCTTTGAATTGCAATTGATTAAGATATACACCTTGACAGCACCGGTACCAAAACTTGGATCAACAAGAATTGCATCACAAATGATAGGAAGTCTTCTTCTGTTGAAGGGATGAATTGCAAATTTGCCATGCAGATGACTATATCTTTTATCATCAGGGTGAATTGCAATAGCAGTGTCACCAAGCATTGTCTCCACCCTTGTCGTGGCAACAACAATCTCTCCCAGGCCTTCCTCCAGTGGATAGGCAAATGAAGTTAAAACTCCAAATTCTACTGGATCTTCATAGCCAGGAACTTTTAGAAGCTTCCTGTCCTTGATGTCCACATAATCTACCTACAAACAGCTGCATTCAGCTAACCAAGGGACAGAAAGGGACAAAATGACTGCACGGTCATAAAGCAAACACCCACCTCAATATCAGATATTGCAGTCCTCAAGATACAATCCCAATTCACAAGGCGGAGATCCCTGCAAGAATTTAATTTAAAACATGGAGATAAACAACTGAAAAAACTATTATTTAAATGAAAACACACAACCTCTGATTCGACCATATAGCATTAACCTATTAGACATTGATTATCTCAGCAGTAATTTATCAAACTGATGATTATCAGCCATCAGTATCAAGAATCTTTGTTGGGACGACTGCTCCCAATAAGAAGAAACTCATTAGTCTTTCCAACCAAAAAGTCCCAAAAAGACCGAACTATGAGTCAATAAGCAACAACAGAGATCAGAAGGAGGAAAAGAGATGCTGGCAACAAGGAATGCTACTTGTCA
This sequence comes from Rhodamnia argentea, assembly GCF_020921035.1. Classification (NCBI taxonomy): domain Eukaryota; kingdom Viridiplantae; phylum Streptophyta; class Magnoliopsida; order Myrtales; family Myrtaceae; genus Rhodamnia; species Rhodamnia argentea. Next base: position 33,885,396 of record NC_063152.1, read on the forward strand.
GGTACCTATAGATAAGACCCTCTTTAAACAGCCGAACAAATGCATCAGTAACAGCTCTTGATCTTCTCTCATCCATTGTAAAGCACTAGAAAATAAAAGGAAAGAGAAATATTTCAGGGAAAATAAACTTTTTCCTAGCTAATAAATCATGAAAACGATAAAATGCAGGTACCGACAGCAATGTCTATTAACAAGTTTCCAACTCAAGCGTACACAATAAACTCCAATCAAAAGCACTTCGTCGTGTCTGAAAGTCAAAGTTAATGAAGTTGGAAGAGCTACCTCACGGGACCAATCAAGTGATGCACCCAAACGCCTTTGTTGCCTTAATATAGTGCCACCATACTCATTCTTCCACTTCCAAACCTAGTCATAACAAGAGAAAAATGAGATACACCAAGCAAAATGACTTTCACACGGACAGTGAAACAACCATTGAAGGTGAATTAGCTAGGATATTAGTTTCACCTCAGACACAAATTTCTCTCGACCAATATCATGCCTAGTCAAACGACATTCTCGCATTAGCTTCTTCTCCACAACAACCTGCAATACAGTATCCACAATCTTCCAACTTAATATTGAATGAACATCTTCAGGCTCAACCAACCACAAAGTAGACCAAAGACCATGTGGTTTCTTATTTAGATGTGGGATTTGGCATGGGGAGGTTAGGGAAAGTACCTAAGTCAAAAGTTCACCAGTGTCATTGCCCAGGTGATACATGTTAGGATGCAGCATGGTCATCCACTTATATTGCCTCAACATAATGCTGTTAATTGCTACCATATCATCATATGTACTTGACACATGGAAAGGATTTCAAATATCATTATCTCAGACATATCAAATCTATAGTACAACAAATTCTGTTTGATGCGGGGCAATGAAACCCTCATCTGAACCCTATATTCAGTTACTAGCCACAGATCCCAGTAAAACCCGGATCTGACTCTGACTTCACAAAATCTTCTGATATTTGCCAGAATACTGCAGGTGGTGAGCATAATTTTTTAAATGGAGCATTAAACTTAGTTTTTCTCCAACCTACATGTTGACTAGCTATCACTCACATGAAGCGTGAAAATGACGCGTAGCATGGCAGGTAATAAGATAAGACTCGATTAGAACTCGTTGGAACCTTAGACCAATAGAAAGCCAATTGAAACTTGAACAAATCAAAACAATTATGGACATTCTAATTGAAGCCACTAAGACAACTTTTGTCGCCAATTCCAAAACATAGTGGCAACCTCTGCAAGAGTCTCAACTACCAAAATGCAATTTCTGATCAGTTATTGCTACCACACTGCAACCATCGAACTACGACACATGATTAGACTCAGACTGTGACGGTATTCTCTTTATTTAACTATTAAATGAAAGATTTCAAATTAACTTCTTTTAAATATGTAATAGAAATTTCTATGCAACCAAATGACAATCAGGCCTGATGCTAATCATGGCAAAGGAAGGTGTGAAAGTCCTGCATGCTTTAGCAAATGGTGAGCGAGTTATAAAGGTTATGAACCATCGCTGGGAAAAATAGTAATATGTCTTGCTGACAGTTTTTGGCTTTTTCTACCTTGATCTATTTATCCACCGACTTTCTATAAATAGGTAAAGAATTGAACAAGCGACTGGAAATCCCCAAGATCCCATTTGCTCATTTGGGGGAAAAACAAAGTAGATAAAAGGATCTAACCTGCGTTGCAATCCCAGCATGATCCATGCCGGGCACCCACAAGGCATTATATCCAGACATTCTCTTCCAGCGAATAATCGTGTCCTGCACATGATGAAAATTCTGACATGAGGGATGTATTTAGTCTTCATTAGAAAGCAAGAAGAGAATGCAGAAACAGTCACGCAACCTGAATAGCAGATGTAAGGGCATGGCCAATGTGTAGGGCCCCAGTCACATTTGGAGGGGGAAGGATCTGCATAAGACGAGACCTTAAGGAAAAAGAATTGTAAAAAGCATTGGCCAACCCAAAAAAGCTAGTAAAGAGCAGTAAAATCTGAAGCCTAGAACTGATAAATTCTAATGAGAATATGGGCAGATACTCTTACAATCAAACAACAATGGTTAAGCCCATTGATACTGATAAGATGACTGTTTTAAGCATGAATTACTCCATATACACACATTGTCAACAAGAAAAGCACACAAGCAGCCAATTCTTAACTCATTTCAAGATCCATGTACCATATATTAACAATAACAACAATAAACAATTATAATTTGAAGAGAAAAAGTCATGAGATTAGCACTTTAATAGCCAATCGAAATACAAGCAGACTCCTTTCTAAATTTGACTGTTTTTTCCCTAAAAGTACACCTCCTACCAAACACTCACATTGAGCAGCACATGGTAGTGAAGTGAGCCATGCTAAAGTTAATCCTCTGACAATTATGCTTGGAAAAAGTTTTACAAATTCATGCTGTCAAAATAGAAAGTAAAAGAAAAGCATTGAACCATCAAAAAGCATGCATCTTTGAATGTGAAATAGCAGACTACATACTGAATAAGTAAGGTCTATGTATTTGAAACTACACTATAAATTTTCCAGTAGAACCCAAACTAGTGAACAGAGCTTACTGAATTGAATGTTAAGATCCCCAGGAAGATCCTCACTCAGTCACGGAGACCAAATTGCAAACAAGCCTTAGAAATGTGTCCAGAAGTAAAATGCACTCACAATTACAAATGGTGGTTTTGGGCCGTTGGCATCTGCCACAAAGAAGCCTGACTTCTCCCACCATGCATACCATCTAAATCAACAGGAAGTGGGTCCAAAAAAATTCTAAAAAATAATAATAATGTGAATACAGAGTAAACAAAAGAGTAGTTCATTCTTACGATTTCTCTACAGCGCTTGGACTATACTGCTTTGCCATTTGGCGGGATAGCCTTTTCTTCTCGCCAAATGGAGTCTCTGGGTCGACATAATCACCTGGATTCTCTTCACCTGTATATCGCTTTATGTTCTTTTTTGCACTCTTTTTGGGGGCATCAGCAACTTGTTGAGACTTGAATGGAAAATAAAATGAAAAAGACGTCGATGTTAGTATGCATAAAGACTTTGGCATATTCAGGACCCTATATAAAGCATATCATCAGCCGCCAATATTGAAAAATATGTGATTCAAAGCAAGTACACAGATGACCAATTACAAATCATTAACAAGAATGATACAGCAGAAATTCTTCTAAACAGGTATATAATAGTTTACCTTAAGTTTAGCCAGCTCTGCTTTTTCGGCAGCCTTAAGTTTCTTCAATTCCTTCTCTCTTGCCTTCAAACAAGTATGAAAATGCAACGCGGATTATTAAGACAGATTGCTATCGACAAAGCTATAAAAGCCTACTCAATTTGGCAAAACTGGGACAGTTTTTCAGTGATCTTGACCACCTCCGCAGCATGCCATGCAAATGGACAGGAATACATGCAGAGGGACAAGTTGATGGTCGCTTGATTCTAGTCATTCACTCAAAACTGTAAGATTCATGTGCTATAATATAGCCAGGCAAGCACAAAAATGATGTGCATTGCACCGAGGTGACAAGAGCAATTAGATCGGTTTCAAACCACATGAAGTCTGATGCACTAAAAAGAAAATAAAAAAATGCATTGGATTCAACCTTCTCTTCCTTTTTCTTTTTCCTCTCAAGGTCTTCCACGCCTACCGGCTTGTTATCCGGTTGAGACTGCATGACCACATCAAATTCATCAATCTAATCATTACAATCATAGAGCTGCCGTTTCGACAGCTAACCAAATAACTCTATGATACAAAAGATATACCATATCGATGGCTGGTAAGCGTGAGACCGTAACCAAAGTTCGATTCTGACAAGAGAACAGATGCTTGAGCGTCGTTCAGAAGTCGACCCAACCGCCGCCGGCCAACAAGGGCAGAGACCGTGACTCAAAAGAGACAACTTGACGGCGACGAAGCTTGACGGAGGCGAAGGCGGCGGAGACCGGAGGAGGCGACAGCACTTGTGCGTGTTGTTTATCTCTGACACGGCTCTGACACTTTAATCAATTATAAGAAAGAAATTCGCAAATATGACATGGGCGGACCGCGGGAGCGCGAAATAAGCCTTTTTCTATTTATTCACAAATTTATTTTTAAGATTAATATCACAAAAAATCTTAAAGAACAATCATTATAAATTTATCCAGAATTAATCTTAATGGAAAAAAATCTTAAATCATTACACATATAATAAATTTACCCCGAACCAATTTTTTAACCATAAAAAATCTCAAACTAGTACACGTGTAATAAATTTATTCTTCATTAGTTACCGTTAAATTGAGATAATACTAAATTGATACATCTGTAATGAACGGAGGGTAAAAACTCCAACTGGTACATCCGTCAACTACCACTCGTCATACAACTTAGCAATTTGACGATAAAATCTAACGACAATTAATGAGAAGTAAATTTGTCACATTTGTACTAATTTGAGATTTTTAAAGGTAAAAAAATTAGTTTCGAGTAATTTTATCACAGGTATACTAGTTTGAAATTTTTCATGGTATTATTATTTATCATACAACACATAGTAAGTAATTACAAATTCCAAAGTACTATTCCAAAGGAATAACATCGTTTCGTAAGTCCAAACATTTATCGGTGCATTTTCTACTTGTGATTTTATAAATTTATATAGTTTAAGGGAAGACTTTGATTGTAATCGTCATTAGAGAGAAATTAAAAAAATGATATAATATAAAGTTAATAGATGTGCTTGAATAATGTAATGAAAGAAACCGTATTCTGATGATAAATTTTGTTAATACATTAAAAAAAGAGCAATGTTTATGTTACAAAACGATTGAAAGAATTATCTTTTGGTCATAAATGAAAGGTCAAAGGGAGATGTCATGCAAATAGATGACAAAATAAGTGCAAGGAAAGTCATTGATGTTCCGTGCTTTGACCGATGGAGTTCTTGACAGTTCGTTTTGCTTAATTGAGTCCTCACCATTTTCAATTTTAGTCAATCAAGTCCCTCAAGTTTTATCCTTGGGAAAATGCCACATGGCTACGATTTTTCCGAAGGAGAAGAAAACCCGTCGTAGGACGGTAGGAGGCGAAGCTATTCAAGCAGAAATCTCAAGAAGCAATTCTCGGGCACTTTCTAAATCATCAAGAGCTAATTCTCTTTAAAAAAAAAAAAAAACGACAACAACAACCCTCAACTTTAAGTTCAGTCTCTGTTCTATCTTGAATATTGTTCTGCTACATATAAAATCAACAACTTTCATTCTAATCCAAAATATGGTCAAGCATTCAAAAAATTGCCACTAATTTCTAAGGTCGCTATTGTTCCTTATAAGGATTGGTGTCGATGCAAATGTAGGTTTTCACAAGAAACTTCTAACCTATATCGTACCGACACGACACGCAGCACAACACATAATTTTTAAAAAATGAAGAATTCCAATACTTTTGGAACACGTTGTGTATTAAATGGAAATTTTTATATATACATGGTAAATTATCATATATCGCAGTGAATTTTTTCTTCTTTTTCTATTAGGAATTCACGATAAATTTTTTTTTTTTTTTGCTGACTAAATATATTAAGTTTAGGATGACTGAATTTATGATTTAGATATATATATTTTTAATAGATTTACATTTTGATCTCTAATTTATTGAAAATACTTAAAATTAACTCCATATTTATGGAAATAGCCTGTCTAGATGCTGGATTCACGAGTCGCTAGCATGTCTGGAGTGCCGATCACGTATCAATAACATGTCGAAAAGTGTCTAAATATTGGATAGTATCCGACACGACATAAAGGCGCCCGAAGAGTATCCGTGCTACATCGCTTCTAACTAGTTCTAATTTCAATAATTTCGTGTAAACATAGCGGCAATTTTTAGACGTGCGCTGACCGAAGAATAGAGAAAAAATTAGAGATGTTTCATGAGATGAAAAAAAAAATTAGGACAGAAATGAAACTGAACCTATAATTTAAATTTTTTTTTAGGAAATTAGGACAAATCATCACATAGAGAAGTACAAGGATTTCATTACCCATTCACTCATTTCAGCTATAAGTTCCCGACTACGAAAGTACAATAGGCATAGTCAGAGCAAGTTAAAAGGCAGACATGGCGCTCTCCTCTCTCCGAAATTCCCACTTTTCCTCTCCGTGTGATTTTCCTACTTCCCACATTGATGGTGTCACTTCAAGGAGTTCTCAATGTCGATCACAAATCGGTACTTAACATCTCTCTTGATGAGCCTCTCAAGGGCTTCATTCGCATAGTCGATCGGTATCACTTCGATTTTCGGGTATATCTTCTGCGCTGCACAGAGGTCTATCATTTCTTGAGTATCCTTTGTTCCTCCCGTGATGCTACCCGAAACACTCCTCATACCTGCCAAAAGTTCCTCGCAAGCAACTTAGATTGTTCAAAAATCAGGTATCAAGATTTCATTTAGCAATTAGATCTGAGAACGAAAACATACTGAGGTTAAGGCTTGCCGGACTGAATTTAACTTCGCTCGGGAACCCAACCAGTGCTAGAACACCACCCGTCTTCAAAAGAGACATGTAAGGATCGAATGGGTGATCGCCAGATGCCGTGTCGATTATAAAGTCCAGGGACTTAACCATGGCCTGCACATATTGGATTCATCAGATCACAACAGAACTTGAGCTCCATGGATCTCAATGTGGATAAATCCAGTTTTTTTTCCCTTTTTACCTTCATCCGCTCTTGGTCAGATGAGATAACGAAATGGTCCGCGCCAAGCAGGCTCAGTGCTTCCTCCTTTTTAGAAATGCTTGTACTGAACACTGTGACTTTAAGTCCAAAAGCCTTCCCAAACTTAACTGCCATGTGACCTAGCCCACCAAGTCCAATTACGCCTAGAGATTTACCAGGTTGGTTCATCTTGTAACGCATCATCGGAGCATATACTGTGATTCCAGCACAGAGCAATGGTGCTGCTAAATGCATCGGGTAGTTTTCCGGTATCCTAAAGCAGTACCTGTCAATGTAGCACCAAAATTATGTTCCAAAATAACACCAAAACAGGAAGTGTTTTTCCCAATAGAATCAGCATCCCATCTTTTTCGATTAACAGGAATCAAATTACAGAGCCAGAAATCCTATCTTCCGAGTGCTTGGGAATATTACTTGCTTAGACCCCAATTCAGCATCATGCTGTTTCTGTGATTCCTTTTCTGACCACAAATTGCTCAAGACAAAAACTTCTTGTTGTACCAACAAAAGTAAAGCTATTGCAGCACAGAGGAGGAGACCATACTCGATCAAAATTGAGAAAAGAAACGTGCTCTAAGAAAGGAAACTGCTGGCATATTGCATATGCTTGACAGAACACATAATTTCTCTATTACCCTCAATCAATTTCTCCAAGGGACATGAAATTCCTGTGACTCTGTCAAATACAAGAACCGGTGGAAGCACATACATTTTGTTACCCATTTGATCTTAATACTTACCATCTAACTCTATGAAACAATCTACGGACCCCTTTTTCCAGTCTTGTCAATGGCCTATTGAAAAGAAAGAATTCCTTTATGCATTTAATGAACAAAATTAATTCTCCATTGACTTGTAATCGGCTACAGAGGACTTAGAGACTCTCCAGAGACGTTATAGAAAGTATTTTTATCCTTTTCCACAAGATGCACTAAAGGCCTAAAATGTCTTTCCTCACTGTCCTATGCATTATACCACTCCTGGCCACAATCAGAATAAGAAGAAAAGTAGCAGTGATCTGAAATCTTCTTTTGGCCAACATGATTTCGAATTTTTGCAGAGTGTAAAATGGTATCTAATAACATTGTGACATAAAGCAATTACCTTTCAGCACAGTGTCAAATGGAGTCCAATCACATTGTGTCATAAAGCAATTACCTTTCATGAACGACTATGTGACTAGAATATCCTCCCTTTGTGACTGTACCATCTGCATCAATTCCATCAAAAGTCAAAACCATCTTGTCGCATTGGACTTCTAGTCCGTCATTGCAGTACTCGCACTCTCTGCATGAATTGACATAAGTTCCCACGCCCACATGATCGCCGACTTTGAAGCGTTGGACACTGGAGCCAACCTCTTTCACAATTCCAACTATCTCGTGCCTGAATCAATCAAAAAGTCATTTGCAAATTTGGTTCAGAGAATTATGAGAATGGTGCCAAGACAAAACAGTAACATTCAAATTCCGCTGCATCCTACCCTGGCACCAGAGGATACTTGGAGTGTCCTTGCACATTCCTAGTCCAAGCAACATCTGCATAGCACACTCCACAGTGCGTGATCCTAATCAAGATGTCATCGCTTCCCACGGCCCTATAGAGATAATTCCCAAACAGGTGAGCATCTAATCAAGTGACTAATCAGACTCGGGTACCTTTTTTTCTCATCTGTCATATCAATAAACTAGGCTTGACCTTCCATTATTGAGAAAACAAGGAACAAGAACTAAGAAAAGGAAATATTCCATGACTATAAGCATTTGTCTATATGAAAGATACAACCTAAAATGCTCAGAAAGGCAGATGGTACAGGATCCTCACGTCTGCCATGAAATTCTGCGTAACCCATTACCAACTACTCTCAACCCAGAATTTAGCGTACGCACAAAGAAAGAAAGAAAGAAAAATGAAATGGTTTGGTCAACGTGGAGATTTAAGAGAGTAACAACTGTTTCGCATTACAGGTGAGCGGATGAGACCTGAGAACACTGTATTGAGACCCTCACACGGAACACTGACAATAGAGAATGATCAAAACAGCAATACCTGCGGCTGAATCTGTAGGGGGAGAGAAACCCAGAAGGGTCTCGGGCAGCCCAACCGAGACAATCTTCCTTCACACCCGCCGAACTCATCTTCTATAACTACACCCAGCGAAAGCAATCGTACAAGCCTCAGTTCGCGATCACATAAACAGATAGATAGATTCATCACCGAAGAAGAAAAAGGAGGGAACTTGAATGAGAGTTCACAAGATCAGAGACTCGCCCACTCGCTCGCTCACACAGCCACACAGATACACCCGCACAGAGTCTATGAGAGAGAGAGAGAGAGAGAGAGAGAGAGAACCAACCAGTTGATGACGGAAATGGAGATTGAGAGCGAAGAGGGTGACGAGCAGAGCCGAGGATGGAGGCCCAACGAAGACTTTCACCGCTTCCTTTTGCAGGAAAGCTGCGAAGTGGTCTGACTGATTTATAGCGTTGCGCCACGTAGTTGCCAATCGCTATTTAATGGGAATCATCGTTTTCAATGCTTAATGACTTTGGACAACAACATTAAAGGTACAACCAGCGCCAGCGGTACAGCAGCGACCCTGTCCAGCGATAGCAATTTGAAAATGACTTAGACTCTATCTTATTTATCATTATTTTCTAAATTAAAAAAAATTATTTCAGAAAATACATTCGAATTTTACATTCTAGAATTCAGACAAAACAGTTTAAGGACTTTACTCATATTCATTCATAATATATCTGAAATGAAGTAAAAATTAAGTATTTAAGTATGGCTTTAGTTTTAGACCAAAAAACAAAAGGCTATGATTTTAGCCTAATGAGTTTCTATGTTTACACATGATTTGGCCTTCTAGCTTTTCTTTCAGATGCTCGAATCTATTTGTCATTTTTTTTATATTTGCAGCTATGTAGCACGGACACGACACGGGACACGGGACACGACACGACACGACACGCCGACACGTCCTTTCTAAAAAAATAGAGAATTCCGACACGTTAGGACACGTTGTATATAAAATAAATATTTTTTATATATGCATGATATATTATTATTTTTATAATTTTTTATAAAATAGAAAATTTACTAAAAGAGTTCTTATAATCCAAAGAAAGCTCATGCCATGAATACTTCCGTAATTTGATCCCAACCAGCCTAGAAAATAAATAAATAAAAAAATAAATCCTGTTATCTGCACGCTTCCTCTCCTCTCTCACGTCACCTCCCCTTCTCCCTTTACTTTTTAAAAAATCTCTGACACCTTTCTCCTCCTCTCTCTCTCTCTCTCTCTCTCTCTCTCTCTTCTCTGTTTTGAAAACACCACCGAAAACCTCTCTTTCTCCTCTCTGTTGCCCCCCTCTCTGTCTCTTCACTTCTTGAAAAAATCTCACCCCCCTCTCTCTGTCAGTCCTCTCTGTCTCGCGAAACCAACCCCGGCGTCGACCACCATGATTTTTGCTACTCGCTCTGTCTTCCGGCTCGTTCGCTCTCTCTGCTCCAGCGCACACGAAGGCCGTTCTCTGCTTGGGCGCTCGCGTCACCGGCTCCCTCTCTCATCTCTCTCATGGCCCGAAACGCTCTTCCCCCTTCCCCCACCGTTCTCTGCCCTTCGGATCTGCATTTCCCCTCCTCCCTCTTCCCTCACCGACTCGCGTGTCCCCCGGCGTGTCGCTGGCATTGACTACGTGTCGGACCTCCGACACGCGTTGACCGCGTGTCGAACGCGTGTCGGAGCGTATCGGACGCGTGTCCGAGTCCGACGCGTGTCCGACACCGACACGCCGAGGGGTTTGGCGTGTCGGTGCTACATAGATTTGCAGCACAGTTTGGTCTTGTGAGTTTTATTTTGCCCATTCGAGTCATTTGGCGTTTCTTGACTCGTTGAATCAGGCGCTTCATTTACCCCCTCATAACAGCCATCGTCGAATGCCATTTTCCTTTTCCAAGTACGTCGTCGTTCGCTCATTTGGAGCCACCTTAGCATTTTGCTACCTCAATGACGATATTGCGTCATTCATTACCATGGCGCGTTTAGTCAGAGCGATTGACCGGATGTTTTAACTGTAAGAATCGAGAAAGTTAGAAGACGGTGATTGAACAAAATGAAGTAAAAAAGAAAAAATTTAAAGAGGACCAAATTGCAAACAAAATTTAACACTTCACTGCTCCAATAACTGGCTTTACACAACCATTGTACGTTATCGTGAAAATGAAAAGATGAGTGGATGAAAGGACAATAGTTGTTGAATTAAACCTTTTTTCCCAAACCCCATTCAGAACTCGTCACTCCCTTCCTCTAATTTTTCACCATCTCTCACAAAATGGAAACAGAAGATCACCGGCTTTGATGTAAACAATGTCACATTTCAAGAGTTGGGCCTTTTGAAAATTGGAACTGAAGATTACTGGCTCCCGCATAACCAACGTAGAACTCCGAGAGTCAATGCCTCATGCAATATAACATAGTATAGAAATGACAGATGAGATGAGAAGTAAGGGACAATAGCTGTTAAAATTGAACTGAAGGTGACTGGCTTTGACATAACCAATGTAACACTCCAAGAGGTGACACCTTATGCAAAAGTGAAAAAAATTAAAAGATGAGTCAAAAGGAGGAGCGCAATAAGACTCCGTTTGTTTCACACAAAATAAATAGTTTATAAATAAACAAATTCTAAAAAACAATCACTCATATCGCTTGATATAATTAACCAAACAATTAATGTCTTATCATTTCAGTGAACATTTCTATATTTATCTGGTAAATATCCATCGTCACCTACTGTGAACCTAAGAAGGACAAACCAATCCATAAACCTGTGGAGGATTAAGAACAACCAGCCATAAGCTATCGATAAACTCGGTTAATCGTTTGAAGCTTAAGTTAGCGAACCATTTGAAAGTTTAAGCGACTAAAATATCAGATGTCAAACAGAAGAAAAAACTACAGAGTCAACACCTGCGTCAGATCAACGACGGCATATCAACAACTAAGCGAAAAATCTGCTCCTAAATATTGGAACGGAAAGCAGATCATTTGAGCGGTCATAGCCTTGTCAGAAGTTTGAGGACTCAACATGGACGGGCAATGATTGCAGGAAGACTTGCTTCCTCAAATACTCATCTTCGTACTGAGCTGGAAATGCTTTTATCAGATAGCTGTGCCTCCAGAAACAAATCGCACGAAGTGGCCCACAATTCTCTGGCGAGTTTGGCGTCGTATGAAAGTGAAGAAGAGCTGATAGTCCGGCCCTTCCCACCAAAGAAATACACGCCGGAAATTTCCTATATTTGCAAGACAGTTAGTTAATGTGGCCATTAGTAAGCATTGTTCCAACGTGTAATAGCTGCTGCATAGGATTGATACCGCAGATTATCAGCATAGAAGGGAAATTCGAATCCAGAAATACATATTCTCATATCGTAAAGAGAATCAACAATAATGGAACTTACGTCAGAAGTTAGTGTGGCCTCAATTGAGGGTAAAATGAGAGAGACTCATTCAAGATGGTTTAGCTAAGTGAAGCACCAGTATATTAATGTTTTAGATCACCCTATTTAGTGGGAAAAAATCACTAACACCCATCGTATGAGGCGCTTGTTACCTATTCAGATGAAACCCAAGTGATTTCATCGCAGTCCCATCTAGCAAATAGCAGGGATTAAAGATTAATGATTGCAGTCAGAAAAACTCACTGGAGGGGCAAGGGCTGCATCCAGAATTGAGTTGACCGCACATTCAGGTGAATCCAAAAGGCCCATAGCAGTTAAAACTCCTAAAGCTGTGTAGGAAACGTAAGGGGGAACTTCTCGCATGATACTAGTTTTCACCACTCCAGGATCCACAGCACTGCAAATAAAAAAGAAACGGAAGAAAACGTCTCAATTTTGATGCCAGCATGTATTCATACACAAAATTTTAGAGAAAGGCAATCTACATAGTCTAAAAACATCTTCCTGTTTATAATCATCTAGCATAATAGCTCTGATAACCAAACACCAGGTTCTTAACTAGAAAGGGATCGGTCACGGAATTTTAGAAATTTCAAATTCAAGTATCATACAAACTTGGGTGAGATTACACTGTCCTACGAGAATGTGAATTCCAGAATAGCAAATTGTTGATACATATCCAACGAGAATGTGAAATCCAGAGTAGCAGAATTGTTGATACATACACAATAGAAACATGACAGGAGCTTTCTGAGCGAAGCCGCCAATGAAGTTCATATGAGAATAGCAGAAGGCATACTGCAAACAAATAGGAAAATCTTACTAAAGTTGAGAAAAGATGCAGCATTTGCTTCTCAAATAGTGTTGTATCTTTCATTCTATCCTTTTCTTTTTGGTGCTGAGGCTTCTTGAATAAGATATTAAACTTACATTTCGAATAGCCATATATCCGTGAACATGGATATGGTTCCATCCCAAAGGAACTCTTCCCAGTAACACTTTCCTTGTCAAACTTCGTACCACGTACTGAAGAAGAGAAGGACCAAGGAAAAGGTAATTTTAAATAAAGAATGAAAAACCACGACTCTAAACCTAGTACAACAAGTGCACTAAGCCACAAACTGCGAAAAGCAGATACTGCACAGCAAGAAACTACAAACAGACAAAACCAACTGTTTGACATCATTAAAGAGTTCCATAACTCAGACAATGAATGCAGCTTATTTCACCTTCTAGTTTTAGCTTGCTATTTCAGGCACTGTTGAAGTCCTAGATGGACACTCTATTTAGTTCACTAATTGAACAAAAATTATGACACGCCAGAAAGGTCAGCAAGCCCAGGTTTCACAGAGAGCCTCCTTGCAGGCACAAGATGCATCAACCCAGGGCCACCAGCGGCGATCAACATTCCACGGGCCAAACATGCAATATAAATGGAAGCGCTTCTGATCACAAGGTGAGAGCATCTTACCACTTCGATGTGTGAAAGACGTGACATTGACTACCCGAGATGGAACAGGGCTGTTTCTGAGAAGTGGTAATAGATGCTTTGTCAGAAAGAATGCCCCCATGTAGTTTGTTGCCATCATCCTGGTGCAAAAGGACGTGGTGATAAGGCTCAACAGGATATCAGGCAACAATGCATTATCTAAGTCAGTAGAGATCACGCAGCAATGCATAGTGAAAAAGGGCATTTAGTAAATTCCATTCCAAAAGGAGACAATGGAAATTGGGGGAGATGCCACTTGCTACCGAGGCAACAAATTTCGGCAAGTAAACTATGAGTTGACAAGGTACATAGGAAAATCAAAATCACCGGAACATTAAGGGCGCGCATGTTAACACTTCTGGAAATGAATTTATGCTCCGAAAGTGCGTCTAGAGCAGAAATCTGTTTGCTAATGCAGCTTCTGAAGAAAAAATCCGTTTAGTTGCACGACATTGCATTTCTACTTTTGAAGCAAATTTATACCTCGGAAGTTTTTTTTGAGCTAATTCCAGAAGTTAAAAAAATTTACTTTTCTTAAAGAAGTAGAAATCTTTCAACATCAATATCTCTCTCACTTCAGTCTTTTTTTCATTTTCAGCGCCTCTCTCTCCCAACCACACCTTCGCCCACCGCCCACCTCCGACCACAGCCCACCTCCCGCTGCAGCTGCCAGCCGCCACCGCCGCCCACTGCTGACCACCGCAGCATCGCCACCAACCACCGACCACCGCCGCCTACGCCCACCACCGACCTCCGCCGACCACCGCTCACCGAGTCACCATCTCCAACCGCCGGAGTAAAAAATAAATAATAATTTTTTATTTTAAAAAAAGAATAATATTTTTTTAATAATAAAATTTATTTTTTAAAGAAATTTAAAAAGTTAAAAATGAAGTAGAAATTTTTCGGCAGCCGATAATAATTTTTCATAGAAGGTCTTGTGTTAATAATATTCCCGAAGCAAAAATTTTCAACTATTACCAAAAGAATTTCTCCGATCGTAAATCAACTTTTGGAGCAGAAGTTAATTTCTAAAGTAGAAGTGTGTCATGTGCGCCCTAAACTTTCCATTTGGATATTGACGGCAGTACTAGCATTACTTATTTAGAAATTAGAAGACACGCATCATCATTTGCAAAAACTAAAACAACAGAATATATAATCTCCACAGCAACTGGTGTAGTGTTTAAATTGCCAAATGTTTAGATATTTGAAAAAGAATAACGAACAAAAATTCCCATGGCAATAAGATAATTACTCATCAAAGCCTTCAGCTGTAATTCTGCAGGATGTTGCCAATATTCCAGCATTATTTATCAGAAGTTGGACCGAAGCATGCATATTTGATTCCAAGAGCCATTGCTCAAGGCAGCATCTGAAGTGTAAGATTGATTGGATAGATGATATGTCAACTTGAAAAGCTTTAAGATGGGCATCCTTATTGTGTCTACAAATCTCTGCCACTCTCTGTGACCCAAAAACAACAATCATCTAGAGCATCGTGTAGATGAAAGAATGGATGCTGCACAATAAGTACCTTTGACAACCGATGAGCAGACCGTCCAACTGCAGAGAGAGCATGAATTTCAGTCAAATAATTGTACCTGCGTGGATCAAACTCATTCTTCTTGTAACAAAGAAAATATGCATTTTGCATTATTCTAAGGACAACAGTCATTCATACATTGTTTGTCTAGTCAAGTCATTGACAAGCTTTTCTCTTTGCTTGAATCACCAAGTAAAGACCAGAGAACATTAATATATCGACCCATAACTCTTCCTATGAGAGCATTCATCATGGGCTGGTTGTGGCATTTATGTAGACAGCCTATTTTTTCCTTTTTGCCCAACATAACTATTGTTAATCACTTCTCAACATAATACTCACTGGGCTTCAAAAAGGCTAGATAAAGGTAGAGCTGGCACAACATGTAAATTCTTTACAAAATTCACGCTGAAGGGAGTGTCATCGTCATCCTTTCTTGTGATAACTAATTACAAGTAATGTCTGATTCAATTGACACCTAAGTACTTTTTTTCCTTCTTTTGGGGTTTGGGTTGGGGGAAGAGAATCAGAATCTGAATATTTTAATTGTCCGCACAGTGTCAGAGCCAGAAATCTGGATTTGGGGGGGAGCAATATTTATAGCACAACTCACTTTAACTTTCAATAGTACGACAATGTATATGTGAAAAAGGAAAAAATTTAAATACATTAAACTTCACAACTCACTTTATTTGTGTTCATGAAGGATTTTTGAACGCCAAGTTAAATAGAAACGAAAAAAGAGTCAATCAAAATTTATGTTTAATCAACACAATCTTTCGAATAATGAAATTCCATATTTATAGATATACGTTGGTTTTGCTTTAACATAAAACCTCAAACTTATTGGTGATTTAACCTGATGGTTACTCGCTACAGCTTATTCTACTTTGCTACGATTGTTGGAAAGGAGGTTTCATTCAATATCGTTCCTGCCAATTGAGAAAAACTAAATATCATATCTGTGTTATAAAAAACTAGTGCAAAAAATATTATTTTGAATAAGGTTTTGATTAATTGGAGTTCAATTTGGGCGAGGGTTGGGGTTTTGGTTTTGGGGGGGTTTTGGGGTGGTGTATGGGACGGGGTGTTTGTTTCAAATGGCACAATGACCAAGCACATTGTACTGTCAATTATCATCAAGACGATCAAGCACAAGCAATCAAAGAAAATCCAAGCATGGGGTTGGACTAAGCGCTGCTATATCCATATCAAAGGAATGAGGAGGACACACAACAGACTGCAACATTACCAAGGACAACAGTGAAACCTTCTTTTGAAAGAGCATAAGCAGCAGCTGCCCCCAAACCAGATGTAGCCTGCAGGTAAAAGCCAGAGAAATCTCTCAGTACATTAGGATAATCTAATTCAGGACACTTGCTACTAGCAAAAGAAATCCGTCTTACGCCAGTGATAATGCAGAGAGGTCTCACAGGAACTCCTACAACGGCATTTCGAGGGTACGAAACAATTCGACCAAAAAGACCATGGCTATAGAATTGCAAGTATGAGGCCAACAAAGAAAACGTCCAAAGTACCGCCATTATCCAAAAGTCTACCGTACAAATGAAACGAACAGCCTCAACCAGCTCCTTCGACATTAATCCCATTTTTCCACCACAGAGTTCTTACCTGAATTGGCAAAGTCAAAACAAGGACAAACCAAATTCAAGATACTGATACATCCAAAAGAAAAGTATAAGCGCACGGTAAATTCTTGAAGTTTATTGGATTAGGCAGTGGAAACTCGAATTTAAAGCAAGCAAATGTCACAATTAGGTACAGTAGAGACACAATCTAGGGAGAAAACATGCACCCTTACATGACCTTAAGTGCAGTAAAATGAGTGCTTACTTATTTGACAGTTAGAGTTGAAACCTTGGTCTTCAGCCTACATGAAAAGTTCAAGTAAGTTCAAGTGAGGTAAGAACTAGGCAAATCTCACTATGTGACCGGAAATCAACTGACTTCAGGTGTACTTTGAAAGTTTTTTTTTTTTCGTCTGGGGGAGATGAACAATACAGGGTTTAATGTTCTAGTTCGTAAATTCTGTGACCTTTTCATTGTCATGTATGAATGCCAGGTTCCCTATTGTTTAGAATATACAGGTCTGAAATGTCCTACTGCCACCTCATCTCCCCACCATAGCGAACAGAGACATGGGTCAAGGAATCAAATGTTAAATCCAGTCTAGTACACCATCAAAATTAAGATTCACAGAGATAGCAAATACTATACCAGGCTCCAGACCTTCCACATCAAAGCTTGACATTTACTCACCCTCAATCACGTTTGCAACACACGCAGCTATATAATTATCATATACCAGCAGAATTCCTCAAATTCCATACAAGTCAAACGGAGCTACACCCACGTCACAGCTATGTTACACAGACACGGGACACGACACGACACGACGCGCCGACACGTGAATTCTCAAAAAATAGAAAATTCCGACACGTTAGGACACGTTTTATATTATATGTATATTTTTATATATGCATGATAAATTATAGTTTTTATAATTTCAACAATAATATATCATGATGCCGAAACTAGAGATATGCACAGAAGAGTAGAAGACAAAGACACCAGTTGAACATACAAAAAAGTGTTGCATATCAAAAGTGTTTCAATACACTCATGTCGATACATCACCATTGAAAAACTTAAGCTTTTTAGTTTTTCTTTCATTTTGAACAAACTCAATATGGTTTTGAGATCTCTAAGAGTTGTTGCCCACCCAGACCATTGAAGGTTCTTATAAATGGCTCGAACAGCAATTTAACAGACCGATTTAATGGATCCAGCACAGGCTTGGGTCTTCGAAAGGATGAAGCTGTTTACTATCAAACCTCGCAGACAGTTTTCTATCAACATACAAAGAGGCCCCCAAAATAGATATCAAACATAACCAGCAAATACAAAATGAGCTCCAGTAAAATTAACGTAGGTTATGACCGAAGTATCTAATTAACGTAGATTATGACCAGCAACCAGCTTGGGTCTTTGACAGCAATTCAAGAAACGGTGGAATCAAAAAAACATAGAACAGTAAAATTAAGTGGGGGAGAGACATGAGTGTACGCGATTCGCAGGCCAAGATGATGGTGCGAGCAGAGGAAATCCAAAACCCCGTCTCGAGCAGAGGCGCGAGCAGAGGAGGGGGAGCAGAGGAGATCCAAAACCCCTGTCTCGAGCAGAGGCGCGAGCAGAGGAGTGATGCCTTGACGCGGCACGGCGAGAGCAGACGCGCGAACAGAGGCTGGCGATCGAGGCAGCGAGCTGAGATGTGAGCAAAAGCTAGTCTACAGTCGCAAGAGGGAGAGGGAGAGGCCGGCGCGAGCAAAAGCCGGCAATGCGAGCCGGCGACGGTGGCGAGTCGCGAGAGGCAGAGGCCAGTGTACACTCCACAATCGCGAGAGGGAGAGAGAGAGAGAGAGAGAGAGAGGTGAGTCGGGCGACTGAGAGGGGACAATTAGAAATTAGGTCAAAATTGGGTATTTTGGCTATTTTAACGTCGGACACGCGAGCCCTCGCGTGTCCGTGTGTTTGACTGCGAGTCCGGACTCAGACACGCGTTGACCACGTGTCTGAGAAGAGTCCGGCGGTGTCCCAGCGTGTCGGACACGTGTCCGAGTCCGACACTTGTCCGACATGGAAAATTTTTGAAAAACTACGAGCCCGTGTAACATAGCGTCACAGATGGACGCATTCTCTATCAAACATTAAATAATCACACCACCACGCCCCCCCCAAAACAAAATCATCAGCTCAACGTCCTCACGATGTAAAAACTGTTCAAAAGATCCCAACAAGTTTTTCGCCAATAGTCAACCTTTATGTCAGCTCAAGCTTGCTCAATCCCTAATAATGTACCCCCACGAAGCGTGCTCTTAGAGGCAGTTTGTCAAACACTTCGGAGCTATTGAAACTCTGGGAAGAGCTTTGCACCATCCCGGTGCACATGGGCATCATGGAAAAACAGAAACCTGTAGAAGCAATTCGCAGACGCTCGTGCAGATCAGTGTAGAACTATCGCAACGAAACGAGAAGGGTTTCACCAGAAACGAAAGGCACTCACAGGGCATGTGCAGTGCCGAAGGAAGGATGGTAAGAGACGGGTCCTTGCGAGCGCGATCGAGTACCGTCGTATCGAGGAGCCTCGACTCGAGAAAGCTCTGATCGAAACCAGCAGAGGCTCAGATTGATTCTAGCAAAAATCCAAGCTTTCCAAAAGTTAAAGCCAGGACGAGGAGTATCCGATTCTTGAAAAATCAAATCTATAATAATAAAACGAAAATCTTACCCGCGAACGTGCATGGGACCGATCAAATTTTACACGTCAATAACAGAATTGCGACATGTCATCCTGTAAATGAAAGTCGTATGCCACATTTGCGTGACGTATGCTGTAACTTCGTTTCGTAAATGTCGAGATTAGCAATAATTTTGTCTGATATATCGAAGTCTAGGCACCTTGGGGATGACCCTCGAGTGAACGCGGGGGAGTGGTCGGGCCCCGCTACTGCCTTTATCATTAAGCGTGAGGGGCCTTCGCTCAAGCTTTCTAGGCGCGATTGGGCCGCTGCGTTAATATTTTTTTTATTTGTCTATCGAATTGTTGACTTGGGATTGCATGTTCAAATTTCTCATTTCGGTAAAGCCATGCTTATAATTCAATGATGTTAACTAATGGTTGATGATGACAGTCTCGATGAGATGTGAAAAATAATGGAATAAAGTGAACTTGGGAAAAAAATAGTTAGAGGATCAAATCACACGAACTACTTAGCCAAACCATTCATTAAGTGGGGAACCAAGGAGAACTAACATGACAACTAACCAGCAGCATTGACATTTTATGTACATGGGGAATTTTTCTTACACAATTACCACAGGTGGATCCTGGC
Source organism: Rhodamnia argentea (assembly GCF_020921035.1). Lineage (NCBI taxonomy): Eukaryota > Viridiplantae > Streptophyta > Magnoliopsida > Myrtales > Myrtaceae > Rhodamnia > Rhodamnia argentea. The sequence continues at coordinate 33,905,585 of NC_063152.1, forward strand.
TAATTGCAATTAATCTATCCCGGCGAAACAGGTGGGTTTCGCTCCAGAGCTATTGAGGACACGGCCACCCTTATCGTCCAAAGCTTATCCTCCGATCCTCCGGCGCGGCGGCTCAACCTCGTAGCCTTTGAGCTTCACGGCTGTGTATGTCACAGCACCAGCTATGGCCCCAAGTGGAGGAGCCACCATGAACATCCACAACCCTCTGTAATTTCCTGCGGCCACGACCGGGCCGAGAGTCCTCACGGGGTCCAAGGAGCCGCCGGTCGACATCCTGTATATCCCGGGAACAACGTTAAAGAACATTACGAAAGCTAAAATTCTGCATAAAGGGTCGATACTTGCACAAAGATAAGTACCTATGATAGCAATTCTTACCCCGTTACAAGAATGCCAAGCGGCACTGTTGCTCCAATGGCAATACCCGCCAAATCTCCCACCTAATTAAAAAACGAACGCATGATTATATCAATCTATGTGAAATGGATACATGCCGTACATAAAATGCAAGGAGTACAGGCACAGGAAGGGTCGATATGCAGCACTGCAACGACATACCGTGCGAGCTTCGGTCGCCACCGCGATGATCACAAACATGAGAATGAAAGTGGCGAGAAACTCGAGAGCAAACGCCTGTCCAATATCCACCGAAGGCACTGTGACGCGGCCGTTGGCCAAGGGTTGGAAAACGCCCTTGAGGACGTACGAAGCGCACACCGAGCCCGTGACCTGCGCGGCGATGTAGCCAAGCACTTAGATCCACGGAAAGTGCCGAATCACTGCGAGGTTGATCGTCACAGATGGGTTCAGATGGGCTCCCGATATGTGACTGATCGAGAAAACTAGGATCATCACGGCCAGTCTGGCGCACGCAGCGTTCCCGAGCAATGTCTCTACTCTGCCGTACTTTTGGTTCACGATGGGCCCAGCCACCGTGCAAAGTATTAAGAAGAAGGTTCCGACGAATTCTACTCCGACCAACATCGCTTATGTAAATCTAAACGAGAAATTCCATCCTCTCTCTCTTTTTCGGTTTCACTCACTATGAAAAAGGTAAGAGAACGTTGGTTTCTTAGATGTTGGGGTTTCCTTTGTGGCTTGGATTTGGCCTTTTGCTGCAACTCCTGCCTTTTTGCTCCTGCTGGTGTCTGTTTGTTTTTTCCTTTTGTTCCTTTTTATTCTCCCCAGTTGTATCTGCTAGTGGTTCTAGTTTGGTTTAGTTTTTGGTTTGGCTTTCTGCTAGGCCCTGTTCTCCTTTGTTTTTCCTGATGGCCCCTCATTGTATCCGCTTTTTGGTCTGTTGCTGCACCTTTGGAACTGATCTGCTGCTGCTTTTTACTGCTAATGAGTTTACTAACCTCGTCTGCTGCTGCTCCTGGCTCATCTACTGGTGCTGCACAACGGGAGCTATTCTTCGACGGATGCTCTCCTCGGTTGGCGCTGCTGGAAACTCTACTTCTACGCTCACCTGCCTCTGCACTACCACTGCTTCTTCACCCTTCTTGCTTCTGCTACTACCTTCTTCAACATGCTTGCTCGTTCTGTTGGATTTTCATGCCGTTCTCCGCCGAAGTCACTCAGGAGCTGCTCGGGTTCCCCTACTTGCTTGGATGTCAACTTTGAACACCGCCTTTGTTGCTTCATTGACTTTTTGCTGCTGCGGTGCTCTTCCAAAGACCCATGGAGTCCTTGTCTACTGCTGCCGAACTACTGCTGCCGACTCCTCCAGAAGTTGCCTTTCACCTTTGTACTTTGTGTTCTCCTCATTATGTCCAGCTTTGCTTGTTTTTTGGGTTTTGGTGGTCGTCATTTTGGTTTAGCCGCTGTTTGGCTCTTGTTTTATATCTACTTGCCTCGTTGGCACTTGTTTGTACTACCCCCTTAGCTTAGTTATATTTTGCGGCTGGTTCACCGCTGAACTCCCTATGTCACACTCAGTGCCATATCGAGTTCATGGTTTTTTGTGTCCGGCATCTTTTGTACCTAGCACTTTTGAAAGATCAATACATACTTACCTTACCAAAAATATATATATATATATATGAGAACTATTCTTATAGTGAAAATTCTCATTATAGTATTGACTTTCCAGCTATATATATTTGGCCACATAAATGGGACTAGGCTTAAATATGTTTGAGTTACTAAAGCTCAATTTGAATGGTGCATTAAATACAAGAAATAAGTGTATTGAAAGTCCTAAAATTTATCATCGAAGTATAATTAAGTCCTAAAAACTTTTTAAAAGTGCAATCAAGTCCTAAAACTTATCACGAACAATTAAGTCCTAAAACTTTTAAGAAGTGAAATTAACGGAAGTACTTGATTTCACCAATTTGATAAGTTTTAGGACCCGTTGCACTTTTCGAAAAAAAAAATTAACTCAATTGTACTTTCCGACAAGTTTAAGGACTTAATGCTCTTTTTGAAAGTTTTAAGACTCAATTACATTTTTGTAGCAAATATTAGGATTTTCAATGCACTTATCCCCAAATATAACTAGTAATTGTAATCACGGGGTGATTTTTGACCAAGATCATTTTATGCTACAACAGCTAGCAAGCCTATCTAATCTTTACGGATCTTCGCGGTTGATTGGGTTTACCAAAGAGGTGAGCAAATCGGACCACCCCGACCGAACCAGGACCGGTGGTCCGATTCCCGGTTCTAGAGGGTGATGGTCCGGTTCGCGGTTCTTACAATTGAAATCAGTAGCCGAGTGATCCGATTTATGGTTCCGAGGGCATAAAATCGGACCAAACCGCCCAAACCGGACCGGTTGAATGTTTTTTTGCTAGAGATATGACTATCTTACCGCATGATAGGACATTACGCTTTTGACTGTGAATTGGTGCCCTACAAGGAGGAGGATTTCAAAACTGATGAGGGGAGGTTGTTTGGCTCCTGACTGAAGGCTGAGGTGAGTAGTAAAAGCCCATTTTGGAAGATATTTCATGGCAAAGGCACTACGGAAGAGGAGTAGTCCCGGAGACAATCGTACAATCTGAGCAGATGGTTATATATGAAGAGCAAGAATCCAGCTCTATCCAGCAATCTTACTAATTTCTTGGAACCATCCGGGAACCGGACTGGACCGGGAACCGATCACCCCTAATTTACCTTCCGCAATAGATCATATTTATCCGGCTTGAGATGCCGAACTCCTTCAGTTGCACAGTCGATCAGCACGGTCTTGCATCGGACCACGGACTTGTCCTCCGGCGACAACGAGTCCGAGGACAAGTCCACCTGCAACGTCACCGTAGCAAACTCCACGGTCGCTGATTCGGACATCTGCCTCGGTCGACGGCTTGCCCGAGATTAGAGAAACAGGAAATCGCGAGAAAAGAAGGTCAAAAGTCGTCTTCCTACTTCGAGGACGTACGAGAGAGATCGATGAGCAGAAAGAGAAGAGGTCGAAGCGTTTTATAGGAGGAGGTGTCGATGGCTCTACACATCGCCATCATCTTCTTCTTCACTGATCAAGCTATTGACTTTCTCACAAGGATCCGGTCGTTCATGTTAGTTCGGACTGTACTTTTGACTGAATCTAGGATTACTTACTCTAATTTTGACTCGGTTTGGCATGCAACTCTATATTGTAGACCAGATCATAAATATAGAAAACCAATTCTATATGGGGCACCGGTAGATTTCTGGGAAAGTTGGCAAGTGTTGAAAAGCGAGCAGAAATGAGATTTTAGGAGCGCTAACGAATTGATTAATGAATTTGCTGCTCCTTAAAAAGATTTAGGTTCGCCCAATGAAAAAGAACATATAGGGCACTTAGTCCAGTAACCGCGAAAGTTGGTAAATCGCTCTAATTTTAAGTTCGAAATTTCGTATGGGAGTCTGCAAATTCGAAGTGACAACAAGTTATACAAATGGAAGTTAATAGGTTAGTACAAAACTATGAAAATTTGCAAATCATTAGGAAAGAAAAAATTGATTATTTCATAATAGTATTGGAAAACAATCAACAAGATATTTTGGGGGAAAAAAAAGTCATTGTTTGTTTTCTTGCCAATAATTTTTCTACACTTAGCAGTAACACCTGTATCAACACTTATAGAAATTTACCAGCGTTTTTACCTCGGAATATATGTGCTAGCTTGTTAAGCATGTTCTTCAAAAATAAGTATTAGGAATACTTAGAAGCACGCTGCCTTTAGTTTCATCCGTTCTACCCAACACGTTCACATTGGCTACGTTTTGTGACTTATTCAAACTGATCTCTCAAGCTCAACAAGGAAGGACCGGAAAATTGTCTAGGAGGTCCTCAACCTATTGCGCTTTTGCCGGTTGTGCGCCAAACCTTTTAATCGTGCTAATTGAGACCTAAACATTTTCACGTCTTGCCAATTGAATCCATTCGACAAATTTTGGTCATCTTGCGTAGTATGGCCGACGCTAACTAAAATAATTTTAATAATAATTTGTTTTTATTCATTTTCTTTTTCCTTTTCTTTTTTTTTTCTCTTCTCTTTTCCTTCTTTTTACTTTATTTTCTTTTTCGTTTTTTTTAACATTTATTCTCTTTTTTTTTTGGTTAATTTTTAAAGAAGTCGAGTTGATGTGTATTGTTCACCATTGAAATATATTTCATATTTCGAAGTGGGCTCTGGCTAAAACTTAGGACAATTGATTGCATGCTCTCGCACGTTCATGGTAAGAAGCAACAGTGACACTCGCATGACTTCGTCCGTCCATGCTCAAAGGCACAAACACACGTCCTCGTCAGTTTCTTCTCTTGACGTCTCAGTCATTCTCAACCATTGATTCATGAAAAATGAGGTGCGCATCGACGGTTGACATTGACCGAGACATCGAACGGAGCCCTGTGCGAGATAGATGACCCAAGTTGTCATACATGGAGATAAGGGGAAAGGGACAAACCGAGGAGGAATCCATCAACCCCGACGACGTCGCAATGCATGCACAAGAAAGACGAACTAGCCAAGTTTATAAGTTATTGGAATGCATAGGGGTGGGGATCCTCTACATTTTTGGGGTAGTAAAGCTAGGGAAATTCCAATTAAATGCCCTCAATTTCTCAAATAAGAGCTTGAAGTAGATCTTATTTCGAATAAGGGTATAAAACGCCGTATTTGTATCAAAAAGAGCTTGACCGAGAGTATTTTCGCATTTTATATTTTCTGATTTTCTTTTGTTTTTCCTTTTTTTTCTTTTCATTTTCGCCGGTGGCCGGCCACCAGAGGGTTGGGTGGCCTCGCTCGCCCTAGGCAAGGTCGGCCCTCACCGGGGCAGGGCGAGATGAGCCCTCGGTGGTGGCCGGTAAGGCCACCCAGCCCACGGCCACCGAAGAGGAGGAAGAGAAAAAAGGAAAAAATAAGAAAATATAAAGACAAAAATATCCTTAATCGGGCTTTCTTTGAAATAGTGAGTGCACTTCACATCTTTATTTGAAACAAGATCCGCTTCGTATCCTTATTTGAAAAAATAAGAACACTTCGGGCTCGGCCCTTATTTGAAATTTTCCCCGTAAAGTTATGCCAGTCAGGAGCTCCACACATGATGAGCACAAGTGAGGTTTGGATGGCATTAATTTGTTTTCTCTCCTTTCCGTTTCGTTCCCTTTCTTTTCTTTTCTTTCCTTTTCTCCTTTTCCAATCTTCCCTTCTCTTCATCGCCGCCTCCGTTGCGCCCTGCACACTGTGCATACAAATACTGCGGTTGTCGACCTCCGTCTCTATTGCATGACTCTCGTCACGTCAACGTCATAACCATTGCCTTCGCGCGTGGGGTTGCAACATGCAATACTTTGAGGGATTTCCTTCGTGTTTGCCATCATTCAAATCTAGCTATTTGCCATTCATCGATAGATCTATCAATATGGGCCGGGCCGATCGGGTCATAATTGATTCGGACTCGAATAGACCCATTTAATCCATTTATGATATATTTATAGCAATTCAAATCTAGTAACTCATACCCAGCTCGACCTATATGCTTAAAATACTTCCATATTTAATCCAATTTGATAAGAGAGTGCGGAGTGACTGTGCATGAGATCAAGTGAGAGCAGGAGAGAATCAGAGAGGAGGGTTATGTACAAACTATAGACTCATTCGTGACTTATTTACGACCTATTTATGATCAATTTACAATTTATGTTATGTTTAAATCTATTTATTAAAGACAACTAACTCGTATAACAACTTAGCTCATTATATATGAGTTAACAAATGGGTTCATATATGATAAAAAAAAACACAAATGAGTTTAGAACTCATTTTAACAAGTCTATTCATTGCAAAGACAGAGGAGGGATATGGGCGACGCGCGTAAGGAATGATAGTATAAGCAAGCCCGTGACACCCACATTTAGGTAATGGTTACTTGAGCATGAATAATTAAACTCGGGACAACATGCTCTAATGCTTGTCTTGACTGCCAAGTACTTGAAAGCCTCATCAATTTGAAAAGGGAAAAGAAAGACGAAAGGGAAATGCCCTCTTGCTTAAAACGTGATTGGGCTCTGGGGACATCATCAATATCCCATATCTGAAATTCCTCCGATGTTATGGCCGCCTATTGCTAATCTATCAATTAGGAAGTGAGAATTTGGCATGATCCCAGGTAAAAGAACGCAATTTATGAGGCTGATAAATTCTTTTCTAAAAGTTTGTCACACCACGCTAATGTCACATCACGATTCGTACCCTAGAAGATGCGGAAAGAAGAGTGAGTTATAGACTGCTCGGATCGCCCTATGTGGTAAAACTTCTATTTAGTCTTGGCGCCTCACGGTGATCCTCGAATGAACATGGGCGGAGTGGTCCGTGGCCGCTAGAAGTGAATATTGAGCAGGCTTGGTCCCGGCTTGAGCTTTCGGGTCGGATCTATACTTTTGTTCGCATCACCTACAATAGAATTCTCATATGCAAATCTTCAAAGTGGATTACAATAGAATCCTCATATACAAATCTTCAGAGTGGATTAGGTTCGGACCCAATAGAGGCATGCCGGACTTTCTCGCTAAATGCACTTGCCCTAATCTACCCAAAAAGTGTTCATGCCCTTTGGCTCGAGCCCCACCAAGCTCGGTGCACCCGCATTCCACCAAGCTCATGATAAGGTAGCTCGGCTCCGGCCCTCGCCGGCTTTAGTGCGGGATTGGACTGCCGCGCTCGAGAGCCTCGGGCCTTGCGTAGAAATTATAAGGTTATCATAGCACATTCTAGCTGTATGTTAATCGCCAAATAATACATCAAAAACAACTCCGAATTAAGTTCTAAACTCCATATCATATGTGGTTGATATTACTTATTATATCATAAAAGCATATAATAATTAAAACATTATTGAGAAATTATAGTAGACAGGACTACCTAGAGAGAGAGAGAGAGAGAGGGTGCGTTTGTAATTTTTTATTTTCCAAGGTGAAGGAACACATTGAAAGAAGAAATAGTTTAGAGGGCCATATTAGGCGAAAATTAAATCTTCGAGGGCTAAAATTGTAATTAACTAAATTATACATTCAAAGGGAACTGGCATGGTGATTGACACTAGCATTCTTTGGGCTATTATTTGGAATCCGGACGATCAAACGCAGCATAAGTTATTGTACCGTAGAAATATTAGTGAAATCGTGAAGAAAAATGACCTCAAAAGAAGATTAGTGCTTATAAATTGTAAATAAAGGTAATCTATCGCATTTATGCAATTACAAATGTGACAAACCCTTTGCCAAACATGTCTCGCAAGTCATGACACACACGGCACGAACCTTGGATGTTCTCGAAATGTCAACAAGACAAAATCGACTAAACATTTGAAAATAGAAATCCACACGTTTACTTACGGCTCTCCATACAAACATAGTTCATGTTCGGCTATAGATCGAATGAAAGCTTGTGCTTCGAGTTCGAGTTCGAGTTCGAGTTCGCGAACGAAATTGAAGAGACCTTCTCTTTCATCATCTTCACCACGCAGCTTGCCGTCGGCCTAATTAGGGTTGAGTAGTCGAAACACGATCTCGCTAATTCAATCAATGCCCTCGCCTCCTCCACATCGAAATCGCCTCTCAATCTCGGATCCACCATCTTCGCAGCCTCGTGGACGTCCATATGACCGACGTCCTTAGCCATACGAGCTGCCATCGAGGCCAAAACCTGTCCCTTGTCTGCGCGGAACGCCTCCAAACCTGTCACGAGCTCGAGGACCACAACCCCGAAGCTATAGATGTCGTTCTTCTTCGAGGCTATCCCGGTCCTCAAGTATGCCGGATCGGTGTAGCCCGGAGAACCCATGATGAGATTCTTTCTCCTAACATAAGGAGACGATGAAGGAGACGACGATGGCGGCGGTATCAAAGATGAGAAGCCCATTTTTGCGGATCCGAAGTCGCAGAGCTTGCTGTCGGAATCACCGTCCAGTAGAATGTTGGAGGATTTGATGTCGCCGTGGATGATGTGGAGGGTGCATCTCTCGTGGAGATATTCGATGGCTCGCGCGAGCTGGTAGGCGATCTTCACGCGACTCTTCCACGGGAGGGTCGAGCGCTTATCGCCGCCGCGGCCGTGGAGGTGCTCGTGGAGGGTTCCGCTGGAGACATATTCGAATATAAGTGCACCTTGATCTTCATGAGACAAGATGAAAAGCATAAATTAGTTACCAATAAAGGTGTTCTTAACTTCTTCTGGTGAAATATAGCTGAAATCGAAATGCACAATTGTCAAAATCTCGACTTTGTTCGTGGAAATGATTTTCTTCCTATTCATATTTCACTAACTCAAAAGTAGTAATGAAGTTTGACAAATATTTTCATATTTTCGTAATTAAACCTGAATTAGGTACGTGAATGAGCGACGTGCCTACCTGCATCGTCGCAATAGCCAAGGAGCCTGACGATGTTCTGATGCTTGAGCCGAAGCAGCACGTCCAGCTCCTGCTTGAAGGCCAGGCTGAGCCGCTCAACCCCTCCACAGTGGACTTTGACGGCCGCCACCGCCACGGCAGCGGCAGAGCCTTCTTCGCAGCCACGGAGACGCCCCAAGTACACAGTGCTGAACCCGCCCTTCCCAACCACCTCCGCAAAACCCCCCGTGATCCTCTCGATCTCTCCCCACCCCAATCTCTTCATGGCCGCCCCCGCCGCAGCATCGCCGCACCGTCCCGAGCAACTCTCCCCGCCGTTGCCGTCCCCAGCGGCTCTGTCCCAGCGGCGGTGCCTGTTCAGCAGCTTGGAGCGGAGGAACTTCACAATGCCCATAGTTGCAAGCAGATCCGCGATTTTCAGATCGAGTCAACGTCCCTTCGCGGGCACTTTTTAAACGGGAGGAGTCGGTGAATTATGGGTCGTACTTTATGGTCCGTAGCTACCGGTGGGGCTCACGGCAGAAGGTTTGGTGCGGCTCAAAGTGAAGAAGCGAAGAAGGCGATGGAGAGAGAGAGAAGATCGGGCCAGAAGACAACGAGGGCGGCGTACCAGCTAAAGAGACAAAGAAGATCCATCGACGGATGCACTGTCTTTGAAATCCTCGGGCGACAACACGCGCACGGACGCATTGTTTTACCAGCCTTATTTTTTTAGTTGTCTGTCTCTTTTTGGCTTCTTCTTCGGTTCGGTGCGGTGTCGAGAATGGAGGAAGCCGCCGCGGGCAAGAACCGGACAGGCGTGACGAGGGTCGGAAGGTGTCCTTGAAGCTTCTTGATTCAAAGGGTCTTCATGGGGTTGTTAGGGCACATGTTGACTCAACTTTCTTTAAACTAAAGTGTAATTTTGTATAGTTTATCCGTATACATGAATGAAGCTTTCTATCTATACTATAATTAGGGAAAATGACATCATTGTCCCTTAACTTTTGTCCAATGTGCGATGTCGTCTAACTTTTGATCTATTCACCATGGTCCTTGAACTCTAGCTCGACGTTCAATGTCGTCTCCGAACTTTTAAATATTTACTAATAGGTCAGAAATCATATTGAACGAATTAATGATTTAAGGACGAAATAGCACATTGGGTCAAAGTTAGAGGATCATGTTACCCAAATTAAAAGTTCACGAACGACATCACACATTGGGCCGTAATTATAATTACGGCCCTTCATCCTCGATGCCACAGCTCCCCAGGGGCAAAAGCAACAATTGTGAAGATCTTATGAAATTTGCCATTGTGGATAGACAGACCATCTCCATCACTAACCTCTATCAACGATAGACTAAATCGAATCTTCTACATGAAAAATTCGGAAAAGTGTTGGTTTGTTGGCACGGACTCACCCACATATGGACACACTGTTTTGTTGATGCTAGACGAGTGATTCGAGGGGTACGATCACACGGGAGGTAGCCAAAATGTCGGACGAACAGAAACATATGGGAAGTAGTTAGGACCTTAATAAAAGGGATTAGTCGATAATTAATTTCGCTAATGAAGTGGTCGGTCAGAGGAAGGTTGCTTCTTGCTACTTATTCTGTTTAAGGTAATATGATAAAAACGTGAGCGGCATCATCAACTTGGAAAACGTGGGTGTCGTCTCTGTGGTCCGCCCGGGTGATCGCGTGGTCCTGGACGCTCCTCGATTAGCAATCGATCACGGTTTCGGGTGCTTTCTAAAATTTGAACGGTCTACTCCAGCTTGTGTCTCGCCAGTGTTTCGAAAATCGGTCCGACCGGTTCAAACGGGTTGTGGGTACCGACCTATTCACCATCCCGGTTCAGAATGCTCCGTCGGTGGTGGTAATTTATTTAATACAAACCGATCGAGAACCTATAAAACCGACTGAAACCGGTTGTACCATTTAGCACCGAGCATTATTCAATACAAACCGCCGAACCGAACTGAGATTTAAAGTTTGGTTTGGTTTTCAGATGTAATTTTAGAAAATCGGTTCATAAATTGAATTGGATTGAAAGTCGGCGGTTTTTTCTGGACTAAATTTATTTAAGTATTATTATTAAATTTTCTATTTTTATAGTCGGAAAGAAATCTTCGTTTCATGAAAGATGGATAAACAAAGATGCAAATTCCACAAAACAAGTAAATCTAAAAAGTGAATTAACTTGATGCAAACCGCAAAGACTCGCCCAATCGTCAATGACGTATCTATCATAGCATAAAAGCACAAACGGCGGCCAATTACCAAATCTCACATCATCAATAATGAGCACAATCCAAGAAATCCCTCTCAAGTAGCTACGACTTTGCCAAAAGACGGTGCGCACCTAGCTTCGGCGTCCCCAGCACCATCACCGTATAGAAACCACAACAACCCCCAGTAGGTTGAAAGAACATAGATAACGCCTTGAAAATTCAAGATCTATAGCTAGATCGAGATATAAGAGCACCAAAATCTAGATCTTGCTCTAGATCGGGAAGAGAAAAGCTGAAAGAGAGATATCAGCTTGTCACAAAATCACTTCTAGATAAGCCAGCTACTATAGCAGCAAAGAAGACTCGAAAACTTACGAAGCGTTCCACAACATGAAGTAAGCATCCAGGGGCCGGAGCGAGCGAGCAAATCCGAAGAGGAGAGATTCTTCCGAGACACTCATGCCTGTACTTTACGTGCATTCTATTAGATGTTGTTGGCCTTTAAAGAGCATTAATTAGCTCACCTCAATTTAGAAACGCCCGGTTGGACCAGTTCTACCAGTCAATTCTCCGATGAAGTCTACGATACGGTTTTCAAAACATTTATTCTCATATGGGAATCCCAAACGGACAGGGCTGTCGTTTCGGAATTTAGGTCCATGGCAATGCAAACAACACTTGCAACAAGATAGAAAAAAAAAAAAAACTTGAAGGCTCTCCGTAGCAAAAAATCAAAAGCCCGGGAGCAGCATAGGCCTTATCATAAGCGGGAGGCGGTTCGGGTTAGCTACCGACCCGGCTGCGGCGGCCGGATCCTAAAAGTGTGGTTGGTACATGTTGAGAATCTTGAGATGCGAGGAACGTCGTCGTTCGTTTGTGATCGGGGCTAATATGCGGTGGCTAGAGATGTGGTAATCGGGGCCTGTTTGAATACCTGACGAATTCTTGTGGGCAGTTACCGTAGATGCACAGGGTCTGTACTTTTGGACGAGGCGTGAGGTGCCTTGACTCGACTTCGGGGAATCAAGTTCGAATGAGACGAGCTTGCCGTCTGAGTAACTCGTTACTGTCAAATGATATTTGCAACATAGCTCCCGTCCAAACATGTGACTTTGGATTTCTCGAATCGGTGAAAGAGATCGGACCAAAAATCGCCCACGCCTGGACCGTGTAAACTATGGCATGATCTGACCCCAAAAAAAAAAAAAATTTGGGCATGCATGTCAGATTCAAAAGAAAAAAAAAAAGTTTGTGGCAAGCACGTCCGAACATAAATAAACTTTGGCAAAGCGCTTAGGCATGCATGACAATAGTTCTATTTTTCTATTCCGAAAAAAAAAATTGAAAGAGAAATCCGTTTGGCAAGGTAATGCCATTCTTTCTACTTTTGACACAAACCTTAGCCGAGAAATAGTTTTAGAACATAAATAAGAAATATACATTTTTTACTTTCCTATTTCTAGAACATAAACAAAAATGAAAATTCTTTTCATTGCTCTCTCTCTCTCTCTCAAGTCCTTGCCGATGGTTGCCAATCGCCTGTCGCCAATTTGAGTTCCTCGGTCTCCTATTACTGGATGTCGGTCGCCATCCGTTGCCGCCCGCCTCTCTCGTTCTTGCCGCGTGCCGTCGGTTGCTAGTGGCCCTCCACAAGTCTTCGATCTCCCGCTCCCGCTCCCCGTTTGCCATTCGCCAGTTGCCGGTCGCCTTCCACCGATCTCCGGTCATCGATCGAGGCCCAACGGCATGCAACCGTAGAAATTTTATGATGTTATTGAACGAATTTGTGTTTCGAGAACACAAATTATATATCGTTATCAAACATGTGTAAACTCGTCCAGGATATAGAAGTAGAAAAATCTATTTCTGATAAAAAAAAATAGAGCCCTAAAAATGGAAAGGTTGTCATTCGCGCCATTAAACTCCCGTGAACCCGTTCCGTCTGAATCATTGAATACTCCAGGCTGCTGGACGTGGATCCAGTAAGATCTGACGGTCAGAAAAGAGTGAGCTCACGTAGGACCGTGTACAAGCAAGAGTCGCTCGCCGGCGGACACCGCGGCCGTTCGCCGTTCATTATTCCGTTTCGCGGCGACGAGCTTCGGAATCCCAAAAGATGTCTCGAAAGAAAGAAAGCGACGCTTTTTAAACCAACGCTAAACCCATTTCATTTCAAAAGGAGGACAGAATGTGCGATTAACACCAAAAGATTGCACGGAAGAGAGAGCGCGATTATCGTGCTTAACCCTCCCCTCTCAAACCTCCTTCTCTTCTCTTCCCCTCTTTCTTCTCAATCCATCGTCCTTCGTCTGTGCCACGAAGATTAGGGGAACAAACCCTCGAATTCCAAACTCTCTCCGTCTCCGGTGGTGGTGGCGGTGGTGGCGGCGCCTCCCTCGCCAGGCGAAACCGTCGCCCCCGCTCCCTCGGCGCTCGCCTTCCGCCATGAGCGTTGGCGGCGATGGTGACGAAGAAGGTGCAGACTCCCCTGCCGCCATGCGCTCAGGACCGCCGCCTGGACTGCCGGGCCTCCCGGCCCCGCGGGAGCCGCCGGTGGCGCCAGGGCGGCACCGGGACCGCCGTGGTCGCGGTGGCCGCGCTCCTGATCTCCACCGCCGCGTGGCTCGCGCTCGTCTTCTCCGGGACCACCGCCCGCTGCTGGCACCGGTTGACGCATTTTGAAGGCAGTCCTCGTTCTGTCTCGTGGCGGAGTCATTACTCCTCCGATCTTCGTTACCCCGCTTCGTCGCCTCCGCCGCCCCCTTCGCCCCCGCCTCCGGCGCGCCGCAACGGCAGCCTCTCGGGAACGAAGCCGATCGCGGAGCAGTTAATGCTGAGCCACATACTTTTCGGAATCGCTGGATCGTCACGGTTATGGGAGCGTCGGAAGGAGTATGTGAGGCTCTGGTGGCGACCTGAGGAAATGCGCGGCCACGTGTGGCTGGACGAGCAAGTGTCTCACGACGACGATTCGCTGCCTCCGATCATGGTCTCGGAGGATATTTCTCGCTTTCGCTACACAAACCCTACCGGCCACCCCTCTGGCCTCCGTATCGCTCGTGTCGTCGTAGAGAGCTTCCGCTTGGGCTTGCCGGATGTGCGGTGGTTTGTCCTAGGAGACGATGACACTATCTTTAATGTCGATAACCTTGTGGCCGTTCTTAGCAAGTATGATTGGTCTGAGATGGTTTACATTGGCGCTCCTTCGGAGAGTCACTCGGCGAATACTTACTTTAGCCATAACATGGCGTTTGGTGGTGGTGGGATTGCGATTAGTTATGCATTGGCCGATGCATTGTCCAAAATTCAGGACGAGTGCCTGGAGAGGTATCCCAAGCTGTATGGGAGTGATGATAGGCTTCACGCTTGCATTTCTGAAATTGGCGTTCCCTTGACGAGAGAAAGCGGCTTCCACCAGGTTTTTTACTTCACTCAATTCGTTTAAAGGAGGATAATGTAGTTGTTTTATGTTATGGAGTTTGGATTTACTTGAAAATCTAGCCGACATAGAATTATGTTTGATGTTCTGGCAGTGGGATATCCGTGGTAATGCGCATGGACTTCTGTCATGTCATCCAATTGCACCCTTTGTTTCAATTCACCATTTGGAAGCTGTGGATCCATTTTATCCAGGGTTGAACTCTTTGGAGAGCTTGAAGCTATTCACGAAGGCTATGAAGTTAGAACCTAGGAGCTTTTTGCAGCGATCGATCTGTTATGACCAGGCACATCGTCTCACATTTTCGGTGTCGCTGGGTTACGCTGTTCAAGTGTTCCCAAACATTGTGTATCCCCGTGAATTGGAGCGGTCGGAACAGACTTATGTTGCCTGGAATAGGATCAGTCACAGTAGTGAATTTGACTTGGATACGAGGAATTCATTAAGGTCGCTCTGCAACAAACCCATTCTGTTTTTCTTGAAAGATATAGGAAGACGAGGGGATGCTACTGTGGGCACGTATATGCAAGAAAGAGGAATAGATGATCTGAAAAGGAGAGTCTTTTGCTTTCTGCGGTCACCCCCCCTGCATAACGTGCAGATTATCAAGGTCTTAAGTTATCCACTGAAAAAGAATTGGCATCTGGTGTGTTTTCTTTTTCCTTCTTAAATTACTGGTAGAAACTTGGTAGTTTTTTGTTTGTATTTTGCTGCTAAAGTTGCATTCCAAAATGTTCCTGGACAGGTACCACGTCGATTATGTTGCCAGACAAACCAAATTAGGGGTGACACTCTCAGTTTATTTGTGGGCCAATGTGAGAGTGGAGCTTTAAATTCAGTCATAGATAATTTGTGACTGGTCAATGGGGACGCCTGGTCTAGGGACCTCTTGTCGAGTTAAAGAATTTGAGCATAGAAGCCGGATCCCACAATGACCTTCCAAACTGCCTCTGATTTTTCATGGCGTAACAGTTACCGACTTCTGGCCTGTTGATTACCTGCTTATGCAAGGTGCAATCCATGGACGAGGCTCATAATGCAGTTTAGTTGATTGAGTTGAAGATGACTGTGCAAACACTTTATCTCCGGATTACATTCTTTGCCTTCATTTTGTTTAGAAGGTTTTACAATGATAAATGAGGATTTAGCATTTTGATATTGAAATTGCTGTTGGAATGATAGATAGAATACCAAAATTAGCAATGTTAGCTTCCAGGTATGTAATTCGGAGATTCTGTTGTTGTTAATAGCCATTTCCCAGTAAAAGGTTGCTCGGTAGGATATATTGTCTACCTTCTTTCTTACTGCTGTTTGTGCCTCGACAGAATTTATGTGGCCTTGACATCGTATACACAGACAACTAAAGCTTTCCTTCTTTGTGATGGTGCAATGGTCAGGGAAATAATTGCCCAAAGCCAGATGCAAGCAGGCTAGAAAGTTGAAATGGGAATTTCGTGGATATTTGACCAGAGTGTTTCCATTTGACAAATGTAGGAAGCAATAAGTATGCAACTTAAATAGGACCAAATATGTTTTGATTTATTCAGGCACTTCCATACTGACCAAAGTTGGACCAATGAGGTACTTATGAGCTGGATGGTAATATTACAGAAGAATCAAAAATTAGTTTCGCTCAGAATTTGGAGTAGCTAGATGCTACAGTACTGCCTACATTCCTTTTCGCATACGTTAATACCTTTCAGAAAAACTGATTTGTTATCTGGTAATTTTTTTTTAGTCGAATTTAGATTGCAAGAAATACTGATGCAGGATATATGCAATCTGACCAATTAAGGCAAATACTATACAGTGTGGTTTCCTTCTTCTCCTTCTTTTTTTCTCTTCTGGTGTGGAGGGTGTTGGTTGAGGGTGCCTTCAGTGGAAAAGGTAACCAGATGCTACCTTTTGACAACTTCCAACTTCCCTGATTGTAGACACGTTACTGGAACCCTCAGTGTGGATGCAGGAAGAAAAACTGACCGGTCCTTTTGCATGGGCTTGTCATGCACTTGTAACTGAAAATCGTTACGTTATAGCAGCATTGGAAAATTCAGGACTTACTACCGCTGTATAATGTAAGCTAATCCATGCAAAACTGTTCAAATCATGCTTATTAATGGGCTATTATTTTCAACTTAGTGTTTGTCATAAGGTTCCCCAGGATGCCATTTTACATTGCTGAAGAGTTGTTGCTTATTGACACTCCTTCATTAGTTATATGTTGCTGCGCTTCTTGGTCCTTTTAATTTGGTAATTGTGTATGTTAGGAGTTTTTTTAAACCACTTATTATGGCATCCTCCATGGGCATGTTTTGACTAGATGTACCTGTTGTGTTTGCTTTTGTTGGTGTCGAGCCAGGTGGTAATCTCACCAAGTTAAGAGCTTGTAAATCGCGTTAAACCAAAGCCTATGTTGGCCTTAGAACATGATAATCTCCTTTGGACTTTTTTCCCCAATATAACACAATAGCAGTGATCTAATTATTCGTGTCTACCCTGTTTCTTACAGGAGAAGCCCGTCTTTCTCTTATTTTTCATCTACTTGTTTGCTATTTAATGTCTGTCATATAGATACTGGTGTTGGTGTTGCAAATTTTTCTTAGCTAGATACCAGGGAGTAAGTTATAATATTTGTGCCAGCCTGTGAACTTTGCCGTCCCATTTTTGGACTGTCGAGAGCATTTGCGAAAATTGGAGCATTTGTTGAGGCTGCTTTGCCTTTCTTGTTGTAATGCATATCTGAGGATATGTTCTGTCAAAAGCTCATCAATGCCATTACAGGCCATTCAGGGATGAAGATGTCCTCAGTTGACTCATGCCGACCCAAGGGATAGTGGAGAAATAGATGTGCGTGGGAGCACGGCTCTGAACCGTTGGCACGGCACTCTTCTTTTGCCCGAAGAAGAGCAGAATTCGATTTGCATGACGTATCTAGTAGGAGGTTACGGCGAGGTGCAATGCACAAGTCGCGAGTTTTCGCGGGGGCTCTTAAGCTGTTTCCATTTGTTTCATTCGGTCGTTCAGGATATGATACATACTTTTGCCATTTTTGCTGTTGATATCCGAAGTTAGCCTGTCGTTATTCGGAGGACGACTTAGCTGAATGTCAGAAAAACGAATACATGAGTGGGAAAAGAATATGAAAAGACAATCAGGGAGCTATGTAAAGGTCAACAACATACAGTTTCAAGGCGCCTAGCCCTAGTCTAGTTCCTGCTTGCTCTTTGTTCTCTTCATCTTTGCCTTGAACCTCGACTTGGCCATCAGAGTCTGTACGGTGTTCGCAAAGTTCCCGACGGCCATCAGAACCAACAGGACCCCACAGAATATCACCTGCCAAGCTCATTTTCAATTATCTGTTAACAGCACAAGCAAGGATCAATCCACGTTAACGCAAGCGACAGTGATAGAAAGCACATTACCTGCCATTCGGAAACTACCCCGACCAATGCAGTTTGGAGCAGCAGGAACCCCACGTAGGCCTCAAAACCCTAAAGTCGAGAATGGCGGACACATCTTAGCCCAGCGAATTTCCACACGATCCACAATACTTGTATCAAAGTAATCTCATGCATCGATTCAGCATAAGGATTTCAAGTTAAGACATGCAAATGCTTCACCATACATCATTCGAGGAGGCCAGCCTTTTAATGAAGTGATTATCGTTATACCTATTAGTTGGACTTAGACCACCTAATAATTTGTCCACGTTAGCGACAGATCCAAATATACATCTCGCTTAATGCTAATGACTAAGTCTCGCAACAAGCAAGGTGAGTAGTACAGAAACTGCTCTTCCAGTTCAAATTCTTCCGTCGACTTTAGAGCATCAGTGCATATTGGCCATGTACAAAGGGATTACCTGCATAATGAAAAGAATAGGACAAAGAAGCCATAACTGACCATCCACGCCTGCAGTTTCTCCCCAGACAACATCCATTCTCTTAGCCTGTAACAAGCACACGATGAAAGATAGTCACCAGCAGAGGTATTTTCGTATTTAAAATGTTATTCATGACAAAGCAATGACAATCTCTATCACGAGGAAAGAAAAATGAATGTCCACGATCATTTTTACCAAAAGATCAATACGACTTATCAAGAATAAATATTAAAAATTAAAAATTAAATGACCGCTCGAGAAATATTCCATGTCAGCATCATTCAACCACAGCATTCATAGTCCTCTTCTATAAGCAGAGTCATGTGACACCTTGCCCAGTGCAATGCGTGTGTATAGTCTCTGACGTTGATATCTATTCTGTAGAAGCATCGCGACCCCTTGCATTATAGCCCATTGAAGAAAAAGTTGCACACCCCTCTGTCCAGGATTCATCTAATTAGGCCCGAAAGCAGAGCAAGTCAATTACTGGTTCTACAGCAAAACTGACCTGCTTTTGCGCACAGTTTGGTTGTCCTTTGATCTCCCAAGTTAGGCTGACAAGGGCCATAATCATTGCACAATAGTGATGGTATATCCACCTGAAGATGACAACTCAGTAAATTTGATCGAATGCTCTCTGTATCGCTCGAGGATAATAGAGAGAAATTCGATCAACTGTATCGCTCAAGGATAATAGAGCGAAATAAAGTCAGACATGCTTCCACATTATCATCGAACCATACCACTACCTATATAATTCAGAAGAAAGATTCAGAAAAATCAAACATGTAGATTACAAACACGTGCTCAGTTAATCTCTCTCTCTCTCTCACGAGCACAGGAATATGTCTCTCTCAAAATTCAGTTTAACTCTTGGTTTAACGTGAGTAAAGAAAGCCTCAATCGCACTCCTCACAGTCTCTTCAAAAACATATGAAGATCCTATGCAGAACTGTTCATGGAACAGAATGTCAATGTGTTTTTTGTTAGCAATCACAAGATTATACATCAAAGAAAGCATCTCGTATCTTCCTTTGCTTCCAATACTTCGAACAATTCAAAGGCAAAATTCAATGACTTCTCTACAACACATGATCTACAACACCTCCTCATTCCGTTGTCCTTCTCATTTGCCAAGATGGTGTAAATCCTAGCACCCAAGCAGAATGATAGCTACTTAGAAAGCCCAAGCAGAATGATAGCTACTTAGCAAGCTTTGACTGTAATCACTAATAGTAATTGTCCGCAGAAGAAAATCATGATTGACAAATATCAGCTAGAGAATAAAAGGTGACTCGGATTTTACTATGGGTTGAGACAATTGCAAATGCCTTTTCTTTTTGCCCATTGGGTTTTGCTAGAATTACAATACATCATAACAATACATGCACTGAGGCAAGCACATGTTTCTACTAGAGAAATCACTGTAGATTTGCTAGCAGTAGTTCTGCAGTGATCTTAAGGGTCATCTCTAGTTTCTCTAGTTAGCTACTGAGAAAACTGCTAAGGATGAAAAACAGAGAAGTGGAACACCAATGATTTTATTTCTTCTACTTCTCTTTTTATTTTATTTTATTTTTCCGGGTGGGGTAAGTTCTCAAAAATACCATCTAATACAGCACATTTTCATCTGGCATTCTTCTTGGCTGCAACAAGCACTGAGAAGTTCGACATCCAATACTGGGTACCATAAAAGCTGAACTGCAGAAACTTCAATATGTAAGAAAAGAGCGAGATTGCCTTCCCTACTGTCATCCTCATGACCTTATTTCTCTTCTAATTGTTCCACAAAGTACGGTTCTTCAGCTCCTAGAAATATCATTCTACAAATTTCTTCCTTTTGAACAAACAATAACTCAATGTTCAGTCATTACACATCAAGTTCAACGTAGAAGAAGCGTAATTCATGAAGTACTCACGTAAATCTCCTTGGATATTAATACATGCCGAATAAAAAGTAGAACTGCAGAGCAGCTCAAAGGAAACAAGCATATTCTTCACTCACCAGGGCCTAATATCACTTCCGTTGATGCTTAGTATATTTTCTCTCAATGCCAAACCAGTGTAGAGGAATAATAGCCATGCCTGGCATGCGTAAACCCACGATTTGTTATGCCCGATTCATTCAAATATACACAAAACCTTCAAACTGTTCGAGAAGCATGTAAAGCAGTACCTGGTACAGCTGAACAGGAAATGCTGGAAAACATCCATCCCACAGCCAAGATCTCAACACTAGAAGTGCCGACGGGAAAATGAGAAAGAGGAGAGCAGTTCTATCCTGTTACAAACAGATTGTGAAATGAGCGAATCCAAATTACGCAGCTCCCCACTCTTTCGGAATGGGCAATAGATGCAAGATTAACTAGTGTGCAATTAAAATTATCATATGTGCCTACAAAGAATACCGATAGATAGAACATACTCAGGTTGCTTCATGTAAAATTCCCATGGCATAATTAATTTTGATATAGGATTGCAATTATCTAGCAAATGCTTTTATAGGCAATCAGCCTGCCAGCAGAACTAAATTTGCTCCTGGCATGAACAAGAAAGGACTTTATAGCAATCCGTACAGTGCTCGCTTCATGTATCCAGTTTTACATGCCAAAAAATCTGGATCAAAAGTCAAGTGGAGGAGTCTAACCTACTTTGATTAAATGAGCTGTGGCAAAGTGGTTGAAGGTACCCGATGGGATTTCCCTCTTTCTAAATTTTGATTCATACATTAAGTAGCTTAGCTCAGGTAACAAGATGAAGTACATCCAAATGAGCTTGTTCTGACTAAAAATTGCTGAGACCTCCGTGAGAAAACAAAAGCTCTCTGATTTCTGTTAAATATTGCCCCAAGGCAGTGACTCCACAGTTCAAAAACTCAATCACTACCTAGTGTGTCCACCGAGAATAGTCGGTCCAGACAAAAAACAAACGATTACGAATAGCGAAAGTAATGAATCGTTCAAATCCAGCCAATCCCGATCTCCAGAAAAAAGGTAGGAACAAGAAGTCAAAATACTCGGCATAAGGACAACAAAGAACTGGAACTGAAATGGGAACATTACTCTGTAACTGTTGTACTCTTCCTTGACTTTCAGCTGCACCTCTTTCCTCGCACGCACGTTGATCGGGCCCAGAAACATCCTCACGAAGCCGCCTGCGCGACACGGTCATTCCATCATCCACCACCACCAGACCGTAGACGGCAAGGACAAACGGAACCGGCGGCAGAGAGGAAAGGAAAGAGAAGGATCCGAGTCAAACGCACCTTGAGCTTTCGACGGAAGAAACGCCGACGCATCCCCGTCGGCCATGATGCACCTGGCCCTCTGCAGCTCCTCCTCGAGCCTGTCCGCGAGCTTCGAATCGAGCAGCCCGCTGCTCGCCTGAGCACCGATGGAGTCCCGGAGGCGGCGGATGGACGAGTCGAGCGCGAGCGTGCGCTGCCGTATCGACTGCTCCTCGCCCGACGAGAGGGCGACGTGCGCCGCGGCGGCGTCCTGCAGCTCCTTCGCCTGCTCCACCGCCCGCCGCACCTCCTCCTCCATCCGCCTCTCCGCCTCCTCCGGCCTCGCTCCGCCGTCGCCGTCCATCACTGGCCGCGACCGGTCCCGCGGCCGCTCGCGATCTTCGCGAATCGAGCGAGGTTCGTCCGGAGAGACTACCGGTTCGTCCGCGCGCGCGTGCTCCGGATTGCGTCGCGGAATGTGAGTGCGAGATGCATTGATGGAGGCACACGCATCTCCGCGGAGCCACGTGGAAGCGATCTCTGTCTCCACGGATCGAGAAAATATCGGGTGCTCGAGTCTTGCCATGTCAGCATCGAGACACGCCACACAGAGAACGCCACGTGTCCAACGCAGGTCCCACCCGTCAGCAATTTTTGAAACTCCCGTCTCCGTCTCCGTTGCCGCCGTTACGTCCCCGCCCTCCGCCTCTCCCTCTTCCTTCTCTCTTCCCATCCCACCTCACGACCGACGTCTGCTCTCTCTCCACCTCCCTCCCTCCCTCTTTCACCTCACGACCAAGACTAAGTTTCAGAAATCGTGGGACGAAGTTTCAGAGGAGGCGGCGAACGAACGTGGACGCCGACGGGATTTGAAAGGGTTCTTGGAAATGTGGACGACGTTTCCAAGGAGAAAACCGGGTGATCAGACCGCCGACGGGCTCTTGGAGGCGACAGCGGAGGCGCCTTTGTTCCTTGGAGACGAAGTGGAGCTGTCGCGATTCTGGAAAGCGAAGTGAACAGGGGTTGAAAATGAAAAAACCGGAAGCTTTTGGTCTTTTTTTTTTTTTTGGGTCCAAAGGAAGCTTTTGGTCTTTGGTCGTGAGGTGGAGTGGGATGGAGAGAGAGAGAGAGAGCAGACGCCGGGGCAGATGGAGACAGGTGGGACCCGAGATGGACACGTGGTGCTCCCTGTACGGCATGTCTCAATGCTGACATGGCAAGATTGGAGCACCCCAGTATTTTCGCGATCACAGAGTGAGCGAGGGAGAGAGTCGAAGGGGAAGCAGGTCCAACAAAAGAAAAAGGGCAAAAAACATTGAAGTAAAACAAAGACGTGTGAATGGGAACATTAACTGTATTAATTGCACAATCATTCACCCAGGTGCAGAACTGCCACGGTGGAGAAACATCCTTAATCGGAAAAAAGCTGCATTTGATCGACAAAATTAAGGATTATGTCTGTGTTGGAGAACCCACCCGGATGTTATCATAGCAATTCCGGAAGATTTTTCCAAAAAGCCGAGGTATCTCAGTTTTATCAATTCAATCCTAAATTTTTTCATTTTATGTCAATTGAGTCCATTTAACTAATTTTGACTGGAAATCACAAACGTGGACGTAAACGATCCTATGTGACACGGTCAATACCGACATGGACAAAAATAATAATTTTTAATTAATTTTTTCTTTTTTTCCTTTTTCTTTCTTTTCTTCTCTATTTTCCTTTATTTTTCTTTTTCTTTTTTTTTTTTTTCTCTTTCCTCTTTCCTCAACCAGCCATTGACCAGCCTGGCTCCGTCGGCCTCAGGCAAGGATTGTCCTCGCGTATTTCCCTCACCAGGCAAGGCAAGGGTGACCGACGCCCACCTAGGAGAGGGCGACCCTTACTAGGGGCCGATGAGGGCAAATTTTGCTAGTAAAGGTGAAAGCGGCCCTCTCTCAAGGCCAGCGGAGGGGAAAAGGGAAGAAAAAAAAAGTAAAGGAAAATAGAGAAGAAAAAAAAAAAAAAAAGAAAGAAACGGTAATTATTAAAAATTTGTTCATGTCGGTGTTTGTCATGCCGCATAAGACAGTCGGCGACCACGTAAGCAATTTTTGGTCAAAATTAGCGAAATGAACTCAATTGAAACAATATGAAATAGTTTAGAACTCAATTGACAAAACCAAAATATTTATAACCGAATTTACAAGATTGCAACAGATTTAAGATTTTTTGGATAATTTTTCTGTGCCTACTCTTCGGCTCCATGTTTGGTCAGACTAGAGAATATTTGGTTCGGACAGTTGACCTGCAGGCCCAGACTTAGACACCCATTCTATTAACATGCCTAGGATCTTCATTCAACACCATGTTCCCATCGTAAAGCAAGCAAATTGTGGACAATGAAGGCGCCTTGAATTGAGAAAGATGGACGAGCGCAGGAACTTAAGCCGTGAATGCCGGAAATCATCAATGAATACCTCGTCAATGCACCAAACATTCTTGGCAAAAACGGTGAGAAACAAAAAAACGAAAATGTACAGAGACTAGAATGCGATGTCGGAAATCTAACTATGACGAGCGAGCAACGACCGGCGGCATGTATAGAAAGCACTCACTCAGCAACAGGCTGATGATAATGCAATAGTGTCGGCGATGCAGCGATATAAAGGCGCGAATGAAATATACCTTATCATTTAAAGTTTCTCCCATAGCATACAAAACTATCTGATTTTGTGCCATCAGAAGGCATTGGCTGTTTTACCAACTAAAAGTTATCACAAGAAGAATTCTAGAGGAGAGGCGGGGAAAAGGAGAACCCGATTAACTCCAACCCAAAAATCATATGTATAGTACAACAATGCCTACTAGAGCTGTTTCTGCGACGGTTTGCCGGTCCAGTAAGATTTCACAGCGACAAGAATCTTCTCGGGATTGAACGGTCCGCTTTCGTGGTCCATGATCTGGCTCGTCCATCTCATTCCATCTGTTATACTCTTGATCTTTACAAGGACTTCGACCGTGTCCCGGAATATAACAGTTCCTTCAGGCCTCAAGATCCGGTCCATCTCCAGCAGGATGTATGTAACGTCACACCTTAAGAAAGCAAGCAAAAAGAACAATTTCAGACTAGGTTCCAAAAGAACGTATTTTAGCATAAGGGAAATGAAAAGGTGTCAATCGCGATACTTTACCTGTCCTGATAGATACTGAACAAGCCACCGGCATGGATGAGATCATACGTTCTCGGGTATGTTGAGAATGCCTCGCACCAGTCCTGGTAGGTGCCAATGAAACCACGCTCATAGATCACTCCAAGAGTGTCGTGGTTATTGTCCACGGGCACCACATTCATGACCCACACGGGATATTTAGCTAGCGCAGCTGCAAATCCACCGAGGTTAGCATTCATATCCATCACATTGCGGTACCGTCCCTGCGTTAGAGGACTAATTATCCGCTTGTAGTGCGACACCCGGTCCTTCCATAATTCATTATCCTCCTTGTATTTCTCAGCAGTGATTCCTGGTATTGAGCCGCTGCTTATTCTTGGGGGGACGGCGAAGGCACGCTCTGGCCATTTCTCCGCTGCGCCACCAGCTACTTCGTCCGAGCTGCTGACTTCTGGCAACGGGGTTATGCAAGTTTCCATTTCTCTGTACCTGTAAGGCACAAAGACCACACAATTAGGAAGTTATCCATGAACAAGTTACCGTTTGAAAATAACTAATGGGCTTTCTGATTAAAAGAGGAATGGTGACCATGAGTACCAAGCATTGTCAGGGTTGTCTGCCTTGCATATGTGAGGTGTTTTTATAACGCTCCGGCTCTTGATGCATTCGATGTGGTTGATAGGCTTTTGCCAGATCGCAAGATCATCCTTTTCAATCACCTTCTTCCAGCATAGGCGCTTGGCGACGTCCTCTATTGAGTCTTGCTCTTGCTTCAAGTCTTCTTGGGTTCTTTCCCAGCCTCTCCAGTACTTTTTCCAGCGGATTGGGGGGCCAGAAAGAATCCAATAACCACCGGGCCTCAGCACCCTGTCCACTTCAATTAGATAGAGTCCATCTGCAGACAGTTCAACCCCGAGCAAAGAAGAATTAGATCATTAAACACATAAGAGAAGGCATAAATAGATGAGAATCAAAGGCCGGATTAGGAGTACGCAGCATATATTTGATCCTAGATGATTGGTTCCGCATGGAAAGTACTGTGATTGCAGAATTTTATGGATCGAGATATGAAAAATGAAATGCTTACCAAAATTATTCCATGGAATCAAGCAACGGGAGCAATGCGCCATGTCAAATGCTCTGGCTGGGTAAGGAATTCTTTGGGAAGCCATGATCCCAATCATGGCCGGCACTCCTCGCTCCAGAGCAAACTGGACCTGCGCCTCATGAGTATCCCTTGGGGCAAAAGACATGGTTAGGATGTCCCTCTTCAGCAGGTAAGCACCCCAACTTGCAACCTGACCAACCCAAAGGCTACATCACCATTAGCAATTACATCCTCATTACAGGAGAATAACAATTTGATGAGAATCCAAAAGGTACAACCCCAAAATTCGCAGTCAAAAAACGCTGTCCTCAACTTTCTGCAGAAGGCAGAACAGAACCAGAACATGAAACTACACTGCCAGAGATATCAGATCACTTACCCCGCAGCCCGTATCAATTGCAGTTCTAATTTTTCCGCTCGTAAGAGGTATCAGCTCATTAATATCATCTATATACGCATCGGCACCACGAGGAAACATGGTTCCTCCTCCGGGGAATCTGAATCGATCGCCCTCAACTTGGATCCAATTCTGCACAGCCTTCTCGATGCTGAGCTCTCTGTGAGGTATATTGTCGTACCATGCATAGTCTCGGCTCTGAGGCCATTTGAAGGGGGTCTTATACTTTGGTGGAGCAGGAATCAGACACCTTAGCAATTCGTCTTTCTTGGGGCAATGCCGTTCTCGGTACTTCAGCATTTTCCTATCGAACTTCCTCCCCCTCTGCGGATCTTGGCAAGGAGTGTATTCGCTGTAGGACATATCACATGCAGGAATCGTCTCCACAGCATCGGAGTCATTGATGGCGACCTGATGGTGGCTTTGGAAGTCCAACGAGAACGACTCTGAAGATGAAGAGAATTTGGTGGACTGGCCACCGCCTGCATTGGGGTTGTCAGTATCACATTTAATTCTGGTGTAGGCTTCGGACTGATTGTTTGGGACAGGCGTGCTCTGCCATGCTCCCAAAACGTAGAACAACACACAGAGACCGCTAACGCATACTATATAGGTGAGACGTCTCTTCTTAGATTCGATGTGATGATGCTTCGGGGATCCACTGTATTCCTTGGCCATTGGTACGATTGTTTACGATCTCTGCAGAAATTCCGAGAAACCAAGAATATTAGACTCAATAACATCAGCTAGGAAACCAGGTTGATTTATATAACTACAAACATTTTGTCTAAAGCCTGAACTTGGCCTAAAAACTCCACAAAGGAAAAGTGGAAAGAAGATTCTCACTTATAGATGATCCAGCTGCTTTTACTCATTGCTATATTCTCTGCTTCTAACATCAACCATGATTATCGGGCTCAGATTAAGAACAAAGGCAAAACAATTGCTCAGAAATGGAGGTTATTAAACTTAAAATGATCCATATCGTCCAGTGTTGACTTCGAGGGCCGATGGGTTAGCAAACCTAGCAGAAGATGGCCATCAAACGGTGGGAACAGAACACGGAGATGTAAGAGAAGATTCAGAGAACTCACGGATAAATGGAAGCCAACAACTAGTTTTTGACTTGAAAAGAAGGATTTTTCTCGTCTCAGAAGCAGTCTTAAGAGAAAGAAGAAACCCCCCAAACACCAGAGAAATCGAAAGTACAATAGAAAAAAGAGGGGAAAAGTTGCACTTTCAAGCAAATAACAGACCACCCAGTTGAAACTCCAAGTGGATGTTTGCCTCTCAACTCTCAAAGGCCAAAGCTTTACCTCTTTTAAACATAGATAAAATGAAGTAAACAACAAAGCGCTCTCTCTCTCTCTCTCTCTCTCTCCACTCTGCAAATACCACCTTCACCGGATCCATGTCGAACCAGCAGAAAACATCTCATCGGCGCTCAACATCATCTAAAGACAAACAGAAAAAGGAGATAAGAGGCCACCCACCTGGAAAAGATTCTCAGCTATAGACACTCCTGGAACGTTTAACCTTCAAAATCGAAACGGGCATTGGGAGGCTTTGGTGCTCGGGGTCTCACTTCTCATGTTACTTCATGGGAAAGGAAGGAAGGGAGGATCTTTTAGCGGAACCCAGAAACCATGAGAGCTTGGGAAAGCAAAGAAAACAACGGGAAAATGAAGAAAAAGTATGTTCCTCTGTTTGCCTGAATAAAGAAAAGCTATAATAGTATCATCACCTCATAAAAAGATCTCTTTTTTCTTTTCTGTTTCCGTTTGTCTTTCCGTCATTGCAGGAGGGGGGAGGGAGAGTGGTGACTGGTGAGTAAACAAGTGAGAGAAATGTGGCAAACCCAGAAGGCAAGAATGTATTTTTAGCACAGGGGTGAGAGAGAAATGGACACAGAAGGGGCTGTGATTGGATTTAGTGCCTTGTCTCTTTTTGCTTATTAACTATTCATCTCCTCTAATTAAGGAGAGAGAGAGAGAGAGGGGATTTGGTCTAATGAACAGAGACGATGAAGGTCCGAGGGCAGTGAGGATTCACAGGAGACTGACCAGCCTCAATTTCCTCTGCACCCCACCTTCCCCCCCTTCTCTCTCTCCCCTCTCCCTCTCTCTCTTCAGATTAAAAAAGAATACTGTTTTTTACTCCTTCGGGTCCCTGTTGCTATTAAATGATGGAATAAAGAAAAGGAAAAGAGGACGGTATGGTGGGGTGGGGGGGGGGGGATTCTCATCTTTCGAGGTTCCTAATCCTACGATCAACATGGGTCTAAAAAGGCAATGGCCGACACTAATCGTCAAAGTTGCCATTTTTTCTCTAAATCGCCACGCTTTCTCAGGGCAAACAATTCAACGCATCTTCGATCCCTCCATTGACATTTTCATCTGCCCCGTTTTGTTTCTTCTTTGTTGGAGGGAGTGGGTGAGAAGCTTGAGGGTTACGTTCGAAGAGAAAAAGGGAAAAAAAACAAGAGATGAATTTGAGGTTCGTATCGTCTTCCGGAATCTGGAGGCTCCCCGTTTAGGCGGAACTGGCTTCCCTTATCCATTCTGTTTCTTCTTTGTAATGCGAAAGAAACCCAGAAAAGAAATTGTACTGACACAGATTAAAGATACGGAAAAATACTTTCTTTTTTAGTTTTTTTTTTTTTTTGTTGGGGAGGTCGGAGTTTTCTTTCTTTCTTTCTAGGTTAGTCCTAACTTTTCTTGCAAGAACCAGGAGCCTCCTCAGCTGCATCCCTTGGATAAAGTATCAACCAACTTTTGAAAAATAAAATTTTTGAAAGATCTTTGAGGAAGTGATATGGGAAAAATTGGATCCTTGCGCCATCGGCAACCCTATCTCATCATGACCCGCCGGTTTTGACCCCAAAAAAAAAAAAGAGAGAAAAATCTAATGACCCGCCTGGTTCAGCAAATATTTCCAAGGATTTTTCGCCTATTTTTCGGATATTTTTGGCTCGTTATTTTATGTTTAGATCTGTTACAACCTATTGACATGACTAATGCTCACATAATAAAAAATTATTTAAAAAGTCTTAATTCTATTACACTTTGATCAATTCGGTCTTAAATTTTTTAAATTTTATTAATTGAGTTCATTCGATCAATTTTAGCGGGAAATCGTTTATAAGGACGTCGGACATCCTACATATCACGACCGGTGCTAGGATTGATAATTTTTATAATTTTTTACAAATATATATTTTTATTTTTCGTTTTCTTGCTTTCTTGTCCTTTTTTTTAATCAAGTCTGGTAAAAGGTGTTGACCAAACGTCACTGGTCACAAGCGAGGGCTAGCGACCCTCATCGACCACTAGGCTAAGGCCGCAACCCTCACCCGCAATTGATGAGGGCTTGGCGGCCCTTGCCACGTCTGTGCGAGAGTTTTGTTGAACTTCATAGAAAAAGAAAAGAAAAGAATGATAAATAGATAATAAAAAAATTAATTTTTTAAGAGTTAATACCACAAAAAAATTCAAACAAGTACACATATGATAAATTTACCCCAAACTATTTTTGAGCACTAAAAACTTTAAACCGGTATATCTGTGATAAATTTATTTCAAACTAAATTTTATGACCACAAAATACCCAAATTAGTACACATGTGACAAATTTACCATTCGTTAGCTCTTCATTAAATTAGAGTTAATACCACAAAAAATCTCAAACCGATGCACATGTGACAAATAGAGGGTAAAAATCCTAAATCGATACACTTGTCAATTGTCATATGTCATCCAACTCAACAATTTGATGGTAAAATATAATGAACAACTAATGGATGGATAAATTTATCATAAATGTATCGATCTGGAGTAAATTTATCACATGTGTACCAATTTGAGGTGTTTGATGATCAAAAATATAGTTTTGGATAAATTTATCACAAGTGTCTTGGTTTGAGATTTTTTGTGACCAATAAAATAATTTGAGGTATATTTATCACATGTGTATCAATTTGAAGTTTTTTGTGGTATTAAATCTTTTTTTAATCACAAAAAATTATCCATATCGGCATTGATCGTCCTAGGTGACACCACCGGCATACACATAAAAAAAAATTTGCTAAAATTGGTTGGATGGACGCAATTGACTTAAGAGGTTAATGACTCGATTGATAAAATTGTTTGACAGAAAAAAAAAATGGCAAAATTGAAAGGCAGATTGAACTTACCAAAGTGAAATAAGTTTAGGATTTCTTGGATAATTTTTCCAAATCTCATAAATGTGCTTGACCAAGATGAAGAGACTTCACGTTGAGAAGCACATGCCCCACTTGTATTAATTTGGTGCACGTACTGCTTGGGTCTCCCCCGATTAAAAGATGGGTCCCTCGATTGAAAAAAAGAAGGGAAAAAGTCGCCTACACTTTTCGAATTTTTCACAAGTTTCTGGTTTAATGTGGCTTAAAGACGTTTAAGAATTGTGCTGTCTTAAAGATACTATTCATGTATTATCACGAAATTTTATGTTACATCTTTCAAGCCTAAGAGCAAAAGTCAAAAACCAATTAATGAAGCATAATTTACAACTAAAAGCATACTCCCGTCTCTCTGGAATGAATTTCTCGAATCACCAGATTTAGTGACGAGCGCACGTCGAGATCTCTCACTCCATGTATAATAATTTGGGATGTGAACTCGCATCGAGTCTCCTATTATCCTAAAGAGTCCAGCCTTTTCCAATTTATTTCCTCGAACTGTTCAAATTGTTAAATGTTTCTTTCTCCCATTTGATAGTTTAAATGAAAAGTGCGGTCGGAATACAAACTCAAAACTGGGCATCGCCGCTCGACAGTAATCGATTAATTGAGAACTTCAAGATTTCGTTTTATATTCCCTTTTTTTTTTTAACTTTCTCTTCTGCTGTCATCCTGAATAAGTTAATTCAAGTTGGCGAGATCTCAGATCTTCATTCACCAAAGCCTACGAACCTGGGACAGAAACAGGATGCTCTTGTTGGTAACGTGCCCCTTCAGCTTGGACTTGTCGACTTGAAGATCCAGTAGGAGAACAGGTCACGTCATTAGGCATTGACCCGAGGCTTGGCCGACTGGGACTTAACCTAAATAATAAAAGGGTAAATCGAACAAATATCACTAGCTTATGCTCCGATCCGTGTAGTATGTATGATTTTGAATTATTAATTTATGTAATTGGAAGTAACCAATTAGGTTTACGACGAAACCTAGAAATCGATCACCGATCCAATTTGAGTAACTTCTTCTTCCAAGTGCCGGATAACTCCATGTTCTTGAATTTTGACACAACATGCAATATGATACTTGAACTTTAGCGCAATGTGTAATACGTTCTATGAATTATTAATTTGATGTGAATTATATGAAAGAGTTCATTGTTGTCTTCCCATTAATTTTAATTCAATGATAATATTGAATGTTTTCGTATAGTCCCGAGATTAATTTGAACATATACTAAAAGTTCAAAGACTACATTACATATTCCACTAAAATTCAATGACTGCATTAAACAAATTAAAGTTCGGTGACTATACCGCACATTAGGCTAAAGTTCATGGACTATTAAATCATTATCCCAATAAAAAACGATCTTTTTTACCTTGCCATGAATAATCAATATGATGTTAATATTTGTATGTTGCGAAAATATTAGATGTTTTGGGTCAAAATGAATCGACGTACAAGCATCGTAAGATTTAGATTAAGCAAAATATAGAAACTAAAAGTCAATCCGGACAAATTGTTGGAGAGCTTGCGTCCATGGTATCTTGTTCTTGATATACTGACACGGTTTCCAGTAATTGGTATCTGAAGTGTCATGACAAATTTCAAATCGACATATTTGGTACCGATATTTAGCATTTAATAAGAACTTCAAAATTTTAAGATTAAAAAAAAATAGAAAAGGACACTTATTGCCCAAAGAGTAATGTCAAAGTACAGAGTATACGAACTTATACGCCGAATGGTGCTTCCCTCGGTGCTTCGACAAATCTCAACCATCGATAAGAACTCAAATTGCGAAAATCAACGGTTGAGATTTATTAAAATTCCAAAGTGAGCATCGCACGGAATATAGTATCCACATCCCGATATCTTGAGATTGGTACGTGGAATTACACTTCGGTGTACTGAATGATGCGGCGAACTACAATCGGACATTCAAAACGTGCGATCCATGTCCGACATGTAATGAAAATTTGTTGCATCAGGTCAAATACCTGCTGTACAAACTTGTTTTGGGGTCCGTTTGTTCAAAAGAAAGCTGTTCCCGAGAAACTATTTTCCGATACTTGAAAGAGGGAAACGAATCGGTTTACAAAGAACGTTTTCCACAGGCTGAATTAAACAAGTTTAGCGCGGAGGATGACTACTTCATCTTCTAATAAGAAGGAAATCACTTCCCCTTTTATGGAAAAATATTTTCATTTATCCCGAAATTTTCGATGTGATCATGCGTAAAGACGGCAAAATGAGTCAATAACCCATATTTTAACACATATTTAAGAGTGCCTGTCTAAATGCGTTGCTTAACAAACTTAAATGGATCATAAATGGGCAGCTTAACGACTTAATGGATCTTAAATGGGTCATAAATGGATTAGCAAACTATCTTATGTGATCAATTTTTTATTTTTTATTTTTGGGTCCATGATGTTTTAGTAATATATATTTTGTAATTTATCATAAGTTTTGCTAAAATATGTCAAAATGGATTAAATAGATCAATAAGAGTCAGACCATATTCAACTCAATCCAAACTCGACCCACCCGTTTGACATATCTACTTGCGTGTCACCTCGTTCTTTTCGAAAGCATTCTCCTCCCTCCTTTTGCCCAAGCTTTCTTTCTTTCGTAGCTTTATCCTTGGCAGTTGGCGTTATCCCTTCTGGAGTGCGGCAATTCGGAGTTACTCCAGACATCAAGTCCAAGGCAAAAGACAAAACAGATCTGGGATTTGTCTTTGTACGCATTATTTAGCAACTTGGGTTTTGGAATTACTTGGGGACGAAACAAGGCCTTAAGATCTGTTCCTTATGAATGTGCACGCACGTGCACGCAGAATGTGCACGCACGTGCATGATGGCCGAAACTTAAGTAGCATTAATATTAATATGCGATACGACATGACACAATACGATATGTCGACATGTTATTTCCTTAAAAATAGAGTCCCGACACATTGAGATATGTTATGCATTAAATGTATATTTTTATATATACACGATAAATAATCATATATATATCAGTAATAAATTTCTTCTTTTTCTTCTTATAGGGATTTATGATTTTTTTTTTATGACTGAATATATTAATTTTGAGGTGACTAGATATATGACTCGAGTATATATATTTGATAAATTTATAATTTAGCCTCTAATTTATTGAAAATGCTTAAAATTAACCCCGTGCGTGTCGCTAGTTTGTCCGGAGCGTTGACCACATGTTTATCATATGCTAGAGAGTGTCGGAGTGTGTCGAACACGACACGACACGACACATAGGCTCCCGAAGAGTGTCGGTACTTCTTAGATTGAAACTCGAGTCATTATGCAGCTGGAGAAATCTGGGTTTTTTTTTTACAACCAGAAAAACAAAAAAAATCTGAGTTCGGTTCGCCCACCTGAGTTCAGTGGGGCACGTGCGAGCGTCGATTACGAACAAGAAAGGTCACGTGAAGCCTTCGAGGGCGGATCGAACACATGTCGTGGGTCCCCAGCATTTGCGTCGCTGTCGTCGTGGGTTGGTGAAGGGGAGCTAGAAAGGAGAGACAATTTGCTTATGAGACGTGATGTCTCCCCGAAGTACAGTACGTGTGTTCATCAAAAGTGGGTCAAACTCATGTTTTATTTGGTAGAGCTAGTTATTTGGAGAGTGCTTGTACCCAAAAAAAATGGCCAAATTTTTGTAATCGACATATAGCCGATTTGAGTGAATATAGAAGTCGAGGTTCGGCTTGAGTTGGTTACGATAAGTTACCGACAATGAAAATACTTTTCGATGGCACGATGATTGTGGATGACCGAGGCGTACGGCTGTCCACGTACTACAACAATAAGTTGGCGATTATCGCTTGACGGGTCTTGGCTAATAGAGTCGAACCCACTTTACGACAACAATAGGTTGGCGATTATCGCTTGAAGGGGTCTTGACTAATAGAGTCGAACCCACTTTTGAAAATACGCCACTCAAGCTCCGGAAGTCCGGTGTTTGGTGAGCTTTTACCATTGCAATCTCGTTGAGATTTTAATAGCCAAGAAGTCTCTTCGCATGAAATATGCTGTAGTTAAGTAACGCGATGCGAGCCGTGTAAATATTCGTTCATGTGATCTCGTTGATGACATGCGACCCTTCACCACTAGACCACACGCCTTGACAGTATAGGAAATCCAAAATGCCAATCTAACATCTAAATTCAAGTCACCATATTCGTAGCAAGGCTGATCAATTTCGGGGTAAATCGGTTCTCGACCTAGAACCGACCTTGTTTACGTGTAAAAAATCAAATTCCTATTACGAAATATAAAAGTCGCACTGGTTCATTGGAAAATATTGGTTGGTCAAGTAGTAATGTTAATTGTTTTTTTTCATGATTCGATTCTCAATGGGTGCAAACAAAAAAAGAGGAGAAATATATGTACACACAGAATATTTTTTTAAGAGACTTCACTCTCGGTTTAGGACTTGTTTAACTGAAGGATCGAACTGGTACCGGTTTTAACAGGTTCCCAAGTGAAAATCAATGATTTCGGGCTTGGAATTGAAAACCGTTGGCTCCAAATATTTGAAATCGGAAACCGGACCTAAGCCCTTAACCGCTTGGTCTGGTCGGATTCGATCCCGTGGCCGCATTCAACCGGACCCGCGACATAATCCATTCTTGTCAGGCACGGTGGGGTCCAGTCAATTCAAAGTTGCTACCAAGGGAACATCTTGAAGGGTCAAGCAATCTCCAAAAATGGGCGGGAAGGAGGGCCCCATCTATGCTCAGATCCTTAATAAGTCGTGCACCAACACGTGACAGGGAATCCAATGAATACCGACTTCGGAGAACCACACGACTCGTCGTTTCGACGTGGCTAAAGGTCGTTTCTTTTGCTGATGGGGACCCCCTTCGATTCAGGGGAAATTTATCCAGGAGCTAGAGGTCTCTTTTGCGGATGCGTTTCGTTACATCGGATTATTGGTAACCGGAAGTCGGAACGACGATCGGTCTTGGTCGAAGCAGACCCGGGTGGGTCGAGATTTTCATTAGTCTCTATGGAAGCTAATGTCAAAAGCTGTTGCGTTTTATCGGATTCTTAGAGCCAGGGACTCCGCGCAGCATTCCCAGTCTCTTCCTTTCGTTTCGACCGGTATCGTGTTCTCTCCCTTTCTTTGAGGTCAAATGTGAGAGAACACATGAGAGAAATTTCGGAACACTATAAGTTCCAGAGAGCTTGCAGGGATAAGAGGCCCGATCTTGCGACGAGGCGTTTCTTTAATTTCTTTCGAAATGGCGACACGGGTCACATGGTATTTTGGCTCGATCGGAGGAAGTCGTCGTGCTTCAAGAGCATCTAAATATTGCCCGTGAAATTTTGTAGGATAATGGCGGTAAGTGCAACAGTACCACCATGGGACTTCCCTTCTAGGCCATAATATATATGGGCCGGGAAACCCATTGACCGTACGCCTGATAGCTAGTAAGCCCAGTTCTGTGTATGGATGGGCCGGCCCATTCTCATTTTCGAATTGGTTTGGTGCCCGCTAATTCCGTTAATTTGACGTGGTCGAAGTGATAAAATCCTTAATTTCATCGTTGAAGCACTTGTCTAGAGTCTCTGTTAGAAAGTTAATCTATGAACATGTTACCACTCGAAAATAACACACGGCCCAGCAGTCTGGTCCGAATGCCGGCGAACCAGGCCCGGTGGTGGTCGATCGAGGACTGTGGCGCCGATGGAAGCGACTTGCAAAAACGCAATCTACGCTCTTCAAAAGCCGTAATCCATTTTTCTTGGCATTTAAATATGCAAAGTCTGCCAATCATTATTTTTCTGACAGGTGTCGCATGGTGTAGACTACCGTTGATAGTTTTTTTTATTTGGTCGGGAACTACCCTTGATAGTTCGAGAACAACTCGATATACTTTTTTAAGGAATAGCGACATAAAAGATTCATGAACTTTAACCAAATGTATAATGTGATTCATGAACTTTTAATCTGTTTAATATGATCTATAGACTTTTAGTACACGTTAATATAGTCCTTGATCTATTTGAAAATGTTCATTGTAGTCCCTCCATTAATTTAAAATCGGGGACAATATTGAACATATTTATCTTGTCTGGAGATTAAAATGAATATGTACCAAAAATTCAAAGACCATATTGATATTACACATTAGGTTAAAGTTTATAGAATATATTGATCAAATTAACAAGTTGAGCCAAAGCTTACTGACGTTTCATATTGTTAATATGGTCTATAGACTTTTAATACACGTTAATATAGTCATTGATCTGTTTGAAAATGTTCATTGTAGTCCCTCTATTAATTTAAGATCGGGGACAACATCGAACATATTTATTTTGTTCGCAGACTAAATTGAATATGTATCAAAAGTTGATGGACCATATTACATATTGGGTTAAAGTTTAGAAATCAAATTATTCAAATTAAAAGTTCGGAGATTACACTGCACGTCTAGCCAAAGCTCAGGAACTATTTGTGTGATTATTCTTTATTTTCCTTGTTCGAGATGATGGCCGAGATGGACCATGGTGAGGCAGATGAGTGAGGAAACCATTATGGAGAAAGTTGTTGATAAGAGCTGAAGTGTTCCTTCTTTGGATAAACCGATAAATGTGAAGTAAATCGACAAAGCTTTGCTTATCTTCTTCTGCATTATTATAGTTCTCTTTTTGGGGCCAAGGAAGCTTTGGTCGATCTTCTTCCTAAAGAGAAAGTTCCATCCAATAGCAGACAATGGGGGCAGATGACAGATGTGACCGTGATGATGAGAACGGTAATGGTGGTTGGATCCGATTGTTCGAGTCGGATCCGTGGGTCCGGTTGGGTCCATGGTGCCCATTATTTTTGCCAATATCCTCCTTCACACACGTCGACCATGGCGTACGACGAGCTATCGTGCTTCTCCGATATCTCCTCTTTCACCACAGAAAACTGAAGCGTCTTAACTTCTCTGTGTATGATAGAGACATTGCACATATCTCTCCCTCTCTTCACAGACAATCAATACCATGATTATGGTTATCGTACTTGTAATTCGTGATTTATGTCGATTAATAATGCTAACCACGGCTCTTTTAAAAAAGTTATCTACTCACTTGTAGGCAAAGATGGCAGCGTCGATCGCCATTTATGTGTGAAATCGATGCGGAGGATGGTGTCATATTCTAATTATCTCTTTGTATGTGCGGATGCTTCGAATCTCGGTTAACTTTGTGTGTGTACCGGATATGATACCCTTTGAAATTGGAGTCTTTTTTATGGACCGATGATGGTGCCATAATGCCTTACTTTGTGGTCTTTTCGAAAGGAATTAACTTGAGTACTAGTTATGAGACGAATGTAGAAAGCCTGAAAGAAAATGATAAAGATGCTATCGGAAATATCTTTGCAGAACAAAGTCACAGATATAGAATAATCTGGACGAGTCCATTAGTTGGTTTATAATCTCCTTCGTGTAAGTTTGTTTGTTTGTTTGTTTTTTGTACCCTAAAGAGGTCGTGAAGAGGCTCGGGATTATGTCCGTACAGATAGGATATGGACGAGATTGGAACCTACCACGTTGCTGCCAAAATGTCTGGTTCAAGGCACTAACTAAACACCAACGGCTCGTCTGATGAGTCACGTCGTCGGAGCCCCACTAGGTGCGAGTGGGAAAGCCTTAAGACTAACAATACATCTAAGCCTAAACCCGTCCTTCGTAGACTGATAGGTGTTTTCTAAGATCGATGATAGACTGGATAATCTAACATGTGATGCAAATCAAGTCTCGGACCACTCGACCAACCACCTAGTTAGTACCAAACTTTGTCCAATCCTCATCACATATAATATTGCTTCACGAATCGGCAAACTTCAATGGCATGCTAAACATGACCCCGTTCATTTAGATATTTACATATATAATTATCACAACCCTTTGTTGATGAGGAAGCCACTTTAGTGGGACAGATCTGGAACGCATGAAATCTCACTGGCGAGGCAAGAGTTGGGGCCGGAAATAACGGTTTTAGGCTCCGTTTGTTTCGCAAAAAAAATGAATGACTATAGAACCATTTTCTTGAAAGCAATCGCTCACCTACATAAAATGGGTGAACGTCAAATGTTTTCATTGTCCACGAAGATGCTCCGATATGAATTATCGCCGATGAATGGGAACAGATTTTCATCAACTGATTATATTGAGCGACACAAGCCATCGTTTTCCCGATTTTTCGAATCAGACGGCATAGCCTTACTCGTCTGCACACAAATAAGAGCCTGCCGAGAATACATGGGGCGGCCCTACCAGACTGCGACTGAAGGAAGAATGCAGACAAACCTATGAGACGTGGGCATGAGGCAAGACTCCATAACCATAAGCGATGTACGTACGTGCTTGTGGTGGTCTTTCCACCGGGACCCTGTTCGTTACTTTGGGAAAAGCGGCGCAATCAATGTTGCGGCCACTGCCCAATTTCATCGATTTTGGCCCGTCTCCTACCCACATGAATTCTTCTGTGATTCACTTAGGGCTCGTTTCTTTGAGATTAATGCTATATTTATTTAGCAAAAAATAAATAATTATGAATTTTTTTTGGCAAATAATCGCTCGTATTGCTCGAAAATAATTAGCCATGGGTGAATGGAAAATGTTTATGTCTGAATATTTTTATAGACGGCGAAAATATTTTCGGTTCATTTATTTTTGTAAACGATAAAATCTATCATTCTGAAGAAAATATTTTCTAAATCATTCATTTTTTGCTGAACAAATGGAGCCTAAATGAATGCCAAATGACATTTCTTTCTCTTTGTCGTAGCCAACATGTAAAATACTATCACAATTTTATAAAAATTATGAAATACTTACGCGTGAATAAATGGATCAATGTCAAAATGTTGTGAAAGTCTAAAATGTTTTAGATTGAAAAAGGGTCAAGATGCGTGAACCTTAAATTTTATAGATTAAAGCAAGAAGTAAAAGTTAGAGAAAATTTCAAATAAGGATCTGAAGTGCCATCATTTTCTCAAATAAGGTTATAAAATGAATATTGTTTTAAAGAAAGGCACGAAATGCCGTCATTATTTCAAAAAAAGGCTTGACCAATGGCATTTTCATCATTTATTTTTTTACTTGTACTTTTTCTTTTATGTTTTCCCATTTCCTTTTTTTTCCTTTTTTCCTCGAATCGGGCTTTAGTCTTTTGTTGTCATCTTGAGTTTTTTTTGCCCTTCCTTCTTGTCTCGTGGTGGTCTCGGGTGATGGTCGGCCATTGGCGAGGGCTAGGCGAGGCAACCCTTGCCCGGATCTGGCAAGGGCGAGGCGAACCCTTGCTTGGGTGAGCTGAGGGCTGCCCTCGCCATGCCCAAGAGTGACCCTCGTTGGCGGCCGGCAAACTACCGGCGAGATGAGGAAAAAAAAAAAAAAAATTAAAAAATGAAAAATAAAAATAAAAAATAGCAATGACATAAATGTTCTTAGTCAGGTATTTTTTTGAAAAAATTAGAGTATTTCAGACTTTTATTTAAAATAAATTTAATTTTATGTCCTTATTTAAGAAAATGATCCTATTTTGAGCTCATAATTGAAATTTTTCTTAAAAGTTATGTCGGACTATGAATCTTGAAATGTAGTGAACCTCTCTATTTTTGGGGAGATACAAACAGCGTAATCACGTGGAGCTGAGCTTTACATCATTTCCCAGTCTCGAAAGGTGTCGACGTTCTGTTGCACTTTGGGATGTGCAGCAGCAGGTCGCTTCACCCTCTAGCCTGCGATGGGCCTATGGCAGCACTTCGATGCAACTGAAGATGTTGCTTGGGTTCTTGTCCTGGACAAATTAACAACTGCAAATTTTTTTAAAAAACAGGGAGATAATTTTGAAGCTACATAGGATACGTGTTCGTCCAAAAATGGTCGGAGAAAAGCTGAAATGGGGGGCACACAGGCTGGAAAGCAAAGGCCATCGGCCGGAGAATTCAGGAGCCGTCCTTTTTGGCCCTCGTCTTCTGGTCACCTTTCTTGCACCGGTTACTAAAGGAGGTGACTTTGATTGGAAATCTTGAATTTTGGTGGACTCTGCAAAATTCCAAGCGAAAAGGCGACGTGGGTGTCACGATTCTGTCGATTGCGAAAAGTAGAACCAATCAAAATTCTCGATTCGCTGATATCGATCGACTGAAAAAGTCGCATTACCGGAACGGATCGAAAACACAAAACACGTCGGAGGACCCACGGGCTCGCAAGCGCGAGCGAGAACCCGGGTCGCGGCCGGCGTGAATTTCTCGGGATGGTCTTTTCTATTGCATTTCAAGGAATTTTCATGCGAATGCAGGCGCTTGCATTATTGGGGAGAGTGGTTTCCTTATCTGTACTGTGTACCACGGTCCACGACTCTGACCTGTCTTGCTCTGTTTTACTGCGGAGAGATGATGGAGAGTACTCTGCTTCGCAATTCTGAGGTCAGAAAGTGAGAGAGAGAGAGAGAGAGAGAGAGAGAGAGAGGGGCACGTATGCCTTTCTTGCTACCTATAAATTCCCGCTCCCCCCACTTTCTCTCTCTGCTTGCTTTGTGCTCTGTAAAGGCAAAACGAACTTCGTGTCATGCAAAAGCCTCAGAGATAAACCCCACTCCCCTCTTTCTTGCGCTGAAAGCCGAACACAGAGCTTGGATCACACGAAAGGGCGCGCGAAAATGCGGCCGTCGCCGATGGAAACAGCCACGAGAGCCGCTGCGGCGACCGCCATGCACCCGGCCCTCCACCTCGCTCCCCCGCCGGCGGCGACGTGCGGTCCCCACGGCTGCAGCTGGCGGGCCACGCCCCACTCCGACTGCTCCACCGGCGACCTCCAGACCTACGTCGTCGTACTCGTCCTCTGCTTCGTCATCTGCGCCCTCGCTCTCATCTTCGCCGTCCGCTGCTTCCTCCGCGGCGGCGGCGCCCCCCAGCCTCCTCCGCCGCCGCCCACCCGCCTGCCTCCTCTGGCTCGGGGCGAGGCCGAGCCGAAGTCCTCCGGCGAAGCGGCCGCTCCTCCGATGGCGGCGGCGGCGCTGGTAGTGTTCTCGCCGGAGGTGGAGCTGGCAGGGGCGGAGGCGGAGTGCGCGATTTGCCTGACCGAGTTCGTGGGAGGGGAGGAGATCAGGGTCCTAAAGAGCTGCGGGCACGGATTCCACGACCAATGCATAGAGAAGTGGTTGTCTTCGAAGTCGTCTTGCCCGACCTGTCGCAGTAGCTGCGTCGTCGCCGGTTGCTCGGAGCATGAGAACGGCACTGCCCAGTGCTCCGAGAACGGCGGAGCGACGGCATCTCTTTCTCACGAAGCGACAGAGCAAGCTTGATTGTCGAAGAGTTAGTGCAGTTTTTCATTCACTTTTTCGCCTTGGAAATTCGAATTTCGTCTCCTGTGTTGGCGATTGATTTTCTCAGTCATCAATGTAATGAGTGGTGAAGTCCCGTCTTGATA
This sequence comes from Rhodamnia argentea, assembly GCF_020921035.1. Classification (NCBI taxonomy): domain Eukaryota; kingdom Viridiplantae; phylum Streptophyta; class Magnoliopsida; order Myrtales; family Myrtaceae; genus Rhodamnia; species Rhodamnia argentea. Next base: position 33,947,531 of record NC_063152.1, read on the forward strand.
GTTCCGCGTGTACTTCAACTTCTCCTCCTCCGCCGCCACGTGAGAGACTTCAAGCTCAGCACCTGAAGTTCCGTGCTGAACTAGACTTGATCATCGGACGCGTGGGACTAGACTACTTAATCGCCAAATCCGATCGGCCGGATTGGGCTCACGTCGACCGCAGAATTGTGCATAATTTTTTTCTTATATGCGAGCTCAGGCCGCAAGATGGCTGGACTTCAGGTGATCAGATCAAGGAGTCGACACATTCATCATCCTAAAACATAGAAATGAATGAATTGACTAACGCACTTACGAAAAATCGCAGGGAGAGAATCGAAAGCAGAGTATTACCAGGGATACTAATGTGACATTCTGCGAGGCAATGTTTTAATCAATTACAAGCCCTGTTAACAGAACTCGAACAGGAGGCGAAATACCTTAAAGCGAAGGGATCGAAGGCTTCCGGCATGAATACTATAAGTTATTGGCAGCTAGGTCTAAGATTGCATTTGGTTAAAATGAGGTGATCTGAACACAGAAACCGCTCTGAATTGACAGGTTTAACATGTCGGGTCTGGCACAGAAAGCCTGAGGAACTCGAAGAACACGGCGTCCTTCTGCTGGGATCTGTACACGACCTGTCGGATCAGGGAGCAGAACTCTGAGCCAACTCTCATATACTCATTTTACATCCAATGCTCACGGTGGAGATAAATTGCAGCACAAGGGTTGAAGAGGTTGGAGCTCGAGGTTGTGATGGAGCTTATCTTGAGCCGACCCTTCAAGCTTGTCCACGATTAGCGAGCAGCGGAAAGCTTACAAACCCGTCCAGGACCAGGAGTCCAAAAAGGCAGAGCACAACGCACGTGTCATTGCCCACACAATCCTAGGAATCGGCGGAGCTACCTCCTTCTTGATGGGTCCTCCTAATGCTAAGCCGAAGCCGGGGAGCCGCAGCTGTAGTCGCGATCACTGGTGCGTGTGCGCAAAAGGGAATAGCAATAACGAGAGAAGCAACCGAATTGGGTCGAGGCTCTGTGGATTGATGCTGCACACGATTGCTGGAATGGACTCACATCTGGTTTACAGGCGAAAGACCGAGTGCCCGTCGAGAGAAGCAGATAGTGATGCTGATTGACAAACACCATCCTTATGTTGCTCATCGAAATGCCATCCGCCAATCCTACTATCCAAGTACAACAAATCTTGGGATAGTATTTTCAGGTGTTTCCCGGAGCATGTCCTCCTCGTCCGCTCAAGCGCATTGCCGGACGTGAGGTTGTCGCTGCTTTCAAACAGAACAAACGAAATTCGTAATGATTGGCATGCAGCGATTAGTTTGGGTGGCCCGGCATGGTGAGCCATGCTCCAGGAGATCCTAAAAGATTTTCCGAATCTAGAAGCACTTCTTGTGAACCATGGACGGGCCACACTGGTCGTAGTCTGCCTTCGCTACCCGCATCTGCATCCAAAAAGAGAGGATTAGGAATCTTGCAATCTAATAGAATCTAGTACAAGTTCGATCAATGCTCGACGGATCTCATGACAATGACGTGATGGAAAATGGACAATAGTAGCGAAATCAGAACGGCATGGGTGGCTCCGCCACCAGCATTGAGCACGCCACCTCGATAAAAGCGACCTTAAGAAGCAAGTTCCTAAAAGAATCAAAGTTTTAGGACAGGAATGACACCATTGAGCTCTAGGCTTTTTGGGAATTCATATAGTCCGGTTACAACAAACCTATCGTGCGACCGGAGGCATAAACGGCAAGAACGGCTGATATGGCGACGTACAGGGCGGGAGCGTTGAATGTTTCAAACATGATCTGTGTCATCTTCTCCCTGTCAGCTTTCGGGTTGAAGGGTGTTCCGGGTGAGAAGCACAGGGTGCTCTTGAGGACCGACCTCCAGCTCCTCGTGGAAAACATGATGCCAGATCCCAACCGTTCCGTCCCAATCGCAGACGAGCCCGCGCTCGAGTCGAGCACTTCAGGTGGCGAATGCCCCGGTTGAGATGGGCTTCGTCCCTGAAGCACGCGTCTTTCCCTGTCCCTCGGACCATGAACGAGCCGGACCGGGGTGCTCTGGGTGGCCAACAAACGTTGCGAAGCAAGACCCGAAGCAATCTTCTCCGCTGAATCCGGCCTGTTCAATATGATGGACACGGGGCTGCACAACATGAGCATTTCCCTCTCCATTGCAGACCTGTGCACACATCCAACCGCGCAAATGTACACAACTCGAATTCTTATTAACAAAGTATCACTCACCTTTAATCCACGCCGTTCCAATGTCGATGATAATCGGTGTTTTTCCCCTCGAAACCGGTCATTTCCGCGTCAGTTGGTGTTGGTTCACGTTGGAAAGTGACGCGCTCTTTTTATACGGTTGAACCTAATAGAGATATTTATGATATAACCTTGATTGTCGGTGTCCCTCAGGATTATACATATATCTTTTTCGATGGTGTATATGTTGTTGCTTATAAGTGTTCGTATATATAAAATAAAGTTGATAGACAAACCTGAAATCAAGTGCAAAGTGAGAAATCCGAATGTAGACGAATGATCCGAGCCCAACAAAATAACGTTGTGTCCTTAAGACAAATTTGTTCTCTCAACTGGTACCCAAGGTTCTTGGACAATTGCCTCCTAGGATAGAGCCGGTCGTCTTTCCTATAAAGAGGTACTTCTCCAAAGGAAATCTTCGAACGCAACTTCGCAGATTAATCGCACAAATGATAATGATGAAATGGAAACGCACGTTTAGAAGAAAAAATGAGGGAGAGACAATTATTTCGAGCAAACATTTGAACCAACCCTTTGAAAACTATTTATATTAGTATAAACATGAACGTTGACGAAGAGTCACGAATCCGTACGGTTTCATTGATGAAGGATTGTGAACCTTCGTGAATCATGACGGTTTCGTTGATGAAGGATCATGAACCTTAATGAAGGAACACGAACCGAATAGCTCTCTTTTTTCGAACAAACATGTTCGTTCAATCAAAGAAAAAATTTCCGAACAAACATACCCGTTCGGACATGTCCATTCAAATATTGTCCATTTGGTTTAAAAAGAATAGAATACATAAAATTGATGGGTATAAAAAAAAATAGGAATGCGTGGGCGGCGGCGCGCACGGGTCAACCTAGCTTTGCATAGGTCCTCTCCCTTCCACAAAAGTGAGATGCCCCTCGGGATCCAAACCCATTTATGAGGTTTCAATATTTAAATCCATCTCACATATACTCTTTTTCCAGTGTGAGACTCTCCATCCTTCACTTCTCATTCAATTTCTTATGGGACTTTGAAACCAAAGTCCCAACAGTATATCTCCCATTGATTATGAGACCTATTCTCATGTGCTCTTGATCACCATACACATAAATTGCGCTATTCTCTCGTCCGCAAAATTGTTACTTGGTTTTGCTTAGATATAGTGAAGAGTTTCTCTTCATTCAATTGCAATCTATACAAGGATCATTTTAAAATTTTCTTGGTTCTTTTACCGACGTGAGCCTTTTCAACTGCACAATCACATAGCAACCTGACGTCATAAATCAAAATCATTTTCAGGCGAACAAGACGCTAATGGTCTAATTTTATTTTAGTCTGCACAATAAGTCTAACACTTTTTTGGTAATTTAGTTTTAAACTTTTTGATGATTTGCTAATGAAGTTCTTCTGGCCAATTTCCGCCGAAAATCGTTGATGTTAGGCCGTCCTCCGTGACATGGCTAGCGTGAAATAAACAATTTCTGTAATTTTTTTTTAAATATTCTCTTTTTTATTTTCTTTTTTCCAATGTGGCGGGCGAAGGTTGCCGGGGTAGTTGCAAAAACTATAGCGTCGGCCGTACCATGCGTCCAAATCAATAATTTTTGGCTAAAATTGGCTCGGAAATACTATGTTGATAAATTGTTAAAAGGTTTAAGGTTGCATTGATTGATGATTGAATTGACATCTATACAATAGGATTGAATCTATATATGCATCTCAAAATGCGAATTGAACAAACAGACATATGACACATATTTCACTACGAGAATCGCTAACCTTGTATTATTCAAATGTACATTAGGCAGAACCATAGGACAGTCTCAACCATTTGCAATTTCTCAGGTCTACAAGCACTTCCTGGGCACAATGGCTGGGCCAGTTTCATCGTACTCCGCCTTCGATGTCCACATCGGCATCCAATTATTCCGAAAAAAAATTTGATAAATGTTAGTAGGTGTAAAAAAAATATTATAAAAACAAAGAACGGTAACTTTTTTTTTTCTATAATTTGTTGATAACTTACCAGCACTTCTGATAAAGTTACCAACATCAATAACATTTGCTAACTTAATCGGAGAAACATTTGTAATTAGTTTAAATGGGGTCGATAGTTTCTCCGAAGAGTTGGTGATACTGACGGGTTCGTAAGCGCGACTCATAAAGTCACTCACTTAAATGAAAATTGGTGAACAAAATTTAGTTGGTAAACTATCACAAAAATCGATACATTAGAAAGACAAAACCAAATAAATTTCGATACGCAATTGAAATGAAAGTAAGTAGTCATGATAATTCAATTGGATAAAAGTTGGTAAATAATTTAATTGAAGATTGGTAAATTTCTATAAGTTGTAAATTTACGACCTTGAAAAAGCAATTAAAAATTTGTAAAAGATAAGAAAAGTCGGTAGTTTGTAAACCGGCAAGAGTTAGTAATATAAAAAATATATCGATATATTACTAACAAATTATTGAAAGGTCAGACGATTGGCAATATTTTTAACTATTGGCTTTGGACTCTTACCGACGTTGTCACGACAGCTAACAAAAAATCCACCTTACCGGACGTACTTCTGTTCCAAACTTGTTTCCCGAACAAAAAGATAGAAATACAGAAAAATAGAACTGTCGTCGTGCATGCTTTTAAGTACCTGCTGAAACGTGCTAAGAGAAGCGAGTATTGACCCTCCAGTCCAAACGGCGTACTTCCTCTCCGGAGAAGCTACCACCTTGATTCTTGCCGAGGCGGGTGCGAGATTGGTGATCTGTTTAAAGCGTCTGGCCATTCCTGGAAACATACTCGATCCGCCGGATAGCACCATGTTCCCAAAGAGGTCTCTTCGGATGTCGGCATCGCACTTCAAGATCGAATAGTGCGTGATATCGTGATTCCACGCTCTCTAATTCCGACAAGCGACGGATCGAACGTGATGTCAGCGCATCAGAAGCGCTCGTCCCCGATGATCATCACTTTGTCCATCAGGCAACTCGTAGTCCCTCTCGACCATCGAACTGCTTCCGACAGTTTTGAGCTCCTGCTCGTGATCCAGAGCCACGTACGCGAGCTTCTCCTTGACGTCGTACACGATTTCTCGCTCTGCTGCGGTGGTAAACCGATGTCCTCTCTCGGTCAAGTTCCTCATCAGATTTTCCATCGCGTCCCGCCCGGCGAGCTTAAGCTGGAGGACGGCATGGGGGCAGTACACTGCCTTCGTAGACCGGAACAGCTTGTCTGATTCCATCACTGGAATCCAGCACGGGCCCCTGAATAATAAGAACGATCCATTCTCATCATCACCGAAGCAAACTCCATTCGTATCTCAGAATTTGTGAACTCGGGCTTGGGCACAAACCTGTAGTACGGCTTGAGGCGTAAAAGGGAGAGGGCAGCTTGTTTCGAGACATACTTGAAGGTTTCGAACGTGATCTGCGGCGTTTTCTCCCGGTTTGCCTCCGGGCGCTTCAGTGAGGAGCATACCACGTTTTCTTAATGTGTTGCGAAGAAAACTATGATAGATATTCAATTTACGCAGGGCAGGCTTGGCAAAAAGGCTCCGGCCAACCTTAAAGCCCGGCCCAGATCCTGAGGTCGCCCAACGATCACCTTTAAGGGGTGAGAATTTCGGTCGAGTTGATGAGTTGATGTGCTGGAGGTGAGCTATATTGGGTTAGTTGCACTTGATTGCGGCTATGGGTTATGATAATTTTTATGACACCCTCCTTCCTTTTCTTTGTATGGTTGCAGCCCGTCGATCAAAACTTAGATTGAAAATTTGACACTTTGGTGCAATATATATGACGATTGCGCCGTAAGCCAAGGAGTTGTATTCTTCAACGGCTAAGCAGAAGGTACGACCCCAACCTAGTTAGGTTCCACACTTGAGGTCGAGTATGAACGTCTCGATGACTTAGAGATTGTTAAACGATCTCCACTGCACCATTTCCTTCGATCTACGTCGTGTTTGTGGCTCATCATGCCTTCCTTATATTTGTCGAGCAGGTGTAATGGTTTGCTAAAAAGATGCGTGATCGTAACTTCACCGTGTCTTTCGTGCATGGCGAGAATGATGCAGTAATGGCTGGATTTCGATCTGGGGCGACTCGGTTGATCATCACTGCTGATGTGTGCGCTCGAGGGGTTGGTGTAGAGCAGCTTAGTCCTGAAAATTTCCATCACATTAATGCAGGTGACGACATTACATCGTACTAATTTTTTTTCTTCTGTGTGCATCAAGTCATTCGCGTGTCGGATGCCTGCTTTTATGGAAGGACAAATTCCTTGTTTTCCCTGTTCCACAACGAACATTTTAATTGTGCGATGGACAATTGAATCGTTCTCGATACACTATGAAGCTTGTCTTGTCATCAACTTCAGCTATGATCTTCCCAACAATAGAGAGCTGTACATCCATCAAGTTGGTCGAGCAGGCCGTTTTGGGTGGATAATTGTAATTACAAATGTCAATCCATGTCTGCTTTTGTAAGGTGCTGTGGTAAATTTGGTCAAAGACAAGGAGATCCATATTCTTAGAGACAGAGCAGTATTATGGCACCCACATAGCTGAATGTCCGGAGGACCTTACTATATATATTTGACTAGATAAGAGTACGTACATTTAGAATGGCCGCGAAAGGCCTCGTGTTAATAGTCTACAGCTTTACTCTGACCCATAAATTTTAAGGATTTGAGAAGTCGATCGTATAACCATATAATGGTACAATATCAATCGCAAGTGTTATGGATGGCTAAAAATATTTAACAATTTTAGCAGGACCCACCTATGATCTTATGCCCAGCATTCTACTGTTATAGTGTCACCTTGTTATATTAGCAAGACCCTACATTTTATTGCATCCTTTGATCTTTTCAGAAGGGAAAATGACGCAAATGGTTCATGAACTTTGGTTCGGGGTGCAATGTGATCCCTAAACTTTTAATTTGATCAATATGGTCTCCGAACTTTACACCAATGTGCAATGTCTTCTCTAGACTTTCAATTTATTTAATGTGGTCCCTGAATTTTTGGAACAAGTTCAACTTAGTCCATGAACTATAAGAAAATGTTCAAAGCAGTCCCCGAACTTGAATTAATGGGAGGACTACATTGAACATCTTTCTATAATTTATGGACTAAGTTGAACATGTTCAAAAATTTCAGGGATTATATTGGTCAAATTAAAAGTTCAGGAACCACATTACATATTGAGCTAAAGTTTAGAGACTATATTGATCAAATTAAAAGCACATGGACCACATTGCACACTAAGCCAAAATTCATAAACCATTTATGTCATTATTTCTTTTCAACACTTGAAAGCAATTGAGTTGTGCTTCGAATCTTCAATGTAAGGGTTTTATCTTAAGTTTTTTGAGTTTCGATTTCTGAACACCGGCCCGTACACGAATGGTGCATCTTACCACAAGAAACATGGGGATAATATCACAATTGTGTGGGTTAAATTGGAATCGTGACAAAAGTTAAATATTTTCGTGAATCATTTATTTCTCGCAAAACAAACATCTTAGTTTCTTTTCCTCCTTAGAGCTTTTTCTTTTATGTATCCATGTGAATCGATAATATTAAATTGTGGTCTCCTCCCGATACCAAATTGGATTGGAAATTGACGGAATAGTGCTAACTTAACCATTCGGTTACGCACTCTTCGAATAGAAATCCATTCTTACGAACGATCCGGCTTTTTTGCCTTTCTGCCTTTCTGCCAATTTCATAAACTTTTCCGTGCATATTTGACGTTCATATTACAATGATTTGAATATAGTGGAGAGTCATCATTTCGATGGTTATTGTTGCAATACCTTTAAGCGTGATTGCTTTTTGTTGTATGGGTCTACGCGTGACTGCTTAACTTCGGCAATGGAGGGCGAATTTCGCACAAAAAGTAAGTACCTATAAACAAAGAAGTACGAAATTAATGATTAATTTCGTATAAAGGCTAATAAACAGTAGAAAATATTGCTTGGGAAACAAAATAAAAAGGCTAGAGATAGAGGCTCCGTTTGTTTCACGCAAATTACTTTTGAGAAAATATTTTTTGAATTTTTCCGTGTTTGATTCGAGGAATGGCAATATTGCTACTCTAGAAATCAACTTTTGACCGGAAGTTGATTTTTTTTTTTTAAATTTTACTTATGAGTAGAAGTTGATTTTTCTATTTATGGACAAAAGTAATTTTTTTTTACTTTTTCAAGTGGCTCTAAAACTACTTTTAGAACCAAAAAAAAAAAAAAAATGATTCAAAAGTAGAAAAACGAAGTTGCGTAACCAAATGCTTTTGGAGCAGAAATTTTACTTCGAAAGTGTTGTCGGCTAATTAGGAAAAACATTTCCACCCATAAAAAAAATTACCTTCAAAAATGAGGAAAATACTTTTCTCTTTTTAAAAAGATAAAAATACGTTCCCTCATCTATCCTCTCTCCACTCCTCCCCATTCATTTTCTTTTAATCATTTTTATTTTTCCTTTCTTTTATTTCTTTTTATTTTCGAGTTTTTTTTTTACTTTTTTAACTTATAATTTTATATTTTTTTTTCTTTTTTCTTTCTCTATCGGTCTCTGGTTGTATGCCACCGCAACGGCCGTCGACCGGTCAAAGGCAATTTGGCTAGGTCAAACCTTGATGACTGGTGGTGAGGCTCGATGGCCATGGTCAGTCGCCGACCAAAGAAGAAAGGAAAAGAACAAAAAGAAAATAAAAAAATAAAAGATAAAAGAAAATAGTTAAAAAATCAATTTTTTTTTATAAAAAAGTAAAAATATAAAAATTATTAAAAGTCGTGTAAGGTAAAAATTGATTTTCCTTAAAATTATTTTTTAGTTCATTTTTAGATTTCATCCAAATACCGAAAAATATCGTTATTCTTATAAAAAAAACGACTTTCTAAAAAATGCCTTTTAGAAATATATATATATATATATATATATATATTTTGCTAAATAAATGAAGCCAGAGAGGAGGGGGACTAGACTGTGTTGGCATCCTCTCTGGCTAGCAATGGAGGTAGCCACCAATGCTCCCGTTGGCGAGGTCGCTAGTGGTATATGGTAGAAATTGATTTTTCTTATCAAACGGCTGAAACTATTTTTCAATTCGTTTTTAGGTTTTAACCAAACACAAAATAATATCATTATTGTTTTGGAAAACGGCCTTCTGAAAAATATTTTTTAAAAACACCACATTTTTTCGCTAAATAAATGAAGCTAGAGAGGAGGCAAACTCGACTGTGGCTGGTAGTGGAGGTAACCACCAATGCCCCCATTGGCGAGGTCGTGAGTGGTGGTTGCGCCATCAAGCCACCCTTGCGGCACCCACGTTTGGTGACGTTCTCGCCGATCGGAGAAAAATTCGGTCGAACTCGATGACAAAGGAGTAAATTGCAAAATATCTTGAAATATCGGGGGAGCATTTAGATTATTCAAATGTCTGGGACGAACCTATAGAATGGGCAAATTGTGATGCCCCCCGACCGAGTTTTTTCCATTTTTTGGTCGAAACCCCGACCGAGTTGGCGAGTCGCAATTCGCCGCCGTGTCCTGGGGGAGCCAAGATCGCGAGGAGGGGATTTGCGGCGCCGAGAGCGGCAGCGACGGGGTGGTGGCGACAGAGCTGCCACTCGAAGCACAAGTGCTAGCTAGCTTCTCATCCTTCTCATCCACCTTCACCCGCGTGGATCTCCTCTGTGACCACAACCATCGCGAAAGCACATTTCTTCACGCTCGTGGCGGACTGTTGAAGGTCGTATTGTCGATGAGGCTGATCGAATCGCTGTGGCGAGAGGTTCGAGACCTGACCCTCGGCAACACCTCCTCCGTCCACCGCCTCGATTCGCCTCCGGCGCCGCTCGAGTTCCTTCGCGACTTCGTCTCTCTCAACAAACCCTGCCTCATCTCCAAAGCTGCCACCGCTCACTGGCCGGCCACCGCTCTCTGGCGCGACCGCGCATACCTCACTCGCGCCCTCTCTTCCTCCTCCGTCACCGTCCATCTCACCCCCAATGGACGCGCCGATTCGCTCGCTCCCATTGACTGCTCCGCCTCATCGCCGCCGCCGCCGCCTCTCTGCTTCGCCTCTGCTCACGCGCAGCGTGTGCCATTTGCCGAAGCGCTGGAGATGATCTCGAGGAGTAGTCGGGAGAGCAATTTTGTCGCGTACGCGCAGCAACAGAACGATTGCTTCCGATCGGAGTACGGACCTCTGGCTCGCGATTGCGATGAGCATGTTCCGTGGGCGAGCGAAGCCCTAGGTTCCTTGCCGGAGGCCGTGAATCTGTGGATTGGGAATCACTTCTCGGAGACTTCTTTTCACAAGGATCACTACGAGAATCTCTACGCTGTTGTCACCGGCGAGAAGCATTTCCTGCTCCTTCCTCCGACCGATGTCCATCGTATGTATATTAAAGCTTACCCCGCAGCCCAGTACTCGTATATTAAGGTTGGTTTCGGAATTGTGATTTGTTGTAGTTTTTTTTGTTTTGAGGTGATTTTTGGCACTCCTTTTGGATTGGTGGGATTTGCAGGAAACTGGGGAATTCAAGCTGGAAGTGGAAGAACCAATCAAGTATGTACCTTGGTGCAGTGTCAATCCTTATCCTTTGCCAGAGAACTTGGAGAGTGAGACGGCGAATTTTCCATTGTATTTCAGTGGTCCCAAGCCGTTTGAGTGCACGGTCAAGGCTGGGGAGATCCTTTACTTGTAAGTGTTCTAGCTGATTTCAATTCACTGTTTTCAGTAGGATGGTCAGAATTTTTGTGCTTGGAGGAACGAATGGGAGGCATTGGCTCGTTGTGTTTGAGCATGATCATTTGTAATTCTAGATGATTGAGGTTATAATGATAGAATCCGTCAGATAAAGTAGATTTAGTGTGGTGGTCAAGCTCCGTAATTTTAGCCTTTTAGCTTAATTAGATACATGCTTGATCGCCTTAGAGCGTGTTTGTGGACAGAAAGTGTTATCAATTAGTAATCAATCATGGTGGAGATGTGGGCCTGCTGGTCATTCCTACTTCTAATCAAAGATAGCAGTTGAATGACGAAACTTGGAGGCTGCAGTGTTGATTTATGATCTGGATCGTGCTATCAGATAAAGGTGTCACAAAGTTATCATACAGGAGATCGTGATGTGAAGTGTCCAGATAGTTTTTTCTTTAGACAAGTTAAGATTCAATATTTTTATGAAACTGAGGGGAGGAAAGCTGCCCCGAAGCATTCTTCTTCTTGGGGTATATCCATTGAGGCCCGTTCATTTGGGATAAATTACAAGCAAAAAGTACTTTTTATTTTCACGCCAAAACTTAAAATAATTGTTTTACATTAATCTACATGGCAAAGTTTATATGTCATGAAAGTTTCAGTGGTATTGTTTTGCAAAAAGTAAAAGTGCATGAACTGATAAATTTTGATTAAGCAAAAAAGAAAAAGTTGAAGTTAAACCAGACACGAAAAATTCAGAAATTCCATTGGATTTACTTTCTGAGACGTAGATAGTTGTTCAATTGATATTTGGATAGCAGAAGTTGTCTTGGTGTATGGGATCAGCTTTTCTGGTTATTTATAAATATCTAAGGATAGTGCGCCAGCTTCAATTTTCTTTCCCTTTATAAAAGTCACAATTGGGTGTGGTAAGTATGTGGGAGAACAGGTGTTTGGACGATCATGTTTATAATATTACGCCCAGATCAATGGTGTTTCTGCGGTTGAGTGTAGTGCTGACTAGTGTGGCCTATCTAATTCTCACGTGACTCTGTTGCAGACCAAGTATGTGGTTTCATCATGTTAGACAGATTCCAGATGACACAGGACTCACCATTGCTGTTAATTATTGTAAGGATGCAGTATTTCATCATTTCTTGAGTTAACTTCATAGTGATTAGTGCAAAAAAACAAGAAACTTCATGATGATCTTCAGGTGCTAAATAACAAGTGCAAATTTTCAGGGTATGATATGCAGTTTGATATGAAATATGCATATTTCAACTTCTTGCAATCGATCGTATACCAACCGATACATGAACACACAGGGACTGAAGGAGAGGCTGAAGATTTACAGCCTGCATGCTGTTGTAAATCAGGGTCTCAATGAGCTGCAGCCCATCGATCCATATCTGAAATTCTTTATTGCTTTTCTCTGGTTTATTGATGAAATCTTCATCCGAAGCTTGCCTTGGGATCGTTATGAACAAGGAAGACAGTTAAACTCAATTTCCGGGGTTAAAACTCCTTGACCATCAGCAAATTTGAGTAATGCTTGTGGAACTGGATCTCAGAATAGCCTTACTGATGCATTTGCTCCTCCACCAGATTGGATCAAAGGTGAGATTTAAATGCCAATCCCTTCTGCATGGATGGACTACTTCTGTCCTGTTTCATTTTTAAAAAAAATGAAAAAGAAATATGATTTCATTCTTTGAGAATTTGAAGCTACCAAGAAGTTCACCACACCATTTTTAAAAGATAGCTGACTTTGCAGGTTTTTTTTGTCAAGGCTTCTTGGAACTGCTTATGATTGAATGGCCGCCATTGAATTTTTCAAAGATATTTGAAGCTACCAAACCATTTATCAGTTTAGTTACGATCTATATCGAAAGGACATTGCAGAACGACATCTATTGAATTACTTGAGTTGTTTGCACAGGACTGCCAGTCCTAAAAGCAACAGATGGTCCAGTGTGTACGATAGAATGGTTTGTGGTTCCATAGGTGCGGTGCCAGTTGCTTTATGGTTCAATAATACTGAGTTCCGTAATTTAGGTCTTAAGCTAGTCTTACTGATATTATGAGTTTTTTGTCTAGTTAATTATCCACAAAGAAATCATCCCGTGCTGCCAGCTTCTTGGGGACATATGTTTGGGAAGTTTCCAACCCATAACTTTCATGTAGTTTGATGCTAGGCGAGTCGTATCAAAGCCCCAGGGGAAAATGAAGAGAGAGGGCATCTCTTTTGCCTCTTTTTTTTTTTTTTAATCTTTTTCTGGGATTGCGTTAGTTCAAGCCTCTTTCTGTTTTGGCCAAATCATCTCCGAGTCATTTCAATGCTGTTCCCCAGAGCCATGGATTATTCTGTCCGTTCAACTATCTGGGATTCTAGCAAAATTGGTTGGCCTGAATCAGTTCACTTGTTAAGTCTACTGTCACTCTCCTTGATGCTGCGCTTTAGCCTGTCTATGCCCAAGTCCCTTTTTCGTGGTAAGTTTTTTCTTTTTCGAGGCCCAAGCCCTTATTCTGTTTTTGTCTGAATGCGTGTTTCTTCTTCTGTCCTTGTGTGTGTTCATTCTGTGGTGCCTTTTTCGCCTTGATGCCTTTTATCACACAAGTAAGAAGAGGCATGCATATGTTCTATCTATCAGTAATGCTAGCATACGAAGGTTCTCAACAATCCCAATGACCATCTTATGGTAGCTCACAGGGCTAAGTGATTGAACTTCCGAGGGTAGAAGTGAATACATCAACAATTTACAGGAATTAGAGGCCCTGATGTCCCTTTGACAGACCAAGTACATGACTCTTTAAGCAGACATTTCAAGCCACAAAAGTTTCATAAGTTCTGTTTTGCCAACCATGTAAGGCAAGTTACAGTCAAGAAATCAGGTCTAGCAGACTCATAACACATCAGGACTGATACCATCCCCAGTTTCCTCTCATGATATGGTGATTGAATGTGGGCTTCCCGTGCCATCCATCAGGTCAATATCTGATATCGTAAGTTAATGGTCCATGGTTCTGTAGTATTGTTAATTTGTGTTTGCTGATGCATCTGAATCTCATCTTCTTGGGTATAAACTGGTCCCGAAACTCCTAAGATTTTATTCTCCCTTCTCTGAAGTCAAGGTTCAGGCCTTTGATATCTTTCTCCCTTCTCTGAAGTCAATTCCTTCCGCACAAGATGTCCATGAAACACCTGAGGCAAGTCTTGTGACAGCTGGCGCTAGATTTTTGTAGGCATCAAAAGGTGGAGACTTTACTACAATGTATGAATTGGTGAAGTAATTCATTGTATTCTCGCACTGCATCAGGGTTTCCTCTTGTGGTCCTGCCTGTGTCTTCTTTGTGCTATGTCATCAGTTTAGTAATATGAACTTGCTCGGCCCGACACATCATGTCAGAGAGATGTTGCTGACACACACAGCCATACTCACGCTGGGCTTAAAATCAGTTCTACTCATCCGTGAGGATGCGTCCCCCTCAAGCGATGGGAGGAACACAGCTGATCCATTCATATGGTGGCTTTCTTCTCGTATCGAGCTAATTGTGACCATTCTTTCGATCACGATCTGCTGCCGAGATGGCGATGCTTTCATTATTGGAAGTGGGAGATTTTTTTTATGATCTCGTTACGTTTTGATTGATGTTGAGTCGTGCTAGAAGTGCCTGGTTGCAGTTGCTCAGGACCCCATTAAATTGATCATGTTCGTTGGTATTCCTTAGCTTGATCTTTCTGGCTCTGTTTGTCGCTATCAGCAGTTAGTGAACAGACAATTTCGGCTCCGCCCGAGCCACGGCCCCCATGAATGGATGTCGAAATGATAATTTAATTTGTCTATGAATCTTTCGCTCCATCTTACAAAACGTCGATCCTGTTTTCGATGGATCAACTATTTGTTGTGGACCAGCGTTTTACTTAACATAGCGTATATTTACAAATCATATATAGACGCTCTAAACTTCAGAAGTCGTGGCTTAGCAGAAAACGGGAAAAGAACAAGATTGTTAATAATAATTTCAACATTAAGGGTTTACAGTTAAGTTTTAACTAAAGCCTGTGCATAATATCACGATGAATAATCATCGTACGACATTATCTAAAAGATAAGATCGTGTTAAAAAGTAATTTAAGATGTCAAGGCGATTCGTTAAATCTCTTAGGTTTTTCCAAATTTTAGGGTCAATCTTCCTTATCGAGCACCAAAATTTTATTGTTTCTTAGTACCGCAAATCTTCATTTATTAGATTAATTTTCTGGAATGTTATCCTTTTTCTCTTTTGCAAGTGGAAAAAGACGCGTGTATGAGCATATCATGACTCATGGTACTACATCGATCATCATGGACTCCATGAAAAGGTTTAGATATTTTGGTTCAGAAAACCTGCTCAGTGGTGGGTAAAACCATAATAATCGAACTGAGTTTCTTGCGAACGACACAGAAGAATTGGGAGAGAATGGCTCAATCAGCCTTAAACTTACCAAACGGATGTCAATTCAATCTTAAACTTTTTAATTTTGCTAATTTTGTCCTAATTTTTTGAGCGAGATTTTAATGTAATCCTTCAAGCTAATTTTTGCTGAAAATCGCTGACGTGACGGTGTGCCACGTAGGACGGCCGGCGATGACCGGATCGCCACGTTAGCGATTTTCGACGAAATTGACTGGAATGTCCATATTAGAATATCGCATAATGGTTTAAGACTAAATTAGCAAACTTGAAAAATATTGAAATTTACTTTATATCGGTACATTAGGTTTAAGACTGATTGGATAAATCTTTCTAAAAAATCTGTGTGCCCCAAAATCTTGCTAATTCGGTTAATATTTCGAATTACTCGCCCCGTAATAAATATATATTTGTAGATCTTCAGGACCATCTAATTAGCTTTTGACATGACGCTTTATGTCAGAATTATCTCACCCGTTACAACTTTTTTTTCTAAATATTGGAAAAAGAAAATGGAAATACATCCAAATTGATAAAAAAAATTGCGAGGCACGTTAAGAATCGGCCAACCCGGAACGTAGCGGGAGAAGAAGACGGAATCTAATCAGCCAAATTCTTGAATTAAGCAATTATGTACGTGTTGTTCTAACTTTGAAGTGCTCGAAAATGGGTCGTGCACACAAAACACAATCTATTACTTAACATCAATAATGCTTTTGTCTTAAACTTTTCTTGTTTTGGCTGGACAATTGAAGTGAGCATAATTTGATGAGACACTTCCATGTCTGGTAGGGGCGGTGGTGGTCCTGTAGAGCATTTATGTCCCCCCGAGGAAGATATCATCCTTTCCAATGGAACGTGCACCACAGAACTCACCACCTTCCTCTTCACCAAGGCCTTGATATTCCCACGCAAACGCATGCAAATTCATGTGATGGATGGCTGCTTTCCGGACTTGGATTGGATCAGAAGAACGTGTGACATCAGTCGTGCGTGGCTCCATGTGCTTCAACTGGTAGACCGGGTCCGGCCTACTGAATTGTAATCGATGCCCATTTCATTTTGCGGAGCTGTTGATTCGAAACAGTCGCGTGTACTCTCAAGGGAGAAATCTTCGTCTTTCTTTTCGATTCATACGGTTGTCGCTATCGGTAGGGATGCTCGAATTGAGACGGTGTTTGCATAGATTGATCGGAGAAAGACGAGAGGTGCAATAAGTCCCCGTTGATTTTCATTTTTTATTTATTTATCAATAGGTGATTATTTTTATGGGTCGAAGGACCGAGGCCATAATTTCAGCGGATGTTAGGGAGAATTCATGGAGGCCAGCAAGCCAGGCGGAGGCGATCCGAATCTTAAGACGGGTGGAACTGGGTTACGCATCGCGCATCGAA
Source organism: Rhodamnia argentea (assembly GCF_020921035.1). Classification (NCBI taxonomy): domain Eukaryota; kingdom Viridiplantae; phylum Streptophyta; class Magnoliopsida; order Myrtales; family Myrtaceae; genus Rhodamnia; species Rhodamnia argentea. Next base: position 33,964,362 of record NC_063152.1, read on the forward strand.
ATGTTCGAGTGACTAATGATCCGGTTCCGCGGACTTTTGGCGCGTTCGGAATGTGCACCCCGCCACAAAACTTGCTTGTTTTGGATAAATGAAGATGAAGAAGGACAGCATCTGCGTGTAGATGAAAATATCTTTTCCTTCTTTGTGGGGGTGTCCGTGTCTCGGGCAAGAAAAACACCAAAACAGCATTAACGTTTCCGATCGAACAACGAAGGTGTTGCGGGGGGACCTGATAGCGACGCTAACCGAATGTGGGATTTTTATCTTCTTTTCCGGCATTTCACGTCCTCAGGTTTCGTACAAATTTCTGAAAGATCAATGCCTCAATCAATCCAGCCGCAACATATATATATATGGGCAAAAGAATATCTTAAGTGCTGATATTTCTATACGGCACTTATTTTGATGCCGATATTTTTTTAGATCACTTAAGTGCCAATTTTTTTTTTAAAACGATTATTTAAGTGCCAACTCTGGTGAGTTCGCCGGAATTTCTTGCCGTTGATACTAAAGTAATCGTTTTTTCTTCGAATTAGCACTAAAATGATTATTTTTTGAATCACTTAAGTGCTAATTTTTTTTGAAAAACGTTTATTTAAGTGCCAATTCTGGTGAAATCGTCGGAATTTCTTGCTGTTGGCATTAAAGTAATCGTTTTTTCTCCTATTTGGCACTTAAGTGATCCTAAAAAAAAAATTAGCACCAAAATGAGTACCGTACACAAATATTAATACTTGATGTGTCCTTTGCTGTTAGTTATGTATTTATGTATGTCTGTACCCAAGCACTCCATTTGTTTAGAGGAACGGAACACATCGCCAAAAACCCTAAATTACATTCATTGTGACACCAATAACCAAATTTTTTCTTTCGTATCGTCAAAATCGCCGAGCTTGTAGCAGTGTGAGAAAAATACCCTCCATTTGCCACATAAAAAAAAAAAAAAAACCCGTGAATTTTGTCCACCATGACACCAGTGCATCCATCTCCTTTTGTCGCTACCGGTATCGCAAATGGGCAGCGCTTAGGAGTTTTGCTCGTTGATTCAAAAGCACAGTTTGGGGTATTGGTGTCACGGCGGCATGGTTAAGGGTTTTTGGTGGTATAAATGGTAAAAAGGAAGAAAATCAAGTAGCAAATGTGGAGTTTGATATGACAACATAACCGAGTTTTTTAACCATTGCTTGAAGAAGAGTGAAGAGGAAAATTATGATTCCACTTTCTAGGTTGCCTGCTTAAGAAGAGGAGTCGATGATGCGATAGCCGTACAATTACATGAGAAAAAAAATGAGTAGCTAAGAGTCCGTATGGTAACACTTCAGAAATGCGTATGGTAAAATTTTTTTCCAAAAGAACACTTTTAGAGCAAAAATGAGAAACAAAAAAAACTTGTTTACGGATTTTGGAACACTTTTTATAAATAACTTGAGGGCGAGCTTGTGCAAACCACCAACGCTCACCATCGTCGGTGAGGAGTTGAAGCGGTCGCCGGTCGCCGCCCCCTACCGTCGACCGCCTCCACCGCCGCCGATCGCCACCGCCGACAGCATGGTGCCTTTGCCGCCGGCCGCCGGTTGTAGATCCTTCCTTTTGGTGAAAAGAGTACTTTTTTTTTGTACTTGCCAAACGCGTTTACGTTCCCGAAAATCATAGCCGGGAACAAAAACACAAAAAAATGTTTCTGTTCCAAATATGTTCCTAAGAACATAAACGTTACCATAAAGACCCTAAGGCACCTTCAGTGTAATGCATTCTGGTTTTGGAAGATAAGATACATCGTTGAAAGAGGAAGTGGCGGATGATGATCATGGACTAGTGAATCGTTGGACACACCAAGCCTCTTTTTAAGTACCATAAGCCTTGTCGGGTAGGATGGTCGAGTAATTTGAAGGGTTTTGTAGTCATCTGATTCTTGAGACAACAATATATTATGCTTGAACGAAAGGAACATGGTGGACATTAATTTAGGGCGTTCTCGACCCAAGCCGGACGGTCTAAGTCGGATGTATCGAAAAACTTTAAGGGTTTCTAAATGGGCCGCTTGTTGGGCGTGCTTCGGTAACTAGGTACAAACATATTTACGCCCAAAAATACAAGCCCTAGAAAAATTGTCCAAAAAGTCCTAAATATATTATATTTTTATTAATTCAGTCATAAACTTTTTAAATTGTGCCAATTGAGTCTCAAACCTTTTTCACATTATGTTGATTGATTCCATCTGGCCAATTATGGTTGAAATCGTTAACATGGACACGATTTGTCCAACTTGGCACGATTAGTGCCGATATAGACAATTTTAATTATATTTCACTATTTTCTAACATTCATATTTTTTCTTTCTTTTCTTTCTGTGGCCAGCAAGGGTCACCGGCCACTAGGCGAAGATCGTTGAACCCTTGCTAGCCGCAGCGAGGGTCGCCCGATTAATTATCTATGCAAGTCACCTTCTTTTGGGCGAGGGCGTTGCGGCCCTTGTCGGCGGCCTGCGAGGGCTTCGTGGCCCTCACCTAGTAGTCGGCGAGGGCGTCATTGTCAAATTAAAATAATTGTTCGCATCAAAGCCAGCCATGCCACATAGGACGCCCGATGTTCAAATCGGTGATTTTTGTCCAAAATTGACCAAATAGATTCAATTAAAAAACATGAAAAGATTCAAGACTCAATTGACAAAACGTTACAAAATTTAGGACTAAATTGACAAAGGCCCAATATATTTTAGACTTTTTGGATAATTTTCTTTGCTGTCATTTGTTTTGGCATGGATTCGGATAGCTCCACTTGTCTTGAGCCATGAGAATGTCGTCCAGCCGAGCTTGATCTCATCAATGGATTGGCCTCCCTTCTCCTATTATAATTGTGTTAATTCAGTCCATCTAACCAACTTTGGCCGGTCAATGCCGACGTGGTATTGTCGGCATTGATGTGGACTTTTTTAATTAATTATTTTTAAAAATTGGATATTTCTACCAACTTTTTTAAAAAAAAAAAATTAGCTGGATGGATTGAATTAGCACAAATATAAAATTTTTAGGATTGAATTGGTAAAAAAAAGGCTTATAATTAAATTGATGTAATTATAATAAATTTAGAACTTTTTTTTTATAATTTTTTGGTAGATGAATTGGTCCCCCCCCACCCAAAAAAAAAAAAAACCTTTTGTTGGAATGAAAGCTTCATTTCATACGAAAAATAAGCACATAATTTCAAGGTAAAGATGCAAAATTTACAAACTAAGTAAATATGAAAAGTGAATCAACTTGATACAAACTGCAAAAACTAGCCCAATCCTAAAAAACGTATCTATCATAGCACAAAAGCACAAAACGACCACTAATCACCGAGTTAGCATCATCAGTGATGAGCACACGCCAAAAAACCCTCTCGAGTAACTACAACTTTGCTAAAAGGGGGCGCGCGCCTAGATTCGACCCCCCAAGCATCATCAATATGTAGAAACTACAACAGCTCTAATAGATTAAAAGAACACAGATAACGTCTTGAAAATTCTAGGTCTATATCTAGATTGAGATAGAAGAGCACGCACATCTATATGAAACTCTAGATCGAGAGAGAAAAGCCGTAAGAGGGACATCCCTCCCTCGTGGGTCTGCTACAGTTCTTTGGGGGGAGGGGGCTGCGGCTGAGAGAAACCCTGAGCCTAAGGGAGAGGTTTTTTCTTTTTTTTTGAGTCAAACGTAGGTTTTACCTGGTGGCCCTTCAAAAAGGTGAATGTGTTTCATGCCTTGGTCTGGTTTTAATAAGTCAAATCCAATGTCTAGAATTGGCCGTGAACCTCGACCGACCACGAAAAGCAAGCTTGTTTTCTGTACGTGCCGTGCCACGAGATCCACCTGCTGCATCAAGCATCTTCTCCTCCTCTTACGTCTTTGAATTCGAGATGTTAATCCATTTTTTGTAGACAAAAATCTTGTCCTAACATAGTTTGCTCCGAGTTTAATATATATATATATATATATATATATATATATATATATAGTGCCAGAATCTGGCTTATTTATTTATAAATAAATAAAAATTATTCTTTTCACTCTTATATAGTAAAAATGTCGAATTACTTCCGGATATTACATTTTCTAGGGATAACGAGAACGCTGAAACTGATTTACAAAATCGAACAATGAATGATGCAGCTAATTGTCGACGCGCTTAGTATTATGTCATGCTTAGTATGCGGAATGCATTTTAAATCTCTAAAATGGAAAAATGACGCGAAAGGAAGCTCATTTAAAAGTCTCTAGAGTCATAAGTACATAAAACTACGTTTTCTTGCCCTCATTGGTCTGACACTCGCTCGTTTCTCACTCTCGCCTCAATTTTGAGTATGCGTTTTCCTACGTTGAGTCAAATATGGAAGCGATTTAGCAACAGAAGTCGGGTCGGGTATAAAAGTCGAATATGGACCCCAAGACCATTATAATGTATTTTGTAAGGCTAACGAATCTCTTTCAAAATGAACCATTTCCGCTCATAAATAGGCCCACTGCTCTCGCCTCATAATTCAGCTCCCCACGCACAGCAGGAGGAGGAAGGCAGCACTAGTACAATCATGGACGCCTTGTCTTCCTCCTTCCTCTCCTCCACCTCCTCGAAATCACTCCTCATATCCGCCGTTAATCCTCCACCTCCACCACTACCTCCTCCTTCTTCTCCTCCTCTTCTCTCCGTCACCTCCGTCCGCACCGACGAAAGACCGCCCAAAATCACCACCACCACGACAAGATCGCCTCCTTCGCCGCCTGCACAACCATCGCCACCACTCTCATCACTCCCCAGAACTGCCCCCCCACCACCACCACCACCCACCGGACCCAGAAGAGACACGTCGCTCCCCGTGACCATCTTCAGCGCCCTGGATGGCCTCATCAACAACTTCATCGACCCGCCGCTCAAGCCCTCCGTCGACCCCTGCCACGTCCTCTCTGGTAACTTCGCCCCTGTACCCGACGAGCTCCCCCCTACCGATTGCCTCGTCGAGTCCGGCCGCCTCCCCGCCTGCCTCGACGGGGCCTACCTGCGCAACGGCCCGAACCCCCAGTTCCTCCCCCGTGGCCCGTACCACCTCTTCGACGGCGACGGTATGCTCCACTCCATCAAAATCTCCCGCGGCCGTGCCCGCCTCTGCAGCCGATACGTCCGCACCCACAAGTACTCTGTCGAGAACAGCCTTGGAATGCCGGTCCTCCCCAACGTCTTCTCTGGGTTCAACGGCCTCGCCGCTTCTGCCGCCCGTGGCGCCCTCTTGGCTGCCCGCATGGCGGCCGGCCAGTTCAACCCGGCCAACGGCATTGGCCTCGCCAACACGAGCTTGGCCTTCTTCGGGAACCGGCTCTATGCCCTTGGCGAGTCAGACCTTCCCTACGAGGTCCGGGTCACACCAGATGGCGACGTGGAGACTGTCCGGAGAGAGGATTTCGACGGCAAGCTGTTCATGAGCATGACTGCGCACCCCAAGGTCGACCCCGAGACCGGCGAGGCTTTTGCGTTCCGGTACGGGCCGGTCCCGCCCTTTCTGACCTACTTCCGCTTCGACAAAAATGGGAAGAAGCTGCCAGATGTGCCCATTTTCTCGATGGTCCGGCCCTCGTTTCTTCACGACTTCGCCATCACAAAGAAGTACGCCATCTTCTCGGACATACAAATCGGGATGAACCCGATGGACATGATATTCGGAGGCGGATCGCCGGTCGGCACGGACCCAGGCAAGGTGCCCCGGCTCGGGATCATCCCCCGGTATGCTAAGGACGAGTCGGAGATGCGGTGGTTCGACGTCCCGGGTTTCAACATCATCCACGCCATCAACGCTTGGGACGAGAAGGAAGGAGACGAGGTGGTGCTGATCGCGCCGAACATCATGTCCGTCGAGCACACGCTCGAGAGGATGGACCTCATCCACGCACTAGTCGAGAAAGTGCGCATCAACCTGAGGACCGGGGTCGTGTCGAGGCAGCCCCTCTCGGCGAGGAACCTCGACTTTGCAGTGATAAACCCCGGGTACGTGGCGAGAAGGAACAAGTACGTGTACGGAGCTGTCGGGGACCCGATGCCGAAGGTGTCCGGGGTGGTGAAGCTGGACGTGTCGAGGTCGGACCGCCAGGACTGCACGGTGGCCTGCCGGATGTTCGGGCCGGGGTGCTACGGGGGCGAGCCGTTCTTCGTGGCGAGGGAGCCGGGCAATCGGGAGGCGGCGGAGGACGACGGTTACGTGGTGAGTTACGTGCACGACGAGTACAGAGGAGAGTCGAGGTTCTTAGTGATGGATGCCAAGACGCCCGATCTGGAGATCGTGGCCTCCGTCAGGCTACCCAGGAGGGTACCCTACGGGTTTCACGGGCTCTTTGTGAGGGAGGGCCAACTCAAAATATCCTAGCTTCCTTGACTGTGCGGCCGGGGACGATACAATTTCAACCGTAGATTCACATACTATCGTCGCGTGTTTCGCATTGAAGACTCATTGATTGAAAGATCGTGTGGTAAAAAATAATCCGACCGTATGATCAAATTATCGGAGTAGAAGCTCTTTTCATAAAATAAGGTGATGATGTGACGTGGAGGTACATAGATTGGGGTTTTATTAAAGGAATATACATATCTACAAAAAAAAATGTGATACGATATATAAAAGCCATTTACATAAAATTGAAATGTTACAAACGACTATGTGCCACAATCAAATTAGACGAAACTCATGAGAGATCCATTATTTTAGTTATGTCGTCCAAATTGAATTTGATATATAATATGATCATGTTATACCTTTTTCGGAAATAAGGAATAATTTGTCTTCCCGTATAATTTTTTCGAGAACCACCAAGTTCCGCTCGGACTACTGTCTACTGAGGTAGGGAATGCTCCCTCCTTTTAGCTTGCCGACGACCTTTCGAGGTTAGTTCGCGTGTCGTCGACGTACTTTTACCTTGGCGGCAGCTCGACGCCGCCGTCTAGATTTAATTCGCTGAGTGAAGCCAATCGCATAAAAATCGGTAATTTTCCTACATCACGCAGGTCTATCCAATTCTTACTAATGCTTCGTCCGCGAAATGTTGAGAAGCATCATGAATCGACAAATCGCTGAAAATGAAGAGGGAAATAAGGAAAAGTACAGAAAAGCAAAAGGGAACAAAGTTGGGCATAAGGTGATAGAAAGTTCTTTTTCATAAGGAAGGCATAAACTTTCTAATGCCTACGTGCAAGCGAGAGTAACTTTATGATTGGAATATGCTTATGCGGCAGTTTTTTCTTTTTAATTTGACAACATAGTGTGAGTCACAAAAAATAAATAATTAAAAATTATTGTGGAGTTCACTCCATCAAGAATTTGTAGTCCACGACATGCTATTATTCTCACAATCACTAAAGAACTGTTATGCTAGCAAAGTCTGTTCCTATAACAGATGACAATTTGGGACAACAGCTCATGACCCAACTACCTACTCGGGTCCTGGAGTCCGTTCCTAGGGTTGAAAGCTTTCTTAGACAGAACCAATGTTCGGACCCCAAAATCGCCTCTTCATTCCGTACCCGAGGTCCGATTATGATCTCTAGGAGACCAATCTGTAGTGGTGTGTCAGAGTCGGAGCTTGTTTTCTCTATGACTGTCAAACAAGGTAAAAATTACCACAAAGTCATAAATTTATTATACTTCTGCTAATTTAATCCTAAACCTTTTAATTTTGACAATTGAGTCCGAAATTTTTTGCAGATTTGCCATTGAAGTCTGCTCGGCCAATTTTTACCCAAAATCGCTGATGTTAACGCCGACCGTTAGACGTTGACAATTTTACAATTTTGTAATAATTTTTTCAATTTTTTCCTTTTCCTTCTTTTTTTTTTTTTGCCAATGGCTAGCCGCTGGCTACATGCCATAGGCAATGGCTGACCTCACCTAGGCAACGATCGTGCACGCCCTCCACAGGTGAGGGCAAGTGTTGGCGAGGGTCTCCCAACCCACATTTGGCGAGGGTCCTAACCAAAATTAACCGGATAGATTTTATTAGGATATTATCGAAAAGTTTAGGACTAAATGGACCAAATAAAAAGGTTGACGACTGAAGTCACACAAGTGTAATAGGTTGAAGACTTTTTTCAAAATTTCTCTGGACTTTGTGGGTATAGTTGGTTACACTGACTTGTCTTCGAGGGTTGAAAGCGAGATTGTTAGTGATGGATTTGGATTCCTAAGAAACCTTCGTTTCCATTGTCAACGGAGGAAATCTAAGTTGTCCTTAACGAAGTTCAAGCATGGTCCTGACAATGTCATCAGAATTAGGAATCTAAAATGACAATACGGGGGCCTCACGTGAGAGCCGGGTAAGACGATGGCAGGATATTCTTATCCTAGGAGAAGGCATATGACTAAGACAAAACACCTAGGTTACATATCGTTGAATTTCATGTGTTTAGTGAGGTTTTTAAGAGTACTTCATCGCCCAAAAATTTGGCCGAGCAGTAGCTGTATAACCCTATTTCCTCAATATGACCCAAATCAGGGAAAATTATATGGACTAAGTCCATTTGGATCAAATCAATCGGATTTCAAGAATCCGTAAAACGGACATTGGATTGCACTAAAATACACAAGTTTCCATATAATTCCTACATTGTGATTGGACTATGATTAAATTTAAACAATTTTCTCTCGACTCAAAATTCATTTTTATGTGAATAACTACCGATGGCTGCTTGTCGCTAAATGACGATGCCCGATGGCTGATTCTACATCCGGGTCTTGGCTGGTGGCCTCTTCTTTCGGCTTAGGCTTCTACGTGATTACTCTGAAAAGAAACCTAGGAAAAAAAAAAAAAAGAACAAATTTCGGCATCCAATTTGATCCGAACGCCAACAAAGCTTGCTTTTAACTTGCTTGTTAGATAGCTCAGTCGCGGTCGCGTTGTTTAATTAGAGTGGGAAAAAACTCTAATTGCAAAGAAAGGTACTAGGATGTGGATGTCGATGTCAATGCAACGACTAAAACGAGTTTTCCGCGCCATAGACTATGAACCGATCTCAATGTTGAAACAGGAGCTAATATCTGAGAACCTCTGGCGTCGCAAAGTCTGACGTCGGACTCTTTCACCGACAGGAGCGGAGAATTGTCATCAGGTTTGGAGCAGTTAGAGATGATCATTGGGCAGGCTTGAGCAATTCGAGTGACTTTTGTGCCAGGAATGGGAATAAACATGCTCATTCACTTCATGGGATCGAGCGAGATGACAATTTCCATTCGACCTGTCGTTACTTCTTCCGAACGAGCGGGGAAGAGGTGGTCATTGGGCAGGCTCGAGCTTAGCCGAATCCTCATGTTGGGCCTAACTTGTGGGCTTGGCAGACCTGGCTTGGGCTTGGGCTTCAATGAGACGTATCGGGCTTTATACCTGACCCGTGCCCAAGCCCACCAAATAGATCCTAAAGCGCGTGGTCTGACAAGCCTATGATCAGATCTTGCTAGTGCCGGATCCTAAGGCTTGGCACCGGGGGAGCAGGGTCTCAAGTTCAGGCTTCCAGGTATTCAGTGCTAGTGAAGGAGATGGTCATGGCAGCGATGGAGATCAAGTTAAATCCAAGAACACGAATTCTGCTTACACAAAGCCATTTCCGCTTTCAAGAAACGTAAACCGTCTGTTAGAATCTAAGCACAATTTGCATTGCTCTCATCCTCTTCAACAATGCCAAATGGATAAGAAACATGTTTTCCAACAACTAGTCTTTCCGCGTAACAAATGAAGCCCAACGATAGCCGCCCCCAAAAGCTCCCACCGAATGCAGAAACTGCAATGGGCACTCCATCCAGCCTGCATTCTATTCTGCCTCCAATTCCTTCCACCAAACATGTTCCAATAGAGCAACAGGTAGTAGGCAGGACACCTCTAGCAGAGTCAACAGGTTCAAGAGGGACCTCTTCCAAAGCTCAACTGAAATGGCCCAGGGCTTCGAATACGTACCTCATCTAGAAAACTAGGTACTCGTAAGCCCGTCACTCACAATGCCGTCCCTGTTAGAGATATCAGGATTTGGGACAACAATTAGAATGCAAAGGGAAAGGGAAAAATAAACTCGGCCACCTTCGCTTTAGTCTTAACACTTGTGAACTCCCCAAAATGTTGAGTATGTATTCTTCTCTAGATGCGGTCGATGTGGACCGCATAGATCTGAGACATCAGATAAGGTGGGTCTGGAGCGACACCCATTGATCCGACATATCATGTCATTTTAGTCCACATGGACCTGAACTAGGAAGTTTTTGCCACCCCTAAGTCGTCCATCACTCTAAAGAAACACGAGGAAAAACTTAATTTTTTCTGTGACAGAATGTATTGGAGTCAACATATAGTTCCCTATAACAAAGTCTAGCAGCATTATCCTGTTTCTCTTACATTTCATTGCATATATAAACAGCATGAATGATGCTACTCTCACCATCTAGTCGCAAACAATACCTGACGTCTGAGATCAATCCAAAGCTTTGTGTAACGCTGTAGAAGATCCCGAGAAAATGAGTCCTCTCTGGTCGGACAACTTGTTAATTGGGCCATCTTTGTGAACCGGCGATTCTGATGATCGAGTGACGTGAGGAAGAATCCCAATCACGGCTTGTCTCTCTCTGTAGGATGCCCAGGTAACCACATAAAGTCCCCCAATAATAAGGGCTCCTCCTATGATGCTGCAAACCGGTAAATTGAACAAAGTCAGCTTTGTTGTCATTATAGAAAGTTTATGTGCAATTTTAACGAACTATGGACCATTAAAATTCAGTGCAAAAAGAAGCATACATCTGTTAAGCAAGAGAGCCACAAACAATGTGAAATCATATGAAATATCAAACAGCGATTTTATGCGAAGGTTGCCATTGAAGAAAGTACCTCCCCAAGTAAATAGGACTCCCAAGGAATACTCTTGACAGAAAGGCAGACGCAGCAGGTTGAAGTGGATTGTACAAAGCAACCAAAGCCGGTCCAAGGATCTTATTTGACCATGTCAACAGTCCATAGTTAAGAGCAGATGCAAATACTCCCTACAAGAGAATATTTATTGTAATAGGTACTTTAAGTGAAATTCAAGAAAGAATTTTCGCAAAAGACAACATGTTCTTGTCAGATAGAACAGCATTAGTACCAGAATGCATTTTGCACTAATTGTAACACATAAAGAGAAACTGCCAACTGTGATTTCCAGGTTTCTTGCAATGAAAACATTTTCTATCTCCTCAAGATGATCTATTCAATCGACATTTTTGCATCCAACTCATAAATCCAAGATCAACTGGCAATCTATTCAGAGAATCTGATTTCATAATTCTTGACGAGTTGGCGTATCGTTCTCTGCATACCGTCATTTTGTTTATCTGGATTGTGAGCGACTTCATTTCTGCCGTGAGCAAAAGAATCACCAACCTTAAGCCTTTCCAGACGGAAAGATTATTCCATTCACATCAACACACACTCCACCAAACCTGCCAAACAAATTCTGAACCTTCTTCTGACTGAATCCAACTTGCTTACTTTAATGCTACCAAATCATTATTTTAGATTTTACTTTGATATCTTCAATCTACTGACAGAAGAAAGCACTGTAAAACTCTCACTAGGCGCTAATGCGTCAAGATCTGCCGAAATAATTAAAAAAAAAAAGGCCGTGGATGAATAGCTCAAAACAACAAGAAGCAATGGAACTTCTCCACAAAACCATTTTAAAGTATCAAGCTCATGGATTCTGGCCTCCTATTCTGTAAGTTCTTAGCACTTCTTCACAGCTAAGGTACCTATTTCTGATAGAGAGTCATTTGCCAGGACCAGATAAATCTCCTCAATCAAGATTAATAGTACCTTAATATGATCTCAGCTCCTCCCACATTATCGATAACTCCCAATCACCAGCTAGCACTGGATCATCCAACACCCTATCTCAGGATTCTCACAAAATGTAATCATCGTGAAGCTCGCAGCTGCTGATTTCACCCACTGTTGCATCTACAACCCGAATTCGGCTATGCAAGTGTTGGTTCAAATACACATCCCATACATAGCTGGTTCTATTCCCCAGCACCCCAACACACCCGCCCCCCCAAAAAAAAAGTCGTATTGATTGAACTATATTGTAACAATACCAAACAAGATTAACAAAAGTTAACACCATTTATTAGCAAATTAAATAGTCAGGCCAATACAACTCAAGGCCACCGAGAGTTGTATCTACGAACAAAGACATCTAATCTCAAGTTCTTTCTAGAGGAAATCGAGGTAGTGGAATCTCGAAGGTGCATATTCCCCCCTCCAAGACCACAGACAGCCATATTACCCCTCTACGACACAAAGCAGCCATTACTTGATCTTTCTTAAAACACCCGGTAACAGCACTGAATACTTTCAAACAGAGTCACGGTTTTGGCAAAAAATGCCAAGGCAACTAATTATAATCACTGCTGTTCTGTCTGATTTACTCTTCAAAACTATTTCCTATCATTATTCTTAGATTAGCAAAACAAGATGAATTTACTTGACTAAGTTGATAATTTTCCTGGGATATATTTACAGTAAAGCAGGACTTCCAGTGAGACAAATCTTAGAACTGCCCACCTGATATGCAAGGTCACAGAACCAATAAGCCAATGTATAGTATATCTGCAGAACTTACAGCATAGACGACGGCAAAAAGCTCTGACTGTGTGAGGCTCCAATCTGTTGACTCGCTTGTCATGAAGAATGCAGCAGTTACCATAAATACAGCACCAAAGAAGTATGAATATGCCGTTACGGAGAGGCTTGCAGGATATTTGGTTAAAACTGGAGCCTGAAACAGTTACACTATACATTAGTAACTGCCATTCAGCATCCCCAACCAGTATATTCTTACACGCATGATATTAATGTTTTGAACACAACAGCAAAATTTAATCGGTACTATGAAGCAAAAGAGTACCACTTAGCATGATACAACAAAGTCTAAGAAAAAGTCTGAAGAACAAAATTGGATAGCAGAAGGTGCAATGCTTCTCAAGACACCAAATGTAGCTTCAAGATAAAATTAAAAATTAGCAAAATATATCAATGGGAAAATTTCAAATAAGGGCTCGAAGTCCTCTCGTTTTCTCAAATAAGGGCCCAAGTGAACATTGTTTCAAATAAGAACCTGAAGTGGCATAGTATATTTCAAATAAAGGCATGAACTGGCCATAGTGTTTCAAAAAAGGGTCCGGCCTAAAGAGCATTTTCATCATTTCCCATTTTGATTTTTTGTTCATTTTTTCTTTATTTTTTTTTCCCTTTTTCTGTTTTTAAAAAGTAAAAAAAAAAAAAAAAAAATCCACACAGGCGGGAGCGGCAGCCCTCCCGCCCGTGGCCGCCTGCCCACCGCTGGTGGGGGATCGGTGGGCATGGCGAAGGCCGGCGGGATCACCGGCCCGGGAGAAAATCGGAAGAGGGTTGGGCCCTCTCTTGGATCCGGGCTAGGGCGGGCGACCCCCTCCCCCTTGGCGGTGGGGCGGCGGCCCCTCCCGCTTGTGTATGTTATTTATTTATTTATTTTTTTTGAGAAAAAAAATAAAAGAAAAGTCTAATAAAACGGAAAAAAAATCAAACAAGTAAAAAGACGAAAATGCCCTTGAAATCAGGCCCTTTCTTGAGATTTTATGGCCACTTCAGGCCTTTATTTGAAGCAATATTCACTTCGGACCCTTGTTTGAGAAAATAAGAGCGCTTCAGGCCCTCATTTGAAATAGAGTTCACTTGGGGCCCTTATTTGAGAAAATGAAAGGATTATGGGCCATTTTTTGAAATTTTCCCTATATCGGTGCATGTATAAGACTTTTGCCGGATGTAATGATATGACGCAGCCTCCTATTTAGATGAGAGTTAATACCACGAAAAACCCCAAACTGGTATATACGTGACAAATTTATCCCAAACTAATTTTTTTACCATAAAAAGCCCCAAACCGATATATTTGTGAAAAATTTACCCTAAACTATGTTTTTGACCATAAAAAACCCCAAACCGGTACACGTGTCAAATTTACCCAAAACTATATTTTTGACCAACAAAAACTCCAAACTGGTAGACTTGCGAAAAATTTATCTCAAACTAAATTTTTTATTACCAAAAACTCCAAACCGGTACACATGTGACAAATTTACCTTTTGTCGGTTCTTATTAAATCGGGTTAATACCACGAAATACCCCAAACCGATGTATCTGTGACAAACAGAGAGTAAAAACCCTAAATTGGTATACTCGTCAACTACCACTTGTCATCCAACTTAACAATTTGATGGTAAAAATATAACGAAAAACTAACGGAGGGTAAATTTATCACAAATGTGATAGTTAGGGATAAATTTATCACAGGTGTACCAATTTGGATTTTTGATGGTAAAAAAATGATTTGGGATAAATTTATCGCAGGTGTACCAGTTTGGGGTTTTTGGTGGTAAAAAAATAGTTTGTGATAAATTTATTATAAGTGTACCGGTTTGGGGTTTTTCGAGGTATTACCCTTTAGATGACACCAGTGGTATGACTATCTTGTTTAGGCAACCCTAGTTCAAGTAGCAAGCTGTTTGCAAATAAGCATAACGTGCAAGCAGTTTCTCAGATGACATTTCCAAGTTGATAAGTCATACAAAAAAGGAAGAAAGGAAATTGATTCTTCTTCTTTTTGAGAAAGAAACAAGCAAGATAAATCCTAACTAATATAATCTTCTTTGTACAGGACACTGATATAACCTTCTTTGTACAGACACCAATCCATTATATCATTAAAAACTAAGAAATGGTCACATATAAAGTAAAAAGACGACTGGAACTAGTGGTTTCACAAGAAGTCTTTCCATGGGTTCAAATGTAATAACTGATAGAAGTATGTCCAGTGAATGGAAAATATAACAAGAATGAAGGCCACTAACAGAGGACAAGCTGCCAGTAGTTCATACCACTAACAAGTTTATATAGAGATCCAACAAAGATGACACAAGTTCTTACAGGTAATATACCCAATTACGCCTTCTAGCCACATCGGTTAAAAAGATTTGAGAGAGAGAGAGAGAGAGAGAGAGAGAGAGAGAGAGAGAGAGAGAGAGAGAGAGAGACAGAGGTAGGTCCATTCCTAGCAGCCTCCTCCCCAATTAGGATATATGGTCATACCATAAAGCACATACAAATAGCAAGAAACTGTGATATTCGCTCCCAAAGAAATAGACTAATGATGCTTTGTTAGGACATGTGGACAATAGGGTAAAAAAGACGAACTTTTGAATGTCACAGCCTTGCATAGTAATGGCTAGCAAATGACTGATCAAGGCAAAAAGAATCAAATTGGGCAGAAAAAAAAATAGAGCGAATATTCCTCACACAGTAGCTATCAAATTACAAGATGCCATTTAGCAATAGACGAACTTCGAGGAAATGTGATAGTAGAACGATGGAAGCAGAAGACCCTGGCTAGTCTCTACTAGAGAAATAGACTTCATAATATTCCATACCTGAATAGCTAGGAAGGCGGCCATGCACATGCAATTTCCAATCAGACATAGAATCCCGAGGTGCCAATCTTCAATTCCAAACTCCAAGAAGCTGGATAAGAACCATCCCGCAGGCTCCGGTTGACTCCTGGCTATTATCTCACTGTGTGCAGCAAAATCTGCTTCCTTGTATCCAATCAAAGCAGGGCCACGGAACACAACCATTAATACTGCACCGCAAACGCAGAGAAGAGTGCCTCCAACCTTTGCCTGACCCTCAATCCTAAGCAAATTCACTGTTTCTGTACTGCACAAAAAGTTCATCCGTTATTTACATAGTTTTGGTAGTAATAAAAAACAACTGATTGAAAAACAACACAGCATTTGATATATCCATGCAGATGCACACTACATAGCAGAATCACGCAACAAAATGAGAATTTCAGACTGACCCCATCATAACTGCAAAGAGGAAGGTGAAGACAGGAATGGCAGGTTGAATGGCAGCAGCGTAAGTTGGATTCGTGTAGCTAAGACCAATAAGAAACAACAGCTGGTTGCCAAAAATCCTGTCCACAATTCACAGAAAGGGCATACTATAAAAAATTGTAACATAAAGACCTAGTTAATTGCATCTTTCTCATTGGAGGGATTCTCCCAAAGAGAGTAATACTCATACACACCATGAGCAAGTAAAACTAAGTATGGTGCAAACAAATCAAGCTACTAGTTTGTGTCCACCCCCCGTTAGATATTTCAAGATCAAATTGATGTGCAACACATTAAGCAGATCGGACATACCCAGTTAATCCCAAGAAGAGAAAAGACACAAGGAGGCGTTTGGTCATGGGAAGCCGCGTCCTTCTGCAAACCAAAGGGAAAAATCATGACTTCAGCTTAACCACATCGATGTACAACACGTTAAGCAGATCTGCTCAGATGTACTCTGAAGGCATAGTTTAACTGCAGTAGAACACTAAGAACACAAATTTCTGCATTTAATTAGACACAGCAGATTATGGCCAAGATAAAGAGTCAAAGACAACATATTCAACAGTGCCAAAGAAAAAAACCAATTTGGAGTAACCATTTCAGGGATGCAAAAGATGATTCAAACCCAAAAGCCTATTCCTTTCTATGCTATAACCATCGGATTCACACACAGTAACATCGCAAGATAGAATCCAAATCGTACCTAGTTGCAAATTTGAGAGAGAGAGAGAGAGAGAGAGAGAGAGAGAGAGAGAGATACCTCTCGCGGACGTAGGCGATGGGGGCGAGGATAGAGAGAGCGAGGAGGTCTCGGAAGACACAGAAGACGAGCTGATTGACGCCGACGTTGAGGGCCACTTTGGTAATTACGTGGTACCCTCCATAGCAGAGCTGCACCAGCACCATGGCCGCGTGCGCCCTCCACGCATCCCCTCCTCCTCCAACCGCATTCCCATTCCCTGGAGCCGCCATTTCCACACACCCCTCTATGTTTCTGAGCAGACACTAAGAAATCTGATAAAAAACGATGAGACTTTTCACACACTAGTGGTTCGAGGATGAGCAGGTGCTTGATGGAATTGCTTGCTTGGGACGGTCAAAAGGAGAGAACTCAGAGAGCTGAATCTGGGATTTCCCGTTTTCAAGGGCGATAACGATGAAAGTTCTTCTACTTCCCGTAGATGGCACAGGGAGCGAGTCTTTCCTGGTCAATGTCTATTAAATTGTGTGCGAGAATTCCCTTCTGTTTAAAGTTTTGTTTTTTACTTTTTTCGGTTTTGGTGGTCATCATCCTACGGCTCGGTTGGGTCCATTTCGGATTTCACATGGTTTTCAGTTGGATGGGACCCACTCAACCTCAAAAGTTCCTCAGCTTCTCCGTGAAGACAGCTACATGCCTCCCTACGCTTCATCCCCTCTCTCTAGTTGAGTCTTCATCTTCGGACCCAAGTGCGAGTCCCACGTTGTTCTTGTTCATCAGTCTCACGTCGTTCTTGTTCATCAACTGAACGGCCAAGTGCCAAGGGCGCTACCCTCTCACAAGTTGTGCATTTGGTGGGCTTACAAATCGAAAGGCTTTTCCTCTTTACAGAAAAATTGCTCCTTGTCCTTAACAAATGAAAAGCTTTCCTTGAATTTTCAGCCTAAGATATTGTCATCGAGCAAGTGATGATGATCCAAGGATCCATGAAAAGTGCGTGTGCCTGTGTGTGGACTGGACTGCACATTGCTTCAATAATTGACAAAGGCCCAAAGAAGTTCCATAAAAAGAGGGACAAATGGTGGAGGATTCCTTTGTTTTCTTCTAGGAGATACAAGGAAGGAGAGAAAGAGCCGTCCGGTGGAATGTCCCTCATCGATGCTGATTGGGGAGCTTAATTCGTCCGTCAATTGATTGCGGACAACAGAATAGTTTGCGACTCCTTTTATCATAATCTTGAAAAAAAGAAAGCTATGAAACAATGGAATCGTATGTAGCGAATACATCACTGACATGAAATTATATTGGGCGATCCGTTAAAGCCGTTATCTTATTATTTTTCGATAGTCACCCTATTCTCATGAACTCGCATTTCGATTTATCTACTCCTTTCGGCATGTTAAATTTAGAATTTAGTTAATATAAAAGATAATACATATAGACAAGATAATTTCCAGTGAATGTCGAAAAAATAAAGAATTTAGACTTCTCTGATTGGCAACACTTTTGCTCCGGAAGTTCCGGAGAACTTACGCCCAAAACTACTTTTAAAATAAAAAAAAAATGTTCTAGAAGTAGAAAAATAAAATTGCGTAATCAAAAGAATTTCTATTCCAGAAATTGCGTTACCAAACGAATCTTCGCTTCAGAAGTGTTGTCCCACGCCCTAAATAATAACAACAATTCCGACAAAATAATAATGATAATAACAAAAGAAACAATGATAATAACACAAATGATAATAGAAGGTAGTTATAAATTTCAGCCAAGTATTTGGGCTTTGGCCCAAAACGATAAAGGGGTTTGGGCTTACAGAGTGGGTCGGCCCAAAATGCATTCCCACGCGAGAATCGACGGATTCTCGCAGTCTGGCAGAGCTTCGTTCATGGCGCTCTCTCTCTCTCTTCTCACGCTGTCCCTCCCTCTATCGCTCTCATGGCGTTTAGCTGACGTGAATCGATCGGATTAATCGCCGGCACGCTCAAAAATCGCGGCTTGATCGCTCCCCAACCGGAAGAGCCTCCTCCATGTCGACATCGGACAACGAAGACGAGAGCCTGGCCAATTTCCTCGAGTCCGAGATCCTCTCCGAGGTAAAGATCCGACCTTTGCTTCCATTATCGATTTTTGTTTCCTCAATTTCGATTTTTAGAGTGATTCGATCCGATCCCAATTTCTTTTTTTTTTCCCCAACAGGAAAGCGTCGACGCTGCCGAGTCGGGAGCGAAACGGCAGCGTTCGGGAGGAGAAGAAGCGCAGGAGGAGAGAGAAGGCGATGGCAGGAGCAACGGCAAGAACGCGGTCTCGTTGAGATTGGACACGGGGATTCTGAGCAAGATACCTCCGGAGCTGTTCCCCAATATTCTCAAATTTCTCTCATCCGAGGTCTAATTTTCATTTCATTTTATCATCTCCTCGTAATCTCTGATATTTCTATCTTTCTTGTTGGAAGAAAAGGATGTCTTGAGTTGATTGAGAATGGTGCTGCAGGATCTCATGGCGTGCTCGATGGCGTGTAAGTCGCTGAATTACGCAGCGTCTGATGAATCCTTGTGGCGTCGACTGTGAGTCCCTCTTCGAATTCTTTCTTCTTTCAATTTTCCTTTTTTTATTTCTCTGCCACACTCATATCAGCATGCAAAGTTTTGTTCTTGTCAGTTTTTTTTTCCCTTTTCCTATGTTTTAGTATTCTTCCTTTGTTTTGGTTGTTCTTCTTGAAGTTTTACTCATATTTTTTTTATTTGAAGAAGAGAAATCAGATAAGGTTCTTTGACTTTGGCTTATCGTTCAGCCTATTATCCCTTGGTATTGCCGCCCATCGTGTCCTGTAGTCTGTGGCAGATGCAAGAGGTTCTTCAACAGCGCCGGTGGGTTGAATGTTCCATCTGGAAGCTAGTTATCTGACCACAATCTTCTCAGTGTGTTAATCGGTCAATGGTTGATGTGGGAAGATTTTTTTTCCCCCCTTTTAAAATTGAAAACTATCCTGATGAAAGAGTAAAGTGGGATGGGCGAAGTGGATGAGTGCAATGATCTTTTGAGTTTGTTTTGTTCTTGCTGTTGCTGTTCTATGTTTACATGCTTGATCTGATCTCTAGCTTTCATTCATCGTGTTGAGTTCTTTCAGGTACCGAATTCGGTGGGGTCTGCTGCCACCAACTAATAAGATACGACAATGTGCTTGGAAGAAGCTCTATATCCAGGTACATGGCCATTTTTTTATCGTGCTACCTACAGAGTCTAAATTTTGCTACTTCTTTTTCAGTTTGTTTTGTTGCACATCAGTCCTTTTTATGTTCGATAACAGTCACAGCGTAACCTCTGGTGTATGTCATAGCTGCTAACTCCATCTCTTTGTCTAGTTTTGTTCATGTATGAGGAAAATCTTCCAGTTCTTTGTCCAAACAAATTGAGTCAGTCCATTCACTCCTTCCTAAATCAGAGCTTTGATACGTTAACCAAGTGTAAACTGCCACAAGGAATTGTGAGCCCGTGACTTGATTTAATGGATGATGTGATGATATTGTGTCATGGTTTTGTTGCGACAATTATCTGTTTATAGGCAGGCATTGCTTAAATTATTTTTTCTTTTTTGATTGAGATGTGTACATTGGTGGATCTGGTTTTTTCTTTGTCTTCCCGACAGAGCTGGTAAGATGGCAAGATGAATAATTTTAGTTCAGTCTTTGGGAACCAAGATCAGATGTATATTAACTCAATTTGAAAGGCTCACTTTGGTTGTCCATGAAGCTCCAGAATTTGAGTGGATATGATCTGTTCCGACACTTGTGTGTTCACTGACCTTACCCGGTGGCTCTGAAGAAGGAAGTAATATCAGTGAAAGAGACATCAAAGATCTTGACTTTGGTTCTGAGCAAGGTGGTGAGTTGCATGGGTGAAATTATGTTAGTGGTGACAGTGCTGTAGGATGCCAATGGATACTGTGATGCATGTTCTGCTCTGGAGTTCAATGAAATGCAAAAGCATTTTCAGTATCCATACAATTTGCGAGAGTAGAGTTGCTGCCGTTCGTTGGTACTCGCCCTTTGTTGTGGGTGGGATGGCAAGTGCCCTTGGTTTGGGATGGGATAAAGCACGCATGCTGACAGAAGAAAATTAGAAAATGGGGGAGTAGAAGCCAGACAAAATAAGGCTAAAAGTCATGGAACAAAATGAGAATTGATTGTAGACTAGTAAAGAATCGGTGGTTGATTTTTCAGTTGGTATGTCTTCATGGCTTGTAACATGGTGAAAGATGTCCAGAGAAGTGAATAAACAGTGACATATAGATATTCTGCTAGTCTGCTTCTATAAAGCAAGATGCAGGAGCATTGTCACTCACAGCATAAAGGCCAATGGAACCCATAAATGCTCAGAGAGATGAGAATAAATAAATGAACAATTTTAAGTTTTGATTGACATTCGTCCGACGACAATTTTAAATAGATCGATTGTGATAGTTTCTAGCATAAGGGAGCAAGCCACTTATAACGTCTATTAGGGGGCTCTTTAGTATGTTTCAAGATAGAGGTATTAGAGATGTGTGAGTGTAGATAGTACGGTGGATGCTATGTTGAATTAAGAGGAGATTGACAAATGACAATGTCTTTATCATTCATCTCTCAGTTGGTCAGCTGCGAATCTTCTGAGTCGACGTCTTGTTCTTGATTATTTTTTGTTGTTTCTACTAAGCAGACGGTACTTAACCTGGCCAATCGCATCGCACTTGTTTCAGTCGGTTCCCTAATTTGATTTGATTTGATTCTAAATACTTGCATGGTTGCAGCGTGATGAAGAGGACATGAGTGAACTCGTCAGAAATTGCCCAGCAGAGTTTAAAGAATACTACATCCAAATGCAAGCTGCAAAGAGAAGTCAAGCACCTCTTCCTTCACAGGTAAATGGAGCTTTCTTTTATAAGGAATGTTCAATGTGATGATATTACGGGTCAAAGGTTGGATTTGTTGGAATTTTGTATAAATTGGTACCTGAGCTATAGCTTGTTCAAAACTTGACTGGAATTTCGTCGAGAGGGCGGATTGTTGGGTAGAGATATGCACTTGGTCTCTTCTTCTGTGATTTTCACATTGAGTTCCTTAGCTTTATACGAAATGTTAATATCACGAAAAACTCCAAACCGACACACCTATGACAAATTTACCCTAAACTATTTTTTTAACCACCAAAAACCCTAAATTGGTACACCGTTGATAAATTTACCCCAAACTGGTACACCTGCAAGAAATTTACCCTCCGTTAGTTTCATTAAATTTTATCGTCAAATTACTGATTTGGATGACACGTGGCAATTGCTAGATGTATATGTTTAGGGTTTTTACCCGCTATTTATCACAAGCGTATCAATTTGGATTTTTTCATGGTATTAACCCTTATACAAACAATATCTTGGTCGATCCTTTTAATTTTTGCATTGCAACTGTTACAAAGTCATGGAAGCTGGTCAAAGAAAAAAGATTTGATGATTGATGCTTTAGTGTTTCTTATTTGTAAACGCTTTTTTGCTTGACATTTAGTCCTTACCGGCATTACTACACTATTATTTTTGACATAGCATACTTTGATCAACATGCTCTACTAGAGTCACTTTCCTTGAAATTTTCCATGAGGTACCGTGTGTTTCTGGTTTGCTCAATGACTCGTGAGTTCATCCTTCTAATTTCACGTACATGGTTGCTTGTGAAGGTGAATGATGACCGGATAATTCTTGACAAGACAGTTGCTGATCAAGTGTCTATGTGGAAAAGCAGCAAAGGGTTCACTGACGCATTGGTTCTGGACCATGTTTGTTCGGGAGAAACGTGTTCTTATCACCAAATTGGCGATGTCTTCGTTTGTGAGAAGACTGGAAATGTTCACGGTAAAATACTTTAAATGCAAATGATGACAAGTCTCTATTGTGTGTCGAATTTATTATGTGTCTTGCAGGAATGTCTTTGCTAATTAGGTTCCCTTCATTATTTTTTTTCCTTTCAGTCTGTGATGAGACGTGCAGAGAAACTGTTATGGATCCTGCCAATGAGCTCTTGGTTTGCAAAATATCTGGACACTGTTTGGATAGGTTGCTGTCGGCTGCTGAAATGGAGCCCGATGCTGTGAGTAGAAAAGCGTCTTCTTCAAAATTTCTTAAAACAATCGTCTGTTCATCTATATAACCAGTATCACAGAGTCGGCAGCTAGCATATGTCGTTCTCATAGAGTAAAATCTTTGGAACGGTAACTGATCCTTTTGCCTTTTTTGCATGAAAAATTTCAGGAGCAGCAGCAAGCTGGCGTGACAGATGAAGCTGAGCCATTCATGGGATCTGGTCGATTTGGTAACTAGTTGAACTCTTTCCTTTCTCTTTTATTGTTAGTTATAATAGACGCGTGCCTCACACTGTGTGTGCTTGTGTCTCGCAGCTCGAGCTTATTTATTGGGATACAATTGCGTCGACGAAAGAGAGTTAGATGCTGTGTTGAGGTTTTGCTGAGTTTTGGGGATGGGATGTATTTGGTTTTTGCAGGTCAGCAAAACTGTCCAAGTGTTTGTCCATTTGAATAGTTAATGCCAGCTAAGTCTGTATAGTTTTTAATTCAAAATAATATTATTAGATGGCAGAAAATTTTCCTAGGGTTTCCGCCAACTCTCATTGTGTAATCTGGTTGGATAGATGTTAACATCTCTAGGAAAAATGTTGTAAAAGGTTTCCTCTGATTTTTACCTATGATTTCTGGATTCGCGGTTCGCCGTCTTGCTGTTGGAGCATTTATCTTTTGAATTTTCTGGTGATAACATAATGCTGAGATAATCAGTTTCTATTATTCAATAATAATCAGAATAGCTATATATATGATCTTGACCCTTATTACTAGTCTATCCTCATTGTCAACCAATACTTTCCAACACTCCCCATCAAGTTGGAATGTAGATATCAAATAATCCCAACTTGATACATAAGAATCTCATTCTATTTCCCTGTAGAGATTTAATAAAGATGTTCGTGAGTTGATCCTCCGTCCTTGTGTGTTGAAGAATAATCTCGTCTTTTTGAACTTTTCTCTTGGACGAAATGGCAATCAATCTTTATGTGTTTGGTTCGCTCATGGAAGATAGGATTTGATGCAATATGAATGGCGAATTGATTATCACAATATAACAATGATGGATTTGACGGTGACATTCAAATCTTTGATGGCAGTATACTCAACCACAGTAATTCACCGGTCACATGTTCCATAGCATGACACTTAGCTTCAACACTTGATTGGAAAATTACATGTTTCTTGCTCTTCCACGCTACTAAATTACCACACAATAGCTTGAAGTAGATCTCCTATCCATATAACATCCAACCCAAAGCATTAGAGAAGCCGATAGTGTTTAGATGATCATAATTCTTAAACAGTAGCCCTTTACCTAGTGCTCCCTTCAAATGTTTGACGATTTGAAGCACATCGTCCAAAGGAGTAGTATGAGGAGAACTCATGAGTTAGCTTACTATGCTAACAACAAATGATATATCATATCTTGTGATGGTAAGACGGTTTAACTTACCAACTAATCTCCAATATTTTACTGTATCATCTAGTAATTCTTCATGTTCTACATTAAGTTTTACATTGATCCCTAGGGTATCGACTGTCTTTGCTCCGTGAAATCTAATCTCACCAAGAATGTCAACTATATACTTCTGTTGTGATAAAGTGATATTGGCATGTGAATAGGCTACTTCAATACCAAGAAAGTATCGAAGACAGCCGAAATCTTTAGTGCCGAATTCTATATGCAGAAATTGCTTGAGCTTCTAAATACCATCCAAATCACTGTTTGATATAATCTACATATACCACTAGAAGGATATAATTAGCTGAAAAGACAAAGCCAAAAACCGAATAGTCTACCTCACACCGCTTTAATCCAAATTTGATACCGCATCACTAAATCTACTACATCAAGCACAAGAAGATTGTTTAAGTCCATATAAAGCCCTATGTAAATGGCATACCATATTCTCTCCCTAAGTAACAAACCTAGGTGATTGCTCTATGTAGACCTGCTTAGCTAGACCACCATATAAAAATGCATTTTTTACATTCAATCGATGAAGAGACTAGCCAAATCGTGCAGCAAGTGAAATAAATACACGAACATATGAGATTTTGGCCACCGGAGAGAATGTGTCATCATAGTTGACACCATAAGTATGAGTATATATGTTCGCAATTAATTGTGCCTTCAATTGGTCAAGAGTACCATTCGGGTGAACTTTGACAGTAAAAACCCAATGACAACCAACATGTTTCTTACTTGTAAGTAGGGAGCTAAGTTGCCAAGTTCGGTTCTCAATGAGTGCCTGCATTTCATCCTCCAAGGCACGACGTCATCCCGGTTGAGCAAGAGCCTCAGCAACACTACTAGGCATAGAAACAGAAGACAACGACGAGATAAAGGCAAAGAAGGTACGGAATAACGATCATATGATAGAAACTTCGAAATAGGATGACGCGTACGCACACAATAAAAAAGACCGGAATATAGAGCATAACGAGCAATAGGACAATCGACACAAGTGCGTGTACCTTTTCTAAAAGCAATGGGTGGATCACGATTAGTGGCTGGTACTATAACCTAGTAAGCATCGACACTTTCTAGGGGCCACGTCTCTTGTCGTGTCCAATACTCTCTGACATGTGACAAATACGTGTTCAACACCGCAAACATGCTAGCGACACGCGAGTCTAGCATCCCGACATGTCATTTCAATAAGCACGAGGTCAATTTAAGTATTTTCAATAAATTAGGGGTCAAAATGTAAATTATTAAATTTATATACTTAAGTCACATATCTAGCTATCCAAAATTAATATACTCAGCCATCCAAAAAAGAAAAAACTAATCGTGAATCCCTAAAAGAAGAAAAATATACATTTGATATACAACGTGTTCCAACATGTTGGGATAATCTATTTATTTTAGAAATGACGTGTCGGAGTGTCATGTCGTGTCACGTGTTATTGTCGATGCTACTTAAGCTATAGTTTTGGGGGAATAGATGAATCAGGAACTGGTGAAGGCCGTACTATCATAGTAGGGACTGTACTATGTCGATGATAGGTGAGCTCGGCAAACTGAAATCCCGTGAATGTAGCTAGGGGAAGTGAAGGAAGTGTTTGTATGATACAACCATCACTATCACCGAATGTCATGAGAACTGTCGGAGAAATAAAATATGTCCGGTCTTCAAAGAACGTCACATCTACGGACGTGAATATACGACGGCGAGTAGGGTTGTAACATTTGTATCCCTTCTGAGGCTAAGATTATCCCACAAAGATACATTTTTTTCAGCACAAGGATCCAGCTTACCAAGAACTAGAGTGAGAGAATGTATAAAATAGACACACCCAAAGATCCAAAGAGGCAAAGAAAATAGGGGACGATTTGGATGTAAAGTAGAGAATGGTTTTTCCCCTTGAAGAATAGAAATTGGAAGCCCATTAATTAAATAACATGCCGTAAGAACAGCATGGCTCCAAAAGTTTTAAGGTAGATTTATGTGAATTATAAGATAACAAGCGATATCAAGAAGATGACAAAGCAAAGCCATTCTCTAGCATGATATGACCGTAAATATTTGACAGAGATATTTTATTGATTCAACGCTTCAAAGTAGAATAATCGGAAGCAATGGTACGATTTTTTATTAAGAATAACCAAGTCATTCGAGAAAAATTGTATACTAATGTAACAAAATACCTAAATCTAGAGACATTGGACGCACGACATGGACCCCATACATCCGAATGATCCGGCTCAAATGGACTAGACATACGACTTTGAATACGGGACATAAAAGAGGCTCTATGATATTTACCAAACCGACACGCTTCACACCGAAAAGGACTCATAGACCCAAACTCAGGAAATAGACGCCGAAGTATGCTCAGAGGCAAGTGACTAGCACGACAATGCATCTGATATACATCGGTGGATGTACGCTTCACAATTGTGGTAGCTAACACCTTCTTGTCAAGATAGTACATGTCATTTGATTCATCTCTCCCACCAATCATCTATCTAGTCTTCGGATCCCGATAAATATTGCGAGAAGCGTAAAGGTTCAAGAACAATTCAATTGTTTAGTTAATGAGCTAACATAAATCAAATTATAGGAAGATTTAAATAGGTACATGACAGATCATAAAAATTGAGAGGGACTTAAATGAGCAACTTCGGTACCAGTAAGTTGAGATTGTGAGTCATTTGCTAATGTAATCGAATTTGACAATAAGAGAGACGTAGAATGAAATGAAGACAACATATTAGAGTTACTAGTCATGTGATTGGTAGCTCCAGAGCCTATGATCTAAGAGCAGATGTCGCAGAAAACAAACAAGATGAACCGCCTCAAAGGTTTGTGCCATAGTTGCAAGAGGAGCTGAAGATTCTGTCATCCGTTGAGAGCGAACCAATTATCATACTCAGCACTTGTAAATGTACCGAAATCACCTACAGTAGTCGAACTTAGTGGAACCAATGAGGGGGGAACAACATAATTCTCCACTTCTGCATAGGCGGCGAGAGTTGGTTTGAGCTTTGGGTGAAGAGCATAGCAATATGCTTATAAATGCTCGGCTCTTTGACAATGATGGCAATAGCGTAAGCTACGACTATTCCCGGAACTAATGGCACCACGAGTACTAACCCCTCCATTGCGGCCTTCACTATGAACAAAATCATTTCCACGACCTCGGTAACCTTGACATGGACTTCCATGTCCACCAGGATCATGGGAAAGTATAGCGCTTGTCCCCCCAGTTGGCATTGATGAGATTTTATCAGTGGCCGTAGAATGGGGAGCCTAAGAGAAGACTTCATCCACTTTAGGAAGAGAGCTCTGCGACATAATATGTTGTTGAAGAGATGAATACTCAGGCCCCAATGACTTGAGATATAATATCATCTGCAAATCCTCTTGGCGTTTTGTGACGGCCTAAATTTCTGTCAGCCAGATTAAGAAGCAGGATAATTAATTATGTACGTGGATTAGTGGCCTGAAGGAGTATTGGACCGCGACGAGATGGATAAGTGAGTGATGAACCGATAGATAAGCAGTGTGAGCTTTGGATTAAGGGGTTTGGTTCGCACGAAAGTTGGTTCAGAATTTGAGAACGCGAAGCCACCATTTCTAGCCCCAAACCGACCTACCTCCCCTCTATTTAAGCCATTCTCTCTCCTCCCTCTCTCATTTCCTCCCCCCTGTTTTACGCACGCCCCTTTCCTCTCGTTCTTTCTGCCCATGTCCTCCTCCTCTTCCCCGACGCCTCTTTCTCACCCGAGTTCTCGTCCCCGACAATGGCAGCTCGACCAGCGGCTTCCTCGACCTCAGCTTAGTTTCTACTTCGCCACGCGCGACCCCTCTTCCTTCTCGGCGCCGCGCGCGCCCAAGTATGGATTGAGGCGGCCCGAGCTTCATTCTTCGTAAGTCGAGTCCTCGTTTTTTTCGTGGACGATCCTGAGGCAAGTACTACTTCTATCCCTACCACTACACTGCTCGTTGATCGTCTTTTTCGGCGATTCTAGTTGATTTGAAAATGGGTTTACCGAGAGTGGGATTTGCGTGCATGAGAGGGAAATCGCGTTTGTTCAAACGGTCCGTTGCTTGAGATAACATCCTCGGACCATGGGTTGTTGAGATTTGATGGTTGATCATATTGGATATCGTCGAAATGAGATGAATTGAATTGAGCACCGGTTGAGGGGGAGTTCGGCCGTGAGCCTTAAGGGCTGAGTCGAGTGGTTTCGTGGCTTACATGTTGAATTCACTGCTCGATCTTGTGTCTGTGAGGTATGGGTGGTTAGAAATGTGGGGCTGTTTGTCTTGAAGATGGTTGAGCCGGGGTACATTGAAGTTCAGGACAAACTAGTGGTTCGACCATGAGGAATTGAGGGTTCTTGGGGTGCTCGTGGACTTAGTTTTGTCAGATTGATTTGTGAACTTTGTTATGATCGTTGTTGGACGCCTTGGCGTGTGCTGTTCGTTTGGTTTCGTTAAGATGAACGGTGAATCGGATAGTTCAGTTGTCTGGTTAGAAGTTTTACTTGCGGAGCTCCAACTCATTACTGTTGATTTTACCCTTTTTCAGATAAGTTTCTCTTGGACCAAAAAAAAAAAAAAGATAAGTTTCTCATTTGGGAAGTAGTGGACATGGACGAAGGCATTGGAGTTCGTCGAAGATGGTCGTGGATAGTATCCCGGAGTAGCTTTTCCTTTTTATTCCTCTTAGTGTATCCATTTGTTTAGTCTTAAATGATGTCCTTAAACTCTTGATGAAAATATAAAAGTAATTATTTTGTGCAATTTGTTGAATGATCTTACTACATGCTATACAAGTTAGGAAACCCGTCGGCTACAGCCGTACCCCATTAGGGGTCGTGCCTGCTGCCTTTATCTGCATACACTTGTGTATTTTATTTCAATCTTCCGCATGCGCTTATTATACGTAATATAACATTAAAGCAGAAAGCACTTGGTAAGGAATTAAGGACGATCCCTCACAACTTGATATCATAGTAGGAGGATCGAGGGACCAAGTCCCTACAACGTGGTATCAGAGCAATGGGATTAAAGGAGCGGGTTGTTATATGTTTGGTCAAAACATTTGGATCATTCGAAGCGGGAAGATAAGTATCCAATCGCTGGCAAAGGGTCGTGAATCGAGCATAATAATTGAATAAAATTGATCTCCATGCTGCATATCAAATAATGTTTCCCACGTGTCACATTCTTCGCTTCATATGATTCTGTCCAGAATAGAGTAATGCACATTTCTCCCAAACTGTCTTAGAAGAATCACATTGAATAAAGTGAGGATTAACCTTATGATCCATGCTATTTCATAAAAGGTTCCGAATCATCGGATCTCCCGCAATCCAATCAGTATCTTTACCGTTATCAGACGGTACCGTAGACGTGAAAAAGTCTAGTTGTTTGGTGGCAGTAAGATAGACCTCAACAACTTTGGGCCAAGACGTATAATCAGTGCCATCCAACTAGACAAAGGTTAATTGAAGATGGCAAAAAGGGGATTCATAAGTCAATCTAGAAACCATTAGTAAATAGGGAATGCGATGAGGCCCAAAACAGAATGAACGTCACAGTAACCGAGATTTAAATCCAATTAGTTAATCAACCACACAGTAATTTCTGAACAGAAAATAGGGCTCAATCCAACCACCAACATTAGTTCACAACTTCATTCCCAGTATTTTCTTCGACATAATGACCAATACCAACTCTAACAAGTCTTCAAATTCCAAAAATTGCCATCAGAATTTTTGAACCCAGCATGCAATCCAATCATAAATATATCGATCGCCATGAAATCAACACATTCAACCTCACACCAGTCCAAAACCAATCCAATTGCAATCACCAAATCGTGGGGATAAGAACTACCAATAACAAAACATCAAAATAGCCAACAAAACATCAAGAACATAACACTAATTGGAGGCACCAAAAGGCGCTCGAGCTGGGGTCGCTAGCCAAGGCGACGTTGGCCGACTCCAGATCTGGGCTCGCCGGCTCGGACGACATCAGATCTAGGCTTCGATGGGCCCGGGTGACGCCTTATCTAAGGATTATGATGAGATTCATCAATTTCGGCAGTGGCTGTGGTTGACGATGGTGGCTAGTAGTCGGCGACAGTGAGTGGCTATCTAGGGTTTAGAGTTTCAACTAGGCTCTAATACCATGATGAAGGGGGAAATTACCAAAAAAGTCCTAAACCTATTGCAATTGTACTAATTCAGTCATAAACTTTTTTTTTACCGATTGAGTCCTAAACCTTTTGCAATTATGTCAATTCAGTTCATCCGGTGAATTTTGGCTGGCCAGCGCTGACATGGACTTTGGCCGGCCGGCCGGCGACAAAATATTTTAATTTTTTTCGAATTTTTTTATTTTTATTTTTTTACTTCCCCTTCCCAGCCGAGACCTGCACTCTCTCCTTCTCTTCTTCGTGATCTGCATTTCTACGTTGCTATAGTTCACCCACAGCCACGGGACAATCGAATTGGGAACATGTCGGCAAAGTTGAAACCCTTCATCCATGTCGTTGGTGATAAAAAAAAAAAAAATCCATGTTGTCGTTTGGCCAAATCAAGAGAGAGAGAGAGAGAGAGAGAGAGAGAGAGAGAGAGAGAGAGTTCAGGTGCGAACGCGAGACCAAACCGTCGTGCGTCGCTTGCCGTCGTCGCAACCCGAGGGGGTTCGCCTCGTGTGTGGGGGTAGAGCTTTTGTAAAAGGAGGAAGCATTCCTTTTGGACTCTCTCGGTCTCTTCACTGGTTCTCGTTTGGGGTGAAGAGAAAAGGAGAAGGAGGAAAAAAAAAAAAAAAGAAAGGAGAGGGAGAGAATCTGAGGCGCAATGGAGCTCCGCAGAGAAGGAAGAAGCAGTAGAGTTGGAAAACAAAAGAGCTCTGAGAGCTCGTTCACAAGGGAGAGGGAGAGCTCTGTGATTTTTGAAGGGCGAGAGAGGTCTTTCTTTCCTGGGGAGGTCTTGAAGGAAGAGTCTCCGATGCCAAAAACAGAGCAGTTCAGAGAGCAAAAAAAGAAAATATCGTGAGCAAGAGTGAGAGATCAAGCCGCGTTTTTGAGTCCAGACAATAGATCCAGACCTAGTTAACGTGAACTCACTCCTTTTCGACCGTGTTGTGCCTTTTTATGCCTCGTTTTGATGAAATCGCACCGATCGGACCTTGCTCGAACCTCGAAGGGGCCGTGATCCACGGCCTTCGAACGGACAGCATCACGCGCGGTCGAATCCGTTTGGGTAAGTCGTTTGGCCTTTATTTCTCCTGCTGCGGTGTTATCGCTCGGTCCCGGCGGTTGGAGTTGGTTGGAGTAGGTCCAAGAGGGAGGACCTGTGAAGAAGACCCTGGGAAAAGCATCGCGGAGAAGACAACCTCCTGGGCTGGGGAAGGGGAAATAAAAAAATCCAAAAAAAAGAAAAAAAAAAGAAAAAATTTTAAAAAAATATTAAAATATTATGTCGCCGGCTGGCCGCAATCCACTTCAACACCGGCCGGTCAAAATTCGCCGAATGGACTGAAACGTCACAATTGTAAAATGTTTAGAATTCAATAGGTAAAAAAAAAAAATTTAAGACCGAATTGACATAATTACAATAGATTTAGGACTTTCTTGGTAATTTTTCCCATGAAGAGATAATCAGTTTCATTATTCTATAATAATCAGAATAGGTTACATATATATGACCTTGACCCTTATTACTATTCTACCATCACAACTAATCGATACTTTCCAATAGTCGTTTATGCCTATGTTTCTTTGTTTTAGCTCCCGCTTCGTGACATTTATTTATCCGTCGCCGGTTCATTAGCCCAAATCCTCCTCGATCAACTCGAGTTGTGATGCTGAGAGCCGTCGTTGTCTTTGTACTATCATTGTCTCCACGCTTACAATTCTGAAAAATGGACAATAGAACATGCACCCTTGACATTTCACAGGCTGCGCGGAATAAAATTAATGTCCTATCTGTTTTTCTGAACAGTCCACCTTTTCGTGGTGGCTTCACCTGCATTACATTGTCCAAACTAGCTTTTACTTTAGAAGCCTGACTTAGGTTATAATTTAGCTATTAGAGTGGGATTGTAAGTAGCTTCATGCGTTTGGCCATCTGATTTTCTTCGCATTGAACGGACTTTTCTTGGATCATTGCGCATCCAGCCTTCAAGTAAGGCTTTTCCTCAGTAAAATTATCAAAAAAGTCTTAAATCTATTGTAATTGTACCAATTTAGTCTTAATTTTTTTTTAATTTGTGTCGTTTTAGTTCTTCCGACCAAATTTGTTCGGAAATTATGATGTGGAATGTTAGCATATCCCATACTTTTTTTTTTCAATACTAGAGAGAAGAAATAGACTTAAAAGAAAAGATGAAATTACTGACTTTTATAAAATCATATATCCTTTGATTAACCACTTACTAGTTTAATTGATTAACTACTAATTTAATTCGAAATCAAAAATAAAAAAGGATTTAAGTTCTTTTCTTTCTAAGAGGTGGAATAGAATAACCCGATTGAAGCGTAATTATCATACATCCGTAATGCATTGTATGTACCAAAATAGGTTGGATCATTGTAATACATTAGGGCATCCCATTAGTAAACCGACTTGGGTTGATTCATCATATTCCGATATTATCAACCACGTATATGCAGAAATCTTTCTCATTATCACAGTGGATCCTAAAAAAAAAAAAGAGTTTATATCGAACCGACGTTGACGTGGATAATTTTTAATAATATTATATTATTTCTTGAATTATTTATTTATTACTCTTTTTTCTTTTTCTCTTTTTTTTTTTTTTTCCTTCATTCTTCCTCCAGCCAAACCGACAGCTTGCTAGAGGAAGGGAAAAAAAAAAAAAAAAGAAAGAAAATAAAATAAATAATACGAAACCATTAAAAATTATCAACGTCAAAGCCGATCACTCCATTGCACGAGTTTTGTCCAAAATTGGTCGGATTAACTGAATTGATACAAATACAAAATGTTTATAACTCAATTGGAAAAAAAAAAGAAAATTATGACTGAATTGGCATAATTGTAATATGTTTGTAACTTTTTGGTAATTCTCCCCTTTCGTCTCTATTCATAGTAGCATGAAGAGATTTTCTTTATGACAATTCGATAGAGTAGCGCATGCCAACAATGTGCCATACCGGTGATACAACATCAACTTTTTGATCGAGTAAACTGGAATATGATTGAAGACTCCCATTGGACGAATTGAGTGAGTGGAAGAACTCGATCCTTTAGAAAGGACTAAGGCCTGTCTATTTCGAAGAAAATGTGACATTTCTAAAAAATATTTTTTAAAAAACCATTTTCCAAAAAAATCAATTTCCCTGAAATCTAAAAATGAGTAAGATAATATTTTCATTGTTTTGTATGAAAATTTTGATTTGATTTTCCTAGGAGAAAAATACCAAAAAATCAAATTTTTAATTATATTTTATATTTATTTTTCTTCTATTTCCTTTTCTTTTTTTTTTTTCTTTTTTCCGCGGCCAGCTATTGGCCTCATGCGAGGGATGAACTCGCCAGAATCTAGCAAGTCGAGCCAAGCCAACGTCGGGTGAGGCTCCACCTCGCCGGATCTCGAGCTGGACTCGGTGAGGTCGAGCTTGCTATGAATCGCAAGACCTCGAGCTTGCTGCCTCCTTGAGCTTGCCGCCAACTCGTGAGGCTCAAGCTCGCTGAAATCTGATGAGGTCGAGCCTCATCGGCTTTGGGTGAGCTCATCCGTTACGTGTGGCCACTCGTCAAGCAAGGAAGAAGGAAAAACGAAAAAAAATAAAATAAAATAAAGAAAAGAAAAAGAAAAACAATAATAATAGAAAAGGTATGTGAAGAAGTGTAGAGGAAAGAGGAAATTATTTTTTTTTTTTTTGGTAAGGGGGGAGGAAATTATTTTCCTCCCTTGTAAATGTGTTTTTTCAATGGTAGATAATACTTTTCTTAACTGGTTTATTTTTTTGTGAATCAAATGTTGGAATATCCGGAGCACTTTTTTTTTTGGAGTTGTTTTTCTGAAACGAAAACAACTTAAATCTAGGACTGTTAAAAAGCTCGTTCTTGGACTCATAAAAAAGTGCTTAATAAGGCATCCCCGGAGCATGGTCAATATCATTCCTAACAAGATAAAGAAGCACTCAAAGCCATCGTTGACCAACAAATTATCATCAGAGCAGATTCAACTGACAAAAACCTTCATGTGTAGATCAACGCCTAATTACAAAACGGCAGTTTATATTAGAGAGGCCGGCATTGAAAGAGAGAACGGATAAATACACTTTATTAGCAGATGCCGTTTTGTTATTGAACCAAACGTAATGCTAGGTATCTGCTATTGTAAAAATTAAAAGAAAGTTGGAACCCTAGTAACCTTTGCAGTTACAATTCTCTGGAATTCCCCATTATTCTTCTTTTCAGGAGGCGCCATTAGGCTCATTGTGTGTCAAAATTTCTACTTCTGATCTTGTACAATGAGGAAAATCCCTAACTTGTGTCTGTATGCCAAAATTTACTTCTAGATGGGAAGTACCTTCTGGGATTTGTGTACGTTTCAATTCGGTTTGCATTCAGCAAGTTTGACGATGAACCAAGTCAACTTGGGAGCCATACTTTTGTGGGCATCAACTACGATTCAAGTCGCGTGGTTAGGGCTCACCAAGGTGGGTGATCATCAGCGGAAGTTTGAGGGGGCACAGGCTTCCAACCTGGTTTCTCATCCCAGTACATATCATAATATATGTGACCTGGCACATGATCCCCAGTGCAGCACCAAATACCCACGTACCGCTTGACACGATTCCTAAACCGTTCTTTTGTTTTCTGACCAATTTACGCAACAGCATCAGGAAGAGAGGAAAATGTTGCAAATGAGACCACAATCGCAAGACAAATGGGAGAACAGATTAACTCTTACCTGGTCAGTAAAACCTTCAAAAGCATCTTGCATAGAAGAGAACTGAACGACTTTGATGTCCTTGAAGGAGGAGAACACCGCCTTCAGCTGTACATTTAAAGGTGATATTAGTCGTGTTCACTCATCACTAAAGCTCCAAGTACACAGTTCACTGTCTTCATTTTGGATTAACTAAGAATTACACACAGCTTTCTGAAGATAAGACATGGAGTGAACAATAATGTAACAACAAAATATCATTAAACAGCACTAGATGGCATCTCTGCAAGTCATAGTTTGAAAAAAAATTGGATTTTCAAGATGTTAGGATGGAGAGAAAAATAAATTCAAAAGCTCACCCAAGACGATGGTGTATACAAACAGTCATAATTGTTTTCAAGAAATATCAAAGGAAATTGGAGGTTGCCAATAACTATCTTGAATACCGTTTCTTCGTTGCTGCGCTTTGGTAATCTGATCACTCTTGGAGAGCCGTTGCTATTGGTTACTTGACAATCTTTAGTTCCTCCTTGACATAACTTAACATTAAGCCATGATTCTTTTACCTGGAAAAGCAAAACACAATGATTCACACCGGAACTAACTGATCGAGAAATACCTTGCAAGTAGTGGTCTTCCTTTACCTGTTTGGGCATTGATGGATTATCAAGGAGAGAATACTCCCTAATGTTGATCCCCGGGCCAAATTCATCCTCTGGCATTTCTTTTAACATGACATTGACCTGTTGCGCAGTAGCTATAGATTACTCAAACAGAAACACATGTATGCTTGATTTACCATCTCGCCTATGTTATCCATGGAGAAAACTCACATTCCAGGATCCAAGATGTTCATTGAATAAAATAAATTCCACCAAGTCACAGTTCACCCAACCAAAAAACTTCCAAGTGTGCTAAAGCCAGTAATGTCAAGCATAACAAAGAGGAAATACAGTTGAAAGGGAAGGGATAAATACATAGAGGACATGTGGAAACCTGAGCAAGGAGCAAACTAATGGTCTGTCCACATTCTTTTATTTTTATGAACACATAAAGGAACTGAATGGACTGTCCTTGCGGTAGAAGGTACAAAAATGGGACCTATGAGGTGGAAGACATTAAGACAAATAATTATTGCTTGTTTTACCACTGAGGGATCCTAACACAGGCCCTGCCCCGTCTCCACTGGATTTGTTTCTCAATCTTTCTGACTTGCTCCTACGGAACCAAGGTTAAAAAGAACTCTTTATTTATGGTCATTTTATGTGGTAATCGAAATAAAGATAACAATAAATAGAGGGTAGGGTTTTGGATCAACAATCTCTAAAGCTCCACTAAAGTGAAGAATATTTGAGGTTTTTCATTTGTCAAGGAAGAAATTTAGGAACTCAATATAGAGTATGGGCTACCTAACAACTGGAAGAGAGAACCAAGAAGAAATAAAAATGAACTAATTAGGTCGCAGGATCCACGTCATTACTTGTGGGGACACTTGAAATGATCTTGACCAAATGAAAAATGTAGGGGGCTGTGGTATACCTCAAATACGTGGTCCAAAGGGCATATAAATGGTTGCCTAGTCATAGATCCCTCCAGAACCCCTGGGTGAGGAAACCAAAGCCTATCCAGTCTACACCATAGTGGAGGCATAATCTGGAATACACGACAGATGAATGCTCAGCCAAAATCTCAATGAGCATCCAGTAATTGTAGGTAAAAATCAGTTGCACTGATTAAAAAGATTCACCAAACTAAAGTATTATGCTGTATACTAACAATCTTTAGTGGGCTCACTCGAAGTGCTCCTCTTCTCAATTACTCTAGCTTTAAAATCTCTCACAATAATGAAAACCAATGCAAATAATACTGAATTGATTGTGAACTTTCTCACCAGTGTACGGTTTAGCACTGAAGAGATTGCGAGTGCCGTCCTTATTTGTTTTATCTGAATAAACAATTAGGCCAAATAAGGGGTCAATAACATGTCCCACTTAATGGCAGAATATAGTAGGGTTGGTTTAGCCTCACCTGATAATTGATCAAAGTAAAATGTGTATCAATGGTATGGTCTCCATCCAGTAATAAACTCTTTGGAATAGACGGCTTAAATGATAAGAAACCTCCTGCAGTAAGTCCCTTGACAAGATCAGTAACAGCTTACTAGGAAAGAGATCGCTTTGCATGCCCATGCATCAAATAAGTACACTGATGATATCACTTTATGAATGAACTTAGCCTCAAGTTGGCTTCAATTATTATTTTTCCCTCATACT
This sequence comes from Rhodamnia argentea, assembly GCF_020921035.1. NCBI lineage: Eukaryota > Viridiplantae > Streptophyta > Magnoliopsida > Myrtales > Myrtaceae > Rhodamnia > Rhodamnia argentea. The sequence continues at coordinate 34,001,796 of NC_063152.1, forward strand.
GAACATTGCATGTGCCAGGTTTCAAAATGCTTCATTTAATTAAGGCAAAAATCAGATGTAAAAAGTGAGACTCCTCGGGTTTCACAGACAAATTATCAGGGGATGATTCATTTCATTGATTAGGTGCCTGCAACAGTAACCAAGTTCGCAAATTTGGATGGAAAAAGGTGGAATGCCACACAATTTTTATTTTTTTATTTTTGGGAAAAATAGGTAGTGTTAATTGACAGAACAAATCTTCCTATGCTAAATCCCCCCGGCTAACTGAATACTTGCACTTTTCGTACCAACAAACAAAAATAGAAAATGGTAGTTACTTTATCATATATGATTTGCACTGCTGGCTAAAGACACTAAATTCGGCTTCAACTGGTCATTGAGATTCCACCAGACTGGCAAAGATGAGGAAACGTAGGAAACATTCGCCATGAAACTTGATAATTCTCTCGTTACTTAAACAGATTTGTGCACAATAGCCAAACCATATGTTTATAAAGTGTCCCAGCATCTAACATTAGCATGATATGTCAGTAACACCCAAAGAAGTATGAAAGACTGCGAATACCCTACAAATGGGAGCGTCAGTTGACTAAACAGATGCTTGCACATTGCAAAGTTATTGTCATTGATAGGCACATTTGTATTCCTAAGAACAACAAGGAAATACATGCACCACTCAGAGAATCATTGAGAAACAAAAGCATGAGGGACAAAGGGAGAAAAGTATAACCTAAAGACTAGTTTCAAACACAAAAAGAAGATGCAAGTGAGCTGCAACAACTTGGAGAAGATCTAGTCTATCTAGCTAGCTAATAAGCATCATGCAGCATGAAATGGAAACTTAACAATATGTTGGGCTGTTAATCACCTGGTGCATCATAATACTCTGGCGGATCATAAAATACCATTCCCTCTCGCAAGCGGTGACGTTTCCCTTCAGTGCCTGCATACTGGAATGTGGTATGTACTGCATATGGCTCTAACCTGAGCTGTTGATACATTGCCTGCAAACGGGCACGAATTTTTGGAGAAAAAGTTCAATTATATTCTATGACATGAGCTTCATCCCTACTAAAGAGGGAAAAAAAGACACGACAAAAGATATCACATGTTTTACCTGGACAAAATATGTATGGCCGCTGCAAAAAATGCTTGCAGGCAATAATCCCAGCTTCAGACTTCCATCAAAAGCATATGCAAGTCCATCATCCCCATCAACAGAAGGTCCTAACTGCCTGCGAACAATGTCGTTGAAACCATTTTGATCCCATATCTTTTCATCAGCTAGAAGCATGTCTTTCCATTCTTTAGCTAATCTTTTGGCAGGTTCTGTTGGCCTCCAGTGGAAAATTCCAATATTGTATGCTGCACCAACTGGGGGTACAAAGCAAATTCACGTCATAAAGCAGCTTCGGAAAGACAATGGTGAATGTCATACAGTAGATTGCAAACACATATACTCCCAAATGATAGAATACTATGCTTTGGACACGCGTCACGAGAGACAAAATTGAAGCTTGTAGTTCATCTGACAGAAAGATCAGATCAGTGCAAAATTTTTAAATTTTAATTGTGTAGATATAGAAAAAATATTGCTATAAGCATTTCACCCTTTCACAAGGACAACCCTTCATTTCCCAAGACTTTGAGAGACAAGTGTATATGTTTTTGATGGACCACGCTAGCATCTAATGAGTAAAAATGCATACAAAGGGAAACTTTGGAAAACATTCAAGAGCATCCATTTAACAGAGAGTTTACGCAAAGAGACCTTAAATTTGACAACTCCGAAACAAAGCTTTAGTTTTACCTTTTGAACTGGCAAAACTTACTAAAATATAACCTAAAAAGATTCCTTCTTTGAAAAAGATAAACAAATGGACATGAATCAAAAACTGATTCCTGGTATGATGCCAGCTCTGTAACCGGACCACCTAAATCATGCTCACCTGAACAGGTATCTAATCTTAAAACTGAGCAATCAAGTATAAAGCCTGAAGAATGGAGTTGAAACCCAGGAAGAGAGTATTTTGCATGCTCTAGTAAAAAAAATTTCTGGTAGGTAAACATTTGTCACAGCTCAGATATCTGAACAATAGTCCAGGACTGCTCATGTACTATGGCATCATGAAAGCTGATATAGTCAAAAGGCAAGGAGCAAAAATAAAGAAAAGGACTCATATTACAGTGGGTAAGGAGTTCACCTTGTTGCCAAATATCCAGCCTGTCATCAACAACTGTTGGAACAACTTGATCACTTGAAGTCAAAACATCTGCTTCAGGATATCGAGCAAGGTATGGAAGGGGATCCTGTTAGAGGATGAAAGTAAGTTAAGCAATCTGTATGATCTCTAATATCTAGACAGCATCAATAACAAGAAAGGATACTTTAGCACCAAGGATACTGTAGCTCCTTACTTTAAACAGCCTATCATCATAACAAAAAATTGGATGAGTCATCTACAGAATGAAGTCAAGACAACTCAGATCCTCCTTGTCAGATGGGATTTGCGACGTTTATTTTGAGCTACTTCTAAATTTATATTATTCTAAGATCTCAGATAACCTTTAAGTCTCTACTCATCAAATCATGGAACTGATGGACATTGTTACACATGCTTACACTGTCAGAAACCAATTTCCTAATCCTATTCTTTTTTGAAACAGCCTTCACATTCTCATGCTGCATTATCTTCTCCTCATATTTTCCCTTCACCGATCAACCAGTGAAGCATCTCACAACTTCTCTCTATTTCAAGATTTGCAAGCACCATTTCCTAACCAGATTCAGTTTCAGAAACCAAAGATTGCATATAACCTTTTCAGAAGACTCCCTTTTTGAAAGATACAGGCATGCCTTTCCATTCCATTTCTACCCTGACAAGAACTGATGTGACTATCTCCGTTATTTGTAGTGTCAAGAGAGTTATCATCCGACACCTGCTTATCCTAGGTTTTAATGATCCCATCCTCCCTCTATCACAAGTAAGATTTTCTGGGCTATACTCTCCCACTCAACTGCAAGTCTTCAAACTACGAGTCCTGTGTCGAGAGCTGTATCCCACATAGTTGTTGACCCAATTTTTTCCACTCAAACAATATGACAAGGGGACCTCAAATTGGACAGCGCCGAGTGAGTCTATGAAATAAAAGCACAAAGATAACTGATATGGATATGATCTCAACAGAAACAGAAGATTGATTACCAAAAGGACCAAAATATACCTTTAACCAAACCATATCAGTATCACACATCAATAGCTCATACCCAAAGGGTAGGATAGCATCTATGAGAATGACTTTTTCTCTCCCCATCTTATGAAATGTAGGGGAACCCCAGCCAACATCTACCGTGCTCATATGACTTCCCATGTCAAAAACTGGAATGCCTTTCCAATACAAAGCCTCCAGCAGTTTCGTGTCCATTGCACCTGTTTTAAAAGATTCAGAATGTGATTTACCTGTTGCTGTCGGCAAAATGATAGAGCGAATTGCAGGAAAGTAAATACTCAAATTGAAAATTATCACTTACCAACTAGGAGATTGGAGAGATTCAAATCAGTCAAGTGCTTAACCCAAGAGAGGATAAAATCCATGAACGCATAATTGCCAAAAGTTACTATGATTACATTGTCCTTCACCCTTTGCTCTACCAATTCCTTTGTCAACCGAAAGGTCTTCAAAGAAGGCATTTTTGAATTCTTAGGTGGGACTTCCCATATGGATTTTGCCAGCGTGTCTCCATGCTGGGTTGGAGGTGCTGGTGCTGCAGCACCTACTGTAGTAATTAGGGAAGAGTCGAATGCTTTACCAAAGTGAGGATCTACATCTGAGAAAGAGCAACAGGTTAAATCCTCAGTTGAATAATCGAGGCAAAAAGACAAATCAATAAGAGAGAGCGGTTGCCAAAACCATTGATGGCACACCAACCCAATTATGTTTGCTTCTCTGACCCATTTACTTGAACGAGAAATAATAAGAAATTCACTATAGCACTCCAATCAAAAGGTTTTTATAACTCGCATACAACCACGCAATAGTGTCACAATGGATCAACCGACCATGTGTCTTGGGTATAAAAGATCTCACACGACAATTCTTCACAGTACAGCAAGCAACGAGCTTGAGGCGCTACACCTACATAAACTACCCAACTGCCAAAAGAACCTCAAGCATTCTCCAATTCAAACTTCTAACCCACCACAAACAACAAGATAAACAGCAATCAACACCATTCACAAAGTAGAGCAGCAGGCATGCATATGATCAAACACTAACATGACCAGAATTAGGCCACACCAACAGCGACACACCAGACGTAGCAATTTGAATAAGAGGCCAAATGGAAGAGAGAGAGAGAGAGAGAGAGAGAGAGAGAGAGAGAGAGAGATTTCACATGATAGAGCGGGAGGAGACGAGAGCCAGGAAGTGGAGTCGGGAGAAGACTTGTTGGCGGAGTAAACAGCAGAGAAGACGTAGAAGGACGAGAGGACGATGCCGACGACCACGGTGGCGTAAATCGTCAAGAACAGCGGCCGCGAGCTCGCCACCTCCTGGCACGAATCCTTCAACCCCATCCCCGTCGCCGTCAGCGGGTGATCCTGCAAATGCTCAGCCAGCCGCGACTCTTCCCCCAGCTGAAGAAGAAGAAGAAGAAGAAGAGGAAGAGGAAATCGAGCTAAAACCCTACACGATCGAACCCATTCTCATTTCACCCTCTCGCTGTCGATTGACAATGTCCGAGAGAAACAGAGAGGGAGTGCGGGCGTGTAGGAACTGCGAAGGTGATGGCTTTCGTGCGATGGAGACAACTTTGCTGGATCTCTCTCTCTCTCTCTCTCTCACTCTCTGGGTCGCCGGTTTGGCAGAATAGACCAGTCCAGCCGGGAAAAGTCAACTTCCATGGTTGTCTGAATCCAGCTCTGTCTCTCTGTCTCTCTCTCTAATTTTTTTTTTTTATGGCTATAAGGGAGTAGGTTGATCAATGAAGGGATCTTAACGAATTAGGAGGTGAGGACCAAACATCCCCTCGTCTTTATGCATACGCGTAGAGAATTAGTATTCATGATCTTATGGAGGTGGATCCAAAATCAAAACTCACATTTGAAGTATTCATCAATGAATGATTACAAAAAAATAAAAAGAAGGTTAGGATGGTTTTAAAGCTGTGTTTTGTGGGCAAGACATGATTTTCGGATATGATAATTTTCATCGTATTCGGTATTTAGGATAACGCAAAATTCATATATGTCCAGACGTGAAAATCTCGATGGAAATAGATTTGGGCGCCGTATGGTTAGGCTCGTCTCGCCGCCCCATGCCTCCTCCAAAGCTAGCATCGCCGGCCACCGCTCGAGCACCACTACCTCGAAGGTTGTCCGGCATCATGTTCCCTAATCGGAGCTCTGCTATCAACATCTCCGCCTTCGCTCAAATCGACAGCTTCCATTGGGTCCTCAAACATGAATAACTTCGCTGCTAGACCTCTAAGAAAGTCGCATCTAAGCTCCCCCTTCATCTACTGTAGCGCCGTCACCACTCACCATGTCCTAACCCTCCGCCATTCTCCTCCTCCCCTGGCCGAATCCTGATGATGGTAGAGGCTTTTCCAACATAGATGGAAATTTCAAATCTTATCCTAGGTGCGCCATAATATATGATGTGAATCGCCACGATTCGAATAATTTCTAATCTCACTTTATCTTATCCTATTTCAATCCATGTAAGGATGATTAAATGTAGTCTAAATGATTATTCATGTTCACCCGCTTTCCATGTTGTCAAGAGTTTGAATTGCATATCGAAATAGTGATAAGTATTGACCACTGTGCTGTCAAATAGAATGACGATCTATTAGCGCGAGGTGAAATAGTGAGAGGCTCGCTAGCTTCAAACATTTGAATTGCGAATGATGTCTGAGTCTTTATGATTTAATTGAACTTTGGAAAGTGGGCATGAGACTCCTGACTACTAAAGGAGATTGTAACATTGATTGCCGCTCCCCATCATTTTCATTTATGAAACCAAAAACCTTTATGTAACTTCACAGTACTCTAATCCTAAACCTATGATTTGGATAATTGGTCCGGTTATATTGGCAAATCGTTAAAAGGTTTATAACTAAATTGGCACAATTGAAGGTGTAGAACTAAATTAGCAAATCATCAAAAGATTTGAGACTGAATTGATAAAAAGTTTAGAACTAAATTGACCACCGTACAATAGTTAAAGACTTTTTGGACAATTATCCCTTTTTTATTCATAAAAGAGAAAAAGATTATCTTTTTGGGCCATATTTTCCTTTATTTCTATATTATGTAGAGGGAATTCCATTTTTTTTTTTGGGTCTAAAGAGGGAATTTTTTCAAACCTTACCTTAATTGGTGTGGTACCAGCATAAATATCACTAATATGCACTTATTGGAATGCAAATATGGAAGATATTATATTTTCAATCCACCAATCAAAAGTTAGATTGGACCAAAACCTTACCCTTGGTATTATATTACCGATATCCATACTGGTACCACACAAATTAAGGTAAGGTTTGAAATCGACCCAAAAAAAAGGGCAAGGTTTGAAAAAAATTCCCTCTATCTAGTTTAGAAATAAAGGAAAATATGGCCCCAAAAGACATCTTTTTTCTCTTTTTATGAATGACAAACGATTGTCAAAAAAATCCTAAACTATTGTACAACGGCCAATTTAGTCTTAAACATTTTAATTGTCCCAATTTAGTCATAAACATTTCAATTATGTCAATTTAGTTCTAAGCTTTTCAATTTTGCTAATTTAGTCCTAAAACTTTTAATGATTAGCTAATATAATCCGACCAATTATCCAAATTATAGGTCTATGACTTACTTGGCAAATTTTCAAAAGATTTAGGACTAAATTGATACAATTGAAAAGTTTAAGAACGAATTGACAAATAGTCAAAATTATTAGAACTTAATTAGCACAATTGAGAGCCTTCGGGTCTAAATTGCTGCCGCACAATTGGTTCAAGACTTTTTGGATAATTTTAGCAAATGAAAATGATGAGGAATCCCTAATTTACAACCTTGAGAAGCTCTATTTCAAGTTTTGATCACCTTTGACCCAATCATAACTTCACCTTTGATAAGACCTATTAAATGGGTGAGTCGGGTTATTACTGGTCTAATCCAAATTGACCTATTAGTCCATTTATACGTAGTGCAAATTTCTTGACCCATACTCGACCAGATCCATACTCAACCCATACCCGACCCGACTCATATTACTAAAATACTTCTATATTTAATCCAATCTAAGAGAATATATTCTTTATAATTTTTTGAAAAATTTATATTACTAAATTATTGTGGACGATTTTTACATTTTAACTTTTATAATTTTTTCGAAAAATTTGAATTTTTTCTTTTAAAAATTTGGTTTTTTTATCTGATTTTTTTTATGTCTTTTAAAAAAATCTGGTTTATTTTTTTTTTTTCTTTTTCTCTTCAAACACCGCTGAGTTTCACTCACCGACCTTGGCCTGTCATTGGCGAGAGCCGCTCGACCTGCTGAACTCCACGATGCTTCATTCTAACCGATCATTGCTTGAGCGGGAATCTGACCTCGGCTGTGGGCGAGCAACTGCTGCTGACTCGTTCTCGCTTGCATTGTTGTTGAACACCGTAGTGGGATCACCGCCAGAAGATTTTATGGGGATCCTTTTGGATACGCTTAAGTTCAAGCTCTGAATGTATTCTTGCAAGAGAGAGGCTCTCGGATACTTGGAATGCCTCTTTGTCTTGGAGTATTGCCTTCTTTTGGTGGCATTCTAGCGATTCTTGATCGAGTTCTGGGTCTTGGGGAGTTTCTTCGCTATTTCGGACCATCTATTACCAATCTCCGCGGGTGCTTGAATCAGTATCTCATCCTCCTCTTTATTCCATGTATCTTCCTGCGAAGTCACAAATTTTTTCGATGTAATGGAACGAAAATAAGCCATGCATGCTTCACATGTATGAACCCAAAACCATTCCTGGACGCAAATATGGTTCATGCGTCACCCTAAGTACAAAAAAAATTCATTGGTCACTGGTCAACCTATTAAATGGGTGGGTCAGGTCGGGTTTCGCTCTGCCGACAACCCTCACCGAACTCGTTGGGGGAAAACGAGTAAAAGAAAGAAAGGAAAAAGAAAAAAAACGAAAAAAGAAAAAGGAAAATAAAAAATTTAGACACCTTTTTATGACTTACTTTAGATAATAAGGTAACTCATTTATGATCCATTTAAAATTATTTAAGACCCATTAAATTGTTAAGTGACACATTTATGACCCACTTAAATTTTTTAAGCAACCTACTTATGATCCACATTCTTAAATGTGGGTTAATATATGGGTTCTTGACCTATTTTGCCACCTCTACCTTTGATTGTAACAATGGCTATTACATGGAATTCATTAGAGTTTAATGTATATATTTACAATAATAACTGTTACTCTGTAGGAAAATATTAAAAGTGTTTCTAAGGCACTCTTTAGGAATTAGGAAAAATTTCAAATAATGGCTTGAAGTACTTTCATTTTCTTTATAAAAAAAAAAAAGGAAGAGCTTGTTTTAAATAAGGGCTTGAAGTGCCATTGTTGTTTCAAATAAGGGCATGACTAAGAGCATTTTCGTCATTTATATTTTCTGAATTTTTTCCTTTCTTTTTTCTTTTTTTGTTCCTTTTTGTTGATGGATGGACCTCACCAGTGGCCATTAAGGACTCGCTTGGGCGAAGGTTGCCCTTGTTGGCCCTCACCAAATCTGGAAAAGGTGATCCACACCAGCCGTAACAAAGGAAAAAAAAAGGAACTGGAAAAATGAAAAGAAAAAAGAAAGAAAGGAAAAAAAAAATAAAAGAAAAAAGCAATGACGAAAATGCCCTTGATCGGTCCCTTTTTTGAAATAATGAAGACACTTTAGGCTCTTATTTGAAATAAGATCCACTTCATGCTCTTATTCGAGAAAATGATGGTGTTTCATGCCCTTATTTGAAATTTCCCCTAGGAATTATGATTTGTGCCTTGGAAACATAAACTTTTCTAATTGAAAAATACACAACTTTTTGGAATGTATTATTACTCAAATGTCAAATCGCGTGGATATGTGATATCACTATCTTAATTTAAATTTCTAATGCCTTCAAGCTAATAGTTAATACCCTTTTTTTCGTATTGCTTAGTTGTGATAGGCATTCGGAATCGCACACCAATTCCAGAAAAATAATCCAAGCAAACAATCCACACTAGCAGAATATAATAATAAAAAAATCAAATCAGAAAAATACACTAGATAATTTATTATCGAAGTTCACCCAAATTTCGGCTATGTCTCCACGTTGAGGCTCTCTGCGAATCCATTAGTCTTTGAGAAAAAGTAGGAATACAATTGATTATCTTTCCATGAGATCGGGGCACAAAGAGATTGAGAACACTCAAGAATATCGTTACGGTTCTTTTTTTCTTTTTCTCTTTTTTCACTACTTTGTGCTTCGCTACTTTTCTCTTCTTTCTTTTTTGCTTTTTTTTATGGCTACTACCTATATATCCCTAATATATGAGGTATTACTTTTAAGTTAGAAGCAAAAAGAGGAAAAAAAAAAAAAGACAAAAAAATCCTTAATAAAATATTTTGGCTTCACATGCCAACAATCTCCCGGTTGAAGACAACTATTTGATGCACCAAGCAACTTTGCATCCGTCCTCTTTAAAAAACTAGTAACTTGAACTTATGCTTCTATGATGTTTCTCATCAATTAACATGGACTAATACCAATAGTAATAGTATAGAAAGTATGCTTCTCTCTATCAAATATCCAGGTAAACATGTCGGTTGGATCCTTTGAGCTATCCATCTTTCGTAGCTTTAACTCGTTATCTTTCAATGTTGACTTGATGAAGAGATAACGCATCTTGATATGTCTAGTCCTTGAGTGATAAGCTGCATTCTTTGCCGAGTGCACTGCGCTTTGACTATCACTCCACAGCGTGCTTACCGGCTGTTTTCGATGTATCTCCTCCAAGTATTCTTGTAACCACATGATTTCCTTAGAGGCTTCCGTGATCGCCACATAGTCTGTTTCTCGTCGATAAAGCCTTTACTTTACGTAATTGAGATACTCAACTCACCGTTGTACCCGCAACCGTAAAGATATATCTAGTGGTACTCTTACCACTATCTCGATCACTCGAGTGATCCGTATCCACATAACCATGCAATTCTAGAAATGTACATCCATAACAAAGAGATTAATTTGATATACTTGTTATATATTTCAATAACCATTTTATTGTATTCCAATGCTCTCTACTAGAGTTCTGCAAATATCGACTCACAACTCTCACTGCTTGTGTATTATCTAGTCTCGTGCTCACCATGGCATACATCAAGCTTCCTACCGCTGATGCGTATGGAAATATCGCCATCTCATCTTTCAAAGTCCGAGTACTCTGACACATATCCTTAGAAAGTTTGAAGTGACTCGCTAGAGGAGTCGCAACTGATTTTGCCTTATTGATGTTGAATCTCTTCAACACATTGTTCACATAGTCTTCCTACGATAACTATAATTTCTTATTTTTCCTGTCCCCGATGATTTTCAATCCTAAAATCTTCTTGGCCTCCCTCAAATGCTAACATCTTTTCACTTTTGCGATTCTCTTCATATTAGAACTAGCCACCAGCATGTCATCAACTTATAAAAAGAGATACACAATATTACCATTGCCATACTTGCGAAAATAAACACAATGATCAGCTTCACAATGCTTAAATCTTTTTTCTTCCATAAAACCATCAAACTTTAAGAACCATTGTTGCGGAGCTTGCTTCAAGCTATACAAGCTTTTCTTCAAGCGACGCACCATGTATTCTTTAACTTTGACCTCAAAACCTCAAGGTTGTGCCGTTTATAGCTCTTCATCTAGATCACCATGCAAAAATGCCGTTTTTACATCTAATTGCTCAAGATGAAGATCCTCCACCGCAACTATACTTAGCAAAACTCTGCTTGATATCATCTTCACTACTAGTGAAAATATCTCGGAGTAGGCGATCCCTTCTTTTTGAGAAAATCCCTTTACTACAAGTCTCTCCTTGTATCCGATATTATCGTTGGCTTCATTTTTTGATCTTGTACACCTATTTGTTTAACAAAGCCTTTTTACTAGTGGGCAACTCGGTCAACTCCCAAGTTTTATTCTCAAGTAACGAGCTCATCTCATCTTTCATAACACGCTCTCACCGCATGTGAGATGTGTCTTTCTTTGTCGCATCATAAGTCTTGCGTTCTCTCGAATCCGTATATAAGACATGGCTCAAAACAAGATTAGCTGATGGATCTAAAATTGCCTTTGGTTTTCTCACACGTGTAGATCTCCTCAAAATGGATACTTCGGGGTCATTAGTCGGTTTCGGATCATTGCATTCCTCTTGAACCGCTTGCTCATTGAAAATATGTTCATCTTGAAGCTCCCCTTGAGGTGCACTCTGATTTGCTAGAATCATCTTCACCGGAATTGTGTCCAACTCAACATATTCTAGTTCTATTGCGGTCTCATGCTCTATCTAACAATTTTTGTACATCTTCTCTTCATGGAACATCACATTCCGATTGTGAATGACTTTGTTCTTCTCATAATCCCAAATTCTCCACATTTATTGCCACTATAATCAATAAAGACGTGCTTTTAAGACTTAGCATCAAGTTTCGTCTAGTCCTCTTTGTCAATCAAGGCATATGCAATACAACCAAAAACTTTTAGATATGAATAATTGACCTTTTTACCTGATCACTGTTCTTGTGGTATTTCTCCATCCGACGCACTAGATGGACTCCCGTTAATCAAATATACAGCAGTATCAACCGTAACAGCCCACAAGTACGACGGGAGACCCGCATGTAGCCCTCATGCATCTTGCACGCTCCAAAATAGTCATGTTTATCCTCTTAGCTACACCGTTCTCTTGAGAAGTTCTAGGAACAGTCTTCAACCCATGTATGCCTTCTCGGCTCAAATATTATGCAAATTCATTGCTCGTGTATTCACCACTTTTATCGAACTTTAGAGCTTTAATTTGATAACCTGTCTCTTTTTCTACCATGATCTTTCATATTTTGAATACCCCAAATACTTATGATTTTCTCTGAGAGCATAGACCCAAGTCTTTCTTGTCGCATCATCAATGAAAGTGATAAAATATCTTTTACCGCCATAAGAGAGCTCCTGAGCCGGCCCCACACATCAGTATGAACTAACTCTAACTTTTGCTCTTTATCCTGTTGCCCATTCGGTTGAAAACTAACTACCTTTTGTTTTCCATAAATGCAACTCTCAAATAAATCTAACTCAACTTTTTACAAATCTAGAAGCAACTTTCTTGAGGGTAACCGATTTACACCCTTTTCACCAAGATATCCCATACGATAATGCCAAAGAGTAGATAAATTGCTAGTAGCCACTGTAGTTGCAATTATATTACCGATATTGTCTCCCTAGAGAAGATAAACTGTACTTGTACGCTTTTTCTTTGCTAGTACTCTTGCCCTTGAGGTTATCTCCCATTCTTCCCATCCAAAAGTTGTTACCATGCCTTTTGGTCAAGTATACTAGTTGAAATCAAATTTTTCTTCAATTCGGGAATATGTCGGTTTCACATAGAATTAGACGTCATTCACCCGAGATGTTCACAATCACAGTTTCTTTTCCGACAATCGGACACATGTGACCATTTTCCATAACTACTTGCCCAAAGTCTTCACTGGCATAATCAACAAATTTATCTCTTTACGAGGTACAATAAAAAGAAGCACCGTAGTCAAGAAACCACTTATCTATTGTCAAGTCAAGTCCTACGTATAAACACAAGTTCTCTAGTAAAGGTTCATCGCTTACCACATTAGCTCTTTGATTCTCATCTCGTTGTTTCTTTTTATAGGCTTCACACCGAAATCTATAGTGTCCCTTGTGGTGACAAAACCAACACTCATCTTTTGCAACCCCTCTCTTTCCCATAGATTGTGACCTACTACACCCGCTGAAGTTTCCTTTACGTTTATTTCTCCCACGGTTCTCCACTTCTAGTGCCATCAAAGATGCAGATGTCAAAAACTTATCTCTATCGGAGACTTTTCTTCGCATCTTTTCATCCATGATGCTGCTCACAAATCATCCAGAGTCAAATAATCCTTCATGGTGCTCGAAGTTCCCTACACCGCGGTATTGTAACTTTCCGGAAGGGAACATAAAAATAGTAAAGCTTGCAGCTTCATATTCAGATTTATGCCTGCGAATTCCAACCGATCTGTGACTCGCGTAACACTGTTAGTATGCTCTGCAATAGATCCTCTGTTAGATAACTTCATATTAACCAATTTCTTTAGCAAAAAAACCTGATTTGATGTGGACGGTTTCTCATAAATATTCATTAGAATATCCATGGCTTCTTTGGCAGTCTTCGCTTTCACGATGTGGTGCCCTGTCTTTTTCATCAGCCCTAGACGAATTGCACCTAACACCTTTCAATCAAGGATTTTCCATCCCGATTCTGCTGTCGGATCCACTTCCATGAGTTCAGGTTTCCAACCCTCAAATGGTGCATAAAGATCTTTCTGATAAAGATAATCTTCGATTTAGAGTTTCCACCGTCCGAAATCCCGCCCATCAAACTTATCGATTCCGATTTTATCTTCCGCCTTACCGTTTGCTTTCAATAGAACGTCACCGAAAAATCTCGATGTTCTCGATTAGCCAACCCGGCTTTGGTAGCGCTTGTTCGGAATCGTACACTAATTCCAGAAAAATAATCCAAGCAAACAATCCACACTAGCAGAATATAATAATAAAATAACCGAATCAGAAAAATACACCAGAGAATTTGTTATCGAAGTTCACCCAACTTTGAGCAACGTCTCCGCGTAGAGGCACTCCGCGAATCCACTAGTTTTCGAAAAAAAGTAGGAATACAATTGATGATTTTTCCACAAGATCGGTGCACAAAGAAATTGAGAATACTCAAGAATGCCTTCACGGCTCTCTTTTTCTTTTTTTCTCTCTATTCTCTACTTTGTGCTTCGCTACTTTTCGCTTCTCTCTATTTTTTTTCCTCAACGGCTACTACCTATATATCCCTAATATATGAGGTATAGCTTTTAATCTAGAAGCAAAAAAGGAGAAAAGACAAAAAAAAAAAAAGCCCTTAATAAAATATTTTGGCTTCACATGCCAACAATAGGTATTATGCAAATCTTGAACAATAGTAATTATGTGTCATTTACAGGTTATTTCTTATTGTTATCCACAAAATGCTGGCCTTTCTCTGACCCTCTTACTCATTAACAGTTAGTATCATAACCAGAAGTTATTTGACATTTTGCTAAATCATTTAATTGTTATTCATACATGATTTTAATGTTCTATTAATAGATGTCTCTTGCATGAGCATTGTGAGAGACTCGAACTTCATTCAAATCTGACATTCGAACTACTTTGATTGAACTTGGTTAAGCTTGTGGAGAATTTGAAAGACGGTCAAAGTTATCCGCCACTTGAGCTCCACTACTTTGACTCATTTATACTTTCTTTCGTTTCAGGTTTGCTCTAATGAGAGAATCCTCATTAGACGGCTCTTCCGGTTGATGCTAGAGAAAAAACAACCAAAAGTTCTGTGGAGAGACGTTTATTTATTGTCATCCAAATATTACTCGAGAATTAAAATATTCTTTGGTATCATCTGAAATTCTTTATTCGTGTGCTAACATTTCGTACATGTGTATTGGCTAAGGCTTCACCTACGTACAGGTAGAGCGTAACTTTATGGTAATTCTAAACGGGAGAGGCGATCCGAACGCGAATCGATTACGTTTTAACTAAGTTCTTGTTCACTCAATCAATTCGTTTGGAAATGACATTTGAATATGTCCCACTACGTCATTTTTTTTTTTTTTGCATGGTCTTCTCAGATTCAGATCTGGGTTTCCAGGGGACTATTTGTTTCCTTAAATTAGAACTCTCATGGTCAAAGACACCGGCGGTGTGTCTCTTTTGGAAATGTTGAGAATGTGGTGTTCCATGTCTTATCCATTAGTTTGGCTGTCTAGGGTTTCTGATTGAAGCATAATAAGAGGATGATGCCCAATTTCACGTGACAATTGGGGTTGACCGAGAACATAAAATCGACACATTGGAGACCCTAAATTGCGCAACTATTCTCCTTTAGGATTGACTCTTAAACAAGCTTAATTGGATGTTAATACTAATACCCTCTAAAGCTAAATGCCAAAGTGCTGAATCTCCGTGGCATATTTTCGTCAAAGTCAAAATATTCTCCTTAATCTCCCAAAACTCGTGCCCTTTTTTCCCAAAACTTATTTCTCTCCCTCAAAACTACATTGTATAAGCTTGATAGACAGAGAGGCATTTGTTTCCGTCACTAAAACAAGAGAGCAAGCCTAGGAAAAAGAGAGGCACTATGTGGCTCTTAGGATTCTCCACTGCGAGAGCCAGGAGTTTCTTGATAATCGGAGCGATTCTGCTGGTGATCCTGCTCACCATCGCCCTGAGGAAGCTGGTCGTCTACCTAGATTCCCGGGAAGACCCCGGGGGCAGCGGCGACGAGGAGAAGCTGCAGGACTTGTCGAAGGCCACGTGCTCAGTGAGCTGCGCGGCGGTGATCAGGACGTACGCGCTCGAGGAGCTCAGGTGCGCAACGAGGAACTTCAGGGTCAGGATCGGGGTCGGGGCCACGTCTTACGTGTACCTGGCCGAGCTCGGGGATGGGAGGTTCGGCGCGGTGAAGCGGGTGATGGAGGAGAGGGGAGGGAGCAAGAAGATGTTCTTGGATGAAGTCTCGGTCTTGCTCAGGATCTCTCATCCTAACTTGGTGGGCTTGTTGGGTTTCTGCTTAGAGGCAGGTAATACAAAATATTTTTTTTTTTTTGAGATGATCATATATGGATTTGAGACGAGCGCACAATTTGATTAAAATCTTACCCTTTTCTTGCTGTTGTAAGATGCTATATTCATATATTTAATAGTTGCCTATAGAACAACTGTCCTAAATTATTTGAGATATACATAGGGAACAACTTAATCATATGATTTGTGTCATGGCCATGTTGTTAAAACAAAAACTGTTACCGCTGTATTCATTATCTGCTAAAAATGTGGGATCATCATAAGTTGACACACATAAAAACAATGAATGAACTCGTTTGTTGTTCTATTCTAGCTTATAGTTTAAGCTTATTTCAAGAGGCTCATATCAAAATTTTATGTGTATTCGACCAGGAGAACAACTGCTCCTACTCGAGTATGTTCCAAACAAGAGCTTGTTCGACAAGATGCATACTCAGCGCGGCCAGTCGGCCGGAACGCTCTCCTGGTCGAGCCGCTTGAGCATAGCACTAGATATAGCGCGGGCCCTCGACTACCTCCATTCGCAAGCGGACCCGCCGATCATCCACCGGGACATCAAGTCGGCAAACGTCCTCCTGATCGACAACGACCACGCCAAGCTCGCCGACTTCGGGCTCTGCAAGTTGGGCTATGAGAGCTACTATTCCCAAACTCCGTGCATCATCAAGGGCTCCTTCGGTTACGTCGACGTGAATTACCTGAAGACGGGCCACGTGTCGCCTAAGAGCGACGTGTACAGCTTCGGAGTTCTCCTGCTCGAGCTAATCACCGGGCTGAAATCAATGCAAGGCTCAGTGACGTTGCCCGAGTGGACCGAAGATAGCCGGAAGCGCAAAGAAGACGAGGCATTGATCAAAATGTTGGATCCGAAACTGAACGACGATGTCAATATGGATCAACTGAGGATGTTGGTTGACATCGCTAATTCGACTTTGGTGGATTATTCTGAAGCTAGACCTGAGATGGGCCACATCGTGCATAGGCTTTCCAGTTGCATGGAACTACAATTTCAACCAGAATTACCTGTTTAAAAAAGCGAACTTGATCACTAGTGCTGTTAATATGATAGCGTGGTTTTTGTTTCTAGAACCAACAGACTCAATAGTTTTTATGTTCCCTGGTTTTGAGGATGATATAGTTGGTTCATATGATGTGATGAGATGTATTAGACTTATCACATGTACATGTATTTCCTTTCTATGAACTGACTAGTGTCTACACATGGCCGTTTGCCACTTCTTTTAGCAGGAGAGATTGGGCTTCTAATCACTGTGGTGGTTTAGCTTGGATGTTGGGCTTATTCGAGCCCATAAGCTCTATGGCCCAGTAAATATGGGCCTCTGGCCTAGGTCAGGCCCATTTTGCAAAAGGGCTTAATGAATGTAAACATGTTGGGCATAATTCTCTGGTTGGTCCGATTAACAATGTCAAAATTGCTATATGGTTACCATTCTTGCTGCGGTTAATGCTCATATGACAGTAAAGGTAATTATGTTAATCGATGGGGCAATTATCTTAATTACTTTCCAGCATGTTGCTTTGCACGGCGGCCCGTTTTATTTGTTGGTCTGCGACGTTTTTAACATGTAGAAACAACAAAAAAGAAGCGAAAGAAAGGTCGGAATTATTAAATTTAGCTCCTAATCGCTTGCATTGTAATATAATTAAAGAACTTTCCCCGCCTCTTCTCTCTCTATAAACAAGTTCAAGTTGTTCTTTAATTTGCTGGGAATCCAGCCCGTGAGTCAATGCGATCCCCTTGGACTTTGACCCGCGAACTATTTGACTTCAAAATTTTTTTTTTTAGCATTTAACTAAAGATGTTCTCGGGCTCCAATCCGAGATCTTGCCTCTTTATCAGTTAAATTTGGAGAGAGTGATGCTTTTATAATGTTATCTTAAATGAGGCGGGGGAAAGTATTATCAGAAAATCAGAATCTTTAATTAATGGATTGCAGCAAAAACCTTAAACAAGTATACATGTGACAAATTTACTAGTCATTAGTTTCCTTTAAATTTGGCTAATACCACGAAAAACTCTAATTCGGTATATCTGTGACAAATGAAAGGTAAAAAAATATAAATTGGTACACCCGTCAAGTGCCACATGTCATCCAACTCATCAATTTGACGGTAAAATTTAACTGAAACTAACAGAGGTAAATTTGTCACAAGTGTACCAGTTTGGGTTTTTTGGAAGTCAAAAAATTAATTTAGGATAAATTTGTTACATGTATATCAGTTTAGAGTTTCTCGTGATATTAATCCAATTAATTATTTAGAGAAAAAAACATTTCTTACGTTTCACCCAACTGCCACTTACTAGTGGTAAGCATGGGCCTGGCCTCAAGACATTTATAGCCCGGGCCCAACCAAAAAAGTAAAGGCCCAGACCAAACTAAACTGGTTAGCGCCTTTCAGAATGTTAAAGTAGATTTGTCGCAATATGTTTGGGTTTTTTTTCATATGATTATGTTCTACATTTTTTGGACTCCATCAAAGTGTCTCTAGCATAACTAACATATTCAGTAATATTCATATGCTCATATTTTGCGTTCATAATATAATTAAGAACTAGTTCTGGCCATTTGAAACTCAGGCCCGGATGGCCCAAACCGGTCCAAATAGAAAGGGGGAGCTTGAAGTCCCTACCCGAGCCTATTTGGGCTTGAAAAATCGAGCGGGTTTGCATTTTCGAGCTGAAAGTCTCTTTTTTTTATCACACCTAAAACTTAGGGCGCATATGGCAACACTTCTACTTTAGAAATCAATTTCTGGCTAGAAGTTAATTTTTCTACTTCTTCTTAGAAGTAGAAGTTGATGTTTCTACTTTTGTTCCAAGTAGTTGATTCGATCGTAGAAATTCGTCTAATAACAATTGAAAATTTTTACTTTTGAAACATTATTAACACAAAATCTTCTATGAAAAATTATTATTGGCGGCTGAAAAATTTATACTTTATTTTTAAAAATTTTAAATTTCTTTAAAAAATTATTTACTTTTTAAAAATAAAATTATTATTTATTTTTTACTGCGGCGCCGAGAGATGGCGACTTCGCGATAGCGGCGTTGGTCGCTGTGGCGGGCGGAGTGATGGTCAACGGTTAGCGGTGGGGGACGACGGTGGTTGGCGACAGTGGTGGTTGATGGGGGTGCCGGTTGGTGGAGGTCGGTAGTTGGCGGAGGTCGGCGGTGGGTGGTGGTCGTTCGCCGCTAGTGGCGGTGGTTGCAGGTGACGATGGACGGAGGTCGAACAGGGGGCGATCGATGGCGATCGTGGGCGGCGGTGGGTGGCGCGAGCGGAGGTTTGTGATGGGCGGTGGCGAGCAATGATCGGTTATTGGTGGTGGTCGTGGGCGGCGATGGCCAATGGCGATGGGAAGTGGCCGACGGTGGTTGGCGGGAGCAGTGGGTGGCAGTGGTTGCAGGCTGCGGTGGTGGCGACGGAGGTCGGCGGTAGGTAGAGGCGAGCATGATTGAAAAGATGGTGATGGTGTAATGAAAAGAGGGTTAGGCGAGAAGTGCTTCTTGAGTTGAAAAATAGTTTTTTTTTTAACTTTTCAAATTGGGGGAAAAATAACGTCAAAAGTAAGAAATTTCTTTCAGAAGTAAAAATTTTTACCAAACGGATTTCTACTTCATAAGTTAAATTACCAAACGAATTTCTACTTTCGCAGCACTTTTGGAGCATAAATCCACTTCTAGAAGTGTTATCATGTGCATCCTTACATACCTCATCTTCTCATAATATTGAAATCAGATACATTAGTTTTATATTTGGAATCACTTTGCACCTTCCTACCGATTATCCTTATGTCTTTATTTTCGAAAACTCAATTTGCTTTCCAAAATTGCCCATCTTAAAATCCTAAATTCTCATTTCCATCCAAAACATTCAAAACTCACTAATCCCAAATCACTCGAACTTCAAACAGGATGCTGAAATGAGTTTACAAGGAGAGGCGATTTGGGGGGAAAATACCAAAAAAGTCTTAAACTTATTGCAATTATGCTAATTCAATTCTAAACAATTTTTTTTTTACCAGTTGAGTCCTAAATCTTTTGTAATTTTACTAATTCAAAACACTTTCTTGATTGACGCCGACGTGCATAATTTTTAATAATATTTTATATATATTTTCTCTCTTTTTTTCTTCCTACTCCTACCGTGGCTAAGAGCCTCTCCCACCCAGATCCGGGTGAGGGCAACCTTGCCATGACCTTGCCCAGTGGTCGATGAGCTTCGGTGACCTTCGTCGGAGCTTGCCGAGGCCTCACCCACCCAAATTTGGATGAGGGCACACTCACCATGTCCACGCCCGGATCTAGGCGAGGGGGCTCGCCCGGCAGCCGGCGAGCTCCGGCGACCCTTGTCGGCCGCAATAGCAGTAAGAAGGAACAAAAAAGAGAGAAAAAAATAAATATATATTATTAAAACTTGTCGATGTCGGCGTCGGTCGGCAAACCGGATTAAATTGACACAACCGAAAAAGGTTTTGAACTTAATTGACCAAAAAAAAAAAATTAAGACTGAATTGGCACAATTTCAATGTGAGTTCTTGTTTAGAAGTACATGTCTGATATTTGCATAATCAAAGTTATGTAATGTTGTAAAATATCCCTAACAAGTCTGGTAATAACAAAATTTAATCCAAGTGCTCAATCAATTCATTTAAGTGCGCAAAGACTCATAACCCAATTATACTGAAGTTAAGATCTAACTCAACAAGTATACGGGTCAAATTTTTCTTAAGTCTTAAAATCGCATACGAAAGGGGGTAAGACCAAATTCTTGGTTCGGGAAAACAATCAAACCCGATCGTTGGGCACCTGCCATTTATAGATTCAACGTCCATTGGAGTTTGTAAATTGAAGACCCAGCTCATCACAATAGAGTATGATATTCCAAGATTATATATACCATAACTCACCACTAATTCGCTCAAGTGATTGACGAGATGACGTGATCAAAAGCTATCATTAATGGAAATGGGAATGAACTAGGGTTATAAACTTAGCCATGAGAGAGACTCTTTGACAAAGTTGAGAGACTTCTAGTATGAGATTTCGAGTTGGCACTAGAGATTATAATAGGTTAGAGTTAGAACTGTCAGAATTACATACTGCTGTAATCTCCCGAATTGGTGTGAATCATTCGTTATTGTAAAGCATGAACACTTCTATAGTCCACGTCCTTCTTTGACCATCTAAAGCACGATTAAGATATATCTTGCGATAATCATCAATTCAAACTATAGTTTCTAAATGCAACTTTTGGAGCTTTCGATGGAGATGGAGCACTAGGCAAAAATTCCTCCGCAAAGACCTCCCATTTGGTTCCATCGATGGGAAGCATCAATGCGTTCACTAAGCGATGTATTCAATATAATCATTCACATTGTCTCTAAGTACGTGATGCTGGTCCAATCCAACATGTTTAATATTATTTATCGAAAAACCAATGAGAGAGGTCTTCGATGAATTCCTCTTCAAGACATGTTCGATGGAAATTTCATTTTATGGACATAAGTGGACTCTTATAATATCATTAGGACAGCTAATCACTTCGAATGTCCAATCCCAAGTAATCTAACCCGTTTATTTAATTGTCTACTCATAATGTACCGCATCGTGTGTTATACCAATTTTCTAATCCAGCTCTTGGTACGTCTATTCAGTTAATCATTTTTATTGATTTTTATTTTCAAAGCGTCTATTCACTAAAAAAAAGCCAGTTTAAAAAATTACCATGTATATAAACAAGTACTCCTTATTCAATCAATTTCGTAAATGTTCGTTCTGTTTTAATCCTATGCATTTACGGTAACAACTAATTGGTGTACTTTCGAACCCATCTCAACAATGTGCGTCGGCATAATACTTCCTCTATCGAGGAAGGCGATTTGCTCTCAAAAGAATCACTTTAGGCGAGAGACGTTGTGATCCCATTATAGTATTAACCTCATATCTCTTGAGATTTTTAACCTTGGCAATCTTTTAGTTTCGCGTACTCTGGTCAAATCAAACGCACGTCTGGCTTCGCACGCGAGTCAACCCCGCGATCCAATGCAATTTGGGATTCTCTTGTGATTGATCCAATTCTGCTCTTCTGAACAAGAGCCGGTTTCTTAATCAATTAGGCAATAGTTAACTCTCTCTCTCTCTCTCTCTCTCTGGAGGGCGCGATGATTAAAGCACATAAGTCAAATCCTTCTTAGTACTCTGCCAAAAGAATCCAACTGGCATTGACTTGCAGTTAAAATTCCGACTCAAGCTCTCCAACATGTAATCAAAACCTTGAAAACAATTATTACGCGACGCTTCCCGGAAGGATCCGTGTGCCCTTAGGACCTCGTAATCTAATAATGACCTAAGTACCTGGCGGACCTACGAGGGCTTGCATGGGTACTTAGGAATCTTTCATGTGCGCGCCTCTGCATGCTTTTGCATGAGCTCGACAAGCCAATTTAGGAGTGAATAGCTTAGTATATATCCCTTAAGATTTGTCTTTTGGAGAAGAAAATTGTGGGGATCACATGCTCGCACTGCTTAATTTAGTTGAGGTTTTACGAGAAAGGAGCGTGCGGCGTGTGGTATTAAGTGACATTCTATGGTAGATAATTATCGATTTAATTAATGTTAATAATCTGAGGGTACAGGGGCTGAGGCTTGGTCGAAATAAGCATTTCATATACTAATTAAGATAGTTCTTACAATAAGCGTCCAAAGAGGAGGCGTCAAAACAGAGTAAGTCTCAAAGAGTTTTGAGGGGATTAACAAACCAATTACTAGGATTCGATCTAGGAGAACTGTGGAGCATCATGTAAGTCCCACGAACCGGTTAAATTTAGATCCTTTGATCTTTATAAGGACCCTTGATCGAGAACAGTTTTACACACATTTTAGTTGGACTTTTAACAAGCGATATCCAATTTCTGAGTTGGAAGTCTCTCGCTCTCGACGCCTAGATGAAGTGCGTCTGCTTTGGAGGTAATGGCGAGCTTAATTTAGCATCCTCATTTTAGGATCCGATCTAGAGGATGACGCACGAATAAAATGAGGGAACTCTTATGAGGACGTCACAAAAAAATTGTGGTGGACGATTTTGACCGTCATCATTTTTCGAGGCTTAATCGACTGTCTTCATTTTCAAGATCTGACCTGATGCACTCCCTATAAAGTCTCCCAACATGACGTGGCCAACGACAAGGCCAAAAATCGATTGGAGTCAATACCATGGGGTGGATTGCAATTGATTTCAAGACTTCAGAAGAGACTTTCAAAGATTGAAAAGTCGAGAGATAACCAGTCATAAGTGCTAGAATAGGGTCTTCTGTGACGTGAAATTGGACGGCAATAAGATAAAGGTACGAATGTTGGAAAACTTTTGCCATCAATATGAATAATATTGGAAATGTAAATTTTATGCGATATGTAGATAGTTTATCCACATATGGCATGTGTAACTCTATAGAATGTAATATGTTGGCGAGATATACTTGCCAAGTCATGATAAGATTGAGGATCAAAGTCCAATATATAACGGTTATATTTACCATAAAAATTATAGGCTATGTTGAGCAACTATGTTGTACTTGAATCTCCCCAAGAAGCTAAGTCGAATCGGGATTTCTACGTTGATGTGGACTTCCAAGGAACTTATTCTTAGTCGACCGAACCAAGAATAAGTTTGTTCATTCTCTCTCTCTCTCTCTCTCTTCCATCTTCGTATTAACTCGCTACATGGTATCCAAGCAAACAAGATGATTGGTTGTTGCGCCTTGTCTTTATAATCAGTTAAGTTCTATCGTTTTGACTTATTTTGCACAATGTCCAGCACCTTTGCTACCACCGATTTGGATTGTTTTGCCTTGAATGAAATGAGCACTCCAATTACCTCTATCCTTCTTAATAGTCGCAATTACCTTCCCTAGTCTCAAGCGGTTACAATCGCTCTTGGAAGCAAATCAAAGTTGGGGCATGTCAACGACTTGATGGAAAGCCCTCCTACCACTGATCCCAAATATGTCGAGTGGGCAAGTTACTTACAATCTTGTCATTCATGGATTTTTAACTCCTTGGATCCTCAGTTGTATGAGATTTTTGCATATTCTCATACTGCAAAGGTCTTATGGAACTCTCTCTCAGATGTTTGCATACTCTAAGATTTTTGCATATTCTAACACAAGGTTGAGTTCTTCTAAAGTGGAGAAGACTGATGCAGAACAAATGGCAAATACATATATGGAAATCTCCAAGCGTCGTAAGAGTGACCAACGTATCAAATCAAGGAGGATTCCGAAATCTTTGGAAGCTGCAAATTGGCTACGGGGATTTGGCAATGTTTAATCTCCAAATTCACATATTTCCCTTGATAATTGCAAGATCAGATATTTCAGACCCGTTTTGAAGACTTTCTCCTTTATCACCATTTTTCCTTAATTATGTTATTTGATTTGATTGTTACCTTGATTATGTTATTTGATTTGATTGTTTACTTATGGTGATCTCCCTATACGTAGGCACCTAAGACATTGTTAAGTGTATTATTGTGGAGAATAAAAATGATCTTTTGGAATTCTTTTCCAAGTGTATCTTCCTTTCAGTCAAAACTTTAAATAGATAGATGACCGCCTTAAACTCTTAATGTATGTGCTTAACTACTCCCTATATAACTCTATTACTAAATGTCAAATTGACGTTCTATACTCAGATCATCATCAGAATTGCAACATTACTGTTCACCACCCAATCAAGTTTCAAGAATATTCGAAACGATTGCTCCTCAAGATTTGGTAAGATCAGCATATGGTGGCTTTAGAGTGGTTTCCAACCCACAAGTTGCAGACAAGTAAACAAACAGAAAACCAGATTGTGCACAATGGAACTTGTGGGTTCAGAACAAAATGATCTTCCCTCTCCTTTTCACCCCCCGTCACACATGGTCTTCATGCAAGAATTATAAAGAAAGGAGAGAGAGAAAGAGAGGGGACAACAGAGACCAATTATGAGGAGAAAATGAGGGGACAACAACATGGACGGCCCCATTTAGATCACCCAGAAAGTTAGTAGCTATCTCATTCCAACCAATTGCATTGATAACAAGGGATGGCCTTGATATTTTTTTTCCTCTTTGGTCCCAACGAGGTGGTTTTGCCAAACTAGGAGAGACCACGGTTTTGCACTTTGTATCAAACTGGTGCATTCGGATTAAACTATTAGCTATTTATCTATCGTTTATTAAGCGCGGATGCTAGGTTATCAGGAGGCCCGTGAAATACCTTGTAAGTTCATGGACCATTTAAGGTCAGATTTCCAAAGGGGTAGGTAACCTTGATTCAGAGCAATTTGTAAGATTGAATAAATGACTTCCAGCTTAGGACTAGGAACCAATTGCGAGCCCCATAGGGTTAATTATTGTTGGGTTGGGCAAGTGGAAGGGACCCTACGATCCACACTAATAGGAATTATTAGGTATTTCGAGAGCATTCATCCAACTTTACATGGAGCATGTGGAAAAAGACACCAGAAGTAATCGATCGTGACATCATAATTTTTATCATGACTCATGAAAAAAAAAAAAAAAACTTGAGTGCCATAATTTTTGTCAATCAATCACTTTTGTGTCATAATTCTTTAATCGATCACTTGTGATGAACATTTTTTCAGAAGTTATGATACTCAAGTAATTGATCGACTAATTATGACAACCAAGTGAGCGTTGTACAGAATTCATTATAATTATGGTATCATTATCCCGTAGATCGCGTGGTGCTCCCGAAGAACCTAAACATTAGTCACGGTGACATCATCTGTATGGCCATCCGTGTCCTAAAATTTTCTTCATCACAAAGTTCCTACCCCAGAAGTGTGCCTTTTTTGGGCCAATTGGCATCGGAACTCTTCACTAGCTAAACCCTCCACACCGCCCCACCACCGCCACCCCCCCACCCCCCGCACACCCCCCCCCGCCCGCCAACCCACTCTTACGTATTCTGTTCCCAAAGAGATAGATTTCTCTGGTTAGGTCCAAAGCAAGTTGCATTAGACAGATATATTTAAAGTCTGGAGATTGATTCATAGCTTGTGAATGAGCGAAACATGTTGGTTGATCGCCAGTGAGGCATGAAAGGTGGAAATGGTGTGATGCTAACGTGGATCATTATGCAATAGAAATGATAAACCTACACTGCATGAATAGAGCTCTGGAAGTTGAATTAGCATTATGCGCCTGACTATAGTCAATTTCGACGATAGTCCAGTTAATTACTGCTCAGCCCCTTTTGAATATTTTATTTTCTGAAACTCATCAAATTTGTTCTTTAAGTGTGGGAAACGAATGAAGCAGGGAAAATTACAAAAAAAGTCCTAAAACTATTGCAATTGTATCAATTCAGTACTAAACATTAATATCCGTGAGACTTATGTGCTTAAAGTTAGATTCCTTATCGTAGAACACATTATGACAACTACCCTTGTATCATATGAAAGATCTTATATTGAAGAAACTAATAAAAATATGTGTTGGACCGATGCAGTAGAAGCCCGATTTGCACTCGGAGAGATCATTAAAAGAAAGCCCAAGTCCAAACTAATAATATTTTCAAATAAATCACATTAACTCAAAAATTTAAGCCAATGAATTATAGGGAAATTGTGATGTATTAACTTCTTCACATTATACCACATCTTGATGTGGGACTTCTTTCATTTGACACCCTTCACACTTGTATCTGAACAAATCTCCCTAGTTTGTGAGACACTTGTGTTGGACCCACTGCCCCGTTTCTTAGATATCCTTATGCACTATTATTATCTCAACTTGAGAATCTCTTCCTTGGCCTAGCCAAGTTAGGTAGACTTAAGTGAGGACGATATCTATCCCTTCAGGCTCCACCTCAATCGCCTTGAATCAACCAAGTTTGGCAAGAAGCTGGGAAACACCATCTGCCACCTCAGTTAAACATTGATTCATATTGCAAGTGGGTGTTCGCAAAATTCTCAACGCAAGTATACATGTTAATGAACATGTCGAACAAGTAATATAATGATGAGAAAAAATATCATTCCACAAAGATTGATGATTAATACACTAATTAAATACTAAAAATGGACTAATTCTAAAATTTATCTAACAAGTAAAAATAGAATTGAGAATAAAATAAAATTGACAACCCTAAAGGCAAAAGTTCAGAACTAGATGTAGTAAATCAATAAAATAAATAAGTTAGAGCATCCGATTTTACCACAACCAGTAGACATGAATTTCAAATATTTACTCATACAGGAACGATATCAAATATGTTATAGCAGAATTTCCACTGCTATTTACTATCCTATCTTTAGGTATAGTAAACCTACTCAGTTTATCAATCCACTATATCTCTATATGAATTCAAATAACCATAAGTGCATTAAAATATGTGAATATTCCTAATTTACAATGAATCTTGTGGATCACCTTATCACCGAAAATCACACAAACAAAATGGTATATTTCTATCCACATTTTAATTCATGGTTGTACATTATAAGGAGCAATTGCATATTATCACTTCTCAATCTTAAACACGCACATTAGATTATTCAAATGGTAGCCAGTCACTCAAATGCATTAAGCACAATAATATATAACTCACATGAATGAAATCACTTGCAAAACATAAACATCGTGAAATTCATATCATCATGGTCGGGCTACATCGTTGCCCTAACGAAATAAAATTAGAACATAATAGAAGAAGAAACAAAAATATAAATTAAATCAAACATCTTGAATAAAAAAAACAAGAATTCTGTCACCACTTTATCTTTTCTTGCAAATACTTGAAAAACTCCAAGGACAATTTGAGAACAATGCGAAAATAAAACGTAGGCGTCTCCCAAACTCTTTATCTTATCTCTTTATAGGATAACATTCATGACAAAAAAAAAACCCTGAAGATAATATTGAGATATCCTAAACACAACTAAATCCCTAAAAATAAAATTAAGAGCTCCTAAAAACAAGACAACCTTCTAAAGATTCTGTTTGTGATATCTTGATTTCCTTCTCTCTTTTTTCCTTATCTTCTCAATACATCATTATCCTGCACAAATAAAGAAAATTTAAATAAATAGAAGGAAATCCAAATATTTTCTTACATATATCACATTATTTGTTGCCTAAAATAAGTAAAATAACTTTATTTTTATAGAGTTATCCATAGGCTACCAATCAACCATTGGCTCTCATACAATTTGGCGCAACAAAAACTCGATACCTTCACTTAGAGAGATCATCAAGAGAGATCCTCAATTCAAGCTCACACTAGCTTGGAACTTCTTTCACCAAGAATTTAAATAAATGAGTTATGAGCTAATTAAAATATAGTAACTATCCAACACCACACCACATCCCGTATGCGTAACTTCTTTCTCCCAACACACTTAAATGTGCACCTTAACAAATTTGTCAAAGAGCTTGGAACGAACCCCTCCCTAGCTCAATTTTGATCGGTGATGCAACGTGAATATGTGATAGCTACTCTGACTGGGGTCATAGTGAAAGAGAGATGCCTAATTTTTTGGGAGGTTAATACCATAAAAAATCCTAAATTGATACACATATGAAAATTTTACCACAAACTAATTTTTTGACTATACAAAATCCTAAACCGATACACTTATGATAAATTTACCCTAAGCTAATTTTTTTACCACAGAAAAATCCAAACCGGTACAACCCGTGACCTATTTACACTCCATTAATTTTTGTTAATTTTATCATCAAATTGTTGAGTTATATAATATGTGACAGTTGATGAATGTACTATTTTGAAATTTTACTCTCCATTTATCACAGGTGTATCAGCTTGGGGGGTTTTTTGTCATATTAACCCAGATATATAGTAATTAAAGAAGGATGAATTTATCACAAGTATACCGGTTTGGGGTAAATTTGTCACGGGTATACCAATTTAAATTTTTATAATAAAAAAATTGGTTTTGGGTAAATTTATCACAAGTATACCAATTTGAAATTTTTGACTATCAAAAAATTAATTTATGATAAATATATCATATGTACACCAGTTTGTGATTTATCGTAATATAAACCCCTTTTTTTGAAAGGGTTTCGTTGGGTAATGTAGGGGACGACAGTTCCCCTTCAACTTTTGTTATGGTTTTCAATGGAGTTCAATGACTTTGACCATCTTTTTCTGTGGCTTCCACTATTTGAAAGTATAGATTATTCAATAATGATCGAGTTCGATGACTTAATTGGATTCATTCAGCCGATTCTACCACCCAACTAGACAAGACTTAGTTTCTTAACCCCCATGAGTTTGGTGGAGTGGTTAAGCATTTGGTTTGGATCGAATAAATCCCGTGTCCAAATTATCACCTATCACTCATGTGAACATCGGAGGTTAAGCTTGCCGTTCTGGGATAGAGCCTTAGACAACGTACGTAAATAGGGCGATTTGCATACATCCACAAGAATTAGTCAATTTATGGGATAATTATCTAAAATGTCTTAAATAGATTACGTTTATGTCAATTCAATCAGCAGTCTTTCAATTTATTCAATTTAGGACTAAACTTCTTGATAATTTGTCAATGTAGCCTATCTAGCCAATTTTAGCCGAAAATCACTAATTGGATGTCGACTATCCCGACCGGTATCGTCGGCGCTAATGTGAACAAATTTTATAATTTTTTGAATTTTTATTTTTAAATTTTATGTTCTTTCTTTATTTTCTTTCTTCCTA
This sequence comes from Rhodamnia argentea, assembly GCF_020921035.1. Lineage (NCBI taxonomy): Eukaryota > Viridiplantae > Streptophyta > Magnoliopsida > Myrtales > Myrtaceae > Rhodamnia > Rhodamnia argentea. The sequence continues at coordinate 34,031,486 of NC_063152.1, forward strand.
CACTAGTTACCAGCCTCCGCAATGGGCAGCGATCGACCACAAGTGAGGGCTAGCGAGGCTCGAAGGAGTTCACCCCTTGCTAGCCTCGAGCCACCTCATTGGCCTCTGGTAAGTCTAGCCAAGGGCAAGCGACCTCGCCTCTGCGAGGGCGGCCTTTGCTCTGCGAGTGAGGTCAGCCCTCACAAATCCCGACGCGAGCGAGCTTCGCCAGCCCTCACCTGTAATTGTTGGCCGGCCGTCGAGGAGGCCTAGTGACAGGAGGAGGAAGAAAGAAAATAAAAAAGGAAAAAGAAAACAAAAGAATATAATTTTTCATAAAGTATTTTAAAAGTTTGTAAAAATTACCCACATTAGCGCCGATCATGCCGCATGGGAAGGCTAGCATCTACGTCAACGATTTTTGGCCAAAATCGACAGGAGAGACTAATATACAAATTGTCAAAAGGTTTAAAATTATATTGGCCAAATTAAAAAATTTAGGACTAAATTGACATAAATACATTAGGTGTAGGACTTTCTTTGTAACTTCCTCGTCAGTACACAAGATTGATATCAAAACGCACATAGTTTTGTTGCAGTCGTTGTAAAGGAACTCACTTTGTCGTAAAAGATGACGCCCCCACTAACGTACTATGTAGCACCAAAATAAGATAGGTGATACACATTTCAGTCAAAATTCTCGCCGATAATGGGACAATAATGCCTGCAAACGACATGGAATTGATGTTCTTATCATCTTATGCCTCTCTGTTTCAAATCCGATCTTCTTTTCTATTTGAGGAAGTACATAAAGCACGATCAACACTTTTATTATGATAAATCCACAAGCAGTAAGCTTTTTGATCATGGTGGGATTTTACCTGGCCATGCATTCTTGTCGCGCGGAAAGAGAATCGGGTGATGTCAATTCTATTAAGGGGAACTAACATGCACATGAGAGATTTCATGAAACTATTGCCAGTTAACCGAAAACTTTAATAACGTAGATAAAGGCGTAGTTTAATATATATATATTTTAATGTGAAGAAGTTTAGGAAGAGGGAAGGTTACCCATGCCAAGGCCAGGGGCAATTCTCTTCTAAATGTCCTGCCAGCTAAATACCACAAGTCTTGGAAGTTTTATAGTCGATTTACAGCTTGCTACCAAAAGGGATTGCGGCTGCGACTTTCGAACCTAGGCATGGTGTGCGGAATATTCGAACCTTACTAGCTTACATGGTCTAATATTTAAATATATTAACACTTCTCCTCATGCGTACATTGAACTTTGATTAAAACTAAGTCATGGGAATATATGGATAAATGTATTGAGAATTTTAAAATTTGTCACGAAAGTGTAATTGAGTCTTAAAACTTTCAAAAAGTGCAATTAAGTATTAAAATCTGTCAAATTGATTTAATCAAGCCCTTCTGTTTTGGTCACACACGAAAAAGTCCATCCGTTAACTTCATCGAATAGGGCTAACGAAAAATGCTAATGTATCTTGATTTATTATTTTCTTGGGCCCACCAAGCGATGCGTTAGAAAAAATATTCAAGAATTAAAAAAAACTAAATTAGGTTTTGTTTGCCGGAAAACTAAATGAGATTAAAAATAAAAAGCTAGAAATTATATATATAATATAGAGGGCCAATAGAGGTCGCTTGGGCCTTCCCGAAGCCCGATGACTCTCGCTGGCCCTAAGAGATGCCTTACCATGGATCGGTGAGGGCTTGCTAGCCTAGATATGAGGGAGGACGCGAACCTTGCCTTAGATTGCCCTCGACCGGGGACGAGCAAGGCCTTGCCTAGGGACGGCGAGGGTTGACGGGCTTCAAGAAGGCCCAAGGGACCTCCGCCGGCCACCGGCGAGGGCCTGGGCTCAACCATTGATTTGAACGTGGGTCTTCTCTTCCTTCTTCAGCTTTTTTATTTTTATTTTTATTTTTATTTTTATTTTTTAATCAAATTCAGTTTTTGATCCAAAAAAATCTTTCTTTAGTTTGTATTTTTTTCAAATTTTTCAATATTTTTCTAACGAGGCACGTGTTGTATGCCACATCACTGTCCCATGTCTTACATGTTAGCCTTTTTCATTAGTCTAATTGAATGAAGGTAATGGAAGCACTTGATGGAATCAATCTGATAAATTTTAGGACTTAATCGCACTTTTTGAAAGTTTTAGGACTCGATTGCACTCTCGTGATAAGTTTTAGGCTAGTGCACTTATCCCAAAAATATATAATGGGGAAGTGAATAAGGAGTTGGAATCTCCTGCTCCGATACCATATAATATTTTGTGGAATCATTACCTACTATTTAAATAAGTTAAACTGATACATAAAAGTATGATTTAACTTTTGACTGCGCCTACAATACGTGTCATCTCTTGTCTACATTAATCATGGTGGATCCACTAGGTTTTTTATAGTTTTGTTATTCAATGTTGGGCTTTATGGATGTTTGAGTGCATAAATCCGATCCGATCTACTTCACTTCTCTTTGCCCTTCTAAGTGAATGATGATGAAATGGATGATGCTAGGAAAACAAAAGAATAAATATAGGTGAAAAGTGGATACACATGTCATAGGGGAATGGGGTTCGACAAGATATCACGAGAAATCTATCAAAGTCCCCACGGGTCCACTATGATTCGGGACAATTACTAAAGGGAAAAAAAAAAAAGGAAGGTCACTTTGTCTTGGTTAAGCTAATATATTCCCCTGTGAGTACAACTTGGCGTACGATTCTATCTACTGGCAGATGTAAAGTCATCCCAAATTGAAAAACTTTTGGAGATCTTTGTGGTTGAAATAGATTCTGTTCTGATACGGCTAGGATGCTGTAAAATTTCTTAGTTACGGCACTTATATCCGTGAGTTGAGTGCGCAGCGATCTGCTCTAAAGTTTAAGTTGTTAAAGAATGACGCGAAAAACTTTTTTTTGTTTTGTTTTAACACGTGCTCAGGTGAAGTCCGGTAAGGTAACTGGTACATGCGAGTTGAAGAAATTATACAAACCAATTTGTGAAGAAGGTAAAGCTAAAATGATAAAAGCGATGTGTGGAAGGAATTAATTGAACATGAGATTTCTAACTTTGATGCTACGTGAAATTACGTGAGGTCAATAGTATTGGATCTAAAAGTTGCGCCATTAGAAGATAAACGACTTTTAAAATTTAGACTATGACTTGCGCTCGGGCTATAAGGAGTTTGTGTGGAGTGATTTAAACTTGTGGCTCTATTCTCTTGTTTATTGTACTTTCCAATTTCACGGTACAAGGGCCCAAAGACGGTGAATACTCAGGATGTCATTTCTATTTTCTACTGTGGATTTGACATAGTGAATTTTTTCTCCATTCTAAAAACATAGGAGCAATAGGCTGATGGTTGAATTGCAACCCCTTCCTCTTTGTTCTCCCTACCTTTTGATGAGACTTTCGTTTGAATTGTAAGCTTTAAATGACCGGTACATCTAAAGTATAACTTATCATATGACTTTTAAAGTTTTTGTTAGTGTCATACATAGCTTGAGAAGAGTTATTGTTAGAATGTCCAATTCAAAAGTTTAAATTAATAAGTGAAGAAAGATCGTATGTATATAAAGAGCATGCAAACCATGTATATAAGCGACGTGGGCTACTTTTAACATCATCTCTCACATGAAAATCAAATTATGAACAACAAGTGGAATTTGAGAAATGGGAGGCCACACTCACAATATAAATTGGAGCAGGACCCGGCTTTAATATCAAGTGAGAAAGGCCAGGGCTAGACTTTCTGATCCTCAATATCGAATCTAATGCAACTTATAAAATTTTCTTTCCATATTTTCTCAATCAGTCGCATTCCCTTTTCATTCCACTACGAACACCTTCATCTCTTTTGCGTTTCTTTTTTTCCTGCTACCTAATTCACCTCCCTCAACAATATGGTATACTAACGCAAAACCCTTCAACTCGAAAACATCTGTAAACTCCCGGGATTACACAAAAGCATCTTCAAAAGTCCTTTTCGTCAGCTCGTCTCATTCGTAAAGTTTCCCTTTTCATCCCACTACGATCTCCTTCATCTCTTTTCAAAATTCTTTTTATGGCAATGTTAAACTATTGCAAACTCTGCAAGTCGCAACGCAACACCTTTTAAACCAGGGATGCGCATTGCAGCTTTCAATGTCCCCCCTTCACCTTGTCCCATTCAAAAAGTTTCTGCGTGGGAGATCTCGCCCTGTCTCTGTTGATAGCTGTCACCGAGTACTTGGGGAAAAAGAACAAAAAAGGGGTTTCACCCCATAGATCGTATGCCAAAATAGACTTCTGCACACCATGGAATTGGACACTGGGACCAATCGGGGGTCACTGTTGTGCTTCAATTAACTAATTACTCAATTAGGTTAATTAATGCATGGGAAGCCGCAAGTAGTACATGGGTGTGAAGGTCAAGATGAAATGGATCTCCACCAAACTTTAGTTTATAATTGTTTAAGTTAATTTATTGTTAACTGGCTATCATCAACTAACAACTATCACGTATTTTTGAGTGGCTTTGACCCGTTGTTTAGTTGTTTCAAGATTCCATTAATCTGGCTAATTTAGACTGTCACATCCTAGCATCTTGTCATTGGAACAAAACAAAATGAAAAAGAGAAAGTGGGGCAAGTCTTCTAATTCTTATAGCTGAATTAGCTGTCTTGCCTTTTTTTTCTTCTTTTTCTAGCCTTTCGGGTGTGTTGTTTTCGACATATGGGGTACTCTTATCCAGCTAAAAAGAGACTAAGGTCATTCCAGGTAAGTTCCTCTTAGTACCAAGTACCACAGTTCAATGAGTTCGGAAGGGAAAAAAAGATTATATCACTAAGATTCCCTATTGATAATTTGACACACATTTTACGCAAAACTAATTTTTGCCTCTCAAAGAATTCCAAATGGATATCTCATGACATATTTAGCTCTGTGTCATAGAAAATGTCAAATTGATATCTCATGAAATGTTTACTCCAAACTAATTTTTGTTTCGCATGAAAACCTAACTAGTACCCATAATCAAAATTGATCGTTTGTTAGCATTCTTTCGGATATCCCTTTCAAATGTATGAGGCAAACAACTGCGAGACGGATCCGACTTGGAGAATGACAAATCGAACTTAAGAAGATACATGTGTGCTGACACTTGTGTATTTTAAGGGACGGTAAATTTAGGTTAACAATACTGGTTTGGGTCTTTTGTGAGATGAAAATTAGTTTGAGGTAAATATACTATGGAGGTATTAGTTTGGGATTTTTTGTGAGATAGTCAAGGGTAAATGTTGTATCCAGCAATATCACTTAGGGGGGTTGAATGGGTAATTTTAATCGAATTTGACTAGTAATTGTGGAATTAAAAGAGTCAAGTCATATATCACATAAAATCATAATCTGATGGTATGCAGTTTATGATTATGAACACAAGTATGCAACATTCTATCAAACACAAGAAGAAGAGTTTAGGGATAGAGAAAATTGCACACAATGATTATAGTGATGCGGCTTAAATCAAGCCTACGTCCACACTCTCGCGTTGATCGCCGATAGACTGGATTCCACTAGATGAATCAATGAAGGTTTACATCAAGTGATGATACTCACTTTGATATACCATACTATTCTCTCTCAATCACTCTTGCAAAACCTCTCAATGATCATGGTATCAAGTTCCCGAAGACAAGTATGTGGAATATGTAGTTCTCTCGCACTTTAGAATTTTTTATTCTAATGTCTCACACCCCGTAACAGTACCAATGATCTCCTTTTATACTCCTCCATCCCCAAACTAACCGTTGGACAGATCTCCGGAGGATCGCTTTTCAATCGTAATTAGACATCTCCAATCCTTAATTGAGCAAGACTTGGGTGATAAGAATTTGAATCCCGCTGATTGGGTCGCCCATACAACCAAATGTTCGATTTCCATAAGTAGATACCTTCATTTATGGAGGTCAACTTATCTCTAGAAAGATAATTTCCAATTAGAGATAGTTTACGATCCGTTGTAGAATTTTCTTCCAAATCGAAGATTACAAACTTCCCAAAAGACGAATTCTCAGTCGTATATAGCATATGTCATATGTGGGTTGTCAAATAAGAATTGTTTCTGAATTCTGCATATATCATTGTTTTTGATCGGTCATCGATAACAAAACCCGTCTTTTGAATATGAACAAAGAGAACACTAAGTTGGAAGTTAATAGAGTCCTCGTGGATGCCTGCATATAAGTTTTCTTCAAAAGTGTAGTTGATTCTACATAAATGATACTTTATTTAATCTCGATAACATAATTCAACTCCTTTAGAGGCAGATACACGATACTTTTGACTTGAGTCTAAACAACCTACCGAGGTCAATATAAGCTTCTTTTCTCATGTGTCTCACCATACATCAATGTATTTACCATATTCAATTAAACTAAGAACAATTTTGTCAATATCTAAATATATTAGAGAAGTTTTTCTCAATAGTAAATGCATCAAAGAGAATAAGCTTGAGATTTTCATTGTATTATGAAAATAAAACAAAAAAGATCAAGTGGCACAAAACATCTGTCAATACATTGGCCCCGTTAAGTAGCTTGCATCCGCTTTGTCCGTGTACGCAGAGTACGGCAAAAATCTGATACCTTTGTTTAGGGAGATTGTCAAGGGAGAGCTCAAATTCAAGTCCATAAACATACTAGTTTTTTCACCTTCACTCAAAAGCTTAAGCTAATGAGTTGTGGGCCAATTATGGTATATTAATTGCTCTACACCACACTAATTCTTCAATGTGGGACTTCATTAATATAACTCACACATGCATTTCAATAATCTCCCCTCCTGTGTAATCTCACCATTAGGTTTGCTCACCCTTAATTTAGCTATCACTTTACATCAACTTTTCTCAACTTGAATTTCTAATGCCCACCTTCATCCTTAGTCTCTTTTTCCAAAACAAATCATGAAGGTCGCTATCGAAACTACGTTACTATGGTACAACGCTCTCTTACCTGAAAATCGCGTTGGTCACTAGATTCCTTCCTCAAGACATTCACCAATCATCAAAACATATTAGGGGCTCACCAATTTATTATGGGTTCTGATCCTATTTGTTGGGAGTGCACAACAAAAGACTAATACATTTTTCCGGGGAGATAGCCAAGGGAAGCCTAAATTTGAATTTGTTAATAGATCCAGTTGGACCCATCTTCACTAAAAAACTTAAACTAGTGAGTTATAAGCCAATTAAGATGTATTAACCGCCACGACGCACACCAATTCTGCAATATGGGACTTATCTAACACAACTCGTACGTGCATCTCAACAACCCAAGACCCGCGAAGCAACCGCCCTTACCACCAATCCACACAGCAATGCCTCTACCCCCACCCTCTCTATCTAATTGACCTCGGGTTTGGGCCTATGTAATGGATTGAACGTTACAAACTCAGATTTGACACATAAACTATGATATAATAGTGGGACTATGCATAACTCTTTCTTCTCGATTGGAAGGAATGTCATTGTTTACATCTTTTGCAATCTTTCTTTGGAGAGATTGTCCAATCATCCATAAACCTATTGTACATATACGAATTAAATTCTAAACTTTTTATTTTGCCAATTTAATCCCAAAACATTTGTGCGAAATTCTAATGTCGTCCTTTTGGTCAATTTTAGCTAGAAATTGCTAGCATAGTGTGCCACATAGGACGGTCAAAAGATGACTAGACCACAACTTCATCGTTTTTTGGAAAAAATGGCCGGAAGGACTACATTCGAATTCCTTGTAACTGGTTAAGACTAAATTGGCAAAATTGAAAAACTTATAATTGAATTGGTATCATTACAATAGCTAGAGAGAGATATTAAAGATAGGGACAATATGATCATTTAAGATATGGCTGTAACCCCTTTAACTCTAAATGATTCCATTGTCCTCCATGTGCCGTGATATGAAGGTTATTAGGATCAATAGGTGTGGCTTACAAATTCAATGCTCGTGATTAATTGAACGAAATTCAAGTTATAACACATGGGAACTCGAAAACTTCAGCGAAAGTTACTAACATATGTCATGCTAGTGTATATATGTTTTGCTCACTTCATCCATGATGGATTATGTAATAAGAAGCTGCAAGATTTTTTTGTACGTATGATCGATATTTAAAGTTCCAAAATAAGGATATTATATGTATGTATGTATGTATGTATGTATGTATGTATGTATGTATGTATGTATGTATGTATGCACACATATAGATCAATGATAAAATAAATGTTTCATGGTTTGTATATGCAATGCTTTGTCAAACCTAAGGAGCATAACTACTCAAAATTTGGAGAAAGCAAATGATGCGTGCATGGCTGGCAGGTCCATGCAATATTGTCATGCTTTGTTTGGTATTTGAGCAAACAACAGGTTATGTCCATGTGGAGTACATAACCATAGGCGGAATGCGTTAATAATTCCATTATTCTAAGCTCCACGCAAGACTAAACAAAATAATGCATGCAAATGACCTGGCTAGTCATTTTTTTTATTCGAGAACGAGCAACTCAATATTATATTTTGGACCGGCCGAATGAGTATGTGATACTTGTGAGGTTAGAAGAGCTAGATTTCACATTTTAATAATCTCTTTTATCCTGCTAAAGAAACATATGTTATTATTTCCCGCGAAAACTTGGGTTATTAATCTTATCTAGACAACGATGATGGTAGGAATCCAGCACGCATAAGCTGCACTTGGACATCTGACCATGCACGAGACAACTCTATGTTAGAAGAGCCCTGGCCAAATGAGCACCCTTTGACTTTTGCTTCACCATCTTATTTTATCGAAATCGAACTTGATCTAGCCAGTGAGGCTGAAATTTCTCGTGCGAATTTCGATCGGCTAAGCACATCTAGATCACATGTAGATAAGAATTTGCACGTCTAATGACCATGAAAGCGTGCCAGTTTAAGCCTTACAAGGCAAACCCTTGTCATTAACCTAGCTAAACATGATTTTTCATGCACGAAATCGAGCATCGATTTGGAAATGGCATGCTACGAATTAAGAATGAATAGTTTTAATATTATACGAGAATACGTCTACACTTTATTCTTGAGGTTGACTCCAATATTATGGTGAGAGAGTCAAGGGTTGAGAGGGCGTAGGTGACACCTACATTCTAGAAAAATAAGTCGTTGACTTGGGCAACTTGGTGACACGTAATGGCATCTGACATGGTCATCGCTGGCTAGTCAACTTAAGACAAAGTCCTTTTTTGTCTTTATTCGGACAAAAAGGTGAGCCGATTTGTATTCTACATGCTGAAGGTCAACCTTGATTTTTTTTTTCCACAAACCAAGCTAACAATGACATATATGAAATTTTATTATCAGCATTCTCGTTTCCTTCTTTCTTTCTTTCTTTCTTTCTTTCTATAACACTTGAATTGCATTAGGAAATTTTTATGCACACATAGAATTACTGGATTATTATCTTCTCAAATTAGGCCGTAACTTCATCTTTTCAAATTATCTCTTCGAGAGATCTACATTTGACAATGATAAAATTGAATGCTCCATATTTATTATTCCTTTCATTTTTTTTTATTCTTTCTTATTTTCCTTTGACCCTTCTCTTGCTCAATCCCCGCTTCTCCCATCCCGCTGCTGTCACTCGCCTGAATCTCGGCCACATAACACCATAGAGCGGACCTTTGCGAGCAAGCTTCGATGTGATGGTGCTAGGAGTGGGAGATGGAGGCACAAGACCAAGGTGGTCGCGGCCCGAGTAATGGCAAAGGGGAGGAAGGAAGAGAGGAGAAGGGAGGTCATAGTTTAGTGTTTCGGTGATTTTTCATGAAGCTTAGATAAGGGCCTTTTGGTCATTATAGACGATTCTTATTTATCGAGAATATGTCTCGAGTCTAAGCTTGCAAAAGAAACTCGGTTCGAGTAGATTTCCTAATTGAATAAACATCCTAAAAAGATTTTTTCTATGTTGAATACAAGTCTTATATCCAGAAAAGATTGGAATTCTATTAGGCGACCGCACGCTAGAGCAAACAAGAAGAGTGTTAGGGTTTTCTAACGTGGAGTGAGTTGAATTGCAAGCAAATACTCGTCCACGTGGCATGGAAATGGAGGTGTATCATACCATGTCAATCAAAACAAGGCGATTAATTGACATTATGGGATTTTGGTCTTAGGATTAGGTGCTTATTTCCATGATTGAACAAAGAAAATCAACAGGTAAGACTTATCTACGGTCACATTGATAATTTATGCGACTAATCACATTATTCCAATTTATGATGTTCGCATCTCTTCTCCTAAAGACTCGAACATAAATTCTTCAAATTCTCTGCCACGTGATTGACCGGACAATCCCCACACTACACGTGTTTCGGGATAGCAAGACTTCATGGTTTGCATGCTCCAAAGCATAACGCTAAACTTCAGAAAAAACATCTTGATTGACATAATGTCAATTAATCGCCTTGTTTTGATTGACATGGTATGATGCACCTCCATTTCCATGCCACGTGGACGAGTATTTGCTTGCAATGCACTCCATGTTAGAAAACCCTAACACTCTTCTTATTTGCTCTGGGAGTATTTACGCTAGCCGTGTCACGTAGTATAATCGATGTCCATGTCAGCGATTTTCGATCAATTTAGCCAAATAGATTGTATTAAGAAAAAGAACACTAAAAATTAAATTTCTCGGGAAAAATTTTATCAACAAAGTCCTAAATCAATAGTACGGATGCCAATCTAGTCCTATACTTTTAAAACCTTGCCGATATAGTCCTAAATTGACACGTTAGCAATTTATGGTTCATTGTACATCTACACATGTCAAAAAAACCCTATGAACAATGGATTTATACAAATGGACAGAAAAAGAACAACTTGAATTGTTTCGAGTAAAGTTGTCTACCTCAGCAAATCACGTAAGACGACCGGCGATGACTGGACGACACGTCATCAATTTTCGGCAACAATTGACTAGAATGGCAACATTAAAAATTGAAAAAATTAAAGTCTATATTGACATCCATATAGTAAGTTTAATATTATTTTGGTAATTATCTCAAGCTTTTCACATTCTATTTTTTTGGGCAACTTTTCGGAGTCGATCGCATTAACACCGCACGTTGCCTTTGTACGAGTTCATTGCTTCCATCACGTTCTTCCCAACCATATCAAAGTGCGATTCGGTTCCGTACCAAACGAGAACTTTGATTTTCCATTATGACATAAGCAGTGATGCTCTCCGGAATTGAACAAAAGTTGGGAGGACAAAAGTACACGTACTAAGCTTCGCTTTCTGCAGTTCAACGTATAAAATGACTTCCCTGGCTGGCAATCACTATTGCCGGCCAAACTTAATTAATTTTTAAATTATTTACTTGTCACACATAAAATTAATATGTGAAGTTGGAATTTAACTCGCAAAAGCCTGCCTTTCGACATAATAACATCATTTAATCTTAGAACTCCGATATCGAGCTTGAGGGCATTGTCGAAATGCGCGAAGTCTTAGGAATGTGGTCACCGGTACCGTTAATGGATGAAACAGTCTGGCTGAGTGCGGAATCGCCGAAGCATATAATAGCTCTACACGCGATGGGGTGTCGTACAAAGTAAGATCCTATTTAGCGAGTGCGGGGTTAAGGGACGAACCACACGGAAGCGGCTAGGTATACAGAAACTCAGTTCGACGAGGGCGAGCAATGGTGACTAGAGCGAGATGGGGCGGAGGACATATAACTATCGCCAGGCTTTTTAGGATGGCAAGTGGGCACGGATGAATCGGTTCTGCACACCAATCATGAAAGAGAGTTTATCGAATTTTCACGAGTCGAAATTTGATCGATCGAAATAACAACAGACGCTCGCTTCGATATCGGGCGTACTCGGACGAGACCAATGTTATAGAGATGGGTGAAAGCCTGCACGTCCCACAAGTTCACATACATGCTCGATGATTCTTATTCTAGATACTTATTAATAGAACTCGTCATGATATATAGATAGATAGATAGATAAATAAATAAATAAATAAATAAAAAAGTCCGTGGACAATGTCGGCTTGGGAATTCCACCGGGCCGGCATCTGTCCCCCCGGACCACGGGGCCCCGCTAGAAGCTAGAAAGTCTTTCAAACGCGTGTCCCGATGGGTGGCGCGTGGACCCCGCCCGACGTCTAAGTATGGGAGGAGGGGAGGGGGAAGGAAGGCTATTTGGCAGTGCATTCAAGACCAGAAGAAGGTCCAAGGAAGCACAGTAAGCCCCGCAGAAGCAGACAGAGGAGCGCACAGATTGGCATGACAGCGAATGGCGACGATTCCTCTCTTTTTCCCCCTTTTCTAAAGTTTTCTTTTTCCCTCCTCCTCCTCCTCTTCCTCCTTCTTGGGGGATAAAAATTGCCAAGTTGCTCCAACTGGACGTTCATGCACTGGACGAGTGGCTTTCGAGATTCCTAAAACAGCTAAGTTTGTGGTCAGACTTAGACAACTCCGGGGTGGATGATCAGGGCGACGGGCAAAAAGGTTTGTGTGTGTTTATGGTACGGTCCAGGTGTCTCGTTGTCATACCTGTTCCCCAACAAAGTGTTTGATGAGACGCAGTCAGCCAGTGATGGTTGGGTCCACTTGGACTCGTCCGTGTAGTCGGAAGAGGGGGTCGAGCATCGAAGCATTTGTATAGAGGTTAAGCTATTCGTATTAGCATGCGACGCACAACCACAATAAAATAACACGTAAAAATAAGAATGAAAAATCGAGGTACAAGATTTTTATCCCGATTCACCTTTAAATTAGGATTATTATATCCAGCAAATGATTCATTATAATTAACACATCACACCTCTCGTTACATCACTTCATTACGGGTGAAAAAAAGATAACATATAACAGTAGTATTCATGGATGCAAGCCCCAAACTATCAACGAAAATATATGTATTCAAATTATAAAAGCCTTCCGATTTCTAAGGGACACTACGCCCTTGAGGCCCCGCACCCCCGCTTGCACATCGGAAAGTGAGCCCCCCCTCATTTTATATTGATGGAGAGTATGAACCACACTTCAATACTTTAGCGACGTTACTAGTGTCAACATAGGTATGCAAAATTATGTGATAAAGTGAGGTAATAATCTTCAAAAATGGACCCACAATCATTGCCTGTGCTCATGCCTAGGAGTCGGGATTCGAGCTTGAAATCCCGATGCCGGTGTTGAGTTCCTTGTCTACCCATGCGCAAGTCACTTGCACCCAAAAAGTACACGTCTATTTAGGAAAATTTTCCTTAACAAACTACGAAAAATATTTTTCAAATCAATTTTGGGTCTTAGCTAAACACAAAAAAATATTGTCGCTTTCCCGAAAGACCGGAAATGTCACATTTCCGCGAAATGTACTTCACTTATTTCTCTAAACATGAATAATTTAGAAAATATTTCTTCAAAAATGATTGCTTGAATTGCTTACAAAAAATAAACGAAAAATAATTTCATGATCCACATTTCGGCAAACCAAAATTGTCAATAATGAGAACATGTGACATTGGCTAACTATTCCAATCAATACAAGTAAGCATTTTTGGGAAAATATTTTCTAAATCGTTTATTTTTCGCAAAACAAACCGTGCTGAGATATTTTATAATAGTTCTTTTTTTTTTAATAAATGGTCACTTTCCTAATATTAAAAATTAGATTTAATTGTGTCACGGTCATTACATTATCATCCACAAATACATGGACAAAAGGCATTATAAAGTTTTTAGACGGATGGACGGACGAACGGCTTGAGGATGACATAGGAGTTGACATCAATCCTACTAATCTCTAAAGAAATTATTCTGGTCAAAGCTCTATTTGGCTCGTAAACATTTGAGGGCGGTTAGCCCCCAACCCAAAAGTCAATCGACATATGGCGATATTTGTAATCGCAAAAAAGACAACAAATAAAAGTCAACGATGTATAGAATCTTAGGCCATGCTTCTCGAAAAATATAGAAAGAGAGAGAGAGAGAGAGAGAGAGAGAGAGAGAGAGTGCATGGTCTTCGTTCAACTCCATTACGTGGTTGTTAAATTAATTATGACAATTAATAATTTTTTTAAAAAAAAATTGCCTGTCGGATCATCCTTCAGTATGCAAACTAAGATGTCTTAACAAAAATGGTTGCTTGAGAGACATCTAGGGTTTAGAGGAGTAATAAAAGATGTTTTCGTCATGCCAAACGAATGGATCGTCCGTGAGTTAATCTCATTGATTGTCAACTTATTCTTACTTTTGTTACTAGTTGAAAAAAAGGATGGAAGCCAAAGTCAAACTCTGCATCTTAACGCCTTGCACCTGTTATTTCATGAATACTTTTCATGTGTAACCTCGTATGCGATTAAAGAGTGTTAATGAATGAGAAATATTTTTATCATTCACAAAGACATTCAGACATAACTTGCCACCGATAATGAAAATATGTTTCATTAATTAATTATTTTAAGCGATAAAAATGAGAATTTTAAGAAAATACTTTTAAAACTATTTATTTTTCACGAAAGAGGCAGAGACTAGCAAAACGGATATTTTCACCATTCAATAACAATCAGAGCGTGTATAGCTTGAGACACTGTAGATCGTCTCGTAGAAATATATAAGAGAGGAAGATAAAGAGAGCCTGCCTGTGAATAATGAAGGAATTTTTTTTTTTTTATAACCAAAGTTTCCCACGTGCAATGAACTATTTCTCGGAATGATGGGGATATGCCAATGCTACCAGGTAAATCCCCAAGACGTGGTCATTGGGAGTATAATGAAGGAATTGTTGGTTACTCTATTCCAGTAAATTAATGTATTAGAGAAAGATGAAGCGAATGTTCCATCCATCATCTAAATATGTTAATTACCAAAACGCACAAGAACTCAAATATAATGAAATGATTGGTACAAACGCGATGTACGACTATGAATTTCAACTCGGACACCAACCATAAACGCACGTGATCGGTAGTAGTCACACTCCATCGACTAACGGCGCGATGTATGATGATCACTTGCTTTGATTATTGATTGAGCTTTGGACATCAATTAGCAACATATCCATCCTAAACGACTTCTCTTAGCGATAAGTAGAATTATGCATATCAACTAAAAAAATTATTTACATCGGTTCGGGTCGTGCCATGTAAGATGGCCGACTTCCATGTCAATAATTTTCAACCAAAAATTTGCGGGAGGAACTACATTGGCAAATCGTCAAGAGGTTTAGAACTTTATTGACACAATTGAAATGTTAATAACTAAATTGGCATAAACACATAGGTTTAGGACTTTTTGGATAATCTCCTCCAAAAGTAATCTTCACGATCATATGAAATTAGCAAAACAAACCAACAATAAGTTCTAATCACAAGTTGTAGGAATAATGGATGCACGAGGTGTCCTGTACGCGTACTATCTCTAGCCATTATCCTCCATCTTTGAGAAATGTGAACGAGTCAGAGACGAACGACCTTACTCATGCGAAAAGGAAACTATGTAGCTAGGGCAAAAATTGACAAGAATTGGAAAAGATGTTAATTAACTTGCCGGACAAACGGCAACTTTTATCACAACGTAGATGGGTTCGATTCGAACCTTTAAAATCTTTAGGAAAAAGTTAAACCTCTCGAATTGTCTCCGCAATGCGGGTTTTCAGTTAGGGTCGTCGGGAATCAACAAAAGCTCGCCACTGTATTTCTCCAAAAGGCAAGACTCGGATCGTTCCGCTCCAATCCATGCAAGCACCACGTGCATGAGCCGCG
This sequence comes from Rhodamnia argentea, assembly GCF_020921035.1. Classification (NCBI taxonomy): domain Eukaryota; kingdom Viridiplantae; phylum Streptophyta; class Magnoliopsida; order Myrtales; family Myrtaceae; genus Rhodamnia; species Rhodamnia argentea. The sequence continues at coordinate 34,047,287 of NC_063152.1, forward strand.
CGTGGTACTTGGCCGCCGACACGATTCTAATCAAACATCACATGAAACCCGATTTAGGGTTTGTGTGATTTGACAAATTGGCATGTGATTCAAAGGAAAATCCCTCCATCGGAAGCAGCTGTCTAGGGTTAAGTGCAAGCTTCGTCGCCCACGCCTTCCGATTTTTTGACCAATCTGCAACGGTTTTGAAGCGTTTTCACAGGTTATTTTACGCTCTAATCGACTCTAACTGTAGCCATAGCAAGGCCTTGATACGAACAATACTGATTATACATCTCCCAAGACATTCCTGTAATCTCATCCATTTATCTTTTCTCAACATTCGGATAGGACATTGTCGTTCACGCGCTTGCTCCATGAACCATACAAGAGAGAGAGAGAGAGAGAGATTGCTTTCATGCACACTCTCTCTCTAGAAATTAAGGCAAGAACACGGGTTATACCCATTCAAAGGAGGAAAACCAACTTGCATGGTCGTGGCCCTACCATGCAAACGACGCGTGTGCTTACGAGACCGCGCAAACCAAATACCTACAAGGCTGGCCGCTTTGCAAAATGTTTTTCCAGGCCCCCACCTTTTGACTATACTCCAAAATCCGTCGTCCCGCGTATTATGTGTGTCCTTTATGTGTGTGTCTACTTCGGGACTGCCCGCCCTCATCTATAATGCAATGAAATGCTACCCATTCTCCAACTGTTTGTCCCCATTAATTGCCAAAAGGTCTGCCTTTTTGGAAGCTCCCCATCACCCGATCCCGGCGTTTTCCTTCTTTGCAACAGGAAAACTTATTGCCATCCGACATTGATTGGCTTTTGGCTTCTTTCGTCTGGTTTCGGGTTAGTGCGACCTCGTGACCAAAAAGGGTATGGATGGATCGTGTTTTGCTGAAGTTTGGTACGATGGACCCTGTGTGTTTTGCGTCTCTTGCAAATGTTGAATCTCATTGAACTTTTTGTTGCCTCTTGTTTTTAATAATCGTTCGGGTTCGGGGTTCCCATGACTATCATCCTCGCGAGAGATAACGTTTCAAAGATAGTTTGATTAGGGGCATAATCACCGGCACTGCTCTTGGAGGAGAAGAAGTCGTCTAATTCTAGATGCTCCGACCAATCCATCAATTAATTGCGTGCTTGAGTAGAGAAGGAAAATGGGGACTTCTCTTTTCATGGTCCATGGTCCTTGTTCTTCGGTTGCGTCCTGAATTTGCGATCGTTAACGACTTGTGGTACGACGAATCATCGAACACAAGTACGTAACTTGATGGGTAAATACCTTATTGCTAACTCCCAAATGGTTACCAATCTTATGTGGTTACGCAAAGTATTTGTTTTGAGGGCTCGGCCACGAGACCCGGGACGGGTTCGTTTGTAGCAGCAGATGGTATTGGGATAGGACTCCCGCCGATAAGTGTGGTTCGTGGATGAACTTGGCCCATTCCCAATCTCACGAGTGCAGGAACTGCATCTGTAAGGAAGGCTAGTGAAGGCGGCTTGCTTGAAGCGGTGGAGCGCGCGATTACAACGGACGGAGCTTTGTGTAGTTGCGAGGAGAGAGAGATAGATGAGTTCCCAAGGGCGTTTGGTGCACACGTGGCACAAACCGAACGGTCGAAAAGATGGTAACAAGAGATGGACATAGGAGTGGAAATAGTATCTCCATAGCCCAATGGTACATTTTCGATGTTTCAAAGTGTGGTTCTTACAATAAGTGAGTGAAGATTCTCTATCCCGTACGGTGTTTCTATCATTAACGTCTCAACCAATTTTATGTAAATAAGGTACGCATTCACGATTGAGATATGTCGAGACATTCACGAAAGCATCGTTCGGGTCGGAGGACCCACGTCTAATATAAGCATATGCTAACTAGCAATAGCTGGCAAATCACAATGAAGGGTCATGGCAAATGTACTTCAATTTGATACATATAGTTTATCGAACCCGGTCTGCTTGTTTTCTATGATGCAACTACCGGTGGAATCACGCCTAACGCATGGACCCGTTTATGCTTGAGAGGAGTCACGAGACAATGGTCTTGCCATTTCATGTATAATTAAGTGAAGTTACTTGTGGCAAAGATTCAATGACATCTGTAGGCGGCAAAAAAAAAAAATTCCAAGTATATCAAGGGCCTAAATTTGGGAAAATTTCCTAATTAGTTTTAAGCTCATTGTATGAATGTTAATTTAGCCCTAAACTCCCCAATTTTTCCAATTGATTCATAACCCTTTACGGAAATACATATGTAGTTTTTCCGATCAATTTTCGCCAAAAATAGTTGATATGACAGTCCAATCATCGCCGACCATCCTACATGGCACATCGCCACGTCAGCAATTCCCGACGAAAAATGACTGGAAGGGCTATACCAAAATCTCACGCAAAGGTTTAGGATTCAATTGGCAAAAATGAAAAGTTTAGGATTAAATTGGCATTCGCACAATAGAATTATAATTGGCTGGATAATTTCATGGTCAAATTTTTCTCCCATCTTTCAACCAGTCTTTTGATTACTGCATTTCAAATTTTAAACACCATTTACGTTCATTACGGTTTCAATTTCACGATAATTTCGAGACGTAGAGGTAGAGACCAGCTACCCGAAACCTCAACAAACACCCCGCAACCCCATGAACTGGTTAATTTCGGTTTTTCTTTTTTATCTGGTTGGAAAGATTATATAGGGATCGGAAGAGAAGGAAACATACCTAGGAAAGAAGATTGAGAATCAACTTTTGGTAAGACACTCCAACAAAGCAATGGCGAATTAGAGTCGACTTGTCAAATACATATTGATGAAAAAAAATATATATATGTAGTGACTCGTTGGCATGAGCACGTTTAGATATCTATCAATGTCAGATTAAACTACACATCGAAGATAATATTTACCAATGATCAAAGGTCAAGCAATCTTTTTGGAAGTAGCCCTTATACTCTTTCTTCATGAATTATGATTAAAAAAAAATTCAAACCTTGATTACTACATCTGATTTGCTAGGAGATCTTGGTGAGTCATTGGCCACGTGTTGCGCTTTGAATGCTGCACGATCTCCCTGTCGAGGAAGAACGCTACACCAGATGGAGAAAACTTGGCAGGCGCAAGAATGCGGGCGAGAGGGATGAAGGAGGAGGAGAAGTCAATTTTGTCGTACGACGTTCAAGATCTTGCTCCAAATGGTAAAACCCTGAAGACGTGGAGGAAGCGTGAATATCCAGGAGGAGGCATCAGGAAAGCTTTTCCCAGGAGTTCAAAGTTAAGTCGAATGAATGACGAGAATCAGAGGAAGGAATTCCATCGAGTCCTCATTTTCGATTTCGCTTCATTTGAACGATATAGTAGGGAATAAATTACTGATTGAAAGGGGCGAAAAGATCGCTTCCTCACGAAACGGTCGTCGAGAGGATCGATATTCTCTTACATTATTGGATAGATTAAACTTGACTCACCAGAACACGTAGATAGTAACCAAAATTTTCAAGGTTTAGATCGCCTTTCACGAAACTATCGTTATGAGGATCGAGATTTTCTTAAATTGTGGGATAAATTAAACTTATCTAAATAGAAATCCAGTCAAATGAATGACTAGAATCAAAGGAAGGAATTCAAACGAGTTGTCATTCTCGATTTCGCTTCGTTTGAACGATATAATAGGGGGATAAATTAATGACTATCAAGGGTGAAAAGAGCCCTTCCTCGCGAAACGGTCATCTTGAGGATCGAGATTTTCTTACATTATTGGAACGATTAAACTTATCTCACCGGAACACGCAACCAGTAACCAAATTTTTGAAGGTTTAGATTGCCCCTCACAAAACGGTTGTCGTGAGGATCGAGATTTTCTTACATCGTGGGATAAATTAAACTTATCTCAATAGAAATCGCAGTCGGTTGTTCATTGCGTAGTTTCGAGGGTTGTATGAATACTTTGTGCAAGAATTAGGACAAAATACATGTGGGCACGACTGGATTCAATAGTGGAGTTGTGAATAGTCCTGCCTAGGGACGAAGGGAATAGAAAGGAGAAGGGGGATAAGATATCGTCCGAGACGATCTGTGTTCTCATTTTTGTGATTCTGAATAAGAATGTTTTGATAGTTATTCCTAGTGAGAAATCTAGCTTGCTAAAACTAATACCTATGGCACCAATATTTGATGTTCTCAATTTAAGCATGTAGGGAAGCAAATCAAACCCTCAAATCGTATTACGCGACCTCTTTCCCCGTGCGAACTCATATTGTGTTATTTTCACAGTCACTCAAATATTGTTATACTAGCAAAGTCCTTTCTTGATAGGGAATTGATTATGTAACAGTTTTTGGGTGACTGTTATGCTAACCGACTTTTTTTTGTCACAAAAATAAAATAAATAATCCTGAATTAAAATTTATTGTGGGATCCACTTTTTTAAGAATTTGTGACTCACACCATATTGTTATTTTCACAGTCACTCAAATATTGTTATACTAGCAAAGTTCTTCCCGATAATGTCTTCGCGGGCTTTCCTTTAAAAAAAGGAAATATTGTTCAAAAAGTCCTAAACCTTTTTACGAATTGTTAATTCAATCCATCCGGTTAATTTTGATTGAAAATCGATTAAGTAGATGCCGATTATCCTACGTAACATGGCCGGTGGTGACGTGAATAATTGTTAATAATATTTTTAATATTTTTCGATTTGTTTATTTTTATTTATCTATTTTCTTTTATTTGTTTTCCTTTTACAATTGTGGCTAGCAACCCTCGCCAGTCACAAGCGAGGGCGTCAGGCCCGTGCTTAGATCCAGGCAAGGGACAACACCCTCACCTAGTCTAGGCAAGGGTCATTGGACCTTGCCTATGGACGACGACGATAGTTCAACAAAATTAATTCAAAAAAAATATTATTAAATTTGTTCATGTTATTGTCAACCGTTCCACAAAGGACGAACGGCGTCCACCTTAATGATTTCAGATCAAAATTGGACGGATAAACTCAATTGGCATAGGTTTAGAATTTTTTGGCCAATTTTTCCCATTGAAAAAAGGTTTTTGACCCCGAGTTTATCCTTTTGAATTTAGGATCTCTGAGACTCGATGCGAAAAATTCGTGAGTAGAATTCGACATGCAAACCTTAAAGTTGTAGGAATTAAAGAGACCGAAACACTTGTACTCCCTCCAACAATATCCAAAACCAGAAGGTGGATCCGATGATTCCGATCATTCGACTAAACGAAAGCGTCAAGGTCCGCCAATACCATTCTTAGTGCTTTGGTCAAGAGCAAGTGGTATCGGACGCAAATGGCTAGGACATGAGTAGATCCCCCATCTAGGAATTTTAGGATGGAGACGGTGGATCAAAAGAATTTTGATTAAGTTAATGTAGACGCGGACTTGGTAAAACTCCCTTTGGGCTGCCCAAAACCGAAGGGCTGTTTCCGGTTTCCTCCGCCTTTCTTGATCCCACTAGACGCCCGTCGCCGTCACGGTCAACACCGCTTACTTTTCGCCATTGATGCTGACACAAGCTCTCTCTCTCTCTTCTGTATTTGGATCATTCGATACAACCCGAGCCCAACAGATTTTCAACGGTCGACATGCCTCCAAAACACAATCGTTCCACTCCCTCGTTCATGCCCGTGAGATGGAGGAAACTTTGGGCGCGTGATAATACTTTTGGAGTAAAACTTCTGTTTCGGACGTGTTTTCGGAGCAGAAATCCGTTTAATGATATAATTTTTAGAGTAGAAATCGTTGTGGTTACACAACTTCATTTCTCTACTTTTAAAGCATTTTTTGGTTTCAAAAGTAGTTTTGCAGCCACTTGAAGAAGTAAAATAAAAAAAAAATTGCTTCTCTCTAGAAATAAAAAAATTAACTTCTGCTCGAAAATAGAAGTGGAGAAATCAACTTCTAGCAAGAAGTTGATTTCTAAAACAAAAATGTTGCCATGCGTCCCCTTTGTCATCATGTCTTGCCTTGGACAAATTAAAGAGACAGAACTTGTTTTTGACGTGCGAAAGCCGATCGTTGGTACGATTGAGATAATGAGAGGCTTAAGAAATGCATACACAACCAAAATGTTGTGATTTCACCCAATACATTTCTTAATATGTAGAGTGCACTTTTTGCTCCTCACGTTTCAACCATGATTAGGAAAAAAAAAAGAAAGAACCGGGAAAGTATATAGAGATTAAACTTCAAAAATCCGCACATCTGGATTATTTTGTAGATTTGATTTTGTTGGTATCTTTGGGGTACAAGTCACTGCTGGGATTCAAACATGCGATTGGACGGCATCAATTAGAACGCAAAATGTTCACGAGTCCAAGCCCATATTACCGACGGATCGAACGCATCAAGATATAAAGTCTCGTGCGTGAACATCTCCTCATGCACCGAGAATTTTTTTTTTTTTTTTTTGATACCGAGGATTCACGGGGACCTGCTAACCTGCCGGCTTCGCCAGCGCCGGCGGCCCACTGCGTCAGCACCTCGAGGAGAGCTAGCATGGCAGCCCACCAGCCATGGCCCCCCACTTAAGTCACGAAACCGAGTAGGGAGAGTTTCGAACCGGTGACCTGACGAGGGATAGCACGCCCCTCAACCAACTCAGCCATGCGTGGATGGGTTACCTCATGCACCAAGATTCGACTCTCTTTACCGTGTTAATTACCGAATAGGCAATTCTAACTTGAATCTACGGAAACACTTTACTATTTTATGCCGGCAGCGTAGAAAATTATTATAAAAAGTGAGATTTAGGTATCGGCACGAACACAAATCTTAATAATGATAATCAAATTCATCCTATCAGTCGGTGAAAAAAAATTTCATGCGGCTGTACCTTATGTTAAAATCCTTGATATAACAATCGTTCTTTTTGGGGGGGAGCAAACACCCAAAATTAGCTGGAGGGAGCTTCCGTGTGTGAAGCTGGAGCTGACTGTGAAAGCGATCTCTCTCTGTGGAAAGAGCCTATAAATACCGCTTCCTCCTCCGCTTCCTCTCCTCACACCAAGTCATTCGCTCCCTCCCTTTCCCACCTCAGCACAAGAAGAAGAAGAAACCGCCCTCCATTCCTCGATTCTCTGTTTTCCGTTAAGGGAAAAGAAAAAAAACAGAGCATGGAATTCACCACCGTCCTCTTCTCCACCGTCCTCGCCGTCCTCCTCTCCGCCTCTCTCCTCCTCCGCTGCGCCCCCCGCCTCTTCTCCTCCGCTCGCCGGAGACTCCCCCTCCCGCCGGGCACCCTCGGCTGGCCCTACGTCGGCGAGACCTTCCAGCTCTACTCCCAGAACCCCAACGTCTTCTTCGCAAAGAAACAGAGCAGGTCCGCCAGAAAAAAAAAAAAAAGGAAAAAAATCAGAAAAAACAAGCAATTTCTCCGAATTCTCTGACTTACTCGAAAGTGACTGAGATTTGGGTTCTCGTGGTTTCTTGAATTTATGGGGTTTCTTCTGAATTTCGGCAGGTATGGTTCGATAATCAAGACTCACATACTGGGTTGCCCCTGCGTGATGATATCGAGCCCGGAGGCCGCGAAGTTCGTGCTGGTGACGAAGTCGCACCTGTTCAAGCCCACATTCCCGGCGAGCAAAGAGAGGATGCTGGGCAAACAGGCCATCTTCTTCCACCAGGGGGACTACCACGCCAAGCTGAGGAAGCTCGTCCTCCGAGCCTTCATGCCCGAGGCCATCAAGGGCAAAGTCGCCGACATCGAGTCAGTCGCCGTTGATTCTCTCCAGTCCTGGGAAGGAAGATTGGTCAACACTTTCCAAGAAATGAAAACTGTGAGCATTTTTTTTTTTTCCCTTTTTTGCTAATTTTTGTCGGTTTTCCGGTCGCCTTCTTTGGTGTCGTCGACTTCTGTTCTGCGGAAAACAGAGGAGAGAAAATGGGTTTCCTCTGTTTTTGTCTCCATAAAAACAGAGTGATTCAATTTCCTCAAATTTAAAAGAAAAAAGTTCCTCAGATTAATCTACCATCCTTTGGTCGACTTACGGTGAACAAGCAGTTTAATTTTTTCATAACAGTATTAAGACAGTATATTCCATCTTTCCGTACATTAATTTATAAGCATAAAGACATACGTGGCAACCTATGATTACTTTTTGTGGGAACAGAACATTTTGGATAGAGCGAAAGAAAAAATAAAAATAAAAAATAAAAATCAGCGTCGTTTCGGAGTTCTCGGGACTGATCAAACTCTTCATCTTGCAGTACGCGTTCAACGTCGCGCTTCTTTCTATTTTCGGAAAGGACGAGATCAGGTACAGAGAAGACCTCAAGAAGTGCTACTACGTTCTCGAAAAGGGGTACAATTCAATGCCCATCAACCTCCCGGGCACTCTGTTCCACAAGTCCATGAAGGCCAGGAAAGAGCTGGCTCAGATCTTGGCCAAGATCCTGGTCACCCGGCGGGAGATGAAGCTCGACCACAACGACTTGCTCGGGTCCTTCATGGGCGACAAGGAAGGCCTCACCGACGAGCAGATCGCCGACAACATCATCGGCGTCATCTTCGCCGCCCGCGACACCACCGCCAGCGTCCTGACCTGGATTGTCAAGTACCTCGGCGAGAACCCGAGCGTCCTCGAGGCCGTCACGGTATAATTTCCTCAGCAAAAAAAAATCTTCACTCTATTCCTTTTAAAAGTCCCCCGTGTTCTTTTTATCCGGTACGTGCGGTCCACCTCGACCTCGACCTCGAATGAATGCGACCCACAATTACGCGAGAGGGAAGCAGAGGCAGAGATGAAATATCTCTCAATCATTCCGATTATACAACTATAGTTTTCACAGAGCACACAAGCTGTAACGCATGGAGAAATATTATAAAAGGAACGAACGATTGTTTAATAATTCCTGTGACTTTACAGGAGGAGCAAGAAGCCATAAAGAGGACAAAAGAAGAGAGTGGTGAAGAGAAGGTTTTGACTTGGGCAGACGCCAAGAACATGCCCATGACTTCAAGGGTCATTCAAGAGACGCTCAGAGTCGCCTCTATTCTATCCTTCACCTTCAGAGAAGCTGTTGAAGATGTTGAATATGATGGTGAGCGATTCTCCACACTTGGGATTAGTAAATTCTTATGGACTGCAAATGCTAAAAACTTCTTTTTTTTTTTTTCTGCAGGGTATCTTATACCAAAGGGCTGGAAAGTCTTGCCCCTGTTCAGGAACATTCACCACAGCCCGGCAAATTTCCCAGAGCCTGAGAAATTTGACCCCTCTAGATTTGAGGTAATAATTCTTTTGACAGCGACATCATACATGCATGATCTGTTCAAGATTTTTTTTTTTTTACCACCCAAGACGAGAGGGGAAAAACAACAGTCCTTGAACAAAATCTAATCATTATTCCTCTTAACCACTGACCCAGGTTGCTCCAAAACCCAACACCTTCTTGCCATTTGGGAATGGAGTCCACTCATGCCCGGGGAACGAGTTGGCCAAATTGGAGATTTTGGTGCTTCTCCATCATCTGACCACCAAGTACAGGTTAGTCAACCCATATACTTTTACACAGTAGAGAGAGAGGGGGGGGGCTCAGTTACTCTGTTTTCTCCATTTTTACCAGATATGGGTGAGACAGAGAGTCTGAAGAGTTTCAGATCCTAAAAATAGCACACAAAATCTGACACGGGCTTTTTTGTTTGTTTGTGTTGTTGTGCAGGTGGTGTATAGTGGGTTCACAGAACGGAATTCAGTATGGGCCATTTGCTCTTCCCCAGAATGGATTGCCCATCAGATTATATCTGAAGACATGAAAAACAGAGAGAACAATCCAATGCATGCATGATATTGAAGCAATGGGAAACCAGTCTACTTCCCTGAAAAATGGATTACTTGGCGGCGAAGAAAATAAGGAGAAACGAGCCAATTTCTTCCTACAAGAAGAGATCAAATTCATCTGTTCTTTCTCGGTCAAGACAAGCTCAGAGAGACAGAGAGGAAGATTCCGGATGAACAAGTCTCATCCCCAGAAGGGAGTCAAAAACTGTACAGAAGAGTGAAAAGGTCAAGAGAACAAGGAAACAGAGTAAAAGGAACAAAAAATCTCGACAATCCAACCATGCCATGCTCAAAATTTTTTTTTTCCTTCATAGGATAGGAGATAGATTCCCTTGGAATGGTGGGATCAATGTAATCTAAAGCGGGGTCTCTTTCGCAATTCTTTTCGCTAGTTTTGTCACTGCCTACGAATGATGAAGTCCGCAAGGCATTAATGGAAAAATTAGAAATTTAATGGGATTCTTGATACAGATGTCTCTCTCTCCCTCCCTCCTCACTCTCTGTCTTCTTCAACAACTTACAAAATCTCAGTCATTGATATTTTGCATGAAATGGACAGGTGAAAGAGAGGACTTTGAAGCTCTGTTTTCCATTGTCGAAAGCCGTGTGTGATTGCCAATAATTCAGTTTGTACGACCCAAGAATGTGAAGTGCATGTGTTTCGTTTTCCATAACATGCTTGCTCAATCTGTTTTCCATTGTCCAAAGCGCAATGACGATAATGACTGAACGACAATCGTCGCGCGGAACTCATCACACACGCAGTACACGCACTGACTAAGACGCTTTTATGCATTTGAGTTCATATGCCGAGAATTGATGGGAAGATTTATTTTTCTGAGAGCTGCTTTCGATCGATGTAGCTGCTACGATTTTGTTTGCTAGACAACTAGATTCGCAAGTGTCGTCGGCTGCGAGGGCGGAAGTAGTTCTATATGAATTCTAACGTAAGTAGTCTTGGATAACCATGGAGTCCAAATAGTTGAAATTATCTGGCGATGCAACACTGTCATTCTTCTAGTATTCAACCTCCGGAAAAAAAAAACTCTCGGGCCAAAGTTAAGGAATAATGTACAGGACGAACTACAGCAGTAATGAAGAAATTTCAACTTTGTCTCAAGGGAGGAAGACACGCCGGAGATGGCCAGCGCCGCCATGCTGTGGCCATCTTACAATTTTACAGGTTACCGATTGGCGACCATACGTACGTGAACGATGCTCTATAGGATTCTCGGTCGGAGGTTGCCGCCGACTTAGGTTTTTGCCCTGATTGCGCTGCAGAATTCAAACAGGGTTGTATGCTGATCGTGGAAGGAAATCCTGGACGTGTTCCTATTTATTCATTGCCCTCTTCCTCCATCTCCTTCTCTCTCGAATCTTTGCGAGGGAAGGGAAATTTATTCCATGAACACGGATGTCATTTGAGATAAAGAATTTGTGGGCCCCGTTGTCTTGATCAATTGGTCCCACCAAATTTCAACAGGATAGGTCACTACAAACATGTCTTTCTCTTTCCATCCGTAATTTCGAAAAGAGTCTAGTCCGCTCGTCTCTACTATATTGTCTTGATATGTGTAGTGCATCGAGAAAGCAATAGCGCATTTATAGTTAGATGAATGGACATTCCCTAAATGAAGCTACCATCGACTCTATGATACCGTCATAGATGTAGCAGCCGGACAAAGAAGAGATGTGATGCATAGTAAGTAACGCGAAAGGCCAAGATGCATAGGGTCGTTCGTGTACTGCTACTAGCATGCTCCAACATGCCAGATAAAATTGGGTTAGCGGAAGAGAAGAACAAGCAAAATCTATCAACTTGTCACAGAAATAATCCAGAAGAGTATGCAAATTGACTGATCTCGAGATGGAACTCGTGCCTCGACGCAACAGTATGCGACAGCTCAGAGCATTTGCCTAGAAGCTTGTAGCTCCTTTTGGTTGGAGGGCTATAGTTACACGTACTTTCTTCACTGATTGAGCATGCCTCCTTGAGAGGCTCTGGCTGAACTGCTTTCGCCAATTTAGCTAGTCCTATACCTTATGGTCATGATACGCTATCTTTCTAAATTGTTCTATACCTTGACTAGCATTACACAACCGCATAGTTTCCGAAATTATGCCCCGTCTTGGAAACCCGACTCAAAAGAGAGAAGAATACCGGACTCAAAGTTCCGTACATTTTTTGCGAAAAAAATTATTAAAAAAGTCTTAAACCTATTGCAATTGTGCAAATTCAATCCTACACTTTTTTTTTTTATCAATTCAATTTTAAACCTTTTTGCATTTGTGTTAATTCAATCCTTCCGACTAACTTTGGCTAGCCGTTGTCGATGTGAACACCAAACATCGCCGACATGACAATTTTTAGTAATATTTTAATATTTTTGAATTATTTATTTATTTTTGTTTCTTTTTTTATGGAGGAAGAAGAAGAAGAAGAAAAAAATTCAAAAAAAAAACATAAATACTATTAAAAAAAATGTTACATCAACACCAAAGAGGCCACATCAACACCCGTCGGCCAAAATTGATCGGAATGACCGAATTGACACAAATACAAAAGGTTTAGAACTAAATTGACAACAAAAAAGTTTATGACTAAATTATCACGATTGCTAGTGACAATATCAAGGCGTCTATAAAGGAACATGGCGGGTTCTTTCGATCAAGTATGAGGGTGCGCGCAAAGTGCTTATTTTTCATTGCATATTTGGTTTGGCATAGGTAATTGATTCATCTCAAGGGATTTCTTGATCAGGCAATAGATGAAAAGCAAGACAGTTTTTAAGCAGATGCAAGAAGATAAGATATTCAGCTACCAAAGAGTTTTTAAGTCTTCTCCTTTTGGGGTAGTTCATTCCTTCCTTATACACAAGGACCTCCCTCGAAGTAAAAGTAAGCTCTTCAGTTATGTCAAGCAAGTAGACTTGAGTGTCAAAAGGTTTGTCCATGAAATTATAGACTAGGCCTACTCTAGTGGGACAAAGCACGCTTAGGCTCTGGGGCCAACGATCATTTGGTGATCTAATCATTACTCTAAGATGACTCAGTTTATTCCGTTCCTCAAAATCATTGTTGGAATAGAATTTGTTTATGACATGACAGAGAGATTTAACTAAATCTTGTACGTCGAAGGCGTCGTATCCATTAGATAACTGGGACCACTTTGTTCCATTAGTTTCCTCTGACCTCATATTAAAGAAATGAAAGTGAAATGCTAATACTTCGCTGTGAGAGTTTAGCTTTCCCCTCGGTAATTTTTCATCCGATTCATCAACGGAAAGATTTACCGACGTCAATACAGTAGATAGAAACACTCATTTGTCAATCAAATGCTAACATGCTAACTCTCTTACATATCGACTGGTACTCATTTCTCAAAGAAAGCCCGTATCGACTGGTGCTGTCTTCCTGCTATAGTACTTCTAATCTAACAGCCTTCAAAGCTGCAGAACACACACTGTCGTATATAAAATCAGTCAACTCCCACGGTTATAATTCTTCCCCACTATTCCGTTTCTCAATTTTAGAACTTAAGAGCCAGCAAGGCACCCGAGCATTGAAGCCGAGCTGTTCGGCCGGACTTCCGTAACACGATCCTGCAAAACGCTCTTATTGAGATTAGGATTAAGACCAAATGCATAGTGTTATTCAAGATCGGGAGGAAATTCGGGGAAAGCTATTTTCTACGAGAAAACTCGAGAAAGAAAAGACCTGTAAGCTGCTTCTTTGGTCGTCGCGATTGCACTGTGCTATTATATTACTCAAAAGCTCGGGGGAAAATTATTCCCCGGACTCTTTCGAATATGAATAATAAATTCATACCCATCATGAGAATCTACGCACAGATTCACTCGCTATCAAGTTCTAGTCCACAAACAGACTACTAGCTACACAAAAATTTGCCATTTGTACAATTTACAGCACTCATTGTTCCACAGTTGGCCGAATGATACTCTAACAAATGGTCATTTTCCGGCCCCTCGTTGTCTGACCAGACTAGAGAAAGACTGCAAGATCAAGATTATCCCATGAGAGAGAAAAGTCAAAATCGGAACCATAGGTTACCCATGGTTAAGAAGGCCTAGAAAAGATTTGATGGACTTGGACTTGGGACCCCCATGCCTTGTTGTGATTTTCTGCTAGGATAATTTCAAACCCATCATCCGATATTTTTATATCCCAATGATTGAATTCAGATGCCTCTTCTATCATGCCACGAGGATTTCTAGATTAGTAGAAGTTTCAAAGTTGACAGTCGAGGAAAACGTTCAACATTGCCATGCCAGCCTTCTCAGACTTAGGTCCAGATGCTGACCAGGCCAGGGGACTTTCTAGTTCTTTCAAATTAGCTAAGGCCCACACGTCTGTCGAGTGTGCCGTTAGGCGTCGCTGTTGATGGAAAATTAAGGAAAATAAGCGTTTGAAAATTCTAGCCTATGGAGCATATATTGATCGTGTTACTTGTTTAGAATAAGTTTGATTTCTTTGTAGGACTTCCGGTTGAATGAACTTCCTCCAAATTTCAGCAACGCGAAAATACCCGTTTTCGCCTTGCCATCTTTTCTAGAATCTGACGCGGCATTATTCGCCCTGCTTCGTTCCGTCGAAAAAGCTTTCCTTAATCAGCTTGCTGTGATGAGTTTTCGTGGAGTGAATCATATTTTCAGGCATTCGATAGAGCAAAGAGGGACCGTTTCGTTTTCATGCATTGCACGTTGGAATGAGGAAACGAGCGTCCTCCAGGCCTCTGCCTAATCTAACATGCCATCTCCCTAAACTGCAAAATCACTGGCGTCCACTGCAAACTTTAGCTTCAACAAGTTTCCGAATGTGGTACTTGGGGAGTTGCCAAACTTCTTTGCGCCTCGACGGACGTCCTCACAATCGTTTTGTTTTGGCGTATCAAAATAGGAAAATTATTAGCTGGCAAGTCTACTACCATAGCTGTCCTTCGTACTGCTTCGGTTGCTAGCTCTCACGACAAATTCATTCAAGAATTAGTGCCTTAAGTTATACTAATCAGAGGTATTCGAGCAAAGCGGCTTCCCTCATGCTTATTTCATTGGATAACGCCTTGGACAGAACCATGATGTGGAAGTGAATGATCATAATGTATAAAAGCTTAATTGCCGCTCCCTACCACTTCAATAGCGTCATACAGTTGGTCCAAAAGGCATACTCTTCTTCCACACAATAAAAGGAAGTGAAAGGGGAGAAAATTACAACTCAGCTTGTTGAGTCATATAATTGTCGTGTATCAACACAGAAGTCGGAGCAATTTCCTCAAAGTAATTGGAGTTACAAGTTATCTCGATGTAAGGGCCTTCAACCGCTGAATGTCTTGTAGCTCCGCATCCCACTCATCAACTGCTCGATTTGCATTGATCCAACAGCTTCACAAATGTTACCTTCACAAGCTCAAAAGGAACTAGATACAAATTTAAACTGTAGAAGAAAGGGGAGACCTAATCACACCTTCTGAAGAGCATCTTGAGTGACAGATGATTGTTGTTTCCCTTTCTTAATAAGCTCCAGACGAGCACAAATTCGAAGATTATGCTCTTCAGCCTAATGATAAGGTGTCAGACACAAGTAAACCCATTATGAAACCATCATTCTGACCAAAAAAAAAACCATGAGATGATCTTTAATAAACAAGGACAATCTAGTTCGTTTGTGTTAAAAACATCTAAACTTTCTACTAGATCTAAACAGAAGCCCTTTATCTTAAAAGATTGAAAGCTTTTTCTTCCCTCCAAGATGATCGGATCCATCTATGGAAAAGTGAGATGTGTATTTTTTGGTTTTCTCTTGTTCAACATATACAATATATTAACTCCTATTGAGGCAATTTTGAAGCATCTGGTGTTATGCACTTGCTTAGTCACGTCTGTCCTGGTGTTGGGATGATGAGCCAACTAATTTCGAGTTTTAAGCATTAGTCCCCAGTCCATGCTTACTTTTATAACGACAGCGAATACTGCCTAGAAGGTCGTACTAGACATAGATCAGGTAAATCATCTTATAATGTGGTCTTAAGTTATGACCATCAACTAATCAGATTCCATGTGCCACAGCTTAAATACTAGATGTGGTCACTAAGAAGTTCAAACTATCCCCTAACAGTATTCTTGTGAACCTTGCCAAACTTGATTCTAAAGAAGCCGCCATCTCTAGTACAGTCATAATAAGAAGATTTTTGGATAATGCATTATGAGAATGGTCCTCCCGACACAAACTAGTTGATAATATTGCCACAATATATACAGTTTCCCGCCTGTGTAAAACCTAATAAGCTGTATGTGCAATTATAACATACCTTTTCCAGCACTTCTCTCAAGTGCTGAATCTCGTTCTGCTTCGAAATTGACAAATCTCTTGCTATGTCCAATACATTTGTCCTGTACAGGATAAAAACATTCGAGGACCAAGACATTAAGTACTTCACGATTGCTAAAGGAAGCAATACTGTCAAAGAGACTTGGTGATCAATGGATTAGGATACTCGCAACGAGCCTCTGAACAAGG
Organism: Rhodamnia argentea; assembly: GCF_020921035.1. Taxonomy (NCBI): domain Eukaryota; kingdom Viridiplantae; phylum Streptophyta; class Magnoliopsida; order Myrtales; family Myrtaceae; genus Rhodamnia; species Rhodamnia argentea. The sequence goes on from NC_063152.1 coordinate 34,063,599, forward strand.
ACTTCATCATCAAGCAAATTGTCTATCTACATCGGATTGACTGCTAAATTGAATATGGGCTCGTGAGAATGCTCTCTACCAATTAAATACCTATAATTCAAAGATAGGCATGCTCCATAACCATAAGTGCTACTGGCCACATACAATCTTCAGCAAACTTAAGCACAAAAGGACAATTTATCACTACAGAGACCACACATCTGATTTGCAGGATTCAAATGCCGACATGGTGAATAAAATCTTCACGGGCGGACAAGAGGATGGGGATGTGACCATGACTCGGCAAAACATTAAATATGCCACAACAACACGGACAGCTGCTCAAACGCCCTATAGGCTCATCAAGTACAAAGTTATACCATCATAGAAGCCTAACCATTATGTAGTTTGACTACGTGACGTACTATATGGCTCCAATCATTGGAGATTAGATGATACTGTCCAATGTTCTATCCGTAAAAACTGAAATGAATATTTTTAATAATTTCCTGATTGTAACTGGAGGTATATGCATAATGTTATGGTTATTCCATAACAACTTGGTACATACTTATCTGACTTCAAAAGGTCCAGACTCTGTTCCTCAACAAGTTGTTCCACAGTATCCAGAACTGTTCCCACCTGCAAATAAAACGAGACATGACATGCCAAGCTGAATACATAAGAATCACATCTATGGTATTCCTGAGGAATTAGCAAGAAAACAAATCTCACAATCCTTTCGAAGGGAAACTTTGAAAACCATTGGCAGCCGTCTAGATTATAATGGACAGTTTAAAGACCAAATGAACCAAAAGCATAGGAAAGCACGAGGGAAAGTACAGGTAGCATCAACTTCTCAATGTTTAACTGCATAGCGGAATTGATTTCCTTGCACAGACCACAAACAAACTCTTTTTCTGGACTCTAACAAAATCCCCAAATTGAAGTTGCATGTCATACTCAGTAAACTCTACCTCCTCTTGTCATCCTTTCCAATTGTAAAATTATTTGCCGACATGGGAATTAGGCCACATGCCATAAATGAGCTAGAAATTCCACAAATAAAAATCTGGACAAATTAATTGCTTTAATAGGATAACATAAGTACCTTCATTTCGTCACATAGTGATTGAAAAACATCCTGCAAGTATGATAACAGATGGTCAATGTTCACATTCGACATACTAGCATGCAATGCAAACCATCTCTTATGTTGTGTACTGTGTACATACTATTTGCGTAAGGCACGTGATCCCATTTCACATTGCAGCAGACAAATGAGCCAATTCTACAGCAAACACTGACCATTTTCTACATAACAAGGATGCCGCTTCATTTGCTGAATAATTAGTTACTTTAAAAACATCTAAGCCTAGTACCAAAGAAAGATGGGGAAGAATCCCTAGGAGATGCCAAGTGGATCAGAGGTTGGAGTCTCAATGGAAGAACAAACGAATTAACAAATTAGTTCAGGCTCGGAAGAGGACAGAGCAACAGGCATGTCGTGCAAATGGTGAAACAGGATAAGTTTGGAACTTTTTTGCTGCAATATAATGGCATCATATTCTTTTTTTCCAAATGCTAAATCATGAACTAGAGGAGAAGAAGAAAGAAGAAATTATGTAGAACAGAACAAATGAAAGTTTGTATGCTTATATAATGAAAAGAACAAGGCATCTACTTCCACAAGAACATGAGTTGAATAAACTGAATATCTAGCAATACACATATACTGAGAATATACACCTTCCAGCCTTTCATAAGTTTCTCCAAGAACTGCATTACTTTTAACAGGAGCACCAGGCCACAACTATGAATCCATATTAAAAACTTACCTCTATGTGTCCATGGAGTGAAGTAATAACCTGTCAAAGATTAACATACAAAGCCGATACTTAAGTTTCAAAAGTATAGGAAATGCATCCAACAAAAAGATATAGCAAATTTATAAATTACACAGAATTGCATACAATTCATTAAATCCCTCTCCTGCAAATGGCAGTTGCTCTTCTCCATTTTGTCATCAAACTATTCTTTTACCTTAGTATTATTCTTGATCGACACTTTGACCAGTGCCAAAAAGACACAGGACCATCAAGATACTAGCCAACCAAAAACTGATGCTAGCAATACAGGTGACAGAATACCTTTTCTAAAAGGAAAGGATACAACGTCGTGTTCCAATATGGTTCAATGAATTTGATGGAATTAAATAGCAACAAGACAGAGTAAATACGCTTCGTATCTAGTGAAACACGGAGAATAAAGAAGAATTGAAGAATTTTGTACATGAGCCCAATCGAGGAAATAGGGTGCCTTTCAATGATTCTTGGAGATAGTATCCACCTTTCAATCAAGTAATGATCCTAGAGAATCACCATTATTTTAATAGGCTGGAATAATTACTCACGTTCTAGTTTGCAACTATGAGATGACCTTCGCAATCTTATCTTTTACATATCTTGAGAGATACCTGATTATCAAAGCTTTGTACATTGCTTTTTTTGTCAAGACAAGTATATTAATAAGCTTTGACAAGTACAAGACAGCATTTGCACCTTGATGAATAGCTGCTGGAGATGTTCTTGGTCATTACTTGAAAAACTTGGAAAGGCTTTGCGGATCTCCTGTAAAGTTAATGTCCAGAAAAATTATGGATGCAAAACAGCGTCAACATAATCCTATTTAAACGAACTTCTAGTCTCACACTTCTGTTATACGCATCAGCATGCAATTGTTTCCCATTTTCCTTAGTAAAAAACATATCCACTCACTTTGGTAAACTTTTACAAAAGCCTTAGAAATCAGATATACATGTCTATATATCGGACAAAATTTGAAATCAACTTGTAGAACAAAAGAAAAGGGAAAGATTGAAGAAGAATACCACATAAGCTTCTGTTTTGACAACAGGGTGTACCCAGGAAAATCAACTATCAATCAAAGATTTCTTTTTAAAAAAAAAAAAGGGAATTAACAGTTTAGTTTCAAATCCAAACAAATTACCTTCTTATCACTGTCAAGTTTGGACCTTGTACAGATCCGTACTTACACTACTTTCTAATTCGTGCTAATAAGAAGAGGTATGCAATCTGAATGAATATGTTAGATGATAATTACAAATCTCTATTCAACTTTGGGGTGGATATGAATCACAGGTTATTAAACTTTGTTGATAGATCTGCATCAAGAATCTAGTAAGCCCACACTTAAGCGGAGTAGTAAGGCAGTTTAACTGGTACTGCTTTCCGCCGTTCCCAGCATTGGAAAATTCCGAATATCCACCCTTCACAGTGACGAAGAAAAAGCAGAATACCCCCAAATAGTTCTTGATCCATTCCCAAAAGGACTTAACACAGGACACGTCCATAACATGAAACGCCAGAATAGAGCCAAACTGCACATGGCTCAGCTCCCATCTAGAAAAGCAGGAAAGTGCGAGCAACGACGCTGTCCTCATGAGTTTCAAAAAAAAAAAAAAAAAAGCTCACTTGCAGGCGGTTATGGCACCCCACATCCAGACACCGAGGCGAAGTAACGCGACAGCTCCGTTCACGACTCACACTAAAAGCAATTTGACCGCTGATGAGTCGGTGGATCGAAAACATTATGCGTAACAGCACGGTGACATTCGAAGCGTCAGCCTCAAAATTGCTACTGAGCGACTCGATTCCGGACGTCCAAAGGTCCAAAAAAACACCTATCCTATTAGTTCGATTAGAAGGAGCTGTCGAGAAATTGAGTTTCGAACCTAGAAATCGAGGCTGGCTAGCTAGCTAGCTAAGATTCGGCAGAGAGAAGTACCTCCATGGAACCAGTCGAGAGAAGGGGAAGAAGAGCGCGTTTGAATGACTTGTCCACTTTAGATCGCGCCGATCCCGCCGAGAGAGACGTCGCCTTCCCTTTCTCCGCCATTTTTCCCTCTTTTGAGAGAGAGAGAGAGAGAGAGAGAGAGAGGGGTGCGAAGGGCGGGAATGAGAGCAGTTGGGTTTTGGATTTGGACAAAGTAGAGAAGGTCTTCTTCTTCTTTAGAGGGTCACATTCGCGTTCTGAATGTGTTTCTTCTTCTTCTTCTCTTTTTAATTCATTTTTGGACCACTCGCAATATAAAGGAAAAAAAAAGAAATATAAAAGAATAAGGAAAAATCCCAAACAAGGATCCGAAACAATTTCATTTTATCAAATAAAGGCACCAAGTAAATCTTATTTCAAATAAGGGCCCGAAGTAGCATAAAATGTTTTAAAAGAGGGTTCGGCCTAAAAGGCATTTTTATCATTTTTCCATTGTTATTATTTTATTTTTAAATTTTTAAAATTTTAAAAAAAATAAAGAAAGGAAAAACAACGATACAAGCAACAACCCCTCCTACCTATGGCGGGCGACCCCACCGACTAGAGGTAAGGGCTCGAGTCTCTCCCTATTTTGGCGAGGGCCTATTGGCTCGGGCCGAGGCGCCGGCAATCCCGTCGACCTAACCCCCCCCAAAAATCGCCAGTCGTCAGTCCCTCTTATGTGTGTGTGTGTTTTTTTTAATTTTTTAAGAAAATAGAAAAAGGAAAAGATTAATTAAAATAAAAGAAAAAAATCAAATAAAAGAAAATCACGAAAATGCCTATGTCCCTTTTTGATATTTCATAATTACTTCAAGCTCTTATTCGAAACAAGGTTCACTTCATACCTTAATTTGAGAAAATGAAGGCATTTATGGCCCTTATTTGAAATAAGTTTCTCTTGAAACCCTTATTTGAGAAAATGAGAGTATTATAGACCCTTATTTGGAATTTTCTCACCGAATAATGATACAAATGGTCAATCAATTTTGACCCAACATATAATATGATCACTGAATTTTAAATTTATTCAATATGATCTCTAAATTTTAGGTCAAAATTCAATGTGATTCTCGAATATTTAATTTGTTCAATGTGTTCCTTGAACTTTTGGTACATATTCAATGTGGTCAATGAACTATATGAAAATGTTCAATGTGATTCATCCATTAATTTAATATCAAGGACAACAACGAACATTCTCACACAGTACATGAACTAAATTGAACGTGTACCAAAAGTTCAAGATTACATTGAATAAGTTAAAAGTCATGGACAATATTACACATTAAGCTAAAATTCAAGGGCCGCACCGAAGTTCTTGGACTAAATTGCACGTGGGGTTAAAGTTTATCAACAATTCGTGTCGTTTTCCCAAATATAAATTATTTATTAGTTTACAAATTTAAATTAAGTTTCAGCTAATGAAACCGAAGATGCCTCCATGCAACACGAAATTCTTCGACAAAAAGGAAGAAAACCATAATTTGTCAACCCCTATATTCACTCCACTTCTGTCTTTCAAACCTATGAGCTAGTCTTACCGATTCTTTAGGACTTTTTCCTAACATATAATTTGTATTATGAAAAAAAAGTGGTGGCGTTGTTCATCTGAATTAGTTGGTTAAATATTGTTAGTCAGATAAATGAAGTACCACATTTAATAAGCTTTCACTCCTTACTAGTTCAAATTGATTGCAATTAAATTAACCTTTTTCCATACATAGGAATCTTTCATTAGTTTGCTCGGTTAGTTTCATTATATATGAACTAGGCAAATCGAGTTCAAAATCAAACTGAAAGTGTCACCTCCACCCTTTTCGTTTGAAGGTGATCACAAAAGGAGCCTCCCACCTATCCAATAGGTAACATTCTCGTTCCGTTCTTCTCTGGGACAGGTTAGGAAACCCAACTATTCAATTTCGTCAATCTATACAGATCGATGCAAAGCCACACCGATCACGTGAGCCAGATGAGTTTGCTCGTACATGGCCTCTAAAGTTACTCCTGTTCTGGCAAAAATGCGATTCGGACGGCGGATCTGCATCGGCTGAATCAAGCACTTGAATGCTCAACCAGCCATTGGTAGTGAACGGAAAGCATTCATCTTTGTGACGTGTACGTATGATCTATGTGAGTGTGCATCCGCCTTTCAATGTTCTCATTTCCCCTATGCCTGAACTTGAGCATGTTAAGAGCTCAGCAGAAGGAAAACAAATAACAATCACCCCTGACTATTATCTTACAAGGGAGAAAATAGGTCGAACAACCTCAAACTTGGCCAAGCGAATCCCTTGTTGCACTTGAAATAACCGCAACTCGCTCTGCGAATGTGTACATGTCCGCATATACAAGGGAAGGAAATTTGTATCTGTCGTACAGGTAATTATTTTATCGGCCACATGACTCAAGGGAGGAACAACCAAGACAATGTGCGGAGCTAACTCTCGATGGCTCTGAATGTAAGCATTCAAAGAGAAATTCTCCGACCAGTCCTGCCAGAGGTAACACTCAATGTACATGACCAAATCCAACTTACCCTACAAAATTCTACAATGTCCCACAAAAGAATACAGACTGTGAACCGGATTTCAACACAGGGTTTCCGAGGTTGAATAATCTCCGAACGTTTGCACACCTCGGTTTGCTTCTGAAATTTTGCTCATACGCGTGTATCGGCGATGTACCTCTGCTGGCTGCTAAAAAAATAGATACCGTGTGCATAGCCCAGCAAGATGCAATTATCACCAGAAAAACCTGAGCAGGAAATCTTTTTCGCAAGAGTCGTTTCAGCCGAGCAAATCCTTGAACAAGTTAGGGTTTTGACTAGTAGGTGTCACACCCATCTGCCTCACAAGAGCGTCCTTTTCCAATGCATCCTTAAGGTTAGGGCCCTTGCTCAATGGAGACGATCCAGCAGCTCCTCCTGGAGAAGCAGTTCTGATGCTCTGTCCCGATAAGCCACTCAACATATCATCCCCATTAGTTGGAACAGAATTCACAGCACCTCCACTTTGCCCACTTGCAGCAATCTCCACATAAAGCGACATTATATCAGGTGCTTTGCTGGCATTGACTGCTCCATGATTTGGTGCTGAGACATTTTCTCCTTGGTCAAGAAGTCCTTCCAACTGTTTGAATGGGTCTATTGATGGAGCACTACTTGTAACAGTGGTTTCGCCCAAATCAAGCAAATCCGGAGGCGGTTGGACAGTTGTAGGTTTCTCTAATGCAGTGTCTGCGGCTTTGGCAATGTGGGGCTTTTCTGTGGTGTGGCTGCTAGATTTCACAACCTTATGACTACTGGAAGTCAGTCTCTTATCAGTTTTCGATGGACCACCAAAAAGTGAAGCTGCAAGCCTCTGTTTCTCTTCCGAAATTTCAACCTGAGGCTTCTTTAAGTCAAAAGAAGAGGTGGCCTGGGCTCTTGATGTGGACGTACTTACACTTTCGGTCTGTGCACTTCCATTCACGGTTTTCTGTGATGAGGATTCCAATGTGGATGTTGAACCAGAGGAATAACTTGGCCTGCCCCACTTTTTCTGAACACCATCAAGCCGTAACTTGAGTTCTGTAGATCCTGAATTTGATATTGATGGTACTGCTGTGGAAGTGTGGATTTCCCTGGAATAAGATGGCTCAGGAACTGGAACAAGCTCCGTCGAGGGTGTGTAAGAAACTGGAGATTTTGAAGGAACCACAGGCTGGGGAAGCTCGTAAGCTTCAAATCTAAGACCATGCATGGGCACTTCATGATGGTCTTCATTTCTAAAGCTGCTGATGTTAAGCATCCCTGTGCGTGCGCTTTCGGGAATATAAGGCTGAGCACCTTTCTCGAGGGATTCTTGGACATAATGGTTGAGGAAGGAGAGACTTTTATCAATCTGCAAAAATAGCCCCGCAAATATCTCATAAGACAAGTAGATTGATGCTATAGTGCCAGGAATATGACCCAATTAGACAAACTCGTCCTGCAAACTACAGCAATGCAAAGTAAAACACAAAAAAGTACCAAAAAAAACAAGACAAAACTTGACAGTGCTTGTATAACTACTATAAATGGATATTAGTGTGTTGCTAATATGCAGATGAATAATGGCAAATGGGAAAACAGTTGTCAAAAGGGGGGAATATTGCATTAGATGTGATAAAACATTCACAAAAATTCACGAAGTGTAAATAATACAAATGGAGTATTCCCATTGATCAGTCATGAAACTCGATAGGAGCTGTTCTAACAAATGAAGTTGACCACATTGTGTTGGTAAAGGAATCTTATCATCGAAACTCAAGAAAGGGAAAGGATAAACCTATATACGTACGTATACATACTCCACCTTTAGCGAGATAATATGGACCAATGCCTGAACCGAAATATAATATTGCTACGGGAGCATGTATAATTAATTACAGGATGTAGAGACACCACAAGCTGGTTTGCGGTCATAAAGCAATGGGAGGTTCCAGCAGGGAAGAAAGATGATAAACAAAAGCACAATTAAATGGATGACGAGCAGAGGAGACTCGTCTAGAATTTCATTTGACACTATCAAGTGCCCCTCGAAGATGAAAAATAAGAATTTTTGTATTGATTAGCAACCATTGAAGCCAAAAAAACTAGCAGACAACTCCTGCAAGTTGAGTAAACAAATACATATACTATGATTGCTCTGCCTACAAATACATCAAATTTGCACCTAAATACCGCAAAACTAAGTTGAGCACTCTTCAAGTCTCCACGTGCAAATAGGAGGCCCTAGAAAATTTGGCCAAAATCAAGTACAAGCAAATTAGTTTGATACAAGTTTAATGTGTATACTATAGTTTCTAAATGGATGGACCATAGCTTGAATAAACAACACCTTGTAGAAAATAAGCAGTTCAATAAGTAATTCAAAGATAGCAAAACAAGAATTCTAGCATCACCAGAGAACTAACATAATCTATCTTTCCTTACCCCAAAAAAAAAAAACATAATCTATCTTATGCCAAATGGTAGTTCCGTAGCTTAAGGTAAAACTGATGCTTACACAGTGCGGGGCATCTTTTCTAATGCAAGGAAAATAAAGGAAGACCCATAGAGAGAGGAAGAATCAATCATTGTATGAGCATGACTCGCACAAACAAGCATGCATAGCAAGACCATAATGAAATTAGACATGCTTAAGTTCCCCAATCAAGGATCACCTCAATGTCTTCACAGCTGGCATCTGATGGCATGACACACACAACTGCGCGAGCATCTAAGCCAATGAGTGTTTGAAGTTCATATGCACGTTGCTGTAAATCTGTTGAGTGGGAGGCCGACAATTCTTCAATTAAGGATTGGCACTGCACCAAGCAGAGAGAATTAACGCGTTTATGACACTGCAAACCCAGAATGACTCAGTAACTTCACCCTGATCAATACCATCACAAGAGAACCCCCAGAGAGGTTTATTACTCACATGCAAGCAAAAGAAATAATGTCTACTATTACTAGCTCAAATTAAAAGCATCAAATTTAGGCACAGAACCAAAACTTTCATACACTGTCCACTCACGGATGCACAACTCAAACCATCACCACTCTGTTACAACTATACAATTATGAGCCATTCCCTAATGCCCCTTAACTGAAGCGCAGAAATGAAGCCATCAGACCAACCCAAATTTGAAAGTAGAAATGTATGCAAACAATTTAAACTCTCAATGCATGTTCAGCAACATCATATGGCATCAACATAATTAAATCATTTATCTGCTCCAATTCATACCCAATGGAACAAAGAGTATCGATATCAAAGTACATAAAAGTATAAAAATAAACTAGGCCACACAGTATTGTTAATGAATAATAGCAAAAATATATCCCAATCAACCACTGGAGTTCAAATCAATTTCTTTTACAAGCAGAAAAAAATTCAAACAGCCTTCTACCTTCAAAGGAACACTCAATACATTCATTATCAAAGCTTTTCTTACATTTCAATTTCCAGGAAATAAATTCCACTTCAGGTTGTAATTAACTGTACAGAATAAAAATCAGGCAAATATGATATCAGCCAACCAGAGAAAGTTAATCAGAAGAGAGAAGGGAAAGCATCTAGAAACTATACCTCAGGTAGGATATCCACTTCTCTTCCAGCAGCAATTTCATATGCATATAGTTTCATGAGCGCTGTAATTGCGTAAGCCTTCAAAAAGCCATGGAAAAACATCAACCTTGAACCTTAGTGAGAGAATAAATACATGTATACATATTTTCCTTTTTTTCTGATACTGATATTGTAGAGAAACTCATCAAATGAACACAATTAGCTACCTGCCTTTTAAACTGAGAGATGATCAATTTTCAAGAGTAGAACTTCAGCAGATACACAAAAGTTGCATAATGGAAATGGAAGTAACAGAATCAGATAAGCCTATCAAATCTTGTAAGTCAAGACATTAAGGTTGGGTAGTTCCATAAGACGGCCATAAGTAAACACATGAAAGACTAATTGTAGAGGAACTCATCAAATGAACACCATAAGCTACCTGCCCTTTAAACTAAGAGATGATCAATTTTCAAGGGTAGAACTTCAGCAGATAAGGAAAAATTGCATAATGGAAATGGAAATATCAGAATCAGATAAGCCTATCAAATCTTTTATGTCAAGACAATAAGGTTGGGTAAGCCATAAGATGGCCATAAGTCAACACATGAAAGACTTAATCTTGTCCCTTCTAACTCCTGGCCTCAACCCAAGAATGAGCGCCCTGTGCACATGCCTTCATGAGGCAATGCCAGTCCTGACTGAACCCACACTTAGTCAAAGTACACAATGTTTTTCAGCTCTTCAAGTGAAGAAACAAACCCAGATGCTGTTGTAAACCTCTCGACTCAATTTCTCTATGGGTGGTCATTCGAGGTTGGTCGTTTTCCCCTTCTCTCCTAAATTCTCTATGTACCCAACATAAAAAAGAGAGAAAATAACTGATCGTTCATAACTAATATATGTCAGGGCTTATAATTACACGAGGGTTTTGCAAAGGTTTTAGTCAAGTTAGGAGGAACAACGGGAAAAATCCCAAAAGATAGCACTTACGGGCTTTTATACATGTGTAAAATGTAATAAGCATTGTCATTTAGATCAAGCAAGGACATAGCTAGAATCAATAAGACACCTGCGAAAATATGCTTTTCAGGCTAGTGTCCACTTGATTAAGCAAAGAGATGTCTAAAGATTCAAGAATATTGGGATCAGCACAATGAAAAAATAAATTATTTGTCTATGCACTTGTACATATAGATAGAAGGAACTTGTGCAAGTGTTACAATTTATCCAGGCCTGGATTTTCATTTTGGAACATTGAAAGGCAACTTACAGGATGACAAAGACAGCACATGAAACTAAGAAGAAAAGCTTCCAAAGTATTTTATTGCCTTGAAAGCATCTCACTGACTCTGTCCAACCAATAAATCTCTCAACTCATTTCAGCATATTTGCAACAATTAGCCATCACCAACTCAAGTAGCCTCATGTTTTTCAAGCATCATATTAAGTTTATTTGATTGCAGCCACAGCTTTTAAGTAAAAGCACAGATAGCAGTCCAGTTTGGCAAGCACAGACAGTAATCCAGTTTCGGGGTAGAGAAGGGCAACCTTTATTCTCGCAGTCTTGCAGATAAGATTGTATCCCTCTCAGCACCATCCTAGATATTCCTAAATAGCGACTCAGGTCCGACCGCGGGATGTGCGTGCAAGAGTGTAGTGCTAAAGCATTAAAAATATGCACAGCAGTTTCTAAGGCAAACACCAATTCAATGTTAAATTAAAAACATGCATCCTCAACATCTCCCTATAAGATAAGAGTTAACAAACACTCCACCCCTTATAACTCCCATAGGCAGGACCATGTTTCCTCACTGCTACACAAAAATTTCTTTGAATAGGGAAAGTTTAGGCCCAAGTCCACTAAGAGTTTTTATTCAAGTCCCCAGTGGAGTCGTCAAGCTATCGCGACCTTTCCGCAGGCGACCCACCAAGGGAAAGCTAACGGATTTACTAAGCATACACTTAGCGCAGACTCTATCAAGCCCATACCAATTGCAACTTAGGGGTTTTAATTTAACCAATTAAGCATGTAATACTTTTAAAAAGTGGCGAATGTGACTAAACTAATGTGTTCTCATTGAAAAAGATACTCCAAACAAGGCACTCTAAGAAACAATGAGATACCTTAACAGTTTCATCATTTGAATATGCCTCAGCAACATCACATAATTTTCCCGTTATGTAGGATGCAGAATACTTTCCATCAGCGGTTCCGTATTCCCCTAAGACCCAGCAGATCACCTACAAATTGCCAAAGATTAATAGGTACAGCCATTTTTCTCAAAGCCGTTAATATATACATGCTCCAAATTAGGATGATGGAGAAATGATATGAACTATGTGAAAAGCTTACTTGCAGGAAAACAGATGGAAGTTTTGGCTCACCAATGATGCATAGATATGATTCCACCTACACCAAAACAATTTAGAATCAAATTTAAAATATAACACACATGAAATAGAATGGAAATCACTAAAAGGCTAAAAGTGTTTGTGAATGCACATGCACAGATGGATCTCTAGCCAATAACCTATTATATCACATGCACCAGCTATATGTTTGGTATCCTGGACCACTAACCCAACCAGTTTTAGATAGAATAAGTTTAAGACTGGTTTTATACTTGGTAAAGCAATCATCCGAACGATGTAAAGCATTAATGGGCCAATTACGACTGTTGCATTTGATACAGCAATGAAGAAAACTTTTTCTTCTTCTTCTTGTGCTCACAGTTCACATTACAGAAAAAGAAAAGAAGAAAGCAAATCTTTCACAGCAAGGACAACACTTTGGCAGCTACTATAAAACTGTAGTTTGGTGATATTGCCAGCTGACTTAATCTGGCATCAGAGTGATCCATGGTCACCATCAATGCAAATCGCAAAAACAGACTAAAAAAAATTAACAAAACATAAAAACAATGGAATGAATTTATAGCATTCCCTTCCAAACTCTACTCCATCAAAGAAACAAAGTAACTATCTTCCATTCATTTTTTGGGCCATTTCGCAATTCATAATCCAAGATTCAAGGAAATGTCTCAAGTCATTTGGAACTGAAAAGTACAACTACATGGACAACACCAAGAAATGGCAATCCAAACAAAAAGCACAAAAGGGCTACTATGAGCAAAAGTTTGGACACTACTGTAGTAAACAATCTAGCATTTGCATTTTGTAAATAAATTGGAACTAGATCTATTATAGGCATTGACAAGAGAGCTTAGGAACATACAGCAGATGATCTTAACTGACTGTCTGCGGTATCATCATCCTCTCCGAAACCCTCGGCAATCAACCTCATCAAGTTATGTGCAACTTTTATGTTCACCAAATCTCCAGCATGCTCAAAAACTTTATTCATGGTCTGCATAATTAAAGTACCAAAAATGATTAGGTAAAATGAAAGAGTTGCACAACTTTGACGCTCTTCAGGCGAATCAGAAAATGGGAGAGATTGGCACAATACCTGAATAAACCAATGGTTGCTAGGTGCAAATTGCTCCGCAAGTTCAACGCATCGAGATGCTATTTCAGTTTTGTAGTGATTATCGTTGATGCTTATCATGTAATCAATCATGCGATCAACAATCACTTCAACATTAGAGGACTTTGTCATTTTGTAGAGCAGTTCAAAGGTTTTTCGCTTTAGAGTATCATCTGGGTCCTGGTATAGATGTCATTTATCAGTTAAAAAATGTCAAGCAGATCAATAAACTATGCAATCACAGAATTGCTTTGCCACAAAACTTCACATAAAAACTGTACTCAAAGACCAGTGAACACAAAAATCAAAGTGATGATCCCATGCCCCACAACTCAGGCAATGTAAACAAGTACTACATTCCTAATCACGTATGCTTTTTAGTTACTAGTTACTAATTGCCTAGACCTATCAGTTCATGTAAACTACTAACCACACAGCAAACTACAAGAGCTGTTAATGTGCAAAGAAAATGGGACAAAAAAAAAGGGAAGTGGCAAAAGGAAATTATAGAGTAACCACGTCTGAACAAGCTCTTTAAACAGCTATTTCTAAGTGAAAAGCAATTCAAACTTGCATCGCAAAGAAATTTAGAAAGAATAACTCACCTCTAAGCAATCGATAACAGCCAATTGGTGTTGTTCAGCAATATCTGGACTTATCTTTATTAATCTACCAAGGGCGTCAATACCCATATATTTGAGATTATGACTCTCACTCTGTCCACAAAATAGTGATTCATGTGAAGTTCACTAAAAATGAAATGCTAAAACAATGAGTTTATCATTCAACTGATAAAGGAAAACCACCAAAATTAGGCAAAAAACATACCTTCAGGAACTTGGAAATTGCTTCAGCAGCAGCTTCTAATAATTTAGTATTTGGATATATACAAGAGACACAACATATGCATTCATACAAAACAGCATTCCCTATATTACTTAACGTGTCACATTTCCTGAAGATGTCACCCAAAACAGTATACATCTGCTCACTGGCCTGTTTGTCACCACTTCCCAGCAAAGCTAGTATTTTTAACAACTTGATCTGCAAAAGCATTGCACTTGCAGTGAGTTGAATCTGAAGAAAGCTGACAAGCAGATGGCATTAGCAACTTGAACAAAAACTTTACGTTTCAACCCATGCACCAGTCAGTAATTGCAAGCTTTTAAGAATTGAAAAATACCATTTAAGACATATCATACTCTTAGAGCTGCAGCCAACAAACCCAATACAACACACTTGCTAGGCTAAGTCTAAAATTAAGAAGCACCGGGAAAATGGTTAACAAGGCTAAATTTCCTATGTCAATGACATACGATTGGGCAGGAAGGAGCAATCTCAGGAAAAGCAATGGAAGAATGACCTGGAGTGTTGATAATTTTAGCCCTTTAGCGTTCACCTCTGGACTCTAAGGTAGCTCCGTTGGACTGAGTAAACAATATGGTATTGCTACAACAAATTTACAATTTCTACGGGAATTTGACAAATAATTTTCTGTCAGGAGACAATGATTGGTCACTAGGAAGATCGGCTAACCTCATGTTCCTTATTGTACTCCCTATCCGGCAAATTTGTATATTCAGATGTCTATTTAAATGCAGCAGAAATTGGATCTTGTACTTGCTCTGAGCATGAGAAAGAGACTCCTTTTTCTTTTGCTACACTCATTACAATTGGCAAAATATATAGAAATAGATATAAACTCGGCAAGCAAGAGCTTTTAGGGAGACTCAAATCTTTATGCCAGTAAAACACATTACTATCCTTCCCTGTGTTAGGCCCCTACTTCATTGACTTGCAATATATACAAATGACCACGCAATTTTCTTTACTTATCAGAGACTCGACGTTCAAAATTTTAACCGTTAAGTTTCCATTACCAGCAATCAATCTATAACCTTCAAAAGCAACATTAAAGCAAATAAATTTCGATCATATAATCGAAAATCCACACTTCTACATCACCCAGAACATACTTGCACAAGTAAAAAAAAACTCTGATTTTCCAGAAAGATACTAATCATTATATCTAGATTTAAACTTGACTAGATAAATTAAGAGCAATGTGTTAGAACAAACCTGAATGAATGGGGCAGGCATTTGATGGTAGTCATAGCTCTTTGGCAATCTTCTCTCGGCTACTTGTTTAAGAATGCTGATAAAACTGATAACCAAATCTTTATAAGAATTAACATCGATTGTTACGATATCAAAGAGAGGGCATAGGGTTGCACCCATGACACCAGGATCCTTATCACAAAGCGTCTGCAAAAAGATAACCAGATTAGCAAAAGAAAAGACATTCCATCAGATGAAAGGAAAAATATTATTACTCTCCCTAGAAAAGTACTAAAGTTTAGGATCATCATATAAAAACCAGATGAGAGACTTCTAAATCTCCATAGATGCTGCTGAACCAGCACATAAACGGAAAATGCATGATGAGCGACAACATGGTTCTGCATAACACAAATTGCTTTTGTTCAGGCCTCCAGCTGCATAAGGTACATTGAACAGGCGGAGGTGCATCAGCCCCATTTCCTTTGGTGTAGTTAATTGACTCAACATTTACCCTCTAGGCCCACCAAAAGAATCAGCAAGGGGGGCACGAGGAAAACTATTCTTTTCAGCACAGGACGGTAGGTTTGACTCTTTTGATGACATACAATAAGGAAAGGAAGGAGCACTCTCTGTGAGTATTCCTCATGCACAAGTAATTTCATTTTAACATTTTCAGATTAGAGGTTCCAAAAGTTCATACCAAAGAGAAATTGCCAATACACATGGGACAGTTAACAGGATGTCAAATGAAGACAGTTATCACAATTATAATATGTTATTTTGCAACCGAAGGGGAAAAACATGCTTCCACATTTGATGGCTTTCAATTGACCAATAGTGACAATATCACACTAATAACTGCAACAGCTTTGTTAATTTCACATCAAGCGGAAGGAATGGCTGAAAAATCACAGACCTAACTGCAACAACTTTAGAATGCTGCTCTAGAAGGGCTATCAGTGTTTCCCCAGATGAAAAAGAACATGAATTGACAGTAACAAGTGATCCACCTAACCATCTAGGACAATGCAGATAGCCTGAACTCACCCATCTCTCAGAAAATACAAAATTTCAGCATTTGCATTCATGCACTAATCCAAGCTCGAACACGGCCCAACCAAATATCAAGCTTCAAATACCTTACGGAAATTTGATATCAGGTGCAGTACCGAAGCCGGAGACTTCTGATAAAACCGGTGCAGCGCCATGATCGCCTTCTTCCTCACGGCCTCCTTCGCATGCCCCAGGAGCTCCACCACCTGCGGCAACACCGCCGGTATCGTCTCCTCATTGATCAACCTGCATACCGCGTTCAACGCCGCGCAGACCACCAGGTAGTTATCCGACTTGAGATCCTTCTGTATCGTGTTGACAATGAGGATGATGAGATCATGATCCTCGTTCAGGAACAGCGTGACAGCCAAGTAACCGGTCCTCTTGAGCAGCAAACTGTCGTCGTGCGTCATCTTGACGGCGTGGATGTAACCGAAGGAGGCGTCGTGGCCGAGCATCTCGACGTAGACGAGCCGGATGATGTACTCCTTCATCTTGCGCTTGGGGATGTCGGGCTCGACGATCCGGCGCTTTAGGGTTTCGATCTCGCTGAGGATGATGCGGTCCTCCTCGGACTTGGATCGGGCCTCGCCGATGGACTTGACGAGGTCGAGGAACTCCTTCGACTGGCCGAACCCGCCCTGAGAGCCCATCGCGAGCTCCCGGCCGATCGTCTTCAGCTGCTCCAGCTTTGCGGAATTGGGCAATCGAGAGGCTCCTGGGGGATCTCCTGCGAGGGTTTTAACAGCAATCGGTGCGGCAATTGGAACGACGGAGCATTGGGCGAGGAAGGCGAATGCTAGCTCGTAGATCTATGAAGCTGGAGGCGTCGATATTGATCGGAATTTCAGGACGACGTGCTCGGAGAGAGAGAGAGAGAATTGTTGCTCAGTTGAAGAGAAGAAGAAGAAGAAGAAGACAAAGTGCAGAGGGAGGCTCGGGTTAAGTGAAGGCCTGGCAATCGGGGCTCCGGGAGACTGAACGGGTGTGGGAGAAGCGGGGTAATTTCTTACGGCAGTGCAGTGAAAAGAGAAGGGCACATTTTCTCTTTTTGAGAGAAAAGTCTCTGTTTTTTTTATGTCCTTTTAGCAAAATCTGTAATAAATCCTTTTAAAAAATTGTACATAACTTCGACCAAAAAAAAAAAATTGTGCGTAACTTGTAATAAATCCTTCTAACAAATTTGTAATTTTGCATCTCTAACTCGTATGCATAATTAGAGATAACTTTATCGTTTTGCAATTTAACTATCTTCGAAAAAGTCTAACCATATATGGATGAAAAACATTTTAAAAAAATAGTTTCATAAGTGCTATAACTTTCGCACAACCCTCACTTAAGTGTCATAACTTTTTACATATATTCACATGAATGTCATAACTTTCAAAAGATCACTCGAGTGCTGTGATCCTTTAAAAATGTTCATCCTAGTGCCGAAAATCTGACATGGCACGGCACTTATGGCAAACGTTTTTAAAAAGTGATGACACTCTGATCGATTAAAAAGTTACAAGGCACTCAAGTAATAAAAAAAAAAACTTATGATATTTCAATTAATCAAAAAAATATCACGGTACTCAAGCAAGCATCGTACGAAAATTATGACACTTGTGTCATTTTTCTTATAATTAAATGCATAATAGCGATGATTCATACAATTAAATACATAATTATAATTGACTCTAGTTCTACTAAACCTTAGTAGAATCTAAATTTTTACTAACAATTATGTTGCTAGATTGGATTGTAACGAATCCTTTAGAAATTTACAAGAAATTTTTTATTTCTTTACCAAATCAAATTTAGAATGATATAATTTTTTTATATCTGCATATTAAAAATGCATATAAACCAAATTAAGAATTACAGTAAGTTTATGAATTAACCTTTGAAGGAGCTTCAGTGTTATTTGGATTTTAATTACTTATAAAGAAACTCTCGCGATAAAGTGAATATTAGCAACAACGAATTTTAGAAAAGGTGCCTATGATTTCAAAAAGTTATAAAAGAAAAGGACGAGATAAATAAACAGTATATTATCAGCATCTAATCAACCTAGCTACATTGGGTAATGTTTAATAAAGCTTCACGCAATTTCCTTTGTAAAGATCAAGACAATGACAACAGACATACCAATAAAGTTTGTCAACATCAACAATTTTTTCATCATCTATTGGCGTTCTGGTGATTTTTTCTTTTGGTAGTTCTGTAGTTTTTATTGTTTGACTGATATTACCATTGACGAAATTACCAAAAAAAAAGTCTTAAACCTATTGCAATTGTGCCAATTCAATCCTAAGCCATTTTATGTGTCAATTCAACTCCAAACATTTTGCATTTACACCAATTCAATACTTCATGTCAACTTTGGCCGATCAACGCAAGCGTGAATACCGGCCAACATTGATGTGGACACGACATCGACGTGGACAATTATAAATAATATTTTAATATTTCTTAAAAAAAATTATTCTTTTTTTTCCTTTCCGTCTTCTTCCTTCGACCGATCGCCGGATTAGCAATTGGCCTGTGGATGATGACCTCCCCTAGGCCGAGCTTCACCACCGTCACAAGGTGAGGCCGGACCTCGCCTAGTTCCAACTTCGTCGGGGTCGGCCGACGTCCTCGTCAACGAATTCCAGCTTAAGTTGGCCGGACGGATTGAATTGGCACAAAAAAAAGTTTAGGACTAAATTGATACGATTGTAATAGGATTAAGACTTTTCTTATACTTTTCCAATTATTATTTTGCAGCAGCAACCAATTCAGAGTATCGTCTACAACGCAATTTAAGGTATATCATGTTAACATATATTATTGTAATTGCTAAACAATATCCCATACTCTAATTTATTGTCGATTTTTTTTTTTCATAAACATGTAAAAGCATGGGGCCACCAATATTGTGCAAGTATGACATGAATGTCTACGCCAAGTATAGTAACATAAGAAAAATTGCGTAAATATATTCTTATGATACAACTAAATAAAATTGTGCATAGTTCAAAAAAGCAATTAACTAGCACCAGTAAATGCAAGACATATTAACAACCAATGGCTATAAAATTTTCACGAGAAAAATGAAGGAATGTAAATATCATTCTTCTAGAAATCTTATTCGGACCCAAATTCGAATTGCCAAACGCAATCCAAGAGAATTCTAGACATGAATTCTCGGTGAAAGGACATTACATATTTCTTTATAACCTAGCAAGATGTTCGGGCGTTTGCTAGAGTTTTAAGTTTGAACTTGTTATATTATAAATCAAGTATTGCATATTTCCATGATATATCCAACAACCCTCTTTCTTTTGATACATTGGCATGAATAACTAGATATCCATCAATTTTTTCCAAAAGGATAACGATAAATTGGTTACACTCGAGATTAGCAAGAATTTTAATGAAAAAGGAAACTGAAAAAGAGAAATCACCTCCGACACTCCATAAATTGAGATGAGCAAATAACCAATGGGGGTTGCTCTACTAGCCATCCTTTTCAAGTTGTGAAGGAGAAGGTGGGGAATTCGACTCCCTACATTCTTAGGGGTTGGGGGTGAGAACGCGTGAGTGGAAGAGCAGGATTTCGCAACTTGCAGACATCATTTAGAGCCCACGGTGTGACTTCTAAAATAGAATATGATATGATAGAATAAAACAAAAAAAGAAAAAGAAAAAAAGAATAGAGATGAACAAATGAAAGGGATACATGAAAATTATACACATTTACCTTACTCGTCTTTTCCACTCCGAATTAATGGCATAAAGTCGGAGATTTCGATAAATAAAGGAAAGCTCTCAATAGAGAGGAATCTACATTCTCACCTCCTATTTCAAACTTTTTTTTATGGATTCACATTATCTTGCGGGTTCGAAATATTACATTTGTTTATATTTTCATTTAACAAATAATTAAATTTTGCATCTCTTGTTTTCTTTCAATTTGAAAATAAATTTACATTATGAGGTTTGGATCCACTTTAAAAAAATCCGCATAAACTCCAATAGAGAAACTAATTGACATTGCATGTATTTCATTATAATCCTCTACATATTACTTCTCTTGCCAAAATTCACATCATCAGAACATTTAGAGTAATATAACAAATACATTCTTAGATCCGCGTGACACGCGGACATCTTATAAGCTGAGCTAATGTTAGGAAGGATAATGCATATGTCATTGCAACACGTAATGGATTATATTCACTCATAAATTTCCCGTGCATGAAGTTTATAACTCAATTTACCATTGTGTTGGGTAGAACTTACAATTTTTTGCAACGATATGAATGGGATGAAGCGAAAATATCATTATGAGACGTTTTTACCAACCGCAGGGAGTAAATTTTTCGTTTTCAAGCAAAACTTGCCTCCAAGGGCACATTATGTTGGACGATGAATCGGGTCGGGTTTGGGCTGGCTACATGAACTTCTGTTTGGTTAGGCCTAAAAAATTCATTAAGTACCTGGGCCCATTCAGGGCCTTGATGAGGTGGATTGAGCCCATAAAAAGGAGCTGCTTGCCCAAACCCGCAATTTTTCATCGAATTGGGCCCCGACCGACAAGCCCATCTCGAGAGGCGAGCCCTTCTCAAATGATCGAGCGCCGATAAGGAGTTATTACATAAGAGTTGGCTAAACGGGGCTCCTGAATCAAAAGTTGAACCAAACATCTCAATTTTTTTTTCCTAGAGAGAAAGCTGAATCAAACACAGTCTCAATGTTTGATCTAGACCAAATACTACCTTAGCTATCGTAATTATTACAGATGCTCTCTCTCTTGACCAAGGTAAGTTGCTCCGGTTCATAGAGAAGTGCTTCATCGCCACCAAACATGCCATTACATGCTTCCGGCAAAGAATTACCAAGATCTTAAAGATGCTATTCTCACCCTTATTACTAATTGTCGCGAATCAAAATCGGGTCCTCTCGACCGGCGCAACACTCCTTGGGAAAGGGCGAACTAGCGACGGATCTCCGGACAAAAAAACGAGTCGATTTGTGTGTACTTTCGCGACCAATTCTACTTTTTTTTTTTTTGTCAGCCCGCTTGCGGGTGCAGCTTAAGGTCTTGCTCGGTCCGGCCCTTCTTCATGGACATCACAGCAAGGCAGAGGGTGGTGCCTGATGCGATCACGGCCAGTACTGCCGAGGCCACGAACGCTCCGTCTCTGACCAGGTAGCATTCCCCGTCCAGCCATCCTCTCCCGTAGGGCTGCTCTCTGCTCATGCTGGTCGCCGCTCCAAGCACCGCTGCCGCCACCCCAAAGCTCGTCCTGATACCGTGAAATCAGTTCAGTACCCCGTACGACACGATCATCTAATGCCATTCTCTCCCCGCCATTGAATAGTTTCGCATCGACATAGCGCGCAAAATGTACGAACATCGACACCTTGTGTTCCAATATAAAAATCATCGACATCATAGTCTTCACGTAGCCAATTCGCCCGCGACTCTTTTGACCGTGATTATAGGGGAGATTGGCTGACTAAATTCACAGCACAGAATTCTAATCTGTACTGCCAAGAAAGCTCAGCTGAATTTACATGCTCGTACTTAATGTGGACCAATGATTCGTGGCTCTTTTGGTTCAACCACCATCAACTCAAATCCAGTTCCAACCCCTACAATAATAATGCAACAGGTCTGCGTCAAAGGAGAGACAGGTGACCTACCATGAAACCACAAAGAGAGCCGCCTTTGTCAGCCTCTTCCCTCCGCGCCTCTCGAAGCTCTTCCCGTCTCTCGAGCAAAAGCCGGAGCATATCGCGGCGTACCCGACTACCTGCGCTGCCGAGAGGCAAGCCAGTGCCACGACCCCGTACTTGAACGCATGGCTCCGGGGCAAGTAGCATAGCTTGCCATCCCATTTGAGTTGCCTCACCTTGAGAAACAGACCGAAACCTCTCACATCACATGACATGATATTACCAACACAATTGATTCTATTGAACTGACAAATTTTTCACCGTAACGTTTTTACCTTGGTTTTCTTGATCTCGGCAGCGACGCACGAGAGGGCCGCGGCGACGGCGAAGACAACGACGACGACCGATGAGAGCAAGAGCGCGGCGAGGCCGGGCCGCCGGTTTCCCATCGTGGGGGATTCTTTGCTTGGGTTCTTCTTCTCTGGGTGGGGAGTTGGAGATAGAGGAAGAGACTAGGAATAGAGGAAGGCTTGGAGATTACTCAAGAAACGGGAAGTGGTCCTCCTTGGGCTTGGGATGGGACGGTTGGATGATTTTTGGTTGCTTTGGTGAGTGGTTGAAAGGATTCTCTCCAAAGGAGCAGCAACCTTGCATTGCTTTGAAGGAGGGGCAAAGTTCGCTATCAGCTGTTTGCTTGGAAAGGTTTTGGTATCAAAAATCAATGACGATGTTGAAAAAGGGCTTCTTGCCCGACGTGTGCTTTCCGTTGAAGCCGGTCAAAGTCACCTAATATTAGGTGGGATAACGCGATTGAAAGAATTTGGATGCGTTTTATTTTATCTAGAAGAATAAATCCGATATTCGTCTCGTATGGACAAACATGTCGATCGACGCGATCCGATACTCGCGGCGCTCTTTCCGGTCGTCGGGAATTTCCCCGACGAAGATTTTGCAAGAAGCGGATCTACCGAAGCCGGTGGTCGGACCGAATGATTTATTCCCGATAACATGGAACTAGTCTCTCTTGTGTAACGTGACTTGTGGGGGAGTGGTGGGGTTTAAGCTTTTAATGTGGGGGGCTAGGTAAGGACTGGCGAAAGAGTTTTTATTCCGTGGGAATCGAGAGAATAAAATCCCGGCGAGCGGGTCTCCTGCTTCATCTTGGAAACTTGGTGGACCAGAAGCTGAAGCTGATCTGTCCGGATGCATGCGGTCCAATCCGATCGCTGCTTCATGTTTGTGCGCAGACGCCGGCGGTGCGCCGCCGCCGTCCTCTCTCGTTCCTGCATTTCTCTCGGCCGAAGAGAGGCATGTGGCGGACACGGCGTGGCGCTTCTGCTGGCGTTGGCGAGCCAAGGGATCGCCACATGGACTCTTGCTCTTCACACGGTTTTTAGGGATGGATATGGATGGTTTTTCTTTTCTTCTCTTTTCTTTTTTTGTTAAATTCAGGTTGCAACGCTCATTTGACGCCGCGACTTTCGTTTGTCGATTATTTGAGTACCGTGATTTCTATAAAAAAAAAAAAATTCATATCTTAACTTTTAATCGTTCACTTGACTTATATAACTTAAAAAAAAAAAAAGCCGTTCACGCCCAGCATTGACAATGGATGTGGAATGAAACTTGTGATAAACGTTTTCAAAAAGTTATGACGCATAAGGGATAGTCCTCCAGTGATTAGAAAAAATAAATTATAGCACTTAAGTGAGCATCAAACGAAAGTTATGGTACTGAAGTGATCCAAAAAATAATTATGGCACTCAAATGAGTGTGGACGCACTTATTATCCTCTTCCTAAGAATTTAAAGAGCAAGTGGCCTTTGGATTACGTTTAGAAATACAGTTTCTTTTATATGAAAATCTTGTTTGGATGACTATGCATGCAAATAATTATTTCGGAAAAACAAATCAAATGTAGTATATTCTTTTAAAAGTGGAGAAATTTTTCCTTTTTCGTGTTTGGGAAAGTGGTTCTTATGAATTTTATTGCAATAAGTGCAATGGAAGTATGGAAACTTGTTGCGAAAGTACAATTAAGTCTTAAAACTTGCAAAAAAAAAAAATGTAATCAAATCCTAAAACTTGTCAAATTAGTATGATTGAGTCATTCCTTTAACATCATTCACTTTGGCTGATGAAAAATATTGACATGATTTTTTTTATTATTTTCTCTTTCATACGTGGCGATGACCTAGTTAAAACAATGTCATATTGATCCAAATATCATTGTTTATGTAAATTTTGTGTAAATTATATTAGAAAATAAACAAAATCAATAAAAGGGGTTGGAAAGTAGGCAACAAGCCGCCCCACCATCGCTCAACTATGGTAGGGGATGGTCGGCGGGGTTGGCGGGCCGTAGCGGCCATCGCCGCCTGCTTTCTAGCCCCTTTTCTGTAATTAGCTTATTTTTGAATCCGTATTATATAAAATTTGTATAAAAAATTAGATTTGGACTAAAAAGACATCGTTTTAGCCACATCATTGTTATATAAGATAGAGAAAATATTTACAAAAGTCAAAATCAGCATTTTCCATCAGTCAAGTTGGACCCCCTCTCTCTCTGCTAGGACTTTCTAACCGCCACTTGCCCTTTCCTTTTGAGTAGTCCCTGAGGGACGGCCCGCCCTCCCTTCATTTTTATTAGTATGCTTTCTTCTTAATTTTTATTTTGCTTGTCTCTCTTTTCTCTCTTGATTTGCTGGGAGTTCATGAATAAATTTCTTTAGATGATCTTGGATGGATGTGAAGACTGGTTAGGCCATTCGTTTGATCGACAACCAATGATGAGGATGTTCATGATGTGGCTCCACAACCTCTACAAGATTAGGCCACTTTCCTCTTCCAATTTAGATTTGAATCAAGTTTTGGAGGTTTTACTCTACCAAGCTAGATCGAAATATAGATTTGGGAGTTCCTTCCAAGTATTTCATCTATGTTCTTTCAATATATTAATGTTGGTGTCTCTATAAGGCATTGGTAATTAGAGTGTCAATCTTAGACGTGCACCGCAAGCCATTGAAAATGAAGTGGGAGAACTCAACGTGTGTTTATCACTAAATTTGGTAATCGGCCGTCGAACGTTCACTGGGATAGATTTGTTTTTGAGGGATGAGAGCCTGCTGCCTGCTACAAACTACAAACCATACTTTGTTATGTACTTTTAATGTTTTGCTTTCTTTAGCTGTTATTTGAGATTTGTTAGACTTGAAGCCATCTATGTACTTCTCGAATATTCTGATATATGAATGACATTTTTCTTTTGACCAAATAAAAAGTTGGATAGAGTTAATAAAATGATTCAATTGCATCAATTTGATAAGTTTTAAGATTTGATTGCACTTTTTGCAAGTTTTAGGACTTACAATGCACAAATCCGTTTTCTATTTTAGACGTAGGACAAGAAATCTTGACGCGCGGCCATTGTATTTAAGAATCTTGACTCGCGGCCTTCAGATGTTTTTGAGAATGGTGAAATTGCAAATTCAATCATATTCGCATATCATTACCATCACTCTCTCCATTATATCACGCGACAAGAGCTATTAGCCCCTTTGAATTTTTTTTATTTATCCTTTTATTCATTAGCATTAATTATTATTTCTGTCGTTTCTTTATTTTCATCTCTAATCTTCTTCTTCCCCACCATGCCAAGGCTAAGGAAATGACGAACGAATACAAATGTCACCGGTCACCACGACACCATAGACCATCACCTCTAAGAGTCCTCGCCGAGGGTTGCCGTCAAGGATACCAGCATGCTCAACTCATATGGGGTGAGGGATTATCGATTCCTGGTCCGGATCGGTCCCACCTAGGAACTGGACACCGGACCGGAAGGATCGGTCTCGGGCAGTTCGATAGAATCCGTGAATTAGAGTGTGTGTGCCACCCAAGTGAGTATTTACGGTTCTATTCTTCTCATCATCAGTGAGAGCGTGACTGGGCAACTATTAAAAAGGGGGGAAACATGAGTTATCTAAAGACTCATTCAGACTCAATCTGATTAAACTTTTATTTCTTTACCCACTTTCACACGGGTCTTTAAACTTGTATTTAAACAACCTATGGACAACCTGATCCTAAAATGTGGTCAAAGAATGAGTTCATGACCTAATTTGACTACTCTAACGGAGAATTTCTAATTCAATTAGATGAATTGAAATTGTAAGCGACAAGCTCTACATGTATATTTCCGCCCACCTTGATTTTGATAGACTATTGCTCTTTTGATTCGAGAGGGGAACGGCCTAACTAGTTTTCACTCTAATGTTTATGTAGAGCCTTACAAAGTCACGATGCAATGACTATACAGGTTTGGACAAATGCAAGTACTATTTCATAAACACTCAAACCTTTTAAATGACGTTTGTTAAAATCTTAAAAAGTTAGAAGAATTGGTGAACTCAGACAACCCTTTATAGCCATTGGGAAGGTTGAAAGCTCCTGGCAGCGACCCGTCTCCGAGGTCGTGCCCTAGGGTGAGAGGACAGGTCGTGTGACCCTAGACAAGGCAACACCGAGGTCATGCAACCTTGGGCTTCATGGACCTAGAGACATGGGCTCGGGTGACCGTCTGCACCAAAGGAAAGGCTGAAAGCTTCGATGGCAGCGCACCACTAAGGGGATGAGCCGCCGAGGTTGTGCGACCCAGGCGAGATAATGCTAAGGTCGCGTGACATAGATATGGAGATAAAGGCACGAAACTCTCAACCCGATGAGCCTCAACCTTGGTGACCATTGTCCTCACCGACCCTCGGTGGCCCTTGACAGCCCTCAACTTGGCAGATCTCACTTGAGTCGTGACACTCTAGATCTCCCCTAATACTCTTACGATCTTCAATGAGGTTTGGCGATCCTCGGCCACTCTTTGTGACATTCAGTTGGCCTCATGTAACCCTCGATGAAGCTTCAGAACGGTGATCTAGATGCAACGTTAGTTTCAAAGAAGGAGAAGATGAACATTTAACGAGGGCAAGACTGGAATATGAAAATATTAGTGCTGACAAAGTTGGAAGGAAAAAAACTCATCAACACTGAAAGCAGCATTCCGAAAATGGCAATGCTGGCTGGGACAAAACATTGGCTTGGATGCGCTTATAAATGTTGGCTTTGTCTTAAAAGCTTTTGTATTTTTATCTTCGAACACCTCAGCATTTTGCCAAAGACCTATAGGCTGCGTTTAGCCGTCTGAATTTCTCGCCAGGATAAGATTGGATAGGATATGATATGAAATTCATAGATTTTGTTATATCCTATCCATTGTTTGATGAATCATAGTAATAAAGTCAGATATATGCATATTCTATGATGTTTATTGTTTGGCATTTGCACATATCGATGTAAATGAACTTGAAAATGCACAAACGGAGAGTATAAGAATCTCTCATAATTCACTCATAACTCTAATAAAAGAGAAAAAATATGATCATCCACATTTACAATTATGAAAAGTTTTTTTTTCTCTCATTACTTTGGTTAAACTTTGACATGAACCATAAAGCTATGGAGGAGAATAAGTTTTTACTCTCTTTCTTTTTTTATAAACTTTTCACGTGAACCAAAAACCTATCATCGAGAAGAAGTTTCGACTCTCTCGCCATTTTCGTAAAGCTTTAACGTGAACTAAAAAACTACAACGAAATGCTGACACTTCAACATGAACCAGAGAAACATAAGAGAAGGAGATGAAGATTTCTAGGTTTTTTTTTTTTAGAAATTTCATAGTCCTACATTCTTTGGGATTTAAAAAGATCATTTTCAAGTTCGAATTTGTTAATATAAAATATGGTTCTTCTACTTCATTTTTATTTACTTATTTTTTAATTTTGCATATATCTTTTTTCATTATTTTTATTTGTTCCATCATTTCTTAATAAATATTTTATTAAATAATAAACTATACTACCATATTTAAAATATGTAATGATATGGATATGAAGTGTGTGTCTGGACAAAATATATATTATAAAGTAGAAAGAAACTCAAATTTATAAATACATACGAGTATATATAAAAAATTATTTTTTGTTGTTATGTTAGCATTAATATGAGAATTCAAATATTATTCAAAATTAGTTATTATTTTAATTTTATTATTTAAGAATTTTGTTATTCGAAAAAATAGCTTTTATATCATGAACAAAAGAAACCATATCCACTATTATCCCACATCTCCCATGAGATAATTATAGCCATGCGTATCCCCTTTTATCATGTCCTAGGAAGGAGCCAAACATATGATAGGATAAATCTTATCATATCCTAATTTTTATCTTGAATATCGGACGCAACCATAATGGCCTCAGCATTTTGAGCCATTATAGGTTCAAAGGCCTTAGATAAAGTTGTGTCAAACCAAATGAAGCCTCCTTCATGTTCAACACTCATTGTTTTAGTTAGAGACGAGCATCATTCTAGCTTATGAATTGGGAATCGGTTCAGTTTCGGGATTTAGGAAATGTTCGGGTTCCAAAAGTTAGAGATATTATTATTCTGTGTATGCACGCGATTTTGCCGGTATTTCATGACGTCTAATGATGAGTGTATAATAAGGAATCACTAGTTTGAGCTTCTATTTCTAGTGATATTCATGACCAAGACATTTAATTTGTTTATATTTCATATTTTTTTGCGTCTAAATATGAGTAGTGGTCATCGTAAGTCCTCAAACCCTAGTCGCCACCTCTAATCTCTCTCCCTCTCATCTCACACAACTCCCTTATTCTACCTATATGGAGGGGAAGGTTTGAGCTAGATCTCTCCATCTCCTCCCATCTTCCTTTTGTCAACTGTTTTATTTCTTTATTTCTTGCTTTTCTCCTTATTGTGGAGCCTTTTTTTTTTTCTGATCTAGTCTAGACTTGAAAGCTTCTTTCTCCCGTTTCGAGGATGTTTTTAGCAATGTTTTCAGGATTTTGCTTTTCTCGGATTTCGTTAGCGCACAAGTCCAGTTTTAAAGGAGCTCGAAGAAGTTTCGTGAAAGGTTCACTTTTCTTGTTGGATTTGTGCTCGTTCAACCTTTTTATTCTGCATAGTAATGGTATTAGGGACACCGAACTTAGGCGCACACCACCGAAAGGCAAAGTCATATTAACAGATGAAGATCTCGGTGTGTCCTCATTATTGAAGACGTATTCGATAATTGGCCGCCGATTTTAGTTTGAAGAAAGTATATATTTGTTTTTTGAGTGTGTGAGCCCTATCTTTGTTATGATGATTTATCTTGTTTTTTGGAGCTCGTCTTGTTTTAAGTTGTAGTAGTCCGGACTGCGATGTTTCACTTTGCTTTTTTGCGGATATGAATAAAATGACACTTAAAAAAAAAGAGTTGTGGTTAGTGGATTGTAGCAACAAATATTAGTCATAAGAAGTGATGAAAATATGCGGAACTGGCTAGACTCTTCTAGGTTTCGACGTATACAAGGTAGGTTCCAAGTTCTAAATATTGAAAATTAGATTCCGACAAGTAAGTTTCGGGTTCTGGAACCTAAACCAATCCTAAAATTGCCCACCCCTAGTTTTAGCTTTGTTCGAGCCCTTTTTGCTTTAAATTACGTTTGTTTCACAGAAAATAAATTTTGGAAGAATTTTTTTAGGATTTTTCGGCGTCTGATTTGCCAAAAATAAGCTAGTTTAAGAAAATATTTTCTGCTCGTGGAAAAAAACTCTTCAAAATTGGAGAAAATATTTTTCTCTTTTTGAAAAGAGGAAAACATTTTACTCATCTTTACTTCCTCCTCTCTTTCACACTTCCTTCCTTTAAAATTATTTTTGGAAAAAATTTCAAAAAAGGGCCCGAAGTGCCATCGTTTACTCAAATAAAGGCCTGAAGTGAATCTTATTTCAAATAAGGGCATGAAATGCTGAAATTATTTCAAAGAAAGGCTTAGCTGAAAGGCATTTTTGTCCTTTACTTCTTTGATTTTTTTTTTAATGTTTTTCTTTTGACCTTTTCTTTTTCTGATTTCCCCCTCCCCTCCCCTCCGCTCCCCTCCTGTTCATCATCTCCCTCGCACGTCTTCTTCATGGGATGTTGCCGAAAGACCTACACCAATGCCTTTAACTATCAGTGCCACCTTCTCCTGCGGTCAACGCCGGTCACCACGGCTGCAAACGCCTTTACTTGGGTGGCGTCGGGCTTCCCGTGCCCGACGCCGTAGGGCAAGGGCCCCCTCGCCTTGCTATGACGATGAAAGACACCGGCATTGATGAAAGACACCGGCATTGGAACTCACCTTGCTGGTGACGAAGGATGCTGAAGGCGGCGGAATCACGGTGGAGGATGCCATGGATTGCAGTTGCAGTTCGAGCTAATGCAGCATCGTGGAGAGAGACGAAATAGAGGTGGGGGGTGGGATTTGGAGGAAATGAGATCGTGAGATGGAGAGGAGAAGAAGGATTTGTACTCGTGCTCGAACCTGCAACTTCTTTGCTTTATCTATTTTCCTTTTTTGTGTTTGAAAATTAGGATGGATCGTGTGGCGGTTGACCAGATAACTCGGGCTTGACCATACTGGGATGGACGACGAAAGTTGCGTGCTAGTGGAAGGCGCCAACGACGGCTGCGCGACGACGATTGAATAAAGAATCCAATGGTGTTGTTGGTGAAAAGCAGCTGGACGGAGTCCTAGTGCTCACTCGTGCACGCTCCTCGTTCGAGTTTCGACCTCCCGTTGTCATTGCCAGTCACTATAAAGCCGGTCCGACCCGTCCTCTCTCGTCTCTTTTAGTCGAGAAACCAGGGGGCTCGGTGGCAGAGTTGAGCGAGATGAAAGAGAGAGCAAAAGCTCTGGCGTTGGTCGTGATGCAAGGATCGTGGCAGGGGTGGTGTCGTCATTGGGCAGCAAGGAAGGTCGCGGCTCATACGGGTCATCGGGATCCGTCGGGATCCGTCATAGCTCATTCGGGTCATCGGGATCCGTCATAGATGCTTAGTCAACATAGACTAGCCAACAGAGCCCAACGTTGAGGACGACAACGAAGTGAAGCGAATAGTGTTTCATGGCGCCTGGGCAGCAACTAGGAGGTGTCGATATCACCGGATCCGATCAAGATGTTGGTGGCAGCACAGACGACGTCTCTAATTTGTGGACATGATGATAAGCGTCGACAGCGGGAAAACGAGGCTCGGACAGGTGAAGGCGTTAGTGCAGGTCTTTCGAGGACATCCCCATAAAGAAGACAGTGCTGGGGGTGATGATGAACAGGAGGAGGAGGGGAAGGGAGGGGGAAAAAAAGAAAAAGAAAAAGGAAAAGAAAAATAGAAAAGAAAAGGCAAAAAGATAAACATTAAAAAAATCAAAAAGTTAAAAGACAAAAGTGCCCTTCGGCTATGCCTTTTTTGAAATAATTTGAATACTTCAAGCCTTTATTTGAAATGAGGTTTATTTCATAACTTTATTTGAGAAAATGATGGTATTTTGAACCCTTTTTTGAAATTTTTTCATTATTTTTTAACTTTCTTTTCATATTTTATTTATTTTTTAAAAATTCATTTTTAAATTTTTTTTATGTTTTTCTTATTTTTAATTTTTTCTTTCTCTTCTCCTTTTTCCTTCTTCCTCCACCTACCGCTCTTTTCTACTTCCTCTGTCAACCATATACCTCGGTGACGGCCGACCACCCGACAATCGGCCATGATGATGGATTGCAAATGAGCTTGAGGCTTGGCCATTCTCGATGATCTCGGGCTCGCCCGAGGCTCGAGGGCCGCCGAGCTCGAGCCTCGTCAAGCACAAACTTAACATGTCATCTTCTCTCCTGCGACCGTATGGGTAGTCTTTCTTCTTCATCGGATGATGCGCCATCAAACTTTAGAGCAAGCAAGCAAGCTCTTCTACTTCCTCCTCATCCTTCTGTTGTAGGAACCAGTTCAATGTCGTGACCTCTGTTTGTCTCGTGGATGCACATAGGGAAAACAATTATATAAAAAAAGGAAAAAGAAAAAGATAAATAATTAAAAAATTCAATTTGTTTTAAAAATATAAAAATGAAAAGAAAAAAAAAATTATTGAAAGGGTTCATGGAGAAAAATCGCATCCGATTTTCCATAACATTTTCCGAGTCTATTTCACATTATAGCCAATCCCCGAAATGTACCGTCATTTTCCTGAAAAATAATTTTCCTAAAAGTATTTTTCAAAAACCTCTAATTTTTTGCTAAATAAATAAAGTCTTAGATGATGCTTTCGTTGGTCCTTTTTTTTTTTTTTTATCTTAAGGTTTTTTGTTTCTCTAAAAATGAATAACTTTAAGTATCGCTTGAAATAATAATGAATGAAAAATATTTCATTATTGATAATAATTTATGCTTAAATATTTTCGATGAAAATTTTTTAAATTCAATTTACTTTTTTTTTGTAAACGATCAATTTAAAAAAAAAAAATTTTAAAATCCGATCGTGCTTTGACAAAAAAAAAAAAAAAAACCGATCGTGCTCACCCGTATCCTAGTTAAATTGGGAATTTATTGCCGTCGTCTGGAACTTGGCAGGAGCCGCAGAACTAGGAGGCCTGCGAGGGTTAAAGTTTTGCCCCATTGGCAGCATCCTCCTCAATCGACCTCTCTCTCCGACGGAGCTCTGCTCTCTGTTTGCGCGGGGGCTGCACTTGGAGGTTTAGCTCCTTGTTCGTCCTCCTCGTCTCTTCCTCGAGCGTTTGACTGATGGTCCCTCCCTCCCTCTGACCCCGAGACGACCAAGCGTAAGCTTGTTTCGGTCAACGGTCGCCGAAGCTTCGGTCGGCACTGCTCGCCGCTACCACTCTCGAGGTTCCTGTCTGCTCAATCTTCTCCCCCTCAACATATACATGAAAGGCACAAATTGTACACACCCAGATGAAATCACGTTGAAAAAGGGAAAAAGGATTCGAACTTCACAATTTTTCTGTGGATTGATGCTTTAAGTCGTTAGTGGTTATGGGAATTAGGCAGCGATTAGGATGCTAGATTGAGAATTTCTGCTTCTGGGGTTTTAGTGTTTCAGTCTCTCAGTCTCTCTGGTTTAATGGAAGCCATGGCTGAATATTTCGGTGGATCAGTGTTTAAATACCCTCCTAAAGCCTCACAAATTTCGACAAAACACGCGAACTTGAGACTACCGCCGAGCTTGCAGCCCCTTCAGTTCCCCTCCCATGTCCATGCCAATGATATTTCCCCAATGGCCAAATCTGTGTGTGATATCCTCGCGAGGGCACCGCCAGGGGAGATTGAGACTGCACTTGACGCCACTGGGATCCCCGCGAACCCAATCCTTGTGGAAGAAGTCCTTAAGTATTCCTACAATTACCCTGCATCAGCTGTAAAGTTCTTCCGGTGGGCCGGACAAAAGCACAAGCACTCTTCTATCGCGTGGAATCTCATGGTCGACTTGCTCGGCAAGAACCAAGCATTTGAGCAAATGTGGGATGCTATGCGCTCCATGAAGCATGAGGGCGCGCTGTCAATGGCAACATTCGCATCAGTTTTCTCTAGCTACTGCAGTGCTGGTCGGGTCAACGAGGCAGTCATGAGCTTTGATGTTATGGACCAGTATGGGATTCAACAGGATACTGAGGCAGTTAACTTGATATTGAGCGCTATTTGTGCTGAGGACATGCAGACGACGAGTGCTTCGGAGGTTTACGATGGGATCAAGGGTAAGATACCCCCGGATGGCGATACATTTGCAATTTTGCTTGAAGGTTGGGAGAAGGAGGGAAATGTGAACAAGGCCAAGAACACTTTTGGGGAAATGGTTGTTCGCCTTGGATGGAGTTTGCAGTACATGTCAGCTTATGATGCTTTCTTGACTACACTAGTTCGTGGGTCGCATGCGGAGGAGGCCATTAAGTTTCTCCAGGTGATGAAGGGAAAAAACTGCTTGCCAGGTTTAAACTTTTTTTCTACTGCCCTTAATATTCTTAGTAAGAGGGATGATTCACACAACTGTATCCTGTTTTGGGATATCATGGTTGGTAGTGGATTGATGCCTAACTTGTTCATGTACAACCGAATGATTGGTCTGCTGTGCAACAATGGTGACACCGACAATGCATTCAGGCTGCTGGATGAGATGGTGTTTCATGGTGCTTTTCCTGATTCCTTGACATATAACTTGATTTTCGAATGTCTAGTTAAAAACAAGAAGGTCCGCCAAGCAGCCAAATTTTTCGTTGAGATGATCAAGAATGAGTTGCCACCAAATCATTCTAATTGCTCCATGGCCATAACTATGTTTTTTAGTGGCGACGACCCTGAGACAGGTGTTGATATATGGAACTACATGATTGACAACCGCTTCTTGCATCTCGATGAAAGTGCGAATGCCTTGCTTCTTGGCCTCTGCGCTTTGGGTAGGTTCTCAGAGTTGAAGAAATTTGCAGAAGACGTGTTTGATCTAAGAATTAACATCTATGAATCAACGAGGGAAAAGTTGAAGGAGGCCTTGTATAGCGCGGGAAGGAGAAGTGCAAGGGACACATATGATTTTCTTTCAAGGAGATGGAGAGCTTGAAGATATCCCATGCTAGCTTCTCTTTCAGAACCTTCTCATGTTTCTATCTATTTTTTCTCTCTATTTTGGGGAATCTCCCAAAGAACTGGATTAGTTGCAGTCAATAAAAATTTCTTGATGTGAGCATCTCGCTCTCTCTCTCTCTCTCTCTGGCATTTTGTTGTTCACTTTTGCATTTTTTGGTCTGAGCTTCTGATACTCTTTGTGCAAATCTTGTTTTCATCCTTTACCTTGTGAAGGAAGCTTCGATGTTCCTATTTTCGAATATTTGGTTTATAGGAAATATTGTTACAGGGGAGTGCTGTCGTGCAAAAGAGCCATGGAGATGGCAGATCCTCTCCTGCTTCACTGGTAAGTTGTTTGGGACTTCTTGTTCCATTTCTCTTCAAATAGTCTTGCGCGGCTTATGCAGCGAAATCAATGGCTTTTTTGGGTTCCTAGAATGTGCGGAAGTTCATACAATTATAAGGAAATTTCAAACATGTCACAACTACACATCTTTTTTATCATTTGGTTGGAAAGGGATGCACAAGCTTGACCACAAAAGTAATTCTCTGATGTCAAGCCGAAGTGTATTCTGGCTTCTACCGGTCACTTGTCCCAGCTTTGATGTTTCCCCTTTGCCTGCAGTCCCTCCCCCTCTTACCATTGTCTCATTGTTCTTTTCCTCTCCTTTTCTTTGCCTTTTCTTCTCTCCATCTCATTTCAAAGTACATTGTGTACAAAATTCTGCTTAAATAGAAAGTCTCATAATTGTTTAATGCATTCTCCCCAACACCATGCTCTTTAGAGCCCTTCTTCATTAGATATAATTCTGGTCCTTTCCATCTTTTATGGACTTTTGGGTCTCTTGGGAACAAACATTTGGTTTTGTTTCTTGTTTCCTACATTTCTTTTCTGCGTACTCCTGGAGTCTAGACATTTCTTTTAAAGAAATTGACATTATTGCCTTGCTTGACCGCGCATGCGCCTTTTTTGGGACTCGAGATTGAATATATAACTACCATTTTCCTGGTTATTGTGTTTACTGCTTGGGTGAATGGCCAATGAAGTTATGGACTCTAAAGCTTGAACTGTTGATTGAGGGTTGCTCCTGAGAATCATTTTGCTAAAGTCCAGTTATGCTTTTCCATCTTCTCAGGCCATTGTGTTGGAAGTCATTTGTTATGTAGAGCTATGATCTGTAAACTACTGGTTGCTCTCATGATTAAGTTTCGTGTGTACAAAGTCAAGGGGGTGAAAGCCTGAACTGCTATCTAATGTCTTGCCCCTGCCTTTTGATGTTGGTAATTAACAGGGCCATAAAGAGATTCATTCATGTGTCCTATCACGGTAATTGGATGGCCATCCACCCTAACTTTAGCAACCTATTTGGTGGTGTGGCTGTGAGGGATATAACCAATAATTTCTTTGTGAACAACCAAAAATAATAAACTTTTAAGACTAAGTCCTTGCCACCGGGCATGGGTGTCTAATGATATGATCCAATATTTTATGTCTGATGTGACCATTTGGAACCCGCTTGTGGTAGTAGCCTGCTCTCCTTATGTGTGATGGGAGGTGAGGCTGTTCAAGGCAATGATAATTAGCCGGGCAGTCAAGCTTTCGTGGAGATGGCTTGGGAGAGGTTGATATTCTATTCTTTGCGATCATACCAGGGAAGTTGTTACGAAAGGAGGTTGAGCTTTCGAGGTCCTCATCCATATAAAGGCCAGGCAAACTGGCTTGTAGCTTGATAAAGGGTAGATGGAAGGATGGCTGGGAATCCCATATGTCTTATAAGGAAAAAGCCTTTCTCAGTATCTAACTGGCTTGTAGCTTGATAAAGGGTAGATGGAAGGATGGCTGGGAATCCCATATGTCTTATAAGGAAAAAGCCTTTCTCAGTATCTAACGAACCGAACGCTTTCTAACTTTGGTGAATGGATTCCGGTCGGTGAGCTTTGTCGAGGTGCGCGCCTACTTTGGACTGATGGTGACACATGGTGCTTAGACAATTATACTTCCATCTTAAATTCGAACTTATCCTGGTGGTTATGTGACTCTACAACACAAATAGGGAGTAGCTATGTAGGTTGCCCCTCCTCGCCCTCTCAGTTTCATTGAAAAAAAAGGGGTTTCTTAAGGTAGTTCCTTTTTGTAACAGTGTTCCAAATTTAGGACAGTTCAAGATTGTAGAAGTATTTCCTTTTTATATTTACTCCGTGTTATGGAAGGGTTTACCCAGGATCTCAGTAGTTCTGTCTGCATCCCATGCTCTAGACAATCTATATAACTCCAATAAAGTGTGAAACCTTGATACTGCCACTCCCTCCAATCATACGTGAGAAATGACTCCAATGAAATAGGGATGTGGTAGTTCCAGGTGAGCAGGATATCCGTCAGACTCCATTAAACATCAATTTTGAATTTTTAGGGCCTATTTGATAACGTTTTTGTTCCTCTGTTTATGATCTCCAGAACAAAAAAGAATCAGAAACATGTTTGGTAACGCAAATGATTCCGATTCCGATTCCGATTCTACTTCCGGGAACACTTTTGGACAAAAAATAAGAAACAAAAAATTATTATTTCTTCAAAAAAAGAACACTTTTGAGAATAAAAAAGGCAACGATAGTCTTCTTTCACTTTTGTTGGGTGCCCGCGAGGCGTGGGCCGGGTCAACCCGACCTAGTCCGGCTGGTTTTTTAAATAAAAATTTCGCAAATTAATCAAAAATTAAAAATAGAAAATAATTAAAAATTCATAAAAAAAATCTAAAAAAATTGGAAGAAATAAAAAAAAATTCCTAAAAAATATAAAAAATTAGGAGATGGGTCATTTCAACTGGCCAATTCTATCTTTGATGATTTTCCCTTTCGATTTTTCCTAAATGACGATTTTTCCTCTATGGGCAAATCGTTCCAAAAAAATCCCGAAAATTCCAAAAAACTCAAAAAATAGGAAATTGGTCCATTCAATTTGCCAATCTTGTTTTTGGTGATTTTGCTTTTCGATTTTTCCTAAGCGTTGCCTGATTTGTTGTCGGAGTACCATGTTGCATCCGTGACCATCCGCACGGTAGCCAAGAGTAAAAGTAAGCCACCTATGTGGCGGAAATGGATTTTATTCATTCTGAGCAGTAAAAGATAATCAAAGTCATGTCTTTCATTGTTGGCATATGCATAGCCTTAAGAGAACATGGAAAAACAATAATTTTAGTGTATTATCCTTCCAAGGAACAAATCTGAAGCATCCCTATTTTGGCAAAAAGATGTCATGATGCAAGAGGATCGCACTTGTGGAGTCTGAGGAAAGTCATCAAATGTGATTATATAATTATTTGCTTTAAATGACAAATTGGGAAGAGAAATTATTTCCCAGAACAGAAATTTTTGTGCGGTGACCAAACGCGTTTCTATTCCGAGAATAGAAATTTATTGCGATTACTAAATGCATTCTGATTCTCTAAAACTCATCTAGTGAACGGAATCAAAAAAATTGATTCTAATCAAAATCACTTCTTTGGAACAGAAACATTATCAAACAGGCCCTTATTTGTAGCCTATGCAAAACCTCTTGTAAGTTGGAACCATCCTGAAACAGTGGACAGCGGTTCAATGGGTTGTGGGAATCTTGCACTGTCTCAAACCTCTTTGGCAAGTATGAACCAAATGATGTCGTACTGCGCAATTTTGATGCATGCTTGATCTGCAATTGCTTTAAGGGATTGAAGGTGAATACAAATAGTACACAATAAAGCATCAAACATATGTGTCAAAAATGAAGAAATGTTCAACATCAATAATAATGTCAAGAGCATATTGACTACCTTGCATAGGTTGTAGCGATGTAGGGTACAAGATGTACCTGTTTGTTGTGATCCATACCTCGGAATCTATCCTATATTTTTAGGTTCTCAATTGTTTCGAAAGTGCAACTTATCCTATTACCTGGGAAACTATCCAATCATGTCAATTCTGTAGGATCACCCAGTTTCTCCTTCACGAATTGTTGTGCAGCCAGGAGCCTGACCAAAATAGCTGATTTCTTGCCCCTCCCCTGGCCAGAATCTGTCAATTGAGCAACTGAAAATTCATACAGATAGTAAAAGTTGTCATATTTCTGCCAGAAAGTTCTTAACTTGATCAATTTTGTTGTGATGAATTGTTATTAGCAAACTCAAGGGTAGTACTTAGTACTTAAGCAGGACACTCCCCCAAAAATGGAAAAAGAGACAATGATTGAAGAAAATGTGCACTATTTTCTTCTGGCTGAGTCTTTGGAATGTATTGTAACAGTGTATAGCCTTGAGGATACCCGGTAAATTGAATATTGTGCAGCAGAAAGCCATGTCGTCAGGTGATTTTGCATTGTGGCGTTAGTCTTAGTACGATTGACTGCACATCTGTTATCACTACTATCCTAGTCTCTTTTCAATGCGTCCATGGCGATCCCTCAGTTTTGTCTTCCAGATGTGATTTCTTAGGTTTTACTTACCGTAGGCACGATAGTAGGTAATATTCCTGTAACTCATATAATCATGCTTGAGCCAGTGCTTCTCATTAACTCTCTCCTGTTTCATTTCAGCAGACCATGGTTGCTCTAAATCCTCATCAGAATCCTTTCCTTGCTCTATGATTTGTTTCCGTTTCCGACGTTTCTGTCAGCTGCGTTCAGTTCTGAACTTGGATATATTTGGTCATGTTATGTGCTGATTTCCTGGTTCTGGACCTCGTCTATGTTAAAGTTGCTCGTGTCCGCCATCTGCCTTTTGTTTAAATACTGGAAACCCACAAAGCTGCTCCAGTTGAAATTATATTTATTTGTACTTGTCTATTGACGCTATCTTGTTCCATTGGTTCTTTTCATTGATTGAGCTTGATACTCCCTTAACATGTGGGCACAAACTAATCACCTGGTTCTATACGTTGCGTCCCTTTGTTTTCGATAATTCCCTCAGTATTATGGTCTTTGCATCTTTACTAACGCGGTAATCCACTTGTTGAAAAGGCCAAGCTCATGCCCCAAAGTCTCATTTGGAAGTAAACCAGAGTTGCCGAGATGGGTGTAATGGAGCTGAGTTGAGATTGACCCTCTTATTACTCGAGCTTGATTTGATTTGAGATTCAATGTTTTTCATTCGTTTAGAGCTTGAGCAAGCTCGACTTTTCAAGCACAAGTTCAATAGGAAATAAATGGGAATTCAACTACTTGACTGCGCTATCGGGCGCTTGAATTAAGTATTGCAACGGTCCAGCCAGAGGAGGTTTGATACTTGAGTTACCCGAGCTTGACAAGATTGAGTCATGTTAGAGTTGTTAGCAGTTGAGCTCAAGTAGATTGAAAGCTCGTTAAGATTGCATGGAGATGGCGGCAGATTGTGGTCATTCAGAGTAACAATAATGGTGGCGATATGTTGTGATGTGATCTCTAATTGATCGAAGTGTTGATTAATAGCTTCACGAGCTAAGAATACCCTGGCCATGATTAGTTTCCATCAGAAGAGCTTGGAAAGCCTTTTGTAGGTGTAACGTGGTGCTCGACACCAATGGTTTCAGGTGTGATTGTGCTCTCTTTTTTTGGGCTGATTCCGCAACAATAGCAGCAGGAATTCCTCGGGTGGAAATGTCTCCATCCATGTCTGTTAAGGCAACCGAGGAGATCACATGGGGAAAATCTGTCGTTCGTGCAGAAAACATGTCAAGGCTTGCTGTACATTTCATTCTGCTAAGTTCAATATGGATCTCAATATTTCTTGAAATTTCATTGGTTGGGTGCACAACAGAACGGGCATTGACGCTCATTTTCGCCGAATATCACCGAAGCAGCATGGGCAAGAATGCTCTGAAGGATCCTGTCTTGATGTAGCTCCAGTTCCTCCGGAAGAAGGTAAAGAACAGATCTCTACCTCAAGAATAAGGGGTGATGTTGGAGACAAAACTAAAGCATCATATATGCCCGGAATATTTGAGGAACTTAGGCCCTGTCCTTTGATTCTAACATTCTTGTATTGCCCAGTGATGATTATTAATTAAATATCTACCAGTATCAGAGATACCTTGAAGGCCAATCCACGGATGTTTGTTCGCCCATTCCTTAAAAAATACATTTTCAAGGATCCGTGTGTCCTAGAAAAAGGTATCTCTCGCCAGGGAAACCAAAGGCAACAACATGTCGGAAGCCTTTTCTTGTCCAAAACGTCTTTGCCAATGTTGGTGACTCCTCAATGAGCAGTTCGATGTCCGATCGGCGATCGGGTTTTTTTAATTTCGGCGACGACCCTCCTGGACCGTCACCTCGCAAAGACGAGGAGCTTGTTTAACTGAGCGTATTGATGTGGTTCTTTTTGCAAAAGACTGTCACTAGATGTTAATAGAATGGTAAGAAACAGAGTGAGTGTCTCTGTCTCTCTCTCATACTAGGTCTTTTTCAATAGGGAAAAGTAGGATTTTTGCCTCCAGATGCAACCCCCGAAGAAATGAATTTCCTTCCTTGTTAAGCACAAAGTGGGAAAGAAGCCACTGAATTGGGGATTAAGTAGTGGATGCAAGTTTGGTATTTTCCCTTCCCTTGTCCCCTCATAAAGCTTCCTA
Source organism: Rhodamnia argentea (assembly GCF_020921035.1). Taxonomy (NCBI): domain Eukaryota; kingdom Viridiplantae; phylum Streptophyta; class Magnoliopsida; order Myrtales; family Myrtaceae; genus Rhodamnia; species Rhodamnia argentea. Next base: position 34,104,817 of record NC_063152.1, read on the forward strand.
CTCCTAGGAAGATTCCTAGATGCAGCAAAAACTTCTCATCCCACATCACAGAAAGATACCAACTTGAACTTCCCTCTTCCTTTCCCATCACCCTTCAAACACTTAGAAATTATCTTGGAAAAAAGAAGGGAAAAACACCCTCTTTGTGCTCGGCCCTCATGTTGTCTCTCTCGAGGCAAAAATCCAATCCACTCATCCTGTTATTCCCTCTAACATGAAGGGGCAAAAGAACTGGGTCCGAGAGAAGCATACCCACCCGCTCATCTGGTGCGCGGCCATCATCTGCGCCATCCTCTCGGTGGCCGTGATCATCGCAGGCATCGCCGTGTTCGTCGGCTACGTCATCGTCCACCCCCGGGTGCCCTTCATCAGCGTCGTCGGCGGGAACCTCGATGTCTTCCAGGTCGACCCGGCCGGGGTCCTGGTGTCCCAGGTGACCATCGACATCAAGGCCGAGAACGACAACGCCAGGGCCCATGCGAGCTTCCAGAATTTGGACTTGGTGCTCAGCTTCGGCGGGCAGGACGTGGCGGAGCTCCGCGCCGACCCGTTCGACGTGAGGAAGAACACCTCCACGATATTCCACTACGTCGTGCAGTCGTCCCCGATCCCGCTCGACCCGGGGCAGACAGATGCCGTCAGCGAGTCGCTGAGGCGGAACGAGGTCACGTTCAATCTGAAGGGCAGTGCCAGGGCTCGGTGGAGGGTGGGGTTCCTGGGCTCGCTCAAGTATTGGTGTCACCTAGACTGTCACCTCCAGTTCCACCCTCTAAACCAGACTTTGACAAACGCCAAACGTTGCAGTTCAAGAGGCAAATGAGAGGGAAAACATTCAGGCTCATCGGCTCCGTCCCACCGTGAGTCAGGTCAATTGCAATCACCGGCCGACAAGTCTCATGCGAACTTTAAATAACGTGATCAAGCGGCTCATCCGATGCCGATATTTACGAACCCGACCCATGCAAGTATGTCTCCATTTTCTGGACTTGTTACCCATGATATCTCTTGACTGATATACGCTCCACGCCTTTAATTCTAGGCTTAAGAGTGACAAAGCTGTAATTTTTCATTCCAGAGTAATAAAGCTGCTAGAGCTATAGGACCACTTCGTCTCTCTTTCTTAATAATAAAACCTTCTGAAGCAACTTCTGACGCTCTTTGCTTTTCCTTTGTAACAAAGGAAACGCCTTTGCTTCTCTACCTCTTTGAACAGCCCGCGAACAAATTAGACAAGTGGCAAAGCGAAACCGACTTTTGCTTCACGCTTTTCAAATTCTTGAGATTCAACTCGCTCTCGGTGCTTCTTTTACGTTCTAGCTCGTATCGTTTTGGCCAAAAAAGAAAAAAAAATGTTATTGAATCGGACCTGGACCGTGTAAGCCGGGAGCTCACGTCTGCCGTCGGATCAGATGGATCCACGAGGAATTCACCCGATCCAACGGTAGAATGAGGTGAAGCCGAGAGCTCACGTCCGCCGTCGGATGAGATGGGTCCACGAGGAATTCACCTGATCCGACGGTGCCCGTGAGTTCAACTCATTCAATCATTCGACATGAATGCTCGATCACACTTTATGATGACATAAGCTGCTGCACTGCAATTTCTTTTTTGGCTAGGGATGAACTTTTGGAACAATCAATCGAGTACTCCATCTCACCTCTTCTCTGTAAGAGTTGAAAATTTCATTTTTTTTGTCTCCCGTTTGAATGATAGAATCATTGAGAAGAACTTTTGGTGACAAACTAATTAGAGCGGAAGAACTGAGTTTCGCGATATCCGGAGCATATTAAAGTATAAAGGAGAAAAATTGCCAAAAAAGTCATAAACATATTATAATTATGACAATATAGTCCTAAACTTTTTTTTTAACCAATTCAATCCTAAATATTTTGCATTTGTGTCAATCAGTCCACTCGGCCAGCTGGTTTTAACGTGGCACCGCCGGCGCCGACGTGAATTTTTTAATTAATAATTTAATAGATTCCTAATTTTTTTATGATCTTTTTTTATTTTTTTCTTTTGATTTCTTTAGATTTCTTTTTCCTCTAACACTAGGGCCGGCAAGGGTTGCCTACCATAGGAGAGGGCGCACGGCCCCTCACCGGATGGCCGAGCAAGGGCGCCGAGGCCCTTGCCAAGGGCCAGCGAGGGTGTCACGGCTCTCGCCCAGCCCAGACGAGGGCCGCAACACCTACCCGATTTGGGTGAGCAAGGCCATCACGGCTGTTGCCTAGCCCAAGTGTCGACAACCCTAAGGATTTGAGAAGAAAAAAATTATAAATAGTCTCAAAAAAATATTAAATAGTATTTAAAAAAATTTACGTTATCGCCGGTAGTGTCACGTTAGCGTTGACCAGCCAAGTAGACCGAATTGTCATAAATGCAAAATGTTTAGGATTGAATTGGCAAAAAAAAAAAAGAGGTTTATAACTGGATTGATATGATTGCAATAGGTTTAAGACTTTTTTGATAATTCTTCCAGGTATAAAGTATAGCTAGGATCGGAGGAAAATATAGCCTAGGCAGAAAATAGCAAGCTTTATGCCCGAGACGGGTCTAATCAAAGGGAAATCCGGCCCCTTCAACTCAGGGGAAGTTCAATTTTTTTCTTTCCGCCTTAGCTATTCAATCCGCTACCGAATTTGCCTTCCTTGGACAATGGGTTAGCCTCGCGAAAACGAGCTGGGCCAGCCTTGCATTGCACTCGTCCTTCGTCGGTCGATTTATTTGGGAAACCAACTCACAATCCATCCATCCATCACTCTTTCTTTCATTTGAAAGCTGTCAAAATGGTATTGGTGTCTGTTGTCTGTAATATTATTGTTTTTTTTTACCTAGCCAAGATCGTATAAACTTGATGTAATACAAAGAAGATTTTCATTTTTTTATATTTTTTTCCAAATTTCGTCTCTCTCGAGTTATTAACGTTGGTAGCGTCATAATCTAAGTTTGGCTATTTTCTTGTTTCAATATGGTGCCGGTCGTAACTCTTGTTCAAAATCGCGATGACTAGAATTATCACGGTAGAGAAATTGAAAAAAAAAATGAAGGGAAAAGAAAATAAAGGAAGTGGAAGGGAAAAAAAAATTGGAATAGAAGGCTTCATTTGTTTCCCAAATAATGTGGCATTTTCGGAACGTTATTTTCTAGAAAAATGACAATATTTTTTAATGTTTGGCTGAAATAAAAACCATTAGACTAGGAAGGAAACTCTTTTTCTTTGCACTAGAGATGCAATTAGGCTCTTTACACTACCGTGGGAAATCAATTTCTTCCTAAAAGAGGCTCCATTATCCATTAGTCTATATGATCCGATCAAAAGAGAGGGAAAGCGTCTCTAAGGCGGAAGGAAATTCCGCATTCAAAGATGAAAAGAAACACCACTTCCCGCCCGACTTGCATGTCTTAAGTATGAGAAAGACTCGGAAAAATATTTTTCGATGTTTGGTATGAAAAACCGGATGTGATTTGCCTCTCTGTGCACTCTTTTGAATAGTTTTTTGTTTTTCCTTTTTAATTTTAATTTTAAAAAAACAAAATTATTAATTAGTTATCTTTTATTTTTTATATTTTATTTTTTTTCTCTTTTCCTTCCGGTTTCGGCTGGTCGACGGCCTTTGATGAGGTCAAGGCTTGGCCAGTCCCCGCGATCTCGGGCTTGCTCATGGTCGGCGAGTTCCTTCGTAATGGCCGATTGTTGGACCGCCAGTCGTCGCCAAGGTCCGCGGTTGGCGGAGGAAGAAGGAGAAAGTGGCCACGGGCAGAGGAAGGAGGAAGGAGGAAGAAAGAGGAAAAAAAAAGAAAAGAAAAAAGAAAAGAAGAAAGAAAAATTAAAAAATAGTATAAAGGAAAAATGAATGTAAAGGAATTGAGGTAGTAAAGATGAGCGAAAATAGTTTCTTCTTCTAAAAAAAAAAAAGGAAATATTTTTCTCATTTTTGAAGGAAAGTTTCAATGTGTGGAAAATGTTTTCCCGCACTAACTTATTTTCCGTGAATCAAATGCCTAGAAATCCGAAAAACGTTTTTTTGAAAATTATTTTTCGTGAAATAAACAGAGCTGAAATTTTTAGTTACCTTATATTGTTTGGAAGTGCACTTAAGGGAAATTATGTGGTGGGAAAAAAGTGCGTGAATTTACCTTAAATATTATTTATCTTGTCAATGAGGGGCAATAATAGAAAAAAAACAAAAAAAAAATGTTCATTTCCATTCGATTCTTTTCGACTTTGTTGTACAATGAAAGCGCAGATCCCGTTGAAGATACTTACCTCTAATATAAACCTAATCCCTTAACTTTTCTCGAACCACATGCAACTTAAAAAATCTCATACTCGCTACAAAATGGTCGATTTGAGCCATACAGACTCAACTAATTCATAAGTTTCGACAACGAGCCAATCACTGCAACTCCATCAGCATGCCAAATATCGAACTACTTGATATTGTGTCTGGCTCTTTAACCTGAAATTTGTGATCTCATGAAGGCCGGTGTGACCATTTACCGCAGGAACATGTTTGTTCTCGTTTGCCCCCACTCGGACAATGTTTTGACCGTACTTAACTATTTCACTACTGTCTTTTCCCTCCCGGCAAAAAGAAACTCTCTTTTTTCGATATTAGGCACGCTCATAACCCGATTACCCGGAAACAAAAACCGATTATGCACCCGTAACCTATTCGAAGGGTGCTCGAGATGCTCTAATCCGATTCTTGAGATCGACTTCGTGATTTCAATCGGTCCCTTCTTGTTCCAACATATAGCGAACCCACCCCAAAAATCGCTTTCTAGTGTAGATTAATAAGGCTCGGAGACTGGTGACGGATCACTGTAAAGTCTAAGTTCGATCAATCAAGTTAACGAAAAAGAATTCAATGAAGTGCAATTCGAGGCAATCTATTTAATTATCAAGACGACATTGCTTAGTTCAATTGAATTTGAAAAAAAAAAAAAAAACCGGAAGGGGACAAGATTGGGCCTCCTCCATTTGAAAGGGAATTGAAAGGTGCCCTCGGATGGATAAAAGAAATACAGTATTGAAATTCCACAAATGATGTACGACTATATATAATCCAAGAATAAAAAAGGATTATTTATCTATTGCGTGTAGGGTTGGTGGAGCCGTGGAGGAGTCTCTTGCAAAAAGAACGACGGGTCATGATGATGAAAGATGATACAAAATTAGGGCAATGGACAAAGCTTCCAAATTGAGCTCCATGTTCTGTAATGACCCACTTAAATTAGCTGCCTTCAATAGTTGTCGTGTTCTTTTCTAATCACAGCCGCTGATCTTCTTTGCATTCTAATCCTAACACGAATTTATGTGACTTCATCGTAAATAAAGGGGGGAGGGGTAAATGCAATTATAGAATTGCTAAATACTAGAGTACCCACTGATCTTTTTCCATACTATAGATTTCTGAAAATTGAGTGCCTGCAGACTGTTAGTGGCAAAGTTACCCATCATTTGATTTCCCGGTAATCGGGTGTAATTTATCAACACTTTTGTAAAATTTCCAACTTTTTTTTAACAATTGACAAATTATCGGTTCTATTTAATTTCTACTAACTTGTTAGTTTTCAATCCTACCGACGTTCTAGTTTTACCAACTTTTTATATAATTTCTAATCTCTATTTGAGTTGTTAAAATAACGTAATGTATTGGGAGAAATATATGTAACACTGTTTGTTGTAACAAAAAATAATAACACTGAGAAATTGATAACAACTTTAATAGTGACTAAGTCAAGAGTAAAAGAGAATGCTATTGCAAACCAAGTTTGAACTTGTACAATAATGCTATTGCAAATCAAATTTGAACTTGTACAATTTCTAGAAATTGTTATACAATTGCACATGAGATGAGGTACGGCTAATCGAATCTTCTCAAGGTGATTAATTCCTGCCACCGGTATTAAGTAGTTTCACGGACTATGCCTCCCAACATACAACACCTTGAACCCGTTTGAATAACCACTATGTAAACATGACTCTATCAGACACTTTTCGAAATCAGCACACTTTAAAAATATTTTAAATGAAAAAGATGAGATGTATTTCTTCTTCAAATCATGTTTGAATCTTCTTAAATGAAGAATAGATCAAATCAATTTATAAAATTTGAAAGTTCACGTACTTAAAAGATTCATGAATTCAAGAGATACATGAATTAAAGGGACATACTTCGTTTTGCTCACTTTCATTGATTCATTAACGCATTAATTACAACAATCCCCCACATTAATGGATCTTCCAAACATATTGACTTGAGGAATTCTAAATTTGCCTATGGAAGTACATTGCATCAAGATAAGTAGCTTTCGCTTTAAACTTTCTTTAGTGAAAGCCTATTAGACATACTTAACCAGTCGATGGACTAAGCCTTGAATCATCATTTGTTGGTGTAAACCCAAACAATGGACCTCACACACAATCACAGTATCTCCCAATCAAGATTGTTTCTCGGTTGTCTTCATTCTTTCGACCATGAACCTCTCGAGATTCATGTGTGCTTTGGAAAATCAAGCCTTTAAAGATTTTCATAAAGTTGATCAACTCTAAGCATATAGGTGCATTCCTATGAAGGTCTCCTACCATACGTCACCCGGACATTGAAATCCAAGTCATCAGAATCATAAAACACATAGCACACCCTTAAAATGTGGTAGGAAGTACTGTTGTCTTATAGGAGTGGGAGATAGTATGCACACTAGAGTTTTCAAAATGTCCGATTGAACTTAGTCCATAGGATCTCCAATTGCTAGGTTAGGTTTCCTCCTTGGAGCCTCTTTGTTGAGTTAAGGTTTTTAACCACATTCCACTCGATGCATAGTTTACTTGCTCTCTTGAAAAACTTTTATCAGCGGATTTGCAATGTTTTCCTTTAACTTCACAAAGTATAAAGTAATTATTCCATTTTAAAGTAACTTCGCCACGGTGTTGCGTCAACAAGGAATATGTTTAGACTTACCCTTGTAAATCACATTATGTGTCCTTGCAACCGCTGCTTGATTGTCACAGTGAATTCAAATTGCAGACATAGGTTTTGGCCACAACGAAACACCCTCTAAAAATTGTCGAAGAAACTCTGCTTCTTCAAAAGCTTTATTCAAAACAATAAACTCAAATTCTATAGTGGAGCGTGCTATTAAAGTTTGCTTTGAGGATTTTCACAATATTTTGGCACCCCCTACATGAACACATATTTGTTAGTCGATTTCGATTCATCAAAATTTGAAATCCAATTAGCATCATTATAGCCTTTGAAAATAGCTGGATATTTACCATATTATATAACATAGTATTTGGTACTTTTCATATAACCTAATACTCTCAACAAAGCATTTTAATGCTCGTGACTAGGATGACTTGTATATTTGCTTAGTTTTCATGCTGAGTATGCAATATCTGGTTTGGTGCAGTTCATGATGTACATGATATTGTTGATTACTTGAGAGTACTCCAGCTGCCCCATACTGTTTTCAAGATTCTTTCTTAAAGTTAAGTGTGGCAGAAAATGATTATTCGCATCTTTAATGCTGAACCTTTAAACTTTTCAATTACCAATGGGATTGCGTTAAACCTAGACTATCAAAATTTATTGGAATTTTGGTGCAGAATATAAGATCAATCCCTCGGGTAACTACTAATTTCTGCTGCCTCTTGATTTCCAATTATTGTCGAGGAAAACTAAGTAGTTTTTAAGCCCATAAAAAAAAGTAATCTGCCACGTACTTAAGACATTTGGCAATTTGAAAGAGAGATATACGGTGACGGTTGGAAAAACTGTTATATAGAATAGTCATATCACGTGATAATGATACTATGGTGGAAAAGAGGTGATGTTTTTAAAAAATTCCAACACAAACTTCGATTGAGATGTATGCCTTGCGAGTTGTGTGAATTGGCTTAACACTATTTAATCAAGCAGAATAGATGAATTTAGTCCATTTAAAAACTTACAGTGGAATTAAAAGTCGAAAATGAAAATGAAAAATCTATGTATTATGTTGAGTATGACTTACTTATTGCTTATGTAGTTTAAGCAATTTTGAGAAACAGAAAAAAAAAAAAAAAAAACTAATGGAAGTTAAGTAAGAGAAATTTAGTGAATTCGAAATAATAGTAAAACGAAAAGATCGAACAAAGCATTCACTTTGCCTAATTTATTTTGGGGATATAAGTTTGCTCAACTGAGTGGTGGGAGTGTTAAGGGCATTTGGTAACATTTCTGATTTTCTGTTTTTTTATTTCTAAAACAGAAAAAGAACAGAAATCCATTTAAAAAATGTAAATTGATTGCTTGTTCTACGAATAGAAACAAGAAAAGAAACAAGTAGCCTTTTTGTTCACTGAAACAAAAAGAGAAACAATAAAATTTTGTAAAACAAGCTCATTGTAACCTGCTTGTCTTTACAACCACGAGTTCGCCACCGCCGCAGCCTATAGGTCTCGGTCACCACCACCGCCGCCAGCCGCCGGTTCCCACCGCTGCTAGTCGCCGGTTCCCACCGCATTTATTGATATTTTTATAATTAAATAAAAAATAAAAAATAGAAATTTTTAGGGTCATACCAAACACATTTCTATTTTTATCTATTTCAAGAATAGTAATTTTATGTAGTTACCAAATGCATTATTCTTCTCCGAAACTGTTTCTCGGGAACAAAATTAGAAAAAATCATTTCTTCTCAGCAATTGTTGTTGAGAATAGAAACGTTGCCAAATGCACCCTAAATGAGCAAAAAAAAAAAAAAAAATTCCTAGGATCACTTGATAGAAGCATATGGATGACGTAACCTTTAATAACAATTCCAAAGATAAAAAAAAAATGGAAAAAGCCACCAAAAACCCTAAACTATGCCCACTTTAACACATTCACTCTAAACTTTTTTTTGTAAAATAAAAAAACTCCAAACTTATACTCATGTGACACATTTATCTAAAAAATTTTCTTGTGATATCAAAAACTCCCAAACTTATACCGATGTGACAAATGTGCCCTAATTTTTATTTTTTTGCAACACTAAAAATCACAAACTTGTAGGCATGTGACTCATTTACTTCAAATTTTGGGGTAAATATGCCACACAAATATAAGTGTAAGATTTTTGGTGTCACAAATTTTTTTTTTTTGGCAAATATGTCACACAGGTATAAATTTGGAGTAGAAGTGTCACATGCATATAAGTTTGAGGTTTTTGATGTCACAAAAAAAGTTTGAGGCAAATGTGTCACATTGGGTATAGTTTAGGTTTTTGATGGCTGTAATCTAAAATAAAAACATTATGAATTCCCCACATTTGTTTTGCATTGATAATATATATTCTTTCTAACCGCCAACTCTTATTGATTAATTCAAGATTATCCGCTCTCTTTTCTGGTTCATCACAAACTCTCATCCGTATTTAAGATTGTTCGAGCAAATTACCATTCTGATACTTATGTGACATCTTGAATTCTTGCCTAATTAATGAAAGGAAATAAATATATTAGAGCCAAATTACTTGACTTAGAATTGACTAATGTCATGCAATTATTAAAGGCTAGTAATACGAGCTTGATTTCTCGGGTGAAAAATAATAAGTAACCATCATACAAAGGAGAAACCCTGGAATGTTGCTTAGCTAATCAAGTACGACCATGGTATAAATTAGATGTTAATTGTTACTAAATCAATTATATTAAGAAGTCAATTAGAGGACTGTAGTGTAAGTTTAACTTCTAAAGTAAAATTGTCAAATGTATAGTATATGATATTAGAACTAATTTGGTATTCTAATAATTAGAGCACGTCACGCGATTAATTATATGATAATGAAGTTAATATTATATAGTGACCAAAAACGCTAAGTAATCATAGAGAAAATCATAGTCTAATTTAAGGTTTAATGTGCATAATGTACATAGTTAGGATAGCGAGGGCAAAATAGACATTTCGCCCCAACATGTATGGCCGGCCACCTATACGGACTTTTGCCCAAAATTTTAAAGTAAACTCATGATTTCACCCATATTGAAACGTCATTCATGCCATCCATTTAGGCCAATGGGATTTTATGAAAAAGAAGAAGCTTTCACTCAACAATTAATCCTCTTCCTCTTTATTTTCCCCCCTTGGCCGAAAATTGAAGCCTCTCACACTCTCTTGATCTCAAATTTTCATCTCACTCAAAGTTCTATTAAGAAGTTGCAAGAGATTGAAGTTGTTCTTGAGAATTAAGACAAGTACAACATCTTTTCATTACACTCATATGGTTTAATGTTGCCAGACCGTGAATTTTGTGGGGCATGCTATGGCAATGGTTCTACATGTGGTAGATTTGGTGACAATGTGGAAGAAAAATAGCTACGTGAGTAGGTTGTAGAAGCTGTCCCGATCTAAGTGTTTTTCGACCTTCGATTTTTACTATTTTCATACCATATTTTGTAAGCTTCAAATGACTGAGATCAAAACATGAAAGATGATTATAATATCCCAAGCTACAACATATATTAATTTGAGAAATTTTTGAAGTTCATTTGTGATAAATCTAAGATTATGCTAACCTTCAATTTTTACTATTTTCATACATCTTTTGTGAGCTTCAGGATACTGAGATCAAAACATTAAAGTCAATTTCAACATCCTAAACTACAACATATATTAAGTTGGGAATTTTCGGACCACATATGTTCAGCCTTTTTAATTTTACACTTTCACGGGCCCACATGTGTCAATTTGAGTCGGATCTGACCCTTGATATTATTTATTTTTGTATCTCTTTCTGTGGACTCCAACCACTTAAGCACAAAACATAAAGGTTGACGCTGACATCTAAAATTATAACATATATTAATTTAATTATTTTTGAAATATTTTAAGTTGGGGTTTCGACCATCCTCTTAGCCAACTTTGTTTTGTTTCTGAGGCTGAAATTTGGTATTATTCCCATGAATTACTATGGTTTATGCAAAAGGAACTAAACTTTGTACTTGCTACAAAGTTGTAGAGCAAGGTCTTACCTATAACATACTAAATTTTTTTAATTTTTAAATTAATTTACTTGGGTAAAAGTGAAAGCTTCGGTTAGTGTGCAAATCTGTCTCTAAGTAAGTCACGAAATTTGAATAAAACCCCCCGATCTGTGGGACTAATGCTCAAAAGTTTCAAACGAAAGTTGATCATCACTCTTTGGACTACCATTTTGTGAGATTCTGAAATTTTATGAATTTAATTGGTAATTTAACCAAGGTTTACAATCGAGTCTAAATCTGCCCCGATGTTAGTTTTGGGTTGAGTTAAACCTTTGTACGACATAATGTCTTATGTTCACATGTGAAATGTCTCTTTGATTGCCGGATAGTGATAACCTGATTAAATTGTATATAGCATGATCACGTGATATATCATATAATATCATGTGTGCATGAGAATGGATTTAAAAGACTTGAAAATTTGCCATCGGCTAGAGTGCCAATGGAGCCCCAAGTGTTTGGAACACCCCTTCGTGGATAAGGGAAGCCCTTGCTGTGTGATTGGAGAAGCCCTAGGAGTTGAGATGCCCAAGTGTGAAAATCTTGGTAGTGCCATTGTGTGGATGTCAGGAGGAGTCCGTGGGTACTGTGAAATATGAACTAAAATAAGGCTTAAAGATGAATTATCTACATATTCGTGAGTGCACACCATACTTCATGTGGTGTGAATTTCAATTCTGCGAATGCTTTCTTGGTATGTTGTAATCCTTCTGAATGGTAATTAAAAGAAAATGAAACTACGTGTCGGGTTAAATAAATAAAAAGAAAGAATGTTATTTGACACCGTCAATGCCTTGACGTGGTGGTGATATGGGAAATGAAAATGTTTGTAAACAACCAGGGTTTGAACCCCGAAAGTTGTTGTTGTAATATTAATAACAAAAACTTTGAACATTTTTTTAGTTATTAGTTGTGCCTCATTTGACACGACCCATTAGAAAAGCATGTCTTTCAATAAATTGGCATCGGGTAGCATTTGAATGATATGTTGTAATATCTAGATATTTTATTTGCTGGGCTATGGCTCATTCTTGTTGCTGGTCCAAGGGAGGTGGTTGAGGCCTAGAGAGTATAATTATATGTATGTATGTGTGTATGATTGGGAGTATGGTGTTCATATGTGTGGGACAAATTTTTTGAAGACCATTCTCTGTGTACCTCGAATAGTAGCTCATGTTACGGATATGGCTGAAGTATGAACTCGTTGTGCTTTGAAATCTTTTATTATTACGAAATTCTTTCGCTTGTGCTACTAAACCAAAGCCATATTATCATGGAGGTGTGATTTAGTACGATCAAACCGCCACAACTTACCTCTCATATAGCTATGTGAGCCTAATAATTGCGCGGTCGCACAACCGCGCATGAGTCTATTGGGTCTAGCTTACTTAATCCATTTCTTCATTTGAAAGGCTAGAACAACGTTTCACTCGTAAGGCGTCTAATACTTTCCTATCTTTTCTATGTGAGATAAGGAAAATGCACATATTGAGAAATAGTCCATTGCACGTGAAAAACCTCGATTATATAAAAAAAAAAACATCAATAGGCCCCGTCAGGATGCCGGATCTCATGATACGAATCCTCATCCACCATGACGAGCGAGCGCGCACAAGAGAGGGAGAGAGATATCTTGAGCACGACAAGGGGTGGCGCGTCCTCTCTTTGTACAAGAATTAAAGGAATGAAAGAAGGGGATATATATATATATATATATATATATATATATATATATATATTCAATGGAATTAACGACAATTTTAATTACTCCACCGACGGATAGAAATTTTCACCAGATTCTTTTTTGTTTTCTTTTGCAAAGAAAATTATCTGAATTACGATTGTAAAATAGTTGATCACTTAGAATTTAATGGGCTCATTTACCTGGACTTCTCTAAAATGTTGAAAAATAACTTTTTCTACCTTTCCGCTTTTCCGCCAATATTCAAAATATTGTCAAAACTCAACAAAATACGAGAAAATTATATGTAGGGATTTTGAGTATTTACATAAAAAAAAATGATCCATGAACTTTGGTTCAATTTACGACGTCTTTTCTAATTTTTAATTTATTTAATGTTTTCCTGGGCTTTTGATAAATATGCAATTTAGTCTTTAAACTATAGGTAAAAACCAAAACTTATTACCTTTCCATTAGATTCAAGTTAACGGAATTTGCTGATTTGGCTTCTCATCATATAAGCTTGAATGATGGACAAAAGAATAATGTTACACGTCTCAAATCAGTATATAACAATCCACTTCATCAAATGAATTGGATAATTATTTTTCTAAATTGAACGAATAAACAAGTTGAAAGAAAAATTGATCACTTTCAGTGAAGATTAGTACTTAAAGACTGGTCACAAGTCATTATAAGGCCTCCATTTGGAAGAAACTAAGCATTCCCATTTCTTGCCGTCTCCCAACTTTGCTGTCTACAGGCAAAAAGAAACTATTTTTTTTTTTTGCGGTGGTAGGTGCATAATCACTCGTATCACCTATAAAAATAAACGAATGAAAGTATTTTCATCGTCCACGAAATGTTTAGACATAAATTATTGGGAGTAATAAAAAAAAATTTTATTGATTAATTATTTTGAAAGATACAAGGAATCATTTTTAGGATTTTTTTAAAATCATCTATTTTTCGCGAAACAAACGGGGGTTAATATGATTTTTTTTGAAATGTTGTGAATTCAACGTAGTATTATGTGAACATTCGTATGTTCTAATTAAAATAAACCCAATAATCATCACACATCAAGCAGAAAAAAATGTAACTAAATAAATTGGAAAAAGTAGAATACTCGCTAATTTTTTTGGATCTGGACTAACCATATATATGACATAAACAAAAGGATCAAGGTTGACAACGCATAAGCTGGAACTCTAATAACTCATCTCAAGTATAAGACACTATTATATGACCCTACTCGACAGTAGCTAATTTAATATAACTTGGGATCTACCTTCCCTACTACCACCCTCCTTGTTGTCAAACACATCTTTTTCTTTTCTGTTGGTGGGAAATATCCTCTAATTGTTTTATGTCCAAGAGATCTCAAGATCCGGAAAAGGTCTTAGACGAAACAATTTTAGGTCCCGGACTAACCATATATGAGTTAAACAAAAGGGTTCGATATATTGCAATAAATGATCCATAAAATATTCGCCTCCTCACGTGACGTGCACGCTACATTACGGACACAATTATTTTCCCTCGTTTGAAGATGTCGATGCAAACGTGGTCTGAGCCCACGGAATTGAAACTTTTTCTTTGCCCCCGTTTCTAGCGACTACGCCGAAACCCTATCGCAATTCGGAGACGAGACAAGCATGACGAGACAAGCATGACATGGGGGTCCTGCGATCTTTTTGGCAGGATAATAATGTAAGTAGTAATTTTGTTCTAATATGCAATGTCGTTTTCGATCTTTTCAATAGTCTAATATGATCTCGGAACTCTAACTTGATGCACAACGCTGTCCCTAGCCTTTAATTATATCCAATATGGTCCCTATGAACTGTCGGTAAATGTTTAATATAATCCTTTCATTCGCGTCATTTACATAGTCTTGGAGACTAAATTGAACATCTACCAATACCTCGGGGACCAACTTGAATAATTAAGAATCCAGGGACAACGCTACAGATTGAGTCAAAGTTCAGGCACCATATTGAACAAATTAATAGTTCGGAGACAACTATTGCACATTGAATCAAAATTAATGGACTGTTCATGTCGCTTTTCCCTTCTTTTATTAGGTCCTCTTCTCTCATTTTCTTATATCATTTTTCGTTTTCATTTTCTTAAATGTGTTTGGAATGAGGTTTTGTTGAACTTTCAATTACGCCCCCTTTTTTCCAAGATAGATGAATATCATATAAGTAAGGAAAAATTTCAAAAAAAGGCCCCATGTCCCTTCATCTTATCAAATAAGGGCATGAAATTAACCTTGTTTCAAATAAGAGTCTAAACAAGGACTTGAAGCCCTTATTTGAAATTTAGCCTATAAGTAATTATAGTTCACTTTGACTGCGCAGGACGCTTTAAACAGGTGCTTAAGCAGCTTAATTATAGTCTCCTTAAATTATGACACATCATCCTAGAACAGATCAAATCTTGCATCCCACTCATGTCGCTTCTTATTGGAGTTCGCTATTATCATCAAGAACCATGCACGCCTAACTCGTGAAGGAAAAAGAAATGATATTGTAAAAAGGCCTCCTGCCGTTGGAGCCGATGCCAATACTACCCAAATCTAAATTGGTCGGTAATTACTGACGTGAATCTTGAGTCGTACAGCATTGGACGATATAGCACTCACGTGGAAGATTTTTTGCAGTTTTCTTAAAAAATTTCGAATTTCTTCTTCTTTTTTTTTTTCCCTTTTCCCTCTGCCATGACGAACCGGAGGCAATGAAAGATAGGTTAACCTTTAGATACCAATTGTAACTGCATCACAATGATATCATACGATTCCTAGCCTTTGAATCGAATCGATAGTTGCATCCATGTAGAGAAGGAAGAAAACAAAAAAAAAAGATAACCCCTACCATGAAGCTAACCTTGCAGTTTTCTTAAAAAATTTCGAATTTCTTCTTCTTTTTTTTTCCCTTTTCCCTCTGCCATGACGAACCGGAGGCAATGAAAGATAGGTTAACCTTTAGATACCAATTGTAACTGCATCACAATGATATCATACGATTCCTAGCCTTTGAATCGAATCGATAGTTGCATCCATGTAGAGAAGGAAGAAAAAAAAAAAAAAGATAACCCCTACCATGAAGCTAACCTTGCAGTTTTCTTAAAAAATTTCGAATTTCTTCTTTCTTTTTTTCCCTTTTCCCTCTGCCATGACGAACCGGGAGGCAATGAAAGATAGGTTAACCTTTAGATACCAATTGTAACTGCATCACAATGATATCATACGATTCCTAGCCTTTGAATCGAATCGATAGTTGCATCCATGTAGAGAAGGAAGAAAACAAAAAAAAAAAAAGATAACCCCTACCATGAAGCTAACCTTGCAGTTTTCTTAAAAAATTCCGAATTTCTTCTTTCTTTTTTTTCCCTTTTCCCTCTGCCATGACGAACCGGAGGCAATGAAAGATAGGTTAACCTTTAGATACCAATTGTAACTGCATCACAATGATATCATACGATCCCTAGCCTTTGAATTGAATCGATAGTTGCATCCATGTAGAGAAGGAAGAAAACAAAAAAAAAAATAACCCCTACCATGAAGCTAACCTTGCAGTTTTCTTAAAAAATTTCGAATTTCTTCTTTCTTTTTTTCCCCTTTTCCCTCTGCCATGACGAACCGGAGGCAATGAAAGATAGGTTAACCTTTAGATACCAATTGTAATTGCATCACAATGATATCATACGATTCCTAGACTTTGAATCGAATTGATAGTTGCATCCATGTAGAGAAGGAAGAAAAAAAAGAAAAAAGATAACCCCAACCATGAAGCTAACCTTGCCAATAATGCTAATGGCATCTTGACTTTGCTTTGTTTCCTTTTTCTTTTGGTCATGTTTTCGTGATTGCGAAGTGAAAGACAAGGACTTGGGCATGAGCCATGGTCAAAATGGCAAAATTTTTCAAGGACTGTCACCATTCATGAACAAAAAGTGCGCAGTTTTTTCCTTACCACAGCCATAATTGCATTGACACTTCAGCCATGCTCTTGACTCGACGTATCTTCCAATCGATTGATATGGGTGAAAAAGGAGATACGGATATTTCAAAGCTTAGCATGCACTGATTCCGACATGACGTGATAAATATTTCGGATTTTGGTAACTTAAATGAGAGTTAATATTCAGATACCAAGTGATAATTTAATTGGAAAGGAAACTGGCGAGTGTGCGCTAATCAGATTGATAATCTCTAGAAAGAATCGGCATATATAAATGGTTGCTAACCGAGATAAATAAAGTTCAACAACTTCATACAAAATTTTGTAAATTATAAAAAAAAAATCGAAGATTGGTAAACAACCCTAATGAGAGTTGGTAATCTAAATTTAGTAGGTAATTTATTCTTTAAAAAGTTGGTAAAAATCACTATAGTTTAAGTTAGTATATGTAACAATCAGTAAATTCGAAGCGTGGTAAGTTAACACAAAAACTGTTAATTTCTATACTATCAAAAGAAGATGATAATCTCATTGAAAAAAAAAAAAAAAACAAGATGCTGCTTCGGAAAAAATCGCCCATCGTTTTTTTTTCGAACAAAAATTTTCATACTTACCAATACTCATTAACATTTACGAACATAGAAAAAGAATCTGTATTTCTAGACACATAACAATAGTGTTAGGGCTGGTGTGCCCTGGTTTTTACCGGAACTAAAGGAATTTTTTTTTTTTTGGGTCGACGGAACCGGACGATTAAAAAGTGAAACTTTTGGACGAATAAACATGGAGTATGCTTGTTTTGTTTTGAAGTTATTTGGGATTTATCTTGATTTACAATTGAACTAGAATATTTCTCTCTTGTATTTCGATGGGCGAACGAAATTTTATTTTCTGACCACAAAAAAAAAAAAAATGGCAGTATGCTTAAATTTCGCCACCACCCTTTCCGAGCCAGCCGGGCGTTTTCGTAAATTCGCACCAAATCCGCGACCGATTTCCATGCGATACATTAGCCGATCGGTCCTTTAACCTTTTGAGCGGTAAACTTCCAGCCACTTGCCTCTCTCTCTCTCTATAACCGAGAGTCGACACCGCCACGTGTCACGATCGCGTTCGTCTGTTCTCCCTATAAAATAACTGCCGCTTCCGTTCAGCAAAAGCCCTCCTCAATAAGGTTCTGTTACTCTGCGACGCCCGCTTGCCACATCCCCCCCCTTCTTTTTTCTCCTGTCGCTCGTTCTGTCGCTTCGAATGGGGGAGAGAAGCACCGTACTCGCCGTCGTCCAAGCTGAGTGCTTTCAGTTACCGGCGGTCTCTAATTCGCTTGGTGCAGGTCGGGAACCGGTTCTCCGGGGGGCAGGAATCCCTCCCGCACGCGGGCCGACTGGCCGGCGGATTCGATTCCCGCTTTGCATCAACTGAATCGGAGACCGCGGTGAAGTTTGCAATTCGGATCTACCAGCTGAGCTGGGTGCTCCCTCTCCACGTACAGATCTGGAGCTCTCTCTCTCTCTCTCTCTCTCTCTCTCTCGCCCCTTCGTCTCTGGTACTTTCGCTCTCGCTCTAGCTCTTCGTGTTCGCACCATTGAAGACCGTATCGAACGATTCGCATGTGCGTCGTTCGAACCATGTGCGCTTTTCTGGCGACCGCGAGCTTGAGCAATCTTTTGATTTTGATCTTGATCAGAGAAACTCCCACCCACCTCTGTCTAAGTTTTTTCCATGACGCGAGGTCGTTGCTAGATGAATCTAGTAGTAGACACGGACACGTGATGTGGTCTGTTGATAACAAGGTGATTTTGCGGTATTGAAATCTCGTGTTGCTGATGTGATTAATGCATTGGATTTTGGGAGTTCATTCATTCTTGTCCTAATTACGTGAATCAGCTCGGATTTAGTACAGGGAGTCGAGTCGAGACATCCATCCGACAAAATTCTTACCACAACTGGAAAAGAAGTCTGCACGGGGAATCTACTGAAGTACGGAGGTATCTACTGCCTATACATACATCACTGATTTGTTATTGCTTATATTGCAGTAGACTCTGTGTCTATGCTTGTGATTATGTTATGGTGCCAGTGACGTGAAAGCTCAGCTTCTGTACTTCATTAGACAGGCACGCCTAAAAATCATAGATTGCACGTTTAGAGAGGTCCCAGTAGTTTCAACCACCATGGTTATTGTTGCCACACTGGAAGCTCAAGATTGAGAATCAAACCTTTATGTGATAGACTCAATGCCCTATGTTCTCCATTTACCTGTATAATATTGCAAAATCTGCTTCCACTCACCCATGTTAGGACAGACATCTTGTTTGGATTGGCAAGAAAAAAATTATATTTTTTCAAAAAAATTTCTGAAAAAATTTTGAAAAGCGGAAAGAGATGAATCCTAACGAATTGCCTAGGAATTTACTTGTTAACATTTGAAAACAGTCTTCACTCTCAAATTTTGTTGCGTGTGCGTGTTGGTGGGGCAGGTATTTTTTATCTTTGGGTCCTAGACTTCTAGTTTGCAGAATTTTGATGGCTGATAAGCAGGAGTTGCGAAGTAGCACAATCAGATTAGCCGATAATGGGCAGGATTTGTGTATGGTTCTGTGAAGAAGGTTTCCCCAGCCATTGCCGGTTCCTTTTAACATGATAACTGTGCCCTGCCAATTTAGTGTCGCATTTGCAAGAGGGAAGGAAGGCCTTTGGGCTGTCCAGGTGTTCTCGGCGAAAAGATGCTTCTCATTTCTTTTCGTTCTTTCTTTTTTTGTCTGAGCGGCATATGCGAAGCATCACATATGTGTGCAAGGATGTGCTTTAACCACAACGCTTGATTCTGTTCATAAGCTTCCCATCTCTGAAGTTATGTTCTCCTGCGGGTCTTTTCTTCTTCTTCTTGCGTGCGGAAGAACAACAAAGTAGACCGGCAAGAATGGGTGATGCTCGATAAAAACCCGAACTCAGTAGAAACTTGCATAAGTATGAATTTTATTCGAATTTTGGTTTTTAATGACAGCAATTTATTCTCCTGCCAAGAATCGTTTCGTCCGAGTACATGTACAAACTGTGTCCGATCTCAATGTTGGATCTACTTTGGAATGCTAGCAGCAGAGTCTGCTTTCCGTTTGGAGCTGCGAGTGCTGTCTGTCTCTCCTTACATGAATGCTTTTCTTTTCTCTGTGTCTGTGTCTGTCTCTGCCTCTTGCAAATGATGCTCGGAGCATCTTCTCTGGCAAAGTAGGCACCCACCATGGTTTCTCTGGTTAGATGCTCAAATGGGTTCGCAGTGATATAGCCATCATACTTCGTTATCTCTATCGTCATCTTCATAGTTGTCCTGTATATGATATCCAGATCCGTTGTTGACTAGTCCTGTTGAATAATTGAAGCTGCAGCTGGGGTCTCCAGCTCTGTTTTGGTTCTACTCGATCCGAAATGCTTGGATGTAAATAAATTCTTGTTGGTTCTGTGTACGGCTCACACGTTGAGATACCCAAAACATATATAGGATTCGAGCGATCAACCAATTTGTAAATCGATCTTGTGATTCAGTTCTTATGGGATGACATACTGAAATCGCTCTTCTGAATGACTGGTTTTTGCTCCATCATTGTTAGTTTGGCTATTCCCGAGAAGTTGAAGCCTAGTATTTGCTTTAGGAAAGCTTACTTTCCTCGTCTGACAATCCCAGCGAATTATTCTAAGTCAGTGTTTCTATCAACAAGGAACATCCCCCTAAACGTCAACGGTTAAAACCTCTTTTCCCCTCAAAACTCGCCTCGTCGGTGGCTCCAATGTCCACACGATTCTTCATGCTTTCGCCTTCTCGTCAAAAGTTGATTGAGACAGAAAGGTGGTCCCAGGTGGAGCCACCTCTTTGAAAATCGCTACGTACGAAAGTTTACCGTTTCCTCAATCTAGCTTCTTCTCGAGAAGCTGTCCAGTCATTTTTCTCCTTCAGTCTATGTGCCGTTGACGAGATAATTCAAAAACACGAGAAGCGTCGACTGCGCTAGTACTTGTGGTGGGTCTCATGATGGAAGGGCTCGCTGCGTGCATCTCGTGCTCGGAGTCATCTTTCCAGATTCCCGCTCGCGTCGACAAACCCGGGCCTACATTGATTGGGCCGGTGTATTTCATAACCTGCCGACCACGTTATGAAATGCCGTTGCTTGTCGCTCTTGTTGTATGACAACCTTTTAACTTAGCGTCGGCGTGGGGTAACCGTGACTATATTTTGACATGAAGCTTATTATGTGATGTGATCAATTTTATCGTTTCGAGTTATGCTAGGGGGTACATGACAATCATTCCACTTCTCTGTTTCTATTTCAAACATATTTTTGGAACGGGGTTTGGAACAGAAATTCGTTTGGTAACGTAATATATTTTTCTATTTTTGAAACCAAAATTTGTTCCAAAAATAGATTTGGAAGGGAAATTAGAAATAAAAAAATTTTTTACTTCTCGGAGAAACAGTAATGAGAAATAATAACTCATCACCTTTTCTCAAGTACCCACCGCCGCTGACCACTACCAATCGCCGCTCGCCGTTGCCCCTCGCCACACCTCCACTCGCCGCCACCCACCGCTAGCCGCCACCGACCACCTCCCGCCGCCAACCACCTCTCATCGCTACCCTCCGCCAACCGCCCGAACCATCGCCTACCGCCATCGTCCTTCACCGGCGGTCGAGAACCATCGCCGACTTCGACATCGCCAACCAATGCCCTCGGTCTACCATCGGCGGCCGCCGCCAACCTCCACCGGCCATCACCACCAACCACCATCGACCTTTGCCTCCGCCAACCACTGTCCTCGGTCGCTTGCCACCGCCGACCACCACCCGCCGTTGCCCGCCGTCACCCCTTGCCTCATCTCCGGCCGTCACCCCTTGCCTCATCGCCGGCCGTCACCCCTTGCCTCATCGGCGGCCGCCACCACCCGCCGACCACCCTATCGCTACCCTCGCCTAGTCACCGCAACCATCGCCGGCCGCCGCCTACCACCGCCAACCTCCACGGCAAGCCTCCGCCCACCACCGCCGGTCGCCGCAACCATCGGAGTAAAAAATAAATAATATTTTTTTTTATTTTTAAATAGTAAATCATGATTTTAAAAGGAGAAATTTTCAACTGTTGTCAAATGAACTTCTGTTCCGGGATTAGAAATTTTATGTGGTTATCAAACGCGTTTTTTGGCTCAAAAACTCATCCGTAAATAGAAATAAAAAAATCTATTTCTAGAACATAATGGTTGTCATGCACCCCCTAATTTTGTCATACCTTCTAAGCATATAAAAGACTTCTCTGGCTTCAACCTTTAATTTCAAAAGATGTACAAATTTGGAGCTGGCAAAACCCTCGTAGACACTCCCATAGTCCAGGAAATTTTGACTTTTCACCGGTTGTTCTCATGACTGCATAACTTTTCCTACCTCCCGCATATAACAGCTGGTTTGATCCTTCCTCCATATGTATTCTCATGTATGTACGTCTAAATTGGCATAAGATTGTTGGCAATTACTATTTTGTAAGTTGCTTGCGGTGCTTGTGTGGATTCCAGGCCCACGTCACTGGGAAAAACGTGACTGAGATGAATCCATGCACGTCCCCGTCCCTGAAAACCCTACTGTCAACAAGATTGGAAGTCAGAACATTGGATATCTTTCTTTCTTTCTTTCTCTTTTTGATCCAAAGGCACCCGCGTGAAGATCCAGCTACCCGAAGGCCAATAAAAACAGCCTGCAAAAGCCACGAGCCGGTTAAGTCCAGACCTTTGGCCTGTGCAGGTGGCCCTGGTCCAGAGGAGTTTGCATGCGAATTGTAGAATTCGAGTGGGTGACCTCTGGTTTTTGAGTCAGAAAATTCACAGCGCCCTAAGCGACTGCGCCAATCCTGGGGTTTACATATGCGTACGAGGAGAAAGCATGTGATCGTACGCGTACGAGGAGCTAGCGCATGGCAGCAAATAGATTACTTCGTGTGCGTGAGAGCGAGATAAAGCAGGACAAATCAATTAGTTGGAATTAGTTAGTCGATTATACTTATGTATACGGGTTAGGTCTTCATCTCATTCAAACAAGACAACCTTGTGCTCGTGCTTTCAATTCCATGTAAGGTGCACTTTGATAGTAATACTGACATATAAAAAGTGGTGCAATTGATATGCAATCCGTGATGTTGAAGGTAGCTTTTTCGAAATCTACATTAATCGCGTTCCGACGAAGAACAAATAGAAGAGATTTGCGGTCTTATGGTGTCGATTTTTTCTATCATTATCGTAAATTTTCAGAAAAGTAGAATTACTTTTCTGATTATGCAAAAAAAGCGAGGATTCTCTCCTTTCCAGATAATAAATTATCTTGATATTTATCTTTTGGTATAGTCAGTTTTATATAAATACAACCAAACGGTCTCTAGGTTGCACCAAAACTTGTTTTTTTCCATCAAATTCAAAGATTGAAGAAGATTTTACAGAAAACTTGAGAAGCCCATCGCGCGCCACACGACATGATAGATCCAAACGGATGCCCTCGTTCGGATGTATAGATAGAAGAGAATACCAATTAAGTCAAAAACAAAAATGAAAATAATAATTCAGACACCATGCATGGCTTATCTAATCGTCTCGCATGCATATAGGCATGCACAACAGACGAAGGTTGTTGGGCCATGGATGGCACGAAGCCCCGATAAGAAAAAAGTTTTGCTTAGGAAGCAGTGTTTTTTTACCTTCAGTCTCTT
The DNA here is from genome assembly GCF_020921035.1 of Rhodamnia argentea. Classification (NCBI taxonomy): domain Eukaryota; kingdom Viridiplantae; phylum Streptophyta; class Magnoliopsida; order Myrtales; family Myrtaceae; genus Rhodamnia; species Rhodamnia argentea. Next base: position 34,128,220 of record NC_063152.1, read on the forward strand.
GCAAACAACTTGTGATTTTTAGGGTTTGACATTCTCCAATGGACCTTTGAACGGGCTTGGGACGATGACTCGCCCATGCCAGGACCAGGGGAAGTTTCCAAAGTCTCAACACAACTCGAAAGAGCTCATTCTAACCATGAACTTCGTCGAGAGTTGTCTACAACTTCAGGGCAACGTCCTTGTCCGACTATGGTTGGAGAGAGAGAGTATTCGGGCCAAATATGTCTGCACTAAACTGGTTTGTGGGGCTTGCAAAGTGTTTCATGGGCCTCCAGATAGTCGGGTCTCGACATCCTTACCCCTATAAAGAATGGTATGGTATGCTAACTTAGGTATTGTAAATACAACTTTCGGAAAATTTATTTCTCCGTTGGGAAACCTATTAAGGGAGTAGTCCGATTTCCATAAAATATCACTGCGATCAGGGAAGCTCCATTACTTTCAAGAGAATGGTAGAGCCATCGAAGTCGTCGTCGCATTACTCCTATGGATGATATCGGAATCATAGTTACTATTTCAACTGAATACCTCCAATGTCGATAAACCACATTCTTGAATTGCGTACGTATTCGTATACATCACATGTACACGTAGATGTGCATGTATTACGATTCCCAACCATGCGATCTTTACTCTCGCGAATCGCGTACCTACCGAATGGCGCGCGAGAGCGAGAGGAAGCATAGTTTAATTTCAGAATGCCCAAAGGAGGATCCCACGAAGTAATTATTTGGAATTAATTAGTTGACTATACTTTATTTTGTTACCACGTGGACATGTCTTAAAACGAAGTCCCAACGTTTCACTTATGTTTCCCACCATATAAACCCTAAACATCCCTTGTACACTGCCGTCTCCAACCTGCCATCAACAAAAATGGGCTCATCCCCACCTTCTCCTCCTCCTTCTCCAGGACAACTGACCGTGAACCGCGGTGAGCCGGAGCTGATCTCCCCGGCAGGAGAGACGCCGCACGAGCTCAAGCCCCTCTCGGACCTGGACTGCCAGGAGTGGCTTCGTTTTATGCTTCCCTTCCTTCTCTTTTTCAACCCAAACTGCCCCTCCATGAAAGGCCGAGAAGACCCGGAGACGGTCGTCAAGGAAGGGCCCACGAAGGCGCTCGTGTACTATTACCCGTTGGCGGGGCGGATACGGGAAGGGCCGAACCGTAAGCTAGCAGTGGACTGCGCCGGCGAGGGGATTCTGTTCGTGGAGGCTGACGCCGGCAACAGCCTCGTGGAGCTCGGCGACTCCATGCGGCCGCCATGCAGCTTCGTAGACGAGGTGTTGTGTGATGTGGCCGGCTTAGGGGACACCATTGGGTGCCCTCTGTTGTTAGTCCAGGTAACTACTGCGTAAACTAGTCGACCTACTCGTTAGAACTGTAAATTCAAGTTCTTCGCTTGGACAATATGGAACTCAGCTCAAGCTTGATTCTCTCTGAGTTCAAGTAGATCGAGTACTAGTGATGAGATCTATCAGGGGAAATGACATTAATAGTCACTAAATTTTGATCTAATGTATCATATTATCTTTAAATTTTTAATTCAGTCTAATATATAATGTCATTGTTAAACTCTTAACTCATTTAGTGTAATCCTTAAACTGTTCGTAACGTTTAATGTAGCTATTCTGTTTAATCAAACAATTATTTAATGAAATAAAATAATTAATATTGAGTTGAACTTTTCAATCTTTTATATGTATAGGCTTTTTTATTTTTATTTTGCCCTTTGTTGTTAAAGCTTAACGGATTGAAGGGTGTGTCAACAAATTTGAGAAAAGTACAAAAATAAGTCATAACTTTATTTTTGGTTAAAAAAGTATAAATTTATTGTACTCGTGTCAATTTAGTTCGACACCTTTCAATTATAACAATCGACTCCTAAATTTTTTTATGAGTTATCAATGTAATTCATTCGGTCAATTTTGTTGAAATCGCTAATATGGACGTCAACCACCTTACATGGCATGATTGACACAGACGTGGACAAATTATATATTTTTTTAATATTTTATGTACTTATAATGATTTTTATTTTTATTTTTTTCCATTGTGGCTGATGAGAGCAGTCCTTGCCCAGCCGCGAGGGTCAAACCGTCACGAAATTTGGCAAAAGCTACCCTCATTGGATATGCTGGATCTGGTAAGGGCTCGACACCGGTGGTCGGGCAAGGGCCACTCTCACCGGATTTGGCGAGGCTTGGCAGCCTTTGCATACGGTTAGTGACGTCCTAGGCAAGGGTTGTGACCCTCGCTCGCCCTGATGAAAAAAGTAATGTAAAAAAAAATTATAGATAATTTAGGAAAATATTATTGTCTATGTCGGCACCGGTTATGCCACGTAGGATGTGGATGGCATCCATCTTAGCGATTTCCGACAAAAATTGATAGGATAGATTACATTGAAAAATCGTCAAAATATTTAAGACTCAATTAATACAGTTAAAAGGTTTAATAATTGAATTGGCATAAATACAATAAGTTTATGACTGTTTTTATAATTTTCCTCGACAAATTCTGTTAATTCCAACTAGTGAAAGTCAAACCATGGAACGATCATATGTAATCCGACTAACCAATGAAAAAAAGAAGAAGCAAAGTTTCGAGATTCAAACAATAAAAACTGATTGGGAGGGATGATGTAATGTAATAAAACAAAAACATGCACGGATCTTTAATTCCGTGTAATAGCAATAGGCCTTCGCCTCAGCACGCCTCATAGCGGGAAGATCATTGCTCGATCATAATGTAGTCGTGTTGCAACAAAAGCATAACACTATTAATAAATGGATAAATACATTAGAAGTCCTAAATCATAAAAGTGTAATTTAGCTGTAAATTTTTTAAAAAGTGCAATGAAGTGTTAAAACTTCTTACAAAAATGCAATTGAATTCTAAAAATTTGTCAAGAAAATGAAATCGAGTCTTAAAACTTTCAAAAACTGCAATAAACGGAGGACTCAATCAGACAAATTTAATAAGTTTTATGACTTGATTGAACTTTTTAAAAAATTTAGGATTAAATTGCACTTTCATAATAAATTTTAGGATTATCAATGTACTTATATTATTAATAAAGATATCGTGTCTAGAGTTTGTAAATTGGTAGAATTTCAAGAGATTATATATATGTACGTATGTATATAGAGACATGCCCTCTTACTTTGATTATTCAACTCGCACCTTTTTTGGATTTCTTACGAGTTCCTTCTTCATGGTAGGTGACCCGCTTGAAATGTGAGGGTTTCATAATCGGATCGTTGTCCAAAATCGATGACAGAATTAGCCATACCCTCGGATTGAAACAGTTCCTAGAGGCAGCCATGGAACTCGCACGAGGCGCACGCGCACCGTCTCAGCCGCCCGTTTGGAAGAGAGAGATCCTCAACACCCCGAGACCCCGTCGCGACCGACGTGCACGCACCCCGAGTTCGAGGACATCATCCACGCCGGGAGCATGGTCACGAAGTCGGACCCCAAGAACATGGCACGTAGGTCATTCTTTTTTGGCCCGCGCGAAGTGGCGTCGATCAAGAAACACCTCCCTCCCCACCTAGTCTCGAAATCCTCCACCTACGAGTTGCTCGCGGCGTGCCTGTTGAAGTGCCGCAAGACGGCGCTTGAGATCGAGCAGGACGATGCCGCCAGCCTCTCGTCCGGGGTCAACCGGTGAGGCCAGCGAGGCATTGTCGTGCCTCCCGATTATTACTGGAGAACGTCGGTGATGGCAAAGGTACTTTCGAAGGGGGGCCATCTGTGTACTGGTCTGCTAGGGTATGCCGTCGAGCTAGTGAAGAAGGCGAAGGAGATGGTGAGTGAAGAATACGTGAGGTCCTCGATCGATGCGTCGGTACTCAAGGGACGGCCGAAGTGCACTGCTGCTTGGAACTACATGGTCGGCGACACGATGAAAGTTGGGTTCGAGGAGGTTGATTTCGGGTGGGGGGAAGCCGGCGAACGGCAGCATCGCCGGCTCATTTCCTTTGATGAGCATCTATGCGAAGTACAAAACGAGGAAGGGAGAGGAGGGGACTGTGATGCCAATTATGTTGCCGGAGAGAGCAATGCAAAGGTTTCGAGAAGAGCTGGAGAAAATGACCGGCCGAGAGACGGTGGGCGATGGTCATTATGCTGTGGATTCAAGTACGATTGGCTCGAAACTCTAGATGGATCGTCCAAAGAATGGTTACGTCGGCATGGCGATGTCAGACGGCCGGGTTTCCAGATGAACATTAACCATAAACTATATCTCAATTGAAAATATTATAAATTGTACCAATACCGATTTAATCTTAAACATTTCGATTTGACTAATTTAATCATAAAATTTTTAACAATTTACCAATTTAGTTCTTCCAGCAAATTTTTGCCGAAAATCACTTACGTGAACGCCGGCCATCCTATGTGGCACGATCAATGCTAATATGCACAATTTTTGCAATTTTTTTAAAAGTTTGAATCTTTCAATTTTTTAATTTTTTTTTTTTGTGGCATTTTGGCCGGCGTGAGTCGCAACCCTCGTGGGAGAAATCTAGCAAGGGCTAGGGCAAGGCCATCGTGGCCTCGTCAGCCGCAAGCGAGGTAGCCCTTGCCGATTACAATGAAAAAACAAAGAAAAAATAAAAGAGAAAAGATTTAAAAATTCATATTTTTAAAGAGTTGCAAAACACTCGGGATCAACATCAGTGATTTACCTATCAAAATTGGGCGAAAAGACTACGTTAGTAAATTATCAAAAAATTTATGATTAAATTGATCAAATTAAAAGATTGATGTTGTTACACTAAATTTTCGACTTGTTTGGTGACTGTCCCGTTTCTCAATCACACGTGACAATGCTTGAATTTTGAATGAAGTCTTTTCCTTTGGAATTTGTGTTCTAGTTATGCACTTTATAGTAAAGCGAATAAAGAAAGGATACGTGCGTTGTCTTTAGTTTTGAGCGTAAGTGAAGGTGTGTCCTCCCATCACGTGACACGTTTCCCCCCCTAATAAATTTATCACAAGTGCATTAATTTGAAATTTTTGATAAGAAAAAAAATTAATTTTGGATAAATTTATCACAAATATACCGGTTTGAGATTTATCGTGATGAAAAAAATAATTTATCCCAAATTTGTCAGGGGTAGGGCATACCAATTTGGGATTTTTTTGGTAAAAAAAATAGTTTATGATAAATTTGTCGCAAATATACCTATTTAGGGTTTTTCACGACCCTAAACGTAATTACCTTTCAAATTACGAAAAACAAAAGGTTTCCACTTTTATGATAACATATTATATTGATTTTTGTTTTTGAAAATATCTGATTGTATTTATAACCATTTATTGGATTTGAGTAAAATCCTTAAACCGCTTCGTCTAAATTCTGGGACGTAAAATTCGAGAGTATTTCCTGGAATGAATGGAAGAAAAATATTTTCTCTCGACTTAGAGGAATGATGGTAGGAAAAATAAATTCCACGTCATCTTCAAATGGCTACCGCCGAGGAGGATTGTATAATAGTGTCTTGCGCCTAGAGCGAATCATCGGAGATTCGGCTCTTACGTCGTTGACCTATGCTTCGCACAATATTTTTGAACCGACTTGTCGGCGACGTACCCTGGTTCAAAGACACTGTCGAATGGTGTTTTCATGTGAAAAATAGTTTTTTTTCTTTCAAAAACAAGAGAAATACATATTTATATAAGCATAACCAAACGGTCTCCAGGTTGCATTAAAATTCAATTTTCGTTAATTCAAAGCTTGAAGAAGGTTTAAGACGTTTAAAAAGGTCCATTCTGCGCCATGTGACATCACAGATCCAAACACTTGCCTCGAGCAGAGCTGGCAATTTGAGCTTTCCTGTCATATTCATGTCAACAGGGAAATAAAAAACATCAATATGATTACAAAATATTCATCAACACGGATAAAAACGTGCCAATATAAGATGAAGGCGTGGTTTAATATATTTTAATTATTCTATTACTCCTCTTCACGCTTAGTCCGGTCTTTTTATCTAGTACTAAACGTGGACACACTTAATTGGGAAGACAAATGGGGCCTGAAATGATTTGCATGCTCCGATACCATGTGAGTTTAGGTTTGTCTCGGAGAATTCATGTCGTGGTTGAGCCTGGGTCGGGAACTGCCCGGCTCTCGAATTGACTTCCAAATCACATATTGTCCGTATATTCCATGGTACATAATGCGGGAGCCTTGCTCAGATCTAGAAGACGATACCAATCTATACGAAAGTCATTATGTACGCGCATGCCTATCTTCTTGCATACATTTGGGCCTGTTCATACCTTCCCAGACAAACTTGTTGGGACATGGATGCATAAAGTGGCGAGAAGATAATGTCGCATGACATTGTCAAGCAACGCTATGCCTTCAAGCTTCGTTTATTTCGTGAAAAATAAATGATTTGAAAAATATTTTCCTAAAAAGGATCATTTGTAAAAATGAATGAACCAAAGATATTTTCGCTGTTAACGAAAATGTCTAAACATAAATTATTGACTGATTATCTCAAGCAATACAAACAATCATTTTTGAGAAATTATTTTTCAAATTACTCATTTTTCGCGAAATAAACGGAGCCTCAGCGGACAAGCATGTGATTTTAGGTTTTTGACAATCTCAAATGGACCTTTGAATGGGCTTGGAATGATTGCTGCATATGCCAGGACCACGGGAACTTTCCCAGGCTCAGTTGATCTCAAAGGAGGTCAATTTAAGAAAACAGTCGCAGGGCTATTAAGTCTTTCTACGGCTATGGTTGGAGGAAGCTCCCTCCAGCTTCGTCACTCATGGGGTGATTAAAACAAAATCACGATCAAAGCCTACCACGAGCTTAGTCTAGCCATACCGATGCCGTCATTCGCCCCTTCCCGCTACGCCGTCCACTATCAATGACGCCTCTACTCTCGCCAATCTCTCACGAGACGCGATTTGCTATGAGCCACTCTTGTCTTTGGTTGCCTCAACGACTACCGGGGACATTGTTTCCCTCTAGTTAGATTCGCATTACTCATTTTTCTCATTATTAATCTCATATATGAGAGAGAGAGAGAGAGAGAGGAATTGATTGAACTAGAGGCGACAGTTGAACTAGTGTGAACATGGCATTAGGAGTAGAATCAAGATACCTGTCATTAGTGTTGGCTCAATTTTCAAGTTCATACTTATGCTATTAGGCACATGAACCTAATCCATTATGCGCAAACAAAAAGTGCATCATATTCGGACTCGTAAGCAGTTTTTAAGAACATGGTATAGCATGTGCAAGCTGCAGATGCTCCGAATCGGGACCTACACAAGCTAAAGGGGTCCAGACTTAACCGGTTTACGGGGTTTGCAGAGTGTTTCATGAACCTCTAAATAGTCAGATCCCCACATCCTTATCCCCTAATTATCTCGGAAAAAAGAAATTCATAAAGTAGGCCATGAAAAGTGAGAGCCCTCACCAAGCTCAAGATTCAATAAGCACAAATGGGTCTCCACGAGCTCTCTCGGAAAAGGGTAACGAGGAAGAGCGACATCCTCGTCCGTGGTTTTCCGACTTTCCATTCCTCAAAACCTCCATGCATACAGAGACCAACAAGCATGGAAAGTGAATGGCCATTGCATCGGGGAGTGTTGATGGAAATTGTACGATCATATTCCGATGCCCACCACCGCAACATCATCGGTAGTCGCTAATGGGGACAAGACATGGTGGTGAGCTTCCTTTTTTTCTTTTTGTTTTTCTTATACTAGTTTTGTTCATCGGAAGGTCTCGTGCGACGCGTACCGAAAGGGGTCAGCCTCCCATCTGTTTTAGGGTCTGCATGGTAACTATTATCATTCTCTGATTCTCATTCTAATCTAGAAAAATCTTATTTTGGTTCAAATGAATTTTTTGATTCTCATTCTGAATGAGTTTTAGAGAATCAGAACGTGTTTGATAACTGCACAAAATATATATTTAAAAAAAAATGATTCTTTCCCTATTTTTTTCATTTAAGTCAAATAACTATGCGGTTAATTTATAAAATTTCATCCTAAATTAAAGACTAATTTTCAATGCACACTCAAATAATTTAAAATACATTATTTTTTAGCATGTCATGAATGAAATATAAATTTTAATACATGATGTTTAAAGTTCTTTAAATGTTGCGTTTTCTAAATACATAGAAACATCTTGTGACGCACGGCTACTAGTATGCATGTTGGATGCCCTCATTCTCTGCAATATTCTTTGTAGGAGAGTGAAATCTATAAAATTTATAAAATTTAGGCCCAACTTTATGAAAATAAGGTCAAACTAGCATAATCTAAGCTTTTTCTATTTTTTAGGATTTTCTAAATTTTTTGTTATTTTTTTTTTAATATTTTTATTTTTATTTTTATTTTTATTTTTATTTTATTAGGTGGATGGGAAAAAATAACGAGAAAATTACAAGGAAAAAGTGAGAGATGTGAGACTTCATTCCGTTTGTTATTTTCAAAAGTCATTCTTTTTCCGTAAACAACTTTTTTTTGCTTCTGGATTTTACTCTAAAAGCGATTCTGATTTTTCAAAACTGATTCGGGGAACGTAATCAGAATCAGAATTATTTACGTTATCAAACAACATTATCATTTTTTACTGTGCTGGGATGAGAATAAGATAATAAGAATAGTTACCATGCAAGTCCTTAGATATTCGAAATCGGTTTTTTTGACATAACTTAATTGAGACGTCGGAGGTGTCCATACTCTGTAGAACATCTAAACGTATTAAAGGATCAATCCTCTCGAAAATGATTAGCCGATTCACGCACCAGAAGATCGATTCGTCTCGCCCGATGGAGCGAGGGTTCGATTCCACTGGAAAAGAAGCATGAGGGTCCAATCGCACCATGTGCAACAGCCAGGAGACAAAAATGCGTACTCAAAACGTTAAAATTGACCATGTGCAAGGCGCGCAGTTTTTGAATGGAGACAAAACGGACACACGAAGAGCCGAAGAGCCGAAGACAGAGAGCAGCGGCAATTTTGGCCTCGTTTTTCGAGTTTAGTTAAGATTATTCTCCAATCGCATCTCGTATCCTAACATATCTTTAGAGGCGACACAACACTTAAAATAACCGTTTTATACTTTAGGGGCACGGCCATAAAAGGTCTGGTCACTCATGCCCCATTGAATCCGTTAAATTCGGACAGTTGAAGTGTTCTCGCCTTCGAGGCAATCACGGCTCAAGATAATTCGAGCGCAACCGATGAGATTTGAACGGGTTATCTTCGAATGCTGAATAATTTGCGGTACGATCCTTTTCGTGGCACATGGGTTCCCCGATTCGCGATGCTTGAGATGGCAAATGTTTGGAAATGATTTGAAATTTGAAGACCAATCGAGATACTTTTTTTTTTTTTTTTTTTGGTTTTCCTTTTTCTTTTTGCAATGAAAATTGCGCCTTGATATTGACTTTTGGTCCGAGAAGAAGGGGTCCCATTCTATTATTGCAAGTTTTCAAATGTAGTGGATGGGCTTTCGCTGTGATGTCTCGTGGGGATTATCCTTTATCAGTCTTACTAAAATTAGGTAAATCTTTCAATGAAGTGGACAAGATGGTATGAAGCCGTTACAAAGCTCCATATTTTGAGTTTCACCTTTTATGGATAACTTTTTTTTTATTATAATTTCTCCTTTTAAAGATTTAATTTCGTGACCAATCAAATCGATTATTAACACGTAAAGTTAATATATATATAATTTTTCATAACTTTTGGAAATTTCAGATAATATGTGAAATTTCGAAGGGAAGATAAAACGAGTACCTTTATTTATTTATTTTTTACTTTTGATTTAATGCCGAACAAACATGCGCTAAGAAGTCTAGCATGTTGGAGAGTTTCTTAGGTGTTCTGAGAGTCCGAGAAATTACCATAAAAGTCATATAATTATTGTAATTATGTTAATTCGGTCATAAGCCTTTTTTTTTGTCAATTGAATCGTAAGTCTTTTGCATTTGTGGCAATTCAATCCATCCAATCCATTTTGGCCGGAAATCGCTAATATAGAAGCCGACGTTCTACATGGAAGGCCGGTACTAATGTGGACAATTATTTTTTAGAATTTTTTAAATTTCATTTTCCATTTATTTTTTCTTTTCCTTCCTTCTGTTCTTTTTTTTTTTTTTCCTTCCTTGACCCACTGTGGCCTATGGTTGGTCATGGTCGCCCGAGATTGCTAGCCACTAGGCGAGGGCCACGAAACCCTCATCGCTAGCCGACCGGGCTCGCCCAAATGTGGGTGAGGCCATCGCGCCCAAGGGTAGAGCAAATATTGTGACTATTTCGGTAATTTTCCCTTTGAGAGTCCTATCTTTGTAGGTCCATGCAAATGGCTCAAAATATTATTGTTATTTCAAAAGAAAATTTATAAAACCCGACGCACAATAATAAACTGGAGTAGATGGATACATCGTACTCAAGAGCATAATAAAATTTCATCTGAGAATATGCCACATGAAATGAATATGAGAAAGATCGGAGAAGTTCTAACCTAGTGATAAATGTGCCTGACGACTCCCATATTGTCTTTTGCATAAATAAAGTCCGACACAAGTGATGCATGTCGACGGACTCAGATACATGACAGATGATGATTGATGTTATAGATCATAGCTTAATCATGCTCGATCTTATTTCACTCCCTCTAATAATCAATCTACCCCAAGAATGCAGCCTAGCAGATATACATGTCTAAAACGAACGGGAAATGGGTAGCGTCGTTGTTAGGAGATCCAACCTGAAATATGATCCGAAGATATGCAACGTGGCTCAAAAAAGGAAAAAAAAAATGACACGAATTGTCATTAAAATTTGGCTCAATGCGCAATGTGATTCCTGAACTTATATCTTATTCAATGCAATTCATAAATTTTTTATACATGTTAAATTTAATCCATGGATTGTATGAAGATGTTCATTATTGTCTCTGATATTAAATTAATAGAAGGACTACATTAAACATTTTCATATAGTTTAGGGACTATATTGACATATACAAAAAATTCAGTGATTACATTGAACAAAATTAAAATAACATTAGGCTAAAGTTCATAGATCACATTGAATAAACTTAAAATTGAGGGACTACATTGCATATTGAGTCAAAATTCTACAACCATTTGTGTCATTACTCCTAAAAAAAAAAAAAGGGAAAGGATCCACTTGAAATAAAAATGGATTTTTTTAATAGAATTGCATAGATTGTGTTATATAGCTGTCAATGTGTCCCATGTCAAAGCATCACATTTCATATCATTAACGTGATCATGATGTGTATAGTTTAATTTGTGAAACTTAATAACTTTCGCTACTTAGGAATTGGAATTTGATCAAATTCTCCTGATAAGTTCATTGATCTCAGAGTCTCGTATCAACATTCAAAGATCCATTTTCAAGACACATGAACCCGATCCCGTTAACATTTCTAGCAAATCTTTCCTTTTTGATCTCATAAGGCGAAGGGAGAGAAAAAAGAGCTCATATTCGAATTTTTGGTTTTTTTAATCAACGGATGAATTTACATGATATCATATTCGAATTTTTGCTGGAGATTTTTAAATGCCCGCCTAATCACTATTCACGATTAGGCTTTGCACCATGATTAGGCAGCTCCCCCCAATAGCTCCATAAAAAAGAGCTCTAGGCGACGCCCGTCGAGGGCACCAAACGTGGGCCGTCGGATGGTTATTGCTACGGACGGTTCCGATCGCGTCCTGGAACGCGCCCGGACACTGGGGGAGAGGAGCCTGACACGCCTTCCATAAACCTCCTCCTCCATCAGCTCCTCCTTCAATGCCCCCCAAATTCCTCTCCACTCTCTCTCTCTCTCTCTCCTCCTCCTCCTCCTCTTCTTCTTCTACTGCTGATGGATCGCACGCAATCAACGCCTGTGCAGTACGGGCTCCATCTTTGACCCTGCTCAGCTCCGCCTTCATTCGACGGCGGAGTCTCTGTCGTTGATACTGTGGCCGCCGCGACTGACGACCGACGACCTCCTGGTCGCGTCCTCCGAACGCAGCGTTGTTCCTGAGCTTGGAACCGAAGCGGAGAGGCGACCGAGTCGCCCGAGGCTCGCGGTTTCGGCTCCGAGTGAGGTACTGCTCTCTCTCTCTCTCTCTCTCTCTCGTGGTCCGAGTTCGACGCGGCGAATCTGCTTTGCGAAGCACCTCCGGCCTACTGTTTGGTGGTTTTTCTTTTTTAGCTTTTATCTGTTTCTGGTTTAAGTTCCCAAGCTTCCGTTGCTGTGGAACCATGATTTTAGCTCGTCGACTGTCTAGGGAAGAGAAGCTGTGTTGTGCGAAGAGAGACAATGGAAATGCGTCGCGCCAAAAGCGCTGATATATGATTTTTGCCATATTAAAGGCAATTATCGGAGAGATTTTGAGCTCCAGATGGTGTCTATGTCCATCTGGAGTTCCGAATCGAGGTTGCGATTTTAACTTTGCTGACGCCAATTGGAAAATGGTCGATTCTCTTCTCCCTTACCTAAATCTACGCTTTCAGGAGTAGGGACTGTGCTTTCTTTCCCCTTACTGTTCTTGCCTTCCCTGACCCCTCGCGGTTGACGACGAATGGCAGATATGTGTTTTCTTTCCATAAAGTTCGTCTGACAGAATCCAAAAAGTTCGCATCTCACTTTTCTCTTTTTTTGTCTAAATTGTTTGTTTCACTTTTAACTCGGCTCCCTCTTTTCGGGGCTAAAACAAAACCGTTTCTTTTGTTCTCTTCTTGAAAATGAACCCGGCGGAAGGCAAAGCGATGATGTAGCGCTTTCTCTGCGGAAATGTTCATATGCTTTGGCCTCAGGAGCTCGGTGGATGACACCCAACTCACGAGTCAAGAGAGTCACTCATTTCTCGTACTCGTACTCGCACTCTAGCTTTTCATCGCGGGTCTCACCTAATTTTGTGTTTAACTCCTTAAGTAATGCCTCCTTTAGTGTACTTTTTGTAAATTACATTTTACTTAGATGGGGTTTGGGACTTCATTGTCCACATTTACAAGTCTCTTTTTGATTTAAGAATGCGAGGCATGGAATTTAAGAATCAGCTGGTCCACTCACCGAAAAAGTTCTCCACTCGCTTTGTGTCTAGTACCCTCGTATCTTGATCCGCGGCTTATAAAGCAATGTCAGGCGACTCAGGCCTTTTCTCCACCAAAATGTTCATATTACCTTAAATCGCTTCATATATTTTTGTTATCACTGTTGTCCGTCTCACAGTTTATACCTTCCCTTCTGTTCAAATTAGTTTCACTTCAACAACGCCGGTTTTGACAAAATCAGTGTTGTAGGAGGTGGTCCTGCGCGTATCGTATTGATGGTCTGCTCAATCAGAAGCTGAGTTCTTGCTGTCGAATCCGATTGTTGTTTCGACCAAAGGAAGCAAACTGAAGAGTGCCAAGCTACTTAAAGGTCGAACCAAGGGGAAGGACAGAGTAAATATGATACTGATGAGGAGACGACTGGCTTGCTGCTCTCGAGACAGAGAAGTTAGCCTCGACTTCGATGAACAAGAGAGTAAGCTTCTAATTTTTTTTTTTAAAATAGTGCTACATCTGTTAATATGTCAATTTTGTGGATCAATTTTAGTGCTGGTGCATTTATATAAATCCTTCCTGATTATTTGCCGCGATTGTAGCGCAACAGTTACTTGCTCCTTTGTTTTTATTGCAAACCTACCACATGGGTGTGCTTGCGTGAAGAAATTGTAAGAGGTCAAGGATTATCAGACAAAAATGTAAATGATGGCCATTTTGTCAGGGCCTAATTCCTTAAAAAAAAATCCAACATTAAGGCTAGTCTCAATTCTGTCCCGAATTTTTTTATCCCAGAAAAAATCTTAAACTTTAGGTACAATCTCAAATCTGCCCGAAGTTTGTTTTGTCTAAAAAAAAATTACAAACTTCAATCTATTCTCAAATCTACCCTTATGAATTAGTCCCAACTTGACGTGACATTTTAATGTTGATAATGAAACCATGTCAGCAAGGTGACATGAAAAATTATCTCTAAAATGAATCTATTCTAGGATATGAAAATTAGAGATGATTAACAATAATTTTTGGATAGAGGTCTAGTGGAGGCATAGTTAGGACTAAAGTAAAATTGCTGATTTTTCTTTTAAGGCAAAGAAAAATTTGGGACAAATTTAGACTAAACGTAAAATTGAGATTTTTTAGGAAACTGAGCCACTTTATCTCCCCGGTTTTGTTAGGCAAAGATCTCCCCGGTTAACATTTCGTTTGTATTTTGCGGCCCATAACGTGGAAAAAGGATGAGAGAGAAATTCGGTGGGTCCAGGAAGGCTTTCCTGTTGTTATCGCGTGTAGGCTTATAGATTGCCATGCATTTACGGGACCTGCCAGGAAATTAATAGCGTAGTCAAGTCTTGCCCGTCCTCGCGGACAATCAGAGACCCAAAGCTTTTCTATAGTTTTAAAGTCCGCTGCCCCAAATGAATACAAGAGCTAGTCTCTGCCTTCGTGGTGGCCAATAGAAAATAGAGAAGTTTCCTCTTTCTTTTATTTGTCACACCAATGTGGAAACCCAAGAATCAAGCGCCAGTTTACATAAAGGTTATCTTATTTCTGCTGACTCGTTGAATTGAGGATTGCCTCTGCGGTGGTGGGAAGCTGTCAATTCATCAATGTGCCAACCATTATAGTCTTACCTCTGGCCAAGGAAAAAAAAAAAAAAACTATAATGGTCAACACAGTTCGGCAAACTTCTTGAGAAGAATTTCTTTTGGGGTTCATTCGCAATCGAGGTGATAATGTTATTTCCCGGTCTATCATGGATTTTCAGACCGTCCTTTTTGACTTCTTGCCTGAACGCGAACTGCTGGCAATTTCCTTTTTGTTCCAAAACCTCGGATTTTGAGTTTGTGACTGTAAAGTTCCTGTTGCCTCCTTCCCCCAACCGTCTGAATTTGAAGCGGCGATAGTCTTTTTCCTTCTGTTTTGTCCCGACTCCCCCTGTAAAAACGAGAGAAGACGACGTTACACGAGTCTCATGGGGCTTTTTTTATTTTTATTTTTTTGGCCCTCTTTTTAGCTTCTTTCAAGTATTTCTCTCGTAGTAAGCGACTTTTCTTTCTCGGACGCGGGAGAAATGTCGTGTTGCGGAATATCTCCGCTCCGTTCAAAACAAGGAGATAATAAAGTAATGATGGTGACTTGAGAGAACGACCCTTGCCGCAGAGCTCCCCGAAGTTGCATGATTACTTTGATTGAATAGTTGTGGTCCCTTCGGACAGTGAAGTAACTACGGGGTGGGGACACAGGCTTCATTGTCTTTAATGGGCTCTTCTTGGTTCTGGAAAGCACACTACACATTTCTCCATTTGTTGGATGGTGTCATTTGCTTTGTGCTGCCTTCTTTTTGGTTCCTTTTATTGTCGCATTCCACGGTCCCATTTCCCATAGCAAGCTATTGTTTGGAAGCAAGTACTGGCACACTATTTGAGTCCTTTTAAGTAGCTCATCTTTGTTGAAGAAACTTCATGTGCGATACATAGTCATTATTCAGTGGTCCTGAAGTGGGGGTTGGTGGGTTGTCTGCACTTTTAGGAAGTTTCCCTCCCGTGGCTTGAAAATTGTTTATTCCTTGACGAAACTGACAGATTTGATATTTTCCCTGATCTCGCAACATGTTTCATTTGCGCGTAAGAGCCATCTAGAAGGACCTTGTAAATAATACTAACTATGACGGGCATTGGGCACCGCTTATTGTCTGGTATGCTTGTTTATCCTAGAATTTTCTGTGGAAGAAAGGTTATAAAGCTCTATGATGGGCTCCCTGTATAAATTTTCCCTGGTTGACATGAAGATAATAGGACGTCAAAGTTTTTTCAAATTTCAGGTCTTGGGTCAAATTCATTTATGCGATGGTACCTTTTTTTTTTCGGTCGAATGTGATGGTACCTTTGGTGGCATCTTTTTTACGTACATCATCCGTTGGGAACTAGTGAAACTCCATTGCTTCCTTGATAACCGTACTCTACAATTATATACATGTCAAAAGTCGAAGAAGACATGGGAACATGTGAAAATACTGTCTTAATTTACATGCTGCTGATACATATCTAGGTCCCCATTGTTCCAATTGTAAAGTAATTATGCCTTCTCATGTG
The DNA here is from genome assembly GCF_020921035.1 of Rhodamnia argentea. Lineage (NCBI taxonomy): Eukaryota > Viridiplantae > Streptophyta > Magnoliopsida > Myrtales > Myrtaceae > Rhodamnia > Rhodamnia argentea. The sequence continues at coordinate 34,144,385 of NC_063152.1, forward strand.
CATTTAAAATTTCAATCTTCTCCATAAGAACTGCTTTAGCACTGGGTGATTGTTTATTGGACTTGAGCCTTAACGACTAAACTCTAGAACAGAGTATGTATCTTTGTAGTGGAGAAAATCGTTATTCTTGGCTCGGACAACTCATGTTGGTGGATTTTACCAGTTGCCATCCATCACATAAAGGGGTCCTCCAATATTTACCCAAAATGTGAAGTAGAGCGGCCTTTTGGATAGATTTCAGCGTTAACTTATCTGGTTGAATTGCTTCTTGAACAGACTTGAGCATCAAATTCTCTCATGTTTTCGAGTCCACATCCGTGAACTTAACGCCCAACTTATGAAGCACTTTCATTGCTTCCTCCATTTTATGATGCTCCGAGACTTCTTGTGAAAACAACCAGAGAATAAATTATACTTGGCTAATTTCAGAGATAATGACCTACAATGGCCTCGAGAGTTGCATACTCAACAGTCACTCCTGTGAAAGCGAGAGCCGAACAAGCAGGGGAGATGGATGTCCAACTGACTCTTTGGATGAAGATGATTCAAGTTTTTCTTCCAGTAAAGATGGTTTTGGATCGTTCTCCTCAAAATGGTTATCAATGAAAAGGGACGATCAAGAAGTGGATGAATGGGCAGTCCCTGACCGTCCCCAGCACTTTCGTGTGAAGGAAAAGCCAGCTTATGCTATCCAGTTTTCCGATGTGGAGACAATGAAGGAAAAGTTTGCAAAGCTGTTACTGGGAGAAGATGTTACTGGAGGTCGCAATGGCCATAGCACAGCTCTTGCCTTGTCCAATGCAATCACAAATCTGGCAGGTGTGAAAGATTCCGCTCCTTGACCTTACCTTGTTTCCTCTTTGCGCATGAGGTTTTACTTCTATAGAGCTACTCCTGGAAGGAACCCAGTTTACCAAACAATAGAATTTTACTGAACCACAAGTTTATTTCCTGAAAAGCATTGCAAATTTGCAATTGGTCAAGGAACTTATGGAAGTAAGAATCAAAAGAAAACTTTCCAATCGTATAGTAAATTAAATGAATGAGTTAACTTATGAATTTTTGCATCATTTTATAAAATATTTTTCAGCATCATATATGTAACAGAAATTAAACTTGCAGCATCGATTTTTGGGGAGCTGTGGAAGCTGGAACCACTGTTGGAAGAAAGGAAGAGCAAATGGCGGAGAGAAATGGATTGGTTGGTGTCCCCTACTAACTATATGGTTGAGTTGGTCCCAGCCAAGCAAAATGGTGCCAATGGCCACACTTTGGAGGTACTTCTGCACTCCTCTTGGTTTAAGAGTGCAATACATGTTATGCAGTAATCTGAGGTCAAGTTTCCTCATAATGGAGCAGATAATGACCCCCAAAGCCCGTGCAGACATCCATGTCAATCTTCCAGCACTTCAAAAGTTGGACTCTATGCTTATTGTAGGTGATTTCATTGCTCACATCACAATTTGCTGAGCTTTTGTTCGTGACATCTCCTTCTGACTTATTAAATCTCATTTCTTCAGGAAACACTTGATTCCATGGTAAATACTGAGTTCTGGTATGTAGAAGGAGGTAGTCGAGCAGAAGGAAGGAACAAAAGTGAAAGGCAAAGCAAGAGATGGTGGCTTCCATCACCCCAGGTTCCAAGTACTGGTATTTCTGATAATGGAAGGAAGAAACTGATTTGTCAGGGGAGACTGGTGCATCAAGTGCTCAAGGCTGCAAAAGCCATCAACGAGAATGTTCTGTTTGAGATGCCAGTGTCGACCATCATCAGGGATGCACTTCCTAAGGTAAAACAAGTCATCTGTACATCAAATTTTCTCAATTATGTATAACTTTGCGGATCTTTTCCAACGAACTTACATGTTCATTTATGTGTTTCTAGTTAACGTCATATTAATAGCAAAGGGACCTATCTCATGGAACATTATCAGGATCCATGATACGGTTTACTAGCTTAAATTTATGAACTTATGGGGCCGAAAGAGTGACTTAAACTACAATATCTAGGGCGTGCGGAAGGGGCGATAGACAATTCATCTTTGGGCTTTGATATGTGGGGATAATTGGCCATATAAACAGACTCAATCTTGTGTTTATCCATAATTACCTGCATCGCAATTGAATTAAGTCCAGTTCAGTTTTCTACTTTGCTTTGAATTTTTAATTTCTATACTTGCAATCCTTCAACAGTCTGGAAAGGCTAGCCTGGGGGATGATCTATACAAGGTGTTATCAGCGGAGACAACCTCAACTGAGGACATCTTTAGATCCCTGAGTTTGAAATCAGAGCATGATGCTCTTGAGTGCATTAATAGATTGGAAGCTGCTGCACTCGCATGGAAAGAGAAGATTGCGGAACAAGTGAATGGCAAATCACCAACCAGAACATCATGGTCATTCATCAAGGACCCAATATCCGAGCTGGATAAGATCGAGTGGTCATTGGATCGGGCGGAGTCTTTGATTCAGGTTCTCAAGACTAAATATCCAAACCTTCCCAACACATTCCTGGAAGTCACCAAAATTCAATATGGCAAGGTGAGTTTGAACTTTTGGCATTTGAACTTTCCTTATTCGACCATTCGTGTGCCGGCGTGCTTGTATACATACATGGAGACACACTTCCATTTCATCAACTGGGATATTCACCAAGCCAGAAAAAAGTTTGTTTCTGGTGCGTGTTGCCTCCTGTAGCTGTACTGGGGAAATGGGAATCATTGCCTTGCTATATTCATCTATTTTTTGCCGTACTCCTGCCAGTATAATAGACCTTGAATGACTGAGCATATCTAACCAACATAGTTTACTTCTAACATATGTCAAATGCACTTGATAATATGCATACTTGAGGGAATCAATTGTTAGATGAGACCTCAGGATGTTGCACCATAGGGGGAAAGAAGCTGATACCTGCTTTATTTTTCGAACATTTAGGATGTCGGGCACTCGATATTGGAAGCATATTCTCGCGCTCTGAGAAACGTAGCTTTCAGCATTCTGTCCAGAATACAAGACATACTGCAAGAGGATTCCCTGAGCAACCCCAACTCGCCGGCCGTCTCTCCCTGCTTCTCGGGGCTGAACTTTGCTGGCGTTCCCGACAGTCCAGTAATCAGCCATCGGGTGAGGCACTCGCTGATCAATCAGATGAATACGGCTGAGGCACGACACAGCGACTCGTCCGCGGTCGGCACCTCCGACTTGGAGGCTTCGTTCAGTGAACGCAAGACGAGCTCCTTCACGGGGACGCCCGGTAGGAACCGTGTATGGTGCATCAGGAGAGAGGCTTGTAGCACCGTATCTCCAATGAGCTCCCCTTGACTGGCAACTGGCGGTTGGTTTTGTAAATCATAGTAATGTAAGATTTGTGGGAAATCGATTAATTTTGTTCTGCCCCTATCAATTGTCGAATTGGTCCTAATGGTGAAATTGCAGATGGTCACGCTCATTAGGGAGTTGTCGAGTCAGTAACGTATCAGCCAATTATACTAAATGGGAAGTCTCTGAGAGGATGCTCCAAACACTTGAGTTTTCGCTAGTTAGAGCTTCTTCAAGCCCGCGGCCATGGCCACTCGAGGTTTTGCATTGATGTTTGGATTTGCCATGTCGACTGTCACCGAACCGACTAGGGATGAACTATGACGCTTTTCAAAAAGTACAGGGACGATTTTGATGGAAAAGAAGAAGAAAGTAGATCAATAATTGTAATTTTTGGACTAAAGTATATACAGAGACCACTCGAGGTTTTGCGTTGTTGTGTATGACTGTTTCGGTCTCCTTGCGTACAATTCAACTGCATTTGTTGGGCATGTTTTGAATTGCTCCCTACAGATTATAACAAGACTCCAAAGTCCAACTTTATTTATCAACAGGCAGAATCATACTTTCTCCCTCTCTTAACATTATCAACCTCGTCCTAGTCTAAGCCACGCCCATGACAAAAGATGGAGTTGGCGAGGCAGCCGGAGCTCCCCCTGCCGCCGCGTCGCAATACCCGCGCAGTATATTCCCTTCCTCGGCCGTAAAGCCGAGCGAAGTGAGCATCGCGGGCCAGCAGTTGCGGGTGATGACGTCGATGGCCCCACAGCACCCCGGCCCCAAGCTGGTCTCCCCGTTGAGGAAGAAGAGGATGATCTCGTTGGTGCACGACTTGAGCTCCACCAGGGCGCTCCAGCACTCGACCAGCCCACCACTGGCTTCGACGGCCTCAAGCCGCGCCGCCAAGTCGAGGCCCGGCTCGTAGCGGCCGACGGGCGCTTTCACTTCGCCAGCTGCGGCTCTGTCGGCCGCTGTGTTGGCGAGGGCGAGCAAGAGGAGCAAGCATTTCAAGGCCATGATTGAAGCTAGGATAGGGTCTTACAAACTAAGGAAGGCTTAAGGCCACGAAAGAGGATGGAGAACTAGTGAAATCACGGCTTCATTTATAAGGATGATGGGAGGGGAACGAAAGGACTAGCATCGATTGCATGAATAAATATGATTTAATGTTGTAATAATAAGTCGATTTAGAAGAATTTAATGATTGTAATAATAAGTCGATCCAATGTCATGTCTGCTGTCGCTGGACTAACTAGGGACGAACTACGACGCTTTTTGAAAAAGTACGAGAACGATTTTTGTTTTTTAAAAAAAAAAGAAAAGAAAAGAAAAGAAGGCAGACCCACAATTTTAATTTTCTTACTGAAGAATAGAGACGCGGTGGCATTTCTCCACAATAAACACAAAAAATTCAGCCGCCGATTTTATCAAAGGTATATTGGTCATGCATTTTTCATGCCAGCTCAAATTTTTAGTATTTGTTATTAGACACGAGTTCGATTAAATGCAAATTTTCGGCTCGAGTTTGATTGATAATAATACCGAGACTTTGATCGCGAATCGCTTTAGTCATAGATGAACTTTGTCTGGAGTTTAGGCTTCTCTTTAATATTTTTGCTTTTATTTATTTTTATGCGATTTCAGCGATATCTCCATTAATTCTTTCTTAAATGAGTTAAATCGTAAGAGTTCGACCTAGATGAACTTTTTCTTGAGTTTAGACTTATTTTGAATGCTCTCTCTTGCAGCAAATTTCTGAGGGGCTCTCTCCCTCACCGCTCATCTTCTTCCTTTTCCTTTTGTTTTCTTTTTTTCTCGTATCCTCGACTTCCTCTTGCAATTTTTGTTAGCTGATTTCAGACAATCCCATCGACTTCTTTCTCGTGAAGAGTTCCATCCGATGAGCTCGGAAGGTACCAGCATGAGCGTTTTGGAAGTATCAATTATTCCATATCTGTTTGCTCGCTTTAGCTTTGGTGTTTGCTCTATATAGTCGAGTGTAGCTCCTCTTTACTAGAGGTGCGCAAATCGGACCGACCGGACCGGGACCGCCTGGACTGCACCGAGACCGGTGGTCCGGTTCTCGGTTCTAAGGAGGGGCGGTCTGGTTCTCGGTTTCTAAAATTGGAACCGGTGGCCGGGCGGTCCTGTTCCCGGTTCCAGGGACATAGGACCGGACCGGACCGGTCAAATTTTTTTTTTAAAAAAGTAACTCTAATCATTTGCAAGAGGAATGTGCAGTCTTGAGCCTTCCTCGGAAAATTAATGAGTTGTTGAGCTGCTTTACCAGATGTAACAGCAGCCACCTTTGCAGGACCAGCAAAGAGGAGATAACTACGATCGGCATCCTCTTTCTAATGATCCTACAGAAGTAACCTGTGCAACATCAATGCAGGACCACCGTACTTGAACAAATAAGGAGAAATTTGTGAAGTCTAAAATTCGCAGAAATTTGTCATGTCTGGTCCTTAGAACCGCTCGGGAACCGGACCGGACCGATGGTTCGGTCCGGTTCCCGGTCCCCGGGGTGGCTGGTCCGGTCCCCGGTTCCAAAAAATGGGAATCGGGACCACCGGTCGGGTTCCCGGTTCTTGAGGGGAACCGGGCCGGATCGGGAACCGATCACTCCTACTCTTTACTACTTCTACAGTCGATTTATCCGAAAGTAATTTTGTGATTAGCAAGTATTTTTTTTTTGCGGGTCCTTTTTTTCGATCTAGAGTTAGATTTAGATTTGAGTGCTCTTCTCTTTCGATTTAGAAATAGATTTGAAATTTACAAGGCGTTTTTTGTACTCTTTTAACCTGTTTGTGTTGTTATTATCTCTATTCGGTGATGATGTTGGGGACGCTAGACTTAGGTGCCTACAGCCTTTTGACAAATTTGTAAATGGAGAAGGTTTATCTTTAAACAATATACCTCTTTCGAGTGAAATGAAAATATTGCTTCGGACAATAAAAAAAAAAGACTTATTTTGAATATTTTTTCTTTTACTTATTTTTATGCAATTTCAGATTAAATGTTTCTAAAATCATAAGAGTTCTGACTAGGCTTGGAATCCTGCTCGGTTCAGTATTGAACGGTTCGATTTCGGCAATCAAACCGGATAAAATGATTAAGAAGTAAGAAGTAAGAACTAGAAGTCTAGAAGCCGGTGTTGACCGGCTTGGTTTTCGGTTTAATATGATGAACCGGTTTTTGCTTATTTTCATTTTAATTAGTAGAACGTTATGTCGCAGATCATTCACAGCTTCCTCCCCCTCCAAAAAAAAAAAAGAAGAAGAAGAAGAAGAAGAAGCTGACATGGGTTTGCCGAGATTTGGGCGTCCGAAGGGCGGCGGCGGCGGCCAACCGAGCCCTAATCTCTACGTCGCCAACTGTGGACCGGCCGTCGGGATTTCGTACGACGAAATCAGGTCGGTTTTCGGCGGGTTCGGACAGGTGAAAGGAGTGTACGCCGCCGACGAGAGCGGAGCCCGCGTCGTCGTTTGTTTCGACGGCGAGGTTTCCGCTCGAGCCGCTTTGGAAGCGCTGAATGGCCGGCCTTGTTCGGACCTCGGAGGCCGCTCTCTGCACGTTCGTTATTCCGTCGAGCGACCGGTTTGCCAGGTTTGTCTCTTGCAATCCCGTCGATCCAGGCGTAGTGCAAGCCCGACTCTTCTGACGTCTTAAAGTAATTTCACCTATGCATGGTCAAAGAGATTGGTTAGCTTATTGTGTTCGACTTTTTCGGTCAATTTATGTACAATTCGGTTTAGCTTGTTGTGTCCGACTGTTTCGGTCAGCTTGCGTACAATTCAACTGCATTTGCTGGGCATGTTTTGAATTGCTTAAGCATTTCTAGAGAGAATTGATTGGCCTTACGGTATGATGCTGAGAGCTTATCTTGGTGTGAGAACCTGTGCTTTAACTATGCTTATGTAGTTTGAGATTTGGTTCAAGCATCTGCGAATTTATGGTTATTGAACCCGAATTCAGTAGCATGGAACAATTTTGTTTTTAGGGTGATATGCTTTTGCAAGTTATTTGTCTTCTATGTTATTGACGCATGGCCTGCTATTTAGGCCAAAATGAATGATTCCCTTCCGGTGCATACATATGCTTCAGAGCTGAAAATTCCTGGCCTTTACTTGTTGCATGACTTTATCAGTCTGGGAGAAGAGAAGGTTAGTTGAGTTTCTATTATGGCAATATATAATCATGCTCTTTCTGTTCCTCAATTTTCAGGCTTTTGGCATCTTGCTGGCTTATTTATTGCATACACGCTTCAATGTAACCAAATTACTGGTGACTTTCCTAGGAATTACTTGGGGCAGTCGATGACAGGCCTTGGAACAGTCTTGTAAAAAGAAGAGTTCAGCATTATGGCTATGAATTTCGATATGACGTAAGTATGCTTTGCACTATCTAATGTACTCATATATTTCTCTTAATTTGTAAGACGACTATGTTGCTCATTTCTTGAACTCCCAAGTCTTTTGTAGTGAAACATATTTAGTACTTGTTGAATGCAAACAGAGGGCATCCATCTTATCCATGTAGTAAAAGTTGTTTTGTAGTCAAGTTGCAGGATTCTGTATTGAAGATGTTCCTTTCAGAATTGTGAGGAATTTGCATCTCGGAAATTGGGATTGTATGCATATCCATGGCTATTTAATCTCAGGTTGTCTTCACTGCAATGGGTACGATTTGTCCATTTGGCTGTGCAAGGGATTGACCGCCAAAATCAGCAATACGTGTTTTTTTTTTTGGGGGGGGAGGGGGAGGGTTGGGGATCATTTGTAGCGACTTTTTGACATTCTGTGGTTTTGTGATTAGTATTTTGGTTTTTCTTGAGCTTCCTTAGTGAGGTCACTATGATAAATGCATGATATGGAGTCCAACAAGGTACCCTCTATGTGACCCAAAAATGATGAAAACTGAAAAGCAAAAGCTATTATTGCGGGATAAATGTGAAAGGGACTATATTTTCTATTGCTATGTGCATAGACATGGTGTCTAGTCCTTGCCAATGATGGATGATTGCATCGATAATTTAATTGCTTTTATTTTTTTTTCAGATAATGATGGTATTCAGTTATACAGCTTGTTTATGATTTCTTCTCTAATTTGTGCAGACGAGAAATGTCGATGCAAATAGGCATTTGGGTGAACTTCCCTCATTTGTTTCTTTTATACTTGAAAGGATCTCATCCTTTCCAGGCCTTCCATGTGCTACAAATGCAAGTTTGGATCAACTGACGGTAATGATTTTCAATACTCTGTAGTACGCAATCATTATCTTTTATCGGATGGCAAAGATTATCCCTCATTTTTTTTTTTTTTTGAGTTAGATAAAATTTTAATTTTCAGCTGCATTCAAATGGGATCGCCTCTATGCTTTCTTGTTCCTACTTTTCTTCCTTTTTCTCCGAATGAAGGTTGTTTACCAGAATATGTGAAACTGGAGGTTGATTGTCGTGACACAGGTCAATGAGTACCCAGTTGGAGTGGGATTGTCCCCACACATAGACACCCATTCAGCATTTGAGGATCTTATTTTCAGCCTTTCATTAGCAGGTCCTTGCATTATGGAGTTCAGGAGATACTTAGAGGGTGGCTGGCTTCACAAAGATGTCTCTGGCTCAGATGGGAATGTGGATAGTCTGGAGAACACAAAATTCTTAAGGAAAGCCATTTGTCTTCCCCCTCGGTCAATGCTATTATTGTCTGCAGAGGCACGTTATGCTTGGCATCATTACATTCCGCACCATAAGGTATATGATTTGATGTTTACCTTTTTATTGAGGTTACACTTGAAAGTTAGATTTCCAAGGTTCAAGTTTATCGTATTAATCTAAGAATACAGCGATAACATGTAGAAGTTGATTAGCTCACATAAATTCAGAGCTGACCAGCTGAAAAATTAGCTGGTAATTCCTAGTTTCTTTCTATAGCACCGGAGCTTCTCTTATATAGAGTAGTTATCTACTGGAATTAAATACCGAGCAAACACCAATGCGTTGCGATATTCAGCAACCCAGCTCGTTGCCTTTAAGACTTGAAATTTAATAGTATGATCCAAACTGGCTTAAACATATTCCGTGCCTTAAGTTTAGTCACCATTGGGCCATCTCCATTTTCTTTATGGTATGTCTTCCAGTTTGTGGGTCCAGAAAAATGCTGAATGAATTTTGGAAACTTGCGAATTTTCTTTCCGTGGGACATTGATCTTTCACTATTATACATTTGGAGATTTCAATGGTAATAGAAGAGAGCGACGTTTAGAAACAACAATAAAGTTTAGAGTATCTGCAATTTCTATATATGGCGTGGGCATTTATAGACAAGGTGAATAGAGTATCCGTATGTCCCAGTAATGCATGAGAGCATGTCCGTGCTAATAGATATTGATCTTGTGGTTTTGCAGATTGACATAGTAATGGACAAGGTTATCAAAAGAAGTTCAAGAAGGGTGTCTTTCACATTTCGTAAGGTGTGTAATCTTGCTATTGATTGGGCTCTGCTGACCTTTAGAAGTCAATCTGAATTCTTTTTCGCTCCTCATGCACTTGAATTGTAGATCAGTGGGCTTGCTGTGTGACCCCTGGAACTTCTTCCCTGCCAGGCAGTTTCTGTTTGTTACTACTATGTTCTTGAGCTAAAACTACTTTGAGATTTGACTATAGTAACACATCATCATTCAATAGCATAATTCATTAAATTGTAATGTCATCAATGCTTGATTCATTGACAAGCAGTATTGACATCTTGCAGGTTAGAACAGGTCCTTGTAGATGTGAATTTCCCTCATATTGTGATTCTCAAAGTAAACATGCTTAATGGAAATATTGTGATCTAAGTCACGGTTGATGGACAATGGGTTGCTCTAATGTGTCATTGAGCCTAAGGACAAGTCCTGTGGGAGATGTTTAATGGGGAAGAAGCATGTCTCCAGTTTGAAGAAAGTCTTGACTTACCATTTTCAGATTGCGATAATTCTAGAGCAGTCTATTCATTCCGGAGTAGATGTTGAAAATTAAGAAAGTAACCGACCGAATCAGAAGTCGCATTTTTGGGCTTTTGTATGCTGGATTCGGGCTGCTGAGACTGGGTTCATGTGATTGAGGAGCAATGTTCTGGAGAGAGGAACAGAGAATTAGCTGAGAAAACACACTGGAATTGATTCTCAATGTTCCAATCCCATGCCAAAGCTGTAATTTGGTTAATGTGGTAAGTTGAAAGGTTATATTCAGTTGTCTATATTTGACATGCAACCCTTGTCTTAGATTTTTGTCGACTGTGGATCATGTCATGTTTGCTTTGGCCCTTGAAATGGAAAATTTTTTAGGTCACATGCCAAGTATTCAGGTGATGAGATAAAAGATTCGCTCATTTATTGGCAGATCTTAAAAAGTAAATAGTTGTCCTTTAATTGTCTTGCCAAATCGCTCCCACATTGAGAGGTCAAAATATGACATTTTTGGATGTCCAGATTTGACCCAAAATAGATCATGCAACATGTGCAAAAGCTACTTACCAGTGTGAGGTTTATGTTGGACATTGACATGCTGATATCTTTTAGCTGTACTAACTTGCTGAACAAATTCTACCTTATCCAAAACTCACTTTCACCTCACAATCTCTATTCTTTGTACCTCCCAAATTCAATCTCTTTGCACATTGTGTATCTAAACCCTTCCAACTCTGCCATACCCTTCAAAGTCTGCCTTTATTCATTACTATCAATACTCTGAATACATTAAGGAATTACACGGAATGACCAGCACCCTGTTTTGGTACCGTCACCACTGTGCTAATGCAATACTGAAATAGAATCATGCATCCCCTTCACTGTTCAAGCTCATTTGCCAATACCAATTGAAACTTTAAGAATAGATAAGAGGACTTTTAACAGAGGAAAGCTATACTTCAGGGTGTCCATTGGGATCGAAAATCCGGTTGTGGCAAGTGGGGTTGCAGGGATAAGCGCAATCGATCTTTTGGAACGGACTACGGTCGTAATACCAGTCTCCAACTGCCTTTGCGATCGACTACAAAATAAAAAATGAAAGAGAAGTGAGCAAACTTCAATACATGTTAATTTTTCAGCGACGATATCATGAAAAATAGCTGAAGAAGCGGTCATTACTGTCTTCGCCAGTGCTGGAGAGTCGTTCCTCAGCCATGTCTCTTGCATCTCGGATTGGCAGTGAGCATAGCAAGAATCAATGAACATTCCTCTCGATGGAGATTTTCCAACACCGTTCAGTGCGCTTAAGAACTGCAGCCTGAAATCTGAATACAAAAATACCAACCAAGTAAATTTTCCAGCTTGAAGCTTCCACATGATTGTTTCGTCATGGCTAAAAGCTCAACAATTTCTTCACCTTGCATGATTTCGAGTTGATTCGGCGAGCACTTATTGATATCGAGCTTGCAGCTATGCCAGGTTCCATGAGGATCGGCCACTCCAGGCGCCAAAATATTCTTAATCTGAAAGCAGCAATAATGCACGAGAGATCAGTGCCTTAATACAACAACACTCATGCCTAATACGATTTTGGGAAACAGAGGAGCTGAAACAGAGTTAAGTCAGAAGCCAAAACTAAAGAGCGAGTAATCATAGTCTGTTCTGACTGATCTGAAGCTTATTTTGTACATCTTCAAAAAAGTTCAAGAAACAATCTCGAAATTGCTTCGAAAGTGACAAACAACTCAAATTGTTTTATCGGCGAGGCATTATTTTCAATGTCGAGTTCGTCAAGTACTGACCTGCCACGAATCATAGGCGGCATTAATAAGGAAGAACGGGGTCTGAATTTGCTGAGCCACATTTTGAGGGAAGAAGCACTGCAATAATGTTTAGCAACATTGGTTTGCCATTTGGACACAATTAGAAGCAAAAGATGCAGAAATTAACGGCAGGATTAATGTCACCAACCAATCCCGGTCTCAGTTTGGATGTACAGGAAGTTGGTAGATTCTTGGCTGATCCCTGAACCATGTGACAGAGATTAACAAAGACATGCGTATTTCTGACACTTACATACACATAAAAATATATGGCGAGAGAGCAAGGGAGCAGCGGATGCACGCTAGAGAGAGAGAGAGAGAGAGAGAGAGAGAGAGAGTACATGTGTTGCAACCACTTCACTGTAGAAAGTTTCAATGTGTGGAGTCCCAGCAACATCCTTCCTGAATTAGATCCAGAAAAGAGTGCAATGTCATCCGAAGTTCTGGTAATAATCGCAACCCATGAGTCATCCTAGGCACAAATCCAAAAGGAGGGAATAACAAGCTTACGCGTTGATAAAATAGCCAGCATCTGCAAGGCATTTGACTTTGGCACTTGCAGGGACGAGAGCTCGGAATCTATCACAATGCAGTATTGAAGTCAATCCACCAGCTGAGCATCCAGAAAGAATAGCCTACATGAACAAATTTTCAATTTGCTTCCGATTATTAAGGCAAGAGAGGGAAAAAGGATAAAGGTATAAAAGGATTGGAGATCTCATCGAGTTGATTCATACATTTTGCGCCTTACTCATCCCTTTCGAAAGTAAATCCTCAATAATCGCTACAAAAGCCCTCGCTCCTCTAAAGTGAAGGTTAGTGGCCTGGTCCAAATGTGAAAATGATCAAGGAAAACAGTACAGAATGCTTGCAACAGATTCAGCTTTGCACAGCAATAAAAAGTATAGGGCTCGAGGCTTAAACAAACATACGGGGTCTACTGCTTCCACATCCCCAGTAAATGAAGCTCCATCGCAGTATCTGACCTTGATTCTGTTCCAGTTATAGAAGTCTAAACCACCACAAAAAGGAAGAAAGGAAGTTGAGACCTGATATTTTCTAAGAAGAGACCAAATTTAAAGAACCATAGAGCCGCACCTGGATTAAATTTTTGTTTGTTATGGAGTAAACCGGAGAAAACAACTTCCTTGACCATATGCTTTGATGAACCTAACCGCGTATCCCTTCGATCGAGGCAAGTGGTGACGTTGTTGCACCATCCTCCTCCCTGAGAGCACGAGATAGAGCTGTTCAATCACAGTGTCGAGCCAAATTATAGCTCATGATGTTCTAGAGAATGAACTTCCATCTGTGCTTACTGCACAAAAATCAGATTAGATGGATAATGTGAACCTCAGAAAACTTCTATTTCTCTGCAAAATTAGTCACCGTTCCTTTCTTTAACTTGTAGGTAATCAGATATAATCTCAAATTCCTCAATCTACGATAAACTACAGAAGTACAAACCTCAAAGTGAACGAGCCAATTGTTAGCGCCAGCTCCAAATCCCTTATCGAAGTGGTAAGCCGGAGGGCTACCATCCAAACAAACTGCGGAGCACGTCGAACGTCAACTGAGTCAACACTGATAAAACTCGAATGAAAGGGTAAAAATTGCAGGACATTTTGCAGTAAGCAATCAAATTCATCTCGGACTCACCACCTCCTTTCGCCACAGCATTTTGGACATACGTAATCCCAACATTAAAGGCATCAGACTTGAGCAAGATCTGTATGCTCAGTATAACACACAGCCATGTCCTAAATCTTGCATCAGCCATTTTGCTGCGCGATTAGCCCCCACCGGGAAAGCAATTTCAACCAAAATTGATATGCAGGTAAGCAGAGAAACAAGGCAAGGGAAGAATCAGAATATGGAAACAGATGAGTGACACGTTAATTAGTACCCTTTTGGAACAGAACATAGAAAAGCGCACAAACGAAGCAAACCCACTAGTAAAAGTGAGTATAGCAGATGCGAAAGTGTGACGAGTAAAAAAGAGACTTTTTTGCGAATCATAGAACGAGCGAGTCCATTTTCACATCAGGATGGATACCTTTTCCCAACATGGACAACCTCAAAACCTTTCTTGTTCTACTTACTCTTAGTCGTTAAGGAAAGAATTAGCAATAGCTACAGACAGGAGCCAAACGCATCTGAACCACAAAAATTCCCTTATGACACAGCATAAACAAAATCCAAGAACTAATATAGAACATAAAAACAAGGAGGGTCACTAAGGATTGAGTGAAAGAGATCCAAGTAAAGAAGGCTTAAAACTGAACTTGCACATTCATTTCATGATCACGTTCTAAGGAACGGGTGATGGCCAGAAAATCTAAGACAAATTACCCAGCAAGGAAAAGAACACGATGAAGCACCTGAGGGATGAGGAAATTGAAGAATGTAGCTGACACCCAAATCCAGAAAGGAGCTCAAATCTTCCAACAAGTTCTCTTCTTTCTCATCAAACGTACTTATCACTGCAGATTGACGGAACAGTGGATGGAGACGAGACCTTTGGACTTGGAGCTAAAGAGCCAAGGTGCCTTCTTGTTCATGGCCCTCTGTTTTATACGTGGGCGAAACAGCTCAGCTCACTTTCCACGTTTGAAGTAGTAGTCCACCGTGCCAAGCAAGGCAAAGCAAAGCCGAGACTAAAAGAACCGACACTCATTCGCTCCGGGAACAAAACCGAAAAATATTTTCAAATGGTAAAAGAAAGAACTTTGATTTTTTTTTTTTTTGGTCGGAACTTTGATTCTTGAAAAGTTTACTTTTTTCTATCTTTTTTTGTCTGTTACGCCGGCCGGAATGCTCAGGGTCTCGGGTAATATCCGACCCGAAACGGTGGGTGACAGGGACAGCCTGCGAATCATATCGCTTAACGCGCTCCGACATTAATGCGTGTCTTGACAGAGAGAGAGAGAGGCAGACAAACGTTCATTGGGAGGATGAGTCTATATTTTTCACTGAGGGCTATATATTATATGAATCAATTATTCGAGTGATAAATTATCTAATAAATATTTATTTTAAAAATAATTTTTTATATTATTTAAAATAACTAGTCAATAATAAATATTTTTGTGATAGATAATAATCTATTTCTAAATATTTTCGTGGATAGTGAAAATAGTTCTCGCTCATTCATTTTTTTAAGTGATTAAAGCAATTATTTTTTTTTGAATTTTTTTAGACAAAAGAGCCAGGCTCCGTTTGTTTAGCGAAAAAATTAATAATACTTTTTTAATAATGATCTTTTATATCGTTTGAAATAATTAGTCAACGAAAACTATTTTTATTGTAAATAATGATTTATACTCAAATTTTTTTGGTGAACGATGAAATTATTTTTATTTTATTTATTTTTATAAGTAATTATTTTTTATCATTTATCTTGCGTGAAGTAAATGGAGCGTGAGTAGAGTAATTTTATTTTTAGAAAGGGTATTGAAGAATTTACTGTAACTTTCAATGAAACGAAATCATTTCTTGCCTATTCAGTGCTTTACTTGATTAGGTAATTCGGGTCGTTAAAAAGTCAAATTTGGCGGGTCTTTGACTAGAGTTTTGCTTATTGACCATCTAATGAAAGGAAATTCAGCGGGCACAAATTTGAAGCAGTAGGGCCCACTACGAAGGTGGTGACCCAAAACTGGAGCGGGACCATGTGATTGACGGTGATCCGGCTAATGTGGGGCCCGCATCACGCGGTGGAAGGAGGACCCGTTCCGAATCACGTTGGTCATTCGGGGACCATGCTGTCGACCTTGACCATAAACGAGTCTTCCTGCAATGGATTTCGAGCTATGCTATCGTGATAAATTTACCCTAAACTTTTGGTAATTCGCGTGTGCCATGACACTTTGTATAGGAGTTGTAACGAGCTGCACGCCATTTGGATGATGGGTTGTGATCAAGCGAACGGTGTCCCGTCGGACCACGGAAGCTCCCCTTGCTTTTCAAATGTATGTCATGCATATCCCGTGTTGGGGTTGTCGATTGCGCAGCGCATCTGGTCGCTTCCATTCCGAGCTCGGGTCTCGAGTTCGATTACTCCGGCAAGTGTCTTATCGGCTTGTTTGAGATTATCAACGATGGCATGTGTGCATACATTTTGAGATTGAAAATGCCCTTGTTAAGAGGGCGATCGGGGGTTTTCGAAATAAACCCTTCTTTGAAAAATAAATTTTGAAGGGATTTTTTTTTTTTTAAGTTCTATTCAATTGAATATGTAAAAAATCTTTCTAGGGCGTAGTTATTAACTAGTTTCAGACTCAGCAACCGACGAAGAGTTGTGGCTTCGAGAGCTCATGTTTTTCTATCCTCTCAACACCTCTGGTGCGTCACTGAGTTCATTCCAAACAAAGTGACCCCTTCTTAGATGGAACGAAGATGCTAGTGACGAAGTTCACGTTGGTATCAATCGATCAATTCAATCTTCGGATCTGCCCGGAAAGTAATTGAAGCGATAATGACACATGAACGACGAGACGATATGATACGAGATGAGATTAGTTGACCACATTGGGCACTTAACTCTTTCTCGAGCAAATGGATGCATTCGATCGTTGATAATGCTCTAGCCGAAAGAGCAATGCGATGGCAACATTAGAATTATTTCGGACACTTAAATGACCCGAAAATCGACGTCGTAACGACCTTATAGTCCACAAAAATAACGACAACTGAGGTCGAATTATTATTTCAGGAAAGCCCTAGCGAATGGCCCCCATTTGCCTAATGAAATAATGCAATCTATTATTGGGACTCCACCTTTTCAAGATAAGGCGAATCTGTGGATCCTTTCGTTTTATTTGTCAACTGAATACAGCTTCTCCAATCGTGTCTAACATTCTTCGACACTTCAACACTCTCCGACATGTGACCGACTTGTAGTTAGCACTCTAGACATGTCAATGACACACGAGTCCAGCATTCCGATAAGCCATTTTGACATGCATGATTAGTTTCGAGCATTTTAAATAAATTAGTATATATATATATATATATATAGAGAGAGAGAGAGAGAGAGAGAGAGAGAGAGAGACAAAATTAATATACTTGGCCAGCAAAAAAAAAAAAATAATCATGATATAACAGAAGAAGAAGAAGAAGAAGAAGAAACTCGCCGCCGATATAATTTATCATGTATATATAAAAATATACGTTCAATATATAACGTATTCCAATGTATTGAAATTCTCTTTATTTTGAGAATGATGTATCGACGTGTTGTATCGTGTTGTGTCGCGCATGCCGCATGTCGGTATCGGTGCTATTTAGGTTGAGATACACGTGTGACTTGTGTGAGAGAAGTGCCGCATCAAAAAATTGATGTAGTATTGAGTAGTTAATATATTCAAGTTGGTCCATAACTCATTGGCTTAAGTTTTTGAGTGAAGGTGAGTCTAATTAGATATGTTGACGGGCTTTTACTTTGACTTTCCCTTAATAATCTCTTCGGGTGAAAGTATCGGACTTTAAACCGCGATTCTCTAAGTCCGATGATTCACTCGGCTTGTCGCGACCATCATTGGGTTGAGTGGCCTTAGCTCCCGATTAATTTTGCATATGGGAAGCCAACCTTGCCTTTAAAGATATTTTAAGGTGATAATTATTGGGGTATGGTTCATATTCTCAATCGACAAAATAGCACGAGGAGTCTCGCTCTTCGATAAGTGATAGGGGGTTTTGGGGAGCCACCTCCGCGGGGGTTTCAAGAGGGCAGCGTCTCCTTAGATATCATATGGCTTTTTATAGTTTAAGCTCATATTTTTTCATTGATAGTGTGGTCTTTGGCCCATGAATAGCTATTGCTATACAAATACATCTTTTTGCTTGTAATTGAGTTATGTAACAAGATCTGTGATGTGCTAATTATAATGGAACCTTATGCTAGACGTAGCCCTAGTTTAAGGGTAATCAGGATAAAATATTTTGTCTTGCTTTTTCTTTCTTGCTTTTACGCTTTACTTTGTTGTTACAGTGCGCTGAATCCTAACAATAATCATCATATCTCGGAATTCATAACATACTTAGACGCCACTCCCACGAACCGGTTCTACTAATCCTTCTGTGTCTCTCACACTTTACCCCGATGCTACAAAGCACCACTTTTCAGTCCACATGGATATGGGATAGATTGGAACACGAGAAAAGACCGATGCTATCAATCACGTAAAATATTTGCTATCAAGAACATTATTAGGGATGTTGACACCCCAAATTGACCCACGCCGACGCTATAGAATATGATGTGACAACGATGGGTAATTGGCAGAAAATAAAGGCGTTCTCTATCGGTTGGAAGAATATAACTGGGAGATGTTGAACATGGTATGTTTAGTTAAATTCTACTATCAATTTTTGATAATGTGAGACCCGTCGGGAACGTAGTGTTGCCTCCCCCAGGGGTAGTGACCCCCAATGAATTTACTGAATATCGGCCACCGAATCAAGGATACGTGCCTTACCGTGTGCATATACCGATGGATAACTTACCGAGGCCGCAATTCCCACCTAGGGGACAAGCTGGTAAAGTCTTCCTTGTGCAAGAGCTCCGGCGGAACCAGCGTATCGTAGAGAAAACAACAAGATTGCTAATGCAATAGGTAGATCTAGAAGGGGAAACTCCTAGGCCCATATATCGCACAACTTTCCCCGATTGGCTAGATATGATCCGATATTCAAGAGGCCTTGGAATCCTCGAATTTGCCATTTTTGCTAGCGAAGATGAACAATCAACTATTGAACATATTTGTCAATTTATAAACCAATGCGGAGAAGCAAAGACAAACAAGATTTTAAGACTTAAGTTGTTTCCTTTGTCTTTGTCGAAAACTTCTTTTACATGGTATGCCGACTTACCACCTAATTCGGTGTGTAATTGGGTAGAGATGGAGAAACAATTCCATTCTCAATTTTATCGAACAAAAACGAGTCCGCCAATCAATTGTGGCACGATTCAAAAAGGCTAAAAATAAATGCCTTACTTCATTCTAAGAGATAGAATCCATGAATTTGGCTTTCAATGGATTGAAATTCAATCTAAAATAAAAATTTGAAGGCCAAAACTTTGCCAATATATTTGAAATGACAGCGAGAGTCTCCAATTACAAGAAACTGCTTAAAAACGGAGATACAGAGCCACATGAATATTTTTCACAAAACGTGGCTTTCGTGAAAAAAATGTGCGAGGTAATGAATCTGCCAAACATAATATTCGGTAAAAGAAAAAGAAAATTGACTTTGCCGATGACAAGAGGATACATGTTGACATCCGGTTATCTAGTTAAAAGAATCAAATGATCCATAAATCATTCAATTCTTTTAAAGGAGGGCATATGTTGGCACCCAAAATTGACCCACACCAAAGCTATAGAATACGGCATGACGACGACGACGATGGGTAGTTGACAGAAAATAAAGGCGTTCTCTGTCGTCGGTCGGAAGAACGTAAATGGGAGATGCCGAACAGGGCTATCGGGGTGCAAATCAGGATTGGCGTTGGCAACATCAATCACTTACGGATAAGATAATTCGGCTATTCAACGTGGAGAAAACCTAGAAAAATAGGGGCCATGGCCATGTTTACACATAGGATAATGCGCTTACTCGAAAGTGGACAAAGACATAACCGCTTGTGATGGTTCATTTGTTGTATACCTACAAAAGGCATGAGCCACAACGTTGTAAAGGATCGGCAAATCATCAACCGTCATTCCTCTACTTTATTGTCGTTCTTTTTAGCATTCTATTTGCCTGCGGTTTATCTTTTCCGCTATTTTACATTCCCGCATCTTTCAATTCTCGTACTGTGGTTGTGGTTTCGAATACTCCGTCGTCGATTAAATTCCGACGTTGTATCTATCTTTCTATCATCTTACTTTCTTGTCGACTAAATTTCAGCAAAGTGTTTTGTGCCTCGTCGTCGATTAAATCCCGACGAAGCATATCCGTTCCTTGTGATCCATTAATGTCGGGTTCCTAGTCTCTAGTCAAGTGGGTGGGATCCCTTGAATACATCTCCAATGGATGAGTTGATCGGGTATTAATGCACACGATGGAGCTGCTTAAAATGGAGGTTTCAACTACTCATTGTGACACTGCTTTTCTTTTCAGTGAAGACGCTTCATTGCTCATAATTAGAGGTAGGTGCAACAATTTATTTATGCTATTGAGCTCATTCATTTTTGGTGTGTTTGTTTCGCGAAAAATTTAATCGTCATTTCACAAAAATATTTTTCTAAAATTATGGTAACATTTAGGGGTGAGCATGGGCCGAGTGGGTAGGGTCCGGACCTAGACCCCGAAATCGACTTTGTATAACTGGTTTTCAATTTTTGGAATCGAAAATTGACCTTATTTATCCTAGAACCTATTTTGGAACCCATTCTATTTTTCGATCCGGCTCCAGGGTCTACCCGAGAACCTGTTTTCTTTTTTTTTTTTTTTTTTTTTTTCAGATTTCATTTTTTTCCATCAAAATAATATGAGTATCGATGAAATGATTCAAATTAAAAGGTAAATAATAAAACTCATTATTCGCCAAAAGCAAAAATCCCCGATATGAGCAATAAAAATGACAATCCATTAAAAGCAACAATCCAAAATATAATAATAAAAGTTATAATCCACCAAAAGCAGTAATAATCCTACAAAACGCTAAATTAACAAGTGCAATTCTTCCTACGCACTAACACCAAAATTTGCTAATAATATCTCACTTTTGGTCTTGCAAGTCAAAAGGCACAAAGCCCACTTTGAAACTTGCAAGGTTAGCAAGGTTGGCAAAAGAAGCGAGATAGGATTTTTTTTTTTTTAAAATAGTAACTAAAACCGGTCTGGGTGGGTCTTCACCTAGAACGCGGGATCGGACCTGTTTCCACTGGTTCCCAAAAATTGGAACTGGTTCCCGGACCGGTTTGAGTAGGAACCGATTCCTGACCTTGTTTTTCGGGTCATCCGATCCGGGTTCTGTATAATCCCGGTCCGGTTGCACACCCCTAGTAACATTTGCAACTTCTAGTTTGATCTATCGAACTATGTTTCAGAGAGTTTGCTATTTGTCCTTGACCCACTTAAGCTCCCGAGCCCAATATGTAAGTGGGCTTTAAGTTAGATTCTTGGGCTCTCTCTCTCTCTGTGTTCCCACAGAGCATTACCCAAAATTGCACTTCTCCTTTTTCCCAATAATAGACCGTGGGCTGCATCTGGTCTCACTTTCATATAGTGGGTGGAAGCCTGAACTTAGAGCAAGAACATCATGATTTATATAGCACCAAGTAAATTCTCTATCTCCACACACAGAATTGCTCCCTTATTCTAATTTGACTATGAGCCTGAAGGTGTAACTCGGTTCACTGAACTCGTCCATCGGAATAGGGGACCATGTCGGATGGGCAAGCTTGATATATTCCTCGGACGAACACGGAGGCTGAGATCGTCTAGGGTTTCGCCAATGACATTGGACGAGGGCGAAGTTCCGTGATGTTACATACCATTACAGCTACAACTAGTAAAGTGGACCTCCATGAGTGGTGTGTACCTCCAATGTTTGGTTGGAAAGTTGAAGACAAGAAGAAGAAAGGTGCTTTACTTTATTGTGGACCTCCATGAAAATATCACCCTCAAAGGTTCTCGTCCTTGTGATCTTTCTTTGGACGGACCCAATGCCTCCAATTATTATCTGTTGGTACTGCAAAAATGTTACACAAGTCTGTATTTTTCGACCAAAAGAACCTGTCCTTTGGCCCAAAAAGACATAACACAAGGCAAAGAAGCTGTCCTGTGGGAGCCAACAACAAAGAAAGAAGCTGTGGGTGCTGATAAAGGTTTTGTTCAAATTTAAAGTACTAGACCCAAAACCCAATACGTAGTCCCAAGGAAAACAATCAAACTTATCCATGGCTTTTAATCAATCTCCTTGAACCTATCAGTGATGATGGTGCTTATTAGTTGTTAAGACAGATCCAAACCATTCAATCAAAATCGAATTCAACCATCTGTGCACGGTTTGATTCGGTTTAATCCAACTGACCTGTCTCAAACAACCCCCCCCAAAAAAAAAAAAAAAAAGGAATACTTCACAAATTAGAGAAATTACGTTTGCTTCCACCCATCTAACTGCACTAGAAATGGCATCAATGTCGGGTTCCTGTCTCTAGTCATTGCAAAAATGGAGATGGCTTTTGTCTTTTCTTTCTTGCTTGCAAACCTAAGCAAATACTATCTTACAGTGACGCCCACTAGCATGAAGAACAGACAGCCAATGTGCTAACCCATGGTGCCTCCACACCGACTACCACTTTGTTTTTCGACCGTCAAATTCTTAGTCCCGCTTTTGCAAAGGACCTTATCACAAGGGTCATGATTAGTGCATTCCATACAAAGGCAACTAAGACCTAAAGTTCAATCTCCATCTTCATCATGCAATAATCACCTTTTTTTCTTTGAAGTCTCTCCACCACGTTCAGCGGTGGGATCTTCACTAGGCGAAGATCAATTCTCAGCGCAGCCAGCGTTTATACATATAGATGTAGAGACGTCTGTTTTGGGAAGTGAGAGTAAGGATCTAGGGTTAGCGCCAATTAATAAGTTGGCTGCGTGAAAGTAAGATGCTCTATATTCTGGGATTCAATAAAAAGCGAGCTAGAAGGAACGGTTATTCGCATCCTCCAGGGGAGAAAAACAATCATCTAACCATGTAGCGACTTGATTTATGTTGACACGATCAAACGAGCCAATAGTAAGCAGATGAGAGTGTAGTACGACGTGGATAACTGTCCAAAAAATCCTAAACCTATCTTACAACGACCAATTTAGTTATAAACCTATTAATTGTACCAATGCAATTCTAAATCTTTTGATAATTTACCAATTTAGTCTTAAACTTTTCGATTGCGCCGATTTAGTCCTAAATATTTTGACCATTTGCCTATTTAGTCCTAAACCTTTTGATAATTTATCAATATAATCCTTTCGCCAATAAAGGTTCGAGACTAAATTATCAAATCGTCAAAATATGCAGGATTAAATTGGTACAATTAAAAAGTTCATGACTAAATTCCACCATATAATAGGTTTTGGACATTCTAAACAACTTTCCCCGATACGATATATGCCCTCTTTCTCTTTGTAAAAGCTGTTCCATGATCTGTAAAATGTAACACCGTCAAAGTAATAGAGTATACGAAGATGCAGATGCAGGTTCCTGACAAATGGAAAAGAAAAGAAATGGCAATTGCCACACTCTAGGGTTTCTTTCTAGCCAAAAGGAGGGAGGAAAAGAGCAGGATCACTTAGAAAGAGCGTCCATTCCCAACCGTGATTCCAAGATTCCAGAGCTTTTTTCGCATGCCATCACCTTCCAAACAAATGGCCATCGCTTTCACTTCGCACTCACCATGCCAAGCCAAACTTCGATTCTTGCGTAACTTCTTGAAAGGTTGGTCGAGGAATTAAGCGTTGGACTCGGACGTAACATATTTCACTTACTTAATCGCGTGCCATTTTTTTTTAACTATAACTTTGAGGATCGAGGCTACTATTGTATTGATAGGGATAATTGTTTTCAAAGTCCTACATCTGTTGTATAGAGACCGACTTAATCGTGAACATTTTAATTGTGTCAATTTAGTCCTAAACCTTTTGATGATTTGTCAATTTAGTCATAAACCTTTTAATTGTGTCAATTTAGTTCTAACCCTCTTTAAGATTTTTCAATTTAGTCTTTAACCTATTATTTGGATATTTGGCCGGAAGGACTATATTAGCAAATTGTCAAAAGGTTTAGGGCAAAATTGATAAATCATCAAAAGAATTAGGATTAAATTGGCATATTCGAAAGGTTTAGGACTAAATAAGTATAATAAATTTAAGACTTTTTTGGACAATTTTCGCATTGTGTATATTTAGAATTTTATGTGGTTTATATGGACCAAGTTACGTGCATCCATGTAGGTTAATTACGTCAAAAATTAAGATGCCTTGTTTCATCTACTAAAGGAACTTGCGCGCGCCTAAGGTATTTGAACTCCATCAATCGAAACACTTACATTTAGTAAGTTTTAAGATGGATGTTTAACAAGGCTCTTAAGACGAAGATTTTGCTAAGTAGTTAAGTATATTTGGAAGATCAAATCACAATATTGGATCAATAATGAGAAGGCCTAATGACACAAATGGTACCTAAATTTTGGCCTATGTGCAATACGGTCCCTTAATTTTGAATTGGTTCAATGTGGTCAATGTTATCCTTGAGCTTTTAATTCGTTCCATGTAATCCTTGGACTTTTGGTACATATTCTATTCGGTCTCTGGCCCGTACGAAGATGTTCAATGTAGTCCTTCCATTAACTCAAGTTTAGGACAACGTTGAAAAATTTCATATAGTCCATGGACTAAATCAAATATGTACCACAAGTCCAGGGGCTATATTAAACAAATTAAAAGTTTAGGGACGACATATTAGGTTAAAGTTTAGAGATCACATTAAATAAATTTAAAATTCAGGGACCACATTGCTCATTAGGCCAAATAAGGACCATTCCTGTCATTTACCCATGATAAAAAAAACGTCATGAAAATTTTAAATTATAGAACTACATATCCGTGTTAACTTAGCTAATTATATTTTTTGTAAAACCAAAACCTCAAAAGGAACACTTTGTTCTCGCTATACCAAAATCTGGAAATCTCATATACTTTTGTTGAATAGAAGAATATGTATATACAATTCTCAAGTCTAGTCTATAAATATATGAGATCACTAGGATTATAACAAACATGTGATTCTATCAACAAATTGAATGACAACGCTTTGGAGATCATCATAACAAGTTATGTTCCTACTTAAAATTCGAACTGTTTTCTCGTGTTTGAATCATGACTCGTGAATCTTACATTCCATATTGACATTTTAACCACAATAATAAAATGGACTCATATGCATCGAGCGCATTCACCAACTTAGCCATGCAATTGATTTCTTTTCCTTTTGCGAAATGACCTAAATCTAGATCAAATATATCTCACATATATTTCCCCACCAAATTCTCACAAACGTTCCGAACAAAGCCAATGTTATGTACGCCTGAGCGAAAATAAATGAACACGAACATAAAACGGACAAAATAAATAAAGTCACATCTCATAAATTCTTTGTAAATTCCGTATTTAAATGCATCCTCATATGATGTGCCCGTTTATAGTGTTAAAAAAGAAGTTTTTTTTTTTCTCAAAAACATTATTCTAATTTTTGTATGGTATTATCAATTTAATTCGTTGATGGCCAACCCCAACTAATTTGGGATAAATGTGATGTTGATGTTGATTATCAATTTAATGCATGGATGAGTGTGTTGTGATTTAAGACTGTGCACGAGATGTTTTCCACATAGGGTAATTTTAGTGAAAAAAATGTAACTTTAGCACAAGTGAGGCCACATCAAATCACATCAACGTGCCACACTACAAAAGCACATCTAATGCATGTAATAGAGGAAAAACCTGAATCTCTGTAATTCCGCCAAAATCGCTCAAAGGAAGGCCTCATCTCAATCCATGGACGTTGAAGCTTCAGTCCAAGGAGGTCTCATGGTGAACATATCCAAGAAAAGTATCGTGAAATCCATCGCTCCATCGGAAGATCCTCCTCAGGTCCTCACTCTCTCCAACCTCGACCTTCTCTCCGGGCGGTTTCCGGTGAGCTACTTCTACTTTTACCGGAAACCGGCGAGTGATGACGGTGACTTCGCCTTCATTGTGGAAGCCCTCAAGAGCTCTTTAGCAGCTACTCTAGCTCACTTCTACCCGTTCGCTGGTCGGATTGTCCCGAACCCGAACACTGGCGAACCAGAAATCGTCTGTGATAACACAGGAGCATTGGTTCTTGAAGCTGATGCGAGCAGAGATTTGAATCGGTTGGATTTCCACAATCTCAATCAGTTCATGCAAGGGAAGCTCGTTGACATTCAACCCGACTTCCCGGTTCAAGTTCAGGTACTTTCTTTAATGTGTTGAGAGCAACCATGGCTTTGACTTTCACTTCTTTGAATATCTGAAATCTTGACTCTACTTCATGATAGTAAATTAAGACTTCCAATGGTAAAAAAATCTCTCTCTCTCTCTCTCTCTCTCTGATGTGCATATTGAGTTGGGGTAACTTTATGCTCATATAAGAAGTGCAGGTTCTTATATAAGTTCGATATACGTATTCTGAATCCCTTTGAATCGTCAAATTTGACTAATACCATGCTAATATGGAATTCACCGTATCTATTTGTCTAACCACTAAGTGTCACTCAAAATAGAGAAGGCACTAAACCAAAGGAACCACCAGTCTTGTTGAAACCTTAGCAGCCAAACCATGCAAGTATCTCGTTACAAAGTCAAATTTACTTCTTAAATTGTCAGCATTTAGCATATATATGTAATCAAGATTTCAAATAGGAGATCCATTTTAAGGATTCCTTTTGATGGAACAATCTGGCGGGAAATTTACCAAAAAACAAGTCTTAAATCTACTGCACTTGTGCCAATTTAATCATAAACTTTTTTTTGAGCTAATTGAGTCATAAACCTTCTATATTTGCGCCAATTCGGTCTATCCGGCAATTTTGGTCGGAAATCGATGGCATAGACGTCAGTCATCCTATATAGCATATCCAAGGCTGACGTTGACATATTCTAATAAATTTTAATAATTTTGGTATTTTTTTTTGTTTTTTCTTTTCTTTCTCTTTACATTTTTTTTCGGGAAAGGGCCGGTGATCATGCCGGTTCTCACTGTGGGAGGCAAGGGTTGGCGAGCCACCCTGGTCGGTCCTTAGCCCAAAAAATGATTTTTTTTCCATTTACTCATGGGCTATATTTTTCCCAATGAAATTCGCTAACCCGATAGTACTATCATTATTTCTGACTCCACGATATTCCAATTAATGAGTACTTTATGCAAAACACGCGATCATGGTATATGGATCTATGGTAATAAATAACTAATAAGATCGTCAGACCGTCAAGGAAGTATTCCGCTTTCCCAATCCTTACTTGGCGGAAACTTCCTACAGTTGTGTTTTTAATTTGTGTGAAAATGACGGGAATCAACTCAAATGTCCAATTAAGTGGACACCTTTGAATCAAGAACGTCATCCCCTTCTACACTCTTTATCTTTCTCAATTCTTTTCGACTGATTCGGGTTTGAAAACATGGCAGGTAACGAAGTACAGCTGCGGAAGCATTTCGTTGACGTTCAGCTTCGACCACGCCCTCGGCGACGCGAGCGCATTCGGCAAGTTTCTTCTCTCGTGGTCCGAAATTTCGAGGAACATACCGATTTCATGCAGACCGAATCATAGTCGCAACCTCCGCCCACGTATCCCTCCGACATACCACTCGTCACTAGACCAAGCTTTTCTGAAGTGCACCTTGGAAGACATACTAAACATCCCGACGCCCAATACTTTGCTCAAGCGGCTTTATCACGTGGAGTACGAAAGCATTAGTAACTTGCAGAAGCTCGCCTCGTCGGATGGTCGGAGCCGGACGAAGATCGAGGCCTTCTCGGCTTATCTATGGAAGATGATGGTCCGCGCAATCAATGTCGAGTTACATGCGAATTGCAAGATGGGTTGGTTAGTCGATGGAAGAGGAAGGATGGGCGACGGAGATTCTGACCCGTCGCCGGATTACATAGGAAATGTGTTGTCTTTGGCTGTCGGAGAGGCAAGTATTGAAGACTTGAAGAACGGGACTATAGCAGATGTTTCAAGCAAGGTTCACGAGGCAATTTCTGAGGTCACAACTCGAAGTCATTTCTTGGATTTGATAGATTGGATCGAATGCCATAGGCCCGGGCTGATGCTGTCTAGGGTTGTCCTTGGTCAAGGAGGGCCCACGCTCGTCGTCTCTTCCGGTCGGAGATTCCCGGTGGCGGAATTGGATTTTGGGTTCGGAAACCCTGTGCTAGGGACGGTTTGTTCCACCATAGAAAAGATCGGCCTCAGCTACGTGAATCAGAGATCGAGTGCTAGAGGCGACGGCTCGTGGACCGTGTCGGCTATCCTGAGGCCGGAGCTGGCGGCCGCATTCGAATCGGATCCCATTCTTCAACCCATGTCTACTAGACATCTTCAACTGTAGTGTTCGTGTATATTGTGATTTACATTAGCCTGAGCTACTGTACCTACTATTGGTTAGGAAAAGCCTTTCATGTGCCAACGTGTATAATTACTATAGAATTGATATTTAGAAATTGTGGTAGGATATCAAAAATGGAAAAATCATCTTGAATTTCGTCTTGTATTATAATGTTGAAATTGTATTGTATTTGATCTCCCTAAAGAAGGGAAAGAAATTCCGAAAATTTGAATTGTGTATTGTATACGGAAACGCGCCATGAAAGCTAAGGATACTTACAAAATGTCTCGTTCTTTATACATAAAAATAATCTCTCGTACGCCAAAGCCATCTTCCTCGCCGTGAACATTGACATTGCGTATTGTCTACAAGCCCTACCTCTCTCGGCCAGCCTCTTCGGACCTTCCGTGATCACCGTCTCCATCGCCTCCACAAGCGACTCCACGTTCGGCGAGAACAAAAACCCTAACTCATCGTCCACGACGATCGTCCCTTTGATGCTTGGGAACCTTGACGCCATCACCGGCTTCCCGCTCATCATCGCCTCCATCAGCGTCAGGTCCAGCCCTTGCGGCCTTAGCGTCGGATTCAGGAAGACGTCGATCGAATTGTAGAAACGGCCCAACTGAGACGGGCTCATCGAGCCCTGGACCAAGACCCTAGGGCCCAATTCCTTGTAGCGACCGGCCCATGGGCCGGAGCCCGCGATGACTAGGTACACGTTCGGGTGCCGTTTGGTGATTATGGAGAATGCTCGATGGAGGAGGGGGTGGCCTTTGTCCTTGACGAGCCTGCCGGCGACACCCAGCACGACGGTCGCGTTCCCAGGGACGCCCATTTGGGAACCGGAATTCACGGCCCGACTCAGGATTCTGCCCGAAGTCGGCCTCGTCGACTCCATTGAGGATGACGTGGACTCTCTTGGTCGGGATTTGGTACACGTCGCGCAACATCTCACCGCAGCTATCGCTGATCGCCACGTGGTGGGCATATTTGTGGAAGAACCTGATTTCGTTAAGCACCTGATTCAAAAGCACATCTATGTAAGAATCCCCTGCCCATGTTGAGATCAGAAAATAACTTTTTCACTAGGATATGACTAATTAATTGATTGATTAGATTGAATTGCTCTAGCAAATTATAGATACTAGATTAAGGAAGGCGAGAAAAGAGAGGCTTAACGACTTCTGTAACGTACCTTCGGAATCACGCCTTGCATGTTCTTGTTAACGTCCGGCGGGATGGGCTCGCCATCCGGCCTCAGCGCCAGGTCCTGGTAAATGTCCGACTGCAGGCTCTCGAGCGCGATCCCATGCCACGACACGGCGAGGTTTGGCACGTCTCGGGCCACCCAGTGAGGGAGCGCCACGCTCTCCGAGTGCACGACGTCGAACGCCTCCCGCCCGTTCTCCTCCACAAACATCTCCCACGCCTTGTTGTACCTCCACCTCCCTGGCTCGCCCTCGTGGAAATGCAACCGTGGCGGAGGAGTCGGCACACCCCCCGTGTTGTCCTTGATGTCGGCGGCGCCCTCGATGGGGGACGTGAACACGTGGACTTGGTGGCCACGGGCTGCGAGGGCGGTGTGGAGGGTGTAGGCGTGGCGCTCCATGCCGCCTGGGGTCGTGCCGACCGGCCACTTCCGGGAGAACACAGCAATCCGGAGCACCGGCAGCGGGCGTCGGGCATCCCTCGGGCCGTCGAAGGAGAGGCGGTTCCACGCGAAGCGGGCGTCGCGGAGATCGCCGAGGAAGGGCTTCGGGCCGTGGGCAGCGGCCTTGGCTGCGGCATTGGGGAAGAGGGCGGCGCAGGCGGAGGAGGTGGTGGTGGTGGTGGCGCGGAGGAGGAAGAGGGCGGGGATGGTGAAGAGGACGATGAAGAAGAGGGTGATACACAGGTTGGATTGGGACGGAGTCACCACTTTCTTGGGCTTGTTGGCGGCGGCGGCCGCGGCAGCGAAGGCCATGTTGGGATGAATGCCAAACGAACAAACGGAGGTGAAGGAAGGGATCGGTTCTATGGCTTTGGAGCGTGAATGGGATGGATTGCTTTGGAGGGATCTGGGGAGGTAGGCACGCAGTAGAGCAAGGGCTGTTCTTGGAGTGGTGCGTTTCTCACGCCTTTGGTTGAAAAAGAGGGAAAGAGGAACCTTCATTTGGATGCTTGTGACTTCCCTTCATCTCTTCCTCTTTACACTTATTTGACCTTTTTGAATCGTCATTCCATCTTTTGAAAGCAATAACATAACCAAGACTCATGAAAAAGATGAGTTTAGTCGTAACTTGCTCCCCGTAAAGTTAGTTTGGAACCCTTCTCGTTTCGCCCCCCATTTCTAGCACCAATGCAAAACGATATTTGCCATCGTCTAGTATATCAATAGATGCTATCGAAATCTTTGACACGACCCTTTAAAGATTCTGAAAAACAAAGGTGGATTGATGGGGTGATTAGAGGTCGATTTTGGCAGTCAATAATCGTGGGTTTAACACAATGACATCAATGGTAATTTTCCCGAGAAGCAATCGATTTGGGGTACAATTGAGCACAAGATCTCAAACTTCAACGCCTAATCCTTTGCAACAGTTCCTTCCCCGGCGAGATTCAACGAAAGTAATGTCTTCGATTCCAATGGACTGTGGAACGTCCCACTCGGCCAAAGTTAGGCAAATCGAATCAACGGATTTGAAACTTGGACGGTCGAAAAAAAAGGTCAACCCCAAGTTTGGGTTGTTTGGAATGGAAGGCAGTTTGCATGTTAGGACTTGGCCAAATTCAAAGCCGCCTCAGCGCCACGAGGCAGGTTTTTGGGTTTTTTGCGATTGAAGAGTTTGATTTCCGCATACACGGACTTTGGTGGTACTCGTCCATAAGCATAAAATAAAGTAAATTGAAGTCAACAAAACCGAGCTCGCTTCGTCAACCATGTGATTTGGGCATTGGAAGTGCTCCCACTTTGCTTGGTGGGAAAGCACTATTGGCTCTCTGTCTACTTTGCTTCGGTCTTGAGCATGTTTAATCCAGCTGCTAACACTTGGTGAGCTCACATGGAGGGGGGGCCTTCTTCACCAAGCAATGGGGAGGTTGTGAAATTGGCGTTGCTTTGCTTGGGTTTTGATCCATCTCTTTCCAAATCTCAAGCCTATGAACGTGGTAAGCTACGAAGTAGACTTAAAGTTTTTGGGGGGTTGAGCTAGTTCTAGGAAAGCCCTTTGAATCTGAAGATGTTCATCACTGGCACTTCCATTGATGCATTGCTTGCCCCTTCAACAATGGTTGATTGTTTGCTAGTCAACTAGCACGGGGCGCAGGTGGTGCTTTTTCAAGTACGATCGGTCTTGAAACCGGAACCTGAGACAGACCTTGTTGGTCTCGATTTCATGAAATTGGAACCGGGAAGCTAGGTTGCTTTGGAAGCGGCCTACAATCGAGTCTACCAATGCCCGGTTCTATCCAAAAATCGGTTTGGAAAAATAGAAATATTTTTAGGATAACCGAGACGGAACATAATAAGTGACGTACATCTTAAGAATAGGGGACCGAACCAACTGAAGATTGGTTCTTATTTTTTGAAATGCAGAACCAAATCGACTCTTCCTTGAACCAGCTGGATTGGTTTGGTTCCAATAGGTTCCTAAGCTGAGCTAGACATAGCGCAAATCCCTATTTTCTTATTATGGTTCAAGCCTTCTTAGGTAATTAAACCCACATGAAAAATTCCTTAGCATGAACTATATCACACGTGAACTAAACCCAAGTGGATGGTTCGGATATAAGATTATTTGCACTTAATGATGTGAAATCGGTCTTATGTTGAACAATTGATCCAGGCATATATATTTCACTAATTTTTTTTTCATGACGAAAAAGCCCTTACATATCAATCTTATTAAGTAAGTGAACCTCAATTCTGTGATAAATTTTCACTAACCTCACGAACTAAGTAAAAAATGAGCACCAATAAGCATAGGGCCCTGCTGATAAAGGGGTTGGAGAGAGTGGAGACACTAGTATCATAGGGATGCAGGGTTCGACTCCCGTGTTTTGCAAAGAGACATAACAAAAGTCGGAAATTCTTAAAAAACGAGCCAAAAGTGCCCCTCGCTTTGTGAGGGATCGAACCGACAAGAAATAAGGGTATACTCGATAGTCCAACATAAATGCCATATGTGCCATCACCATTCCCTAAGTACATCCTTATTATATTTTAGAAGATTCCAATGACTACACTCCCTTCATTTTTTCTTCTTGTTGCCCATCTATTATCCTTATGTGTGATACATATACATATATATACACCGGCGACTAAATCGCTGTATATCATTTTACAAGGTATTATAAGAACTCCTGAGAGGAGAACCTTCACACATTCTACTTTACACTTAGACAAAAGAAACCTCCCACCTTCCCATCCTTTTGTTTCCCCTCATGTTTTCCTAACAGGAGTGACAGGATAAGACTTTCTGTAATTCCCATTCTTGGCTTCCACATTCCTTCCCTTGGCATGAACTCCATTTCTTGCATTGGTCTTGCTGGACGGCCACTGACCAGAATTCACAGCCATGTCCTTCAAGTTCTGGAGGCATTCAAGGGCCTCAATGATGGCAGGCATTCTCGGCCTGTCCTTGGGCTGCAAGCTGATGCATTGCAGAGCTAAGAGGGCCATCTCTTTGGCCCCTTTTACTGAGTACTGCCCCCCGAGCCTTGGGTCCATGATGCACCTCAGCTTCCTGCTGCTTGTCAGATAGGGCTTGGTCCAATCCACCAGGTTCTGCTCGGTCTTCGGCCGGAGCTTGTCGACGGCCCGCCTCCCAGTGAGCAGCTCCAGGAGGACCACCCCAAAGCTGTACACATCGCTCTTCGTCGTCAGGTGCCCTGAAAGCAAATCATTATTAGTTGATTGGGTATATATATTTCCAGTCAATTGTTACTTGTTGGTAATTGATCAGTCGATGTTGTTTTTCGGTTCGGGTATAAGGCATTACCGGTTGAGACGTACTCTGGTGCAGCGTAACCGTATGTACCCATCACTCGAGTCGTAACATGGGATTTCGATCCTTCCGGCCCCATTTTGGCGAGTCCAAAGTCGGATAATTTGGCGGTGAAATCCTGGAATTACTCGAAAAAATGGAACTTATATTGTAATTTTCCAGTAATGTTTTGTGCTCAGTATACTGTAGTGTCCAAGAAACTCACAGAATCAAGCAAGATATTGGAAGTTTTGAAGTCCCTGTAGATCACCGGCTTCTCAGCACCATGCAAGAAGGCAAGGCCTTTGGCTGCTCCTATTGCAATTTTGAGCCTTGTGGCCCATGGCAATGATATTGATATCCCTGAAAATCGGCAAATTACTAGTAGTTAATTTTTAAACCATTCTTAATGACAATTATATTTATCAGACATCTTCATGATGCGAAATTTAGTTATTCCTTAGTGAAAATGCCAATCCGACTTAGACGAAAAAAATTAAATTAAATGGGTAGTGAACTTACTCTTGAATAAGTGGTTCTCTAAGCTACCTCGAGGCATAAACTCGTATACGAGGAGTCGTTCTTCGTCCTCACAACAGTAGCCGATCAATCGAACCAAGTTCGGGTGCCTAAGTTGCCCCAGAAATATCACTTCCGCCTGAAACATCAGGAGCAAAAAAAAACTTTCAAATTCAAATTCGACTAATTAATGTTATTATGATCACTTGTTTTTTTAATTATTTCTTTACCTAATCCTAAGCAAAGAAAATTCACATAATAAGCATGCAGATGTGACTAAGAACATGATGTTACATATAATCAAGATTATTAGTCTTTTATTTTTAAAGAAATTTTGGGCACCTTAGGGTCCTAGAATAATTAATTGACTGTATCTTGACGCATCAGAACCCAATCTATTTCTCAAACTTTTAGCCGGTCCCGGTTTTCAACCTTGGTTCCTGGCCTGTAGCAATAATTGATGGATGTACGTCACAGTATGAAGTCAACTGACAGCCGTGGTTGGCTGTTGTTTTTGACTTTTCTTTGACAATAAAGTTTAATTTAATGTCGATTAGACTTATGAACTGTTCTATTGAAGGGGAAGTCCCTTTGATCTTCCGTATGCAGATGGTGCTAAAAGCTTATGTACTCACCAGCCATTCACGGTGTCCTTGAAGGCCTTCAATGTCCAGGAGCTTCACGGCGACGGCCTGCGCCTTCAAGCCCTGCCTCATGCTGTCGTCTAGGTATCCCTTGTGGACCGTCCCGAACCCACCCTCGCCGAGCAAGAAGTGGCTCGAGAAGTTCTGCGTGATTGCCTTCAGCTCGACCAGCTGGAAGTCGTACAGGTCGGGCCCGAAGGACTGCGCGAGGTCCTCGTTGATGCGCATCGAGGACGACCGGCTGAGGTCGGAGAAGGAGAGCCTCCGGAATGACGGCATCGGCGCAAGGTTCTTGGAGTACTCCGACCGCGAGGGGCGGCACCGGCTGAAGTTGCTGAAGACGGTCTGGTCCTCGGCCGAGCAGCAGTTGGCGGTCAAGGCCGGCCTCCATGGCTTCGAATTCGACTCCTTTTCCTTCATGTCGTTCTTGTTAATGCTCGATGGAAGAAGAGGAAGAAGAAGAGGAGGAGATATTCTTGGTGCCAACAAATCATGGCTTTAACTCTCATGAGAATCGAGGGGGTATAAAGAGAGGGAGAGAGACAGGAAACAGGAAGACATTCTTTCTTCAACTGCCCTAACCACTCTACTAAAATTGGGGAGAGTGTATTTGTTTTTCTCATTAAACTAACATCTTGTCTTTTATGACATTATCTTAAATTTTTATTGTCGCGTGTTTTGTCACATACTATGGTGTCTTCATGCAGAAATTGCCCGTGCATCACAAATTATTTTTAGGAAGGATTTTGGATATGGATCATATACTTTTACTTTTGGGGAGATTTTGGGTGGGAATTGCTAATATCAGCCAATTGCCAGAGTTCAACAACTCCTATGTTACTAGCCAATCGTGTCTATGTCTTCACCTCACCAACTCGTCGAGCTTAGTCGGCAGGAATAATGCAAACGGTATGATATATACTACATATAGCTTCTGACAAATATAAAAAAATAGGACAGCGAAAGAATTAGAAAGGTCATTGTATGTGTTAAAATACGACAAAAAGATATTAAAAGTGCCAAAACTTGTACATGACATTTACTTTAGAGTCAAAACTTTTCGCCGACTTACTTACGTGCTAAATCGGAGAAAAAACAATCACTTAAAAAATAAAACTGAGAAATTCCAGTCAAATTGGTTATATAATATTCATAATTAAAATTTTAATATGATGCGGCTTATTTTTTTTACAAAAATAAAATCAATCACGTAGAGTTATTAAAGATAAAGACAAACTCAAGATATTAAAAAGCTTAAAATCAAAAGAAAATCAAGCAAAAAAAAAAAAAAAAGAACAACCCCTCACTTGGCCTAGCCATCGCTCATGACTACTGTCACAATCGTCGGGAAAGGATGTTGGAGTTCGCTTGGGCCTTCTTGAAGCCCGACGACCTTCGCTAGCCCCGGCCGAGGGCTTGCTCGCCCAAACCGGAGCCGGGTGCAACCCTCGCCTAGGGTTGCTCAATGTGGTGAGACCCCGTGCGAGAGCCATCGACCCTCACTCGGATCATGGGCGAGCAAGCCCTCACCGGGGGCCGTCAAGGCCTTGCCCCGGGCTAGCGAGGGTCACCGGGTTTCGAGAAGGCCCCGACGACCTCCACCGGCCCTTCACAGCGGTTGTGGTGGCAGACACTTGCGAGGGCTTGTCCATAGTCAGCCGTGAGTGTTTTTTTTTTTTTTGAAAATTTTGGCTTTTTTGTTTTTTTTAAATATTTTCATTTTTAACTTACGTTGCTGATAAGACCTTCGGTGAGCCACGTCAACTTGCTCTAGGGTGTCACTAGCCAAAAACGCGTAAATTTATCTAGCACTTCATTATTTCCTTTCAAATGTTACTTGCTCCAACCGAATGATGATGTAGTTCTCAATGAGAAAGCAAACGATGCAAATGGACTTATGTGCAGAATTCAATTTCTTGACCTAGGGTTTTTAGCTAAACTTTTTTGTTCCTTTCTTAGCAAAAATCAAAATACCTGAACTTGTAAGTAACGTGACCCAATTGGATCTAGATATATACTTTTTGGCAAAGGTATGGAGGCACGATATGTATGGGCAGAGGAGTGATGAGAGCAGCAAATTTGGGTGCGCATTAGAAGATATCCGGAGGAGCAGTTGAAAGTGATGCCATACGTGAGGCTCATAATGATAATTATCTACCAAAACATAAACTTCTTTTTCCTGCTCCACTCGCATATAAACCAATTTGAATTTCAGAACTTTAGTGAAAAAGTAATCTTATTTCAGTATGAGCTTTAGTGGAACCCTAAGCTCCCAAATGCGTGATGAGAATAATGGCATTCAAGAGCATACAATACTGCTTGGGGTATGATTGGGAACACATTCCCAAAGTCCTTTGAGACTCTAACTTAGGACAAATGCTAAACTGCTTGATAAATAATTTGGGGAGTGCACCGGAAAAGTGCAATGCATTTCCAAAGGCCTTTAGTTCGAGGCCACTACTCATAAGGATTGGGGTATTTTCAGAATGTTGGAGCTCATGATTAATGACATTTTCAACTCCAATTTTGCCGTCTTCATCAATTTTTCGTATTCTTCTTTCACCCTTGAAATTGGCATTATTCACCTCTTTCCTCTGCTTGTCGTGTCTCTCTGAACGAGGGCTGTATGAATCGAGGGATGGTCGTCGAGGGACAGTTGCCGTGGAATGATCTTTGAGGGTCGAGTATTGTCGAGGGTCGAAGGTTGTGGGTCGTTAAGGCCAAATCTATAGGGTCGGTACGAGATCTGATGAGTGGAGGGTCATGAGGCTTGCGTGATGCCGGCTGAGGGGTCGCACCATGTTTGTGTTCAATTTTGAGCCCTAATCGACGAAGTCAAGGGTCGCCAATTGAGTGTGGCCGAATTCAAGATTCGAGACTCGTCGTATTCGTCAAATGTGGCTTGTCTGAGGTCATGTGACCTTGCAGCCCTCATTAGGTATGCGCGAAGCTCGTAGGCCCAGATTTGGGTCACCTAAGGTTGCGCAACCTCGGCGTTACATTGCCTAGGGTTGCACAGGATGATCACCTAAGGTTGCGTGCCTTCAGTGACGCCTAAATTGGGGTTGCGCAACCTCATCAACCGTTGTGGTGGGACTGCCAATTGATTTGGAGTTGAGATTTATTGCAATTTTTTTCCCCTTCTTTTACCAAAGCCCTTTATGCAAATAGTATCAACCAAACACTATTTGCTTTTTGTGAAAGGCCTTTAGCCTAAAAGCAAAGTGTTTATTTACATTTCAACAAAAACCCCTTTAATCCAAATTCCTTTGCATTTATGCAAATGCATTTCTAAAAACTCTCCCAAATGCACCACTCGACAAAGTTGAACTATTAAGAAACAAATTTATTTGTAACATTAAACAAATGAACTAGGAAGTGTCTCGAGACACACTAGTTTTGGCACAATTCATAAGATGAAGATTTGTTGTCCCCTATTCTAAATCTTGTTCGGTGTTTTCACTATGAAGTTGCGATATATGTCAACTAACTCAGTTAAACCTTTTGTTCCCACCAGACCTTGTACGAATGCGCAGCGTCCTAACACCCTCCTCCTCCTCCTCCTCCCCTTCCCTCCATGTCTCCTTAGAAACCGGCATCTCCCCCTTGCCAAGGAGTTCCACGGCCATGTAGGAGTTCCCGCCCCCCAGATTTGAAGACCGCCGCCTCATTGGCCGATAGGAAGGTCAAATTGGTGTTATACTCCATCACAAGCAGCAAGTTCTAAATTGGCATCGAACACAGAGAGAGAGAGAGAGAGAGAGAGAGAGAGCGATTTGAGTACTTAGGATTCTTATAGATTGAATGAGCCTTGGTTAGGAGATTTTCAAAGCACGAAAAGACTTTTTTTTTTTCACGAAAAGACATTTCAATATATAGAAAATTATCAAAAAAGTCATAGACCTATTATAATTATACAAATTCAGTCTTAGTTTTTTTTTTTTTTCAATCGAATTCTAAACATTTTGCATTTGTGTCAATTTGGATCCATCCGGCTAGGCCGGCAAGCATTGATGTGCAATTTTAAATTAATATTTTAATATATATTTTTTTAAATTTTCATTTATTTTTATCTTTTCTTTCTTTCTTTTTTCTCCTTCTTCCTCTCGTCGGTCGCTAATCTAGCAATCGGCCGGAGGTGAGGGTTGGGCCGAGGTTAGCCAATGACGATGAGGTTGATCCTCACCATGGCTAGGGGGAGGTCGGGGCTCGTCGTCGCTTTGGCAACCGACTAAAGGAAGAAGGAGAAGAGAAAAGAGAGGAAAAATATAAAAAAAAAAAACAAAAATTTGAAAAAATATATAAAAATTTATTAAAAATTACCACGTCGTTGTTGGCCAACCTCTATGTTAGCTTTGGTTGGCCAAAGTTGGCCGGATGGATTGAATTGATACAAATGCAAAAGATTATGACTCAATGGGCAAAAAAAAAAAAAAAATCGAACTGAATTTGAACAATTGCAATAGGTTTAAGACATTTTTGGTAATTTTTCCTTTCAACAAGTGTTTACTTTCCCAGTTGCAATTTTCTACTCTGAGCATCTAATCTACACGAATGGTCCTTAATACTAGCATACAAAATTTGTTAAGAAGTACATTTTGCCCCTCATTTAAGGTGAAAAGCGTACCAGCCATTATATGTTATGTTTTGGTTTTCTTTTAAACTCGTTGTCTCATATCAGAACCATGCAAATTATTTAGACTACTAACCTTGTATGAAACTATAGACCATGTGTCCTCTATTAAATTTTGCCACCTACATAAACTTGATGCAACATGATTCTGGCCGACCTATCCTCACTAAAATTCATCCCAAGAGGAAAAGGGGGATAGGTTTCATTTGGAGAGAGTTCTTTTTCCACTTTAGCATCGAATCCAGATGGTTTGGACCTATTACTTAATCTAATT
Organism: Rhodamnia argentea; assembly: GCF_020921035.1. Taxonomy (NCBI): domain Eukaryota; kingdom Viridiplantae; phylum Streptophyta; class Magnoliopsida; order Myrtales; family Myrtaceae; genus Rhodamnia; species Rhodamnia argentea. The sequence continues at coordinate 34,183,662 of NC_063152.1, forward strand.
AAATCTCTAAGAGTTAGGAAAAGGACTATTATATCCTTGCATTTTGATTGGCACGAACCTAGTACGTGGATTGATTATAATTGATGATTGTAGGGATATTTTTATTCAAATGGAAATAGTCCTCCAACATTTGTCTTTCTTTCTTTCTTCTGCTTTTTGAAAGGGCTTCACCATGATGGCCATTAGACATGACCAAATGGAACCGGGGCGGTGGAATAAGCCATGAAAGTGGAACCAGCCGAACCGGGTAAGAAAGCTCCCAATGTTGACCTTAAAGTTTGGTTTTTAGGGGGTTCCTGACTAATAAATTGATGCAACAACATGATTCGGGCAGACCTATCCTCACTTTCGTCTGGGAAAAGTAGTTTCATTTGGAGGAGTTCTTTTGCACAGCGAACAGATGTCGGAACTATTACTTAATCTAATTAAATCTCTAAGAGTTAGAGACCTTCTAATTTGATTTTGAGGCAAACCTAGTACTTTTTATTATATTGTTAATTTTATAAAATCTCGTTTTTTGGGTTCACGGGTCATGTAAATGACTTGGTAATGATGGTACAATAGTCGATTTCCTTTCGCACTTTCTCTCTCCCCTTTATACCCTTCACAGCTTGCAACCTTTGATGTTATTAAAAAAAAAAAACTTGCACCCTTTGAAATCCCTATAGAAAACCCCCTCTTCATGCACGTATCGGTTTATTTCATTATCCATGATATGTATAATCAAGAGCAACCTTTCACTTTTTACTTGTTGATCCAGCGATCTTCATTTCCATGGGAAAAATGCCAAAAAAGTCATAATCCTCACATTGATATCAATTCAATCATAACTTTTTAATTGGACCACTCTATTTCTAAACTTCTTCATATTAGTACCAATTTAGTTTATCCAGCTAATTTAGATAGGAAATCGCTGGCTTGGATACCGGCCGTCCTACATGGCACCGTCAGCAAGATCTGACGTAGACATTATTTAATAATATTTAAATAATTGTTCGAATTTTTTTCTTTTTTCCTTTCTTTCTCTTGCATGGCTGGCACAAGCCATGGCTGATGAGGGCTGGCTTTGCTTGGGCGAGGGTGGCCCTTGTCACCACAAGCGAGGCCGGGCTCGCCAAATTTGGCAAGGGTAGCCTTGCGGCACTTGCCCACACCCGTGAGAGGGTGATCCTCACCGAGGCGAGGCCAACCCTTGCCAGCCATGGCATGTGTTGGGCGGCACAGGCCTTGAGCGACACATGCCATGGAAGAGAAAGAAAGGAAAAATAAAAAATAATTTATTAATAGAAAAATATTAATAAATTATGAAAAATTATTCACGTCTACGTCGATCGTACAACGTAAGATGGCCGGCACCTAAGTCAATAATTTTCGGCTATTGACTGAGGACTTGTTTTGTGCTTTTCTTTGTTTCCCTAACTACTAACTATTGACATTTTCTGACAATGGAAAATTAATCAGGCTGTAATTTTCAATTTTGTCTCTCGAGGGAGCAAAAATGAGTCTTTGGGGGCTTTTATTTCACTGAAACTTCACGATAAATGAAGATATTTTTCATGAAAACCATTTTCAAAGAAAATGATTTTAGATTTAATTTATTCGGTGGCTTAGGCAAAGTAATTTCAATGTTTTTTTACTAGAAGAGTAAGTTGTTTTTCCTCAACTTAAACTTGTTATTTTCAGTCTAGGGAAATCGTTTTCCATAGATTGATTAGTTCTTGGTCTCCCAAACACCGGAAAGTCGAAAAATAATTTTTTCTTTAAACAAATGGATCCTTCGTTGGGAAACTATCATTGATTATAGACTCTAATTAATAGGGTTTGTCCATGATCATGATGAAACTTGACGGAAACAAATGAGAATCTGAATCATGTGATGTTAAGAATCGCGAACGAGTTATCTTTTAAAGGAAAAAATAGGTCTAGGCAATCGACACAAGTCTCTTATTACTTCCATGTTGAAGCCACCCTTGCATACATAACCCTGACATTATTTCAATCGCATTGTTTGGCAACACTTCATGTTGCCAAACAAATGCGTGAACTAAGGAAAAGGTTCTTCACGTAGTGGTTATAAAAAAAGAGGCAAGAACAACTCCATGGGCTTTGCGGCCCTATTTGGTTTAGATTCTAAAGGAGCTTTGGGGCCCAAAGTCCCATTGGCCGAAATGCAATTACATGTCCAAAGAAAGTGTTTTTGAATACAAATTTGGACCAAAAAAATAAATAAATACGATTACACTTTTTTTAAAAAATTTTACCCTCATTATACTTTCATAATTACAGAAAAGTCCTCGAAAGCCCTAACCTTTCCGGTGAAGGCCTCAACCACCAGCGAGCCATCGCGAGCCTTGCGTGAGGTCGCTCACTTGAGTTAGTGCGATCGGCTTAGCGTCGGCCGTGGTCACCTTAAATGCACGACCCAAGCCTCACTCGAGGTTGTGCGACCTCGGGCCACCTTGCTTGAGATCGGGCAACCTTAGGCGAGGCCGCGACAACACATTTGGCTTTTCGATAGCCAGATTTGGTCTCGCCGGACGCCCTCGAGCCACTTATCCTCAATTGGTTTTCAGATTTTTTTTAATTTAAAAATAAAATAAAATAAAAGGCCTTTGTAAAGTATACTTTTTCCAAAAATCATTTAAATCAAAGTTGCATCGCAATGTGTTTTTAAAGTATAATTTACAAAATACCATTTGCATTTAAGAAAATCCTTTAAACTCAAAAACCTGTACATCTTTCTATAAGACATTCCGTCAAAGTTAGAACCAAACGGGTCCTTCGGCCTTTTGAAAGCTGACTTTCACCTAACGATGTTTTTGAAATTTTTTTCCAAACACCTAGTTTATCTATTCAAAGGACCAAAGCCGGAAGGATGAAGCCCAAGCCTCCTCCATGGTTGGCTAGGCTTTGAGTTTGCAAAGGGGAGAAGAGGACGGCTCGCTTTGGACTGTTTTTATCATAGCCTTCACTCGCCATCGCTGACCATGGAGGTCGAACTGGGCCCCTTCGACCTGTTGACATAGAAGTAGCCGTTGCGTAGAGAAGAGCATCCCCGAAGCAGAGCACGCTCCGTCTGAACAGAGCAAAAACAGGGTCAGTGGTGAGTAGAAACTGTGCAAAGAAACCCCGACAAAATCATCACAACCAGAGTGGCAAATTCAGAAATCACGAGGAAGACATCACATACCCAGAAGAAGAAGACGAAGGAGGAGGAGGAGGAGGAGGAGGAAGGCATGGCCGATTTCTCCTGCCTTTCCGACACCGACGACTCCGCCGTGGAAGACCTCATTTCTCAGACCAAGGACCTGTGCGTGCTCGAGCAGATCGCCGCCATCAACTGCTCCTCCTTCTCTGCCAACGACTCCCTCTTGCCCTCCGACCTCGAGTCCCGCTTCCGCAAGCTCAAATCCTTCCCTCTCTCCAAACCCCAAACCACGCTCCAGAGCTCGAGCAATCGCAAGACGGAGCTGACGCTCGATGGACAGACTCGGCCGAAACCGGACGCGAAGCCGGAGGATCTGCTGGGAAATGGGCGCGATTCTTTGGGTTCCGATTCGGGGAATTCGACCGCGGAGGACGCAATTTTCTCGCCGCTGAAGGGGAACCCTGAAGAGAAATCGCCTCGGGAGTCCACAACGAAGCACGATCCAGTCTACTCACCGACATATCATTACGATCGGTGGAAGAAGTCGAAGTCGAAGTCGAAGTCACCATCGCCATCGCCCCCGAGAAAGGTCGGCTGCTTCTGGTGCTCGCCAAAGAAGCCCACGCCCAGGAAGAGGGACGAATCTAGGGCTATCGAGAAGGGGATGAGCAGGAGCTTTAAATGGATGGAGGAGGACGAGGTATTGTCGGATTTGGGGGTTTTCTCCACGAAAGAGCAGAAGAAATTGTTGAAGAAGGCAATGAAGGAGGAGGAGAGGATAAGCCGCGAGGCAGAGAAAATCGCAAGGATGGCGAGGCAAGCCTCGGCGAGGATGATGAACGCTTCAAGAACCGGCGGCAATTCGAGCGACGACGATTGAATGGAAATCTTGTGTGGTTATGGGCGATGTGTGTAATACACTGCTGCGCCAGACAGTGTTTTCCATTCTTTGCTTGTAAATTCTGCTTGATTTCTGCTTGTGAAAGTGCTAATGCAATACAAAGATAAGTTTTTTGTTTGTTAAAAACTTGTGAAGAATCCTCTTTTCTCATTACAGACTCCCACAAATTTCCTCTGAAATTTTTGTGTTGCTTGTTGCAACTTAAATGCCATCTCTTGGGAAGAGCTTGAGATGTTGTTGGATTGGTGAAAATGTGGGCATTTTGATCACCAGCAGACCAAGCACAAAGAGATTGCTGAGTTGGATGGAATGATGAAGAGGAGAGGCCATCTTCATTGTGATTCTTCACTTGGCTAATGATCTTGTCTTGATAATTTTGTGGGTAATTCAATCTCTGCTGGGTTTCAGGGGAGATGGTGAATTCTATTTTCTGCCTTGGTGCATTCTAATGTGCTTCTGCTCTCGGGCTTTTGGTAAAGCATTACCGGGAAGTCTGGACTGCACTTCTTTGGTCTTTGCTCGCAATATGCGCATGGACTGAATTACAGTCGATGCAACACATGTTGAATTACAGTCGATGCGGCACATCTATTGTGGTATGCCGAGCGAAGTTCCTTCCTTCTGGAAACAGATCATTGCACAATTTGAAATGTCACTATGGATACAGAGAACAGCCCCGATTCTTGAGGAACACATCGTTTTCTCCTGCCTTTAATGTCGTCTCAGAACCAGAAAATAGGAATGCTAACAGGTATATCAAGGAAGTCGTGGTTCGCCATTCACAGTAGCTTCTGATAGCTGAATCTGCAACAATGCGCGTCTATTGCAGGTATGGGATTCATTAGAGAATATCAAATGCTGATATGGATGTGATTCTTAAGAACAAGTGCATGTTTGTTTGTCATACGAAGGATATCCACACGAAGAACAAATCAGAATCAGCTTAGCTTCGCTCTTTCCAAAAGACAGCACTTCTCAATTAACTCAGTCAAAACAAACCACCAAGATTCTTAAATGCAGAGTAGGCATCTGAGCTGAAAATGATATTGATTAAATAGTACTAGTGCCTGTGCTCTGCTTAAGGCACCCGGCTTCAACCTATGACTTTGCATTCCTTTTGATGATTTTTGTCTTGTAAGTTAAGATCCATTGATTTCCTCAAACAAAGCACAATATAATTCAAGAACCCGATAGAATTGATACGCAAAAATGAAATAATTTGTTTGAATATATGAACAGATTGATGTATGATTAGCTAGCTACATAACCATAAGACCATTAATCCTCGGCATCATTTTCGTCCCGGATCGAAACCTTCATCCGCGCTGACTCCTGCCTCACCCACATATCCACCTTGTTGGCCTCCCTCCTCGCTCTCTCCTCCTCTTCCCGCGCGATCTTCAGCCTCCTCTCCTGTTCCTTCACTGAGAACGTGCTCATATCCGACAGCATGTCCTCGTCCTTTCCCCAGTTCGGGTCTTCCATGTCAGACCTCGAAAACCCTTTCCCGGCTTTCTTCCTTCGGCCGTCCTTCGCCGGCGCGAATGAGAAGCAGCAAATCAGCCTCGGCGGCGGCGGCGACGCCGGCTCCATAAGATGAGAGTCAAGAACAGAGGTAAAGCACTAAACCAGGCTCACAATTTACGGTCTTGCATCAAGTTCGGTCAATGAATTGCCTTGTTCAATTGGAGAAAGTTAAGCAGATCATGGAATATTTGCAATCTGAAGGGGACAATTTATTCCTCTGAAGAAGACGTTATGGAATTGTGCTCCTACATGATTGCTTGCTTGACGACACTGATGATGAGCTCAAGGGGCCCCACTGAGCACTAAGTCAATGTGATCCATCCATCGTCTTCTACAAAGTCTGATGAGGATTTGGCCAATGAAATTGGCATTATGAGGGTTGGTTGGTGACCAGCTCACATCCGTCTCTCATTAACAATTTAATCTTGCTCAGAAACAAATTAACAAATGTATATAAAAAAAAATTTTTTTTGACAACTCATGTGCGAAATAGGATTCATTACCAGCATACAATTTATCCTAGTCTATATAGATATATCGTTGCAAATTCTCCACAATAGTTAGAGATACATTCTCCTCATTGCAAGAATTGTTTTTGTTGGAAGTAGGCCGCCACCTAGGCGCCACCTTGGCAATTAGAAAAATTTCGAGTGTTTTCAATCAAAAGGAGAATTAATTCCGTAACTCATACCCCTTTTGAATTATTTCACTCAATGGTGAGTGACGCCGGTATCACAGATGCGATTTGGAAAAGTAATGAGATTGGGGAGGAAGAGACGCTAGTATAGCAAGTACAGGGTTTGACTCTTGCACTCTGTAAAGAGGAAGAATAAAAGTAAAAAAAAAAAGGAGAGTTAGATATACGACGTACAAAAAAAAAAACAAGTTTATCTAAAACATCTGAGTTAGCATTCAGGCAAGAAATTTTCTGGCAAATTATTTCCTCAGATTGGATCATCTTGTGTATTCAATTCGGATTATCTCCTGCTATCTTTAATTCGGCAGCTTCACCATTGTACCCTTTTTCTTAACATGTGCAGTTTTTCTTAACTATGAGGCGAGGAATCTTTATATGCAGTTTTTAGTGGTACATTCATGATTGGGTAAGGACTAAAGACTTCTTAAGTGAATTTATTGCTACCCTTAATCCAGAGTTAATTATGGGGATTTTCATTTTAAATTTTAATTCTACTCTCCGGTATTTGTCACTCACTTTAAGATTTAATTTACAATATCTAAGATTTGGTTTTGGTTTGGTTATGTGATTTAGCAAATCACAAAACGAAGTAATTGAATTTCAATGTGATGCTAATAGATACTTTGATACGATAAATATATCATTTTGTCTAAAGTCCAAAGATAGTCCTTCATATTATAGCATCTTTCATTCAATTTTTCTTAATGCAATCAAGTCCTTTCAAAAAATAACTAAAAAAGTTTTAAACCCATTGCATTTGTGCCAATTCAATCCTAAACTTGTTTTTTTTTTTTTTTGCCTATTCAAACCTAAAATTTTTTGCGGTTGTGCCAATTCAAATCATCTAACGAATTTTGGCCGGCCGGCGCTAACGTGGATGTGAGCCGGCTGGCAACATGATATATTTTTTATTTTTCCCCCTCTCTCTTCTTCCTCCGGCCGGTCCTAATGATCGGCCAAAGGCAATGGTTGGTGAGGCGGAGCCTCGCTCGCCGCCTCGCCGTCACTAGGCGAGGCAAGAACGGCAAGGTGAGGCCGTTGACGGCAAGGGCAAGCCTCGCCATAGTTGGGCGAGACTTGACCTCGTCGGCCGATGCCTCTAGTCGATCACCGAGGTTCTATGACCGGCTATTGGAAGAAAAGGAAGGGGAAAGAAAAATTTTTTTTTTTAAAAAATTAAGAAAAAAAATTAAAAAACAAAAGATATTAAAATGTTATGTCACCAGTGGGCTGGTGTCCACATTAGCTTTGGCCGATCAAAATTTGTCGGATAGATTGATTTGGCATAATTACAACATGTTTAAGACTGAATCGATAAAAAAAATTTAGGACTTAATTGATACAATTGCAAGAGGTTTAGGATTTTTTTTGGTAATTTTTCCAAAGAAAAACTAAGGAAATCAATGGAAGTTGAACATGTGAATGTATATACTAATCTTTAAATTTGCAGCATGATAAGAGGTTCATGTCCTACCACACAATGTCGGAAGGGTGTGATTTTTCCTTCTTTTTTTTATTGGTGAATATTCTACATTGACTTGCTCGTATAGATAGCTACATTGCTAGAACTCATCCTGAAATTCTCCACTAAATAATAGTAATTAGTAAGAGAACGAAAGTGGCAAAATTGAGTGTCTCCAAAAGTTTAGATTGCTAGAGAACAATAGCTCTTGCATGTTTTGTGTACCTTAAACTCCCGGCCATGCAAGGGCTGGCACAATATAGCTTGGAGCACGCCAATTTTGTGCGTTGGTGGTAAATATAGTAGACAAAATGTAATGACTCAATCCGATGTGGGCATGAGTGATCGACGGGATGAGAGGTCCAAATTAAGAGAGGCTTTCGGCAAGCTTCTAGGACAACGAAGGAGGCAAAAATGCGCTAAACAGAAAGAGACCATTTGTGAACTATGCATATGAAATTGAAATTAACTCACAAGCGGCTATTGACGTTACGCAACTTTTAGCATTGAAACTCCGGTGTTAATGTGCTCAGGGCGAGAGCACTACTAGAATAAGCGGTCTATTGAGAAATTGCCTACTTGTGTGCTAAAAGACAAAATACGGGTCATGTCGAAGCCGATGATGGCTCCAATTAATCAATGCATGTGTGGCGAAAAATATGGGAGAAACTTTGACCAGTCTTTCACCTTTAAATAGGAGCAAAGAAAGGCAGTTCACCATCTTTACCGGGAATCTACGATATACAGTTTCGCTTGGACCCCATTGACTGCATATGTGCGTCATACATATTGACTGTATATCTTCAAATCCTACCAATCAACACCTCAGCAATTAATGACATATTAAGACCGTCCAACCAAAAAAAAATATTAATGACATATTAATAGAGTTGACCTAGTCAGCTCTCTTAATATGTCCTTTGGAAAAATTTTCAAAAAGGATCCGAAGTGCCTTCATTTTCTTCAAATAAAAGTCCGAAGTTGACATTGTTTTAAATAAAGGCTTGAAATGCCCTCATTGTCTCAAATGAGTACATGAAGTGAATATTATCTCAAATAAGCGCCTCAAGTGACTTTATTAGTCTTAAAAAAGAACCCAATTCATCGGTTAGTAGGGACATTTTAGTCATTTAATAACTTTTATGATATTTTATTATTTTTTTTTCCTTTTTGAGTTTTCAAATTTTTTTAAAAAAACTAAAATTGAAAAATAAAAAAGAAGGATGAAAACACAAGCGGGAGGGGGCTACCCTCCCGCTCGTGGTCGCGACCCCAACGCCGTTGGGGCTGCGACTCTCACCAGGTAGTTGGCACCTCGGCGAGGGCCAATAGGCGCTCACCCGGAGTAGGGAGAGGGCCCTAACCCCTTCCAACATCCGGGCAAGGGTCGCTAGCCCTCGCCCGGGTTCCGCGGACGGTCACGGCCCTCGGTTGGTCCAAGGCGACGGTGGCCGACCCTCCGTCGATAGTCACCTTAGGCCGCCAGAGGGTCACGGGCCGGATTTGGGCGACGGATGGCGACCCTCGCGCAGATTTGGGAGAGGGTTAGGGCTGCCCTCTCCCTACCGAGGCAAGGGCTTGGCCCTCATCGAGGCGCCGTGCGGCCCCGTCGGTCAGAGTCGTTGCCCCAACGCCATCAAGGGGTAAGGTTTTTATTTGAAATGGTCACGGCCATTTTAGGCTCTTATTTGAGACAACGATGATACTTTAGGATCTTATTTGAAAAAAAAAACCACTTCAAACCCTTATTTGAGAAAACAAGAATACTTGGAGCCCTTTTTTGGAATTTTCCCACATACTTTTTAATCCATGGCACACTCATTGTTGCATACATTCATCGGTTTCTGACCACCTATGCACATGAAAAAAAACCCCATTTTGTGCTTACACATTTTGGATTTATTACCTAAACTAATTGCAACCTCGCTTATATACACACCAAAAGAACAAATAAGAGGTGAATTTATACGTATATGTGTATGTGTTTAGCGAGAGAAAAAGAGGCTAATGTTACTTGAATTTCATGCAGAAACCCATATTCTTTTCCAGGAAGAGAACTTATGGACTTCCTTGAGAAATCAATGGCTCCCAGACAATTTTTCTCATCAATCTTCTTCAACGATTGACCTTCCATGTCTCTCTCCCTCGCTCTGATGAACCATTCTTCTTATAGAAACCCCTCTTTGTCGCACGCCATCTAAATTAACTTCGTAGTGATCGTTAATCATGGCCGCGCCTGACAAGCCATCACACCCTCTTCACGGCCTCGCCCTCCTAGTCCTCCTCTGCCTCGTGGAATTCACCGTCGGCGGAGGCGGCTTCACTGCTGACCTGATACACCGCGATTTGCCGCCCTCGCCCTTCCACGACCCCTTTGCGACGTGGTCCGACCGCATGCACAGCGCGGCTCGGCGCTCGGTCTCGCGGGCCTGTCGACTCTCGGCCGGACATTGTCCGATGATCCGATCCGAGCTGGCCTACAGCGGTGGTGAATACTACATGAAGGTGTCGGTTGGGTCGCCTCCCATGGAGACGCTCGCGATCGCTGACACTGGGAGCGACCTCTCGTGGACACAGTGCGAGCCTTGCGTGAAATGCTACCGCCAGAAGCTGCCGATCTTCAACCCACGGAACTCCTCCACGTACAAAACTGTCCAGTGCCCCACGAGGTTGTGCAAGTCCCTTGACGGGGCAAGGTGCGGCGGCGGTGGCAACACTGGACGTGCGTGCAAGTACAATTACACGTACGGTGACGGGTCCTTCACCAGTGGTGACGTGGCCATGGAGACCTTTGGGATTGGAACACTCCCCGGCGGCACGATCACCGTCCCAAGGATTGCGTTCGGGTGTGGCCACAACAATGGTGGGATCTTCCCCAATGCTGGCTCAGGCATTATCGGTCTCGGCGGTGGCCCCTTCTCGATGATCTCCCAAATGGAGCGCTTCATCAGTGGCCAATTCGGCTACTGCCTCATCCCGGAGTTCAGAAACGGCACGAGCAAAATCAGCTTCGGCAAGGAAGCCGCGGTCTCTGGTCCGGGTGCCGTCTCGACGCCTCTTGTCTCAAAAACCCCCAACACCTACTATTATGTAAACCTAGAAGGCTTGAGCGTCGGAAAAGAGAGGCTCTCATGCGGCAACAACTCCGCCGACTCAGAAGCCGAGGAGTCCATCAAAGCCGTGAACATGATGGTCGACTCCGGGACGACCCTAACGTTTGTGCCGTCTCAATTCTTCCACAACCTGAAGCGTGCGGTAGCCGATGCCATCCACTTGCCGAGAGTCCCCGACCCCCATGGCATGCTCGACCTGTGCTATTGGAGCCCGGGCGGCGAGATCGATGTGCCAGTAGTCACGCTGCACTTTGCCGGCAATGCCGATATGGCACTGAAGGAGGCGAACACGTTTGCCCAATTCGCAGAGGATCTGGTGTGCTTCACGATAATGCCTACGGACAGCGTGCCGATACTCGGGAGCCTGGCGCAGATGGAGTTCAAGGTCGGTTTCGACGTGCGGAAGAGGACGGTGTCGTTCCTGGCAACGGATTGCACGGCGCAGTGACATGGTCTGAGGAGGAGTTGCATTTGGAAAAAAATAATTGCTTGTTTTTATATTTCTTTGTTTATGGTCGACCTTTTCAGTCGAGAACTGTAAAGATTAAGAAGGTTGATTCAGATGTGTTTTGCCCATGTAAACTAATCATTTCGCTTAGCATAGCATTAGAGCCTTCCTGAGATCAATGGCCGAACGAAACTCGTCAAGTCTTCCTTCGGTGCAGAGAAGGAAGAAAGTAGGACTTCTTTCTCAGCACCCAGATGAGCCGCAAGGTTGGGTAGTAACTGTGCAACTTAAGTTTTATTAAGGTGTCATAACAAAGGCAAGGTCTCACCTCGGTTGTGTATGGCAAAAGAAACGACATGATTTTCTAGGAGTAACAGTTGGAAAGATAGAATAATGAACAACAAAATGACGTCTTCATATAATATCATACGAAGAACGCAAGTTCTCACGAAGCAAACATACATCAGAAGCTTAGACATTTATAGCTACTTTTAATACAAATTAGACACACGACAATTACATTAGTAACAAGTGTCATATGAGTATCTGACTGTATGCACGGATCCTTATTTTTCGGTGCCTTCCTGTTCTTTTCCATCTTTTGGCCATTCTCTTGGAGCAGTGCAGGAACCGCCTACTCTTCTCGTCAATGATCAAGTTTCCTAGCACAATGACGATCAAAATGCCAACTCCAGTGCCAATTAGCACAACTTTCCAATCCAAGCTGAACGGGGAGTCGTTGCCGTTGTCTTCCTTCAACAATGATGGTGGTGATGGTAAGTTATCCCCACCCTTCGTGCAATTATTTGGTAAAGGACTTCCACACAACCCCTTATTTATGGCAAATGAACTGGTTCCAAATGTGTCGAATTGACTCCCTTGTGGTATTAGTCTCGATAATTGATTGTGAGAGACATCCAAAGATGAAAGAAACGTAAGTTGGGAAAGTTGTTGGGGTATTTCTCCTGAGAGCTTGTTTCAAGAAAGATCTAGAGATTCCAACCTTGTCAGATTTTCTAAGGAATGCTGGATAGAACATGTAAGAATGTTGTTCGAAAGGTTAAGCATGGGAAGTGACTTCAAATCTCCAATGAGATTGGGTATGCATCCTTCGAATTTGTTATTGGAGAGGTCAATTTCCATAAGGGCATACGGAACCTTGGAGTATTCCCTTTCTGGGCCTTTGTTTATCAATCTCATTCCATAAGTCACAAGCTTGGTGTTCAGAACCCATGGCCAAACATTCATATATTCCAACCGGTCTTGACCAACAATCAGTTTCATGGCATGGAAACTCTGCAACAACTTGGAAGGAATTTCACCGTTGAAACTATTATCGGAAAGGTCCATTATATGCAAATTAGTGAAATTAAATTGGCTTCGATATGTTTCTATTGGACCATGAAACTTATTGGATTTCAAGATAATGGCTTTCAGCTCGGTCAATTCTGATATTCCTGAAGGGAACCCATCGAGAATTTGATTGTAACCAAGGTTCAAATACTCCAGCATCGTACAATTCACCAAAGATCTACCCACCATAATTCAGTTAGGAAACCTAAAAACTTTGGGAACTCATGTAAGTTGCATGAACTTAAACTTACGATGGAAAGTTCTGGAGGAGCGGCATTGATCTTGGTCTTGCTGACAAATGATACGTTGTTGGAGTCCAAAAGTAACACATTCAAGTCCTCGAGTTTGCGCAAATCTGCGGTGCCGCTCAAATTATTCTCACTGAGATTCAAATATATATTCAAGACCCTTGAATTCCCATATTGATTTTGGAATTTCACCTTGCAAATTGTTGTATGAAAGGTCAAGGGTAACCAACCACGTTAGGTTTTCAAATGAAGATCGAATTGGACCACTTATCTGAACATCTGCCAAGTGTAAATGGACCAGACTTGTTAGATTGGCTACTAATTGAATCTCAATAGGGTACAAAAAACCTCGTAATTTGCATACCACCCGAAAGATCCAAATAGGCGAGTTTTGTCAAGTTGGCAAGCCAATTCGAAATATCTGCTGTAAATATATTGGAACGGAGATCTAGATATGATAGATTGGTAAGGTTACTGAAGGAAGTGGGTATTTTACCCTGAAATTTATTGAATGCTATATTAAGATGACCAAGCTGAGAAAGATTACCCAATGAAGTGGGAAGTGAACCTGAGAAATGACAATCCCCCATTGATAATTCATTCAAGAAAACAAGGTTCTCGAACGAAACAGGTATTTCCCCAGAAAAGTTTGTGCCCCAAACGGACAATGATTTCATAGAATTACCCCACCGTTGTTCACGAATAAAACCAGAAAGGTTATCATTGTAACTAGTGTCGAGGACTTCTAGGTTTGGTAACTGAAAGATGCTTGTCGGATATTCTCCAAGCAATCCACAATTTTGGAGTTTAAGTGACTTCAAAGAAGAGAAGTTTGCAAGCACACGCAGAAATGGCGATGGCATGCTTATAGAAGAAAGAGCAAGTTCTCTAAGCATAGTCTGACTTTGGCAAGTTCTCTAAGCATAGTCTAAGTTTTGAACAAAGTTGTCCACGTTGTGCATCTCAACGTCACCCCAATAAGTAGACAAATTAAGAGAAATTAATCTGGAGAGCCGTGAGATATCTAAGAGGACTTTTCCAAAAAAAGGACGAATCAGACAGATTAAAGTACTGTAACCCGGAAAGATTACTGAAGCTGTATGGAATTGAGGAAGAGTTGAATTCATTCCGAGCGAGATTGAGCGATTCCAAAGGAAGCAAGCAAAAGAGGCTGGTGTTGGAAGTTATGGTACCAAAGAGATAGCTATCACTAAGGTCGAGGCCGGTCACATGGCTGGTGGCCTCATCGCACTCGACACCATCCCACAAGCAGCAATCTCCGTTTCCATCTTGTGACCATGATTCAACCTTTGAATAAACACAGCCAAATTCTTCTATGTTGGTTCGAAAACTTAGCTTGAATTCCATCAAGGCAGAGCTCGCCTCTGGAGGGCACAGTGGCTTTGCAAGTGAAGTATGAATCATCGGGAGAAGGACGATCCAAGCAAGAGGCGCATAGAGTAAGGATGCCATGTTACTGGAGTTGGTTAATATGCTCTAGATAGAGTGCAATTGAGAAGCTTTTGTAGACAGTAAAAACCAGTTGCATTCAACGAAAGCTCGTGCTACTTGCATCGCATGCAAGTTGATGGATTAAAGAATCTACTTAACGTTCCATCTCGACGCGTATAGTATGGGTTAGTCTGCTAGTTTCTAATCGTATCTGCATTGTCCGCAAAGACGGCATATTACATCTACGCTAACATTTAAAAAACAGGTTAAATATGTGGAGACAAAGAACTTACTTTAATACAGTAGAAATGATAGATGCAATTTGATTTCATCATTAATTTCGTCCTTCAAAAATAGGGATGTGTTGTGGTGATATCAAATAAGCTCTGTGTAGCTTTGAGACCAATTATATTTATTTTACCTTAGTACTCATAATATTTTATGGGGCGAAGTATCCGTCGCCGGATAAGACTTTGGGGGCGTGGTTGGTCATTAGTGTCGCGACCTAAAAATTTAGAAAATTTTCAAGCTAATGGATTATTAGGTTCATTATTTAACTAACATAACTCGGACTCTCCCAAGTCCATACCAAATCGTAACTTGAGGTTCAATTGATTAACATGCAATGTATTTCAATTTTGGAGCCGCCACTAATCATTTATGGTAGGTCGATTAGAAACCTAAATAAAAAAGCGGGAGAACTATTTTATTCCTACGAACCAGAGATTAAGAGTTCGGGGACTTGATTACGCCGGATTACTTTAACGCCTTTTCGGTACCATTTTATTTCATGAAAAATCATTTAAGAAGGCAACATTAATTGATTTTAACCTAAGTCACTAACAAAGGTTATCATGCGGGTGCACAATCAATTAATGAACATCCAGAAGTCAATATAATCAAGGGAGCATGCGCCACACAAGATGGTTCTTTTTTTTCAATTTTCGATTTTTACATGAATGCATGAGAGACTACACTATATGCAATGGCATGAATTAAATGCAAGACTAAACTAGATTACATGCAAACCAAATGAATGCACAAGTAGGACCATGATTAAATTAAATACGTGACATGGGTATTAATTAAAATGAAGACATGCAATTCTAATATGCAATTTAAACTAAAATGCAACCTAGTATGACATGGCAATAAATAATGACATGGCAAAGATGACGTAGCATAGATAACATGACATGTATGACGTGGCAAGGATGACGTGACAAGGATGGCGTGGCATGGATGACGTGGCATGGATGGCGTGACAAGGATGAATGATTTTTTTTAATATTTTCGGATGAATTAATTTCCTAAAATAGAATTATGTCAAAACAATTTTATCTTGCATATTTTAGAGTTTATATTGACCTAAACCTAGTATATTGAAGATATATTATTTTAAACATAAGATTCTATTTAAACATGCAATTTCTATTCTAAGATGCAATCTAACCTAAATATTTACAAAAGGATTAGATATGCAATTATCTACATGATGTTATTGTTAAAAGATATGCAATTTTTAAATTTGGAAAATGGATGAATGCAAATCTTTTAAATTTTCGAGATTACATCATGCGACGGATATATTGTAAAAAGATACGACAACCGAGCAATTCAAATCAATTTGGGAAAGTGAATATGCCAATCAATTCAATCAAGAAAGTGGATATATCAATCAAGTTTTGGAATATTCGCGAATATTTGAGTCAATCTTTAATTCGTAATCTTACGATTAACGATTAAACCCAAATCCTTGCCTAATCGAGTATTCCATCAATAATCCTAAAGATAGGCGTTCTCGATCGTGTGACAAGTTGCGGATTAGGAAAGAAAATTTTCCTAATCAACCTGTATTTTGAAAAAAGATATCCACTTTGGTGCAATATACAAGATATGCTAATAAATCATAAAATAAGCAAGTGAATATATCAAAGTTCAAGATAGGAAATTTACCTTAAACAAATTGTTTTGCCAAGATTTGCTCTCCTAATTCGAACTACGAATCTTGACGACCAAGCTTGGATCGATCGCCTGGGCCGGGAGGCACACTCGGCTTGGGAATCCTCGGAACAGCCACGAGTTTGGGATTCTTTAGAACGACAACACTTCACGGCTAGGCTCGGGAATGCTCTTGCGTTCGTCCTTCAATTCAGCAACCACGAACTTGCAGATTCGTGAATAGTGGACGGCTTCGAACAATCAAATCCACGAGCTGGCAAATTCCAGCAGCGCGTGATCCAAAAGAAATGTCCAGGAATGTGCCTTTTCGAGCTTATTTTGTTGCCGAACCTCACCCGGATGAACTAGCACAAGTAAGGGAAGGGTTAGACCACAAAATCACGGTGAAACAAAAGCTGGATCACCTCTATCAGGGGCTGATCAGTAGCATTTTCCGAACTAGGCAGCAACTCAGTGCAAACGGTGTTGGCTCCGGTGGTGATGGGCGGTTTGGTTGCTGAATATGGGCGAGACACCAGGCTGCAGCGGCTGAAAGGTGATCGATCAGTGAACCAGAGCGGCTGCGGAGATGGTGAAACGGCGATGGACAGCAGAGGAAAAGGGCGGTTCAGCTCGTGATCGTCCAAGGGGAGGTCTCGGTCAAAGATGTGATGTTGCCGAGATCTCTTAGCTCTCTCTTCTTGATGCGCTGGAATAGTGAAAGCCCCCTTCCACAAAGCATTGTGAACGATCTTTTATAGGCTCAGGAACCTGAGCCACTTGAGGAAAAGAAATCCCTCGCAGAATATTTTCTTCAAAATATACTTTCCCTTGAACAATCCCCTCTCTGACCCCGTCAGTCATATGTCACGATTTTTCCTTTTTTGCAGCGTAGCTTAAGGAAAAGAGCCAATTTTATCCACTTGTGGGACATATTTTTATTCTTTTCCTTATTTTCCTTTTCCTGTTCAAACTTTTCCCTGCTGTGGACGTGTAAGAAGAATCTCCTATATTGTTTTGTACTTCCTTCTTTGACTTTTCTGCATGAAGATCCTCCACGAATAAAAGCTAGATTTATTTTCTTGTCCAACCGTGAGTTCAAGCATGTGTCTCATGAGCCGTGAACATGCAATTTTTGGTCCTGTGACTTAATCCAATTGGTTCGATTAAGCTTAATGCCCTTTCAATTAATTCCACTTACCGTCCGTGAAGTTTGAATGCAAAATGTGATGTGATAAATGCTAAACACTAAAACGCGGAATATATATAAAAACGATTTAATTAATTTTTGGTAATGAGCGGGAATCGATGGGGATATGTTAATGAAAAGGCGAGCAGACAAGCAATAACTACCAATGTTTGTGACCCTAAGTATTGTTGTTTCAAGGAGACTTTGACTCCCTAGCATTTACAATTAAGTCAACCGCTGTCCTAGAGCCATTGTGCCCGAGCAAAAGACATGGAATTCTATCAGACCCTATGTCTCGATCTCCAATTGGTGTGGTGTGGCTGTTTCTCGCTGCATACCACCGACACAATACGCCGATACGTGATTTCTTAAAAAAAAAAAATTCGACACGTTAGAACACGTTTTATATTAAATGTATATTTTTATATCTAAATAACAAGTTATCATGTATATATAAAAATATCGGCAATAAATTTCTTCTTTTTTTTTTTGTTAGGGATTCATGATTAGATTTTTTTTCTTTTGTCTGGCTGGGTATATTAATTTTCAGGAGGCTCTATATATATATATATATATATATATATATATATATAATGGATTCACATTTTGACCTCAAATTTAATGAAAATGCTTAAAATTGACCATGTGCACGTCTAAATGGTGTGTTCAGAAGTTGGACTTGCATGTCGCTGGCGTGTCTAGAGTGTTGACCACGTGTCGGTCATATGTCGAAGAGTGTCGAGAGAGTGTAAGGAGTGTTGAACACGACATAGAGGCCCTTGGAGAGTGTCGGTGCTATAGTGGTTTCCATTAGGCGTTGCGGTGTAGCAACGCTGGTCCAATAGTAAACTTCATTAATTGATTAGAGGGAGCAAACCTAACATTAGAGCTTACACATGAGGGTAAGATTATTAAGATGTACATGCTAATTGTGTTAGAGAAGATTATTAAGATGTACATGCTAATTGTGTTAGAGAAGTCCCACATCAGATATGGGGGTAAGATTATTGAGACGTATGTTCGAGTTGAGTTATAGAAGTCCCACATCGAAAAATTGATGTGGTGTTGCGGTCTTC
The DNA here is from genome assembly GCF_020921035.1 of Rhodamnia argentea. Taxonomy (NCBI): domain Eukaryota; kingdom Viridiplantae; phylum Streptophyta; class Magnoliopsida; order Myrtales; family Myrtaceae; genus Rhodamnia; species Rhodamnia argentea. The sequence goes on from NC_063152.1 coordinate 34,202,217, forward strand.
GGGCAAGTGGGCGTTGTAGTGTAACAATGCGAGAATGATGATAGACTTCATGTTTTGATCTGGGGGAGCAAACCTAACACTTGAGCTCATACATCAGAGAAAGATTATTGAGATGCATGGTGAGTTGTGTTAAAACAATCACACATTGGAGAATTGGTGTGGTATGGAACAGTAAATATATCTATCATACTTGGCTCATAATTCATTGGTTTAAATTTTTGAGTGAAGACGAATTCAACTAGATATGTTGGCGAGCTCTTTTGGCGTGGATATTAGACTTCTGCTACGCGGTCCCAATAATTCGTTACGATCCCCTTTTATTACACTTCTTTTCAATTTCTCTTCTTCACCTTTTTGCTTTCCTTAACTTGCAATTTTTCTCCTCACATCTCTCTCTCTCTCTCTCTCTCTCTCTCTAGTGGTATTGACGGATAAATTTTCGACTACAAGTACCAAAAAAGTCTTAAACCTATTATATTGGTGTCAACTCAGTTTGAAATATTTTAATTGAACCTATTTACTTATAAACCGTTTGCATCTATAGAAATTCAATCCATCTGATCAATTTTGACCGAAAATTACCGACTTAGATGCTGGCCGTACTATGAAGGACGGCTAAATCTTTTGTTGAAGGAATTTAAACAGAATAGAGTTCTATAGTTATTAGTTCACAATAGAGATTTGTTTGACATAGACATGAGGCATGTGGTTTGATTCTATTTTTCGATAAGTACCATCCAATTCATAAAAACATGATTTTATTGGATCTTCCATTCTTTATGAACGAATCCAGATATATCCCCAAGCGGTGGCAAAGAATCACATTCATCGAAATTATTTATTGAAAAGAAGATTCAAAATGGTTTTAGAGTCCAAGTAAATCAGTAGAATATCCGATGAACCCATAATTTGCGCCTAACTTAAGCCAGCCCATTGCCGCGACCCTCCGATCTCGTCGGCGGGGGCTAATGGGTCGCCCTTCCGGCCCGATTGCGTGTGGACCTTCGGACGCGGGCTCTCCCAAGGCCCATTACCCAAATCGCGGCAGAGGATAACGTCGAGTCGACCTTTTAGTGCGGTCTAGTGACATGTGCTACGTGTGCATGCCAAGGAGTCGCCACCAATCGTTTCGTGGAAGGTACGATTGGAAACCCTATCGAATAGTCGGGAGTTTCTATTCGATTCTGCGAGAACCGGAGAAGTGGGTTCGGGGACTTAGTTACGTCAATTATCTTAATTGACGCCCTTTCGGTACCTAAGTTGAATGAATTTTTCTAATCTTGGATTTCATGCGGACGAGTGGGGTACGGATCCTAATCTAGGAGTTCATGCGGATGGGAGTGACTATCCTAGCAATCACAATCAATCAAAATAAATGCACAAATCAAGGAATCCATAACGTGCGGATAAATCGCATCAAATCAACGTGGCATTCCTAGTATAGCCTTATTGGCTTAGAGAAAGGGTATTCAAAGCAGAAGAGAATGTCAGGAGTGATTTGGAAGCGATTCGCCCATGAGGGGCAAAATCGTAATTTTGAGAAAATTTGGGGACGATTTGCCAAGAAGGGCAAAATCGTCATTTCTGAAATAATCTGGAGTGAGAAATGTCAAAAATAGGATTGGTCATTTAAACAGACCCATTTCCTAATTTTCGACATTTTTTAGAGGTTCACGAGGATTTTTAGGAGACAAATTACCCCTAAAGGGCAAAATTGTCATTTTTTGGAAAGATTGGGTGAAGAAATCTCAAAAATAGGATTGGCCAGTTGATTGTGACCATTCCTCAATTTTTGAGAATTTTTGGAATTTTTGGGAATTTTCTACAATTTTTCCTAATTTTTTCGATTTTTTAATGATTTTTTGATTTTGATTTTTTTATTTTTTATTATTATTAATCGGACCGGGTCAACACGGTCAACGGACCTGTCAACCCGGTCCACGGATCGCTCTGTCCGGTCCGGACTCGCGCCCGGACCGGCGTTCTCCAAAACGGCGCCGTTTGCAATTCGGCGCCCAAAATATTTGAAAATTCCCGCTCAAAAAAAAAAAAAAATTCGACACTCGAGATTTCGCCACGTGGCGCGAGGACAGCAGTCAGATTCGTTGACTGGAATCGACGGCTCAGATTGAATGGAGGCTTAATCTCCATCGCATGATCTACGTACCGAGATCAACGGTTCAGATCAAATGGTGGGATTAAATCTCCACCGTTCGCTCTAATCATTTTTTTTATTTTTCTGAAAATGATTTTATTTTTCTGAAAATGATGGGCTTAATCTCCATCGCAGGACCTAATTGCACTTTTATTCTTTTCAATTTAATCCCTCAATTCCATTCTAAGTACAATTAGTCTTTTTTATGTGATCTTCATTCAAATCTAAACCACTACTCGTAGGTTTTTAGATATCCTAAACATGATGGTGGGGTTGGTTTAGTCTAATTTTGACATTTTGAACCTCAATTGCACGATTTGGATAATCGGGTCAAACCCAAAATTTGGGGGTTTTGCAAAAAATTAAATCAATTTGATTTGAAATTTTCATTCTTAGATGAAGCACAGGTCAGAATTTAATTTTGGCTTTAATTTTGTGGAATTTGGACAAGAAACGGGTCAATTGAACGTTTTTTGGGCATCCGGGTCAACCAGATAAAAAAAATCTAACCCAGTCAATCCTTTAACTCTGCTGACCAATGTGACCTTGGTTTGCACCTTCTCCTTCCTATGCCGTTTCACTTGCAGGTACAACCATGGAGGACTGAAAGTCAAGCTCGAAATTGACCATCAATTCATTGACAATTGGTCATGCCTTAGGGTGGCCTTTGATGGCCACATTTTTTCACTTCCGGTAAGCCAATTTACATGCTTCGAAACTGTCGGAGCTAGGAGGACCAATTCATTCTTCACCTCGGCCACGCACGAGAAAGAGCTAGAAGAAAAAATTCCATTTGGATGACTATTTCATGCACAACCAAAGCCGAAAATAGTCCAACTCACTTGCCTTTGATCTCCAATGCGAAATATACATTTGCCACGCCTTAGTCACTTGCAGTTGAATAGAAGAAACCCCTCCAATGTGCTTGAATTTTTCTAGGTTCGGGTATAACAAACCCGGGGTGGTTTTAGAAACAGCAAAGAGGGAGACGCCAATTCGGCTATACATGAAAATAGATTCAGTGAGAGACTTAGAGAGAAGGAGGAGAGAAGAGAGAGCTCTTGGAAAATCGATATCGTCCGCCATTGTTGCAGGAAGACCCGAGAGCTTCGAGCTCGATTTTCGGCCAATCCAGATGCCACTAAGCGCCGCCAACGGTCTCAAAAGCTTCATCTTGGTTCAAGGAATATAGAGAACCCCACCGTCTTCACCAATAGTCCCAAAAGAGGTAAGCACAGACTTCCTTCGTTTAAGCTCTCATTAATGGCATCTGTCAATCCAGTTCATCGTTCCTTGCGATTTTCAGTTCATTTTGTTCGCAAGCTCTTACTGATCCTGAATATGTGTTTTTTTTTGCATTTTCTTTGCATAAAAATACCTGAGTCTACCCTGAACCACCGAAACCCCCTCGAGCTTGTACGCTTGTTTCACACAAAACCGAAGCTCTTGATCAGTCAGGTAAGTATTCTTGACTTCTTGTGATGCTGGTTGATGTTTTAGTTTGTAGGTTTCGCACTAGAATTGACTAGGACGAAACTTCGCAGGAGGCTGGCTTCGGATGGGGTAGGGTGGATAGCTTTAGGTTTGTTTTTGCCATGAAGTTGACGTATATTGATGAGGGGATCTTGAGGAGTAGTTTGGGATCGAAATCACGAAGAAATGACAAGGTTTTGTCGGTTTGAGCTCGCCAACGATCCTCTGGCGACTTTGGCTGGAGTTGCAGGGTCTCTGGTTGTCTTCTCCAGCTAGGATTGACCGCCATGGGAATCCACGTCAGCTTAGTCGGTTATAACGGCTTTTAAAAATAAACTAAAAATAAAATTCGATCGAACGGCCACGATTTGGCCACGTGGTGCGATCATGGATTTTGAAAATAAAAAGTCATTTTTCAAAATTAAATCTGATTTTTTGAAAATAAAAAAAATATTTTGTGATCGTGTAGCCCGGGTTTGGCCACACGTCTTGATCTTAACCGTTCGTTACTTTTTTTGAAAATTAAAAATTCAATATTTGGTCGAACGGTCAAGATCTCGCCACAGGGAACTTTCCGGGGCGTCAGATTAAAATGGGCAGGAAAATTAAAAAAACAACAAAAAATTGAAAATTTTAGAAAATTCAATTAAAAAGCATAAATTCATGTCGTTTTCATCTTAAACCGATCCGGGACCCGTACGATCCGGGCCGAGCGCTAGTGAGGTGTAGGTCGAGTCAACTCGACCTGGTCCGGATGATTCATTTTTTAATAAAAAATCCTAAAATAATAATAAAAATCATACAATGATTAAAAATCCAAACAAATTAGAAAATTCATAGAAATTTCTAAACAAAATCGGAAAAAATAAAAAATATGCCAAAAATTCTGAAAAATCTCAAAAATTAGCAAATAGGTCATTTCAACTGGCCAATCCTATTTTTGACGATTTTGGCTTCTCTTTCTTTTTAAAATGACAATTTTACCCCTTATGGGCAAATTGTCTCGAAAAATTCCAAAAATTCTGAAAAATCTCAAAAATTAGGAAATTGATCATTTTGACTGACTAATCCTATTTTTGATAATTTTTCCTTTTGATTCTTTTTAAAATAATGATTTTTCCCCTCATGGGCAAATCGTTCCAAGAAATTCAGAAAAATCGCAAAAAATCTCATAAATTAGGAAACGGGCACATTCAACTGGTTAATCCTCTCTCTGATGATTCTGATTTCAAATCTTTTTCAAAATAATAATTTTGCCCCTCATGGGCAAATTGTCTCTAAATATTTCCAAACTTCTTCCAAACTCCAAATACCCTTTTCTAAGCTATTAGGGCTTTACTAGGGACGCCATGTATTGCTTTCATGTGTTTAATCCGCATGATTTGGATCCTTGATTCTACACTTATTTTCACTATTTGTGATTTTTAGGCTAGATACTCCTATCTGCGAACTCAAGGTTCTGGACCTTTCTTCATCCCAAATCATATGCATCAAATCTATGGTTAGGAAAATTATTCAATTTAGGTACCGAAAGGCCGTTAATGGTAACATTGACGTAGCTAATTCGCCATTCCCAAATCTTTGGCTCTGTATGAGTCGTGCGACTTTTTCTACCACCCAATGAGGTTTCCAATCTATCTTTCCCAAAGATTGGTGGCGACTTTGAAGCATGTACACTTACGCACATGTCACCTAACCGTGCACCAAAGGTCAAAATCGCTCTAAATACCTCCATCGCCAAGCCCATCGCAACCCTCATCCAAATTTTGGGGATGGATGTAGAGTTTAGGGGTGATTACCAATTCCCAAGGATTTGTGGTGATCCGTAAGTCGGGTTGGACTCTCCCAAATCCACCATCGGATTGAGTTTCTATTATATAATATTTTATTTCAACAAATTTTTTTTTGTTTCATCAAAAATAGGATTCCCCACTCAAAATGACTCATTTTTCAATTTTTGAGATTTTTCATAATTTTTGGGATTCTTCGAGACAATTTGCTCGAAAGGAGCAAAATCGCCATTTTCGAAAGAACGAGAAGGCAAAATCATCAAAAATAGGATTGGCCACTTGAAATGTCTCATTTGACAATTTTTGAGAATTTTCAAAATCTTGGAATTTTGTTTTTTTCCAATTTTTTTTAGAATTTTCTATGAATTTTATATTTTTTTATTTTTAATCATTCTCTGATTTTTTTACTTTCTGATTTTTTATTGAATAAAATTAATTATCTAGATTAGGTCGGGTTGACCCAACCCATGCCTTGCGGGCGCTCAACCTAGACCATACGGGTTCCATGTCAATCTAAGATCAAAATAATGTGATTTTTGTGCTTTTTATTTGAAAATTTTCAATTTTTATTCTTTTTTATTTTCTTGCCTATTTTAATTTGATGCTCCATAAAGTGCCACGTGGCAGATCTTGACTATCCGATCGAATATTGAATTTTTAATTTTTAGAACAGGTAATGGACTGTTAAGATTGTGACGCGTGGCCAAACCCGGGCCACACGATCACAAAATATTTTTTTATTTTCAGAAAGTCAGATTTAATTTAGAAAATTAATTTTTTATTCTTGAAAATCCACGATTGCGCCATGTGGCCAAATCGTGGCCTTTCAATTGGGCTTTATTTTTAGTTTATTTTTAAAAGTTGTTCTAACCGGGCGGGCCGACGTGGCACAAGTCAAGATTAACTGGGTCAACAGATGTTGACCTAGTCAACCCTAGCCGGAGAAGACGACCGGATACCTTGCAACTCTGGCCAAAGTTACCGGAGGCTCGCCGACAAGCTCAAATCGACGTCAAAATCTTGCCGTTTCTTCTCGATTTTGATGCCAAACTACTCCTCAGGATCCCCTCATCACTATACGTCAACTTCATGGCAAGAACAGACCTAAAACTATCCACCCTAGCTTCGGCCGAAGCTAGCCTCCGGCGAAGTTTCTTTCTAGCCAATTGTAGCGCGAAACCTATAAACTAAAGCGTCAAATAGCATCAAAAGAAGTTAGGGATACTTACCCGATTGATCGAGAGCTTCGATTTTGCGTGAAACAAGTATATGAGCTCGAGGGGAGTTCGGTGGTTCGGGGTAGACTCGGGTATTTTTATGCAATGAAAATGCAAAAAAAAAAAACATATATCAAGGATTAGTAAGAACTTGCGAACAAAATGAACTAAAAATCGTGAAGAAGGACAGGCTGGGTCAAGGGTGTTGACACCTAAATTTTGATTTTTAGAAAATCATTCATAAAAATGAGAGTTATTCATAATTCTCACAAAAAATAAATTTTCATGCATTGCATATTTAATTTTCGTCATGTCAGGTAGGTCCAAAGATGAGTCAATTGAGCATGATTCCAATGGACGACCGAGTTAAAATCGACCCGAAAGTTATTAGGAAGGGTGCGGAATTTTTTTACTATGATTTTGGACTCAAAACAGCCCGTTTGAGATCTTAAAATTGCAAAAATGCCTTAATTAATTACCCATTTTATTAGTTAAGGTCTAGGTGAGTCCGGAATCACAAAACGAGCCCATAAAACATGGAAAAATAGCCCATTTCTCCCTCCTCATTCATTTGGCCGAAAATTGTAAGAGTCTAAGTCCAATAGGACTCCTCAAGCTCAGAACTTTCGATCTAACGATCGACATCTAATTGGAGCTTGCAATCTAACGGTTTAAATAAACCCTGCAACTCAAAGCCCTACTCTTCTATATAAATACATCTTGATGCCTAGGGTTAAGGGGGTCGGCAATTTTTCTGCTCAGAAAAAGCATTCACGTGAGAAAAGAGAGAGGGAGGGAGCTCGGTAGCTCATCGTTTGCGCCACCCCATTGCTGCGCTATCTGTTCTTCATTCAACCGAAGTGTCGTCCATCATCCTTGCCACATCTTGGTGCCACGAAGAGCTGCTGTTTCCTCGTCTTTGAAGGATTTGCGAGCTGCTGCAAATAATCAAGACAAGAATCCCGTCTTTTGCACCATTGTTCCAGCCTCAAATTGAGGTCGATCAATCCCTCTTTCACCAATTTTTGAAGGTCTAACTTGGTTCCTACTTGTGTTAGGCTATTTCGAGTATTTGGCCGCGAATCAAGGCAAGAAGAGACTATCTTAAGGTGAAATTCCAGCTTTGACAGTTGCAGGATTTTGAGAGCAAAACGAGGTAATTTCAATACACTTTTTAGGTTAAATTGATGTTGAAAAAACATGCTGTTTTGATGCTGTTTATATGCTATTGGTGTGCTGTTTTATCCGAATCAAGGCCCCTTTTTCATGTTTTATGAGATCTAACCATGCAGAATTTTGCGAAGGCATTAGGGTAAGTTATTACTGCGTTTTTTAATGCTGTTTCGCATGGATTCGTGCTGTTTTGCTTGCTGATTTTGGGCGTGAATCATTGTTTTTTCTGAAAATTCGTGCTTGCATTAAAACCCTATTCTGTCATGATTTTCGAAATTTTGGATTATCTTGCATATTCTAAAATTGATTAGATAAAAGCGAATTTTGGCAAGATAAGTTAGTGATATTCAATTGAGATTTGGTGGGTCATTCATGGATAATGATTGATCTTTGCATATCGAATTTGAATTTTTCCGCATATCTTTTGGCTTGTGGATGTTTATGCATATCTTGAGCATATTTTCGGATTCTTTAGGGAAAAAATAATTGGTGTATCTTATGGATAATCTTCGAATGGTTTGATCAGAATTTTTTCGAAAATCTGAATATTTTGGATAAGATCGCATCCCGATTGAAAATTTCAAACATATCTTTAAAATCTGGGAAATTATCTAAAAAATTCCTCTCAAATCTCAAGAGATAATCTTTCCTATTTTAAAAGATATGAAATCCTTTGTGGATAGGAGGTTATCTCCTTGAAAATTTCAGAATCCCTTAAGGGTTTTAAAAATTCAATAAATATTTGCACATCTTTAAACAAAACCGCCTATAACGTATGCTCCCCGGTGCCTAGTCCCCGAAAAATTAAATCACACGCCTTAGCCACGATCTCGTGGAATGGGATGGTGATTTAAATATAGAAATTCGTATTCTGCCCTTTGGCGAGAAGGGATGTTGTATTTCTATATATTATCCGCATACTAGCTCGAATCTTCGAGGATGTAGCGGATAAAATCTCGCTCCGGCCCGGATCTTCGGGAATGAGAAGATTTATCGGAAAATCGGATTTAAAGGTATATTATGGGCATTTTTTTTTAATTGTGTTCAAATTCATCTGTTTCAATTCAAAAATTCAAAAAAATTAAAAAATGGAAAATCCAAAAAAATAAAAAAAAATGGAAAATCCGAAAATTAAAAAAGAAAGGAAATCAAAATCACAAATCATCAATCAGGAAAAGGCATTTTCATGAAATTTGGTACCGAAAGGGTGTTAATTAAGAATTAACATAATCAAATCCCCGAACCCTAAATCTCTGGTTAGCAGAAAATAAAGTATTCTCCCGTACTTTATTTAGGTATCTAATCTACCTACCAAAAAAGATTAGTGGCGGCTCCTAAATTAAAAATCAAACCTAAGTTGCGAATTGGTAGGGCTTGGGAGAGTCTGTATTAGGTTAGTTAATTCATCTAATTAACCTAATAATCCATTAACCTAAATTAATTTTTAGGTCGCGACAAAGGGATGCCATTAATGAAAACTTGAACGAACCGAGCCTGTGCTTACCTCTTTTGGGACTATTGACGAAGATGGTGGGGTTATACATGTTCCATGAACCAAGATAAAGCTTTTGAGACCGTTGGTAGCATTCGATGTCGTCTAGATTGGCCAAAAATCAAGCTCGAAACTCTTGGGTCTTCCTGCAACAATGGTGGACCATACCAGTTTCCCGAGAACTCTCTTCTCTCTAATCCTTCTCTCTAAATCTCTCACTGAATATGTTTTCGTGTGTAACCGAATGGGGATCTCCCTCTCTATATCTAAAACCGCCCTAGGTTTGTTATACCCGAATCTGGAAAAATTCGAGCACACCGGGGGGTTTTAGCTATTCAAACGCACGTAACCAATGCGTGCCCAATGGATATTTCATGTTAGAGATCAAAGGCAAGTCAACCGAACTCCTTTCGGCTTTGGTCGAGCTCGAAATAGTCATTCAAATGGGACTTTTTCTTCTAGCTCTTTCCCGAGTGTGGCCGAGGTGAAGATCGAATTGGTCGTCCCAGTTCTGGCGGTTTCGAAGCGTGTAAATTAGCTTAGCGGAAGTGGAAAAGTGTGGCCTTCAAAGCCCACCCTAAGGCATGACCAATTGTCAACAAATTAATGGTCAATTTCGAGCTTGACTTTCGGTCCTCCATGGTTGCACCTGCGCATGAAACAGCCAAAGGAAGGAGAAGGTACAAACTAGGGTCTTGTCAATCAGCAGAGTCAAAGGGTTGATTGGGTCATTTTTTTTAGCCTAGTTGACCCGAATGCCCAAAAAATGTTCAATTGACCCATCTCTTGTCCAAATTCCACAAAATTAAAGTCAAAAATTGAATTTTAATACCCCCAAAGTTTGGCTTTGACCCAATTATCCTAATCATGCAATTGAGGTTCAAAATGTCAAAATTAGACTAAACCAACCCCACCATCGTGTTCGGGATGTCTAGAAACCTAGGGTAGTGGTTTAGATTTGAATGAAGATCTCTTAAAAAAGACTAATTGCACTTAGAATGAAATTGATGGACTAAATTGAAAAAATAAAAGTGCGATTAGGTCCTTTTGGCCAAAATTGAGCAATTTCCCAAACAATTAGATGAAAATGCAATACGAGGCATTAGAGGCAAATGTCATGACTTGAGACGTGTAAAAAGAAAATAAAAAGACTCAAAAACGTAATTTTTTGGCTCAATTCGGGTTTATGCTTGTGAAGACTTGTCTAAACCTAAATTGAATTTTTCAAGTTTTAAATGGCCAAAATGAAAAGGGAATTAAAAGAAAAAATATTGGCTATTTTTCCACAATTTTTTCGGCCACAAATGCTTTTTTTTAAAAATAATTTTTGGGTATTTTCATAATATATGAAAAATATTAAAAAATGCGAAAAATTCCAAGAAATATTTTTTGTTCAAAATTGGTTCCTTAGGCTTGGCCAAAGCTTCCAAAGTCAATTTTCAATTTTATGAATTTTTATAAATTTTTATTGATTTTCTAAAGAAGAATTAATTAAAAATCAGGTGTTAACAAGAACCGATCATTCTTTATAATCCTAGTGAGCTAGTGAGCGATCAATCCCAAGGAAGGCTTGGCTTAGGCAACTCATCGATCCAAAAAAGCCTTAAGTCGCCACACGGTCTTGATTCCGAGCACCGGCTCACTACACTAACACCTAGTGATATTCTAAGGCACAAATACAATCCCACGACTTCGATTATGTTTTCCTTTTTGAAAATGATTCTCGCACTTTATTTTGCTGGAGGATATAGAATACCTATGAAGATCTTCTTTTAAGGTGCAAGAATTCTCCCACTTTAAAAGATGCTTCTAATTGCATCTTAAAAGAGTTAATTTCCAAACTAACAAGGTTTTAAGCAATATCTATAGCTTCTTCTGATGATGAGATTATAGATCTAAACACCTCAAACCATTATTTCCAACTCTAAAGATGATGAGTTCACGAAAATTATTGCCGACCTGATAGAAGGATTATGCCTAAAGAACCATTCGTGGTAAGAAAACATGCTTAGAGTGGTGAAACCAGACAAGCGTATAGGGATTTAGGAAGAGCATCGTCGAATTGTGCCCCTAAAGAATCCAAGAGAGCTCTTAAGGGAAAAGTATACTAGAAATGCCATAACTTTTATACGGCGTTCACTTAAGTGCCATAACTTTCAAAATGTTCACTTAAGTGCCATAACTTTCAAAAATCGTTCACTTGAGTGCCATGTTGACATGAACGCTGGAAAAGCTGACGTGAGACACCGGAAAGCTGATGTGGCTCGCCGAAAAGATGACGTGGCATGCGGGAAAGCTAACGTGGCACGCCGAAAAAGTTGATGTAGTACTCAAGTAAATGATTTTGCTCCGACGTAACATTTAAGTAAACAATTTTTGAAAGTTATGGCACCTAAGTGAACATTTTAAAAGTTATGGCACTCATGATGTACTTATCCCGAGCTCTTGATTTTGATGCAAGGGTGCTGACGCGAGTCGTGACGAGCATGCATGGACGAGTTTCACCTAAATGGCATCGAAGAGAGTCGAACACAGACTTTCCGCATGCGTCACCCATCCGTACTTTGTTCCTCAAGTTGTAGTCTAATCATTATCTGTTAGCCATTGAACCTATTGCTCCCTTGCCTCTCCAATGCCCACCAATCCATCGTTATTCCCCTCAGAAAAGGTGATTGGATGATGACTGATGGCAAGCCGTGCCGGAATTGGCATGATCAATGGATAATTGAGGTGAATTGTCCAGAGCAACGGTTATATCCAATATAGTTTGTATTGGAAACCAAAGTTCGGCAGTTGTAGTGTCGGGAAATATAGGAGCCAAGACCTTCCTACTTGCAGTTCGATTTACGTCGCATGAAGTCATCGATGGCGTCTTGACAGTCATACAGAAGCTTCCAAACTTGCGTCAGGGACGCTCTGAGCTTCTCATTGATGACCTCCTCTGACTTGGCTTCCTTGAGGAAGTGGCCACTTGCGTCAATCTAAGTCTTTGAGTAACTCTAAATCCGTTTTGGCATGACGCCATTGAAGGAGATGTTGCCAATGTCTCAAACATTATTTCATACAAAGAGAGAATGATTGGATGCAAATGCTTGCTCTTCATTTGTTGTATTATTATTTTCATTCCACGTCAAAATAATTTAGACAAATATGATCTTGTCGAGTTGACGCAGAATTATCACAACTGCATCTCAAATTATCCTTTTAATGGAAGGACTAACCGGAAAGAATACAAGTAATTTGGTTTACAAAAACAAATTGAGGAAACAGTTTGAACATGTTATAATAGTTCAAACTCCATATACCTATGATGCTTTATCCAATTAAAACATTATTCTTATTAATTTACCCAATTCACACACACACTCTGTCAAATTATCCATGTTAAATAATGAACCACAATCTTTAATTCTTGCAATGGTGGAAACCCCTAGCTCTAGTATGGTTCACATAAATCATGAAAGATGAGGCTTTCATAGGGAAGAAATATAAGTGGTTGGTGGGTGCATCACAACGCATACAACGATTTAAATGCGGCTAAAACCCTAAAAAAAAAATCCAAACTTTAAGGTCGGTTCTACAGTGAAATTTTTTTCTGGTCTGAAAAAACCCTAAGCAGGACTTGAATGTCGACCAGAGCCAAAACCCATTCAACAAAGACAATCAGAATGAACATAGAATGGCACAACGACCCTATCCATTGGGCGGACTGAGGCTCGCCAGCCTCGGTCCAACGAGCCAAGCAAATTAGACAGAGGCTCTCAGCGGAGGCTTACCTAGTCTCAGACAAGTCGCAGCAGATAATCATCGACCGTGGCTCATATGAGAAACGTCTAGAAGGTATCATAGACGAGAATCTTTCCCGCGAGGGGCGCTATTGCTAGGCTTTGGGATTTGAAGAAGTTGGAGCAGAGGCAAAAATGGAGTTGAAATGTCTTCCTGGGTCTAGAGAGCGAGCTCATCTTCTTTTTTCATGCTCTCACTCCCAAGTGGAAAAGAGCATGGTCCGAGGTGGTCCGATTCTATCAAGAACCGGAGACCGGAGGTCGCTAGAACCATAACGACAAAGGAACTAGTGAACATGGACGTGTGCCGGCAAAGATGACAAATGCCCATAGTCTGAGAATTTTTAGGTTACGTATGGTAACTCTTAAGAAAAAGTGTTTTTGTTCCCAAAGTGTTATCGGAACACTTTGGAAACAAAAAACATTATGGTTAAAAATAGTGTTTCTAAAGTATTTCGAAAACACTTTTGAGAAACAGAAACACTTTTGGAGCAAGTAAACAAGAAAAAAAAACTTGCTTTTGTGTTCCTAGAGCACTTTTTAGAAACACATTTAGAACATTTTTTTAAAAAAATTGGAAACAATTTTGTTTTTTAACACTCTCTTTTCTTTTGTTTTTGCATGATGTTGACACTTGATTTTTTATTATTTTATTTTAAAAAATTAATTAAAAATACCAAAAAAATTCATAAAATTACAAAATCAACCTTGGAAGCTTTGGCCTAGCCTTAGGAACCAATTTTGAACAAAAAATATTTTTCGTAATTTTTGACATTTTTCGGATTTATTTTAATTATAAAAATAGCCGAAAAATAAGGAAAAATAGTATTCAAGGTCAAAAAAAATGCACAAAAAATAGTCCATATTTTTATTTTAATTCCCTTTTCATTTTGGACTCTTAAATTTTTAAAAATTCAGTTTGGGACCACATGCCTCTTCATTGAACATAATCCTAAATTGACTAAAAAATTTCATTTTAAATCACTTTAGCCAAAAGATTTTTACTTTTAGAGTCATGACATGAGAATTTGATACCCTACATCTCATTTCAATCCTCATGTTTGGAAAAATTGCATAATTGGACTAAAATGACCTAAATGCACAAATATTTTTCATTTTAGTCCCCGGTTTCACTCGAAATGCAATTAATATTTTTCTAGGGGTCCCCGTTTAAAGGTAATCATATTTTTAACTACTTGGGAACATTTATGCGTGACTTATAATTGTAATTTTTCCTATCTATAGAAAACATATTTGATGTTCTTGTTGTCCAATTCTAATTCGTCTTCTCTTTTAGTTATTTTTTTATAGTTGATCTCATCCATATTGTAATTTGATAAATTTTGCATAAATTACTTATACTTATATTGGTCTAATTTGATTTAGTAAATTGAACAAATAAGATTTAATTTGATTTAGTAAATTAAAAAGATAAAGACATTTTAAATAGTCCCCTTAATTACATGGAAAAATTAGGAATAATTTTTTTGCGCTTACCAAATGCAATTCTTTTCCTTTTTTTTTTTGTTTCGGGAACAAAAACTTTATGCAGTTATCAAACGTGGTTTTGTTCTTTTTTTTTGTTCCAAGAACAAATTGTTTTTGCATTTACCAAACGCGTTTCTGTTCCCAAAAATCGTTGCAAGGAACAAAAATAGAAAAAAGTGTTTCTATTCTAAAAGTTGTTCCCGAAACGTAAACGTTACTAAACGCAGCCTTATTGTATTTGAGCTCCAACGCCAAGCTGAGTGTTCTCTAAGGACGTTTCAATCAGCTCAGTAGCAGCAAATGCTCATGTGATTCTCGGACAAGAAAATGTAGTTCCAAGATTAATTAGCACATTATTGAATAGGGTCTTTGTTTTTTCAACACATACTGTTCATAAGCTACTTTGGGGGGAAATTGTGGAATGAAAGCCCTATTGTTTCTTGAACTCATGAAGCTAACGAGAGAGAGAAAGAAAATCGGAACTTGTTGAGTCGAGCTTGAGCGGGTGAGAGGCTGAGAGCGAGGCGGGAGAGCTGAGAAGGGTCGAGCTGGAGTTGAGGTGTGACCGAGGCATGATAATTTGTTGCCGAAAGAGCCGGAGTTGAACATCAATTGCTGATTAGGGTATCGAAGTTGTGCGACGCTCAGCCTGAGATTGCGATTGAGAGAGAGTGTGTGAGACCCCGACGACATACGTGACGGCAAGAGGCCGGGAAAGACAACGTCTGAAGTGAGAGGGTGGAGAGTCGGAGATGAGACTGAGAGGGCAAGTTAGGATTCTAGGGCCTTTGGGGTTTGGATGATCGGGATTCTAATAAAGCATTGAAGGCTGAAGCAAGGGGCCCTTTGGTCTACATTTTGGACTTTAAAATATGCTCATTCTTTTTAAGATTTTTTTTTGCCGGAACTAGGTTTCGTATTTAAAAAATAAAAAAACTAATTGGTCCAATTCCCCTTAGAACTGGATAACCGGATAGTCCGGATACTTGTTCCACTTTTAGGAGCTAGGAACAAATCGATGCTCTCCGAAATCGGACCGGTTTGAGAGGTCCATAATACTCATCCCTAAGATAGTGTTCACGTGCTTTTTATCATGATTCACCTTAAATAGGGTTACGTCCAGTAGATAATTTCACTATAATAGCGGCCCCTACCTATCTTTACATCACTAAATTATAAGTAAAAATAGTATATTTAGTAATAGATATCCATGGGTACAAGCCCAAGTTACTAATGAACTATGAGCTCAAATCATAAAAGTCATCTAGTGTCTAGGGGGTCTTATCCCTTGAGATCCCATTAGATCACCAAGGATTGGGACCCTCGTATTTTCCTATCGATGAAGAGTATGAACCATGCCTAAATAGGGAATGGATCGAGAAATTTGTATTACGCAAAACGTATTAATGGGTCTATTTAGATTGGGTCATTTATGACCTAACTCAACCCCACCCATTTGATAGATCTAGCTGTTATCAAACGAATTTCTATTCCGGTTGTTAAATATATTGTATATATTATACTAGGGTTTTCCTTTTATTGTTTGTATTTTACGTTTATACTCTTGACGATTCTCTCCCATCGCCCCATCGGTGGAATCCTCTAAAGGATTACCATCCTCCGGCTAGGTATGTGGCGGCCATGAGTTATTCTGATGAGTTTGGTTTCTTTATGGCTGCTGTCCACACTTTGCAAGAACCATTACATTATTGTTTGGCGGTACAACATGCCGAGTGGCGTGATGCTATGTTTGAGGAGTTGTTTGCTCTTGAGCGCACCGGTACATGGGATCTTGTGCCTCTTCCACTAGGGAAGTCCTTGATATCTTGTCGTTAGATTTACAAAATCAAGACTCACTCTAATGGTAGCATTGAGCTCTATAAAGCGCGTCTCATAGCACATGGTTTTGATTAGGATTATGAGATTGATTATGAGGAGATCTTTACTCCTATTGCCAAAATGACTTCCATTCACACTC
This sequence comes from Rhodamnia argentea, assembly GCF_020921035.1. Taxonomy (NCBI): domain Eukaryota; kingdom Viridiplantae; phylum Streptophyta; class Magnoliopsida; order Myrtales; family Myrtaceae; genus Rhodamnia; species Rhodamnia argentea. The sequence continues at coordinate 34,218,768 of NC_063152.1, forward strand.
TTCTTGTAGTAGTCTATGTTTGTAATTGGCCTTTTTTTCAACTTAATGTGAAGAATGCTTTTCTTCATGGGGCCATTCATGAGGAACTCTATATGCAACCACCTTTTGATCCGGCTCATTCTCTTGGTTAGGTTTGCCATCTTCGTTGAGCCCTTTATGGTCTTAAACAAGCTCATCGAGCTTGGTTTGAGCGTTTTGTTGATGTTGTTTGGTTAGCTGGTTTTGTTCGGATTGAGAATGATAATGCTATGTTCACTCAAACCTCTCTTGTAGGTTGTATTATTTTGCTACTCTATATTGATGATATGATTATTACCGGGGATGACTCTGCTCATATTGCTTATACCAAGTAACATCTTCATCGTCATTTTGCTATGAAGGATCTGGATTTCTTACGCTATTTTCTTCGTATTGAGGTTGCTCGTAGTCGACGTGGTTCTCTCTCTCCTAGCAGTAGTATATTGCCGACATTCTAGCTTGTGCTAAGTTATCTAATACTTGAACTGCGGTTACTCTTGTTGAACTTCATTTACGGCTTCGTCCGAATGATGATGAGCCTCTATCTGATGTCACTTGCTACCGAGCTCTCGTTGGCAATCTTGTCTATCTTACAACCACTCATCTTGATATCACATATGTTGTTCATCTTGTCATTTAGTTTGTAGAGGCTCATTGTACAATTCATTATGCTGCTGTGTTTCGGATTCTGCGATAACTTCATGGTACTTTGACACGTTCTATTTTTTTCCCATGGACTTCCTCACTTGCTCTTCGTGCTTGCCATGATGCTGATTGGGCGGTGGATGTTGCTGACCGCAAGTCCATTATAGGATTTTGTGTATTTCTGGGTGAATCTCTGATTTCTTAGCATGCCAAGAAGCATCCTATCGTGTCTCGCTCTTCCACTAAATCTAAGTATCGTGCTATGGCAAACACTACGCTTGAGATTATTTGGCTTCGTCGTCTCCTTATTGATTTGGGTGTTGCCTCCTCTGCTCCCATAAATCTTTATTATCATAACAAGAGTGCTATTCACATTGCTACAAATCCGATCTTTCATGAGCGTATCAAGCACATTGACATTGATTGTCACATCACGCATCATCAGCTCCAAAGCATGCATCATTTGTCTTCCCTTTGTGGCCTCTACAATCCAGCTTGTCGATTTATTTACCAAATCTCTCACATCACAATGATTTGCTTCTCTTCTTTCCAAACTCTTATTGATTGAGGGGGTGTTAGATATATTGTATATATTAGATTAAAGTTTTTCCTTTATTATATGTATTTTACATTTATACCCTTTCTTGTATGTATACTTATATCGGCCCCGTGCATAATTGTAATTAAGCATTCTATCATCTATCTCTCTGAATCTATCACCGGTAATAGAAATTTTGTGCCGTTATCAAACGTGTTTTTCTACTCAGAAACTTATTCAGGGAATTGAAATAGATTGGCCATGAATTGTTTTTGGAAACATAATGGTTATCACCCTTAAGAGCCACATCGACCAAACTTCATTTTGTTCTCTTTTCCAAAATGGATGTCCGAGGAGACTCCAAAATGTGCAATGTCCATAGACGATCCAAACGCGGCCTTTTTTTCTTACTACAAAAATTGAGTAGCCCAAAAATCTAATTTATGAGATTGAAAAAGTAGTTTTATTTAGTCAATCTCAAATTTTGACTATTTCAATTGCATGAAAAAATAAAAATTAAAGACGTTGGGCGATAACTACAACTTAGTCCGCATAGACATTGTTGAATTTAAAAGTTCTTAATAAGACGAATTCTAATCACGACCAATTTTACGTTTTTTTTTCTCTTCTTAACTTCCTCGAAGAAGAGCCCGACCGAACAATCCGGAGGCCACGTGCGCCCCCTCGAGCGATGAATGAAGTCAAGACGCTTTCTCCAAAATTCTTCTTCCTCACCTTTCCCTGTCGGTTCTCGCTTTTTCACTTCCTTTTTCCGTTTTCTTTTTAACGCCACCTTTTCAATCATGCCACCATCCCCCCCCCCCTCTCTCTCTCTCTCTCTCTCTCTTCTGTTGTTACCTGTAAACAGTGTGAAGATAACCGCAAAAGGCCACCTCCTTTCTGCGCCCCCGATCATCTCCACCTGTCCCCCTTCGCCTTCTCCAGCCCCCGATTGGCCCGCCCCTCTGCTTCCGGCGGTTTCTGCGATCTGGGTTTTGCCTCGGTGGTCGCAATCCCGAGCGGCGAATCGGGTGGGCGAATCTTGCTTTCGCCCGAGCACAATCGGAACATGGAAGCCATAAAGAGGCAAGCCAGCAAGCTGCGAGAGCAAGTCGCCAAGCAGCAGCAGGTGATTTCGATTGTTTTTCAGACTGAGCTCCGGCGGGCATTGGTTTTGCTGCTTTGGCGAATCGTTTGATGTTTGAGTTTTTCATGCGGGTTCTTGTTGTTGGTGGTGGTGGTTGTGGTGGTCCTGTTTTGCTTGTTTAGGTAGTTGTGTCTTAGCTACGCGCATAGTTTGCTTGGGATGAGCCGGATTTATTTGAGTTGTGGACTTGGAAATGTTCTATTCGTGTTCATTGATTTATTATGCTGTAGAAATTTGGCTTAGTATGCCATATAACTGGCATGGAAATGCTAGTTTTGCTCATAAATGGAGATAATGCAGTTATCTGAAGTTACTCACTGAGCTTCATCTCCTCCTCAATTGTGTTGAATGCTTTTCAGTATATATTTGCAGCAGCGAACATGTGTGGTGTCAGTGGGACTACGAATTGATAAATCTGCTCTAAGAGCCATTAGACTTCATCTGTCGGAGAATTAGTAGGAGAGGCATTAATCAGTCTCTTTGTCGAGTTAAGTAAACCTAAGATTGTATCGCAATTGAGGATACCTTCAATATTGTGTTCTTCTTGTTTCGGTAGGCAATACTGAAACAACTGGGGCATTTTGATGCTGATGCACTTATGGTGGATGAAGACGAGCTTCGGTGTTACCGGCAACTCCAGAATCTATACAATTCTACCAGGGTAGCCAAGGTAAAATGATCAAGTGTCTTTGACCTTTCTCAGGTCTTCCATCGGCATGTATTTTCTCTCTAAGAGTGGACTTTCAGATGTGATGCAAGCAATATGGAGATGATGATTTTGCTTGAGAAAAGTCTAAAACTATGTTATCTTGTACAGCATCTACAGAGGAACATTGTTCGTGGCGTTGAAGGTTTCATATCCATGAGCTCAAAGCAAATGGAGATAGGTGAAGATAGATTTTCTTTCTCATTCTCCATGCCCTTTTCAGTGCTGACGTCTGTATTTTGTTTCTATGTGGTAGTAAGAAAGTTGGCTGATGACTGCTGCAATTATGGAGTTGAGAACCAGGGCCCCAGTTCTGCTCTTGCGAGAGCTGCTCTTTCATTCGGTACATCGCATAATTCTATGGAAAGCGAGCGAGAGAACTTGCTTGGAACCCTAGGTCATCAGGTAATTCTGTTCACGTCTTTCATCCTTTGTGATGATAAATGGTCCTTTACACTAATTGCTGCTAGAAAGTCTTAATCGAGATTAACCAGCTGTTTTAGCAATTTTAGGTTCCATCTAATCATGTTACAGATATTATTAATAGGTTTCCGAGCCTCTACGGGCAGTTATAAATGGAGCTCCTTTGGAAGATGCACGCCACTTGACTCGCCGCTATGACAAGCTCCGGCAAGAGGTGGAAAACCAGGTAATCATTTTGGTCACACCTTCGTCAAGATGGTGTTAGAGGTATATTAAATGTGTGGTAAAATTGTTTTTTCCCCTCTCAGGCAGCTGAAGTTCTGAGAAGGCGATCAAGATCTAGAGATTCGGCTCAATCTGCAGAAAGTACCCTGAAGCTTAAAAGCGCAGAAGCAAGATTGACTGAGCTTAAATCAGCTATGATGGCACTTGGTAGAGAAGCAACTGATGCTATGTTATCAGTTGAGGATCAACAGCAGCAGATCACTTTCCAGCGTCTCCTTAAAATGGTAGTCTGCATATTTTTTAGTGGATCCTATTATTTTTATTGTTCTAGAGATTATGATTAGCAGTTTTCTGGTTTGTGCTCTTTACATGCCTGTTTCCCTAAGTCATGAGTATGCAGTTGAGTATGTACACTGAATAGTGAAACTCTAAAAGGATGAGGAGGTTGTTCAACAATTGGCAGACAGGATTTTGGTGATATTGGGACTATTTTAGTGTCAGTGCACATTACCATGTTGCAATTTTCGGCGTTATCACTTTTGCCGAACTGGTTTTATTGGGTTGGCTTCTAGTTTTGTGTTGCGTATTATGAAAAAATTAGCAATGCTGCTTTCCTCCTAATGCGAGTCTATTTCACAGATCCCTTTATGCCATTGCATATCTCTTACTTGTGAGTTTGATAAAGCTCAAACAAATTTGCTAGCTACTGTCTGAACATACTTTAGTATTTAGCTGACTTAGATTGCCTGATCAGGGATTTTTTTCCGGGTAGTTTTTGTTGTGGAGGTATGAATGGTAGTAACTTTATATCCTTTAGGTCCATACTAAATTTTCCGGCTAAATTATGAAGTCAAGCAAAATTGTCGACTAAAAATCTGGAAGATTATGGCGATGACTTTATGCCAATACAATTCTCTCAGTTAGTGATAGTAAAGTTGGCTATGTAATGTAGCTTTAGGTGCGGTTTATTGTAGCGAGTTTGAAGTATGCCTTAGTTTCCACAGTTCATGAAATTACAAATCCTCGGAATTACAGTTGCAACTTCTTTTGGGTACTTGGCATACTCTTCTGTGTTATCATTTGATGAAGATTAATGCAACACTTATGTCCCATTCAACCAACTATAAAAAATTTGGCCAAAACAGAAAACCAACCATAGCAAATTAGCAAATCAACCTTAGTAGAGGAATTTCAATATGTGGCGTATTCTATGGCGGATTGTGCAAATGCAACTTCTTTTAGGTTGGTTGTAGGATTGCATTTTCCCTCTGCCATTTGTTTGCGGTAGTTGTTGAATCAGTAGTGAACTTTTTTTGCAGGTGGATGCAGAGAGAGATTACCATCGAAGAGTTGTTGCCATCTTAGAGAAGTTACACTCTGAGGTAGGTAGCTCGTCATCCTGCTTTCTCATGCTCTCAGAAAACCCTCTTTAGACTTCTTCCCAGAATCCTACATTTGACTGATAGCTCTTTTATGCTATTTCATGTTATATTGAGTCGTTGCTGCTCCTATAGCGTGGCTAAATATGTTGTCTCTTGGAGTAGATGATAGAGGAAGAGCAATCAAGTGAGCCTTCAGTGACATCAACGATGATGCAGCCAGATGGGGAAGTTCCACTTGCTCATGAAGATGCCAAATCGAGTATATCGGATGATCATGGACACATTGATCCGTGCGAGAGCTACTTCATCGCAAAAGTAAGGTCTCCGAGCTGTACAGTTACAGGATTTAGAATTAAGCTGGTCATAAACCTTTTCAGTTTCTCTTCTCAGTCCTCACATACTTTCATGTGATCGCATTGTTTTTCCCTTCATGCACCATCATTTGCATTTCAGATTAGACTTGGCTTTAACCAGAGTACTTTGTGCATAATAAGTCCATTGCCGACACCACTGTTTTTTCTCCGGACTATTTAATTTGCGTTTCTCTTATTACATTGGCTGCCCTTTTTCACTTATCTTCTCTTTCTTTGTTTTACTTTTCAAGCTAATAGCCTAGCGCTTCACGTTTCAGGCCGTACACCCATTTGATGCTCAGGCAGAAGGAGAGTTGAATCTATCTGTAGATGATTATGTCATCGTTCGGCAGGTACTTCTCTTTTCGTCGCTGCAACTTCTGCTTGCTACCAATCAACAGCTACATTGGAACAAGTTTGCTCATTTCTGATGAAATGGGTTTACCATCTTATAATGTTGGCACTGCTATTAAACCGAGTGACATGTTCTTTTCCTCGGAACAATCTCGGTCCGCCGGTCCTGTCTTTCGTTGTGGATATGAGGTGGAAAAAGAAAAAAGAATCTGGGTTCTCAATCTATTAACGGCAACTACACCTTTTCGTTCCCACCGTAATTTTACTACTCACGTTTTGTTCTTCACTGAGGACGGTCTCTTTTCTGGGGTTTTCTCAAGGTCGCGCCCAACGGATGGTCGGAAGGCGAATGCAATGGGAATGCCGGATGGTTTCCTTCTGCTTACGTACAACGCCAAGAGAGGGCGCCAGCTAAAAAGGTACTGGAAACGACGAGCTCAAGAATCTGATGCAAAATCAATCTTGTGAATTAGAATCTGGAGCAAGATCTGTTCATGCCGTTTTACTTTGTATCATACGGTGGCTCATTATCGTCCGACAATAATCTGTTCTTTCTTTTTGTAAATTAATTTATTGGGGAATAAATCTGCCCTTCTCCTCGTACCCTGTCTGTTCGAACTATTGAAGGAAAGCAAATTGCATCCGATAAAACATAAGTGGATCAGAAAAATGTTTTTTGGGGTATGCCGCTTTGCATCTCTTTGTCTGAAAATATTTGATATTTCCCAACGGTCTATCGTGAAAGTGTGCTTGTTGTCCTTGTTAGTGGCACGAGGGATACGCATTGGGCATATTGTCTTTCAATCTCGCGAACAAAAGTATTCAAATACGTGACATTTTTTGGGTTAACGTCACGGAAAATGTTAGATTAATACATATGTGATAAGTTTACCCTCAATTTTTTTGTAATAACACCAAAAATTTCAAAGTGACGAATTTATCTCAAATTAATATTTTGACCACCGAAAAATCCAAATTGGTATGCTTATAATAAAATTACTCTTCTGTTAGTTTTCATTAGATTGGGATATTATTACAAAAAAATCCAAATTGATATCGATACGTCCGTTCAATTGCCACTTGTCATTTAACTCATCAAATTAAAAGTAAAATTTAATGGAAATTAATGGAGAATAAATTTGTCATAGATATATCGGTTTGAGGATTTTGATGGTAAAAAAAAAAAAAAGCAATTCGAAGTAAATGTGCCATATATGTACTAATTTAGGACCCATTAGCTTCTACTACATCAAAATTTGTTTTTGATCTCATTTCCCTAAAATTAGAAATCTGTCTTGACTAAGCTTCTTTCGATTGGTGAAGTGAGGCAAATTTCCGAATCGAGGAAACTATTTTCTTGAAAAATAACTTTTCCGAAAAAACATTTGCAGTTATCGTAAAATTTTAGCTAATCAAAATGAAAACCAAATCCCAGTAGCAAGTCAATTTGGTACGGCAGGTGTCAGCAGCACAAGTATTTATCCATATTATTTTTTTAAGGATCTATAAGGCTCTTCTTGCTCTAAGCAAGAAAGCAAGAACATACAAAAAAAAAAAAAGTACTTTCGTTAATTATACGACCAAAAAAAAAAAAAAAATAAAATAAAAATCTCTCTCTAGCCGGAAGGACGCGTGAGGCATTCCAGTTCCCCCCAGCCCGCTCTCTTTTTCTCGCTCGCTCTGAACGATGAGCTCGTCTTCTCTCTCGTTCCGTTTCGCGGTTCCATCACTGGGCTCGCGTCCAGCTCCGAAGAACAGACCTCTCAGCCTTCCTCGGCTTCGCCATCGCCTCGGCCTGCAAGGGCGCCGTCGTTCGGCGCGGTCTCTCTGCTCACGCCACCGCTCTCTCGGCCTCCGACCGGAGTCTCCGCGTCCCAATGCGTTCGAATCGCTCGGCTGTGCCGCTGTCTTCTTGGCTCTCGGCTTCGGCTTCGGCTTCGCCTCCGTCGCTCTCTCGCTTCCTCCCGTCGCACTTGCCTCCGATTCCCACACTTCCACCTCAGTTCACCAAGAGGAAAGCCAAACTCCAGGTCTTTTTTTTTTTGGTTGAAGTTATGATAATTGTCGTTTCTTGCTTATGTGGTGCTGTGCATTTTGTTCGTTGAGGGATGCTGATTTTGTTGTTTGAGCATGAATTAGGAGTAAACTGATTTTTGTTCGCTTGCTGGATTGCTGGATCATTGATTGGTTGATTGCGACTTTGCGAGTAATTTGTTGCTTATGCTTGAAAATGTGAGCGCAGATGGTGCTGGCGACGAGGAACAAGAGCGTGGAAGGAAAGTTGTAGCAAAAGAAGAGGAAGATAAGGAGTTGGAGGAAGCGTTTGAGAGATGGAAGTCCAAGTCGTACGCTTTGACTGTTCCGCTGAGGGTCGTTGCTCTTCGCGGCTCCGTGCCGCCTCCTTGGGTTAAGGTCTGCTATTTTGGATTTTATCTTTCAAATCTGGGGTCCAAATTTGGAGAAATGGAAATGGATGCTGTGCTCTTGCTGATGGCCTGGTTTGAATTTGCCTGATTTGTTTAATGTTGTGAAAATTTTTTGGTTGATGTATAGGAATTTATGCAGTCCCAAGGAAAGAGAGCAAGGCTACAACTTAAGCTGCGGGAGAGTCTTGACGCCATATTTTCAGACGTGTCAACTGCTTTTGCCAAAGGCAATGTCAAGCCCACATCTACTGCTGCTGCTGATGTTGTCACTATTGGTGACTCATGGCTTGATCTAGCTATAAAGACGGGCTTGATCGAGCCTATAGAAGGGGCAGAAGACCAGGATTGGTTTTCTGGCTTAAATGAAAAAATGGAAGGTACGCCATGAAATGGTAGATGCAGCCAATCACACACAGCAGTCTTTTTTCACAAATATTGTACGACAAGTTCATTCTACTGCCTCTATGTGCATGTCTATGTAATCTTGCACCTGAATAAGTAAACTTTGGAGGCTTGTCTTCTTAGTTGTGAGAGCAGAATCCTGATTGACAAGTTTTAAGACAATGCATTTGTCCTTTAAGTCCATTGTTTTGATTTTAAACCACTTGGATTGGTGAATCTTTGAATTTCCAAAGATTTAGATGAAGACTGGGCATGTCATTTGATTAATGTAGGAGCAAGTGAATGGGGACATCTCATTACCAGGAGCATGTTGTCTGTTTGCTCGGATGTTTGTTGCTCTCAACCAGATAGGCAGTTTGGTTTATTGTGGAGAAGGTTGGACGATTTTGATTGTTAAGGAAGTTTAAAGTTCTATAGGATGATGGGCGGCATTCTTGGGCTTGGAAATATCACACATTTGTGAAAAAGTGCTAATTTGCATTAATTACGAGCTAGTAAAGCTTAGGAAATGTGTTATTAAAGTCTGATGATGGTGTAATTAATACAACTGCTTGCTGAATCTCTGTTTGTGATTTGTCTTTGATCTGATAATTGCGCTTGCTTTGATTTGATGTATTTGTAGTTATTTTTTTTTTAATAATTTTCATTTTCACTGAAAAGATCTCAGGTACACTTGTGCAGGAATTGTGGGGGGGCTACTGATGCTGGTGGTAAAGTATGGGCAGCTCCCTATCGCTGGGGAAGCATGGTGATAGCTTACAAAAAAAGCAAATTCAAAAGGCTCAATATGGCTCCTATAGAGGTAACTTCTTGCAGCTTGATAAAGATTTTTCTAAAAGATTCTGTAAATCATGGAATGGTCCTGATCACTTTGCAATCAAGTATGTCATAAATAGCTTGGCAATGGTAACTGCTACCGCAATATTTAAGCTGCAACTGTGGTCCAGGCCCTCTGAAGCTTACATATACACAACATCATGAAGTCCTCTTCTACCTAATGCTTGTGGTTGATAATAGCATTGAATGTGAAAAGATACGCAAGTGTCCAGAGTTTGGTGAAACATGGGCTTGAAGTTTGATGTGAATGAAGTGCATATCTGTATCAGCATTTGCTCTGTAAAAATTAAGAGTGGCATTCTTTCAGGATGCACTCTCAGTGCCTTGCACAGCTGTGCAGTATAAGATAATATCATCTGTGCTTGTAGTAACGTGAACAGTGAGTGATATGAGGATTGATAGTAAGTTCATGGGCAGCCCAGTTTGCAGAGCTCCCACAATGCGGGGGGGTATGGGGAAGGGTCAAACCACTTTGGGTCTGTATGCAGCCTTACCTTGCAATGTTTCCTAAAGGCTGTTTCCTTGGCTTGAAACCATTACCTTCAGGTCACATGGCGACAGCAAATTATTGTGCCAAGGCCCTCCTTATGGAAACTAAGTTCATGGAGAACTCAAAAATCATAGATGTGATTTTCCTATTAAAAATTTATCTTCAAACTTTCTGGTGGTTTCAGAGAGCCATTTGTTTCTAGTATTCGGCTTGATGCCCTACCTTGATCTCCTTCTTGAGTGTATTGGACGTGGAACAAGTCCTACAATATCAGTCCTATTTATATTAGGTTTTAAATTTGTGCTTAGCGAGGATCATAAGTAGAAGCCAATAACAAGATGGTGGTGAAGATCTTTAAAGCATGTGCACAATAAGACGTGAGCCCATTTTTTAATAGTACCAAGCTCATGTTCAAACCCTTGGTGGAGGAGAGCAAAGTGCTGGCCCGATTTATATAGTACGGACGAAAATTTTATACTTATTGTCTTAAATTGCTTGCAATGAAGTAGATCAAGCTTGTCTTCTCAAAATCTAGACAGACAATGACTTGGTTAGTCCCAATAGGAAGAACAAGCCTGCCCAAACTATAAAAGGTTGCTCTTGCTCCTCATGAATCAAATTTAGAAGTGGTTTTATATGGTATGTGATCTGTGACAAATTCATTTCAAACTGGAAACAAAAAATATGGTTTTCTTCCATGTAAGTTGGTTTGTTTCCTTTTGACCCAAAAAAAAAAAAAAATGGTTTATTCCCTGTACATGGGCAAAAACCAAAAAGACAACTTTGGATGAAGCTTGCTGGTTCCAGTGTATAAATTGGAAATTCTCATAAAGGATATAATATAATTTATGATTGTTGTTGTATTAATTAACTGCCTTAAGCATCTTTCAACTCATAATACCGAGCAACCAATTGAATAGAGAATGCAATGTAGGAAACACCATAGGACATAGGACAACTCACTAGCAACCCTGAACAGGATATGAATGCTATCTATCTCTCCAGCTCATGTTTAAATAAATATATACTCCTTCAGATTCAACACCCTGCGGCTCCCCTTTCATATCTGTGCTTCATGGGACTGTCGATTTATGAGAAGAAAGTAAACAGAGGAAAATTTTTAGTGGAAAAACAAAGGCTTTTCATAGATTACTTCTCCATTTTTTCCGTAGGTGAAGGATTTCCTACCTAGCATGTATCTTTTTAGTCAGAAGTTCCTTCAATTTCATGAAAGCAGAATACTGTAAAACTGTTCTCTTTCAAGCAAACTGCTGAATACTTGGACATATCATGTTCTTAAGATTTGAGAGCATTCCTTGACTCCCCAAAGAACCAAGCAGGTCAAACTAGCTTGCATTTTGCTCAACTTGAAGTGGCATGAGTTAGATAATCATATAAGATACTTTGAATTGTCATGATCTATGAACTTTTTGCCTACATTAATTGCATACAGTAATTTTAGCTTTCAAGTAAGATTTTAGGATTAACAGTTTTTGCATACATTAATTGCATACAGTAATTTTAGCTTTCACGTGAGATTGTAAGATTTACAGTTATTGCTGTATTGCAGGACTGGAAGGATTTGTGGAGGCCTGAGCTTGCTGGGAGAATTTCAATGGTTGATAGTCCTAGAGAGGTTATTGGTACTGTTTTGAAGTACATGGGGGCATCATACAACACAAATGACATTGACTCAAAAGTAGTTGGTGGAAAGAATGCTGTCAGGCAAAATCTGGCGTCACTTGTAAAGCAGGTGTAGTAGAGTGCAGTTAGAACACCCATTCCCTCATAATGAGCCACCTTGATCTTTTAAGAAACTATAACGTGAGAACTCAACCTGATTTCCAAAACTAGAGTGGTAGTTGTTCAATTGCTTGTGTAAATGGGGTGGCTTGTTAGTTTCTCGAAGGTGGTCAGAATCATATGATGTTTCCATGGCCATGAATGAATCTTCCAACATTTATTAAAAGCATTTGACCTTTTAATTTTTTTCATGTGGGAAAGGGAACAGCTTATTGCATCTTGTATATTTCAAAAGCTAAAGGCTGGGGTCTTACTTCCTGCAGGTTCGACTCTTTGACAGTACTCACTATTTAAAAGCTTTTGGGGTGGAAGATGTATGGGTGGCTGTTGGGTGGAGCAGTGATGTCCTTCCTGTTGCCAAAAAGATGCGCAATGTTGCTGTCATTGTGCCAAAATCTGGAGCAAGCTTATGGGCAGATCTGTGGGTATGTATTTGTGAAACCTTGTCTCTTCTTTATATTCATGTGATTCCATCTGTTAGTGACTGCTCACTAGCAATGTAAGGAAGCTAGTGTACTAGAAAGAGTATTACATTGTTGAACGGAGCTCTTGGATCTTTCTCCGTCACCATCAATATCATGTCCTGATGGTATTTTCTCATGATAGGCTGTCCCTGCTGCCTCGAAGATAGGCACTAACCAAATCGGAGGTCGCATTAGAGGCCCATCTCCATTAATCCATCAATGGATTGAATTCTGCTTGCAATCTGGAAGAGCACTACCTTTCCAACAGGGAGTACTTCCAGGTGCTGTTCCTCTGGCCATTAATAGCCCAGTCATTGAAACGCCAAAAGAGTTCGCCAATGTTAATAGGCCAAAGCTAGATACGAACCTTGTGGCTGGAGTACCTCCTCCGCACATACTTAACAGGTGCGAGTTTTTGGAACCACTGCCTGAGGCTATGGTCTCTGATTATGAGTGGCTGATTAGAAGTATGCAGACATCTGGCCCTGGTTTTATTGAGCGTTTGCAGCATAAGATGTCTATGGTGATACGGGTCCTTCAGCTCAAGCTTCATGCCAAGATAAGTCGAAACAACGCTGAGTCATGAGGTGCCAAACTTAATTAGCTGATCGGCGGAGTAGTTTTCTCTTCCTTTGACTTAAAAGGACACGAGCACAAATTTATTTAGAAATGCGAAGGGCACTCGAAGGAAATGGAAATTGATTCTCTGGAAAATGCAATAGATAATCTTTTGTCAAATTTAGTCATATGCGTCAGAAAAGGCTTCTTTTTGGATTCGAACTTCGTTGTCATGCAGATACTTATCGGGGCAATACCATGTGTACGGGATACAGTAAATGTTATGAAATGACATGTTTGTAATTGGGCTACTCCTGTAACAGCAGTTGTGAAAGATTCATTAGGAAGAGGGGAAAGCTTGTTGTATATCTTGTCAATGTCTTCTCTGTTATGGTTTTTCGCCCTCAGGTTATTGCTTGAACGGTGACTAAGGGCGCGCATGATAACATTTCGTAAAAAAATTTCTGCTTCAGAAGTGCTTCTGAAGCTGAAATCCGTTTGGTAAAGACACTTCAAAAGTGCTTCTGAAATTGAAATCCGTTTGGTAAAAATATTGACTTCGAGTAGGAATTTCTACTTCTGAAAGAGATTTCTACTTCTGGTTGGATTTTTGGCCAACTTTGAGAAATAAAAGTTTGTGCTTCTGGCGCCGGTATTTGATTAAAAGTAGAAATTTTAGAAGTAGAAATTTTATCAAACGTCTTTTTTTTTTATCATAAATCAACTTTTGATGGAGAAGTTGAAAAATCAACTTCTCCTTTTGATGGAGAAGTTGAAAATCAACTTCTGCTTCTGATGGTTTTGCAAAGTGTTGCCATGGCGCCCTAATACTCTCAATTTTGGTGTTGCTGGTTAGTATCTTTGTATTGTACTATCATGTTATCTTCATTAAGCCAAGAATTTGTGCTGAATTTACGAAAATCCTACTGAAAAGGAAAGAAAAGAAACATCTCTCGTTCTCGTGACTCTGAGTGACTACAATGAATCTTGGAATGCACACGTGCATGTCTACCGGAAACTATAATTAAATTAGCCCAGTCAACAAAATGTATTCTTAAAAGTAAGACGTGCAACCTACCAATTGATGAAAATTGTAGGATTGACATTTGCAATCATCATCAGCTTGTTTTTCCTATGAAATTGACCATACACGTGGAAGATTAGTCAAGTAAAGTACTAGATGCAATTTCCAAGTGCAGATATGTGGGGGTGTACCGAGATCATGTTAGCCAAGACGCTAAAAGGAGCAAATCACTGGAGATGAATTCAGATCTTATATATATATATATATATATATATATATAAATTTATTGTTCGTTGATTTTCGTTAAATTAAATTATTTTTACAAAAATTTTGAAATTGATATATTTGTAAAAAAAATTTCAAACTGAAATACTTGTTCGCTATCGCATGTCATGTAACTTAATAATTTAATATTAATTTGAGAAAACTAACAAAGAGCAAATTTATCGTAGGTGTATTAGTTTGAGATTTTTTATAATGAAAAATGGATTTTAATAAATTTATTAGAGGTGTATCAACTTAAAATTTTTCGCGATGTTAACCTTATGGGAAGAAAAAACAACCAATGAAGGGGGACCCACCCCCTCCACACTCTTACTTGCACCATACGCGGACACAGTAGACCCAATTGCAAAGTTCGTTTTGCTAATCGTCCTCTTTCTTGTTTGTTCGTTTTGCTCTGAGAGAGAGAGAGAGAGAGAGAGAGAGATGACGAGGGGAAAGCAGAAGATCGAAGCGCAGAGAAAGAACGCCGAGAGGAACCAGAAGGCCAAGGGGTCTCAGCTCGAGGCCAGAGTCGTCGGCCTCAAAGTCACCTGCCCCATTTGCAAGGTTTCTCTTTGCCCTTCTCTTTTTCCGCCTTTAAAAAATTTCTCTGCACGCGTGGAACAGATCTTTGATTTGATCGAATCGGCGATGGGGCGTCGCTTTTATCGCATCGTCGATCCGGGTTTCATTTACCCATTTGTTCCCTTTCTCAAAGGTTTCAGCTTTATTATGGCTATGAATCATTTCGTTAAATTGGAAGCATTTGAGCTGCGAGTACGAATGGGGTTTGCTGTGCGCATTTCGATGAGAAAACCAAAATCATTTGTTGCCGTCGTTGACTTATGTGGTGGTTAAATTACAGTTAAGAGTGGTGCGTATGTGAGTGAGTGTTTGGAAAGTTTCTTCTGGAGAGGATATCCGTGCCTGATCTTGGTGATATGAGGAGCTGAAGTTTTTAACTGTGGTGGGATACCTCCTTTTGCCTCGCTAACGAGGTGGCGTGAGAATCTTTGGCATCCTCACCGAAGAACTCCAATTGAAGCTTGCTGAACGTCTTTAAACTGCAAGGATAACGAACTCGATGTATTGAAGGACTTTTAGTGGTTATATGTTGTGGCACAATTGGGCAGTAGCTGAGGAATGCACAATTATATTGCTGCTTCAGAAATGCGATTTGGGGTTGTTCTCGCAGCAGTAGATGGACACTCCATTTGGATGGCATAAAGATTCTCTCTTAGGCGTTATAGTTCTGCTGCTTTTTGGTAAAAATGACAGCTTTTTTCAGAGATGAAACAGTTCTAAGTATGCACCTAGTATAGTTTTCCTTATTTCTTTGTCCTGATTATTGACCTTGATAGTTGGCTTTTTATTCTTGCATCATTTTGACGTATTTTGAGGTACACTTAGGATATGTATTGACCATGTCCAATGTCCTTTTGCTGGCGTTGTGAAGATTAATTACTCTTCTATATCATATTCGATGCTTCAGTTGCTGGAATTTTGAATTTTGCTCAAAATTCCTGGGGAGTTTTACATTTGGGTATTGATAAGACTATTCACTATTTCTTGAAGCTCCATCTCTCCCCCAGAGGAAGAATGCGATGCTGTGGTAGGATGAGGGGAAGGTCAAATCTTAGGTGGACCAAACGTTGGAGTGAACTGAGTGAAATGTTAAAGAGAACTTGTGGCGGCATGCCAGTCAAAAAGGAATAGGTGACATGAGAAGACTTGACGCAGCGGATTTCATGAGGACCCTGAAATATATGGATCTCGCAATGTCATGACACTTTCCCCGTATTCAAACCCAGTGAATGACAGAACAAAAGGCTTCACCTACTGGGACTCGGTTTCATGGATTCAAGGGGCCCCTAGCAGCAAAAGACTTCCAAGTTCTGTCTTTCATACAACTTTTTCTTTGACGAACGTTGTTTTCATCCTAGTGCAACTGTTTGAAGTGAAATAAGCAGTTAGCTGGATATGTTGGCCTAGATGCTGGCATAATATGAGGAAAAGGAATACTCTAGTTTAGGGTTATTCCATATGTGAATAGTGCTAGGGTTATTAGCCAAATTGGAGGATGGGTTTCTAAACATGGGGAAGTTGACACTGATCCGTTGGAATATCTGGTTGTAATTCAGATTTGTGGCATGTCTACTAGAGGATATGGTATTGATGCATCTTATGTAGTTTATTACTGCTGCTAGGATAAGTTTTCACTAACTTTATGTAGGCAGGATCCTTTATTGGACAAGGATCAGATATTAGCTTTTTCTGCATGAAAGTTCTCTCTCGATCTCTCAATCTTGAGCGCACTCCTTTCCTTTGAAGATTTTATGTGTATGTCCGTTGTCTCACATGTTTTTTTTATCAATGATATGCCAAGTCAAGCATTTTTTATTCCCCAAGTTCCTTTGTTTGTTTTCCATTGCGCACCTCTTCTTGTACCTTTTTGTTTAGCTAGTGTCAGCTAACACGTTCAGTCTTATGGCAATGATTAACTACATTGATGCAATGCAGTTCATTGTTCTTTTTGTCTCTTTACCAGGTGCAACTAGCAAATCAGAATCAAATTGGTGATCATTATGCTTCCAAACATCCAAAGGAAAAGCCACCTACTGACTCGAGCTGACGGCACATTTCATTTGCTGAAAAATCTGGAAACCGTGGAGAAAACATTGATCCACATGTAACAAGGGTCTATGTGAAGCACAATAATTTGACTCGTATAATATGATGCTGCTTCTGCAAGTCTGTACTGCAACTGCATTTGAACTCTCGCACTGTTGCTTCTTCCTGGTTGCTTGGAGTCAGTATTCGTATCATCTACAATGGTAATTCCGTATCTCTGGAGAAACTCTAGGTATCTTTGATCTCAACAATTTCTCTGCTGCTCAAGTACCTCGTTATTAGGACATGAGGTGTAGTCAACCGGATTGATTTCAAACCCTCTTCCTGAATATGAGCACTCGTCATGAGAGCTCTTGCTTAAGGCTATCCTTGAAAGGTTGGAGTGGGAACCGGTATAGTTGATATGATCGCTAATGGTGACCTTGGCATACCGTGTAACGTAACCACTGTACGTAACCGCTGTAAGTGACAAATACGATAAAAACTCTTTATCCTGGTTGAGTTTGCTGGGCGCATGACATTAGACCATAGATAACTTGTCGAGTGCATCAACAGACATGCGGACGAAATTAAGATCCATAAAAAAGACGCTCATCATTTTCAATTTGTTGAGATCTGAGAATGATGGTTGCTGCGTAAGTGAAGTGTTATGGTGCGTGGTACTGCCGTAAACATGGGTAGGATAAATGTTGATGTCTACAATGATGGAAGCTAATTCTGGTATAAGCAGAACTCTCGGTTACAATGGAATAAGAAAGTAAATGAACACTGAATAAAATCAATCGCCACGGTTAAGCTTGTTTCGTTTCAACAGAATTCCCTCGATATATAGAGACGAGTGAAGAGCATAAACTGGATCAGAAGGATAAGGCCATCCACCATAGACATCCTGCAAACCAAATCTTGAACTAATGGTGCTACTACCGCGACTCTTCACCGCTCGTAGTAACTGAGCTTGTATTACATTTCAACCAGAATATGCAGGACAAAAGAAAAAAGCATTTGAAGAAATGTATAGCAAATACATACAATTACAAATATTACAAAGTAATAAAGGAAAAACCTTTTCTCTCTACACAAAGACCAAGACTTAAGAGAAGATTCCTACATGAAATTTTGCTCAAAATGTTTCAGTCATATGTGCAAGACGTACCTCCAAATCAATAAGACCCTTTAGTAATCTCTCTGGCCTATCCACAGTATAGATGGGAACCACCGTCATCAACAAAATTAGGTCAGTAAAGCTATCCCTTTAGCCACTTCATAAGTCGGTCTCATGAAGAAGCTTGTTCAAGAGGGTGTTTAACAGAGCATCCCTTCTTTCGGCTCGGTTCTCTTCCCGTAACCTCCTCTGCTCTTCCTGCTCCCTCCAAGCCTGCTCAACCATCAGCCTCTCCCTCTCGAGCTTCTCCATCGACTGTCTCCATTCCTGCTCGTACAGAAGGCGCTCATGGGCACGCCTCTCCATCATATTCCTCCACTGCATCTCCATCACCTGTTGCTGCTTGAAGAATTCCTTGAGCATTTCCAAAGTATCAGCACCGCTGCTCCCACCAGAAACTCTGCTGGTCCCACCTGATTGCTTGTTGGTCACGACCTTTTTGGCCTTCCTCTTACGAGAACCGACTTTCAAAGGCCTCTCCTCGTCGCTATCATCCTCATCTTCGTCATCAGCCTCAAAGAGCTCATCAGAAGATTGATAGCCGCCGTATCTTTTCAACCTTTTCTTTGCTTGGACAGAAGTCCCTTCAGATTCAAGATGAAGCCGCTGCATGTTCTTCGCTCTTTCGGTGAATACCGCGTGCAGTTCCTCGAAAAAAGGACATTTCCGTCCGTTCTCAGGGTCCGATGTCTCCTTCCCCTGAAATCACAGCGAAGCAGGCACTCATTATAATGAGCTGAAAAATCTATCCAAAAGTGCAACTTACTCATTCAATGGCCTTCAACAGATTAATAACTAATTCAAACCTGCATACAGAGGATCGCCTAAAAGCAGAGAGCAAGACAAGAACTTGAGAACAGGGGCGACACAGAAACAATGCAGAGGAGGCCATACAAAGTTAGGACCCGCTTAGCTTAGCTGACAAAGCCATTTTCCAAGATCAAAGAGGTTTCTTAAAGCTTGATAAATCAGTTTCAGTTCTAAAGCGCCGCTTGATTAACCGATATTGCGGAATAATCAGACCGAAACCAGGGGAACATCTCGCAAAGACAGCCAATTTCTCAGACTCAAAACCAGAGATACATTACAGGAAGCTGAGAAACGCAAAACATGGAAAGGAGAACGCCACGCATAGCTAAACAAGAAGATATGGATTCATTCCAGAGGTACAAGAAAGAAAAATTCTCGTTCTCATTCGCCTATTGAACCCGCACATCATTGAAGTCTGTTCAACAGATTCAGCTGAATATAGGCCACACCTCCACAACCACAAACAACATGCGAAAAGCTACCTTGTAGCGGTTCAACAGATTCTTCCACTTGCACTTGCACTGCTCCGGCGTCCTCCGGTAGCCCATCTCCTTCATCCGCGCGCTCACGATCTCCCACAGATTCTTGTTCCGCTTCGCCGCCGTGAAATCCCTCTCCAGCTCCGCTCGTATCCTTATGAACTCCCTCGTCTCCTCCTGGCTCCACTGCGGCTGATGCTGCTGCTGCTGCGGCTGCGGCTGCGGCTGTGGCTGCTGGGGTGGCGCCGCCGGACTCAGGAGCGACGACGCCATCATGCCGATCCGGCCGAGGGACTCGCCGTCGTCGTCCTCGCCGGCGAACATCGCCGTGAAATCGGAGCTCGACGCCGCCGTCGTTGATCCGCGGGTTCTTAGGGTTTCTCAGGCGACGGGTTTTCGCGGATTCCGGTGGAATCCCCGTTGGTGCGAGTGGAGAGCGCAATTTGTCGGAAAGCCCAGGCGCTTTCGCGCGTATTTATAGTTATGCCACTGGGCGTTTTTAATTGCTCTCTCTCCGCTCCGCCTGCGGAGGCGACGGCCTGTCGTTTTGAGGGGCGACGGTGGAGGTCGAAACGACATGAGGCGGGGACAAAATGGTAAATGCCGGTGGGGAGGGACGGGGAGATCGGGAGCCTCAAGGTCAAAGAGGTCGGTAGGGGGTTGACTCTTTGGGGCCGTGGCAAATGGTTCAACGAGTTGGACTTTTGCTTTGGCGCTCCCTTCCCTCCTACCCTTTGGAAGAGATCGACAACACGTGCAAAATGAAGAAAATTGTAAAAAAAAAGTTAAATTTTTATTATACTTTTATCAATTCTATTCTAAATCTTTTAATTTTATCAATTAAGTCTTAAATATTTTCACTTTTTATCAATTGAGGTCATACGACCAATGATAGCTGGAAATCGGCGACGTGAATATCGGACATCCTACATGACACGTCCCCGACGTCCACATCGATATGCGATTAGACAAATTTCAAAAATTTTAATATTTTCAAAGTTTTATTTTTACTTTTATCAATTGAGTTCATACGACTAATGATAGTTGGAAATCGTTGACGTGAACATCGGACATCTTACATGACACGTCCTCGACGTCCACGTCAGATATCGATTGGACAAATTTCAAATATTTGAATATTTTGAAAGTTTTATTTATTTTTTTTTTTTTTTTTTAAATCATCATACGTGCATATTTCTTCAGCTATCTGATGGACGAAGTGACTAAGCCATATACGATTTACAACATAATGCCCCAAACTTCTAGGGATAAAAATCAATACCTGATAAGTAACTCATCTACCCATTGTCATTTCAACATGCAAACTTGCGGACGTACACCCCAAACAACCAATTATGTGTTAATCTGAAAATAGAGTACACTTGTTTAACAGAAAAATTACCAAAAAAATTTTAAACTTATTATATATATGTTAATTCAGCCATAAATCTCTCAATTATGCCAACTCAGCTCTAAATCTTTTGACAATTTATCAATTTAATTATAAACCTTTCAATTGTGTTAATTTAGCTCTAAACACTTTGTTGATTTATCACTTTAGTCCAATTTTAGCCATAAATGGCTAATGTGGCGGTCTGTCGGCTAGGGGTGAACAGTTTCGGGTTTCAGGTAGGTTCCATCTAAAACCTAAAACCTACGCGCTAGTACAAGTTCCTCATTTTTTGGAACCTAGAACCTACCCCGCATACTTTGGAACCCGAAACCCACCTTATTACGGGTTCCGGGTCCCGTTCTAGGGTATTCGAGAACCTGCCAATATAACTCTCAAGTCAAAGTAACGGAGCAAAAATGCGCCTCGAAGTAACAAAGCTCAAAACCAATGAGTACCCTATCAACCTTTAAAAAACGCTACATGCTAGGGTAACATTATGTGCAATCTAATGACGAGGCATGTCTTCAGATGATCTAGCAAGAGGAATAACAGGAACAAACATATCCACACACATCATCAGAGTATGACCTTTGCGTTTTGGAGAAGTGTACATGACATTAAAAATCAGCCCTATAGAGAATATAGACATACCTATTATAGAACCCGGAACCGGACCGGGAACCACAAGTTCGGTTCTTCCGTTTCCTATTCTATCCTAGAACCATGCTCACCCCTACTATCAATGTCGGTCATCCTACATTGTATGATCGACGTTAACGTGGACAAATTTTAGATGATTTTCTGAAATTTTTATAAAATGTTTCTTTTTTATTTTTCTTTTCTTTTACTCCCTTCATCCTATAATCGGTAGCTAGGCCTCGGCAATGACTATCAAGGCCAACCTCCCCCTGGCCATGGTGAGGTCGAGCCTCACCAAATTCGGCAAGGCTAGAGGTTGGGCGAGGATCAAACTCGCCAAATACGATGAGGTCAAGCCTCGCTAGTCATGGTGAGGCCGACCTAACCTAGTGAAGGCGAGGTCAACCTCGCCGCTCCTCGCCTCTAGCTAGTCTTGACCATCACCGAGGTCCGACGACCATTTAGAGGAAGAAGGGAAAAAAATCAAAAAAATTATAATCATTTTAGAAAATATTAAAAAAATTAAAAATTATCCACGTTGACACCAGTCATGCCATGTAGGACGGTCAAGACCGACTAGATCGTCAAGTTAGTGATTTTGACCAAAACTAGCTAAAATGACTAAATTAGCAATTCGTTAAAAAGTTTACAATTAAATTGTTGCAATTGTAAGATTTAGCACTAATTACAAAATATTTAGGACTAAATTGGCACAATTAAAAGGTTTATAACTGAATTAGCACATATACAATAAGTTTAGGACTATTTTGGTAATTTTCTCCAAAGTTTCCTTCTATTGATCTAAAACTACTTATAGAAACAATCATTTTTTATGATTATGAGAAAGGAAATTTTTCTTCCTTCAAGATAATTGATAGGTTATTCTTTTTTACGCAATTACCGATTTTATTTGCAGGCATGCAAACGGTGTTTTCATCTGATAACTATTCTTTTTTTTTTTCTTTTAGAAACAAAAACCTAAATATAACATTACCAACGGGCTCTAAATGACCCCGAAGACTTTAAGTTTCTTTCATTCATTTCGAGACCGAAAGATCTCACTTTTTTGTGATAACAAATATCAATGCATTGTTTTTCTCTTCGATATTTGTAGCAACAACAAAAATTAAAAGTTGAGATTAGATCATTCAATTGTAATACTTTAAATAAAATTTCACGTTTTGAAACTTTCCTCATTTGAATTTCAACATCATATAAGTAACATGGTTAAACAAAGTTTACAGTTGTTACCGGAAAATTCCAGATGAAGGTCTCAAGTGCCATCAATTTGACAAAAGAGGATCCAAAATAGATCTTGTTTCAAATAAGGACCTAAAGTGACCATGTCAGTCTCATACAAGGGTCTAACCTCGTCGGCCGACCAAATCTTCCCGCTGGTTATGGAAATTTTCGTCCAAAGATACGTATTATTTTTAGGGATATGTTCACTAGAAGTCCTAAAACTTGTCACAAAAGTACAATTGAGTCCTAAATTATGCAAAAAATGAAATTGAATCTTTCCATTAATTCCATCCAATTGGCTAACGGAAATGCTAGCATAGCTTTTTTAATACTTTCTCTCTCCAAAATGGCGATGACGTGGCTAAAACGACATCATTTTGATCCAAATATGATTTTTAACATAATTTTTATTTAAATTAATATACAATATGGTAAAATTAAAAAAATAAATAAACATTCTCGAGCTCGAGCCCAAGCCCAAGCCCAAGTCCAGTTGCGAGTGAGAGTGCCTAGTGAGGGTTACGACCCTTGCCGTTGCTAGTGAGGATTTACGGCCCTTTCACCAGTAGCCGGTGGTCTCTTGCAAACCCAATAAAAAAAACATAAAAAATTGATTAAACATTCAAAAAAATATTAAAACATTATAAGAAATTGTTCGGGTCATCGCCAGCCTTCAAAATGAACTAAGTTGGCACAATTATAAAAGGTTCATGATTCAACCGACAAAAAAAAAATATTAGTACTGAATTGACACAATTGTATAGATTTAGAGTTTTTTTTTTTTTTTTATAATTTTCCCTGCATTCATGTGTGTACAAATATAAGTATAAACATCCTCAATTAGGCAATCTTGCCGGAGAATCCAGATTTTCCTTTTTATGAAAAAGGACTAAAATCGTACACAAAAACTTTAGTGTCGTGGATTAACCATTTCTGCTTTATCACATAATAAAACATGAAATAATTCTTTAGGATGCAATGAAAAGTACACAACTTATCAAAGGCTTATCGATTGAATATTAGCAAGCCAATCAACAAGAGATCTCTTTCCGAAAAGTTATGTTGCACTTTGAATTTTAAGTGAGAGTCCAACGGTCTTATGATATATTTGAATTATTATAACTCCACACGCTAATCTAGAAGAATATATATACACACATATGTATCATTTATTTTTATCTGAATATATAAAAATAAATATTTTCTTAGAGGCAATCTTATCAAAGCATCCGGCTTTATTAGGGCATTATTTGGATTTCTGGTAATTCTGGCCGTAGATAGGTTGATTTGGCAATCTTATTGGAGAATTTTGTATTAATTTGGACATGCTTTGGATTTATGGTAATTAAATTTGCAGGCAGGTGATTAGGCAGTCTTATCAGACTTGCCTCTTCGAGAAGATTGCCTAATCGACGCTGTCGACTAAATATGGGTTAGGCACAATACCATATATGAAATTGTGTCAATGTATCAGATGACCAGTCCTTCCTGTACTAATACGCTGTCTTCATAAGAAAGTTAAAACAAAAATCTACATCTCCGTGACAAGAAAAATGAATCGTGCATTCTCAATCTCTTCCCTATTCCTGATCCATTTCGTCGTAATCTTCCACGGTGTCCGATCCGCGAGCGATATATCGTTCGGGACACCTGCAAGAAGATTGCAGCCATTGAAGTAGAGTTGAACTTCGACTTCTGCGTGAAGTCCGTTGGGTCAGACCCGCATAGCCATGAGGTGGATCTCGAAGGACTGGGGCTGATTGGGCTCAAGCCGTTACAAGCCAACATTACAGGCACGACCGAGTACATTAAGCAACTGCTGAAGCAAAAATTGGAACCGCGCATAGTCGAAGATCTCTCAGACTGCTTGAACCTTTACGCCCCTTTGGGGGGAATTCGTAAATTGTGTTGAATTTATCGGCCAACACAAGTAAAACAGTCGTGGGATTAGGCACGAAGCTGACTAAAGACCGACCGAGTTCGGCCCGACTAAGATAGGATGAAACAATATGTACCCATCACCTAGTTTTTGTGATCACAATCCCTGTGATGCCATAGAGTGCGGTGAATGGACTTGGTCTGCTCTACTCTAGGATCGAATGAATCCCTTCTCTTAGTGTTTCTTCGGCGTTGTTTTTTTGTTCAGCACTATTGAACCCACAAGAAATGGGAATGTAAAAAGTTTGACAATATTGCTTAGGTCATAACGTTTATTGGACCAATTTAGTTCTAAATTTTTTCATTTTGGTACTAATTTAACCAAGCCGGCCAATTTAGACTAGGAATCTCTAGCATGAATGATGGTCGCTTACATGACCCCGATTACAAGGCGAAGTATTATTCAGCTGTGAATGGTTGGATGTCTGCAGTTTTAAGTAGCGAAGATATGTGCGATACTCAATTTTTGCGGAAGAAAGGCATGGTTCCACCTTTGACAAAGCCTAATGCTGAGGTTTATCAATTGTGCGTCATAGTACTTGTTATTGAGAATGTTTTGGATGGGACAGCGTAATAGATGTACTGAAGTGTGGTAGCCAATAAATTAGTGCATGGCCGATGAACCTCCATGGTAATCTGAGTCCTCTTTCCTTTTATTCCGTACACGCCCTATTTCTCGCAAATGGATTCTTATGGATGGAGATCCTTTACTGGTGGACAAATCTTAACTATTCGACTGAATCCTTAAATCAAAATCAACAAATTTCATTATCAGCTCGTCAATAGCTCAATTAGAATCGTTCACGTCGACTTCATCTCAACTTGAATCTTTCACGCATACCTTATCTCAAAAAAAAAAACTTGAATATCCAATACCCAATTGTTTGTGCCCCTTAATATCCACGTCCAGTTCCGGGTTCTCTCATGCGATGTCTCTGACTTAGCCTTATTGTTAGTCATGGAAGACGGCATAAACAAAAAAAGAAATTATTCAATTTTCGTTTTATTATGACTAGCCTTTTTAGCTACAGCTACATTCTCATTTTTGTGATTTGATTAATATGTATATGTGTGGAAAATTATCAAAAAATTCATACATTTATTGCACTTTTACCAATTGAGTCCTAAACCTTTTCATTTTTTGCTAATTCAATCTTTTTAGCACAACCGGTACTGACGTAGATAATTTTTTTTATAATATGTTAATATATTTTTAAACTACATATCAATTTTCCTTTTTTTTTTTTTTCCTTTTTTCTTCTTGTTTACTTGTTCGACGACCGATGAGGATTGATGGGGCAAGGTTGGCCTCGGTCTTGGCTGCGTTGGCCTCACTCAAATCTAGGCATGATTGGGTGAGGCGTCGCGGCCCTCGCTGACTACTGGCGAGGGCCAAGCAATCCCAGCCTAGTGGCTAGCAAAGAAGAAAATCTAAGGAAAAAATGAAAAAAAATTATAAAAAATTAAAAAGTATATTAAATATTATTAAAAATTATCCGTGTTAGCATCGATCGTGTCACATAGGATGATCGGCATCTACATCAGCGATTCCCGGTCAATAGGACTAAATTGGCAAAAAGCGAAAACGTTTAGGTCTCAATTAGTAAACTTTAAAGGTTTATGATTGAATTAGTAAAAATGCAATAGATTTATGATTTTTATGACAATTTTCCCCCACACTTGCATATTAATCAAATCACAGAAGTGAGAATGTAGCTGTAGCTAAAAAGGCCAGTCATAATTTAACGAAAGTTGAATAACTCTTTTCTTTTTTTGACATTATTGACCTATTTTTCCTCTATGTGTGTTGCGCTTAATACACTATTCAATTTTGACAAGTGCTGCCATTTTCTTTATGGGTTAACGCCAAACTATCCCTTGGAAGTGGACTGGAAAGAAAAACACAACTCAAAGTGGCCTTAAACACTATTAGTTTCAATTATGACCCTTCACTTAAATGCCACCACTGTCTCCAACACCAATACGTTAGTGAGCAATTTGGACTATATTGTCATGGTACGTTTTTCGTGATTCCTCGATGCCAACAAGTTAAATATAAACTATAACAAGAGAGTATTTGACAAACAGAACATAAAAACAACTCAAACTACTTAGGTTAGAGAATCAGTTCAAACAAAAACCACTCAGCATCGCATCTGTTATCCTCATTTGTTATGGAAATTTTCCTAATTTTTTTTCTATTTAACTTGAGATTGAATGTGTGGACCAAATACAAGCACGAATCTTAGTTGTCGAAACTCCGATGACACTTTTTCTTGGCTAATTCTCTCTTTATTGGCATTGAAGAATCAGGAGAGATACCTATTCAAACGAGTGCAAGAAGACGATTTATGAGAGAGATTACATGGACCTTTTTTTTTTAAATAAGAAAGGGCGCAAAGCCCAAGCATTACGTTAATCCCTGCCTAACAAAGTTTAAACCAGCCTGATCTCCTATCAATAGGGAATTAAATCTAGACTGCATTTGATTAACTGGATTAGGATCGATGTAAGAAAGGATAAGACGGTATTAGAGATCTCTCGAATATCCTCTGCATAGTGAAAAATCTCATCATAGGGTTGGTGCAATCTAGGATAGAATTGAAAATCTTAAAAAATGCTCCGTCGTATTAAACTGTTTCGGTCATAGTTGCACTAGGTTGAGCCAAAGATAAAGCCGCAAACAAGATTTTATGAGATGCAAAAAATTCGTCTTTTTTCCACCGCAGCCATTTCAGCAAACGCTGTTAGGGCGTGACAACCAATTTCCTCCATTGATAGCGATGGACAAAATAAAGATGCCAATGTAAATTCCGAAACATAACAATGTCATCTCTCCTGAATCAAGCATGACTGATTGTGGGTGACTAATGCTCTTCCTCTTCCAGGAGCCTCCTTCGACATCTCCCAGATAACTACAAATTGATACATCAAGCAGGCAAAATCTAATTGAGAAATAAATGGCTGAGGGTTGCACGTGTTGAGAAATTATATTAGCTTTTGAAGGAAACAAAACTGCTATAATATCTTGAAAAGACTTTGTGAAATACTATGAGGATGCTTTATGAATATATCATTACGCTTTATATATTTAATCTGCTAAACGTTTATTTTCTTATTGAAGCAGGTTTCGTGGATAGAAGTAGACTCACTCGAGTTATTTGTGGTGAGATATAGTCTGGATCATTAATCAATCCTCATTCTTGTTATAAACTTACTCTTGATTGTTTATTTGGAAAAATATACCTATGATCTGGTTAGGTATTTCGTTCCTAAGTTATATTGATTGGCCATCAATCTAAAAGATATTCTCACGACTTTCTATATGAGGAATCATGATTGATTGGTAATTACCCTGCAGATAATTTTTCTTTATTATAAGCTTAATTTGTGGATTCAAGGATTTGATTGTATAGGTAAACAAATTCTTTCAAATCTCTAGTCTTTCAACCTCGATGGCTATGTGATCTTACGTTTGACAATCTATCAATGGCTAGTTTGACGATTAATCATCGGTGTGGTTCTATCCAGTAGGGAAGCTTGGGTGATGAGGAGCAAATAATGAGCACAAGGATTGAAGAGAAAATAAAAAGATCAAGAGTTCATCACCCACATTTTGAGAGAGCTACACTTACTCTAAATTATCTTATTGAGCTTATCATTGAGATCTTTTGAGAGGTGTTATACATAGTTCATAAGTGTTAGAGTGAGATACCTTTGAACAGAAGTAGCATTCGCTTCTGTTGAAGTACTTGTGTTCAAGTCATTACATATTTTTGTAATTTCTCATTTAATTAATTAGTGGAATCCAACCAGTAAGTTGTTAGTGTAAAAGAGTAGATGTAGGCTTAAACAAAATCTGAACCACTATAAACTGTCGTCCATTGCCTTTTATTCTTTCACTCGCATCTACTTATTGTCGGATACAAGCATTGTACAATTCTGTTCTCTATATCCGCTCCTATCAAATTTGAAGTTTTTATTTCCACATTATTTTATCAAGTTTAATTAAATTCACCTATTCACTCCCTCCAGGTATAGTGTTAGCAAACAACAATTGGTATTAGAGCCTAAAGCTTGTTATTTGAAGTTTTTACTTCTAAGTTAACGATCTTCAATGGCTAGCACTCTTAGAGCAAGAATTAAAGAAGGTTAAAGTAACAGTAGGCCTGCATACTTCGATGGAAAGGACTAAGGCAACTAGAAGAATTGAATGAAAGATTTCATCAGATCAACTAATCCTTTGATGTGGGATGTCGTGTAAAAAAGGAGTAAATCTAGTAGCCTCAACATCAAAGAAAGAAGTTGCAAAAGAGCAGCAATCTCAAACAATTAGTCTCACAGACTTGACTAAGAGAGAAGCTTCAGATGGAAAAGCACTTTGCTTTTTTTATTATGCATTTTCACTTGCTCAATATAACCATGTGTCTTCGTATAAAACAACAAAGGAGATATGGGATAGACTCCAAGTCACTTACGAGGGAACTGATAAGAGTCAAAGAAACAAAAACAAATATCTTACTTAGAAAATATGAATCTTTCAAGATGAAATTTGCTGAATCTGTTACTGATATGATTAATAGGTTCAGTGATATTGTTGACGGTTTGGCATATCAAGGAAAGAAAATCTCTTCAGCGGAAAAAGTGAACAAAATCCTTAGGGGACTTACTAAAGAGTGGAACAACATCGAGACATCAATTCGAGAAACCCAAAGGATAGCGCCTCTATTAGTTGATGAGCTTGTTGGAACATTGATGTCTTGTGAATTTGAACGCCTGAATGATGAGGATGATTGCAAAGGTAAAAAGACAAATGCTTTAAAATCAAGTATACATGACTCACGTTAATATTCCGAAGAAGATGAAGATGATAAAGAATCAGCCTTGATGGTGAGGAAGTTTAGAAGGATGGCTAGAAAAAGAAGGAACTTCAAAGGAAGACGACAATTCAAGCAATTTGAGAAATCCTTTCCGGATAAAGAAGAAGTAAAGGATATAATTTTCTTTTAGTGCAGGAAAGAGGCCATATCAAACCCAACTATCCACTTCTCTAGAAGAACAAAGGAAAATTTGAGCAGAAAAAGAAACGCCTTCAGGTAGAAACCTGGAGCAACACAAAGTATGAAGAAAGTGATGAGGTAGATTACGCCAACATGTGCTTAATGGAAAAATCAGACTCTTAGAATGAGAATGAGGTAAGTTTACCTGAAATCTAGATGAAATATTTGATTATATTTGATGAGTTATGTTTGGGATATAAGTCCACTCTTAAGAAAATCTCTAAGTTGAAAAGGCTGAATTCGAGATTAGAGCAACTGGATCTTTCCAAAAAATTAAACTATTAATTTCTTTCAAAAGGAGTTTCTAGAAACTCGAGAAAATCGTGATTCTCTCTTAAAGAAAATGAATCTTACAAAACTGAAATACAACGGTTTGTAAAAATATTTCTCTCGGTTCGAAAACTTTGGAACATATTCTCTCTATACTAATTCCTTACTATAACAAGTGTGGTATTGGTCTTGAAAAGGAAACATCTTTACAAAATGATTTTCCAAAAGTAAGAGAAAAGATTAAGACAAAGGCCTTCAAAAGCTTCTTACAAAAATCATTTTGCGAAAACAATTTATGAAACCTATTGGCCATGAATTCTTCAAGCGTTAAAACTGTGGTACAAAAATCATTTCAAAAATGATTGTTCCAAAAGTTTGGAGACCAACCGAAGGGATTATTTGAACAATGGGAGAATCATCTAACACTAAAGGACCTAAGCAAATTTGGCCACCAAAGAAAGCGTAAATCTACTTATTCTCTATAGGAACTAAAGGAAAAGAAGAACAAGTGATACCTAGACAGTGGTTGTTCTAGACACATGATAGGAGATTAAAGTGTAAGCGATGACAACTCACAAATTTATATGGGTATATTCTCTTGCACGTAAAAATGAAGCTTTTATTTTTTTCTCAAATCTTAGAAAACTAGTTCAGAATGAAAAAGGTTACAGTATTTATTGCATAAAAACAAATCATAGGAGGGAATTTGAAAATCAAAGCTTTTCAGATTTCTGCATTAAAAATGGTTTTCAACATAATATTTGGACTCCCTATACTTCTGAATAAAACAAAGTTGTTGAGAGGAAAAATACTTCTTTAAAAGAAATGACAAGAACATTATTGATTGAGAGTAAAGTTCCCTCATACTTTTGGGCAGAAGCAGTATCTCCTGCTTGTTATCTCATCAATTGTGTGTTTCTTAGACCTATTCTTTAGAAAACTCTCGACGGGCCTTATAAAGGTAGGATACCAAACTTTTCATACTTCAAAATCTTTGGCTGCAAATGTTTTGTTCTAAAAAATGCAAATGATTATCTTGACATGTTTGATGAGAGATCAGATGATGCAATATATCTTTGCTATTCTGCTTCAAATAAAAACTCTCGCACTCTGGAAGAGTCAATGAACGTGAAGTTTGATGAAAACAATATAATCTATTGTGCTTCTCTCTTACTTCTCTCTTAAAAAAAAAATGAATCTTACCAATAAAATCCTAAACATTTTTACCTTTTACCAATTGAGCCCATTCGATAATTGATGGTCGAAAATCGATGACGTGAATGTCGACCATTCTATGTGATATGGCAAGTACTATGTGGATAAATTTTAATATTACTTAAATATTTTTCGAACATTTTTAATTTTTTTTTTTAAGTTTTTAATTTTAATTTTTTTAATTATCACATGTTCGTATTTCTTTAGTTGTCTGACGCAGGAAGTGATTAAGCCATCTACGGTTTACAACTTACTGCCCCAAACTAGTAGGGATAAAAATCAATACCTAATCAGTAACTCATCTACCCATTTCCAATTCAATATGCAAACTTAGGGATAGGCACAATGCAAGTGCCATAACTTTCGTATGATGCTCACTTGAGTGTTGTAACTTTTTTTTTCGACTACTTAAGTGCCATAAGTTTCTAAAAAATGTTCGTTTGAATGCCATAACTTTCAATCGATCTTGTAAGTGCCAATTTTATTTTTAAAACATTCATTCAAGTGCCGAAAATCCAACATGGCATAGCACTTGTGGTGAATTTTTTTTAAAAGTTATGACACTCAAGTGATCGAGTGAAAAGTTGTGTGGCACTCAAGTGAACAGAAAAAAGTTATGATATTTAAGTGAGCGTTGTACATAAGTTATGACACTCAAGTAAGCAACGTACTAAAGTTATTGCATTGATGGTGTCCTTATTCCTGCAAACTTACACCCCAAACAACCTATTATATATTAATCCAAAAATAGAGTACACTAGCTCAATGGGAAAATTATCAAAAAAAAATCATAAACTTATTGCATAATGCTAATTCAGTCCGAAACCTTTTAATGGTGTCAATTCAATTCTAAGCATTTTGACAATTTAGTTATAAACCTTTCGATCGTGCTAATTTAGTCCTAAATATTTTGATGATTTACCAATTTAATTCTAAATATTCTAACAATTTACCAATTTTGGTCGGAAATCATTGACGTGGTAGGCCATCGGCTCCTATCATGGACAAATCTTAAATTATTTTTTTGAAATTTTTATATTTTTTTCTTTTTTCTATTTTCTTTTCTTCCCATCTTTCTCTAACTGGTCCCCAAGCCTAGGAAAGAATCGCCGAGGTCAGCCTCCCCATGGCCATGGCAAGGTTGAGCCTTGCTAAATTCAACAAGGCTGGAAACTAGGCAAGGCTCAAAATCCCCAGCCATGGCAAGGCCGACCTCTCCCAGTGAAAGCCAAGGTGAACTTGTCGGCCTTTACCTTTGGTTGATCGTCGGCCATCAACGAGGTCCAACGACCCAGTTAGAAGAACAAAAAAAAAATTATAAAAATTCCATAAAATATTTAAAAAAAAACTCAAAAATTATCCACGTCAAAAATATTTTGATGATTTGCCAATTTAATCCTAAATATTCTAACAATTTACCAATTTTGGCTAGAAATCACTAACGTGGTAGGCCATTTAGCTCCTAATGTTGACAAATCTTAAATTATTTTTTTGAAATTTTTATAATTTTTTCTTTTTTCTTTTTTCTTTTTTTTTTCTTCCCTTTTTTCTCTAACTGGTCACCGGGCCTAAGAAAGAACCGCCGAGGTCGGCCTCCCCATGGCCATGGCAAGGTTGAGCCTCGCTAAATTCAGCAAGGCTGGAAAATGGGCAAGGCTCAAAATCGCCAGCCATGGCAAGGCCAACCTCTCCCAATGAAGCCCAAGTCAAACTCGTCGGCCTTTGCCTTTGGCTGATCGTCGGCCATCATCGAGGTCCAACGACTAGTTAGAAGGAAAAAAACTTTATAAAAATTTCATAAAATATTAAAAAAAATTCAAAAATTATCCACGTCAGAACCAACAATGCCACATAGAACGGCTGTCACTAACTAAACCGTCATGTTAGTGATTTTCAACCAAAATCATCTAGAACAACTAAATTGGCAAATCGTTAAAATGTTTAGAACTAAATTGGCACAATTATAAGATTTAGCACTAAATTGGTAAGTTTTCCAAAACTTTAGAACTAAACTTGCATAATTGAAAGGTTTATGACATAATTGGCGCACGTACAAAATAAGTTTAGGACTATTTTGGTAATTTCCGCCAAAATTTCCTTCTATTGATCTAAAATTATAGATAGAAACAATCCTTTTTATCATTATGTGAAACGAAATTTTCTTCCTTCAAGATAATGGATTGCTTCTTCTTTTTTACTCAATTACCAATTTTATTTGCATGTATCCAAACGTTGTTTTCATCAGAATTTAAAAAAAAAAAAAAACCTAAATATAAAAAGGATATGCTTCCTTGACATTCTAATAAGACTGTCAGTTATTTCTAACTGTAAATCTACACACCATCACCGCGTGTTTTGCATAAAACACTTATTAATTGAAAAATCGTTGGGTCAGAATAATGACAATACTATCAGACTATCGGGATAGCATGTCCCAAAATAATTGTAACCAATGGGCTCCAAATGACCCCTAAGACTTTAAGTTTCTTTCGTTCATTTCGAAATGAAAAAATCTCAGTTTGTTGTGATAACAAATATCACTACAATGTTTTTCTCTTAGATATTGTAGCAACAACAAAAAATAAAATTTGAGATTAGATCTTTCAATTGTAATACTTTAATTTTTCAAGTAACATGGTTAAATAAAATTTATAATTGTTACTTAAAAAATTCCTAATAAGGGTCTCAAATGCTGTCAATTTCTCAAAAGAGGACCAAAAAGAGATTTTATTTCGAACAAGGGTAGGAAGTGGCCATATTAGTCTAAAAAAAAGCTCTAACTTTGTCTATGACCAAATATTCCGATTGGTTGAGGGAATTTTCATCCAAAGATACATATTCTTTTTATTTTCTTTCTTTTCTTCCATGTTCATCTTCTTCTTCTCGGAGCCAACCAACAGATTTGTCAATGCAATCCAACTTTAAGTTCTAGTTGACCGCGAGGAACCAGAGATTCTTGAACTGGTACAACATCTGCGACCAACATGAAAACACGGCCCGACATAAGGGTGAGCTTGTCGAGGGAGGATAGCCGGCCGATCGCTAGGTCAATGCGGCCAGTCATGCTTGGAGAGCGGGCTCTGGATTGCTAAGGCTGGAGGCAATCACCGGCGGCCTCCTACTGGCCCTCGCTCGAGCCCTTGCCCAATTGCAAGTGAGAGTTGAGAGCCCATGCCTAGTGGCTAGTGAAGGCCAGGACCCTCGCTATGGATGGGGAGGGCCCGCAGGCCCTCACGGAAGTACCCAGTAACCTCCTGCTGGCCCAAATAAATAAAAGGGCAATTTTAAAAAAAATATTAAAAATATAAAAAAAAATATTAAAATATTATTTTAAATTGTCAACGTCATGGCCGGTCGGCTGGCCAAATGGACTGAATTAGCACTATTGCAAAAGGTTTAGGACTCAATTGGTAAAAAAAAAATGTTTAAGACTGAATTGGCACAATTGCATAGGTTTTGGACTTTTTTGGCAATTTTCCCTACATATGTGTGTGTATATATAAGTATAAACATTCTCCATTAAGCAATCTTGTGTCGGAGAATCCTAGGCTAAAATCGGATACAAAAACTTTAGCATCTTGGATCTACCATTCCAATTTTATCACATAATAAAACATGAAATAATTCTCTAGGAGGCAATCAAAAGAACATAGTGTTCAAGGACTTATCGACTCAATATTAGCAAGCCAATCAACAAGATATTTCTTTCCGAAAAGTTATGTAGCACTTTGAATTATAAGTGAGAGCTCAACAGTCTTATGATATATTTAAACTATTATAGCTGCACCCGATAATCTAGAAGAATATACATGTATATATAATTTATTTTCAGACAACCTATAAGAATAAGTACTCTCGAAGAGGCAATCTTACCAAAACAACCGGCTTTATTAGGACATTGTATGGATTTCTGGTAATTATGGCTGTAGGCAGGTCGATTTGGCAATCTAATTGGAGAAGCTGGTATTAATTTGGACATGATTTGGATTTATGGTAATTATGGCTGAAGGCAGGTGATTAGGCAACCTTATCAGACTTGCCTCTTCGAGAAGATTGCCTGCTTCTTGGATGATATTTATCCTTACAACTGTCTACTATATTTGGTTTGGCATAATACCATATTTGAAATTGTGTTCATGTATAACATGACCCGTCCTTTCAGTACTAATAGGCTATCTTCATAAGAAAGTTTAAACGAAAATATCCATCTCCGTGATAAGAAAAATGAATGGCGCATTCTCAATTTCTTCCCTATTCTTGATCCATTTCCTCATAATCTTCTGTGGTGTCCAATCCGCGAGCGATCTCATTCAGGACACCTGCAAGAAGATTGCAGCGATTGAGGTAGAGGTGAACTTCGACTTCTGCGTGAAGTCTCTCGGATCAGACCCGCATAGCCATGAGGTGGATCTCGAGGGACTAGGGCTAATTGCGGTCAAGCTGTCACAAGCCAACATTACAAGCACGATCGAGTACACTAAGCAACTACTTAAGCAAAAGTTGGATCCGCGCCTACTCAAATATATCTCGTTTTGCTGGACAGTGTACGCCCCATTTGAAGGCAAAGACGTGATCCCATTTTACAAGGCGAAGGATTACAAAACCGTGGGTAGTTGGGCAACTGTACTTGGAGGTAACGAAGATATGTGCGACTCTCAACTAACGCAGAAGAAAGGCATGGTTCCACCTTTGACAAAGCGTAATGCTGAGATTTCTCAATTGAGCGCCATAGTAGTTGATATTATGCATTTTTTGGGGTGGAAAGCGTAATGGATGTAATGAAGTGTTGTAACCAATAAATTAATGCATAGTCTATGAATCTCCATGGTAATCTGAGTCTTCTTCTTTTTCAATTTTTTTTTCCTATACGCTCTATTTCTAGCAAATGCATTCCTATGGATGGAGATCCTTTCCCCATAGATAAATGCCAACTATTGGAATGAATCTATAAATCAAAATCAACGTTTGAAAATTTCATTATGTCGAAGAGAAAGCCCTTTTGCGGCCCGTCAATATCTCAATTTGAATCTCCCATGCCCACTTTTACCCCGTTTATTTGCTATTTTAGTCAAATATCCACGTCCAGTTTTGGGTTCTCTCACGCGATTTCTCTAACTTAGCCTTATTGTGTTAGTCATGAAAAGAGTTATTCAATTTTCGTTAAATTATGTCTTGCCTTTTTAGCTACTTTAACATTCTCACTTCTGTGATTTTTTTTTTTTTATCGAAATGAAGCTGATATCATTCATTCAGTGGAAATGAACTTACACAAACTAGATTTTGTAGGATCAAAAGATAATAAATCCCATAAAGGTTGGGGTCGTTTGGCAATCTAGTTCGCCAGTCCGCCGCTTCATTAGCCTCGGGGGGGTATAATCCACGGTCACCACCTTGAGCTAGGCCGAAATAGAGTTGCACTCGTGAAACAAAGATCTGAAAGCCCATGGGCCATCTTCAGGATTGACCAGGAAGGATAAGATAGATTCATTATCAGTGAGTATCTTATCACCCTGAACTTCTTGTACGGTTGATTTACTTTCCCCACTTGCGGATCTGATTTCCCGATGCTTCTCTCTCTCTTTTTGCAAGTTTCGTAGCGCCTGTAGTACTCCCAAGGTTTCCATCTTAAGCACAGATCCGACCTTCTCCTTGCTCGCGAAGCCGATAATTGTACTTCTTCGCGCATCTTGGCAGATTCCTGCCACGGATCCTTCCTTCTCTCCTTAGATCTATGAGCCGTCTATGTTGAAGCTCCAATGTCCCTGTTTCGGGATGCTTCCAAATTGCAGATAAAGTTTGTACCTTTTCACTTCGATTCTGATTCTCTAGCGAGATACGCTTGAAATTAATTTACCTCTATGGCATCATTACTTTTGTGATTTGATTAATACGTATATGTGGGGAAATTTTATCAAAATAGTTATAAATCTATTGCACTTTTGGCAATTCAATCATACACCTTTTAAATTTATCAATTGAGTCCTAAAACATTTTCACTTTTTGCTAATTCGATCCTATTGGCGGTAAATCATTGATGTGGACGTTGGTCATCATGGCACACCCGGCACCGATATGTACAATTTTTTTTATAATATGTTAATATATTTTTCAAACTTTATATTAATTTTTTTTTTTTTTTTTCCTTTTTTCTTCTTATTTACTTCTTCGACGTTTGGCGAGGATTGCCGGTGGTGAGGTCGTCTCGGTCGTGGCCGTGTTGGCCTCACCCAAAGCTAGGCTAGGCCGAATGCAAATTGTGTATATTAAATTGTAATAAAAAGTTCATTGTAAAGCAACTTTGGGTAAAATGGTGTTTGAAAAAAATATTTTTGCAAAAGACTTTTTTTGTTTTTTATTAAAAAAAAAACTCAAACCTTTCGCCAGAGCCAAGGGGCGGGCTTAGGCCACCGGTGACCAAGATCCGGTGCCAATGGCTGTCGTATGATGTCACACGACAACATCAACAAG
Source organism: Rhodamnia argentea (assembly GCF_020921035.1). NCBI lineage: Eukaryota > Viridiplantae > Streptophyta > Magnoliopsida > Myrtales > Myrtaceae > Rhodamnia > Rhodamnia argentea. The sequence goes on from NC_063152.1 coordinate 34,256,134, forward strand.
CCTAGGTGAACATCGTAGACTGCCTTCACGTAGAGAAGATGAACAATTACAATGAGGGCAAAATCGAAAAATAAAGGATTAGGGACAAACATGCCGACAAAAGATGAAAGTCTAAGACACACCAAGAATTGCCTTGGCTTTCAACTTTTTCAAAGCTCACTTTTCTTCAAGGCCATTTAAAAAAAAAATTTAACACCCAAAATTTGGCCCAAAGAGGTTTTGGATGCTCAAAGCCCCTTGAAAAAGCCTTTCGCAAACGAAGTAAGATTATCGTGGTTGTAGTTGGATGACTCTAGGTGACACTCACGGATCTTTGGTGCGGCCCGTCAATATCTCTCTTTCTAAAAAAAAAAAAGGACCGCTCGACAGTCGATCTGTCTGAGGTCGCACACGTCTAACTGGAGTTTGTTGTGCTCAAGAGGCATTTGGGGGTAAAAGTCATAATTGTATAAAGTTTCTGAGGGCAAAAATGTGAACTGATAATTTTCATTAATTCTTGAACAAAATTTTCTGAAAATGTTGCAAAGCTAAAAGTTGAAGTTGCTTTCTTAAGCCGTGCCAAATGCCATCCAAAGACAAACTTTCTTCTGGTCACCTTTACTGCTCTTTCGCTCAATCAAATCGAAGACCATTGTGAGTCCTTGTGCAATCATGACCACGTTTATATAGGCAAAATCGATCAACGGAACCGGCTGACGAGGCGATACTGCAGACTAGGTGAATGTTGTCCACCTTTGTCTCTTTAATTAAATTATCCATCTTAATTACCCGACGTGTGTGGTCTTAACATTCCAACCAATGCCAATTACCTACATCCAAATGTCCATCCCATGCATCCGATCTCAAACCTAATTGAATTTATAATAACGAGCCTTCTATGCCCATTTATTGCGAAAAAGTCTTCAACCACTAAAAGCTATGTGACCCTCCAATTTCTTGACCCAAAAAAAATAAAGAATTCAATAAATTGCATTTAATCAGAAAATACTAGCTTTGAACTACTGCTGTATAGTGTCGGACAAAAAAAAAAAAAAAAAGAACTACTTCGGCACAGTGGTCCATGTCTAGCTACTTCTTCACATTCAGTTTTTTTTTAATCTTTTCTTTTTAATTTCCCTTTTGTGCTTCAAATTTTAAAACAACTCCTACTTGAAGGGCTCTTTTTCTCTCATTTTATTCGACATTTTGTTGTACATGTTCTTAATTACATATATCAGGGGTGTAGGAAAACACAAGTAAAAACAACTCTAGCGAGGAAGAAGTAAAAATTAGGCTCCGTTTGTTTCGTGAAAAATGAATAGTTTGAATAATGTTTTCTTGAAAATAATCATTTGTATCGCTAGAAATAATTAGTTGATAAAAAAATTTCATTATCTATAATAATTTATGTTTAAATAGCTTCATGGACGATAAAAATATTTTCCATCCAATCGTTTTTGTAAGAGATCGTTTTTAGGAAAATATTTGCTAGATCATTCATTTTTGACAAAACAAACGAAACATTAAAGAGAGTTTCTTTCATAAAAAAGGGATAATTTTTAAAAGTATTTCTTAAGGTGGGCAAATCAACCAACTGAAGGCTGCTTTTCAAGTCATAAGTTACTGGCAACTCAATCATGTAACTAATTTAAATTTAGCAGTAATTTATCATCTTGTTTCATATTTACCATTCGAAACAAAACCTTACAAGACAAATTAGTAATTTAGAAAAAAACCTTACCAATTCATAGTCAATTGACGACATGCATTCAAGCATACTAATGCTATGTTCCCAGCAATGTATGGTATTTACCAAGGAGAAAATGATTTTACCATTTTCAAATTTCCTAGTATGTTATTTATCATTTATAAAGTTTAGGTTTAAGGACAATCCCAACTTTTAAGTTTATTCTTTTGACATTTTGGACCTCTAAGTTTTCTTATAGCGCAATCTCTAGCTTTCTCAATTTGTGCAATGAAGTCCTTTCATCAATGATTGTTAGTAACACCATCAAATTGCTAACATGGCGTCACACCGACATGGCACAACATGGACCTATGGTGTTTATGAGGCACCAAATAAGCTCCACTTCGAGCAAACACAAGCAACAAAATATTCTGAATTTTCCAACACGCAATCAACTCACTAAGGTTTGTCAAAAGCATGTCAAATTCATATGATTGGAGAGAGATAGGAATCGAGATCGGTCTGTGGTTCCACATCCAGGTACAGGGCGCACAATGATGTTCGAATTGAGTGGTGAATCTTCGAATAAAGCAAGGAAACGTGAAGTACATATGAAAATGAGATCGCATAGAATTGCAAGAAAATCAAAACAAAATTACTTGAAAATGTAAAGTGTGGCAATTGAAGTGGCATGAAAAAGCAAAAGATAATCATATTCATTTTTTCAACTCGTTGATGTAATATCATGAGTTTATTTTGATAGATCAACAAAATTACGCTCATGTCTTACATTAGTCGCCCATTACAACGACATGTAAATATAGGGGATCTTCCACTTTCTTTGACCACAATACATGTCGAAACAATGGAAAAGAAAGAATATCTTGTACCTTCTTGCATACGTGCTCCTCCGGAAGCACACACTAGAATTTGCTATCCTTTGATAATCTTGCCGCTCCAACCTTACGTACAGTAGCCAGAGCTACCCAACAATCTTAGGAACAACGAAGAGCTGTGTTACGTACAGTATCCTGAGCTACCCAACAATCTTAGGAACAACGAAGAGCTGTGTCGTGTTGGGACGGGACAGTTTTAGCATGTGAATGTCATGCACTGGCTTCGTTTTTAGGTTATTTTTTTCCTTTGAGATGATGGTGAGTGCATCATAAGTCCTAAAAACTTATTGCAAAATTGCAATCAAGTTCTAGGACTTTAAAAAAGTACAATCAAATCTTAAAACTTTCAAATTGATGCAATAAAGTATTTTGTTAACACTGTCAATTTGCTTAACGAAAAATGCTGACTTGTCATTTTCAATTAATTTGTCTATCTTGCATGGCATCTTTTATTATATATTTTCTTGTCAATCCTTATTTAAATCAAATTTTTAAAAAAAGGATAGGGTAGGGCTTGGACGATGAGGCACGGCCACCGCAGCCCATTGTCTAGCCACCCTCACCTAGGGCTTGCGACCTCCGACATGCCTCCGGTGATGGGCTGCGACAATGGCCGCGCTGCTTGCCCCGCCCTGCCCTACCTTTATTTTTTCTACTTTTCTGTTTTAGTTTTTTAAACTTAATATTTCAATATTTTTTGGCTTTTTAATTGGATTTATAAATTATTTGAAAAATAAAATAATAAAAAATTCCATGTAGGATGGATAAATTAATTTAGAAATGCCACGTCAGCATTTTTTTTTATATAAATTAATGGTGTTAACGGAAGGATTCCATTACACCAATTTAACAAAGTTTTAGGATTTCATTGAATATTTTTTAGGACTCAAATCACACTTTCGCGATAAGTTTTAGATAAATGCAAGAGCCACCGTCTTCATGGCCTCCATCCCTGCTGTCTTTACTTTCAGCTCCAGCTCGACCTCCTTGGAGCAATCCACGGTCGGTTTGCACGACGGACGGAAAAATCGAAAAGGGCAAAAAAGCTTTCCTTATGGAAAACTCTTCCATTAGAAGATAAAGTGCTAAAGAATAGCATGCTGATAGGTCACAAATAACTGATTATTCTTTTCGATTTGAGTTCTCTTGTGAATAGGTTGTACCTACAAGATGAGAAATTTTTTTTGGCCATGAGCTTCAATAATAACATCGTCGGCACACACATGAAGCACTGGCGAGAATTTTTTGGATTCATTGGAATTCATCCTGAAATCCTCCCCAACCACGTCAGCATTTACAGTCGCTTAGATCCGTCAAACGAGTAAGGTGGGTTGGATTTAATTTGGATTGAGTCAAAAATGGTCCAATCGATCCATATTGACCTATTTAACCCGTTTTGATCCATTTTTATTTGTAGTGACGCCACACCGGACCTAATCGGCTAAAACACTTCAATATTAAATCTCATTTGTAAAAACTTGTTGTTCAAATACTGTGGACAATTTTTTTTTTATAATTTTTTTAAGAAAACTCTGATTTTTTTTTTTCATTTTTCCATTTTTTTCTTTTTTTTTCCCTTCTACGTCCGTCAAGAGTCATCGGCAACTTGATACCTACGATCGGCGACGACTGGCCATATCCTGGTGAGCTCAAGGCTCGCCAGACGCTTCACAGGTTACACATATTTTGGACTCAAGTTAAATGGATTGAACATGAATTTGCATCCAACCCATATTTGACCCCTACAAGTTTAAGCTTTAACATTTCTTTCAACCCACTTTCAAAATTTTAAGTGACGCATATTTAATCCGAGTCCACTAAAACTGAATTAATAAATGGTTTTTCTGATTCATATTGCCACCTCTACGGTAGCCGCCGTTATTGAATCATCCTCCACTTCTCATCCCACTAGCAACATTAATCTCTTGTCCGTATTCATCTAATCGTCCGCTGCATCACGTTTGAACCATAAGCGTCATTGACAGCGAAGCCGCGTCCGAGAATGCATCGAGGTCATACACGTTTCGTAGATATAGTGATGACTTCTATCGACTCAAGCCAACTTAGCGTGTTCACGTTCTCCTGCTTAAGCTATTAAGTATTACTTTTACAAATTTTTCCAGTTAAAAGTAGCAAATTATTCAAAGTCGTCAATCAAATTGTATAAGATGAAACTGCTGTTTTTCTAAATTTAAGCAAATGTGCTTGGTATTGGTAATAATAATGTGATCCGCAACTTATTGATAAGATGCCGATGACGTTAAAGAATATGCCTATCCTAATTTAGTTGTAAGAATATTGCTAAAAATGGTGTTCTAATTGGGTGTCCCACCAAAGCATCTTGGATGAGTGGGATAAGGTCCTGAATTGCTCTTTTGCATCTTCTCTAACACGCTCTTATAGCACAGTGGGAACACGGATGATGCATTTGTGCAGATTTGTCGTAATATGCATTCTCTCTATCTATTATAATTAATTTGATTTTGCATTAATGTATGTTTTTGCATGGTTTGGGAAGTTAAACAGTCACATACTATCTTAGCTGATTTATGTAATAAGCCCTTTTCATTATCTTCGCTGGCTCATTCTCACTTGGCCATGCACGTTCCTTGAATAGAAATCCCTAATAAATGAGACGGCTAAAGGGTTCGGCCATGTTTGGGCGAATCTCATGGTCAGAAACCTCCGAGAGAGGGAGAGAGAGAGTACGAGGAATCTTCAGGTTTGACCTTGGGGTTTATCATGTTATGTTTTACAAGTGTATCATGAGTATGTGTAGTGTGTTTGTCGCACATAGTGTAGCCAGAAATGGAAAATATTCTCCCTTCGAGTCTCAAAAACTTGTTGCATGTTCAAATGAAGAAAATATTGTTCAACCTTGAGTCAGTTCGTGAGCTATAAATTCGACGCGAATGACTTAGTTTATTCTCAACCCTTTACCTCAACCGTGTGGCCAACTGAGCTCCCCTAGCCCATCGCCTTCGTCGCCATCACCAGTCACATCCCGTTACCCCCCACCAAGCCATTCGCCAAGCCTCGCTCCTGCACTAGGTAAGATCATCATCTTCATTTCCCCTTTACGTTTCTCGGCATCCTGTTTCCATTACATAGAGAATCAATAATCGAGATGCTTCTGGTGTTTGCTTAAGAGCGGTGAATAAGTATGGACCATTCATTTATTGGGTTTTTTGGAGTCTTGTTGGCCTAATTCCATTAGGATTTTCATTTGTCTAACGTAAATTTGTTTATTGTGGATGAAATTGGTGCATAGGGATCATTTTATGAGCGATAATGAACCTTCGCTATGTTGATGCCGTGATGGAACGCAAGAATTTTGGACCTAGTTTTATATGGAGGAGTTGTTTCGAAGGATTGCATGGGGTTATAGGAAACGTTCATTGTTTCGTCTAATATTTTGGCAAACGTACTTTTAGAAAATGGCTTGGTTGTGGTCTGGCGACCAGAAGTTGTGGTCGATGGGTGCGTTTATTCCCGGTTAGAGGTAGTTCACACCAGAGTATATAGGTATTGACCCCCCAAAAAAAAAAAAAAAGAGTATATAGACAAAAAAAAGGGTTGAAGCTTTAATTGCTTTCTATGTCATCCCTTTCAAATTATTATCTTCTCCTTTTAAGTACAGTTCCAATCTCTCTCTCTCTCTCTCTCTCTCTCCAGTCTTGCAATCGTTCTCGCTCTCCAGTTTGATTGTGCCAGAGCTTTCTGAAGCTTAATGTCATCTTCGTGAATTCGAGGGACTTGAGTTTTTAAGCAGATTTTTGTCGAGTGTTTACCGTTTGGAGAAGTGTAGTTTGCCGCGAGAGACGGCGATGGCGAACGGAATTTCATTGGGTGTCCGTCTTTTAACGGAGAAAGCCAATCTGAAGAGTGGCGTCGGTGGAATTGGGTTCTGCGTAAAAACATGAATAGGGTTGTCTGGGACTCCACCATTGACTTTTCTCGGTTTGAATTCCGAAATAGCCTCACTCTTACCCGTCGCCATCAATTTGTTCACACTCTTCTCTGTTTCAATAGCTGTATATTGAAGGGCTACTCAAAATGGGAGACGTAGTCGGATTAAGAACGACCATTTATCGAAAACTTAGTGCAAGCTCGCGTTCCGATCTCCACTTGTTATAACCATGCAGCAAAGAGAATTCAACCTTCATTCCAGGGTTCGATTTATTCTACAGATAAAAAAATCGAATTTATTACAGGATTTCATTAACCATTCTCAGTCCACTGATTCAAAGCATGCCCTTGTTAAAATGCATGTTCTTCAAGATCCAAGCTGTTGGGATCCTTCAAAATAGTATCTTTGTGATGTGGCACTTCTTTTTTCTGTTCGATCATCCTTGTCTAGAGGTTATTTCACTGCGGCATCTTTAAGTAAGGCTAGAGTCCGCACAGTAATCAAGGGTTTTCCATTTTAAACCCTTCAGTGAACTTTTTTTTTTTTTGGCCCGAAATGGTATATCCTACAAATTTATTCTTCACTATGGATATGTCATGTTTATTATAATTTTATTTTTCCAAGTAAACCTTTTTTGGTCAAATTATCCCTTGACATGCGACAATCAAAACAATGATTTCGAGTAGCTATTATGAAAGTCGGTGTGCTCCTCGCCTTTCGGAACAAACATCCATATTACATAATGAGATCGTTCGTCTTGTCGTTTTCTTCTTCTTCACAATCTTTTCATAACACTTCATCCGAAAATACCGTATCCGAAGATCACGTGAGACTTAAAATGTTTATTTGCCGTAGCTTGCGCTCTTCTATTTCACTCACTTCTCTTATGGAAAACTTCGTTTGTCTGTTAATCCAAGTTCCCTCACTTTTCAGATTATTAATCCTTTGAATATGGATTTCCTCTTTGAGAACATGCTTCAGTACAGTGACGTGAGCCCGCTGGGTCGTATTGCGATACCAAAGGTCTGTATCTTTCATTAGGGTTTGGAATACATTATCTCTGGCAGAACACAAGCGATCTACCTCATCCGTTCCATACTTGCATGAGATTTTTGCTTCAATTATATGCATTCAGACTTTTTTTTCTAGTAAATATCACCCATTGTAAGAAGGAAAAAAAAAACAATAATTTAGTTCGAGCATAACGCAGATGTGTAGGGAATAAATCCATTGGTATAAGCCCGCATGGAACTTATGATTAGTAGAGCACTTTTGAGTCAAAATGCGGACTTAAATTTACTCTAAATCTGAAAATGAGGTCATCTGTCCCGGTCTATATTGTGTTAATCATCAAGTTTAGTACCTGGTCTAGTTTATACTGATTAAATCAACCAATGACATCAAGCTGACGTATTTCTTTTCTTAAAGCTGGACAGTACTCTAATTTTTGGGGGATTTCTGGGTATAGAGAAAAGATGATACTCTAAAGTGGAAAAATGAAATTAATATTTTTCTTATTTATCTCCGTATATTAAAGTGATATAAATAAGAAAAATATTAATGGAAAACAGAAAAATGACATTTTTAGTTCTCAGATCGTGAAAAATGATTGATTATAAAAAGTAGCAGTATGACAATTGATAAACGATTAACAGCAATCTGGGACCGTTTTGGTATTAGCTTAATTTCGGTTTTCGTTTTTCATTCAGTTTCTGAATTCAAGAGCAACATTAGCTAGTTTGCCTCTGGCGATTGTTCTTATATTTATGGCCTCGAGCGGGGCCCATTCTGTAATGATCGGCACCACTGTCGTGGTGAGCCGGGACGGCACCGGAAACTATACGACCATCCAAGACGCGGTCCAAAAGGCTCCCAATGATACCGATGGCACGAAAGGGTATTTTCAAATACACGTGACCGCGGGTAACTATGAGGAGTATGTAAACATTCCAGAATACAAAAGATATCTGATGATGACCGGAGACGGTATTAACCGGACGGTCATCACCGGCAATCGTAGCGACCATGATGGGTGGGCCATTAATGTTGGCGCAACATTCAGTAAGACTTCTTCACTGTAGTAAAGATTAATGTTAGGATTTAATCCAATATCTAAAAATTAATGTCACCAATTCATTGACCTTATCGCAGTCGTGACAGCACCAAATTTTTTTGGCGAAGGACATCACCTTCCGGAACACGGCCGGGCCACAGAAGGGCCAGGCCGTAGCTGTCCTAACTAGAGGCAACTTTTCGGTGTTTTACCGTTGTAGCTTTGAAGCCTACCAAGACACACTATGGACGCAAAGTGTCAACCCACTCTATTATATCTACCATTTCTATCGAGAGTGTGACATCTACGGCACAGTCGACTTTATCTTTGGCGACTCATCCGTAGTATTCCAGAACTGCAACCTTTACCCCCGCCTCCCATTTCCAGCCGGGGCCAACACGATCACCGCCCAGAGCCGTTCGAAAGGGATGGCCCACGGGCATGTCTTTTCAAAATTGCACCATCAAGGCGGCCGCCGACCCGGCCTCAAGCAAGACCCCCGTGCTGACATATCTAGGGAGGCCATGGAGGGAGTACGCGAGGGTCGTGTTCATGCAGAGTTTCATGGACAACCTTATCGGTCCTGCCGGGTGGGACAAATGGGATAATAATACTCGGCTGGACTTACTGTACTATGCGGAGTTTCAAAATAGAGGACCCGGAGCGAACACGAAGGACCGAGTCCAGTGGCCTGGGTACCACGTGATTGGTGCAAAGGACGCCGAAAGCTTCACCGTTGCAAACTTCATAAATGGGGACTCCTGGCTACCTCAAACAGGCGTGCCATACACGAGGGGGTTGATATAGTGTTACTTGGAGATTTGTATGTGAGCACTCTCGACTGATTAATCCTCCTATGCAGGAGCTTGCAGATTAGCAAATGAGTAAAAACGAATAAAATAAGTTTGTATGAAATGAACTTTGTCACTAGTAACTATTTGGAAGATTGGTCTTGAGGTTTGGATCTCCTACTTATTTTCTGCCTTATCGAAGCAGTTTGCGCTATACTAGAAAATAAATGTAATCTCCGCCCCGTGCCTCTTTTCTTGGTAAATCTAGAAGGTAATGCATGCCTAGAGTTGCTGATCCCACAGGAACTATTGAATGTCCACAGGTTTAGTGATCTATCTAAATATAATAGGATTTTGATGGAAATATGAAAGGAAAGCTGAGATAGCACTTGATAAACAAAGTGTAGTTGCAAATTCGGATTAAGATGAATTGCAGCATGAAATGTGTGCTTTAATTTGATCTTTTTGGTGAAATCTCATCTAGGTCTCACAGTTCTTGGACGTATGATACGTAAATTGGTGGATCTTGTAGAATTAGTCTGGATCGACACTTCTGTTTCCCGAATATATTGAACTTGGCTTTTTCACTGCCAAATATGGTTCTAAGGGAAGGAATTGACCCACCTTCGAAGACGTATGGGGCATCCATGTGGCCTGGCTTCTACTATGAGTTTACAAAATCACTTTTGCTATCTTCTCTTTCCTACTTTTAAAAATTACCCCTTTTTTAGGAGAGAAACTCTCTTTAATGTTTCATTTGTTTCGCGAAAAAACGAATGATCTAGAAAATATTTTCCTAAAAAAGGTCACTTACAAAAACGGGTGGATGGAAAACATTTTTATCGTCCACGAAGCTATTTAAACATAGATTATTATAGATAGTGAAATGTTTTTATTAATTAATTATTTCAAGGGAGACAAAGGATCATTTTCAAGAAAATATTTTTCAAATTATTCATTTTTTGCGAAATAAACGAAGCCTAATTTTTACTTCTTTTTCGCTGGAGTTGTTTTTTACCTGTGTTTTCCTACACCCCTGATATGTGTAATTAAGAACATGTTTAAAATGTCGAGCAAAATGAGAGAAAAAGAGCCCTTCGAGTAGGAGTTGTTTTAAAATTCGAAGCACAAAAAGGAAATTAAAAAGAAAAGGGAAAAAAAAGCTGAATGTGAAGAAGTGGCTAGGCATGGACCACTATGCCGAAGTAGTTCAAAGCTAGTATTTTCTGATTAAGTGCAATTCATTGAATTCTTTTTTTGTTCCCCCTTTGGGTCAAGAAATTGGAGGGTCACATAGCAATTTAGTGGTTGGAGACTTTTCCGCAATAAATGGGCATAGATTGTTCGTTATTATAAATTCAATTAAGTTCGATATCGGATGCATGGGATCGTTATTATAAATTCAATTAAGTTTGATATCGGATGTATGGGATGGAAAATTGGATGTAGGTAATTGGCATTGGTTGGAATGTTAAGACCACGCATGCCGGGTAATTAAGACGGATAATTTAATCAAAGCAACAAAGGTAGACAACATCCACCTATTATGTCGTATTGCTCCGTCAGCCGGTTCCGTTGATCGATTTTGCCTATAGAAATGTGGTCATGATTGCACAAGTACTCGCGATGGTCTTCGATTTGAGCGGCGAAAGAGCAATCGAGGTGACTAGAAGAAAGTTGTTTTTGGATGGCATTTGGCACGGCTTAACAAAGCAACTTTAACGTTCCGTGAGTGAAAGTTGTGAGATAAATATCTTTTGGGTTACTTCGAGTAAAAGATAGCGTTGACAAAGATCACGGTAGGTCAGTCCCTAGATTTAGCTTTGCAACATTTTCGGAAAATTTTGCTCAAGAATTAATGAAAATTATCAGTTCATATTTTCGCCCTCACAAACTTTATACAAATTATGACTCTTACCCCCAAATGCCCCTTTTGTTCAAGAAATAATGATAATTTTGCTTCATTTGGGAAAGGCTTTTTCAAAGGGTTTTAAGCGTCCAATCCTTTGGGCCAAATTTTGAGTGTTAAATTTTTTTTATTTAAATGACTTTGAAGAAAAGTGAGCTTTGAAAAAGTTGAAAGCCTAAGCCAAGTCTTGGTGTGCTTTAGACTTTCACGTTTGTCAGCATGTTTGTCCCTAGGGTTAGTAAATTTTTTTCTTCCAAAACTATCGTTTGTTTTCCGACTTTGCCCTCATTATAATTGTTCATCTTCTTTGCGTGAAGGTTGTCTACGACGTCACCTAGGCTTGCTTGATGTCGTGTGACCTTAGATGACAGCCGTTGGCACCAGATCTTGGTCACCGGTAGCCTGAGCCCTTCGCTAGCCCTGGCGAAAGGTTTGATTTTTTTTAATAAAAAAGAAAAGAAAAATCTTTTGAAAAAATAATTTTTTTCAAACATTATTTTAGCTGAAGTTGCTTTACAATGAACTTTTTATTACAATTTAATAAACACAATTTGCATTCGGCCTAGCCTAGATATTGGTGAGGCCAACACGACCACAACCAAGGGCAGCCTCACCCTTGCAATCCTCGCCGTCGAGGAAGAAGAATACAAGAAGAAAAAAAGGAAAAATAAAATAAATATAAATATAAAGTTTGAAAAATATATTAACATATTATAAAAAATTATACACGTCGGGGCCGGTTGTGCCACGTAGGATGACCGGCATCCACATCAATCATTTACTGCCAATAGGACTGAATTAGAAAAAAGTGAAAAGGTTTAGAACTCAAACAATAAATTTAAGAGATGTATGCTTGAATTGGCACAAGTGTAATAGATTTATAACTTTTTTAATAATTTTTTCCCACGTAAGCATATTAGTCAAATCCCAGAAGTGAGAATGTTGTTATAGCTAAAAAGGCAAGTCATAATTTAACGAAAATTGAATAACTATTTTCATGGCTAACACAATAAGGCTAAGGCAGAGAAATCGCGAGAGAGAACACAGAACTGGGCGTGGATATTTGACTAAAATAGCAAATAAATGGCACAAATAAGCAGGAATTGGATATTCGAGTTAAGATGAAGGTGGGCATGGAAGATTCAAGTTGAGATATTGACAAGCCGCAAATGAGCTTTCTCTTTGACATAATGAAATTTTCAAACGTTGATTTTGATTTATAGATTCATTCCAATAGTTGGCATTTATCTACGGGGATGGGATCTCCATCCACAGGAATGCATTTGCAAGAAATAGAGCGTATAGGGGAAAAAAAAAATGAGAAGGAAGAAGACTCAGATTACCGTGGAGATTCATAGACCATGCATTAATTTATTGGTTGCCACACTTCATTACATCCATTACGCTCTCCACCCCAAAAAATGCATAATATCAACTACTATGGCGCTCAATTGAAAAATCTCAGCATTACGCTTTGTCAAAGGTGGAACCATGCCTTTCTTCTGCGTTAGTTGAGAGTCGCACAAAACTTCGTTATCTCCAAATACACCTGCAAAACCAGCCACAGATGAGTAATCCTTCGCCTTGTAAAATGGGATCACGTCTTTGCCTTCAAATGGGGCGTACAGTCTCCAGCAAAACGAGAGACGTTTGAGTAGGCGCGGATCCAACTTTTGCTTCAGTAGTTGCTTAGTGTACTCGATCGTGCCTGTAATGTTGGCTTGTAACAGCTTGACCGCAATTAGCCCTAGTCCCCCGAGATCCACCTCATGGCTATGCGGGTCTGACCCGAGAGACTGAACGCAGAAGTTGAAGTTCACCTCTACCTCAGTCGCTGCAATCTTCTTGCAGGTGTCCTGAATGAGATCGCTCGCGGATTGGACACCACAGAAGATTATGAGGAAATGGATCAAGAATAGGGAAGAAATTTTGAATGCGCGATTCATTTTTCTTATCACGGAGATGGATATTTTCATTTAAACTTTCTTATGAAGATAGCCTATTAGTACTGAACACAATTTCAAATATGGTATTATGCCAAACCAAATATAGTAGACAGTTGTAAGGATAAATATCATCCAAGAAGCAAGCAATCTTCTCGAAGAGACAAGTCTGATAAGGTTGCCTAATCACCTGCCTTCAGCCATAATTACCAAAAATCCAAATCATGTCCAAATTAATACCAGATTCTCCAATTAGATTTCCAAATCGACCTGCCTACAGCCATAATTACCAGAAATCCATACAATTTCCTAATAGAGCCGGTTGTTTTGGTAAGATTGCCTCTTCGAGAGTACTTATTCTTGTAGGTTGTCTGAAAATAAATTATATATACATGTATATTCTTCTAGATTATTGGGTGCAGCTATAATAGTTTAAATATATCATAAGACTGTTGAGCTCTCACTTATAATTCAAAGTGCTACACAACTTTTCGGAAAGAAATATCTTGTTGATTGGCTTGCTAATATTGAGTCGATAAGCCCATGAACACTACGTTTTTTTGATTGCCTCCTAGAGAATTATTACATGTTTTATTATGTGATAAAATTGGAATGGTAGATCCACGGCGTTAAAGTTTTTGTATCCAATTTTAGCCCAGGATTGTCCAACACAAGATTGCCTAATGGAGAATGTTTATACTTATATATACACACATGTAGGGAAAATTGCCAAAAAAGTCTAAAACCTATGCAATTGTGTTAATTCAGTCCTAAATTTTTTTTTTTTTTGGTCAGTTGAGTCCTAAACCTTTTGCAATTGTGCCAATTCAATCCATTTGGCAAGTCGGGCGGCCATGACATTGACAATTTGCAATAATATTTTAATATTTTTTATTTTTTTAAAAAAATTATCCTTTTATTTGTTTGGGCCGGCAAGAGGTCGCCGGCTATTGCCTCGAGGACCTGTGAGCCCTCCCCAACCGTAGCGAAGGTCTTGGCCCTCACCAGCCACTAGGCAAGGGCTCTCAAGTCTCACTTGTAGTTGGGCAAGGGCTCAAGCGAGGGCCAGTAAGAGGCTGCTGCCAAGGCTCTAGGCCTTTGCCAACTACTAGCAAAGGCTCGCAACCTTCACCCAGTGGCTGGAGAGGGTGCCTCGCAGCCCTTGACGAGTGTCCTCTTGCTGGCCCTAACCAAAATAGAAAAGAAAATAAAAGAAAAATGGATAGAAAAAAATTATTAAAAATTGAAAAAATAAATTGTCCACGTCAGTGCCATCTAGCTAAATGTACTGAATTGACACAATTGCGAAAATTTAGGAGTTAATTAACAAAAATTAAGGCCGAATCGGCACGATTATAATGGGTTTAAGACTTCTTTGATAATTATCAACATATATGCTTGTAAAGCAACTTTTGATAATTACACCTACATGTTCGGTGGACTTATTTAGAATTACATTTTGAGATATTAGTCAAGGCCATGTTTATTCGTAGGAGTTTTTTTTCCTATCGCCAACAATGTATTATTCATGCAAAAGTTGCTCTCGTATTTGGTAACAATAAAAAGTTTTCAAACAAGGGCATGAAGTGTCAACATTTTTTCGAAAAATGACTTAGAGTTGATATTATTTCAAATAAGATTATGAAGTAATCATGTCAGTTTCAAATACACGTCAAAGGCATTTTCATCCAAAGACATTTTTATTTTACTTCTTTCTCTTCTTCCTTGCTCATCTTCTTGAAAGAGGCGAAGATCCATCATCACCAGGCACAAGACCGTCAACATTTGTGTCCCGTCTGGTCGTCTTCCTTCTCTTTCAAGCCACCTCTCTTTCCCTGTGTATAAAATCCTGTTGATAGTGAGTCACCACCATTATAGTTTTCACGCTCTGAATCGCCCCAAAAGCACTGCCGTTCCAAGCTCGTACCTCTACCATGTCGAAGCAGAGGGTCACGGTGAGGTCTCGCTTCCAGAGTGTGTTATCAATCGTGATATGTGCAATGTGCTTGATGATGAGGGACCGTCCCGGTGTTCTCATGAACATTGATGCGAACGACTTTTTGGCCCTCCAGCTGATTCGGCAGTCGCTCGAGAACATGCCCGTAGTCCAGCTTCTTCATGTCCTGGACTTCACCGCCGACCCCGACGACTTTGTTGGCATCTTCTGCGACTTATCAGGTGATTGCCCCCAGCCTCAGCAACCCAGAGCCTGCTCTCCGGGCATGACTGGCTGCATTGACCCACCGATCGGCCGGCTATCCTCCCTCGCCGAGCTTGCCCTTGTGTTGGGCCGGATTTTCGTGTTCGTGTAGCAGATGCTGTACCAGTTCAAGAACCTCTGGTTCCTCGCGGTCAACTGGAAATTAAAGTTAGATTGAATTGACAAATCTGTTGGTTGGCCCTGAAAACAAGAAGATGAACATGGAAGAAAAGAAAGAAAATAAAAAGAATATGTATCTTTGGACAAAATTTCCCTTAACCAATCAGAAGATTTGGTCGTCGATGAAGTTAGAGCTTCATTTGACATTAACATGGCTACTTCAGGCTCTTGTTTGAAATAAAATCTATTTTTTGTCCTCTTTTGAGAAATTGACGGCACTTGAGACCCTTATTAGGAATTTTTTTGGTAGCAACTATAAATTTTATTTAACCATGTTACTTGAAAGATTAAAGTATTACAATTGAAATATCTAATCTCAAATTTTAAATTTTTTTTTTTTTTTTTGTTGCTACAATAGCTAAGAGAAAAACATTGTATTGATATTTGTTATCACAACAAACTAAGATTTTTCCATTTCGAAATGAACGAAAGAAATTTAAACTCTTAGGGGTCGTTTAGAGCTCGTTGGTTACAATTTTATATTAGGAGCTACTACGGGGAGAGTTTGACGGTCTTGTTATTATTTTTGATCCCATGATTTTTCAATAAACGAGTGACTTATGCAAAGCACGCCGTGATGCTGTGTGAATCTACCGTTAGAGATAACCGACAATGCTGTCAAAATGTCGGAGAAGCATCTCGCTTTTTTATTTAGGCTTTTTTTTTTTTTTTTTCAAAAACAATTTTGATGAAAACACCGTTTGGATATATGCAAATAAAATCAGTAATTGAGTAAAAAAGAAGAAGCAATCCATTATCTTGAAGGAAGAAAATTTTCGTTTCACATAATGATAAAAAAGGATTGTTTCCCCGCCATGCATTCTTCATGTGGCTGGTCACTCTAAACCGTATTCCCACCCAAATTTTGCTACTACACTACCGCAGGATTACGGAAGGAACTTGTGCATTACGTAGGATGCGACCGGACTCCGTTGACCACCTATTCTTCGGGTGCTACATCACACGAAGCTTGGCTCGGTTTTGGGCCGCCAAGTGCCACCTTCCTTGGACGAACCGACCGTGGCAAGCTCACGTTATGTGGGCTATTAAGCACATAGGCGGACAGTCCTTTGCCCATCGGATCTCCAGATTTTCTCTTGCGGCCCTTCTCCACATTATATGGACGGCGAGGAACGACATATTATTCCGTGGTAAGCCTCTTTTTGTACTGGGTATGACCAAGCACCTTATTAAGGTCGTTAGGGACAAAGCTACTTCTCTAGGAAGCATTGCCGACCTCCCCCTCAACCGGCGATTGCAGCAAAGCTGGGGCTTCTCCACCACCATCTTTGAGGTTCGGTCTTAGCTACTTAGTTGGGGGTTGCCTACTGTTTTGGCCGGGTAGTCCTTTGGCTTCTTGCCCGTTTTGCTTGTCCTTTGGCCGAATGTTTGGCCTTTGTGATTTTCAGCTCTAGTCCATGTACATATGTTGCGCCGCATCACCTTTGACCCCCCTAGGACAACTTATGTCCTAATTGGGTCAAGGTTTTTGTGTCCGGCCTCCTTTGTTACCTAGCAGTTTGATAAATCTATATATACTTACCTTACCAAAAAAAAAAAAAAAGGATTGTTTCTATCTATAATTTTATATCAATATGAGAAAATTTTGGGGAAAATTATCAAAATAGTCCTAAACCTATCTTGTACATGAGCCAATGAAGTCATAAACATTTTAATTATGCAAGTTTAGTTCTAAACTTTTGGAAACTTACCAATTTAGTGGTAAATGTTATAATTGTGCCAATTTAGTTTTAAACATTTTAACTATTTGTCAATTTAGTTGTTCTACCTGATTTTTGTTGAAAACCACCGACATGACGGTCTAGTCAATGATAGCCATTTTACGTGGTATCGTTGGTTCTAATGTAGACAATTTTTGAGTTTTTTTAATATTTTATGAAATTTTATAAATTTCTTTGTTCTTCTAATTGGTCATCGAACCTCGGTAATGGCCGACAATCAGCTAAAGGTAAAGGCTAACGAATTCAACCTGGCCTTCACTGGAAGGGGTCGGCCTTGCCATGGCTGGCAAGTTCGAGCCTTGCCCGGTCGCTAGTCTTGCCGAATTTGGCAATGCTCAACCTCGCCATGGCCATGGGGAGCTCGGCCTCGTGGTTTCCTCCTAGGCCTAGTGACCAGCTCGAGAAAGAGGGGAAGAAAAGGAAAAATTTTATAAAAATGTCAAAGAAATAATTGAAGATTTGTCCACGTTAGGCGTGATGACCGCCACGTCAGCGATTTCTGACCAAAATTGATAAATCGTTAGAAGATTTAGGATTAAATTGGAAAATCATCAAAATATTTAGGACTGAATTAGCATGATCAAAAGGTTTAGAACTAAATTATCTTAATGTTTAAAACTGAATTGACACAATTGAAACCTCCGAGAGAGAGAGAGAGAGAGAGAGAGAGAGAGAGAGAGTACAAGGAATCTTCAGGGTTTGACCTTAGGGTTGATCATCGTCATGTTTTATAAGTGTATCATGAGTATATGTAGTGTGTTTATCGCACATAGAGTAGCCAGAAATGGAAAATATTCTCCCTTCGAGTCTCAAAAACTTATTGCATGTTCAAATTAAGAAAATATCATTTAAGCCCGAATCAATTCATGAGATATAAATTTGACGCAAATGACTTAATTTCTTCTCGACCCTTTACCTCAACTGTGTGGCCAACTGAGCTCCTCTAGTCCATTGCCTCTGTTGCCATCACCAGTCACAGCCGTTGCCCCTCACGAGCCGTTCTCCAAGCCTCGCTCCTGTGGGAGGTAAAGTCATCATCTTTATTTCCCCTTTACGTTTCTCTCTCCATCCTGCTTCTTGCTTCTTGCTTCCGCTACGTAGAGAAGCAACACTCGCGACGATTCTGGTATTTGTTTAAGCAAGGTGAATGAGAACGGGCCGTCTATTTATTGAGTTTTTTGGAGTCCTGTTAGCCAAATTCCATTCGAGTTTTCATTTGTGTGATGTAAATTTGTTTCTCGTGGATGAAATTGGTGCATAGGGATCGTTTCATGAGCAATAATGAACCTTAGTTACGTTGATGCCGTGGTGGAACGCGGGAGTTTTAGACCTAGGTTTACATGTAGGAGTTGTTTCAAGGGATTGCATTGATTTATAGGAAACGTTCCTTATTTCGTCTGATATTTGGCCAAATGTACTTTTAGAAAATGGTCTGGTGGTGGCCCAGCGACCAGAAGTTGTGGACGGTGGGTGTGTTTATCCCCGGTTAGAGGTAGTTCACACCATAATATATGGCCATTGACCCTCACATTATAAAAAAAAAAACCATGAGTATATAGACGGAAAAAAAATGAAGCTTTAATAGCTTTCTATGTTATCACTTTCAAGTTATTATCTTCTCTTTTTAAGTACAGTTCCAATCTCTCTCTCTCTCTCTCTCTCTCTCTCTCCAGTCTTGCAATCGTTCTCGCTCTCCAGTTTGATTGTGCCGGAGCTTTCTGAAGCTTAATGTCATCTTCGTGAATTCGAGGGACTTGAGTTTTTAGGCAGGTTTTTGTCGAGTGTTTACTGTTTGGTGAAGTATAGCTCGCCGCGAGAGACGGCAATGGCGACGACATCAATCTGAAAGTCGCGTCGGTGGAATTGGCCATTGACTCCGCCATTGACTTTTCTCGGTTTGAAGTTCGAGATGGCCTCCCTCTTACCCGACGCCATCAATTTGTCCGCTCTCTTTGTTGTCGGCTATGTTCGTATATATAACAAAAGTACAATACAGAATGAATATACAAAATCGAAATTACTAACCAAATTGAAAAGCAAACGCTGCAATCGGAGTATTGATCCGAGCCCAACGAATTTCGCTGTGTCCTTAAGACAAATTTGTCCCCTCAATTTGGTACCCGAGGACGTTGGACAATTGTCTCCCAGGATAGAACGGATCGCGTCCCTTTGAATCAGCACTTATTCAAAGGACTCCGGCGAACTTAACTTTGTGGAACGGGATCGCACTGAATGAAAAATGAGGGTGCAGATTTCTGGAAAAAATGAAGTTACCGAAAAAATGAAAGCGCTTCGAAGACTATTTATATTGAAACTTTGAAAAAAAACGAAGAGGCGCGAAGCTTGAGTCCGGATGATGTTTAACATAACCGAATATAACTTCTTCTTAAACAGACATAATTCTTCAAAAAAAAAAAAATTTCCGAACGAACGCATCCGTTCGTTTAAGGACGAATGTCCAACGGTTGTGTTAAGTGTCTATTCGGTCAAATAAACAAATGGGCAAATAAAAAAAATAAATGGAATAAGAGAACACAGGGCCGGGCCCGAACCGAAATGGCCGGACAGACGGCGGCGGCGGCGCGCGCGCGTGTGGGCCGAAATCCATTTGCGTAGGTCCTCCCTCCTCCACAAAAGTGGGGGTGCCCCTTGGGGCCCAAACCCATTTGTGAGGTTCCACTTAATAAACCCATCTCCCATCTACCTCTCATCTTATGTGGGACTCCCACATTTCCTTCTCATTCACTCTAAAGGGATAAATTCCCCAACAATCCCCCACATGAATGAGATATTCGGACATCATGACTCTTCGTATATGCATGAAATGCAATGTGCGATTATTCCTTGAGAGATAGTTACATCGGGATAAGTAGTCCGAAACTTTGAACTTTCCCTAGTGAAACCTATCGGACTTACTCGGTCAATCGGTAGACTTGATGTCTTTGAACTGTCGACCTTTGGTGTAAGCCTAGACAATAAAAATCACATAACTTTCTCTCGAACAAAGTTAGTTCTCACTGTTGTGTTCGTTTTGGCCATGAACACCGTCCGGTCTCATGAGTGTTTTAGAGAATTCGACCTTTTCAATTCTCACAGAAGCGGCCCTCACTTCACACTCACATAGGTGATTTCTGAACATATAGTATATCATATACTCAATTAAGAATCATTAAAAGCTTTTCGCTTAACCTTCACATATTAGTACTGTCTTCATCTAGGAATGAGTAATAAATTACAGTACTCTACACAGTCTTCATAACTTGGTTGTCCCTTTGAACCTAGATCTTGGAATCTCCAGTCAACAAGGTAAGGTATCCGCTATGAGGACTTATTTATAGGCCTTAAACTCATTCCTTTCGATGTTTTCACAACTATCTCTCTAGTTAGGCCTTTTGTTAATGGATCCGCAACATTATCTTTTGACTTCACATAGTCAATGGTGATAATTCCACTAGAAAGAAGTTGTCTTACGGTATCATGTCTTCGACGTATGTGTCAAGACTTACCGTTATACATGACATTCCTTACCCTTCCTATTGCCGCTTGACTCTCACAATGTATGCATACAGCGGGCACTAGTTTAGGCCAATTAGAAATATCTTCCAAGAAGTTTCGAAGCCACTCTGCTTCTTCACCGGCTTTATCCAAAGCTATAAATTCTGATTCCATAGTTGATCTAGCAATACAAGTTTGTTTGGATGATTTCCATGACATTGCTGCCCCACCAAGTGTGAATACATATCCACTTGTCGATTTTGTGTCTTTAGTGCCGGTTATCCAATTTGCATCACAGTATCCCTCAAGTACCGTTGGATACTCCGTATAATGCAAAGCATAATCTTGAGTATGCTTCAAGTAGCCCAATACACGCTTCATAGCTTTCCAATGATTTTCATTTGGACTAATTGTAAATCGGCTTAGTTTGCTTACCGCGCAAGCTATGTGCGGTCTAGTGCGGTTCATGACATACATTAAACTGCCTAGTATACTTGCATACTCATTTTGAGCCTTGCTTTCACCGGTATTCTTTGAAAGATGTAGATTAATATCTATCGGAGTCTTTTCGGGTACGATGTCTAGATTCTTGCACTTTTCAAGAATATTTTTTATATAGTGAGACTGTGATAGTACTAATCCTTCGGATGTTTTGAGGATTTTAATTCCTAAAAGAACATCTGCAAACCCCATGTCTTTCATATCAAATTTGCTTGTGAGCATGCATTTGGTCGTCTTGACGACCTCACTATCGCTGCCCATTATAAGCATGTCATCTACATAGAGACATAAAATGACAAAGCTATTATGAGTGCTCTTAACATAAACACATTTATCGCACTCATTACTCTTGAAACCATTCGACAACATAACTTGGTCGAATTTAGCATGCCATTGTTTTGGTGCTTGTTTCAAGCCATATAGTGACTTGATAAGCCGACAAACTTTATTCTCTTGTCCCGGAACAATGAACCCTTCGGGTTGCTGTAAATATATTTCTTCTTCCGGATCCCCATTTAGAAAAGCTGTTTTGACATCCATTTGATGAATTTCAAGTCTATACAAGGCTGCTATAGCAATTAACATCCGTATAGATATAATTCTCGTGACAGGTGAATAAGTGTTAAAATAATCCAAACATTCACGTTGTCCGTAACCTTTTACGACAAGCCTAGCCTTATACTTATCAATAGTACCATATGTTTTCATTTTCCTCTTAAATATCCACTTACTTTGTAATGGCTTATTGCCAAGAGGAAGGTCAACCAATTCCCAAGTATAGTTTGACAAGATGGATTCAACTTCACTATTGATAGCTTCTTTCCAGAGCGAGGCTTCTGGAGATGTCACCGCTTCCTTATATGTCCGAGGTTCATTCTCTAACAAATATGTCAGAAACTCAGGTCCAAAAGACGTAGAAGTCCTTTGCCTTTTACTACGTCCGGGTTCATCCTCCATTGGATCACTTCTAGATGAGTATCTCGAGACCTCTTATTATTTTCAATTGGCTCATATACTATGTTATATGGAAATATATTTTCAAAGAACGAAGCGTCCCTTGATTCAATGATCGTATTAACATGTATATCCGGGATCTCTGATTTGTGAACAAGAAAACGATATGCATTGCTATTCTGAGCATATCCGATAAAAATACAATCAACAATCTTCGGTCCTATTTTAACCTTTTTAGGCTTAGGAACCGCAACCTTAGCCAAACACCCCCACACTTTAAGATAATTCAGGTTAGGCATTACGCCTTTCCATTTCTCATAGGGAGTTTGTTTTGTCTTTTTGTGGGGTACTCTATTTAAAATAAAATTTGCTGTCACGACAGCTTCCCCCCACAAATTCTGTAGTAAACCGGAGCTGTTCAACAATGCATTCATTGTTTTCTTTAAGGATCGATTTTTTCTTTCCGCCACACTATTCGATTGCGGTGTATAAGGGGCGGTAATTTGGTGAACGATACCGAACTCAGTACAAATTTCCTTAAAAGGAAATTCATATTCACCTCCTCTATCACTTTTTAACACTTTTATTTTCTTATTCAACTGATTTTCAACTTCAGATTTATAAGTTTTAAAAGCATTCACAGCTTCATCCTTATCGCTAAGTAGATAGATATAGCAATATCTCGAACAATCATCTATGAACGTGATAAAGTATTTCTTACCACCTCTAGAAGGTATTGCTTTCATATCACAAATATCTGTGTGTATTAGATCTAAAGGTTCCGTAATTCTATTATCTACGGAATGGAAAGGAGGCTTAGAAAACTTAGATTCAACACACACTTGGCACTTTTCACTTGGACAATCAAACTTCGGCAATAGTCTCATACTAATTAATTTCTTTATCGACTTACAGTTAACGTGTCCTAGTCTAGCATGCCAAATATTAGGAGACTCAAGCACATAAGTAGAAGCAGCTTTATTTATATCATCTTTGGTTACAATAGTCATTACATTCAACTTGAACAAACCATCATTCGGATAACCCTTTCCTACATACATCTCATTTTTGAAGAGCACAAACTTATCGGATACAAAAATCAACTTGAAGCCATTCTTACTAAGAAGAGATCCAGACACTAAATTCTTGCGAACATCCGGCACATGCAGAGCATTATTTAGTATCACAATCTTTCCGGATGTCATCTTCAGAGCAATCTTTCCGACACCTTCAACCTTAGAGGTTGATGAATTACCCATATAGAGTTTTTCATCACCCCCCACAGTTGTGTAGGATGAGAACATCGATCCGTTCACACAGATATGACGAGTTGCTCCAGTATCAATCCACCACTCATTGGAGTTTCTCACCATATTACACTCGGATATCATAGCATTCAGATTGATATCGTCAACATCATTGGAAATCTCTTCTACCACATTTGCCTGAGTTTTCTGTCTTTTCTTGGCTCTGCAATCTTTGGCTCGATGTCCAGATTTTCCACAGTTAAAGCATTTGCCAACAAACTTTTTCAGACCTTGGGTGAATCCCTCTCCGGACTTGCTAGGCATTTTCCTCTTCTTGTTGGGATTCGATCTTTCTTCAACAACATTGACCCTTGAGACCTCCAGATTTTTTCCAACTTTCTTCTCGGAAGATCTATTATCTTCCTCTATCCTCAACCGAACAATCAAGTCTTCAAGTGACAACTCATTTCTCTTATGTTTGAGATAATTTTTGAAATCTCTCTAGGACGGTGGCAGTTTTTCAATGAAGGCAGCCACTTGAAATGACTCACTTAGAGTCATTCCTTCAGCATGAATATCATGCATAATCACTTGAAGCTCTTGAACCCGACTTAAGACGGTCTTTGAATTAACCATCTTGAAGTCCAGAAATTTACCGACAATGAATTTCTTCAGTCCGGCATCTTTAGTTTTATATTTCTTGTCCAAACTATCCCATAACTCCTTAGCCATTTTTAGTGGACTATATAGACATTATAGAGTGTATTATCCGGACCGTTGAGGACATAATTGCGACACAGGAAATCAGAATGCTTCCATGCATCTACTGCAGCAAACCTTTCCTTGTCTACCTCTCCTTCATCCAACTTAGGAGCATCCTCATTGAGGAACCTTGCCAAGTTCAATGTCGTAAGATAAAACAACATTTTTTATTGCCATCTCTTAAAATCTATACCATTGAACTTTTCTGGCTTTTCTCCGTGATTCGGAATAGGGTTGACCAGAGTCGAAGTCGAAGCCATTTCTATTATACAACAAATCACAGAATGATAATTATAAAGCACAAACGAGTACTACCAAAATAAACAAGCAACAGTCTCGGGACAAAACAGAAAAATAATACCGTGATTATGTTAGTTGCTCGGCAAGAAATGAACTAAGTGACAATAGACTATTAAACATGATAAGAGCACGAGAACAGAGATACACCGGAACGAAGATCAATCTAATCGGGAAGTATACATCGAAGACGGAATGAAAAACAAATAGATTGATATTGAACGATGCAATAGAATTTTCGACAAAACACATGTGCAATAAGTCCGATTCAGAACTTCCATGATATAGTAATGGTGGACACAATATTTTCAACAAAAATATCATACAATAATCATGTACATGATACATTAACGGTTGAACAGAATACTTTCAATAAAAATATTATACGAACTAAGCACAATGATCATGAATGAATGAAAAAAATTTGTTTTAAGATTGTTGTCAGCTATGTTCGTATATATAACAAAAGTACAATACATAATGAATATACAAAATCGAAATTACTAACCAGATTGAAAAGCAAACGCTGCAATCAGAATATTGATCCGAGCCCAACGAATTTTGTTGTGTCCTTAAGACAAATTTGTCCCCTCAATTTGGTACCCGAGGATGTTGGACAATTGTCTCCCAGGATAGAACGGATCGCGTCCCTTTGAATCGGCACTTATTCAAAGGACTCCGGCGAACTTAACTTTGTGGAACAGGATCGCACAGAATGAAAAATGAGGGTGCAGATTTCGGGAAAAAATGAAGTTACCGTGTCTATTCGGTAAAATAAACAAATGGGCAAATAAAAATAAATAAATGGAATAAGAGAACCCAGGCCCGGGCTCAAATCGAGCCGGTCGGCGGCGGCGGCGGCGCGCGCGGACCGAAATTCATTTGCGTTGGTCCTCTCTCCTCCACAAAAGTGGGGTGCCCCTTGGAGCCCAAACCCATTTGTGAGGTTCCACTTAATAAACCCATCTCCCATCTACTTCTCATCCTATGTGGGACTCCCACATTTCCTTCTCATTCACTCTAAAGGGATAAATTCCCCACACTCTTCTCTGTTTCCAAAGGGCTACTTAAAATGGGAGGTAGTCGGATTAAGAACGACTATTATCGAAAACTTAGTGCAAGATTGCGTTCCGATCTCCACTTGTTATAACCATGCAGCAAAGAGAATTCAAACTTCATTCCAGGGTTCAATTTCTTCTACAGATAAAAAAAAATCGAATTTATTACAGGATTTCATTAACCATTCTCAGTCCAGCGATTCAAAGCATGCCCTCGTTAAAATGCATGTTCTTCAAGATCCAAGCTGTTGGGATCCTTCAAAACAGTATCTTTGTGATGTGGCACGTCTTTTTTCTATTCGATCATCCTTGTCTAGATGGTATTTCACTGCGGCATCTTTAATTAAGGCTAGGGTCCGAACAGTAATCAAGGGTTTTCCATTTTAAAACCTTCAGTAAACTTACTTTTTTTTAGGCACGAAATGGTATATCCTCCAGATTTATTCTTCACTATGGATTTGTCATGTTTATCATAATTTTATTTTTCCGGGTAAAATTTTTTTTTTTTTTTGGGCCAAATTATCCCTTGACATGCGACGGTCAAGCCGCTTGAGACACCAGTGATCTACATCGTAGGATTTCTACAACTTCGGAATTGGTTGCAGATGGGTTGGGCCGAATCGTAATTTACCACATATTGAATGGCAAAAAGAGGAAATAAGAGTTAAAATTAGGGACTGAACGAGTCAAATACAGAATCGTACTTTGAGAGGAAAATGACACAAATAATCTTTGAACTTTGACCCAATATGTAATGTGATCTCTGAACTTTTAATTTGTCCAACGTGATCCTGAACTTTAGGCCAATGTGCAACGTGGTCTCTGAACTATCAATTTGTTCAATGTGATCCTTGACATTTTGAAACATGCTCAACTTAGTCCATGAACTATAGAGAAATATTTAATGCTATCCTTCAACTTGAATTAATGAAAGGAAAGAAAAAAATAATTCAAAAATAATGTAAAAAAGATTTGCAAAAGTAGTACACGTTAACTCCACCGTACTATGTTGAATGACCGGCATTCACCTTAATAATTTCTTAATATAATGACAAATCGTTAAAAGGTTCATAACTAATTGGCATAGTTGAAAATTTCAAGATTGAATTAATCGATGTTAATTAGATTTATGATATCTTTTACAATTATCCAGCTTATAATGCGATGGAGGATGCCATATACATTCTCTTATCTATGCTACTCTTATATCGTGGACTAGGACCTAGCATGACATCGTTTGGAAGCATTAGATCTAATTATGCGATCACATTTTGTCGGTCTTAAAATAAAGTATCCTCTGCATGATCACTTTAAACCCTAAATCTCTCTCTCTCTCTCTCTTTTATTTGCTTTAGAAATTAGAAAAAAGAGGACTCCCTCTCACGTGGACTGGGAATTCCTCATGAAACTTATACGGCGGAATCATATCCTCAAATTTATTGATCTTTGTTTGTATTCACATTAATATATTTTATTTAAATAGAGAAAAATTTTAAATAAGTGCCTGAAGTATCGTCATTTTCTCAAATATGAATATTAAGTGAATCTTATTTCAAATAAGGGTCTAAAGTGCGGTTTTATTTCAAAGAATAGCCTAACCAAATGGCATTTTTATCCTTTATTTTTTTTATTTTTTCTTTGTTTTTCTATTTCCCATTTCATTTTTTTTCCTTTTTTTTTTTTTCCTCTCCCCCTCCCCAACCATCGCCGACCTCACATGAGGGTCACCCGAGGGCACCTCGACCTCGCATGGCCTTGCCATCCCAAGCGACGGCGAGGGTCGCCCTCACCTGGGCTGGGCGGGTGGCCCTCGCCTAGGTTAGCATCCAGCGCCTCGCTTGATGTCAACAACCTCCACCGATGGCTCGAGGATGGTTGGGGGAGAAGAGAGAGAAAAAAATAAAGAAAAATAAAAAGAAAAAAGAAAAAAAATTCAAAAAAGTAAATGAAAAAAATACCATTTGGCTTGGCACTTTTTTGAAACAATGAAGGCACTAAAGATTCTTATATGAAAAATGTTAAATTAGTTTTTCACCAATTATAGCCATTGTTGCCAAAAATACTTGATACTATCTAGATTATTCGGCAAGGATGGCTTGAAGTATCTTCATTCTCTTATAAAGACATAAAATTGCCTCATTTTTTTTAAATAAAGGCATGAAATGAATCTTATTTCAAATAAAAACATAAAGTGAACATATCGGTCTTAAACAAGGGGCTGATCTAGCTAGCCAAATGACAATTTTTTCCTTTAATTTTTTGAATTTTTTTCCTTTTTCTATTCTTTTTCTTTTTCTTTTTCTATTCTTTTTCGATTTTCCCTCCACTGAACTTTGGCAAGGGCAAGCGTTGATAATCGGGCACCCCTCGCTTGTGGCTAGCAACCTCCACCGGCCATTGACAAGGCCTGGCAAGGGCTGGGGAGAGAATAGGGAAAAGGGAAAAAAAAAAGTAAAGTAAAAAAATCAAATAATTAAAGAAAATATCCTTATGATTTTTTTATTAAAATACCCCTCCTCCGACGACCACAATAGTGACATGTCCTTAATAGCAGGCCAAAAATCATTATTTAAGATAATTTGGTCACTTCAAATCCTTATTTGAGACAATTTGGCTGCTCCATATCCTTATTTGAGACAATTTGGTTACTTTAGACTCTAATAATGTCCATTCATGCCCTTTTTTGACAAAATAATGGCACTTTAAGCCCGTATTTGATATTTTTCCATTATAATATTCATATTCATTATTTCTTTTTTTAACAGAATACAGTGGCAGATGTGCAGCTGTTGTTACTTTGATAATTTATTCTTTAATATTTTAAACATTTTATCTCATTTGAGTATATTTTTGTCAAAAAGATTTGTTCTTTAACATGTATTTTTCGACCGAACCACTTGTCAATATTTCTTTTATCAAAATTTATTCCGCGCACTACTCGCCCAGTGGATGGCGTGGCTGTGTGCCATGGTTGGATGTTTATACAAAGTGGATGGCATCCTCCGGACTCCACCCTTTTTTTTTGTGCTTCTAGCTATAATTAAAAAAATGGTTAATATCACAGAAAATCTCAAACTGGTATACTTGTGATGAATTTATTCCAAATTATTTTTTTAATCACAAAGAACTCCAAACCAATCGAATCTTTAAAATTTCAAATCAAGATTGCATCCTCCGAACCTCCAGGCTTTTATCCGTCCTTTTTTTGTTTTTTATAATGTTCTTTTCTAGCTATTAATTAAAAGAAGGGGCACACATCAATTTTTTTTTAACAAAAAAAAATATTTTCGAGACAAAAAACCAACAAGCACCAACCGGACGATTAAGAGTCGATTCCAAACCACCAGCCATGAAATCAGCCGACCCATTAATAAAACCTTCATGTTCAAGAATCCTAATGTCCCCCTTTTACGTAACCACTCCTAAAAAAAGCTCCATAACGTTTAAGACCGTTTTCCCGAGCGCGCTAAGTCGGACCCACCATGGCTTTCAAGCGGTGAGAATCGAACGCCAAAATGGGATTCAGCGCAAAGATTTGATGTTTGAAGAAGAAGAAGGGGGACCTTCCATTAAAAGTTGTTCATTAAATCTAACAATTAAAGGATGCTGGAGGTGGCATTGTCATTGGACAGGCGTCACGGCAATTAATGGGTGTAACATAGAGCAACCAACAAAGCCCAACGTTGAGGACAACAACCCCCAGTGAATGGAGTTTCACGGCACCCATGTTATTTGTCACAAGATGTATACCTGTTTACCCACTAGTTTGTGGACGTGGTGATGTAATCCACGGGAGAGAAGGCTATTAATGGAGGGTAGGTAATTTGTCTGGGGGAGATGATGAACATGAGGGAGGAAGAGAAAGGCAAAAGAAAAATATAAAAATCAAAGGTAAAGGACATTTTTTTGTTGTTGAAACAATTTAATTACTTTATTTGAAACTAAATTATAGTCATTTGAGAAAATGTATACTAGCCTTTTAATTTTTCTGATTATTTGTGCAAATTTACCATCGTTTTCATTAAATCTAACAAAATAGTTTAGAATAAATTTGTCACAACTATATGTATTAGTTTAGAATTTTTCATGGTATTAATCCAATTTAACAAAGGGTAATTTGTAAAGTATAGTGGGTTTTTTAAAATAAATTAGTTTATGGTAATCTTTATAGGTGTAACGTTGGGCTTTTTGTGTCAAAAAAATAAGTTTGATATATTTTGTAGGAAATGTACCAATTTAGGATTTTTCATGGTATTAACCCTTAAAAAAATAAATAGATAAATGAGCATAAGCACTAGCAAATATCCTCCGGACCACTTGAAATAAATTTTTTATACAAATTTGGTATAGTTTGTTAAGAAATATTATAAGAATATGTCACGTGAATGATTGTTCTTTGAATGTTTCATTTGCTATCTTTAATTTTAATAATATTGATTTGCAAAACACGATGATGGACCTGTGCAATTGAAATCGTATAATTTTTTCGACCAAAAAAAAATCGTACAATTTCTTTAATTGGATGTTCTCTTCCTTAGCTTTATTTACGGCTAAAAATAGATTTTTCTGTTTCTATTCCCCGGACGAGTTTTTTGAACAAATACGCACTTGCTAACAACACAAAATTTCTAGTCTCAAAATAAAAATTCATTTGATAACAACACAAAATCTCTATAGTTATAGATTGTTGGGCCTTGGCTGGTGGATGGTGAAGGATGAATAGGAGCTGGACACCAAAGACCAGCTTGCGACAGTCACCCGACGGTCGCAAGAGAGGGGGTGTGAACAATGAGAAGAATTATTATTTTTATTTTTGTTTCAAAAATAAAAAGTAGAAAAATTTTACTTCTTATTTCTATTCCAAACCTATTTTTAGGTCAAAAATCTATCCTAGGAATAGAAAATGAAATTGGTTTACCAAACAGATTATTGATCTAAACCTACTTCCCATAACAGAAAAATGGAACTGTTATCATGCGTGCCTTTTACTAGTGCTCTTATGACAATTATTACCTAAAGATTATGTAAATAATAGTATCAAAATGAAGAGAAATGACAGGAAGGATTGGGTTTTAAGGTTGTTTATGTATACCAGCGAGGAAAAGGATTGGAAAAACAATGTGTTATGACTTAAATGTCCTCTTACATATGTAAAGCAAAAGATAAGATAAGATAATAGTACGAGGGAGAAGGAGGAAAATATTTATTATTAATACATGAATCCCTCCAAATCTCTTCAATCAAACAAATATGAGGGATTAAAAAAAGCAAATGTGAGGGATTCAAACTTGTGCATAAAATTAGTTCCTCCATTCCCTCTTATCCTTTCTTTTCTATTCCTTCCATCTCTCTCCTCTATTCACGTGAAAAATTATTTTCGGGATTAATTTTCTTCTCTAATGATCCTCTATCTATTAATGTGAAGTTCTTATTACTTATTAGGGAAAATTACCAAAAACTCCTAAAAACCTATTGTACGACAGCCAATTCAATCATAAACCTTTCAGCTATGCCAATTGAGTCATAAACATTTACACAATTTGTCAATTTAGTCTTAAATCTTTTGATAATATTTCAATTTTCGTATAACTTTGGCCAGAAATCGTTGACGTGGCAAGTGCAGTCAATGCCCGTCATCCTAGGTGACATGGCTGATGCTACCGTAGACAATTTTCATAATGTTTTTTTAACATATTTCCAATTTTTAATTTATCCTTTCCTTTCTCTTTTTCCCTTATTTCCTTCTACGGGTCATCGGCCGATGGCAAGGGTCCCTCTCGCTGGATTTGGCGAGGGCACCCAAATCCTTGCCAACGATACACGGAGGGAAATAAGGAAAAAAGAAAAAGAGAAAGGGAAGAAAAAAGAAGAAGAAGGGGAAAAAAATTCAGAAAATTTTACAAAATTTACAAAAATTTTCACGTCGGTGCCTATTGTGCCTTGTAGGACAACCAGCACAAAATGAGCAGCAACACCAATGAATTCCGATCAAAATTAGTTGAAAGAACTAAATTGGCAAATCGTCAAAAAGTTTACGACTATTTTGGCAAATCATCCAAAGATTTAAAACTAAATTGGCGTAATTGAAAGGTTTGAGATTGAATCGGCAAATTGTCAACAGGTTTTGGACTAAATTGGTACAATTGAAAAGTTTAAAACTAAATTGGCGGTCATACATTAAGTTTAGTACTTTTTGGAAAAATTTTTCCAATCAAATAAATATGAGGGATTAAAAAAATATGTACAAAATTGGCTCCTTTAATTCCTCTTATCCTTTGGCCACAAAAAATCCATCTTCTCCTCTCTCTTCTATTCCTTTCATCTCTTTCTTCCATCCATGTAACAAATTGTCTTCGTGATCAATTTTCTCTTCTCTAATAATCTCCATCTATTGGTGACAAGTGTTTTTTACTTACTTTAAAGGAAAGCCTTCTCTCATGATATAAATCCTAAAGGGCCTGCAAGTCCCAGTGAACGCATAGGCCATAGGGTGAGACCCGGACCATTGGCAAGACCCGATGTCGTTTAGGCCCGACCGGTTCATGGGGTCGAATGTGAACTACAACGGGAGGGATTTTGAGTATATCCCCTTCGGCGGCAGCGGCCAAACGATTTGACCCCCATTGCCGCTCGCTTTCCGGATGATTCATCTCATGGCAGCTTCGCTCGTTCCATTTTTTAACTGGAAACTTCCCGAGGGAATGGCGCCTGAAAGTCTGGATATGCAAGAGCAATTTGGTGCTGCTTTGAAAAAGGCCATACCTCTAAGAGCAATTCCTAGTGTAAATTGAAAAGGAAGTCGTCATTGATCCTTGATGACTTGATTTTTCAAAGTGATTTTTAAGCACTGTTTTTGCTTCGAAAGCTTCAATCAAATATGGGGCACTTGAAGGAATGGGAATCAAAGTGGGAGAAAGCGTAGCCTGCGGGAAGTTAAGCATCGTTGAAACTAAATGCGAGAAATTAAACTGGAACTGAACAGCAATTACAGGAAATTGAAAGATGGTTTATCTACATTCGAGTAATCACAAGCAACATTGCCAAAAGAAAGCTTGAAACAAAAGCCCAAATTGAAATCTATAGACATGTGTGAAAACAAAAGTAGACATGAAATGTAAAGGACGCATTTGCAAGAAACTGAAATCTAATGAGAGGATGAATGATGAAAACCTACCTACACACTAGACAGAAAGCTTTTATCTCCCTTTTTTTTTTTTTTGAAAAAGCTACCAAAAACTCTAAACTATACCATTATGACACATTTATCTCAAATTTTTCTTTGATACTAAAATTCCCAACCTTGCACTCATTTACCTTAAATTTGTACAAATGTGACATATTTATTCCAAATTTTTTTCTTATGGGTTTTTTGGTGTCATAAAAAAATAATTTGGGGTAAATATGTGGCACAAATATAAGTTTGAGATTTTTTGATGTTACAAAAAAATATTAGGAATAAATATGTCACCCGTGTACAAGTTTGAGGTCACAGAAAAAGAACATACTTGAGTGTTCATGTTCCTGACATTTTCTACATTTTCTAATTGACCCAGTTTTCTATCTAGATGCCATAATCTTGAGGCACGGATGTATTATTGTGATCTTTTTTATTACAGATTGAAATGCTTCAAAATTAATCAGTGGGAATAGTGTTTTCTTTTATCAAGAGTTGCATCTAGTAGTAAAATAGGATCTCCGTCCATATAAAAGTTGTGTCTAGTAGTACAATTTAAACTGCCCACCTTCACACCATGGTTATATTGACAAAATCGATCGATGGAACCGACTGGCAAAGCGATATAATAGGCTTGGCAGTGAATGTTGTCCACTTATTATGCACTTGTAATCTTCGCATCACTTTGATTTAATCATCCCTCTTAATTACCCGACATGCACGGCTAAGACCACGTACTGTTCCTCGACCAATGTTAATTACCTACATCCAATTTCCCATCTCATCCATCCGATCTCAACCCTAATTTAATTAGATATCTGTCATATGTGCATTTGTAGATACAAATAATGCCATTGTTATTATGATAGCAAACATTCTACGCCCATTTATTGCGAAAAGGTCTCCAACCACTCGAAGCTACGAAGGCCTTGTCGCTTGAAACATGTGACCCTCCAATTTATTGATCCCAAAAAAAAAAAAAAAAATTCAATAAGTTGCATTTAATCAGAAAATACTTGCTTTGAACTACTCCGGCATATGAGTCCATGCCTAGCCACGTCTTCAAATTCAGCTTTTTTCTCTTTTCTATTAAAATTTTCCTTTTGTGGTTCAAATTTTAAAACATCTCCTACTCGTGGGGACCTCTTTTAATCTCATTCGACATTTTTTTATAAAAAAAATTTATTATATATATCCGGCGGTGTAGGAAAACACAGCTAAAAACAACTCGTATCGAGTAAGAAGTAAAAATTAAAGAGAACGTTTCTCCTACCAAGTAAAGCATAGAGTATTATTCAAAAATAGGATAGACAAGATAGCAAATGTGATTTTCTGAATTTAGAGTAGAAGCCAAACCACATTAGCTATTCGATATACTCGAAAAACAAACTTAGAATATTCTACCTCAGAAAATGGAAAAAAACTATTTTATACAGCACATGGGCAAAGACTTATTTTAAATTTTCGCATGGCTTATTTCATTTTTGTGCCAGAAACTTTTCAATCAACCACTCAAATGTCCTTACTTTTAAATAAAAAAAAAAAACAGACTCACTAGAGGTGCCACAAATTTTGATACCACATCGAAATTCTCAACACATGGGTGATTGATTAAAAAGTCACGGCATCAAAGCAAAGGCCGTGCGAAAGTCACATATGATCAATTAAAAAGTTACGATATTAAAATAAACATAGTATGAAAATTATGATATTTATAAGACGTTATTAATATACTGCTTTAAAAAAAAAAAATAGGTCCGATAAACATCCTTCCATCTTTCGACCCTTATCCAAATCAAAAAAGGAGGAAACACTTTTAAATTCCAAATAATTTGTTGGTTTTTTT
The DNA here is from genome assembly GCF_020921035.1 of Rhodamnia argentea. Taxonomy (NCBI): domain Eukaryota; kingdom Viridiplantae; phylum Streptophyta; class Magnoliopsida; order Myrtales; family Myrtaceae; genus Rhodamnia; species Rhodamnia argentea. Next base: position 34,290,758 of record NC_063152.1, read on the forward strand.
ACTTTTTCCCCGACCCTTTTCACATCCCTCATCGTACCAGCCACGCAACCTTATCCTCCACAAAAAAAAACCTTATCCTCCGCAAAAACGCCGCCACCTGCTCCACCACCGCCCACCACTAGTTCTTTCTCTTCTCTCCCCTCCAGCCATTTTGCCCCTTCTCACGATTTTAAAACACAACTTATGTCCAAATACTTCCCTCTGAATATCAACATTATTTTTCGTTTATTTATTTTTATAAATATATTTTATTGATTAAATGCTCGGAAAGTAGATTTCACAAACCCTATTTTTTTTATTATAAACTCTTGTCATGCTACTATAAATGCAAAGTTTTTGATATGCGAAAATAAAAATAAAATAAAATTACGGTGAGCATAATTTGAAGTTTTTTTTTTTTTATGGTATTGACTTCTTTTTTTTTTTATCCGAGAGCAATAGATCTCTCGACAAAATCAAATTACCACGTCAAGAAAAAAAAAAAAACGACCAAGGAAGAATTCGAAACCATCAATGTCATGTGCGTTGTTGCACTAGTGTTTTTTAAGGTATATACAATGCGGTCAGGTAGACGACAATTTTTCACTTTCGTTCTCATAAAATATCTCCTCCGTTCTTCGACAACGCAAAGGGGCACAAAAAGAGGAAAATTAAAATGAAGAAACTCTATAAGGGGAAAAGGAGGGTGGGAAGGAAGAAAAATCTATGACCTGGAATTACCGTTTTGCCCCGATTGATGAAACCTAGGAAGAAGCTCGCTTCGCCGGTCCTTGATTCACCGATCTTCCGGCCCATCGCCACCGCCGCCGCCGCTCATCCGGGGCAACACATGGACGGCCACGGCCTGCAACGCCGGCGGCGGGTCCACCACCCAGAGCCTCGCTGGGGCTGCAGCGACGTCGACCACTGCGATCCCGCCGTCGCCTCCGCAGATGACGCAGACCCGGCCGCCCCCGGCCGCGACGTGCTGTGCCCCGCGGAGCCTCTCCGAGGCCATGACCTCCTCCCAGCGGTCGCGCCCCTCGTCGTACCGCCTGAGGACGCCCTGGACCTCGTCGACGGCATAGATGACGTCCTCGTCCATGGCGGCCACGGGGCCGCGCCAGCCCTCGATCATCCCCTCAGGCATCTCCCGCCACGTGTCTGCGGCGACGTCGTAGACGACGCCCTGCTTCGCGGCGTGGCCCCTCACGTTGACCATGCACAGCTTGCCTCTCCACCCGACGGCCTCGATGGCATCCCTGCAAAATCGACCGTCTTTGAGCCCGTTTAATTTCCTCCACTCCCAATTCAAGCTCTCATCTTTCTTTCTCGTGCTGGGATTTCTGTTGCTGGATGGGTTAAGATCCCACTTCTCCACCGACCTCGCCACATCGGTGCTGAACTGGGACCCGATCCCGCTCGCCACGTAGACGGCCGCGCCGAGGGCCCCAGCGGCGCACCACCGCCGGGGGGCGTTGAACGGCGGGCCGGAGGCCCACCTCCTGGCGATTGGGTCGAAGATGAGCGGGCGCGATATCGCCGGGAAGAAGTTGCGAGCGGTGGCGGCAAGGAGGACGAGCTTGCCAGCGACGGAGACGGTCTGGATTGGGAAGCGCCAAGAGAGGAAGGAGGGGTGGCTGACAAGGAGGCGGAGCGGCGCGTCGGGGGCCGGAGGGGGGAGCGCGCGCCACCGGGCGGCGATCGGGTCGAAGGTGGCGAACTCGATCTTGCTCAGGTGGTGCTGATCGGTCTGGAGCGAGTGTGACAGTGATGATGAAGAGGGTGGAGGCGGTGGCTCTTGGGGCGAGGAGGGCGATAGGAGGGCGTAGAGAGAGAGGAAGGGAGGGAAGGAGGGGGTGTAGATGACGCGCCGCCACGAGCGGCAGACGGAGAACAGAAGGGAAGGGGGGACGCTGGCGAGGCAGAGGAGGCTAATGTGGTCGGGGAGCCCGGGCAGCAAGGGCGGCTGGTAGGGGCGGTCACGGTTGCGGTGGGCCACTTTGCGGCGCTTGGTGGAGGATGAGGATGAGGCGGAGGAGGAGGAGGCGGCGGTGGAGGAGTGGATTGAATTGGTGATGGGAGCGACGGCGTTGGCCATTTGTATGGAAGGAAGGAAGGAAGAACGGCGAGTTCGGGAGGCATTTTATATTAATGTTTTGCTTTTTTTTTTTTTTTTTCTAATCCTTTTCTATGGTGGGGATCAATTAATAACGATTTTGTTGGGGCCATTACTTTTTAGGAGTTGCTTTGCTTACTTTGAACGATAAGAAAAGTTTTGTTGCTGTCTGAAGGCAATAGGCAACATGCCAAAAGACGGCTGTATAACGATTTTGTAGCGTTTGATGTTTGTCTAAACAACAGAGACTTCATTGTAGTTCTTCTTCATGATAATCGGCGAGGTAATCCCCAATTACTAGAGAAAGCGTTTTGCTGCGTCACATAAATATTAGATATTTTAGCCATTTTGAAATATCTTTAAAATGATTTTGATAGAAATTATGACCGCTATGATTAGCTATCATTATTTCTGACAGTCAATTTTTTAATGGCGTTGTAATTGCTTTCTAAAGGTCATATAACAACAGTGTAAAGGTTTTGTAACGCTTGAATTTGTCTTCATAAAATCTTTAACGGTCGTTTTCTTTAATAGTTACCAATTGATTTATGACGCTTTCTTAACCACTCTATCTTTTGTTTTGCATATAAATTAAACTCCAAACCACAATTATCGATCTTAGATTAAGAAAGAAAATTTTCATTTCCTCCACATATCTTTTCATTTTATTGTTGAGTTATACACATATTATTGTTCATATTTTTTTTAATATTCAGTGCAGAGTATAGAAAAAGGTCTATTGTATCTTGGAATGATAGTTGTTAAAAGCCTTACACACCATGTATCATATTTCGAGGGACGGAATTATTCATAAGGAACAATATCTGCACGCCTCGGATAATTGTTTCTACTTTCTCATCTTTTCTAAATAGATTTCTAATGATTCTTATTTTTGATGTTATCTAATATTTTTCCAACAATCTTAACAATAATTGCCTCATGGATTCTCAACCCAAAACTGCTACCACCACCGTTGGAATTTAACGAGGACTCAGAGACGGTGAAGGACAAGCATCGCATATCATGGGCAATTTATCTTGGGACATTACCGAGAATTCAGCACATGTGAAAATCCCTTCGAGAGACATATAGAGATATGGTAAGCTCGTCATGTTCGTCGATATCGTTGAGTGGAACCAGGTATACACTATTGTCAAGTGGCCATGAGGTATTGTCTAGCAAGAAAATTAATATATTGTGATATTCGGCAGATAGCAATGTTACTGATTCGGGTGGGGATTTTACCAAATACCCTTTTAGAGAAATCTTTAAAACTGGCGTTGCGATACTGAGTGGCTGCTTAGAAAGAGAAAGAAATGGAAAGAAATTTGGTTAAACCTTTTTATTTGCATTAATTATTCTGGGGATAGTTGTTGGGTGATCTCCATGCTGATACACTCAAATGAGTGTACAAATGAGCTAGGGTTTTTCTTTGGTGGTTGTCTTTGTACATGCGTGCTCGGGAGGGCGATGGGGGGCTCGTGCCTGTGCGTATGCTCATGCGTGCTGATAAGTGCATGAAGCTGTGAGAATGCTCTCACATCCACGCACGTTAGTGGTTGCGAAATGATCAGAGGTACAACTCTCTCTTGGTGCATTGTTTTCTTTCATCATTGTGTATTGGATCACTTCACAAAAACAAAAACAAAAATGGTTCTTGTTTATTTGCAATAAATCAATAAAATCGATGCAAATTGTCTTTTCTTATAATGTGTCCATGCCGGATGTCAAATGAAATAATAGGAATATTCTTCAATTTGGCATTATTGATTCATGTTTACCCCGAAGTTGATTTGACATCCAAGAATATTCTGAGTTTTATTTACTGCTATGTTTTTATACACTAGCATTGGATGGTTGCTAAAAAGATTCACTATTTTATTCAACTACTTGTGATGGAATTTGAGTTCACTTTAGACTCGATCTTGTTACAAGGTGATGTTGTACATGTGCTCGATTGAGTATATACGCGTGCATCATTGAAATTGAATACCTTTGTCCCCCACATTAGACTTTTCAAACTTGCGTATTGTCGAGTCATTTTACATTGCATAGCCATATTTCTTGATTATGTTGAACATGATGCTACATATTGATTTCCTGTATTAGAAGGTGATGTGTTTGGTGGTAATACAACCAAGACAAAGAATGCAGCACAGTGCAGAAAGAGAATAATGGCATTTTATATAGTGGATTTCTCATTGTATTAAAAGTATATAGTGAAGTTAACTGAATAGCAAATTCAAATGAGACATAAATCCACTAGTGGATCTGTGTTCGGGTTCACCTTTGTAAGGTGTTGAAACTTGAAAAGTAGCCTAGAATATGTGGAGGAAATGACGATCATGCTAAACTAAAAGTCGATTTGGTTGAAGCAGAAGATTTTGATGACGTATTTATTGCGGTCATTTCCCATCTTGATATTGTGGTCAATGCGAAAGAATAGGCGATAGATTTAAGTGCTACCAGGCATATATGTAAAAACATAATGTTTTATCCTCTTACATTCTCGTATGGGAAGAAAAAGAAAATATTTATCTTAGTGATTCGAGAAATGCTCAAGTTCTTGGGAAATGGAAAATGTTTCTCAATCTCATATTTGAAAATGAGGTTGAGTTATTGAGAAACTTTCATATGTTTCTTTGGGAATGAAACCGACGCCTTACGTGCTCGAATTGTGATTGCCAAGTAGCAATTGTAAATAATGAAACTTTCAATGATAGAAAGAGATTCGTTCGGTTGAGACGTGATGTGGTAAAGTAGCTACTTAAAAATGGAATTATGTTTATTGATTACATAAAGTCAATAGTGATTTTGACCAATCCTCTTACTATTCATCAAGGAGAATGGAACTTAAGCTAATTGAAGAAAATCAACAGTGATGTTAACCCAATTTATGTGATTGGTGATTTCATGAATTAGGTTCATATTAGTAATTACAAGTCACATGTTGATATAATGATGCACTATTAAAAATTATTGTCCCTCCTAAGGTATGAATGTTGCAAGACTACAAGGAAAAAGAGGATGAGCTAAGCTCTTAATGAATTCCATAGTCATTATTCATGGTGCATTAATCTACATAATACACTTGATGAAATCACCTATACAAGTGTGGAGTAGGGTCGCTCCTATGAGAATTTTTGGCAAAAATCTCTAGAGTACTTATGAATAAACCAAGCACACTCATTGCTTATTAGCGCAAAATTGCATTAAACAACAAACCTCGTGGTAGTATAATGTGATTGGTGAAAATCATAATTCACAAAAAGGAATTTTTGGTTCATAGAAGTTTTATACTTCACCAATAATTTCATGAGTTATATTTCATTCTTTCTAGGGTTGGTTCATAGCTTAGTCAGCACCAATTCCAATGCATTACACTCCAATAACCTAGCATTATTTTATTTTTTATTTTTCAAAAAATTTTGAAATGTGTGGGAGATTGTTGGATATTTCAACAGTTTTAAAATATCTTTAAAATGATTTTGATAGAAATTATGACAGCTATGATTGCCATCATTATTTCCAATGGTCATTTTTTAACGACGTCATAACGGCTTTCTAATGGTCATATAACGGCCATATAATGATTTTGTAATGTTTGATTTTATCTTCATAAAACCTCCAATGGTCATTTTCTTTAATAGTTACCAATTGATTTATAATGCTTTCTCACTCGCTTTATCTTTTGTTTTGTATATAAATTAGACTCCAAACCACAATTATCAATTTTGGATTAAGAAAGAGAATTTTCGTTTTCTCCATATATCTTTTCATTTTATCATTGGGTATACACATAACGTTGTTTCTATTTCTTCTAATATTCAGTGTAGAATATAAAAGAATGTCTATTTTATTTTGGGAGCATAGCCGCTAAAAACCTTACACACCGAGTTTTATACTACGAGGGGTGGAATTATCTTTAGTAATAGTGTTTTCATGTCTTAAACAATTGTTCTTACTTTCTCATATTTACTAAATAGATTTCTAATTATTCTTATTTTTTTTATGTTATCTCATTTTTCCAACATGCGACACGTTTTAGAAGTGAGAGAAGAGAGACCCTTAAAATTTCAAACCTCAAAGTTGATTTAAGATGCACGTCAACCGTGCAAGACAATCGACAAATTAATTTCAAATAAGGGCCTGAAATGTCGTCATTTTCTTAAATAAGAACTAGAAGTACCTTCATTATTTCAAAGAAGGGCCTAACCGAAGGGCATTTTCTTCTTTTATTTTTTTGTAATTTTTTTATTTTTCCTTTTCTTTTATTTTTTATTCTCCTTTTCTTTTGTTCTTTTTTCCCTCTTCCCTCCCTAGCCATCGTTGGACTCAAGTGAGAGCGGCCCTCGCAAGGGCAACCCTCGCCCTCACTTGGGCTTGCTTGGGATGGCAAGGCTAGGCGTTGGGCAAGGGTCGCTCGATGCCTGCAAGTGTGAGGGTTGCCCTCACCGGTGACTAGTATAGTCGGCCACTAGTGAAAAGGAAGGAAAAAAAAAATAATAAAAGAAGGAAAAAAAGAAAAAAAATTACACAGTTAAACTACGAAGATATCTTTGGTGATACCTTACTTTAAAATAATAAGACCATTTTAGATTCTTATTTGAAATGAAGTGTAATTTAAAATAAGGTCCATTTGAGATCTTTATTAACAAAAAAAAAATACATTTATTTTCAAGTTTTCCCCCGAAATTCTTTCCCAATAAATCACACCAAAAGAAAGGGATTCTCTGGCCGGACCCCACACGAAAAGTGGTCCGTCGTCATTATTAAATGTAGTTGGTGGAATAACGTAATTTAAAATAAAGCGAAAAAAACGCGTGGTCGCAAGCTTTTGAAGGTTTAAGCACTTGCCCCCACCCCGGCGCGACCTGGACAAAAGCCAGTGGCGTGGGAGAGGGAGTTGCGAAAAAGGCAATCTTGTCGTGTTTCTCTCTAATCACGTGTGGTCCGTACTCGCTCCGCTCAAACCGCCGCTCCTCCTTTTTTTTTTTTTTCTGTCTCGAAACCGCCGCTCGTCGACCGGGGTCAACCGGTTTCGCGATCGCTCCCTTCCTTCCTGCCCACGGATTTGCCTTCGGTTGTTTCCGGCGTTCGTGTCGTGTACGCTCGACATCCCACCCCCACCGTGTCGCGAATCTAGACGATCAGCCGATTGTTCTGATCACTTGACGTACGCTTCTAATGAATATACATAGTCTAGTAAGTACAAGTGAGCACATGAGATTATTGATATTCCCGCGAGGAAATGTCGAAGCGGCAACCTTACATTTTTTTCTCCATATCGATTTGTATCCTAAGTTTTGAGAAAAACCATCCTAAGTTGCCTTTACCATCTGGTTCTATTTATGGATTCTTTTTATTTATTCGTTTTCTTTCCGATTTTGCCCCCATTTGCCTTTTCAAATCCACCCACGATGCAAACTCGCCCGCAAAAAAAACCCTGATTTGTCCGCTGCTAGGCCCTTTCCAACCCGATGTTGCTGACACCAGCCGCACTGTCGCCACTTACTACCGATCGCATCCGAGCTGAGCCGCGACCCATCGAGCTTCACCGACGTCAAACTTGACTTGGAGAGAGTGAGAGAGAGGAAATGGTTTAGGGATTAGATGTGTTTTGACGGAAAGCCGTCACCAGCAAGCAAAAAGATGCGGTGTGGATGGGGGATCCCATTAAAGAGAACATTCAAGGATACAACAACTCTTTTGGATCGAATAACAACCGTAACGGATGTCGGCAATTTAAGTTATGCCTGGTGATGTAAATAGTAAATTTTTTAAATTCAGGTTACAAATTGTCATCGAAATGAAAAGTGGAGATTGCTTTTGGAATTTTCGTCTTCTTTTTTTTTATCTGTATTGTGTCATTGTAGCTCAAGTTCTCAGCACAATCTGGAGTCTACGTGGCCATCCGAGCTTCAACTAACGCTTATTAACTAACCAAGTCAAGCTCACCGAAAAACCCAATACAAACATGAGGACCAGGCTCAATCAAATATTTAAGTCCAGTCGAGCTCAAGCGTTGAGCTGTCGCGACTCGACTCGATCATCACCCCCACAAACGAGGAGCCTCGCGTAGACGTCATGATCGAGGTGCAGCCATCACTCGTGTCTCTCTCGTCCCGGCGCGAGAGATAGTGCAATGACCGATGTGTCAATTCATGTAACTAATCATCAATTCATACCCTCAAATGTCATCGTCTTTGTGTGGTTCCATTCATATCTGATGCTTTCTATCGGTAACGTTTTACTTGGGCCATAGGTAACTATAAATAGCAAAAGGTACTTCATTCAAGTTCTGGCTTTGGATGCTTTCTTTTATCATGGAACCCCCATGTACCGTGCGAAAGGAGGAATGTCAAATTATTTTATCGCGCATCATGTGATTTATAGTTGGGTTGTCCACGTCTAAATTATTATTGGGTTTGCAGCGGGATTAATCCACTACTCGATTTTTTTCGATAAATCCCGCTAAGAATTGTGTGAAAAAGGAGCGAAAATTATGGGATTAAAGTGCCGTAGTTTTTACCCATTACGGGAAAATTAAACATGCAAATCACATTCTTATCGAGACAATACATTGTAAATTGAACTATACGATCATCGCGGTGGAACACTCTTGAACAAATCCCCGAAAAGGAAACAATGTTCACTTTAGGCTGGCGAATTCAAACCCTTATTTGAGACTCGTTGCTCACTTCAGGCCCTTATGTGAAATAACATTTATTATGAGTTTTTTTTTGTTGTTTTTAGAAAATGAGTCCGCTTGGTGCTTTTTTTGAAATTTTTTATTAAGAAAAAAAGCTATGAACAGAAGTTGCTGGGAAGAGGAAAAAGGCTCACATAAGCGGTGGCAAGCTGGAGAGTGGAGGACCTGGACTAGCTTTACGCATTCAATTCTTCTCTCTCTCTCTCTCTCTCTCCAGCTTTATTTCAAGCACACCCCCTTGATCTCCCAAAAGCCAAATGAGCTATTCTCTCTCTCTCTCTCTCTCTCCCCACGAGAAAGAGAGAGAGAACAGCTTTGTTTTGACTTCGTCTACGACGGCTGCCGAGATTAGAGGAGTTCGCTATGTTTTTCTTCTTTTCGGTGCCCAACCTTCTTTTATTTTTCTTAACTCGGGATGATAATAGGTAGGGATGAGCAAATTGGATCGCCCGAACTGGATTGGACTGGACTGGTGGTCTAATTTCATACTCCAAAGAGCGACCGGTCCGATTCTCGATCTTTAAAATTAAAACCAATGGCCGAGCGATCCGGCTCCCTTTACCGGATGGGACCAGTAGAATTTATTTTTCATTTTTTTTTACTTTCACAGCTTGTAACTAAAATTCAAGCAAAAATCATTACTTTTTTTTTTTTAACTCCACAAACAAGTAGTAATCGTTGATCATTCCAAAACATGGTATTCAAAAACTCCATCTTGATAATGAAATCACCGAACCCAGAAAAACAAAAGACAGAACTCTGAGCTATTTATATCTTCGTGTCCACAAAACTGACACCAAACGCTTCAAATCAAAGAAAATGCGACCACATGCCAAACAACTGACCCTTGAAGACTGAAGCATTGATAAAGTGAGTCGACGAAGAGGCATTGCCAGCTGGAGCACAAGAAGCATCAAGAGTGCGAGCAAGGGCATGGTTAACGAATGACAACAGCCTTTAAAGCATCAGGCCGTAGCAACCTTTGAACTAGAGAAAGCAAGAACACGTCAGGGCTTCGACACAGAATCTGCCGAGCTTTGCTCTAACCCGTGCAGCCCTCGGAGCCTCGATTTTGTTCAGATATCAGAAAGTAATGAATAAAATACTTCAAATATGACACTTTTTTTTTCAAACTTACACAACTTACATCTAGGGATACAAGACCAGACCAATTGATTTTAATTTTGTCATTCTATCTTTTCTCATTTGTATTGTTGGGACAGGAACTTAGTCTCTCCTTTCAATGTTCCTTGCATGAAATAGTGCAATTATTGAATGTTGCAAATTTACTGATTCTCAATTTTTGGGACCATCGGTTTGGTCCCTGATTCTAAAAATAGGGAACTGGGACCATCGGTCCGGTTCCCTATTCTTGAGCGGAACCAGATTGGGAACCGCTCACCCCCTACTAATAGGGGTGTGCATCAATTGCAATTCAATTCAAAAACCAAACTAGACCAGATTGAATCAGTCTATTCTGGATGGTTCCCGATTCTTGCAATTGGACCAATGGACCACCTAACAATGCAATAATTTTTTGTCAATTTTTTATGTTGAAGCAAACCCTAATTAGTCAATCATTTTTTTTCTTCTAATACCGGGAAACTTCCATTGGTAGGCAATAGAAAAAACAAAAACAAAAATAAGGAATCACCGTACGACCCTGGATCGGGTGGGTAGGTTCAAGTTCCAAGGTAGGAACCAACCCATTTGGAATCGATCACGCCTAGATGCGGATATGGACACCATGACTCAAAGTAATTTACACATAGTGATGAGATTCCAACTTTCAAGTCCCAACCTAGAATCCTCCATCACCCTAAATAACTGAGCTAACCTAAGGCCATTTGGTCGTCGGGATAAAAATCAAGATATGATAGGATATGTGTTTGGTAGTTGCCCTTTAAGAATCAAATATTGGATATTATCAAGTCCTCTTCAAGACATAATATTGAGAATACTGTGTTTGGTAACTATTCAGGATATAATAACTATAAATATTGGGGGATATAACTCGGATAAAAAAAACCTAGGTAGGGAGAGGATAGACCATAGTAGAATTTCTCAATAGAGCAGATATGAGGAGAATTAGATTTTTCCCACAACAACTACATCTCCTCCGCGCCAAGCCGCCTCTCCGACAACGGTGATTGTCAAGTGTGACCGCCTCTCTTGCGGCGCCAAGCTGGGGTCTTCGACCGCAAACCGAGTATACCTACAAACACGTTCTTTAGTCGATTGTTTAGCGTGATATGTGATCATGTTCCTCATTCTTTAATTGCTTGAATTTTTTCAACATTTGAAAGGGATCTCGAAATCTTATAAAGAACTCAAGGTTAAACATCCACTTTCAAGGTAGGTCTCTTGGACGATCCGCATGAGTGCATAGCAACTCAATAATCTCATTGTTCATCACTTGTTTATTCACTCGATAATACAACGAGCAAGGCCAACGAGTCATTATCAAAGGAATTGACTCAAATCAAGGCCCCCGGATCTATGGGGCTGCTTGGTCGATGTTGTGCCCGAGTTCGGATGGCACAAACATCAGCTCAATAATAACTCACTCATTAGAACTCGGACTGAATAATTTCTACAACATTATGAAGTTTCAGCAAAAAGCAGTCGATCTCGGTCATGCTTGCCTCTCGCTTATCTAGCTTCAAATTTGTAGTTCACCAAATACTATATATGATATAACAAAATACTTGGATTTCTTATCCTATCATATCTAGTCTTATCTTGATTATAAATCTGGACTGACCAAGCACACACTAGGAGTTGATAGGCAAACCGCACATGTCTTGGCTAGTATGTATTTTATTAGGCAAATTGATGGAGTATATCCAAAAATTTGTACCAAAAACAATAAAAGGTTCGCTTTTATCGGGTGTTCTTGCAGTAATGGTCAAATATGTTGAAGGAAATATTTTGACTTTCTTAATTACGCATATTGCAAGATAATTCAGTGCATTGGAGATTACAAAATTTTCATCCGATTGCTCTATGAGTGCTCTTTGGGAATTCTTCACTGAGATGCATAGATAAAGCACACTGTAACTACATATTTCTTTTACCAACCAAAAAAGTATGGTAAAATACGGATTCGATTGGCTTTGAATTTATTGATTTGACTTCTTACTTTTAACTTCTGTTCATTTATGGAACTTAATTGGTAAAACAAATCAAATTGACCTTGACAACGCACGTGATCTTGTTGGGAAACAACAGGACATGGACATTAAAGTTTGAATCCGGACCCGACAATTGGGTCGGGTCACCGGTTTGACCTAAATGGGTTGAGTACCATTCTTGCACCCGTAATGAGAAGACATGAGAAAAGTCTTAAAATTTTGGTTTTGTTAGGTTAGGTATTGAAAATGTCCCATTGAACTCAAGTTAACTTTAAAAGCATCTCAATTTTTTGCAGAAAATAAATAATTTAAAAAATATTTTCTTAAAAATGATTAAACATAAACTGCTATCGATAACGGAAATTTTTTTCAATGACTAATTATTTCAAGTTATTTAAGTAATCATTTTTAGGAAAACGTTATCCTAATAATTCATTTTTCGCGAAACAAACGGAGCCTATATTTTCAATACTAAGAAAGTAAATACATGGTAAAGATCATAATATTAAGTAGACATATCTTGCGAAAATCATGACTTCACCAAAGATGAAAAGAGCATCAAGAAAAGAAATTATAAGCTTTAGAGTAAAAAATCTAATTTTTTTTTTTTGTCTATCCTATCTTTAACTCTTCTCTCACCAACTTTTGTTCTGTCTTTTTGCCGAACGCGGTAGTCGAACCCCGCACCTTTGTGATACTAGTATCCCATTCTCCCAATCCCTTTACTAGTAAGGCCGCATGCCTATTGACAAAAATAAAATAAAATCCTAAGTTATACAAACCCGAATGAGCTTCTAGAGAGACCTTCCCAATTATGAACATCGAAGTCGATTTGAGAAGCGCATCAACCATGCAAGGCGACCGACAGATTACAACATATCAGTAGTGCAAATGATGTATAAAAAAGCTTCCTCCATAATGGGGCTCCCGGCGCTCATCTTCCCCGTTTTAGGTGCTCGGAAATAGAATCAACGGGTTGTTGTTACAGGAAGCTATTTTCAAGAGCACAATCTCTTAATTAATATAACTCAGAAGTGGCTTGTCAATAATTCTCTTCCGGTGAATAAGAAGTTCTCATTGGATGGTAAGAGGAATACAGATAAGAGAAGACCTCGTTTGCTTTTCGATTAGAGTTGATCTTTTGGATTTCTAATCAGGATAGAATCGTATATGATATGATATGAAATTCAAGAATTTCGTTATATCATATGCACTGTTTAGGAATCGCAACAATAAACTCATATTTTCATATCCTATCATACCTATTGTTTGATATGAATGACATATTAATATAAACGAATCTAAAAATGTACAAACGAAGATAGTAAGAATTTCTCATGATTTACTGCTAAAGAAATCACAAATGCAGAGATGGAGATAACTTTTATCAATCAATTCATAATTATAGTACGATCTACATCTTAAACAGAAAAATAGCTCATTACAGCATTTTGAAGGCACATTTTTTACAAGAACAAGATGTGTAAATGGACTACAACAATAATAACAAGTTAGATCAACCAGCAAAAGTCAAATCTAATAAAAGAGAGAAAATATGATTATTCATCTTTGCGATTACAAAATGTATAATGCTTTGACTTTTTCGTCACTTGCGTGAAAATTTCAACATGAACCACATAGCTACCGAAAAGAGGAGTTTTCGACTCTTTAGTTGCTTTCATGGCTTTTGACATGGACCAAAATTCTATAAAGGAAAAGGAGCTTCTACTCTCTCATTGTTTTCGTGGAATTTTGACGCAAACAAAAAACTATGGAGGAATTCTAAAGCTTCAACTAGGGGTGAGCAAATTGGATCGGACTAGGAACGAATTGGACCGGTTGAGTTGGTATGGTCCTTAAGAGGGGTGGTCTCGTCCCCGGCTCCATGGTGGATGGAACCGGACTGGACCGTCCATAATATATATAAATATATGTTTATAAAATTTGAAAAAAATATAAATTTTTGAAGAACTAGTTAATCTAATTTTCCTATCTTCTACTCCATACTCACTCATTTCCTCTCCCTCGACGCTCGCGTCTCGCCTTCGCAATGTAGCTCTGCTCGGCGCTCACTCCTCTGGCATTCTCCTTTCCACTCGCTCCTCTAGTGGTCTCGCCTCTTACTTGTCGGTGTCGTCACTCTTCTCATGTCTCGCAGCCACTAGCGAGACCTATAGCGGCTCTTGGTGTCTTCGACTCAACGCTCCTCTCATTGCTTCCTCTCCTCGTCTAGATCCTAATTTAGTTTTTTCTCATTATTTTAGAATTATAAGTACTCATGTGATGGTTGTACGATGGTCATGTGTAAGTTTTATTATTTTGGATAGTTGAGATTGGAAGTTGTTAGTTTAGATCCAAATGTTACATTTCTATAAGTAGCTGGTATTAGCAATCCCACTAGGGCCAGCCCACAGTTCAGAAAATTTGGGGATAGGGACTATTGGTCCGACCCCCGGTTCCATATCGGGACCGGATCGGCTCGGACCATATACACCCATAAATTCAACAAGAACGAGAGATACGGAAAAGAAAGAGACAAGGTAAATTAGTAAGGTCCGTTTCAAGTTTGAATTTGTCCATTGAAAACTAGGATTCCTCTACCTCATTTTTATTTTATAATTATTCCCTTTGTCTATTTATTTCATTTCTATTCCCTTGCATCATTCCTTCATACCATTTTATTAAATAATAAGTTATATTAATGTACCTACAATATGTAGTAATTGTAGCTACTAAATATATATAATATAATATAAAAACAAAAATTATCCATTAATTTTTTATTTAGAATATTATTTTTATAATATAGCCCAAATATTATTTTACATTTATATCTAAATTTAATTTTCTTATTCAAGAAACAAAATTTGAGGAACCATGGAATCTTGTCCACTTTTATTCCACTTCTCCATGTAATATTTTTACCCGAGTTGTATCCCCTTATATATGATTTTGTCATATTTGAGGTAAGAACCAAATACGAATATGATACATCATATCCCGATTATTATCCTGACTATCAAACTTAACCTTAGTATCATCGATTTTAAGCCAAACTACCTGTAAAAACGATTTAAATGATTAGTTAAGGCTCTATCTCTCTGTGGGCCAAAGCTTTTTTGACCGCCAAGAAATTCTTCCCAAATCAATACCACCAAGAAAAGGGTTATCTAGCTGGGGCCCACGCGAAAAGTTGTTCTATTGCCACTATCAAATGTAGTTGGTGGAATTACACAATTAAATAAAGCGCAAAATACTCGTGGTCGGGAGCTTTCCACCTGCTCCATGCACACACGCAGACAAAGCTAGTGGCGTGTGAATGGTAAAAGGTATTCTTGTCGTGTTCTTCAAATCACGTGCGGTCCACGTTAGTAGCTCGTTCATCTATATGCTTGACGTCGTGTACAGATCGATAAGATAATTTGTATAAATACACGCGTAAGATTATTAATTTTTTTAACCGGAAAATATCAGAAAGTCTTGTCACGTATTTTATATACGTATCTATTTGCATCTTGAACATTGAAAGTGTGCAATTAGCATCCCAAGTTGCATTTTGCATTAGGGCTATATATATATGAATTTGTCTTTTTTTCCTTTTGGATTTGCCCTTCCCGCCATTCAAATCGATCCACAAATGAAAACTCACTTGCCCAAAGCCCTAGCTCACTCACTACTTCACCCTTCCACTCCCAGGCATCGCCACTCACCACTAACCGCCACACTAAATGAGTCTTAGCCTATCGAGCTCCACCTAGATCCGAGTTGAGCCCGACTTGACATATTTGTCAAGCTCCATTGACGTGAAGCTCGACTTGGCTTCGACAAAGCTTGAGTCGAGCTCAACCCAAATCTATGGAGCTTTATGCTAGCACCCAAATTCGTTGAGCTCAACGATGGCTGAGAGAGAGAGAGAGAGAGAGAGAGAGAGGAATGATTTAGGGTTTGCAGGAGTTTGAGGATGGCTTGGCCTTTTTAGGATTTGGGAATTCTATTTGATTCATTTTGAAAATTTCCTTCTTCGAATTTTGATGTTTTCTTAGAGTTCTCAAGAGTCAAAACTCGAGGCATAAAAGCTTGAGTTACAGTGTCATTGAAGCTTATGTTCATTAACTAATCAGGTCGAGGCAAGTTCATTGAAAAGCATATTTGAATTGAGGTCAACCTTGAAAGTTAAGCTTAATAAAGATATCTAGGCCCAACAAGCTCAAGCATTTAATTGTCTCGACTCGACTCGACTATACTCCTAAAGATAAGAGTCATGAACTCACTTTGGCAACATGACCGAGGTGAGGCCATTGCTTGCCTTTCTTTCTCTCATCCTATGCGAGATATTGTACAACGATCTATACGTCAATTCATGCAATTAATTAGCTAGAACAATGGTATCACCATTTTCTCTCTTGTGTGGTTTCATTCACATCTGATGCTGTCTTTGGCTATAGATACCAACACTAAAGCTAGAACAATGGTATCACCATTTTCTATCTTGTGTGGTTTCATTGAAGTTCTGGCTTTGAGTGCTTTCGTTCATTGCGCCTGATGTGATAGAAATCATGAAACCCACGCATCTGCTTTTGTTTCTCATTGTGAAAAGTAGAAAGTGAGTTGCTCAAACTAAAGTTCTTATGGAGATGAAAAGGAGAATGATGAAAGATTTTATCGTGGATCACGTGATGTATAGTTGGGTTATTCATCTCTAAATTACGGATGGGCTTGCAATGGCACTAATCCACTACTTGGTTCTTATTTTTCAGTAGATCTCTCTTCTCAATTGAAGGTGAAAGTTATTGTGGTGTGATTGATACTCTTCAATGGCAATGCCTTTTCGACACCAAAGAGCTTTTATAGTTTAAGCATATATTTTTTATTGGTAGTTTGGACTTGCACTCATGAATATCTACTACTATATATGCTATATATACTTTTTTTTTCTTGTAATTGAGTGATGTAACGAGAGGTACGATATGCTAATTATAGTGGAATCCTCTGCTAAACATAGCCTTAATTTAAGGATGAATCATGATAAAATCTCATGTATCAATTTTTCTTTCTTAATTTATGTTTTACTTCTATTTGATTGTTCACCGAATCTTAACAAAAATAAAAAGAATTTGTGGGATTAAAGAACAATGGTTTCATGCATTACAAAAAGAAATTAAACACACAAACTACTTTCTTATCAAGTTAATACTATGGATGATAGGTTCCAAAGTAGGTAATAAATTCCAAATCCAAAACGTAATAGTCTATTATGGTCGGTTCTCAGTTTTTGAAATTTGACCAAGTCCCTAGGACTAGGAATTGGCTGTGATTTTTATTTTTTTTTTTTTTGGTGTTATTATGTATACAATATATGTGTGTGTGTGTGTGTGTGTCAAATATGACTACATTTCATTCCATTCGATGATGATTTGTAAAATACGTTAAATTTCAGCAAATATTTTTCGTTTCAAAAAGAGAGAGAAAGAACTTACTTAGGTTTACGGGTAAACCAATTTAAAACCCATTCGATGGTATGTTCTACCCTACGTTCTCGAGTGGCACCAATCGATTCTCAAATTTTATAGTCAGGAACTAGAGACCGATTCCCTCATGAACTAATCTTGAATCAATCGGTTCAGACCTGTTCCCATGTTGAAATGGTCTGATTGCTCATTTTAGTTATATTACATCGCAATCTTAACTCGGTGGCGAAACCCTCTTTCTTAAGGTTCGAGTTAGAATCCCCAGATTTGCACATTTACTCACTATTACCATCTATGGCACGAACCTCGTGCATAGACAAGAAATCGGCGGCCCTCCCATGAGCAGCCAGCAAAGCTGGGAAGCGGAGGACATGCACCAGCTTTACGCATTCAATGTCTTGCCCTTTTTCCTGTTCCATCTCCCTCTCTCTCCAATCTCCAACCGTCCCCCATAAAGTTTTGAATCGACCGCTTATCTAACTCCCTACTCCCATCCCAAGGACCCAGATGAGCTCCTCTCTTCAAAATTCAAACTTTCAAAGTCTCTCTTTCTCTCTGTCTGCACCTAATTTTCAAGTGGTCGAGCGATCATGGCTCCTGGACGGTTCTGCATTTATGGAGAGAGAGAGAGAGTGTGGTGTGTGTGTGTGATAGGAGAAAGTGAGACAGCTTTATCCATGTCTTCTCGTGGGTTGGCAGCCGAGATTAGAATAGTGCTATTTTTGGCGCCCGACCTTTTTAGTTGATGCATTTGGATGATGACCGGCGACCACTTCCCAATTTCCTTGTTCATCTTGGGACGCGCATAGTAACACTTATGCTTCAAAAATCATCTTATGATCAGAAATTAATTTTTTTACTTTTTTTCAGAAGTAAAAAATTGATTTTTCTACTTATACTTTAGAAGTCATTTCTTATCAAAGAAATTTATTTGGTAATAATTAAAAATTTCTACTTTTGAATTGTTATTAACACAAAATATTATATGAAAAATTATTATCGGTGGCCAAAAAATTTCTAATTCATTTTTTAACATTTTAAATTTCTTTAAAAATAATTTTTATTATTAAAATATTATTTAATTTCTAAAAATAAAAATTTGTTATTTATTTTTTACTCCGGCGGCCGGAGACGGCAACTCAATGACGGCGGCCGACGCCGTGGTCATTGGTTGGCGGCAAGGGGCAAAGATTGGTGGCGATTGCGGCCGGCAAAGATTAGCGGTTGGCGGCGATCACGACCATCAAAGGTTGGCGGTGGTCGGCGGTGGTCGGCGGAGGTCGGTAGAGGCGGTGGTCAACAATTGCGGTCCGAGATGGGCGGCGACCTCCGTTATGGTTGGCTACCGGGGGCGATCGGCGGGTGGTCGCCAACGGAGGTTTGTAGTGGGCGAGGGTAGGTAATGGTTGATGATTGGCGGTGGTCCTAGGCGGCGGCTAGTGGAGGTCGGTGATGGGGGGCGGCTGGCGACGGCCTGCGGCGGCGGAGGTTGGCGGAGGTAGGTATGATTGAAAAGAGGGTGATGACATAATAAAAAGAGGGTTAAGCAAAAAGTACTTCTTGAGTTTGAGAAGTTATTTTTTTAACTTCTCAAATTAGGAGAAAAAACAACTTCAAAAGTGAAAATTTCTTTTAGAAGTAAAAATTTTTACTAAACGAATTTCTACTTCAGAAGTTACGTTGTCAAACGAATTTTTGCTCCGTAATCACTTCTAGAGCAAAAATCTATTTTTAGAAGTGTTATCATGCACCCCCTTACTATCTTGGGGCACAAATTTGGAAGAGAAATCGGTTAACCACAGGCATTTGGCACGTGCAGATAACCATGATTTAGAGCCGTTTGTATGTGAATTGAAAAATAAAAAAACAAAAAACAGAAGGTATGATGCTTTTTAATTTTGATTCGACCAAAAAAAAAAGTACAATGAGTGCAAATGGAAAGTGGTACACAAATTCAGAATCCTTCCAGTTCTCTTTTGGAATGCGATCAGCTTTACCTGATGAATTTATTGGAAGTTTGATTTGACTTCTCACCTCTTACTCCTGTTTACACTAAATCCGTAAAAATAAAAATTGACCTCAACAACCCACATGAGCTCGTCGGAAACTAGTAAGATAAGGACTAATTTCTATACCAAACTGCCAAAAAAAAAAAAAAAAGAATTGTCTAATCCTCCTGAAAATTGGGTCGGGTCACCAGTTTGACCTAAATGAGGGAAGCACCATTCTCGCCCGTTATAACAAGAAATGATAAAAGTCTCAAAATTTTGGTATTGTTAGGTAAGACATTGAAAATGTCCTTTATTTCTAATTCTAAGCGAGCAGATTTATGTCGATAATCATAATATTCGGCTGACATTTTAAGAAAAGAGCTAAAGGTGTCAACTTATGAGCTTTAGAATTAGAAACCTAAGTTATATAAATCCGAGTAATTTTCAAGAACAACTATAGCATCTTATTTAGTATTTTCTCTCACTCTTAGACTGCGAGGGCCCATTTTGCAGAGATGGTCGTTGATGGGCCTTTACTTTTTGGGCCTCTTGACAGGCCCATTTAGGCCCATCAGTCTCGCGAGACCATAGCATCTATTTAGTATTTTCTCTCTCTCATTAAAACTGTGTGGGCCCATTTTGCAGCATCGTTGTTGATGGGCCTTTTCTTTTTGGGCCCTTTGATGGTCCTATTAGGCCCAGCAGTCTGGCGAGTACACATCAGGAGGCTGCCTGCAGGATGGACGAGGCGAAGGTGAGGAACGCAGAGCTCCGGCGGGAAAAAGCGAAGGTGGCAGTCGTCATCGCGCGAATTGGTATCGACATTTTTCTAGGGCTTTCGCGGTCCCATTCGGAGGAAGAATTTCGGTTTAGGAGGAGTAATTGAAGTCGCGGTTGTGTCGCTGGTTCGGGAGGAGATGGAAGTCGGTGATGTGTTGCAGGAGCTGCTGAACGTGGAGGTCGAGCTTCAAGACGTCCAAGGTCTCTCTCTCTCTCTCTCTCTCTATGATGGGCGCCATTACCTGCTCCTTGTTACGTGACAACTGCAATTGATGTCAGGCGTGAAGCTTCTGATAGTAAATCAGGAACGGCTTGGGTATTGTGATTACTTGCAGAAACTAAATCTTTCCGCTTATGCTGAAACTTTTGTGTCAGAAAAACCAAAAAATACCTGTAAAAGTGCCGGCTTTTTCAAGTTTGCTTGTCCGTTTTAGCTTGGGGATTGATTTTGTTTTGATCGGCTGCGTATTGGTGTTGCTCTTTGTTTTGATTCTTTGCCGGCTGCAATGCAGACCAGATAAAGGTTTTGCTTGATCGGCAAGAGAAGCTGTATGAGCGGCAGGCTGAGCTGAAGTCTTTATTGGAAGTATGCGAGGATGTTGGCAGCCCGTCAAAGGATGGCGCTTCGACGTCAGCGGAAGATTGGTCGGGCATGTTTGACTGGGATGCTCGAGCTGACGATGTCAGGTTCAACATTTTTGGGATACGCAAGTACCGAGCAAATCAGCGGGAGGTTAGTGCTGGAAACATCCCTGTTACGATTTTAGTTGTTAAGCTGGAGGTTAATAGTTGCAGCTGAAGGTCTTGCCTAATTTTGGGATCTTTCCATTTGATTTTTTGCTCTGTATGCTTTGGTTAACCTACATTCATGTCCACCCTGTGATTTGCCTTCCAATTCGAAATCATATAAATCCGCTCCCTTTGTTAATGTAAGTTTTTAGGATCATATCATTGTAATTGCTGATTGCATATTATTTCTTCAGAGTGAATGCAATGCATCTAAAGTTTCTTATACTACTATTCTGACTCAGTCTGCTGTCATCTTTTCTTCTAAGTCTATCAACTTTGGCTCTTGTCATTACTTTCACACAAACATCTGCCTGCCTAATGTTTTTGTAATGGGCATGTCTTACTGTTACAATTTCCATTTGTTGTCTTAACCCAACATGTTACTGATAATTCCCATTTCCTTATTTCCAGATCATAAATGCCATTATGAGTCGAAGAGATGTCCTGGTCATCATGGCTGCTGGTGGTGGCAAAAGCCTCTGCTACCAGCTTCCTGCCATTCTTCAGGAAGGAGTTGCCCTTGTTGTCAGTCCTTTGCTTTCTTTGATTCAGGATCAGGTGTTTTCCTACTTTCTATTCCCTTGTAAATATGTGATATTTTGTGGAGGTTTTTAGTGACATAAACTTATGCAAAGTACCGCTTAGGTGATGGGTCTGGCTGCATTGGGCATTCCGGCACATATGTTGACATCCACTACTGGCAAGGACAATGAAAAGTTTATATACAAGGCGCTTGAAAAGGGTGAAGGAGAGCTGAAGATACTATATGTTACTCCAGAAAAGATATCCAAGAGCAAGAGGTTCATGTCAAAGCTGGAGAAATGCCACCATGTGGGGTGTCTTTCTTTGATAGCAATTGATGTAAATATCTGACTATTCTTTCTGGTTTTGATCTTCAGTGATCTCTGAGCTTTAGTGTTGGTATATTTCAGTTGGAGCAGCCTGTGTTTCTGTGCATGTACCAAGGTGATATGACTTTCCACTTCAAACTTGGAAGTTACGCTACTTCATAACGATAGATAAACAAGATTCTGGTAATGTGTTAAACCAAGGATGGCGGGCCACATAGACTACTTCAAGTGATAACAAGCTTAAGAAATGTAGATATACCAATTTTGTTGATCTGCGTTAGGCTGCCACTTGGGCTGCCTTACGTTGAAACTGCACCTAAGGCTTGTTTTTTAGCATTTAAAATTGGTTTTCCAACCTGGAAGAAACAGCTTGCTAGTTTTGGTATTACATTGTTTGTGGAGCAGCACCTAGGATTCAAATCAAGGACTTCATCATAAAGATAAAATGATCAATGATGTTTGATCCAGTTTCCGTGTAACTAACGTAAATAACTGGAAACATGAAGTACGATTGTTTCTCCCTCGAATTTTGGATACAATGAGCTTTCCAGAAGGTGTGTGAGCAGTCGCAGAAGTTACTGGATAGCGCTGTCCAGCTTTGATTCTGTCTTCTTCTGCTGCTACCTCTCTGTTGATCATCTTTAAAGTAGGTTTAATCTCAACATGTGCTTCCTCAGGATAGGTGGTTAACTAGAGAAACCGACAAAGATACTTATTTTGGCAAACTTATAGTCGGTCAACATCTTAGGCTTGTCACTGGGAAAAAAAAAAACATCATAGATTTGTCTAAATGTTACTTTGCTCATCTACAAAGGGCGAGAAAAGAGGAGGAAGTAGAAGGAAATGTCATGGCGCCTTCTTCCCTTCGGTAACATTAATTGTGCACACGACACTGCCTTTTAGGCACTTGTCTTTCATGACCATAACCTATGGACCATTAGGTTATGCATGCTTGTGAAGACTCAAATAAATGCCACATCAATTAATTGAACCTTGATGTCTATGTGCTGCCTGTTAAGGTTAAATATGGGCAAATAGTTGGTTGTACTAAGTCCTTGCTTGTCTGTAAACTGCAGGAGGCACACTGCTGTAGTCAGTGGGGTCACGACTTTCGGCCTGACTACAAAAACCTTGGTATCTTGAAGACTCAGTTTCCCAATGTTCCTGTGGTTGCTTTGACTGTATGTCTTCTCATATCTTCTTTCTATTGATTTTTGGATGACATGGCTGCTCATGTAGTTACTGGCAATTGCTGCTTGGCACAGTTCTTTCTCTAAAGAATTTGTGGTCTCACGAATGATTGGTTACGTTATATTTACAGGCGACTGCTACTCGGAAAGTACAAAACGATCTGATGGAAATGCTGCAGATCCCCAAGTGTGTTAAGTTTGTCAGCACTGTTAACAGGCCAAATCTCTTTTACACAGTATGTCATTGATTGATTTATTGAATCTTTAGTTATATGCTATATACAATGAGCCAATCTTTATTATGGATGCACTGCAGGTACGAGAGAAGTCATCTGTTGCCAAAGTGGTTATTGACGAAATTGCTGAATTTATACGGGAATCTTATCCCAATAATGAATCTGGCATAGTTTATTGCTTCTCTAGGAAGGAATGTGAACAGGTCTAAGTCCTTCATTCAACTCATTCCTTTTCTCTTTTCTGGGAAGTGTACTGTTTTTCCACAGATGACATTCTTCCAATTCTCTTGCATGTGGAGCTGCAAACTGAGATGAATTTAATATCTCATGCTGGTATTTTAGATCATCGGACTCATTACGTCAACTCTTTTCCTTTTGCTATTATTTGCTCTGTATAGTTTTCAATTTTTTGTCAACTTATAGCAGTTTAGTATTATAAATGCACTCTTTGCATGACTAACTCACAAGAGACAGTACTTTGTTACTTGTTAGACTATATCTTCTTGTAACTGTTGATCAAGAAAAGAAGGTCAAGAATTTATGTTGGGCATTTCTTAATTTCCCCTCACATGTCAGCTCAGATTTTTGGTTTGCAAGTGAAATTGGTAAGATGGACCATAATGTTGGAGAAATGACAATATGGATCAAATATATCTAATATAGAGTCTCCTAAAGTTGTTAGGATTGCTGGCTTCATAGTAATCGATAGGTCTTCGTCTTGATTTAGCGAAGAAGGCAATGTCATTTTCTGTTGCGGTTGCCACATGCTATGTGTTCTTAGAATCACGCTTTTTTTTTGTTCTTAATACTGCAAATACTGTAGTCACCGAATTACGTTTCTATAGTTATTTATCTGTACTCACTTCTGACATGTATGGTGTAGAACAGGTTGCAAAGGAGTTACGCGAGAGAGGAATTTCAGCTGATTATTATCATGCAGATATGGATGTAAATGCTCGTGAGAAAGTTCATTTGAGGTAAACATGGCTTTTGCATACTCACTTTATATGTCGATAAGTTCCTTGACTCCCCCCCCTCTCTCTATATACATATATGTGTGTGGCTGTTCACTTGCAAGATTCTGGTGCAATTCTACCTAGATTTTACTGAAACATAGGCCAACAGTGTTATCACCTGGAGAATTATCAATGAAGATGGCTGCCTTGTGTTTTTGTGCTAAATCAGTCTTGCTCTGTCCAACTATGCTATTTCATTACATTAATCAAACTGAAGGTTTTCAGGTTTTATATGAGCTTTATCTGCTGCTAGAAGAACAGTACCCGGGAGTAGATCAATCTTTTGACTGTAGGTTAGTGTGATATCCTTGACAATGTGTTCGACCTCCAAAGTTGCAGTTTGCATGTTTAATCGGACTACAGAAAGTAGATTTAAACAAAGCTCAAAACATTGTTAAGGTGTGGAAAGAAATAGTGGAGCTCACAGAGACACACACAAGCACACACAGCTCTCAACAGTTCTTCAATCCCCCCTTGCCTGCCATGGCGATAAAGAGTTAGGAAAAGGTCCATTTATCCACTCTGGACTTTTTTTTTCTTGCATAGATGTGCTTGACCCTTTAATGTTTGTCCGTTACAGGTGGAGCAATAGCAAGCTACAAGTAATTGTTGGGACGGTATGTGTATACAGATAAATTATATCCTTTTATCTAATTCACTTTACCTTACTTTTTTCTCGTGGTTGTAGGTGGCCTTTGGAATGGGAATTAACAAACCTGATGGTTAGTGTTGCAAAGTGCTATATATACACGCTGATTTCTTTCCTCAAAGGTCTTTTACTCTTTGAATAGGAATTAGTGGGTCATGCTTATTAATCCGAAGTGGTCTTTACATTTGTAGCTCCATTTCTGAGCATTAGAAATTTTTAACTAAGCATACTCTTTGCCAATGTCATGTGCCAGATTTGCCTTATTTTAGAGTTCTTTTGACTTATTTAAGTTGAATCATTCAACTAATTGTCTGACATCGATGGAATCATGGGAAGGCTGGTAGATTCCCTTTGACCCCTTCGGGTGGAGTAAATCGCTTTGTCATCACCTTCTAGTAGTCCCAGGATTAACTAAACTTAGCTGCTTACTCAATGAAACACATTTAAGAGATCAACTGCTGAAACCAATGCATATCTGTGCATGAATGCACATTCAACATTGGGTACCTGTGTCACATCTGAATTTGTGAAGATGCAATAATCTCACCCCTTGAATTTATTATAGATTAACTCTCTGGACTGATGCGCCAGGTCTGTCTCCTGTGTGCGTGCTCTCGTGTGCCTGCATGGAGATTTTTGTTATCATTTCTTTGAGAGACTAATAGCACAGGCTATCATGTATGTGGCCTTATTTGTGGAACCCTTAGGCAGCCAAAATATCTAATTTCTCTGTTTATGGGTATGTCCATCCAAGTACTTCTCTTTTTAATTTGATGTCAAGTGTTAATGCTATTTCCATCTGGTAGTATACTTAATATTGTTATTTCTCGTAGTCAGGTTTGTCATCCATCACAGTCTGAGTAAATCAATGGAAACATACTACCAGGTTTTTAAACTTCCCTTCTGAACTACTTTTCATGAAGTTTTTTGTTCTGTAACACCCTTTTCTTCAGGAAAGTGGGCGGGCTGGAAGAGATGGACTTCCTTCAGAATGTTTACTATATTATAGGGCTGCAGATGTTCCTAGGCAGGTATAATTTTCTTTTAGTTACTCATTTTCTTTTTCTAGTGCACCGTTCATCCATGAGATGTCTCTCTTTTTTGGACAGAGTTCTATGGTCTTCTACGAGAACTCCGGGTTGCAAAACCTGTATGATATAGTGCGGTACTGTCAGGTATTGTCCCTTTTCCCTTCCTAGTGCTGGACTGGCTGATGATCTTGGCAGTTTTCAATTTTAGAAATAGGGCGCCTTGTACAGTACAGAAGTACAACTAAATACATATAATTTAGATAGGGTGTTCCTGTGTAGAAGGGCACCACATTGCCAGTTTTGGTAATTTTGGTGGAAAAATAAATTTGAGCGTGACAAAAGTATGATGCCAAGAGTATGATCCCATCTGATTATGGAACTTGATCTCAGATATGCTGGTTTATTCCTCCTCTTACTGCAATGGCAAATACCGCATTACAGATATCTGTAATATTGAAATGTTACACTCCAATCCTTACTGTATGAAAGGGTCCCTAAACACATGTCTGAAGTTTGGATACTTTGCCAAGGTCGCACATCCTTAATTTTCATAAATCGCCAAAGCGGACATCAGAATCGTACCCTCACCCAGCACTTTTGCCGAGTGTACTAACGAAATTAAAGGGATAAGTTCCCGCTGCATTTGCACATTCGCTTGTTGGATGTCATAATGTATGTTTGCTAAATAAATTTCAACTTGCCAACTCAATCTTCTAGAATTTTTTCAACTTTGTCCTTACTTCATGCTTTCCAGGGCAGGCTAAAAGCTCTGACTTTTTCTGCACTGTACTTCTTAATTACCATTATTTATGCTATTATGGATGTTGAGAATAAAAATTTCCATGTGAATACTTGTAGCTGAATGGAAAAGGAACTTTTATCTCTATAATAGCCTTAAAGATTATTATATTTGTCAATTTCATGAGACTCTAGTTCCTGGATAATTTTCTAAGTTGTTTCTTGTGTTACAGAGTAAAAGACAATGTCGCCGAAGTGCTTTTTTCAGGCATTTTGCTGAGGCAGTGCAAGGCTGCAATGGTATCATCTGTTAATTATGATATTTAGTTCATAGATAATGCTAGAGATGCTACGAATTCTAGTAAGACTGTTTACTGTATGAGGTGACAAAATCATTCACTTCACTCAGTAAATTGATTTTAGAAGATTTTCTCTGTATAACTAGCATTGTTTTAGTTCAATGTTCTAAAATTGTTTAACAACTAGAGCATGTTTTCACTGCCAGGAATGTGCGACAACTGTGCCTTCTCTAATGAGATCAAAGAGTTGGATGTATCTGGTACATTACCTTGGACTTTCAATCTTCATTTGAGATATATGCTTTGCTTTTAACAAAAAATTCATGACGATCAAGCTGCTGGATCTTATCTTTTTTCTCTATGGTATTTTTTTCCTTTCGATGGCCATACACGTCCCTGATTTGTGAGTTTATTTTAGAGATGTGAATTTCCCCTTTTCGATTGTTAAACCCTAGCTACAGTTGAATTTGTTAATGTTAAACCGATGCTGTGGCCTCACTTATAATAAAGTTCACCTGGACAAATGGAGTGGACCGACTTATAAAAGGAAGTGCTATAGCTTAAATATCTGTCAACATGCACTAGAGTAATCCTCTACAAAATGTTCCTGCTGCTCTGATGCCTTTTTGTTTCTTCAAGACTGACATATGTTTTTTCATCTTTGCATCAAGCTTCCTACTACCTTTTTTCCTTTTTATATGTGTATAAATCATGTGTTTTTATTTTGGCTTTCGATGCCATTACCCTAAAGCTGCCTGCTAGCAGGACAAATAATTCAGGTTCGACTGGTGGTCTTATCTGCAGGTCACGCAAAGCTTGTCATTTCTTTGCTTCAAGATGTACAGGAGAAGGATCAGAGATTGACTATGTTGCAGCTGGTTGATAAATTAAAGACAATGCAAAAGGAGTTAGGAGGTTGTTGTTTGTGCATATTGGTATTGTATAATAAATGCATGTAACTGTAAAATAAACACATACTTGTTAGGTTCGTTCGTTTGTGTACTTCTCTAGTGATTTGAGTACTTCTCTTGTAAATATTCATTTGGTGATCCTGATGTGTAGTTCTTCGACCCTTAGGCTTTACGGCTTCATCCTCTAGTTTAACATGATATTCAGGCAGCAAATTAATAGCTTAGTCTGGCTATGTCATTTGTACTTAAATGTCTCTAAATCTGTAGCAGTGTTATATGAATTGCCTCAAGGAGAGTCATGTTGAAGTGATAAATGATATGAGATGTGTAAAGATACTTGAAGGATCAGGTTTTAAATCTTAGTTTTTTATGTGCATCTGCATGGGACAAAGCAATTAAGTTCCTCCTGGGGTCTTTTCAAGAGATGATGTTATTTGGTATCAATCAAACAACTTGACAATCAGCTGCAAATGGATGGGTTTCCGTAAATGGGTTTCCTTTTGTTTTGATACTGATAAATCCCCTATTGTGTGAGTTACGCTATCCATTTATTTTGAATCATCCATTTTTCTTGCTTGATAATGCCAACTCTAGGAGTCTAACTTTCTTTTGCAATTCTACCTAGTTCCAGCTTTATTTTTCTCTCATGTTATTTTTCTGCTGTATATCTTCTCCAGGTTCTGATCTTAAAAAGGAGCAATTAGAGCAACTTGTGGTACAGTTGATATTGGATCGAGTGTTGGTAAGAACTTATAGTCTCCTGACCTTTTAACTTATTTTTGTGATTTTTCTGACGTATTATTGTCATTTCGTCTGGGATAAGAATGAGTACTTGGATCTGTGTCCCTGGAGGACGCTAGAGAAATTCTTAATCGCTCTTGCTAAATAACGGTCTTTTAAGGTGGTTAATTTTCGCATGGGTGAAGACATAACCGAATTTTAGTTTCTTTCTGTATCTTTCAGAACTACGTGAAACAAGATGTTACACCTGTGTGATTTCCTCATTCTAAGAAGTTTTTTTTTCCCCCCCGTGAAGACTTTCCTTGATATGTACACCTGCTAGTTAACATGTTCATACTCTCTTGGTGAGTTCTATTGTTTTGATTTTGTAGAAAGAAGAATATCAACATACACCTTATGCCACAAATGCTTATGTGACAGTTGGACCATTGACAAAGCAAGTTTTGCAAGGTAAGGATTCTTTCTTCACAGCGTATGTCTCTTGTTAGTTTTATTGCATATCATCCACGTATTATTCCCTTCTGTTCTAAATACTACTAAGTAAGGTTTGCAATGACCAGGATTTCCTTGTTTTTGGAATATCTGCATTTGGTGTGCCTGATTTTGTTAATGGAGTTCCCTTGGGGGCATACCCTTGAGGTTTAAGTTTCGGGGATTTTTCACTTGCTGACTTTTCCATCTGTCAATACTTTATAAATATCTTAGCATATATGTTGTGAAATCAAACCTAGAATATCTTGTGCTTAGCGTATCTTGTGAAATCAAACCTAGGAGTATCTTGTGCATCATGCATGCATGCTTCTTATCTTCCAGAAGGTGAAACATATAGTGTGAAAAATTCTTCTAGTTCTTAAAATTTACGTAATCTACGGTTATTTTTACTTGCAGTTGAAACCTGTTGAGATTGCTTGTCCTTGATTAAATTGTTCCTTTGCTCGAGAAAATGAGAATGTGGTCCTCTTGAAGCAGTTACTTGTCCATTGGTGATAGCAGTAAAATTTAAGGACCTGTGCCCCATAAGATTGGTGTTTTAATCTCAACTTCCTGCAATGGATATGTTTTGGCATATCTCAGGAAGTGGACCAGCATATGTTGCAAATTTCATCAATGTGCCTCTTTATTGTTAAGCAAGTCGGTGTTGGAGAGCTTCCAATCAGAACTCTCCAATCCCGCTGTTGAAATAGGCCATACACCAGTGCTCTGGGGAGCTTGGCCACTGGCATCATATCCTTTTAAAGCCAATCTGTTTACACAGTGCATCATCAACTTCCTAATCCATCCAGATAATTAAAAATGAAATAATTGGTGGCCTACAGTTACAATGGCTAGGAATGCTGTTCTTATAACTGACTGACTTTCCATGCAATGGGACGATGCAAGATTCTATTGACCTGATTTTGTACTAATCTATCTATATGGGTCTTGCTGTCCATCTCAATAAAAGCATTAATGTCCAAATGTCAAACCTCTCACTACTTGGACACTTGAGAAGGAAGCGCATGTTTATACTGAATGCTGCTTCACATTTCTTAGAAAGTTAAAAACAGGAAATCCTTTCCCATCACGTAACGGTTCAGATTATTTGAGGAGTTTATTTTGAGGTATGGACAAAGGAATAATTCTGAAAGTCGCGCTTATGAATGAAGATGAGGGGACAGTTACTGCCTTTGCTTTTCCTCTGTTTGTGAATCTTTTTGAGTTCATACCGTAGACATGGCTTCTTTTCTCATGCCGGTTCACGATGAGGGCTTTGTCCACTGATAATTTTTGCTCCTTGTTAAAGCTGCATTTTATCCAGCTTTTGCGTTAATCCTTTATCATGAGCTTTTGCATATTACCCTGTTGTAGAATATGTATGGTCGCACATGATATGCCTATGTGGTAGGTCCAGCAGCTTGTCTGAGAGAATGGGATGTATTCTAACACCGACAGTGCTTATTTTCACGCAGGAAAGATGATGATTAAGCTTGAAGTTTTAAGCAATCAGAATAGAATGAACGGCAATATCAAATCTACTAAGCGCAGCCTCACCACCTCTGGTTTAGAGTTTAAACTTGATGAGCTGCGAAAGGAACTCTCTTCTATTCATGGGGGGATATTACCACATTCAGTGTTGACAACTCAACACATAAATATGATTGGCGCCAGAAAACCCGGCTCAATAGAAGAGGTAAGTGTTGACTATCTTTTTGCACTGAGAATTCATATCTCCTGGTTCAAAGTGTCGCATAAATATGCTTACTTTGTTTGTCAAGAAGAGCTTACCTGAGTATGTTTTCATGAAGATAAAGGAATGCCATTGGAGCATGTATTTTGGAAATCTTGTAAGCCAAGTGTTAATCATATCACCTGAGCTCATTTTTCTGAATGCATCCAAATCTAAACAATCAAATGGTAGAGTAGCCAGTTCAACTTGATAGCCTTTGTCTGATCAGATTGGTGTAGTTCTTTTAGCTGTGTGTGCGTGCAATTGGGGAGAAACATGATTACTTCAGAGCACCTTTATTCTTCATGCTAAATAGCTCAGAGAAGTTTTAGTTTCCAACTAATTTACTGAATCCAGTGATATTGGTAATTTATTACTTATGTAAAAGAAATTTATGCCCGCCAAAAAGATGAAAAAGAGTTTGCTTTGTGAAGCCTGCCCAAAAAATGGACTGGCTTCCCTAGGTAAGTTAATGCAAAGTGGTACAGTTAGTGTTAGGCGATCTTCATACTACCCAAGGAGACAATTTCTCTGCATCTCTTTGTTGCTATTTATTGTCACTTGGATGAGGACTTTACTATGCCATTTGTTATTCTGGCAGCTGGAGAGCATAATCGGGAAGCTCAAGGCAGAGAAGTATGGGAGTAGAATTCTTGAAGAAGTCAAGAAGTATGAAGGCTCTGATCGGCCTGACAAGAATTCGTCGCAAAAATGCCAAGGCACTGATAATAGAGCATCGAAGAGACCAAAGATGAAAAAGCCTCTTGTTCTTATAGAGACAAGCGAAGACGAAGAAGCGTGATAATATCCCGCATCTCCGGAGCCATTTTTGTTGAAGTACCGTGAATTTACTCAAACAGATGGGGATTAGATAATGCTAAATAGATTCACATGCTATGGTCCTATTTGTAGTTGGCTCAAACAGGCGCATTTCGGTCTATCCGATATTTATTCTTCCTCCTCTTTGGGTGGGTGTGTAGTCGGTGGATCAGTTCACTTGTTCATGAGTAGCTTGTATTTTTGTGGCCCAAATTGTGACTCCTTGGCTGTTTCGGGGAGTGTCAAATTAGCCGAGGATGCGACGAAAAATTCTTGCTTGCTAGCCTTGCTTCTTTTGTGGAAAAATTGTCCTAAATTTATTGTAATTATATCAATTCAGCCCTAATTTTTTTTTGTCAATTTGGTTTTAATTTTTTTTTTTATAATTATGTCAATTCAATCCATCCCGTTAAATTTAGCCGGCCGTTGCTGACTTGGATGCTGACCATCTGGTGGCATAATATTTTGATGATATTTTATTTTTTTGAATTCTTTTCCTTTTTTCTTTTTTTTCCTTCTCTCTTCTTTCTCTTGCTGGCGACAGGCCAGAGGCAATGGCAAGGTTCAGATCCGGGCTGACCTCGCCGTCTGCACCTCACCGTCATCGGGCAAGGCCGGCCGAGATCTCCTCAGATCTGGTAGGCCTCGGGGGACTTGCATAAGCATCGGTTGTGGAAGTACACTGAGTAATCGAAGCTCTTGAACCGCCTGCCCACTGGAATCTCCTCGTATAGCCGATTGTAGCTCACGTTCAGGAACTGGAGCTCCAGACCCACTATGGCCTTTGGAATCAACCCATAAATCTTATCGTGTTTCATCTCCAGGGTCATCAGGCTCTTGTTAAACTCCAACCTCGACAGGTCGAACTCGAACTGGTTCCTCAAGATGTCAATGTAGTACGTGCTCTTGTTCCTCTCGAAAACCAGCGATGTGTCCCCTTGAAACCTTGTTCAAGGCTGACGGAGCCGCGTCTCCCATGCCAAATCTGGGCTAGCGAGGTCGGCCTCGCATGACCAAGCCTTGTTGAAGGCTGAAGTAGCTGTGTCCCCCATATCTGGACCTCGCTGTCGCCAAGCGATGTCGGCCGAGATCTCGCTAGATCTGGGCTGGCGAGGCTTGGTCTCGTGCAGCCATGGCAAGTCCGACCTCGTAAGCCGTTGCCTCTATCCGGTCACCAGCAAGAGGAAGAAGAAGAAGATACAAGGAAAAAAAGAAAAAGAAGAAAAAGGAATATATATATATATATATATATATATATATATATATATATAATAAAAAAAGTATTATGTTGCAGAACGCCCGGCGCCGGTTAGTGTCCATGTCGGCGCCGGCCGGCCAAATTTGATCGTATGGATTAAATTGATATAATTATAAAAGATTCATGATTGAACCGGAAAAAAAAAAGTTTAGGACAGAATTGATATAATGACAACAAATTTATGGCTTTTTTTTATAATTTTCCCCTTCTTTCTCTCCGACGCCGTACTTATATTTCGACGGTTGATGATCATTGTGAAGTGGGGCCATATGGTTTGTCGTACGGGGCAATGACAACACTGCATGATCTTCCAAAATTATGGGAAATGTGCAGCAGCTGCTCGAAGGACTTGGTTTTCTTTTAGTGCAGAGTCAACTACCAACTTCTGCAGATTCTTCTGAGCACTCATTCAAGCTTGTTTGCCTAGAAATCTCAGGTGTCCTCCTTAACGTAAGCCCGAATCCAGGTATCATCGTCCAATGTGACTCGTTGAAAAGGGAACTTGAAGGTCCTCTTCTGACCGGTAAGAGCGTGCGTCGGTCTCGGTCCAACTTGCGAATCGACTGAAATTGGTGTGGACGGTCTAGTTCGGGGGCAATTGATGGATAATTGAGGTAACGCAAATTGGCATGTGTCGGAAAGGGGTAAGTCAGTATCCAAATCAAAGAGGAAATCTATTATGAGGCCATTATCTTAGAATCAATGCAAGGCTGAAATCGACGTGATAGAAGATGGTGATGGACGATGCGCAGTGCTTTGTGTTGCCTAGATCATTGTAAATTATAATATCCTTAGCCCCGTGAGGCTACATTTGGTAATCGGGATAAAAAATAGGATGTGATAAGATTTATCATATTCCGTGTTTGGCTTCTGTCCATAACATGACAAAATGGAATGTAGCCTGGATATAATTATCCCATGGAGGAGGTGAGATAAGGGTGTATATGATTTTTTATGTCTATGATATAAAAGCTATTTATTTCCAAGAACAAAATTCTTGAATAATAAAATTAAAATAATAATTAATTTGGAATTATATTTGAATTCTAATATTAATGCCAACGTAAAAATAGAAAATAATTTTTTTTGTATATACCTGTATGTATTTATAAATTTGAGTTTCTTTCTACTTTATAACATATATTTTGTGCGTACACACACTTCATATTCATATCATTACATATTTTAAGTATGGTAGTATAGTTTGTTATTTAATAAAATATTTATTAAGAAATGATGGAACGAAATAAAAATAATGAAAAAAGATATATAAAAATTAAAAAATAAGTAAATAAAAATGCAGTAGAAGAACCATATTTTAAATGAACAAATTCAAACTTGAAAATGATTTTTCTAATTCTCGAAGAATGTAGAACAATGAAATATATATTCTTCTCTTATGTATCTTTGGTTCATATTAAAGTTTCAACATTCCGTTGTATTTTTTAGTTCACGTTAAAACTTTATGAAAACGGTGAGATAGCTGAAATTGTTTCTTGATAGTAGGTTTTTGGTTGACGTCAAAAGTTTATAAAAGAAGAAAAAGAGTCAAAACTTATTCTCCTCCGTAACTTTATTGCTCATGTCGAAGTTTAACCAAACCACGAGAGAAAAAAACTTTCCGTAATCGCAAATGTGAATGATCTTATTTTTTTCTCTCTTACTAGAGTTGGAAATGAATTATGAGAGATTCTTATACTCTCCGTTTGTGCATTTTCGGGTTCTGTTTACATCGATATGTGCAAATGCCAAATAATGAATATCATAGGATATGCACATATCTAATTTTATTACTGCGATTTATCAAACAATGGATGTGATATGGTAAAATCTTTAGATTTCATGTCCTGTTCAATCCAATCCTATCTTGGTCAGAAATCTAGACGATCAAACACACCCTAAGAAGTCATCGGCTCAAGAACTTTCGTATAAGTTTGAATTGTTATTTGGAGGGGAGAATTGAGGTAAATCGATGTGCAGACTTTCGTATCATTAAAATTGTAAGCAAGTTCTATTTAAGGGCGTGCCTACTTTGCGATATAATAAAAGGAAGATTAATATCTTTGAAATTCTATAATGTAGTCTTTTTTTTGGTCAAATATAATGTAGCCCAATGAGAGGGGAAAGAGAGACAATTAGGCACATCATTAAGTCTTAAATTATTTTAACAAAGATGGTGGATTATTAAGAAAAAAACACTGCTTTTCCCTATTAGACTGAATCCTAGAAACTTAATTTTTCTTTTGCCATAGAACAACCTTTTTTTTTTTTGGTCAAAATAAAGCTTGATCTTCTCCCAACAAAATTGGCCGTCCACTCGAACCATGGCAAACATCGGCGGTCGACCCCCGGCCGAAGCTCCCTCTAGCTCCGGATCCGGCAGCCTCCACTGAACATGTGAGCTGCTTCTTCTCCTTCTTTGGTTTTTGAGTGACTCCTATTAACGTAGTTAAATATGATAGTGGAAAAAAGACTTCAATTGTAAAAATCAAGTGAGGAACCTGATTCGGACTTCAAAGAAGAAAACTTAAAAGGACTCAATTGCAACAATAGCTGAAATTAGAGGACGAAATTCAAATTTAGACCTTTTATTGACAATGCGAGATTTTTATCTACTCGCTCGCTCTCTCTCTCTCTCTTTCCTTAAAATTGCCATATCTTTTTCCTAAATCATTTCGTTCTTCGTCGATTATGTCAACGTTGTCAACGATATTGTCCGTAGATCCAATTCATTCCTGTCCATCGCCATTCTAAAAGCTTCTTGTCTAGACCGGCGACCGCTCCACGTCGTCGTCCGACCGGCTCGTTACGGGGTTATCACTGTCCCATGCCTCTTTCGCTCGGTTAGGGTTCCTTTCCGAGCTCTACGATCAGTCCTCTCTTGCAAGTCCGCAGTCGGCATGAAGCTCTCCTTCAACGCCTCCAAGAAGCCTCCCAAGCCGGCGGCCAAACCCCTCTCCACCACCTTCGGCTTGGCCGACGACGGCGAGGCGCCATCTTCATCGGCGCGCGAGCAGATCACCCAATTCGATTCCTCCGATGCCCCGGCGGATGACGCAAGCCGCAGGGTTATCCCACCGAAGCCCAACGAATGGCGCCCCACCAAGAAGATGAAGAACCTCGACCTGCCTCTGCAGCCGGACCCCGCCTCCGAATCCTCCTCCGATCTCTCCCGGTTCCAGCCCCAGTCAAGGTCCCTCGACGATGAGGCCAACGCCAGTGCCGTGTCGTACGGCCTCACTGTCCGTCAGAGAGAGAACGGCGGCGGCGACGAGCTGTTGGGGGACGACGGCGAGGTCAAGCCCGAAGCGCTCGGAAAATCGAGGGTGGATGATTCCAGGCTAAAACTGAGAGAGGAAATGGCAAAGTTGGGGAATGATCCAGGGTACGACGACATGCCCGTCGAGGAATTTGCGGCCGCGTATCTTAGGGGTTATGGTTGGCAAGAGGGGAAAGGGGTGGGGAAGAATGCCAAGGAGGATGTTCCGCCTAGGCAGGTTGAGAAGAAGAGGGGTCGAGAGAGGTTTGGGCTTGGGTTTGAGCCCCTTGAGCCAGTGCGGGAAGAGAAGGCCAAGGGGAGGGATAGTCGGGGAGGTGAAGGGAAGCTTCGAGTGGGTAAAGAGGTGAGGATTGTTGGGGGAAGTAGAGAAGACTTGTTTGGATTGAAGGGAAAAATTGTGGAAGTAGTGGGCAGCGAATCGGTGATTCTGAATCTCTCAAGGAGAGAAGAGGAAGTCAAGGTCAGGATCACAGATCTCACTGAGTTGGGTTCTGCTGAGGAAGAAAAGTTTTTGAGGAAGATGAAGGAGCTTCGAATTAAGAATGATAGCACTGGAAGTCGTAGAAAGAGTGGAAATGAAGTGAAGAGAGATGTTCGAAATGGTGGAGATAAGAGGGGTGACAGTGGTAAAGCTGGATGGCTGATGAGTCACATTAGGGTTAGAGTGATCAGCAAGGATTTGAAAGGTGGGAGATTGTATCTGAAGAAGGGAAGGGTGGTTGATGTGGTTGGACCGAATGTATGCGATATATTGATGGATGAGAGCAAAGAACTTATTCAAGGTGTAGATCAAGAATATCTTGAGACTGCATTACCCAAGCGTGGGGGTTCGGTTTTCGTTTTGTCTGGTCGTTATAAGGGTGTCCATGGGAGTCTAGTGGACAGGGATTCTGACCGAGATACTGGTGTTGTCCGTGATGCTGATAGTCAGGAGTTGTTCAATGTGCGGCTTGAACAAATTGCTGAGTATGTTGGAGATCCAAGCTTAATGGGATATTGATTTGCTTGATGCCTCAACCGTGTCAGAAAGAAGGTAGGCATCCTGTTTGACATGTCTCCTATTTAGTATAGTATTTGGGCAGATTGTCATATTTGATCGATGCATTCAGCAGTTGCTTGATGTGATGGTGATGATATTATATCTTTTGGGTACTTTTTTTTGTCACTAGAAATGTACTAAATAATTGAATGTTCTTTTATTGAGCTGTAATGGCAGTAAGGACAGACTGCGTGCTTGACTAGTTAGATCTCAACCTAATAATCTTATTTGGATGATACTCCTAAACCTCTTTGTAAGCATTTTGCTGTAAATTATTTTGATTTCAAGTTCTTTAGGAAAGAGCTGTATGGATGTACTCTTTGAAAGTGGATCAAGATCGGTGCCTGCGATTTCCAAAAGTTGTGCATGGTGGAAGTAGAGAGTGGATTTCTGAACACGGTGCAGGTTGACTTACTATAGCTTGTCCCTAGCCGTATGATTGTCGACATACAAATATATGGTCCAAAAATCAGTAAAGTTTCATAACATTAACTTCCAGTCTCTTGGTCGTGATTTGTTTGAGTCAAAAGTTAGACGAATGATACATCTAATCTTGAGTTGAGTCAATAGCTGCTTACTTAGTCGGACAATACTGAATCGCTCACCATTTTTGCTCTTTGCTGGGGACTTCGGTGCAACCAATTTTGTTCTCTGGATTGAATCAATCAAACAATCGATTAGTTTGTCTTTGTGCTTGGTGCCTGGCGAATCATTCCTAGATGGGCAATTCAATATGTTTGTTGCTTCGGGTTTATGTAGTTCTTTGGCATGGTTGATGAGCCGTAGTGGTGGTAAAAGTTTTAGAAATTGATGACTTTTATCTGATAAGGCTGATTTGATAGTTTGGTCTTGGGTTGTAGAGAAGTTTGCTGTTAGACTTATTTGTTTGAGTTCCTATAATTGTCTTAACTTGATAAAACTAACCAAATCGATAGTATATGTTGAGGAAACAATTTTTTTTGTCAACAATAAGGCTATGATCCCTCTTGCACCTAATGGAGAATGTTGTAACTGATAGTCGTTCAATGTCTTTGCAGTTTGCATTTTTCCCTAGGAAATAATTTTTTTGCTTGATGATAACGATTAAAGTACTAAGTTACTTCTTCGCTTCTTATCTGTTATTGCCTTAGAGCCGCATCTCATAAATGATGAACTAACTTCATGGTTTGGTTTGACTTTTAACCTTATTAGATTGGTTTTGGTGAAAATAAATTTGGTTTTTTTTTTTTTTAGGGTATAAACTATACACCAAACAGAACCAAGAACCAAAAAATTCCTAGTCACCATGATATGAAATTGTGTTTTTTTAAGTACAGTTGAAGCAAATTTATATTGACACAGTAAAATTGTACTTTCACTTCCCACTTTTTTCTCCTTGTCAACTCACTTATAAGTATTTGTGATTTAGTCTTAACTCTTATAATGGATGGAAGATTTGAAAGAGGAAAAAAGAGAACCCACCCACAATGATTCTTTTATTTGGGTAACTACAAGGGAAGGGAATGGAAGAGAAATTCAGGTACTTCCTTTTGGACTAAAAAAAGTAGTTATTTTAAAGTCGGGGATAAATGATGGAAGTTGTGGTGTGCTGATAACCACAAGAATATCCTTGGTGAGAAGTGGGAAACAAGAGAAAGACCGAGGCTACTTCAATCTGCCAATCAATTTAATTGCCCTCCACATAGTTTTCCCCCAGTATGCCTTTAAGTTGAGAATTCACCTTCCTATCTTATTGTTTTCTCCACAGTACTCGACTTTCACTGCATAATTAGTTTTCAGCATACATCGCCGCTTTCTTCTTAAGCTTTACATCCAATTATCTGGGTTTAGGCTGGTATTTGCTCATGGAGAATTGGATCGGCTACTGTGCAGGGATGGGTATATGATGCATGTGAGTTGCAGAGATATGGCTAGTAGTTGCTGAACACCTAAAAAGTTATGAGGAGCAGCAGATGACCGCCCAAGATTTGATACGAATACTTACCTACGTATTCTGTGAACCATCTGCATTTGGATCTTCACAACCACAATTGCGGGTACATTCATTTGTGTGCATGGCTCTGCGACGGGATATCATCCCATCAACAGTTGGGTGTCGGTTGATTTCGATTTGTATTATTGACATCCAGGTTGCCATAAGAATGAGAAGACTGGATGCTGCTATGTAACTTGTTCGATTACTTCCAGGTGATCAAAGTGAAGAGCTTCTCGCTTCCGTTGTTTCTGTTTCTTTTCGAGGGTCCCTTACTAGAGGAGAAACAGAGGTTTGTTGTATTTTCCTCCACTGTGCAGACACAATATTTACTTCTGCGGGCATTGTGGCACGGTTTTATCCGGCGTTCATGCTGGGCATGCATTGAGTTTGTTCACAGCGAAGATCCAGTTCACAGCGAAGATGCAGTGAGACTGCTACAGAGTGTGTTTCATGCGGGTAAGAAAAATCACACGATAGATGTGACCAAATAGGTCTACCTCTTTTTAGCGGTCTTGTTAAGGTAGGGGTGGGGCGGTAAGAGTTCTGATAAAAAATAATGCTTGGATTAGAGTGGCTCATTATGGGACCGCCGGTCACGGCCTCCCTCTTTGATAAAGTTCATATTATAACTCATGAGGTGGCTCGAATTGACTCCACAGCACCGGCAATCATTCAGCGTTATTCGACGCCGTGCTCGCTTTTGCGATTCGCTGCCGGCCACGGCTGCTCTCATATATACCTGGGAATCTAATTGATCATGGGAATTAATCAGGGTCAATGAATGATAACATGAGGATAATCAAATGATGGGCTGTTCGGCCAACTCTTCTAGTGTAGGAATATGGTCCAACACTGATCTGTCCGCTTCGGCTCGTATCGAAAGAAACTTTTTTGGGTAAAAAACAAACCTTAGTTTAATAGAATCGATTTGTCGTCAACAATAATAACAATTGGAATTCACACGGTACGGAGATGTGATGTGGTCCAATTTGTGCATACTTTATTGTTAATAATTAGAATTATGATTATCCCGTTTCTTATCAAAGAAATGCATGGAAAAATTGAGAACATGCTCATATGATACATTAGTAACCGTAAGATATTTCGTCATACTATGTACGAAATTCAATGATCATTTTGTCTGCGATCTTGTGATGTTTTATCATATCAATTGCGAGATGCCGAGACGTGGTGCATAGAAGTACCCGATTTGGAATCGAGCAAAGGAATCATACGGGCAAAGGACAACTTTTGTGGGCGTGGCCGTACTCCCGAGTGATTCGGAATCCCTCTTAATCAATGAATTTGGATCCTCTGATCGCTTCTCGATCTCAAGAAATTCTTATTTGGAGATCATTTCGAGTTTACTCCAGCTCGTAATCGTGCGGGGACGACAACGGGCTTGTTCAAAGTGAGGGAGTAGTTTCGTATCAAATGAAATATAAAGTGTGTTCGTTTCGCGAAAAATAAAGGATTTAGAAAATATATTTCAAAAAACAATCGTTTATATTATTTGAAATAATTAATTAATGAATTTTTTTTATTATCAGAAATAATTTATGTTTATATATTTTTGTAAACGAGGAATTTTTTCTTATTCATTCATATTTATAAATAATATAAACGATTATTCAAAAAAAATGTGCTTTAATTTTTTTATTTTTTGTGAAATAAACGCGACA
Organism: Rhodamnia argentea; assembly: GCF_020921035.1. NCBI lineage: Eukaryota > Viridiplantae > Streptophyta > Magnoliopsida > Myrtales > Myrtaceae > Rhodamnia > Rhodamnia argentea. Next base: position 34,331,651 of record NC_063152.1, read on the forward strand.
GATCCTTTTTTGTTTTTTTATTCATGGGAAAGAGTTGTGACAAGTGGACGAAGTCAATCCCCCGACGTTTCAACTTCCGCCATCATATGACCAAAAAAAAAAAAAAAAACTTCCGCCATCTTCTCGATCATTCGAGCCGCCCTTTTTTTCTCTCTCTCCACAGCAAAAGACCAAAAAAAAAAAAAAATGATAAGCTGGTGGATAAATGGAGGACCTGCTGCTACTCAGTCGAACTAGCGTCGTCGCAGCAGCACGTGGAGGTTCTTCATCGGAGGTCGCGCTCCTCCGTCGTCGTCCTCACCCTTACGTGCCTTCATCGAGTACCGCCCCGGCCTTCGGTCGCTCGGGCTCTTTCAAACGTCTTCTCCGTCCTCTGCCCGGTCACGGATTCTCTGTTGCAGCGTCGTCTCTGTTCAGGTCCCGCTTCCTCTGGTCATGCACGCTTTTGCTTTCGGCGACTGATTTTGGTTTTTCATGTGGCGAGTTAATCGCCGGAGGAAGGGAAATTCCGGTAGTTCGTCTTTCTCGGGCGTTTCTAGGTCCTTTGCTAGAGCGAATGGTCGAGCTTTGGATTCTCATTCTGGTGTGGTTTTGATTAGTTTTGAGAGAGAATGCGATTTGATTTCCAGTGAAGTAGAGAGTGTTGCATGCTTTGTGCTGCTTTTTTGGAGCAGCTTTGCTATTATTTTTTTCTTAATCTGAAGTTGCGATGAGATTAAACAAGTACTTCGACTGTAATATAAAAAGATCTCCTCTTGAACATTACCGTGTCCCGAATTTCGAGTTAAGGGAAGATGAATCTGTGTGTAATTGGAATCATAGGTGTTGGACCGTTGAAGAAAGAAGGTAGATGGGCGAGTCAACAAGCTGGATTGACTTGCTATTGCTTCAATCTTTTTCGTATATCAAATTGGTTGTGCTGCAGCAGATTTCGATATGTAACACAGCACATTGTTTCTCTGATGTGGGAGTCCCCGCATGTCAAGAGCTCTCCTGCTTTTTTCATATATTTTCACATGTAACATGCAGGATGTTTCTCTTACGTGCACACACGATGTCATTATTGTTTCTTACTCTTACTCTAATCAATACTCTTCGATTGGGTTTAGCATTTATGTATCTGCTGGCATGTGGAAAAATAATAAATAGGTGTAGGGCAGAGTGATGCCGATGTGAATCTGTGCCATGCAGAGACGGGACGACAAAAAGTAAGAACTCGAGATTGAAACTTAAAATGACGATTCAAGAAGGTGAGGTGGTGGCTGCGGATGTCACCACTGGCGATATGATTTTTGAGCCTATTTTGGAGGAAGGAGTTTTCCGCTTCGACTGTTCTGCAAACGATAGAGAAGCGGCATTTCCTAGTCTTTCTTTTGTCAGCAGCATGGATAGGGACGCACCGATAATGAGTCATCATGTCCCTTCTTATATCCCTACTTACCACTGTCTCTCCGGGCAGCAGACTGTCAAACTTGAGGTCAGTCAACGCATGTCTTATTTCTTTCTCATGAATTAGTTGGATCACTTGTTGGTTGGTAAGTTGCACTCTCTGGACTGTGACCTTTCCACTACTTTTGGAAATTTTGTTTGCTTGATTTATGTTTTCCAAGTATGTATTGGCCGAGTCCTTTATAACATTATGTTACATATGATTTAGCTACCTGCTGGGACCAGTTTTTATGGGACTGGCGAAGTCAGTGGACAGCTTGAGCGTACGGGAAAAAGAGTTAGTCCTCTTTCCCCAACTTCCCATGCTAGCGTTTGTTTTTTCTCTCCTGAATTCTCAGGGATCTCTCTTGTTGTAGGTGTTTACATGGAACACGGACGCATGGGGTTATGGCCCAAGTACTACATCTTTATACCAATCTCATCCTTGGGTGCTAGCTGTTCTTCCGAGTGGAGAGTCACTGGGGATTCTTGCTGACACGACACGACGTTGTGAGGTGTTGTAAAACTCATACCTGCGATCACATATTGGAGTAATTTCTTGGAAGCTCCGATTTGAACTTGTCTTAAGCTTACAAGTGATATTTTCACATGGGCAGATTGATCTGAGAAACATGTCAAGAATACAGTTCACGGCTCCCTCCTCATACCCTGTCATTACATTCGGTCCATTTGCTTCACCTGGCGCGGTTCTAACATCCTTGTCTCATGCAATTGGTAATTATGCTGCACATGTCAGCTTCTTTCCATAAGTATGCTATGCTGCTTAATTCTGCTCTCCCAATCATTTTCAATGTCTAGCAACTTTTCTAAGATGCTAATTACTATGTTTAAAAAGGGCGTCAATGAATGAGCTGAACTCAAAACAAATTTTCCAAACATCTCTAATGGGCAATATGGCAAAGGAAACAAGTAAAAAGCATGACCCAAAACACGGAAGAAGCTCATTTTGTTAGCTCACTGGACACTTTCAGTTTAAACGCAAGGCTTTTGTGCTTCCCGTACTGCAGATTGTACCACTTTTATTTGGTCCTTTTCGTTTTCTGGACAAGTGATACTTCAAATTCTTAGAATCTTTTCTACAGACGTTCTCTAAACTTTAAGATTTTGATTTCAACATTTGATGCCAAAACACTCTAGGCATGTTTACTGCTTTTTACCACCATGTGCCTCTTATTACAAGTATAGGCTTCATTTAAGTGGTTTTCCTGAGGAGTAAACATGATACGCTGTCAGAATTACAGACACAGAAAATTTGAATGTATTCATTTTATCAGGATATCATGCATAATCCTTGTTACCATGAGCTCTCTGTTTTTCCTGTCTTTAAATGAAGAAAAAGCTTCATGCTTATGAATGAAGTTGTCAAATAAATATTTGTTTTTCTATGACTTTTCTTATCTCAAGAAACACCCATCCGTGGATTTCTAGTTTAGTACTAAATGGACTTTAGAGGACCACCAGAATGACCGGACAATCTCCTTGATAGTCTGTTTATTACTGTTATCACTTGAATTAATGACATAGCTTGCATACATCGTCAGGAACTGTGTTTATGCCGCCAAAGTGGTCCTTAGGCTATCATCAATGCCGCTGGAGCTATGACTCTGATAACCGAGTTAGAGAGGTCAGCCCTTCTGATGCATCTTGCTTGCTTCTACAATCTTTCCTCCTCAACCCTCGTTTCCTTCAACCTGATTTAATAACAATTCATGAGTTAATGCATGATAATTCTTTAGCTTAAATTTTTATCCATTTATTGCAGATCACAAGTAAATTCAGAGAAAAGAAGATTCCTTGTGATGTCGTATGGATGGATATAGATTATATGGATGGGTTTCGCTGCTTCACTTTTGACAAGGCATGGACTCCTGCTTTTGTGTTAACCCTGTTATTGCCTTGTTTGGAAAAATTACAGATTACCTTCCTCTAACTAGGTCCAATTTAACATCTTCTACCTCACTTTCAGTAGGTATCAAACCACTTGCAACTTATGGCTGGCTGAAAATTCACAGTTTTAGCCAATTTCAAAAAGACGTCACATACTTATAATTAAAATTCACCTGAAACAGAGCATAACTACATATCTACATCATGAAAGTTCACCTGAAGCAAAGCATATATCTACATCTACATGTAAGATGTGAGAATTTTGTCAAATATGAGTGAAGATCTGTTTCCAATCTAGGAATAATCTTGAGGAAGATGGTGTTATCATTTTGGAAGTGAGGTAGGTCGTGTGGAATATGTTGTTGGTTAATACACTTTGGAGGCATTGCAATGATCAGTGTTCTTATGATATTCTATTTTCAACCTTAGGTACTGTGCTTGATGCAGAAATGCCATGCATCTCTGTTTTGTCCATCGCTTCCATACATTCAATCCACTGAGTCCTTTTTAGATTGGTGCTCACTTTATGTTCGAAGCCTCCCAAGTGCATTCGTGTCTGGGACTTCTTGCTTGGCTAACTTGTCTAGTAGTACAAGGACATAGGATCAATGCTTAGTAAGCAGTAGACACCTGTCTACTAAATAAGGAGTGCTATTTTCAGCATGGAAGCTGAAACAGAGGATTTACTTTCAGGACTGCTTCTCCAAGCCAAAATGTTTGGTAGATGGTCTCCACCAAGAAGGTTTCAAAGCCATCTGGATGCTTGATCCTGGTATCAAACGTGAAGAGGGGTATTTTGTCTATGACAGTGGTTGCAAAAGTGATGTCTGGATCAAAGCAGCAGATGGAACTCCATTTGTTGGTACCTTGCTGTCTTTCATTGTGGTTTTGGCTAGTCTTTATTGTTGTCTATTTGGTTTTGTTTTTGCCTTCACGTTTTCTCCTTTTTTGTAGCATTTCAAATTTAAGTAACCCCTAAAATCTTTCCAAACATACTAATGTTTACATGCTGAATCATTTGGATTTAGCCGAAAATAAATCTACATGTATGCATGTATGTGTGCAAAATTCTGGAAGGAAAAAATTGATGAGACAATGCTGAGTAACCGTTTGCTTGTCAGGGGAGGTGTGGCCTGGTCCTTGTGTTTACCCTGACTTTACACAGTCAAAAGTCCGTCACTGGTGGGCTCAGTTAGTTCAGGATTTCATTTCTAATGGAGTTGATGGTATATGGAACGATATGAATGAACCAGCTGTCTTTAAGGTAACTAGTACTTTTAGTTTCTGTCATTTTCTGTTGTTGAACTACGGCTTACAACTTCTCTGTCAGTCTGTGACGAAGACCATGCCCGAGAGCAACATTCATAGGGGAGATGATGAAGTTGGAGGTGTCCAGAATCACTCACACTATCACAATGTATGTTTTCCATCCTTTTCCCATTTGTTGTTTGTGTTTCACATTTTAGATTTATATGGAAATAGATATTAAGCGATTTTGTAATGCATCCGCCATGATTGTACTGGAAAAGCAAGGGGTGCCAAGAGTGAAAGAATGAGTTGTTGATTCGGGGTCAAGTGCTAAATGCTTTCTATTGAATATAGTAGGATAAAATATGTTTTCCAGCCTTTTTCCATTTGTTGTTTGTGTTTCACATCTTAGATTTATATGGAAATAGATGTTAAGCGATTTTGTAATGCATCCAGCATGATTGTACTGGAAAAGCAAGGGGGGTCGAGTGAAAGAATGAGTTGTTGATTCGGGGTCAAGTGCTAAATGCTTTCTATTGAATATAGTAGGATAAAATATGATAACTTCCGGCTTTTCACATATGTAGCACAAGCAATGTCATGCTTAGAGTTTTGATTGCTTTATAATAGCTGTAGATTTGGTGTCATATTATAAAAATGGTGAGGCTGGTAGAATGAAAGAGTGCCTTGTTTTCCACCTCTTTGTCTGAGGATCTTCTCTGCCAAATTTGCATTGTGCACTCTGACAGCTTTCTCTCCCCGCGACCTAAGTATTCTCTTCAATGTATACAATCGCAATCAAACCATTAAATTCAAGAAAGCTGAGACTGAGCTAGTGGAAGAAGAGTTCTTTATTTGTAAAGCATTAGCAATACCACCATCGCAAGATTAGACAGGGGTTTTATCTTTTGATTGTTTGGTACTTTCATCATTTACAGGATTGCATGCATCCTTCACAAAACACATATATGCGTTGGTTGAAATATTTCACGCAAAACTAATTGGCGGTTCCATAATTATGGTACCAACATTGTGAAGAGATGAGCAAACAATTGTAAGGTTTTCATTCATCAGTAAGTTTGCTGTCTGAAGGATAACAGGACTGACAGTGGAATGAGTTATAAACTTGAACCTAAAACATGTAAGATTCGAAAGAGAACCACAGTATTGGAGATTATATCAGTGTAGAACTTCGGTTAAGTTAGTCTTATCTTTATCAAACAATAAGCCATGCAGGTTCTGAGATTGCATGAAGAATGAAACAGCTTATCATTAACTTCCAAGCATTAAAAGGGAAAACAGTAAAAAATTGCTTCTATCAAAATCTCAAAGGGCAAAGTGAAATGAAGAAAAGGTTAATTTTGTGATTCTGGCTTGCATGTGCAATCCACATTGCTTGGTTTAGTCCTCTGATGCTCCCTACGTAATTTTTGAAGGCTTATACTTATCTATAGCTCTAGTTTGAACCTTTACGTGGAAAGCCAAGGAGTGAAGAAGACATAAGGAAAAAATAAAGTAGTTCAAGGCGTTACAATGATTGGCAATTTTACCAGATTGGGGTTATTGCTGTTCTAGTGTAGCAGGAGAAGAAGATAGAAAAGATCCTTCGAATGTACTCACAATTAGAAAATCAAATAAGTAGTTCTACTCGTTTCCTTTATTTCGTGACATTAATTTGAGTGGTTGAATATTTTTGGTGATAATTCCCAAGAATTTCCTTGTTATAGACACCTGTGACAAATATTACATCCTATCTATCTTGCTGACGTGTAAACATTGATCATGTAGCTGGTACTCTTGTTTTTATCCATAAAAATCTGGTTACTCAGTTTACCATCCCTGTTGCAGGTTTATGGGATGCTGATGGCTAGATCTACGTATGAAGGCATGAAATCAGCTAATGAAACCAAGCGTCCTTTTGTCCTTACTAGAGCTGGATTCGTTGGTAGTCAGAGGTATGCAGCTACTTGGACTGGTGATAACCTTTCAAACTGGGAGCACCTGCACATGAGCATCTCAATGGTACTTCAACTGGTAAGTGAATAATGTAGGCTATGCTGCTTGTTTTTGCGTGAAGAAATTTGCTTATGGTTTGCACTGAATTTATTGCATTTTCCTGTCCAGCTTCCATCTTTTTTGACTTATTTATGGATTACTTCAAGGAAATGATGGTAGCAAATTTAGGTCTTTCCTTCCAATCTTTTATACACAAGGTGGAGATCAAGTGTCTATAAACATCAGGGTAATTATGATAATATAACTGCAGTGTGCAGCATGGACATAAAAATTTGGTTTTCATCATCAATCATGCGGTAATCATTGCGCATATCATCAAAGAGAATGAGCGAGCAGTAACCTTTATTTGTATTTCCCTACATAGGTGATGCTCCAACATTGTTTAGGTATAGTTGTTATACGCCATGCTGCCACTTTGATTTAAATAAGTAAGCTTGCATTGGACAAGGCATGACAAAGTAACTCTGAATAATTGAGTTCTACTGTTTGTGGGACACTCTTCGCAGAATTAATTGTCAAATGTCTTTTAAGCAATTTAGACCTTTGAAGCACTGGAGCCTGGTTTTGTTTGCCCTCACTTTTTTATGACTTTTAACTGCTATTTTTATCCACTTTGGATTCCAAATAGATGGGTTACTGCAAGCTTATCCATGCGTTTATGCACTCTTTGAATAGAAATCCATGTTTTGAAAGATCCTAGCTTTTTATGTACAGATTTTGAACTCCCGTCAACAAATTTGATGTGGTGTTTCTCAGAATAGTTCACACAACGGATATTCCTTTATTAGATAATGTGTCCTGACTATTCTTAATTCTGTTCAGGGTCTCAGTGGTCAACCACTTGCAGGACCTGATATTGGTGGATTTGCAGGAAATGCGACACCCAAGCTTTTTGGAAGGTGGATGGCTATAGGTGCAATGTTTCCATTCTGTCGTGGACACTCTGAAATTGACACCAATGACCACGAACCTTGGTCATTTGGCGAGGAGGTTTGTGCTCCTTTTCTTGGTGACGTGCTAATGTCATGTGCATGACCTTTTCCCTGATGATTTTTATTTCATTCATTCAAATTGAATTCTCTCCAATCTAAAGCACTTCTGTCAGCTGACCTTGCTCCCAGTTTTTTGAAAGAAAAGGTTTCCCTCATCTGTTACTGATAGACCTGTTGAGAAAGACACCAAATTTCTTAAATGACTATGAAAGATGTGAAATAAATCATGTCTCTCAGTCCTTAGAGAACCTCTGATCCTCCCTTTCTTGTAAAATATATGAAATCACGACTAATTTAGCATGCTGACTATCTAGTATCAGATTCTCTACCTTCCTATCACTGGAATGTATAGATTGCTCTAATTGTCATGAGCACTTATTTTGTAAATTCATTGGCCCCCTCAGAAGATCTTATAGACTATTTTCTTTTTTTTTTCTCTCTTGCACTAGTGTGAGGAACTCTGTCGCCTGGCACTGAAGCGGCGCTACCGCTTTCTTCCCCACATATATACTCTTTTCTACATGGCTCATAAAATGGGCACTCCCGTGGCAAGTCCAACCTTTTTTGCTGGTGGGTTCGCATGGTGTTAAATAGCATGCTTCCCTTCTTACTACATGTATCACTGTTCTTATTTGCATAGGTATCTAAGCATATACAAGTTCTCGTGCAGATCCCAAAGATCCCAGGTTAAGGACACTGGAAAATTCATTTTTATTGGGGCCACTCTTGGTTTGTGCAAGGTTATCCTCTCCTCTATAAAAGTTAAAAATTTTGACCTTGCATATGTCATGAGGAACCCGAGCTCCTTGCTGCTGCTCCACATTTTATTGTAGTCTCTAGTGTCTTTCCCTTTTCTTTTCTCTTTGCTGATCTAGGTTAAGGACACTAGTTTAGTCACTGGTGTCTTTCCCTTTTGCATATGTCATAGGCTATAATTGCTGTCCATGTCTTATGTAGCTTGATCACTTGACATATGCATGTCTCTGCACGTGTGAACATATGTGAACAGTATAATATCAAGGTTCTCATCACTAGCGGACCTGGAGGGGCTGGTGGTGGCCCTCACCCCCGTAGGCTCAGTTAGCCATTGCTTCACACGAATTGCATAGATTTCCTACTTAACTATGTTTTTCACATTTGAGTGTATGTGTCCCACAGTGAGAGGGAAAGCCCTAACAAGAAGAGATTGATTAGGTTAATGTACCGGTACTTTTTAACTTCATGTCTCACTTTTAAAGGTCTTCTGCATTTTGTAGCATTGTCGATAAGCCATCTGGAAAGTTAATGGGATCAGTTAGCAAAAGATGTGATGGTTATCAAGTCTCGAGTTTGTTCTTATTAGTCCCCAAAATAACAGATGATTGTCTGGTTTCTTTGGCCCAAGTTTCTAGGTCTTATAGATGGTTCTGTGACGGTTTAATAGATTGTATTTAAAAAGGCTTTAAGCTGAGCATCAATCCATATGCATCTGCTAATGTCTTTTAATCTTCATCAGCTCTAGGCCACATGAGGAATCAAATGACATGCAGCATGTGTTGCCCAAGGGTACTTGGCTGACCTTTGATTTCGATGATGCACACCCGGTACCACAAGTTCTTAGTTTCTTTGTAATGCTCTTCATGTTACTGGTTTGCCTGCAGTTAATGTTATTTTGCTTTAACTTGACAGGATCTGCCCTTATTATTTCTACAAGGTGGGTCAATCATTCCCTTGGGCCCTCCCCACCAACATGTTGGTGAAGCTAATCTTTCAGATGACTTGATGCTCCTTGTGGCTTTGAATGAGCACGGTACATCTCTTCCACTTGATATTTCTTGTGTGACTCGAATTTTTCTAGGGTAGTGTTGCATCTATGGTTTTGATTATAGACGGGTCGTGAACATATTTTACTAGTGAAAATTCATATTTGGAATGTGTCAAATCACCGATTAGAAATCTAATTATCATTGCCCATCGCTTTCAATTGAAAATTTGACTGTTTCCTCTATGATTCTCATAATTTAGCGTTATGTTGATTGTTCGCAGAATGACTAATGACAAAGTTGCTCAAGCTTAGAACAACTTAAGCATGTCATTAAGTGATTTAATTTCTCAATATTGTTAAAAAAACTTGCTAAATTGTGTCCCATTGTTTTCTTTCCGTCTTTCCAATAACTAAGCTTGTCTAATTCTGTATTTTCCTATCCTGTGACATGCTCCTTCGTCACACACTATCGTTGACAAGCATCAAAAACTTTTTCCACAAAAGTTCTCAATTGGTACTATATAAGTTGATGGCAAAGTGAGGCAATCAGTTTACATTTTTGTTGCTATTAGGCTGAAGTCAAAATGCACTTGGAAGAGAAGCTTTTTGTTAAGAGAAGACTGGTTTAATATTATCCACTCTGATTTGTATCTTTCCTGGCTAACAGGGACCGCGAAAGGCATTCTTTTTGAAGATGATGGTGATGGATATAAGTATTTGGAGGGAGAATATCTGCTAACTCATTACATTGCTGAACGTGAATCTTCACAGGTTACCATAAGGGTGTACACAGAAGAAGGTTCGTGGAAGAGGCCAAAACGTCGTCTGCATGTACTGCTGTTACTAGGTGGAGGGGCAATGGTAAATTCCTTTTTATAAGGAAGGACGCTTGTTTTATCTGATTTAAGAACTTGCTATTAAGCACCATTGGAGTTCTTATTTGGAAATTCTGAGCAATTATGATCACACACAGGTTGATGCATGGGGCATGGATGGTGACACTATCCAAATTACGTTGCCTTCAGAGCACGAAGTGTCTAATATGGTTGCTGCAAGTGAGAAGAAATATAATGCACGCTTAGGTAATGCTAGTTCAAGTTGGCAATGATGTGTGTATGTCTCTGAGGATGCATTCATTACTTTTCCAGGCAAAATAGAATCGTGTTGTGCCATCAACGTGGCTGGACCTCTCTCATTATCAAGTTCTTATCAAACCGATTTCATGAGTTTATGTTGATATCTATTTTTTTTTTTTTCGGTCTGGATGCTACCTATTCCTTTTGTGGGTTTAATTGGCTTTTTCGGTGGAAAACAGATACAAATTTCCATTTTGACATTGGTAGAGTAAATCTGCTATCCATAAGAATTGATTCATTCTGTGAACATGTCAACAACATGGAACTTTAATATTTGTTTATCAATCCTAAATGCAAAGTGAAATCATGAATTATGGTTTGGAAGAAATACTTTGTGCTAATTCATAATCACACAGAGGAAAGTTGCCTCCCTGATGACCGCTCACACTTGTTTCAATTCCTTACTGATTGCCATGCATCAACTTTGAACAGTATATGGATGATAGTTCCAGGACATCCTTTAGAAATTTTTTGCTGTTGGAACATTACTGCACATCCTGTAGCAGGTTTTCTGACTTTTTGCTGATATTTGAGGAAGGTGGCTCCTCCTTGACGGGGGATATCATTCTTCCTCATGGATTATTATGGGTTCCAAGGAAGAATGTTTGACAGTCACTATATTTGTTGATATTATGCGGTGACTTTGCCTATATCTTCTACATCTTCTCCATGCAACCTTTTGTTTCTTGATGCAAGTGATTCTTGCTTGCAGAGAGCTGTAAGCGCATTCCAGATGTGGAAGAGATTTCAAGCCATAAGGGTGTAGAACTTTCGAGGACCCCTATCGAGTTAAAAAGCAGGGAATGGATAGCAAAAGTTGTTCCTTGGATTGGGGGAAGGATCATATCAATGGAGCATGTCCCTTCAGGTGATTTGACAGGGTTCTTTTCATCCTGATACTATTAGAACTACTTAAACAATTTTGAATTCCAACTTTTGAAAGTGGAAGCTTCGTTAATATATTATAGAGCTCGTGCAGCGATAACCATGCTTTGCTGATTTTCCTTATCAGTAAGTTTAAACTAAATGCCAATTCTCTTCAGCAAAATACAGTTTTGCAAAAATTGAATTGTTTGGAAATGTGTTATGCACTTTGGTAGCTATATAGCTGACGATCAGATATATGAGAGTTTCAGTTCAAATCCGCAGAGATTCGTTTAGCACAAGATTTCAAGTATCTATTTTTTTTCTTTGCTCAATAAGTAAATTGATGTGCTTGGATAGACTTTGGGTTGACATTGTCTACGAAGCTTTGCTTACTTCTGTCCCTCCCTTCTTTATTAGGATAGGTGTGATGCTCCTTCTCTGCATGTGTGACAATTTAGAGCATAAAAAGTTCGATTTAAATAAAAATAGATTTATTTAACTCTGGATTTGTAGGTGTTTCTTTTTCCTTTGCTTGGTAGTGAATTAAGTTCTTGGAGAGACTTATTCGGCATTGCCCACAACATTTGCATTACTCCTATCGCATCTTTGTCAACATGGATACATCTTGTCTTTATCAATCTAGAAGGGAGGAACATGACAGCTTGTCCTTAACTTACACTACCCATGAAGCAGCTTGTCATATACCAGATATTTCTTGTTATAGGCAATTCTGAATTGTGTCAAGGCCATAACGATAATTATGCCATAACTGGTGCCGCAGCCTCTTCAGTTGTTATTTTCTCATGAAGAGCAAACATGGAGTCTAGCATCACTATAGTGTGCAAAAGTTGAGACTTCCTAAATCATTAAGTTTGATTCTATGGCATACTTGAGCTTGCTACAAAACTGTGACCTTTATGCTGTCACTGCCACGATGGTGATGACCGTTAGAGTTGATCGTCTATATTGTGCTACGCTGAGGAAGGTTGAGGTTGATCTGATGATTATCAAAGCATGAAAGCAAATGCTGTAAGACAATTATGTGTGAAAACATTTATAAGTTATCAGAATTTAAAGTAGAACCTTTAAATTTTATGTCTGTATTGCAGGTACACAATGGCTTCATAGCAGAATTGAAATCAATGGATACGAAGAGTATAGTGGAAGAGAGTATAGGTCTGCTGGATGTACTGAGGACTATACTGTCATTGAGTAAGTTTCTCAACTTATGTCTCAGTTTTGGTAATTACCTCTCTGCAGCATGAGAAATTGAGTAAAATACTTGAGTAAGAAATTTCAGGTATTAGGAGGAAGAAACAATGAGTTTGGATACCCACCGATCGGTGGCCGAGTTGGTTTGAGTTCAGTTCCTTTCACGAGAGGTCCTGGGTTCAAAACTCCTCGGCGTCGGTGTCTTAAGTGGGGGGTTGTGGTGGTGGGCTCCTGCGCTAGCCCCTTCCGAGGACTAGTCGTGCTCCACCGCTGTGTTGAGCGAAGCTCGCCGGCCGTGCGGAACCTCGGTCATAAAAAAAAAAAAAAAAAAAACAATTGAGTTTGGATTATTAGGGACAAATAGTTTGCTTGAGTTAGTAGAAGATTTAACTTCATCTCTGTTTGGTTTCATCATTATGGGTCTGGGTATTTTATTGGACCATTGATTGCAAAGCACGGCCAAACATGGCAGTGTAAGGGTATGATTGCTGAATCCTGCAAATACTGGAAAATTTGTAAGTCAAATCTATCTACATTCATCAAGTCTTCTTGAGAAGGTCCTGAGTTTAAAATCTTTCCAGGCCTTATTTGCCTCCTTTATCATATACTTCACAAAGTCCAGCTTACGCATGAGGGATAGTGTTAAAGTATATGAATATTAGTCCACGCCTACATGTAACATGTTAAATTTTTTTTACGGAAAGTAATCCCACAAGTTTACATGATACCAGAGCCAAAAGAGAAAGGGACCCAAGGTTCATCTTTCTTATTTCCGTCAAATCTCTGCTTGTCGTCAAAGGGAATCACTGTTTGTCCAGATCAAGTAAACTGATGGCCTTCGTCAGCATCTTCCTTGCCGTCAAGGAGTTGCTGCTCCTTTGTTCCTCGGATTTGCTGTCTGTTGACCACCCATCTCAATCAGTGACCATCAATCTCGTCTTCTCCAGCGAGCTCAAGTCCACTATTGCAAACTTTTCTCAAGCCACTGTCACTCTTAGCCTCATCGTTGGTCAGTTTCTGCCAATCCCAACTGTCACGAGTCTACATAGCTCGCCATCACCTTCTTGAGCTGTTCTTTGCCACTCGTCCTTGTCTTCAAGACTATTACAAACTCCCAGTCAAGTCCCTCTGATCTCCAATCAAGGGTTTCATCAATTCCTTCATTCCAGTAGCTGTCTTCCTATCCTCTGTTGTCATCTGTCGTTTCTGGTTTGTGTTTCGTTCAAGCCTTATAAATTTGCTTGGTTCATGTGCTTTTGTTTCTTTAACAGAGCTCTCTCAATTATAAATGAGATAAGTTGAAAAATATGCTTTAACCAGTGGCAACTCATCTTCAACAATTTCCCCAATTGTGGTCCTTTGAAATCTCGAGAAGCCTACTGTCGATGTTATCCATTGTTAGACTCGTCTTCATTTGAGAGCGTCATCGACGAGTGGGGTCGGCGTCAAGTTTCCAAGAAACTGTGAGCGCTGGACTCCAACATACCTTCATTGAGCTGCCAAAGTCAAGCGTTGTGTGGTGATGGAGCTTAGTATGCCAAAAATCAAGATGATTTTTTGCACGTTTCACCTTTGTTATAAGAGAAAGAAAGGTTTCAATTTTTTTTTTTAATTATATCACTTTATTTCTTCAGTCCTTTCACCATAACTGGTGTCAATGTGGATTATAGTCAGTTTATCCTGTAAGGTCTGGACACAATTGTCATTATCTTAAATCTAGTTTGATATATCCACATCCATTGTCTATCGAGGTCCGGCGTACAAAACGTTTTAGTCACAAACGTTGGACAAAAGTTGCATCTGTCGTATGCAAGGTGGATGCTCTAACTTCAGGGGAAGTGTTGAAATGCATATTTATGATGTTAGCCTATTGGCTAGTAGTTGGTCAGGTGGTCATAAATAGGGAAATTAAGGTTTTGTTAGTGTCCCTCATGCTTTATAAATACAGCCAGCTATATACTCTTTTATCTAGTCATTGAGTAAAGATGCTGTCTTTATTGATTCTATCTCTCCCTCTCTCTTGAAGATCGTAGAATTGCACTTATAACAGTGGTTCATTTTGTCACAACATGAGTTAGACTACATCCTTTCATGGCTTTAGTACAATAAGAAGTGAATCAGAATATTATTAATCTCTTTGTGCATGTGGCCATCAGTATTTTCAAAAGGCTTGAGAATGCTTTTAGTAATGCCAGCAGTTGCAAATTAGACCAAAGTTGAAGTTGACCTTTCATTTACGTAGAAGCATTTGACCACTCGTAGTCTGCTGAATAATATTAATCAACAGTTATCTATATATCTTTACTGTTAGTACGAACAACTATTGCTCCCATTCCCTGTTAACCTTGAAAACATAGGAATTTCATTTTCAATCGGTACATTTGCCTTGTGTAAGCTCTGCATTCCCTGTAACTGTAGGAGAAATCTTGAGCATGCTGGAGAGGAGGAATCTCTTATGATGGAAGGTGAAATTGGCGGTGGACTGGTTCTTCAAAGGCTCATATCTATCAGAAAGGACAACCCTAAGGTCTTCCGAATTGACTCTAGCCTCGTAGCCAGGAAAGTTGGTGCTGGTTCTGGTGGATTTTCAAGGTCAGCTCAAACATAGTTTTGGAGAAAGTTACACAACTACAAATGACTTCTGATAACAGGCCTCTAGGAAATGAGCAATTATGTTAATGCTAAGAAAATGTTATGAAAACTCATTGCTCATCACTATTCAGAACACATGCTTAAAGTTTAGCCTGCATATTTGTTACAGTGAATAAATGTAATCAGAAAATTGAGTGGAGATATCATCAGAGAACTGCATTTTACGCTTTTCGTTTCTTATCTGACTTTCAGATTGTCGATAATCACCTATAATGGTTGTTTATATTCTGCTGTAGGTTGGTCTGCTTGAGAGCACACCCCACGTTCACCCTGTTGCACCCTACAGAATCTTTTATCTCGTTCACAGCTGTAGATGGTTCTAAGCATGAACTTTGGCCTGATTCTGGCGAGCAGACTTTTGAAGGGAATCTTCTACCTAATGGTAACTTTTTTTTCTCACCTTTCCTCTTGGTTCTGAATTTTGTTATCTGCTGCAAAGGCCCGGGTAACTGGAGAGCTATATTCCCTAGTAAACGAAGATCCGGTTGCATCATTCCACCTTTTGGAACTCTTACATTGGGTTGCCAAAACTTGCATTTGGTTATCTGCTGGAAAACCAGGGTAACAGGATCACAAATTCCTTGTTCAACCAAAACCCATGTCCATTGTCAAGGTCTTGGTACTTCTACCGTCTGGAATCACCAAAAGTTGGTTAGCATTGAATTACTGCTATCAGTTTCACTGAAATATTCCCGAAACCGTTGAATGCTTTAATTGATTGACAAGAAAAAAGAGAGTAGAGAAAACAAAATTGAGCTCAGTATAGGAGAGGTTCAGGCCCGCTCCTTCCTCCTGCCTCCAACCAAGGCTGAGTCCCCCTACTTCCACCAAATATATTACAACTCATACTATCTGTTCCATACAAGTTCAGCATAAGTTGCTTCTAGACTAAACCCTTGTACAAAACCCGTCGCTCCTTTAGAACGGAACCATGGTCTCCTATCATTGCCCCCTAGAGTTAAGCCTCTCCCTCTCATTTATCTCTGCAGTGCTTACTAGAGATACAATGATACAAAGATAGTTCAAAATACGCTCGAGGTCTTTCTAAGTTTAGCACTAGTGGAAGTACAAGAATCAAGGTGTATGCTATTCATATTGGTGGTATTCTCGTTATAGATTATCCTCATCTCCTTTTTTGAATTCCAGTCCTCAGTTCTCATGGGTCCGTATGCCAAAGGTCCCTTAGCCAGCCATCCTGCTTCTTCAGTATGTTTACACTGCTTCCAGCTTCTATTTACCTGTCCTCGGTGCAATCTTCTCTTCTTTGATTACATAACCTAAGTGGTCATTTACTAGCATCCTGCTCAAAAGGTTCCTTAATATGATAACCTTTTGGATGGGACGACTATTAATTGGTCGTCCAATTAGCAGCCACTCACTTTTTGACATTTTTGTTCCGACAAACGAGGATATTCTCCAACTCAGCGCCTTACCGTCTACTTTTTCAGGTGAATGGTCGCTCTGGGACAGATGCCTTGGTGTGGGACTAGTCAATCGGTTCAATGTCAATGAGGTCTTCAATTGCATGATCCACTGGGGAACCGGAACGGTTAATCTGGAGCTGTGGTCAGAGGAGAGGCCCGTTTCAAAAGAGTCCCCCCTGAAGATTTCTCATGAATACGAGGTTGTAAGAATGTCGTGACTTTTCAACATTCCACTGTGAAATTAAGAAAACTGAGAAGCTAAATAAACATTCGAGCTGGGTCCCGTTGTTATCCACAACACGTCTACTTGCGGTGTTTTGAGTGAACCACACGGGGGCATTATCACAGAGGAGAAAGTTAATTTATGTGCGTTTTGCTGAAGGTTTGTCCTATCACATGTCATGTGGTCATTATTACTGAATTCCAATCACAAGCTTGTCACAACTGTACAAATCATGTTTTCTCATCTATGACCATTGGATGGCAAAACGTGTTATGATCTCTGCTTATGTTTCCACAACCTGCATCTGCGGGTAATGTTTCGAATCCAAGTTCAGTGGCATATCTGCAGAATCATCACAGAAAAAAAAAAAGCAAAAAAGAACAAACGGTGACAAATTTCTCTGTTAACATGTCATTCAAAACTTACCAAAATATTCTTTGGAAGACCGTATAATATGTAAATCAGCCAGGGGAATTCTATTAGATCAGCTAATTATGATTTAGCCAATCTAATCACTTGATCAGGTTTTGCCGTTGGCGGTTATACTTACAGTCGGTTAACGAAGTTCCAGGGTTTTCTCGATGGGCTCATTTTCATGATGTCAAAGTGATTCCTTAAGGAACATTATCAAAAAAACTCTAAATTTATTGTGTTTTTGCCAATTCAGTTTCAAAGATTTTAATTTTATCAATTGGGTCCTAATTTTTTTATTATTATATTTTTTCAATTGAATCTATCCGGTCAATTTAGGCCGAAAATTGTTAATGTAGCTATCTGCTGTCTTACGTGGCACGGCCGGTGTTGATATAGATAATTTTTAGTAATATTTTAATATATTTTAATATATTTAGTAATTTTTTATGTTTACTTTTCTTAATTTTTAAATTAGATTAAAGAATTAAAAAGGAAAAGCTAAAACTTTATTTTAAAAAGAGAAAACTGAAAAAAGAAAGAAAGAGGAATCGCAGGCTTGTGGAACAGGGGTCATTGGAGGGGTGGTGAAGGTCTCTGGCCAAGGGCGAGGGTGGCTGGCCTTTGCCAGGCTCGACGCCCAGATCTGGGCCGGCGTACCTCACTATGCCTAAGCGAGCATTAGTGTTCCAAGTTTGGGTGCCCTCGCTTGGGCCGGCGTCCCTCACTAGGCCAAAGTGACTACTAGTGTCTCCCAATATTGGTGCGCTCGGTTGGGCTTGGGGAGGGTTGCCGACCCTACGAGATGGCCAGCATTGCCTAGATTTGGGCACCCTCGCCTAGGGCCATCGACGTCCGCTACCCCTCTAGTGATGGGCGCCGACGGAAACACCCTACGATCTTGCCATTCCTTTTTTTTTTTTTTTGTTCAGTTTTCATTTTTTGTTTCAAAAGAAAGTTTTAGCTTTCTTTTTTAGTTTTTTGAATCTAATTTAAAATTGAAGAAAAGAAAATGTAAAAAAAAATTAAAAATTCGAAAAAAGTATTAAAATATCATTAAAAATTATTCGATCAGCGCTGACCATGCCATGCCACATAGGACCGCCATCATCCACGTTAGTGATTTTTTGGACACAAAATTGATCGGGTGAACTTAATTGATAAAATATAAAAAAATTTATGACTCAATTGATAAAGTTAAAAAGTTTATAATTGAACTAACAAAAGTATAATAGGTTTCGGACCCAATTTTCCTAAACGAGATTTCTGTCAAAGAAGCCAATAAGATATTTTTAGAGATCTTCCCCGAGGATGAGTACGTTCGAGCTGCAGGGGTGGTCTCTACAAAAATCATTCACTGGGATTCAATTTGTAAAACTTGTTGTAGACTTGTAGTATAAGCTCTTCCATTCGAAAGAACCCCAACATGAGAATTTACGTTTTGCTGTTAAGATGTTGCTAGATTTTGCAATTCCTAAACCCTTCCCAGTTGACCACGATAGTTGCCGGCTACTCATACATCCAGTTGCTATATTTTTTTTATTTGGTCGGAAACAATATTTTTATTTCACTTAAAAAAGAGATATATTGCTTCAAGATAAAGATGAACATCAAACAAAGCAAGTAAATATGAAAGATAAATCAATTTGGCATAGTTTGTAGAGCCTCATTCATTCCACCATAAAGACATGTCTGTCATAGTATCAAACCCCAACTTGTGGCCGATCAATGAATCTCGCATCACTAATGAGCAGACATCGAGATATCCTTCTCCACTTACACCCTGGTTCAACGTCTCTAGCACCATCACAAAAAACAAATAACAACAACACAAACATGTCGAACTAGTACATAAAATGCCGTATAAATTCCAGATCTAATTCTAGATCGGAATAGGAAAGCGCCCAAATATAAATCTAACTCTAGATGTGGAAAGAAGACTTGCAAAAAGACACCCGATCACGAAATTACTTTCATATAAGCCGACTGCTAAAAGGTAGAGGAGCCATGCTCGACTATATAAAGCAAGCACTAGAGCCGAAGCAGACAAGTAGATCCGAAATAATTTATTCTTTTGAGGCGCTCATTCTTCGAACTTCTCAGCTTGTTGGACAAAACTTTTCACATGGAAAAAGTTGACGAGATCGTCCGCGAAATCAACGGAAAAAAAAAAAAAACTTCAAAAGATGTTGAGGATGCGAAGAGATAAGAAAACAAAAGGGAAAGGAAGAGGATGAGGGGCGAGAGAGAGGCATCCTCGGAAAGTTGCTGCAGGAGGGGCTTGGCGGCGAAAGGAGAAAACCCTAGAGGGACCTCGAGTGATAAACCATCCAGTTGCTATATACTTCGATCCCCAAAATATGACTGATGTGTAGTAACAGCATAATGGGGTTTTTCGCCAAGGGGGGAAAGGAATCAAAGTAAAATTACCAAAAGGTTAGTGATGGTGAAATCTAGTAACCAATATCAAATTAAGGAAATTTTTTAAAGAAGAGCTTCAAATGCCTTGATTTTTTCAAATAAAAGCCTAAAATGACCATGTTAGTTTCAAATAAGGGCATGATCTCATTGGTTGGTCAAAGACTCTTACATCGTTTACTTTTTTGATTTTTATCTTTTTGCTTTTATATTTTCCAATTTTTTTCTTTGTTGCGGCTGGTGATAGAGATGTGCAACCGGACCGGGTTTACTCGTAACCTAGATCGGACTACCTGAAAAATAGGATCAGAAATTGGTTCCTACTCAAATCGGTCTGGGAACAGGTTCCAATTTTTGGAAATCGATTGAAACCGGTCCGATTCCCGATTCTAGATGAAGGCCCACCCGGACCGGTTTTAGAATTGGTTTTAGCTACTGCTTAAAAAAAAAAAATCCTACCTCGTTTCTTTTGCCAACCTTGCAACCTTGCAAGTTTCAAAGTGGGTTTCGAGTCTTTTGACTTGTAAGATAAAAAGGAGAGATTATTAATGAATTTTGGTGGTAGTACGATAGGAAGAATTGCACTTGTTAATTTAGCGTTTTGTAAGATCATTATTGCTTTTGGTGGATTATAACTTCTATTCTTATATTTTGTATTGTTACTTTTAATGGATTGTCATTTTTAATGCTCATATCAAGGATTGTTGCTTTTGGCGGATAATCAGTTTTATTATTCACCTTTTAATTTGGATCATTTCATCGATACTCATATTATTTTAATGTAAAAAATGAAATAAAAAAAAGAAACAAAAAGAAAATAGGTTCTCGGGTAGACCTTGGAACCGGATCGAAAAAAGGGTCGGTTCCAAAATAGGTTTTTGGGATAAACAAGGTCGGTTCTCAGGTCCAAAAATTGAGAATCGGTTATAACATGGTCGGTTTCATGGTCTAAATCTGGACCCTATCCACCCGGCCCATGCTCGCCCTTAGCTGGTGAGGGCTTGGCGACCCTCGCCGGTTGGGCAAGGTGAGGCAAGGCGAGGTGAGGCGAGGGTCAACCTTGCCCTACCTAAGAGAGGCCGCCCTCCACCGCCCAGAACTCTCGCCGCCCTTTCCCGATTTTGGTGAGGGTCTGGCGGCCCTCACCTCGGGTCGGTGAGAGTCGTCGGCCCTTGCTGAAGCACCGGCAACCCCGTTGACCATCGTCGCCGCCCCACTAGCAATGGGGCGGCGACCCATAGGCAAGTGAGCCCTATTTCTTTCCTTTTTCCTTTTTTTATTTTTTTATTTTTTATTTTTTGTTTAGTTCAAAAGCGGAAAAAGGGAAAAAAAAAGAAAAAAAAAATAAAGGACGAAAATAACTTTGATGTGAGGTCCTCTTTTGAGACTCACATGGTCACTTCGAGCCCTTATTTGAAACAAAGTCCATTTTAAATTTTTATTTGAGTAATGATTAGTACCATGAACAACTTCAAACCGATATACTTATGCCAAATTTATCCCAAACTAGTTTTTTGACCGCCAAACTAGTACAACTATAACAAATTTGCTATCCGTTAATTTTATTGTCAAATTGTTTAGTTCGATAACATGTAGCAATTGACGGGTAAACCAGTTTGGAATTTTTATCTTCTGTTTGTCATACTCAATTTAGCGGAAACTAACAGAGGTAAATTTTTGATAATGTATCGGTTTGAGATTTTTTGTTGGTCAAAAGGTCGGTTTGGAGTAAATTTATTACAAGTGTAACAGTTTGAGGTTTTTTGTGATAAAAAAATAAGTTGAGGTAAATGTGTTATAAGTGTACCAGTTTAGAGTTTTTCATGGTATTAATCAATTTTTAAATGAATCGTAAATGGGTTGCTAAATATCCCATTTATGACTCACTTTGATTGGACTTCAATAGTTTAGACTCATTTTAAGCTAATCCTTTAAATGTCTAACAACACATTTACAACCAGTTCAAATATAAAATAAATGAATAAGATCCATTTTGATATCTCTGCTCGTTATCGGACCTCCAGTCATAGGGTCGCTCAAATGAGACTAGCATCGGCAATCATTCGCCAGTATTCGGTGCCGTGCTCATTTTTTGCGATTCACCACTGGTCATGGCCGTCGTCATGCCCGCCAACAATGGACCCTTCTGGGTTGGCTTCATCATCTCGGGGGTAAATGTAGAAAGAGTTGATTATGTAACCCGACGTTCGTTTCTTTGGGTGACGTATTGGAAATTGGCAACAAGGTTCAGTGTAATTGTTCATGCCGTTTTGATTTGACTCATAGCTTCAAGGCCAAATTTGGAGTACATAGTTTGTTCATGGTTGTTTGTTCATCCATACGGATTGCTAGTGTAGACTCCCCTCAATAAGCACATTTATAGGTGGGCTCATGTCTCTCAATAAGCATTTTTATCTTGCTTACCGCACAAATTCATTTTGTTTTGGGATTCATTAAATTTAAGACTAATTTTCTCTTTCATGGTTTCATTTTGATTTTTTATTAGTGAAGTTTCTCTCTTAATTATATCATGCATGCTATCATGCGTCTAACACAATTTGCGTGACAAATTTTTAAGTCATCTTTAGATTTTTCATAATATTGAATAACACATGACGGGTTCTTAAAAATAACTTGACCAAAAAATGTGAATCAATATTGTCTCAACCATTAATTACGTAGATTGTATTTATGGGGCTTACTTGATCAAAGATGGAGATGAGTTTGACCAACAGGTGCAAAGACCATACAATATTTACGGACGGAGAGACTCAAAAGTCCAACCAAGATAAATGCATCATGTGTCAAAAGCTGTAATTGAAAATGCGCATGGAAAGTCGTAAATTTTCTCGTGCCGTGCTTCGCCAGTCGTTGCCATTATTATTGGCATGGCCCACTTCCTCAGTGAAATTTCATCTCACATATTTTCCATGGAAAAGAAAAAAGAGACCAAACGTGACAACCCACAACAGAGAATTTTCTTCCTTATGATAAAGCAGTTGTACTAACCTAAGTACTCGGATTGTGATAATTTTACGATTTCCACTATTTTATGGCTATTAGTGGATGGATTTAAGTGTTATGATGATACCTTCACTTAATCTACATCGTAAGTTCATAAATTTATGAGGATAAGTTAAAAAAAATCTCATGATTTTACTGAGTCAATTTGTGTGATCACGATCAAGCAAAGATAGTTCAGTATTTTATGGCAAAAAGAAGGGATAGTTTCGCGTTTAACATATAGTTTGAGATACTACTAAAACGTACCGTGCGTGTCTCACGTGTCAATACTACATATCTTTTAAAACTCCATAGAAATCAAATTTTCTTGAGCATAGTTTGAAGATTCTTTACTTGACTTTCAGGGTTAATCAAATTTTCTTGAGCATAGGTCGAATTCTCACGCATGCCCTGATTGATCGGTCATATGCAGTCATAGTTGCATAGCTGGTCCACTAACAATGAAGTCTCATACTTCTTCCACAAAAGACCAAAACGGTGAGACTCGCCAAAGGACTTTTGTCCATCTTTTAGATTGACTAACGGGAGTCAGTTCTATAATTTTTTTGAAGTATTCCCAGGTCTTGAATAAAAAAAATTAAAAAATACAAAAACAAAATAGCAATTGAAGTCATCGATTGAATATATTTTCAGATTTTATGTATCATCGCCTCATTTTATTTGATAATTATGACAAGAGAAAATTATCTAAAAAGCCTTAAATCTGTTGCACTTTCATCAACTCAATCATAAACATTTCAATTTTACTAATTGAGTCATTTCGATCAATTTTGGCTGGAGATCGCAAATGCCACTTGTCCAACGTGGCACGTCCGACACTAAGGATTACTTTTAATAATACATTAAGTTTTAAATTTTTAAATTTTATTTTCCTTTTTAATTTTTTTCTTCGTCGACGAAGGTCATCGGCCACTTTTGTGGGCCGCAATGGCCTTCGCTACCTACTGATTGTAGGCGAGCTGGCTTTCCCTAGATCTAGCGAGGGCCTTCCCACCCTACCCTAAGGCCGAGGAGGCCAAGAGGGCCCTAAATAAGGGCTTTGTAGTGTAGGAAGCACCGACACTCTCCGAAGGCCTTTGTGTCGTGTCTGATAGTCCGACGCTCGCCCGACACTTCTTGACTCCTTCCGACATGCAATTCACATGTGGTTAGTGTTCCACACACGTCGGCAACACGTAAATCCAGCATCTTGACACGCTATTGCAACATCAACGGGTCAATTTTAAGTATTTTCAATAAATTATGGGTCAAAATGTGAATTTATAAAATATATATATTTAAGTAATATATCTAGTCAGCCCAAAATTAATAGGGTTAATACCATGAAAAATCCCAAACCGGTACACTTGTGATAAATTTACCCCAAACTATTTTTTTGATCACGAAAAATCTCAAACTGGTACACTTGTGAGAAATTTACCTCAAACTATTTTTTTGACCACCAAAAACCCTAAACCGGTGCTGCTACGGAGGGTGTTTCATGCGGGTAAGGAAAATCACACGATAGATGTGACCAAATAGGTCTACCTCTTTGTAGCGGTCTTGTTAAGGTGGGGGTGGGGTGGTAAGAGTTCTGATAAAAAATAATGCTTGGATTAGAGAGGCTCATTATGGGACCGCCGGTCACGGCCTCCCTCTTTGATAAAGTTCATATTATAACTCATGAGGTGGCTGGAATTGACTTCACAGCACCGGCAATCAATCAGCGTTATTCGGCGCCGTGCTCGCTTTTTCGATTCGCTGCCGGCCACAGCTACTCTCATATATGCCTGGGAATCTAATTGATCATGGGAATTAATCAGGGTCAATGAATGATAACATGAGGAGAATGAAATGATGGGCTGCTCGGCCAACTCTTCTAGTGTAGGAATATGGTCCAACACTAATCTGTCCGCTTCGGCTCGTACCGAAAGAAACTTTTTTGGGTAAAAAACTCATGAGGTGGCTCAAATTGACTCCATAGCATTGGCAATCATTTAGCGTTATTCGGCGCTGTACTCGCTTCTGCAATTCATTGCCGGCCACGGCTGCCCCCATATATGCGTGGGAATCTAATTGATTATGGAAATTAATTAGGGTCAATGAATGATAACACGAGGAGAATTAAATGATGGGCTGTTCAGCCAACTCTTCTAGTGTAGGAATATGGTCCAACACCGATCTATCTGCTTCGGCTCATATCGAAAGAAACTTTTTTGGGTAAAAAACTCATGAGGTCGCTCGAATTGACTCCACAGCACCGGCAATCATTTAGCGTTATTCAACGCCGTGCTCGCTTCTGCGATTCACCGCCGGCCACGATTGCTCTCATATATGTCTGGGAATCTAATTTATCATGGGAATTAATCGGGGTCAATGAATGATAACATGAAGAGAATCAAATGATGGGCTGCTCGGCCAACTCTTCTAGTGTAAGAATATGGTCCAACACTGATCTGTCCGCTTCAGCTCGTATCGAAAGAAACCTTTTTGGTAAAAAACTCATGAGGTCGCTTGAATTGACTCCACAGCATCGATAATCATTCAGCGTAATTTGCTGCCGTGCTCGCTTCTACGATTCGCTGTCGGCCACGGCTGCCCTCATATATGCCTGGGGAATCTAATTGATCATGGGAATTAATCGGGGTCAATGAATGATAACATGAGGAGAATCGAATGATGGGCTGTTCGGCTAACTCTTCTAGTGTAGGAATATGGTCCAACACTGATCCGTCCGCTTCGGCTCGTATCGAAAGAAACTTTTTTGGGTAAAAAACAAACCTTAGTTTAATAGATTCGATTTGTCGTCAACAATAATAACAATTGGAATTCACACGGTACGGAGATGCGATGTGGTCCAGTTTGTGCATACTTTATTGTTAATAATTAGAATTATGATTATCCCATTTCTTATCAAAGAAATGCATGGAAAAATTGAGAACATGCTCATATGATACATTAGTAACCGTAAGATATTTCGTCATACTATATATGAAATTCAGTGATCATTTTGTCTGCGACCTTGTGATGTTTTATCAAATCAATTGCGAGATGCCAAGACGTGGTGCATGGAAGTACCCGATTTGGAATCGAGCGAGGAATCATACGGGTAAAGGACAACTCTTAATCAACGAATTTGGATCCTCTGATCGCTTCTCGATCTCAAGAAATTCTTATGTGGAGATCATTTCGAGTTTACTCCAGCTCGTAATTGTGCGGGGACGACAGCGGGCTTATTCAAAGTGAGGGAGTAGTTTTGTATCAAATGAAATATAAGATGTGATCGTTTCGCGAAAAATGAAGGATTTAGTAAATATATTTCGAAAAATGATCGCTTATATTATTTGAAATAATTAATTAATAATTTATTATTATTATTATTAATAATTTATGTTTATATATTTTCGCAAACGATGAATTTTTTCTTATTCATTCATATTTATAAATGATATAAATGATTATTTAAAAAAACTGTGCTTTAATTTTTTATATTTTTTGTGAAATAAACGCGACAGATCCTTTTTTTTTATTCATGGGAAAGAGTTGTGACAAGTGGACGAACTCAATCCCCCGACGTGTCAACTTCCACCATCTTCTCAATCATTCGAGCCGCCCTTTTTTTTCTCTCTCCACAGCAAAAGACCAAAAAAATAATAAAAAATGATAAGGGGGTGGACGAATGGAGGACCTGCTGCTGCTCAGTCGAACTAGCGTCGTCACAGCAGCACGTGGAGGTTCTTCATTGGAGGTCGCGCTCCTCCGTCGTCGTCCTCGCCCTTACGTGCCTTCATCGAGTACCGCCCCGGCCTTCGGTCGCTCGGGCTTTTTTAAGAGTCTTCTCCGTCCTCTGCCCGGTCGCGGATTCTCTGCTGCAGCGTCGTCTCTGTTCAGGTCCTGCTTCCTCTGGTCATGCACGCTTTTGCTTTCGGCGACTGATTTTGGTTTTTCATGTGGCGAGTTAATCGCCGGAGGAAGGGGAATTCCGGTAGTTCGTCTTTCTCGGGCGTTTCTAGGTCCTTTGCTAGAGCGAATGGTCGAGCTTTGGATTCTCATTCTGGTGTGGTTTTGATTAGTTTTGAGAGAGGATGTGATTTGATTTCCAGTGAAGTAGAGAGTGTTGCATGCTTCGTGCTGCTTTTTTTGGAGCAGCTTTGCTACTATTTTTCCTTAATCTGAAGTTGCGATTAGATTGAACAAGTACTTCGACTGTAATATAAAAAGATCTCCTCGTGAACATTACCATGTCCCTACTTTCGAGTCAAGGGAGGATGAATCTGTGTGTAATTGGAATCATAGGGGTTGGACCGTTGAAGAAAGAAAGTAGATGGGCGAGTCAACAAGCTGGATTGACTTCCTATTGCTTCAATCTTTTTCGTATATCAAATTGGTTGTGCTGCAGCAGATTTCGATATGTAACACAGTACATTGTTTCTCTGATGTGGGGGTCCCCGCATGTCAAAAGCTCTCCTGCCATTTTCATCTATTCTCACATGTAACATGCATAATGTTTCTCTTACGTGCACACAATGTCATAAATATTGTTTCTTATACTCTTACTCTAATCAATACTCTTCGATTGGGTTTAGCATTTATGTATATGCTGGCATGTGGAAAAATAATAAATAGGTGTAGAGCAGAGTGATGCCGATGTGAATCTGTGGCATGCAGAGACGGGACGACAAAAAGTAAGAACTCGAGATTGAAACTTAAAATGACGATTCAAGAAGGTGAGGTGCTGGCTGCGGATGTCACCACAGGCGAAATGATTTTTGAGCCTATTTTGGAGGAAGGAGTTTTCCGCTTCGACTGTTCTGCAAACGATAGAGAAGCGGCATTTCCTAGTCTTTCTTTTGTCAACAGCAAGGATAGGGACACACCGATAATGAGTCATCATGTCCCTTCTTATATCCCTACTTACCACTGTCTCTCAGGGCAGCAGACTGTCAAACTTGAGGTCAGTCAACGCATGTCTTATTTCTTTCTCATGAATTAGTTGAATCACTTGTTGGTTGGTAAGTTGCACTCTCTGGACTTTGACCTTTCTGCTACTTTTGAAAATTTTGTCTGCTTGATTTATGTTTCCAAGTATGTATTGGCCGAGTCCTTTATGACATTATGTTACATATGATTTAGCTACCTGCTGGGACCAGTTTTTATGGGACTGGCGAAGTCAGTGGACAGCTTGAGCGTACAGGAAAAAGAGTTAGTCCTCTTTCCCCCACTTCCCATGCTAGCATTTGTTTTTTCTCTCCTGAATTCTCAGGGATCTCTCTTGTTGTAGGTGTTTACATGGAACACGGCCGCATGGGGTTATGGCCCAGGTACTACATCTTTATACCAATCTCATCCTTGGGTGCTAGCTGTTCTTCCGAGTGGAGAGTCACTGGGGATTCTTGCTGACACGACACGACGTTGTGAGGTGTTGTAAAACTCATACCTGGGATCACATATTGGAGTAATTTCTTGGAAGCTCCGATTTGAACTTATCTTAAGCTTGCAAGTGATATTTTCTCATGGGCAGATTGATCTGAGAAACATGTCAAGAATACAGTTCACGGCTCCCTCCTCATACCCTGTCATTACATTCGGTCCATTTTCTTCACCTGGCGCGGTTCTAACATCCTTGTCTCATGCAATTGGTAATTATGCTGCACATGTCAGCTTCTTTCCATAAGTATGCTATGCTGCTTAATTCTGCTCTCCCAATCATTTTCAATGTCTAGCAACTTTTCTATGATGCTATTTACTATGTTTAAAAAGGGTGTCAATGAATGAGCTGAACTCAAAACAAATTTTCCAAACATCTCTAATGGGCAATAGGGCAAAGGAAACAAGTAAAAAGCATGACCCAAAACACGGAAGAAGCTCATTTTGTTAGCTCACTGGACACTTTGAGTTTAAACGCAAGGTTTTTGTGCTTCCGGTACTGCAGATTGTACCACTTTTATTTGGTCCTTTTCGTTTTCTGGACAAGTGATACTTCAAATTCTTAGAATCTTTTCTACAGACGTTCTCTAAACTTTAAGATTTTGATTTCAACATTTGATGCCAAAACACTCTAGGCATGTTTACTGCTTTTTACCACCATGTGCCTCTTATTACAAGTATAGGCTTCATTTAAGTGGTTTTCCTGAGGAGTAAACATGATACGCTGTCAGAATTACAGACACAGAAAATTTGAATGTATTCATTTTATCAGGATATCATGCATAATCCTTGTTACCATGAGCTCTCTGTTTTTCCTGTCTTTAAATGAAGAAAAAGCTTGAAGCTTATGAATGAAGTTGTCAAATAAATATTTGTTTTTCTATGACTTTTCTTATCTCAAGAAACACCCATCCGTGGATTTCTAGTTTAGTACTAAATGGATTTTAGAGGACCACCAGAATGACCGGACAATCTTCTTGATAGTCTGTTTATTACTGTTATCACTTGAATTAATGACATAGCTTGCATACATCGTCAGGAACTGTGTTTATGCCGCCAAAGTGGTCCTTAGGCTATCATCAATGCCGCTGGAGCTATGACTCTGATAACCGAGTTCGAGAGGTCAGCCCTTCTGATGCATCTTGCTTGCTTCTACAATCTTTCCTCCTCAACCCTCGTTTCCTTCTACCTGATTTAATAACAATTCATGAGTTAATGCGTGATAATTCTTCAGCTTAAATTTTTATCCATTTATTGCAGATCACAAGTAAATTCAGAGAAAAGAAGATTCCTTGTGATGTCGTATGGATGGATATAGATTATATGGATGGGTTTCGCTGCTTCACTTTTGACAAGGCATGGACTCCTGCTTTGTGTTAACCCTGTTATTGCCTTGTTTGGAAAAATTACAGATTACCTTCCTCTAAGTAGGTCCAATTTAACATCATCTACCTCTCTTTCAGTAGGTATCAAACCACTTGCAACTTATGGCTGGCTGAAAATTCACAGTTTTAGCCAATTTCAAAAAGACGTCACATACTTATAATTAAAATTCACCTGAAACAGAGCATAACTACATATCTACATCATGAAAGTTCACCTGAAGCAAAGCATATATCTACATCTACATGTAAGATGTGAGAATTTTGTCAAATATGAGTGAAGATCTGTTTCCAATCTAGGAATAATCTTGAGGAAGATGGTGTTATCATTTTGGAAGTGAGGTAGGTTGTGTGGAACATGTTGTTGGTTAATACACTTTGGAGGCACTGCAATGAACAGTGCTCTTATGATATTCTATTTTCAACCTTAGGTACTGTGCTTGATGCAGAAATGCCACGCATCTCTGTTTTGTCCATCGCTTCCATACATTCAATCCACTGAGTCCTTTTAGATTGGTGGTCACTTTATGTTCGAAGCCTCCCAAGTGCATTCGTGTCTGGGACTTCTGGCTTGGCTAACTTGTCTAGTAGTACAAGGACATAGGATCAATGCTTAGTAAGCAGTAGACACCTGTCTACTAAATAAAGAGTGCTATTTTCAGCATGGAAGCTGAAACAGAGGATTTACTTTCAGGACTGCTTCTCCGATCCAAAATGTTTGGTAGATGGTCTCCACGAAGATGGTTTCAAAGCCATCTGGATGCTTGATCCTGGTATCAAATGTGAAGAGGGGTATTTTGTCTATGACAGTGGTTGCAAAAGCGATGTCTGGATCAAAGCAGCAGATGGAACTCCATTTGTTGGTACCTTGCTGTCTTTCATTGTGGTTTTGGCTAGTCTTTGTTGTTGTCTATTTGGTTTTGATTTTGCCTTCACGTTTTCTCCTTTTTTGTAGCATTTCAAATTTAAGTAACCCCTAAAATCTTTCCAAACATACTAATGTTTACATGCTGTATCATTTGGATTTAGCTGAAAATAAATCTACATGTATGCATGTATGTGTGCAAAATTCTGGAAGGAAAAAATTGATCAGACAATGCTGAGTAACCGTTTGCTTGTCAGGGGAGGTGTGGCCTGGTCCTTGTGTTTACCCTGACTTTACACAGTCAAAAGTCCGTCACTGGTGGGCTCAGTTAGTTCAGGATTTCATTTCTAATGGAGTTGATGGTATATGGAACGATATGAATGAACCAACTGTCTTTAAGGTAACTAGTACTTTTAGTTTCTGTCATTTTCTCTTGTTGAACTACGGCTTACAACTTCTCTGTCAGTCTGTGACGAAGACCATGCCGGAGAGCAACATTCATAGGGGAGATGATGAAGTTGGAGGTGTCCAGAGTCACTCACACTATCACAATGTATGTTTTCCAGCCTTTTTCCATTTGTTGTTTTTGTTTCACATTTTAGATTTATATGGAAATAGATATTAAGCGATTTTGTAATGCATCCGCCATGATTGTACTGGAAAAGCAAGGGGTGCCAAGAGTGAAAGAATGAGTTGTTGATTTGGGGTCCAGTGCTAAATGCTTTCTATTGAATATAGTAGGATAAAATATGTTTTCCAGCCTTTTTCCATTTGTTGTTTGTGTTTCACATCTTAGATTTATACGGAAATAGATGTTAAGCGATTTTGTAATGCATCCACCATGATTGTACTGGAAAAGCAAGGGGGGTCGAGTGAAAGAATGAGTTGTTGATTCGGGGTCAAGTGCTAAATTCTTTCTATTGAATATAGTAGGATAAAATATGATAACTTCCGGCTTTCCACATATGTAGCACAAGCAATGTCATGCTTAGAGTTTTGATTGCTTTATAATAGCTGTAGATTTGGTGTCATATTATAAAAATGGTGAGGCTGGTAGAATGAAAGAGTGCCTTGTTTTCCACCTCTTTGTCTGAGGATCTTCTCTGCCAAATTTGCATTGTGCACTCTGACAGCTTTCTTTCCCCGCGACCTAAGTATTCTCTTCAATGTATACAATCCCAATCAAACCATTAAATTCAAGAAAGCTGAGACTGAGCTAGTGGAAGAAGAGTTCTTTATTTGTAAAGCATTAGCAATACCACCATCGCAAGATTAGGCAGGGGGTTTATCTTTTGATTGTTTGGTACTTTCATCATTTACAGGATTGCATGCATCCTTCACAAAACACATATATGCGTTTGTTGAAATATTTCACACAAAACTAATTGGTGGTTCCATAATTATGGTACCAACATTGTGAAGAGATGAGCAAACAATTGTAAGGTTTTCATTCATCAGTAAGTTTGCTGTCTGAAGGATAACAGGACTGAAGAAAATTATCACTTTTGTAGCTCCGGGATAGACATATGTGGCTGATCACATTAATCAGCAGTCCAGTGATATGGAGATTGAAATCAAGTGTTTTATTTGCAGTAATCTGACAGTGGAATGAGTTGTAAACTTGAACCTAAAACATGTAAGATTCGAAAGAGAACCACAGTATTGGAGATTATATCAGTGTAGAACTTTGGTTAAGTTAGTCTTATCTTTATCAAACAATAAGCCATGCAGGTTCTGAGATTGCATGAAGAACGAAACAGCTTATCAAGAACTTCCAAGCATTAAAAGGGAAAACAGTAAAAAATTGCTTCTATCAAAATCTCAAAGGGCAAAGTGAAATGAAGAAAAGGTTAATTTTGTGATTCTGGCTTGCATGTGCAATCCACATTGCTTGGTTTAGTCCTCTGATGCTCCCTACGTAATTTTTGAAGGCTTATACTTATCTATAGCTCTAGTTTGAACCTTCACGTGGAAAGCCAAGAAGTGAAGAAGACATAAGGAAAAAATACAGTAGTTCAAGGCGTTACAATGATTGGCAATTTTACCAGATTGGGGTTATTGCTGTTCTAGTGTAGTAGGAGAAGAAGATAGAAAAGCTACTTCAAATGTACTCACAATTAGAAAATCAAATAAGTAGTTCTACTCGTTTCCTTTATTTTGTGACATTATTGTGAGAGGTCGAATATTTTTGGTGATAATTCCCAAGAATTTCCTTGTTATAGATGCCTGTGACAAATATTACATCCTATCTATCTTGCTGACGTGTAAACATTGATCATGTAGCTGGTACTCTTGTTTTTGTCCATAAAAATCTGGTTACTCAGTTTTTCCATCCCTGTTGCAGGTTTATGGGATGCTGATGGCTAGATCTACGTATGAAGGCATGAAATCAGCTAATGAAACCAAGCGTCCTTTTGTCCTTACTAGAGCTGGATTCGTTGGTAGTCAGAGGTATGCAGCTACTTGGACTGGTGATAACCTTTCAAACTGGGAGCACCTGCACATGAGCATCTCAATGGTACTTCAGCTGGTAAGTGAATAATGTAGGCTATGCTGCTTGTTTTTGCGTGAAGAAATTTGCTTATGGTTTGCACTGAACTTATTTATGGATTACTTCAAGGAAATGATGGTAGCAAATTTAGGTCTTTCCTTCCCATCTTTTATACACAAGGTGGAGATCAAGTGTCTATAAACATCAGGGTAATTATGATAATATAACTGCAGTGTGCAGCATGGACATAAAAATTTGGTTTTCATCATCAATCATGCGGTAATCATTGCGCATATCATCAAAGAGAATGAGCGAGCAGTAACCTTTATTTGTATTTCCCTACATAGGTGATGCTCCAACATTGTTTAGGTATAGTTGTTATACGCCATGCTGCCACTTTGATTTAAATAAGTAAGCTTGCATTGGACAAGGCATGACAAAGTAACTCTGAATAATTGAGTTCTACTGTTTGTGGGACACTCTTCGCAGAATTAATTGTCAAATGTCTTTTAAGCAATTTAGACCTTTGAAGCACTGGAGCCTGGTTTTGTTTGCCCTCACTTTTTTATGACTTTAACTGCGATTTTTATCAACTTTGGATTCCAAATAGATGGGTTACTGCAAGCTTATCCATGCATTTATGCACTCTTTGAATAGAAATCCATGTTTTGAAAGATCCTAGCTTTTAATGTACAGATTTTGAACTCCCGTCAACAAATTTGATGTGGTGTTTCTCAGAATAGTTCACACGACGGATATTCCTCTATTGGATAACGTGTCCTGACTATTCTTAATTCTGTTCAGGGTCTCAGTGGTCAACCACTTGCAGGACCTGATATTGGTGGATTTGGAGGAAATGCGACACCCAAGCTTTTTGGAAGGTGGATGGCTATAGGTGCAATGTTTCCATTCTGTCGTGGACACTCTGAAATTGACACCAATGACCACGAACCTTGGTCATTTGGCGAGGAGGTTTGTGCTCCTTTTCTTGGTGACATGCTAATGTCATGTGCATGACCTTTTTCCTGATGATTTTTATTTCATTGATTCAAATTGAATTCTCTCCAATCTAAAGCACTTCTGTCACCTGACCTTGCTCCCAGTTTTTTGAAAGAAAAGGTTTCCCTCATCTGTTACTGATAGACCCGTTGAGAAAGACACCAAATTTCTTAAATGACTATGAAAGACGTGAAATAAATCATGTCTCTCAGTCCTTAGAGAACCTCTGGTCCTCCCTTTCTTGTAAAATATATGAAATCACGACTAATTTAGCATGCTGACTATCTAGTATCAGATTCTCTACCTTCCTATCGCTGGAATGTATAGATTGCTCTAATTGTCATGAGCACTTATTTTGTAAATTCATTGGCCCCCTCAGAAGATCTTATAGACTATTTTCTTTTTTTTTCTCTCTTGCACTAGTGTGAGGAAGTCTGTCGCCTGGCACTGAAGCGGCGCTACCGCTTTCTTCCCCACATATATACTCTTTTCTACATGGCTCATAAAATGGGCACTCCCGTGGCAAGTCCAACCTTTTTTGCTGGTGGGTTCGCATGGTGTTAAATAGCATTCTTCCCTTCTTACTACATGTATCACTGTTCTTATTTGCATAGGTATCTAAGCATATACAAGTTCTCGTGCAGATCCCAAAGATCCCAGGTTAAGGACACTGGAAAATTCATTTTTATTGGGGCCACTCTTGGTTTGTGCAAGGTTATCCTCTCCTCTATAAAAGTTAAAAATTTTGACCTTGCATGTGTCATGAGGAACCTGAGCTCCTTGCTGCTGCTCCACATTTTATTGTAGTCACTAGTGTCTTTCCCTTTTCTTTTCTCTTTGCTGATCTAGGTTAAGGACACTAGTTTAGTCACTAGTGTCTTTCCCTTTTGCATATTTAATAGGCTATAATTGCTGTCCATGTCTTATGTAGCTTGATCACTTGACATATCCATGTTTCTGCACGTGTGAACATATGTGAACAGTATAATATCAAGGTTCTCATCACTAGCGGACCTGGAGGGGCTGGTGGTGGCCCTCACCCCCGTAGGCTTAGTTAGCCATTGCTTCACACGAATTGCATAGATTTCCTACTTAACTATGTTTTTCACATTTGAGTGTACGTGTCCCACAGTGAGAGGGAAAGCCCTAACAATAAGAGATTGATTAGGTTAATGTACCGGTACTTTTAACTTCATGTCTCACTTTTAAAGGTCTTCTGCATTTTGTAGCATTGTCGATAAGCCATCTGGAAAGTTAATGGGATCAGTTAGCAAAAGATGTGATGGTTATCAAGTCTCGAGTTTGTTCTTATTAGTCCCCAAAATAACAGATGATTGTCTGGTTTCTTTGGCCCAAGTTTCTAGGTCTTATAGATGGTTCTGTGACGGTTTAATAGATTGTATTTAAAAAGGCTTTAAGCTGAGCATCAATCCATATGCATCTGCTAATGTCTTTTAATCTTCATCAGCTCTATGCCACATGAGGAATCAAATGACATGCAGCATGTGTTGCCCAAGGGTACTTGGCTGACCTTTGATTTCGATGATGCACACCCGGTACCACAAGTTCTTAGTTTCTCTGTAATGCTCTGCATGTTACTGGTTTGCCGGCAGTTAATGTTATTTTGCTTTAACTTGACAGGATCTGCCCTTATTATTTCTACAAGGTGGGTCAATCATTCCCTCGGGCCCTCCCCACCAACATGTTGGTGAAGCTAATCTTTCAGATGACTTGATGCTCCTCGTGGCTTTGAATGAACACGGTATATCTCTTCCACTTGATATTTCTTGTGTGACTCGAATTTTTCTAGGGTAGTGTTGCATCTATGGTTTTGATTATAGACGGGTCGTGAACATATTTTACTAGTGAAAATTCATATTTGGAATGCGTCAAATCACTGATTAGAAATCTAATTATCATTGCCCATCGCTTTCAATTGAAAGTTTTACTGTTTCCTCTATGATTCTCATAATTTAGCGTTATGTTGATTGTTCGCAGAATGACTAATGACAAAGTTGCTCAAGCTTAGAACAACTTAAGCATGTCATTAAGTGATTTAATTTCTCAATATTGTTAAAAAAACTTGCTAAATTGTGTCCGATTGTTTTCTTTCCGTCTTTCCAATAACTAAGCTTGTCTAATTCTGTATTTTCCTATCCTGTGACATGCTCCTTGGTCACACACTATCGTTGACAAGCATCAAAAACTTTTTCCACAAAAGTTCTCAATTGGTACTGTATAAGTTGATGGCAAAGTGAGGCAATTAGTTTACATTTTTGTTGCTATTAGGCTGAAGTCAAAATGCACTTGGAAGAGAAGCTTTTTATTAAGAGAAGACTGGTTTAATATTATCCACTCTGATTTGTATCTTTCCTGGCTAACAGGGACCGCGAAAGGCATTCTTTTTGAAGATGATGGTGATGGATATAAGTATTTGGAGGGAGAATATCTGCTAACTCATTACATTGCTGAACGTGAATCTTCACAGGTTACCATAAGGGTGTACACAGAAGAAGGTTCGTGGAAGAGGCCAAAACGTCGTCTGCATGTACTGCTGTTACTAGGTGGAGGGGCAATGGTAAATTCCTTTTTATAAGGAAGGACGCTTGTTTTATCTGATTTAAGAACTTGTTATTAAGCACCATTGGAGTTCTTATTTGGAAATTCTGAGCAATTATGATCACACACAGGTTGATGCATGGGGCATGGATGGTGACACTATCCAAATTACGTTGCCTTCAGAGCACGAAGTGTCTAATATGGTTGCTGCAAGTGAGAAGAAATATAATGCACGCTTAGGTAATGCTAGTTCAAGTTGGCAATGATGTGTGTATGTCTCTGAGGATGCATTCATTACTTTTCCAGGCAAAATAGAATCGTGTTGTGCCATCAACGTGGCTGGACCTCTCTCATTATCGAGTTCTTATCAAACCGATTTCATGAGTTTATGTTGATATCTATTTTTTTTTTGGGTCTGGATGTTACCTATTCCTGTTGTGGGTTTAATTGGCTTTTTCGATGGAAAACAGATACAAATTTCCATTTTGACATTGGTAGAGTAAATATGCTATCCGTAAGAATTGATTCATTCTGTGAACATGTCAACAACTTGGAACTTTAATATTTGTTTATCAATCCTAAATGCAAAGTGAAATCATGAATTATGGTTTGGAAGAAATACTTTGTGCTAATTCATAATCACACAGAGGAAAGTTGCCTCCCTGATGACCACTCACACTTGTTTCAATTCCTTACTGATTGCCATGCATCAACTTTGAACAGTATATGGATGATATTTCCAGGACATTCTTTAGAAATTTTTTGCTGTTGGAACATTACTGCACATCCTGTAGCAGGTTTTCTGACTTTTTGCTGATATTTGAGGAAGGTGGCTCCTCCTTGACGGGGGATATTGTTGACACCTAAATTTTGGTTAATTCATTTATGAAAAATTTGCACAAAAATTAGGGACTAACCTTAGTCTCTATCAAAAATATTTATATAGTTTGCATTTACTTTAGCATCGCATTATATTTGAATTGAATCGAACTAGCGGTGATCGGACGCGAGTGGATAATTACGAATTTAATTAGTTGGACAAGACTCGTGATGGTTGGAAATTTGACTAAGCTCATGTAGTAGAAAAATCACGTGGAGGGCAAGGGTTGGAAGGTCTGCATTATTTGATCAAATTTGGGGAAAATAAAAATATAATCCTTGAAATTCTTAATTGCGTCAAAATAAGATAATGATATATTTTTTGGGTTTCAAATAAGAAGAGGAGATCGGCCATCGTCAGCAAAAGGAAATGAATATCACATGAGACAAAATATTGCACGTGGAGGAGGCCTGCTTCTAGATGAATTATAAATGTATCCACGAAGAAGAGAATTTGGTTCAAATATTCTGTAGGAGATAAAAAAAAATCTGATTTCCTTGCCTTATTACCTCAGACCCTCATGCCTATAAGAAGTTCGTTCACAGTGCTTCGATTGGGGGGGCGGTGGAATTCTTCTAAAAAAGAACGTCGAGAGCTATTGGCGAGAGAGAGGAAAAAAAAAAACTATCTTTTCTGCTTATATGCTGAAATCCACGTGAGAAAGGGAGGGGTTTTGAGGGAGTTTAAGGGAGGGCTTTTGAGGGAGTTTAAGTAGTTCGAAAGTTTTCTCTTCAAGGGGCGAAACCCTCCTTCGAGCCAAGCTCCCTCCGTGTGCCATCCTTATCCTTCCTGTCATCACCGCTGCATTGCCACCGACGTTGCAGCATCGTCCCAGCGTCAACTCTGTTCCGAAGTAGCCTGTTATAGCACGACGGGGGTCGAAGAACCAACTGCTGATCATCACCATCCAAGCTGCTGTCCCGACGTAATCGAAGTGCGACCTGAACGAGTCCAAATTCTTGTCCGGGTGAAACGTTTTCGCAGCTGTCCAAGGCGAATCTGTGCTGCTGTTTATTCTTTGTTTAGCTGCTACTGTGTGCCAAAATCCTTACTGTTTGGTGCTCATTTGTGCTGGAGTTTGGCGTACGAAGTCCCTGTGATTTGGTGTTGATTTAGCTGTTGTTCAGAGCTGATTTAATTGCTGTCCAAAACTGTTTTAGCCACTGTTTGGGTCCAAAACAGTGCAGTTTTTGGTGTTTTCTTTGACAATTTTCAGGGTTGGTTATATTTACTGTCCGGGATCGAGTACCCCATATTTAGGAGCGGAACACCTGTCATTTGACACCAATCACAGCTCGAAATTGGTTGCTGTCCAGAGTCCGTTTGGGCTTGCGTGATCCTTCCCTAGGTGCGCACAAGTTCCTCGCCATTTTGTCCAAGAAAGCTTGCTTGGTGCTACAGTTTTCTGCTTCAATTTTCGAAATTAGGTAATTATCTAATCTCATGATATTCTTAGGATATTTTCTTAATCTGAATATTTTGCTGCATATCTTGAGAAATCATTTTGCAAGATTGAGATACCCGAAAATTGCTTGATTGGGAAGATTGTATGTCAAAAATCGAATCCTGGATATCTTGAATATTTGATTGCAAAATTGATTGTTTGAATTGCCCTACTTAGAAAATTGCATTAGAAGTTTTGAATATTTCATTGCTTGAGTTGGAAGATTGCACGTTATTTTTTTGGAAGAAATTCGGAATATATCTTGCAATATATCTTGTCTTTAATTTGGGAAGATTATATCGTAATGCAAATATTTTGAGATCTTGGTGATAATCTTGTGGTAATCCAAAAATCTTTTTCAATATACTCAGGGTACCAAAATATTTCAAAATGTGATCGATTAGGAATTTCCTAATCCGCAACCGCGTACATGGGAATAAGTCTATCTATCGGGCTTTAGATGGAATTATTTCCATAGCGGGAATTTCTAATTTTTAGGGTCGAACTGTCAGGCTTCGGACCGAAACTTAATTCGAAAGAAATAGCGGTAATTATCCTTTCCATTAAAAGATTTGCAACTTTAATTTAAATTCATTCATAAAAACTTAAAATCACAAAAAAAAAAAAATCAGAAAAATTCAATAAAAGAAACAAATCGTGCATGTCTCATGTTTAATTTTCATGTCACAAAATCTCAGAAAATAAAAAAAGGATGTAGCAAGATATGGTTTCTTAAAAACCACGTCTTATCACTTTTTTAGAAAGATAGGATTTTCTAGAAATCTTATCTCATGGATTACATTCAATAAACAAGATCTTGGGAATCCATTAGGATAGATATTAAAAGATGCGGACATAGGGTTAAGATATTTTCTTAAAAAAATTTTGGAATTAATGCAAGTTAAATCCGAAAACTTTAAGATGATCTTGAACCAATTCACTCTCATTTTCCTTTAATTTTTTAATTTCGAAAATACATCAAAAATACAAATAAATAAATAAAAAGAAAACCCAAAAATTACACCTTTGAACCGCAAGTCATAATTCATCAAAATTGTCAAATCAAACTTTTTTTCATGAAATTGGTACCGTAAGGGCATTAATTGAAAAATTAATGAAACCAAGTCCCGAACTTAAGATCTTTGGTTTGCAGAAATAAAATAGTTTTCTCCCACTATTTTATTTAGGTTTCTAATCAACCTACCAAGAAATGATTAGTGGCGGCTCCGAAAAATTAAAAAATCTTTTGAAAGATAATCATTTGAACCATAAGTCACGATTTGGTAGAACTTGGGAGAGTTCGAGCTAAATTAATTAATCTAATTAATTTGGCAATCCATTAACCTAAAATTGGAAAACCCGATTTTTTTTTTAGGTCGTGACAGCTTGGCGACTACGCT
This sequence comes from Rhodamnia argentea, assembly GCF_020921035.1. Lineage (NCBI taxonomy): Eukaryota > Viridiplantae > Streptophyta > Magnoliopsida > Myrtales > Myrtaceae > Rhodamnia > Rhodamnia argentea. The sequence continues at coordinate 34,371,780 of NC_063152.1, forward strand.
TGGGAATAGCTTGAATTTTTTGAAAATTTAAGTAGGATTTAGACCAAGATTTTTCGTGGGAAATGCACTTGGTTTGGCAATCTTGCTTGATTTTTAACCCTTAGGTGTTAAATGGTTTTGCGGAATGGGAGTTATAAGGGGAGAAGTTTGTGGCTAACCCCTTGTTTTGTAGGCTTGGTGATGCGAATTCTTGATTTTTATTCTTTGAACTATTGGAGCGCCGATTGCTTTTAAATGTCGTGCATGCATTAGTGTAATTGCACTACACCACATCAATTTGTGATCGGACCCGGGTCACCCAATAGTTTTAGGATGGTATTTAAGTGGTTCTTTAACCTTGGCGTTAAGGCTTCGCTAAAGGTTATCCCACTTGGATCCCGAAATCTCTCAAAAAATGGCTCAAGGGTCATTCTCATGCACGTGAGGCTACGATGCATGGGCTTTGCCTTTGTCGACCGAACCAAGCCGAAGTGAATGGACCCGACTAGTCATGATTATGTATGCGAGGCGGCGACTAGTCATGATGAAAGTGCGCGAGTCTGCGACATGTCGTTCCGTCTGTTACTTCAATTTGCTAAAAGAATTAAAATTGAATCTATGACTCACGTGCATGTCTTTGTGTTTGCCATTTTCTCCCCAAATGTGGTAATTTCTTGAAACTTATTTATTTTTTTCCTTATCTTATTTTGGGTCGGTCCGTGATTTAGGTTGATTTATTCAATATTTTTATGGATCATTGGATATTCTTGATCTTGTTTAAATTGATCTTTTGGTCTTCCTTAAAAAATTTTGTCATTCGAATTGGCCTACAAAGTCCGCACAAAAAAAAAAAAAAAAAAATTCCGGGATCCTAATCTATCACCTCAAAAATTCAACATGTGTCCATAAATCTTGGTATTGTTTCGATCAATTTGTAAATTAACACAGATTTTTCCTTAAAAGGGGACAAAATTGGAATTTTGCCTGACTTCGATTTAGTAATCACTACTTCGTGTTTTGAGGTCTAGATAGGTGTCATGGACCGACTCGTTTTTCTCATACATTATGTTCATTTTGATGGTTTCTTTTTTAGGTAACATATCACGGATCCTCCACACCCTTACAACACTCGCTCTAGGACAAGACAAATGGCCGAGCAAGCTGAACTGTTGGCCCGGATGGAGCAAAAAATGAAGCAACAAATGGAGGAGCAAATGAAGGTGGTCAACGACCGGATGGCCCAAATGAGATTAATGATGGCTGAACTCATAACCGGTCAACGACAATCGCCGGCTGCCCCAGTAGCACCTACGTTTCAAGCCCGGACGAGCTTTGATCCCCGGATAACCGCTCAAGGCGATGGGACCTATGATGGCATGCCTCCCCTTGAAGATGTTGTTTTACCTGGAGTTACAAACGCCGTCCCACCCCCCGTGAATGTTATCCCACCCGGAGTTCGGGGCACAACTCAACCTTTTGGGTATACCGGTTTGCCCACGGCTCGGATCGTCACACCACCCTTGATGACCATCCCTCAACCCGGAGGTACTATCGGGATAATGAATGACGAAAGTGCCAAGCTCTTGGCCAAGATGGACCGGAGGCTGCGAGAAGTTGAGGGGACTCAGAGCATTGCCCCAATCGACTTATCGGTATTTACCGGGGTCCGGGTGCCGGATAAGTTTAAAATGCCGACCTTTGAGAAGTATGAGGGAACCTCTAATCCGATCCAGCACGTTGAGATGTACCAAGGTTTGATGAATAAGTATGTCTCCAACGGTCCGCTTATGGTTCAAACGTTTCGGGCTAGTATGAAGGGTGCTGCTATGCGGTGGTATACCAACCACAAAATCAACCGCATGGATTCATGGGAGGATGCAGCAAATGCTTTCATTAAGCATTTTAAATTCAATTTAGATGTCACGATCTCTCGTGAAGACCTTGAGTGGACTGAGCTGAAAAAGGGGGAGACCTTGAAGGAGTACGCAACTCGATGGAGAAATATGGCGGGACAGATTATGCCCGAGCCACCGGAGCGAGACTTGATGAAGCTGTTTGTATCTACCCTCCCGCGAGCAATTCGTTCGCGCATGCTGGTTACGGCAGTCCGAACATTTAGCGAGCTCATTTCTATGGGAGAAGAAATTGAATCTGGACTAAAGAAGGGATGGTATGGTGAAGCCACTTCTTTTGGGAAGCGATTTTCTGGTAAGAAGGATAAGGATCACGCCCCCGAAGTCAATATGACTTATGTCCAGAAGGTACCAGCTGAGGTCCGGAAGATGCAGGTTGCTCCTCAACGGACATCGGGCTATAGTCGTGAGAATCGGAGGACGAATCGGCGCAAGAACCGAACGTTTACTCCACTTCCTGGTACACTTTCCCAAGTCCTGGCCGTCCTACGCAAGAAGGGTCCGTTGTCCTCTGAACCCCAACGTCCCAATCCTGCGAAGTATCCTAGGTATGATCCTACAAAGAAGTGTGACTATCATTCCAACGAACGGGGTCATTCGGTCGATGATTGTCCCGTGCTCAAGCACCGGATCCGGGATCTACTTGAGGCTGGAACATTTGCATTTCAACCAACTAGTAAGCCCAATGTTCGGAGCAACCCGCTACCGGATCATTCGGGCGATATTTGAAGAGTCACCAATGGAAGTGGTCGCTGGTCAAGAGCAAGCATTTTTTAGTCTTTTCATCTCCCCTGTGAGGGAACCTTTGCTACATTTTAGAACTTTCCTTTCTATTCCATGTTGCACTTTAGGATTTATATTGCAATGAAATGTAATTTGATTGATTTATTATCAATAAAATTACAAATGTTTTTCATAAATTTTGGAATTTCGTCGAAGTATGCCAAACCAACCCCATGACGATAACCAACGATTGAAAATTTATCATTTATGGTAAGTACCGAGGGTTGGGCTTCTGAAGAATTCTCGTCCCGAGGTTTTGAAAAGAAAAAAATTTTAAATTTTTTTTTTCATAAATGATTGGCATGCGGTTTAACCCTGTTTGTCTTATTAATCTATTTACTATGTATATCGGAATTAATCCAGGGGTAAAGAGGTAGATTCTTAACTTTGACTATGCATCGGCCCGGTGGATCCTGGGGTGGCCCCACACATGAACGTCGAGCTTTAAAGCAAGCTAGAGATCCCTAGCTAATCTCGGTTCATCGGGCAACCAAAGTTGATCCATGCTTCACCCTCAATCGTTCCACGTCGACCAATTGAAAGCGGGGCAAAGCCACGACGGCCCTATCTTAAAGGGAGTATCTCTTACCAAGTTTGATCATTCCTTTTAGAAATGACCCTCTATTTTCTCCTTTGCGGATACCAAGTTAGGAAGCGTGACTTTGATTGCTACCACAGAAGCGGACTAACAATTGGGGATATTTCATTTTATTCTCCAATCTCCACTCATGCACATTCTTCTTGTGCGGGATCAAGCACAGAAATAATTCACCGGACATCCGACTTCCAACCTATGCCAAATCTGGGGGGCAATTCTATAGGTCACCCACTCAAGCAAGATCCATCCTGATTGAAAATGGGGCAAACCCAAAGTGAACCCCCAACCTATAAAAGGGAGTATTTCTTCTTCAACTTATTCGGTTCTAAGGGTAACACTTTTTCTTGCGGGGGCATGCAACCGACATGACGGTCGTCCCAAGTAAACTATCAAAGCTTCAAAATCCCTCATATGACTTGCCTCATGCATATCTTGGGGCAATCTAGAGCCCCCATTCTTGAAGGCTTTGTATGATCCGAATATGCTAGTATTTTTCGTATGAGCTTTTCATAGCACCAGTCATTGTTGCATTTTGCGTGCCTAAAAGGCGTTCACATAGTGAAAAATTCGATACATGATTTTGTCATCTTGCCAACCTTTATTGAGAGGAGGATTTGATCGGGAAGTCTGTTTCGCTCTTGATAAATGATCATACTGAATGAGAAACGTTAGGACGACGAAAGGCAAGCCATTTCTATATACGTCCGATACGATAATCCCCAGTACAAGTTGGGCGAAAATATTCGGTGTTGGCAAGGTAAAGGGTAATCTCGAGAAAAGTATGACGACCAAAATGATGAGAGGCATTCATTTTCTCTATCTAAACACTACAGGTTATCCTTCGCTTAACCCCTTTTGAGCAAAGTTTCATTTCTCACCCATGTCGGGAACAATCCCACACTAGGACAACATCTCAACAAGTTCGTATATGGTTAGAATTTTCTTGCTTTCACTTGCATCAATCTTCAAGCATATTTATTGCATGCAAATTTTGTGTTAGCTTAAGTGCCTTAGATATGACGAAGAGCATTTCTTTCTATCTCCCTACACACTACACCCTTTGCGTACCCAATTTGAGCGGTGGATTCATTTCAACCCGATTGGTGATCATTCCCATGGTGAACAAATGAAATCATCTCAAAGCAAGTTCAAAGCGACTTGGGGCAAGTGGAAACCTAGAAAAATCAAAGAAGGGGCGTAGAAGATTCAATGAATGATGTCCCCTCTCTCAATCTCTATAAAAAAAAAAAAACCTCTCCAAAAAAAAATTTGAAGAAGAGAGAAGGACCCCAGCAAAAACCCGCAAAATGCTCCCTCATGAAAAGAAGGATCACTTGAAATTTTGCAAAGGAAAAGCCATGGAGCGGAAGACTGGAACAATCATCGGATCGTCAATGAAGATAATCAGAGCAAGAATCTGTGGTGGAAGCACGATTGGATGATCACCAATTCTCGATTTTCTCGGATAATGCTTCCCTTTTGGTGAAAATAGGCCATTCATTTCATGCCTACCCAAACCTATGCTACAACCCTTACCGAAGTCTCTTCAGATTAAGGCACTCAAGTTAACATAGGATTTCATATGCTCATAAATGTTGCTCAAAGAAGTGCGAGCAAGATTTTTCTATCTCATTTTGCGGGGTTCCCGACTTGTAAACTCGAAGCGGCAAATCGTATCAATTCTTTCAAAGCCAAAACGACTCTCAAGAGTCCCCATTGCTAAACCTTTGACCAAGCCTACATTATAACCCTCACAAAGACTTCTCGGATTGGTCATGTTATGCTGATTTCGAGAACACCCGGACCCTTATCAAGCACAATGAAGTGAGTTTGAGTGATTCTCAAACCCGTATCAATGATAGGGTAAAATAGCCCTTTTAATGAGAGAATGCGTGAAAAGTCCTTTTTGAGTGAAGGTTTCTCGTTCAATATCGTCAGATTGTCAAAAGGACAAGACAGGTTTCCTTGATTGACATTCTATCTCAGTAAAGCTTGATAACATGAGATAATTTTGTCAAGAAAATATATTGCATGTACTTGCCTTGCATATGAAATGAAAAGTCGGGTACAATGCAATTAGCGAGGCTATTCTTGACTGGAAGAGAAGAACTCGGGTATGCTCCCCGATTCCCTTTCAAAAAAAATCTTACCTTACATTGACACTTGATTAGCTCAAGTTGTCTTCTTTGTGTTCGTTCTGATTAGCTCGGGCGTCATACCCCTTTGTGTTCGTTCTGATCAACTCGGGCGTCACTTCCCTTTTGTGTTTACACCGATTAGCTCGGGTTTCACATTCATCTTTACCGCTCACGGTTTATAGTCCACATGGTGACTTGCCGAGAGACATAGTGTTCGTACCGATTAGCTCGGACGTCACATCTCTTTTCACATCTTTACGGACTCACGGTTTATAGTCCACATGGTGACTTGCCGAGAGACATAGTGTTCGTACCGATTAGCTCGGACATCACACCATTTTTCACATCCCTACCGACTCACGGTTTATAGTCCACATGGCGACTTATCGGGAGATAAACACTCAACTCTTCAAAACTCAATTTTTCACCAAAATGAAGAATGGGGAATAAAAAAAGGCTCCTTAGCATTACAGAGTATTTAGGATAAAAGCCTAGTATTCCGTATGCGATCCATGTGTAAGTATCTCATCGCTCCGCCGGAATGGAAGTGGAAAGTCACTACACATGTTAATTTGACTGTCTGCATTTTGCATATCATGCATCATTCTTATTGCATAAACAAAAAAAAAAAAAAATCAATTGCATTGTCAAAATTTAGGTTTCAATTTTGGTCTTTGAGCGAAACCTCTGCGAGCCTCCACTTAAAGAGGGGCAGCTGTTGACACCTAAATTTTGATTAATTCATTTATGAAAAATTTGCACAAAAATTAGGGACTAACCTTAGTCTCTATCAAAAATATTTATATAGTTTGCATTTACTTTAGCATCGCATTATATTTGAATTGAATCGAACTGGTGGTGATCGGACGCGAGTGGATAATTACGAATTTAATTAGTTGGACAAAACTCGTGATGGTTGAAAATTTGACTAAGCTCATGTAGTAGAAAAATCACGTGGAGGGCAAGGGTTGGAAGGTCTGCATTATTTGATCAAATTTGGGGAAAATAAAAATATAATCCTTGAAATTCTTAATTGCGTCAAAATAAGATAATGATATATTTTTTGGGTTTCAAATAAGAAGAGGAGATCGGCCATCGTCAGCAAAAGGAAATGAATATCACATGAGACAAAATATTGCACGTGGAGGAGGCCTGCTTCTAGATGAATTATAAATGTATCCACGAAGAAGAGAATTTGGTTCAAATATTCTGTAGGAGATAAAAAAAAATCTGATTTCCTTTCCTTATTACCTCAGACCCTCATGCCTATAAGAAGTTCGTTCACAGTGCTTCAATTGGGGGGGGTGGAATTCTTCTAAAAAAGAACGTCGAGAGCTATTGGCGAGAGAGAGGAAAAAAAAAAACTATCTTTTCTGCTTATATGCTGAAATCCACGTGAGAAAGGGAGGGGTTTTGAGGGAGTTTAAGGGAGGGCTTTTGAGGGAGTTTAAGTAGTTCGAAAGTTTTCTCTTCAAGGGGGCGAAACCCTCCTTCGAGCCAAGCTCCCTCCGTGTGCCATCCTTATCCTTCCTGTCATCACCGCTGCATTGCCACCGACGTTGCAGCATCGTCCCAGCGTCAACTCTGTTCCGAAGTAGCCTGTTATAGCACGACGGGGGTCGAAGAACCAACTGCTGATCATCACCATCCAAGCTGCTGTCCCGACGTAATCGAAGTGCGACCTGAACGAGTCCAAATTCTTGTCCGGGTGAAACGTTTTCGCAGCTGTCCAAGGCGAATCTGTGCTGCTGTTTATTCTTTGTTTAGCTGCTACTGTGTGCCAAAATCCTTACTGTTTGGTGCTCATTTGTGCTGGAGTTTGGCGTACGAAGTCCCTGTGATTTGGTGTTGATTTAGCTGTTGTTCAGAGCTGATTTAATTGCTGTCCAAAACTGTTTTAGCCACTGTTTGGGTCCAAAACAGTGCAGTTTTTGGTGTTTTCTTTGACAATTTTCAGGGTTGGTTATATTTACTGTCCGGGATCGAGTACCCCATATTTAGGAGCGGAACACCTGTCATTTGACACCAATCACAGCTCGAAATTGGTTGCTGTCCAGAGTCCGTTTGGGCTTGCGTGATCCTTCCCCTAGGTGCGCACAAGTTCCTCGCCATTTTGTCCAAGAAAGCTTGCTTGGTGCTACAGTTTTCTGCTTCAATTTTCGAAATTAGGTAATTATCTAATCTCATGATATTCTTAGGATATTTTCTTAATCTGAATATTTTGCTGCATATCTTGAGAAATCATTTTGCAAGATTGAGATACCCGAAAATTGCTTGATTGGGAAGATTGTATGTCAAAAATCGAATCCTGGATATCTTGAATATTTGATTGCAAAATTGATTGTTTGAATTGCCCTACTTAGAAAATTGCATTAGAAGTTTTGAATATTTCATTGCTTGAGTTGGAAGATTGCACGTTATTTTTTTGGAAGAAATTCGGAATATATCTTGCAATATATCTTGTCTTTAATTTGGGAAGATTATATCGTAATGCAAATATTTTGAGATCTTGGTGATAATCTTGTGGTAATCCAAAAATCTTTTTCAATATACTCAAGGTACCAAAATATTTCAAAATGTGATCGATTAGGAATTTCCTAATCCGCAACCGCGTACATGGGAATAAGTCTATCTATCGGGCTTTAGATGGAATTATTTCCATAGCGGGAATTTCGAATTTTTAGGGTCGATCTGTCGGGCTTCGGATCGAAACTTAATTCGAAAAAAATAGCGGTAATTATCTTTCCATTAAAAGATTTGCAACTTTAATTTAAATTCATTCAAAAAAACTTAAAATCACAAAAAAAAAATCAGAAAAATTCAATAAAAGAAACAAATCGTGCATGTCTCATGTTTAATTTTCATGTCACAAAATCTCAGAAAATAAAAAAAGGATGTAGCAAGATATGGTTTCTTAAAAACCACGTCTTATCACTTTTTTAGAAAGATAGGATTTTCTAGAAATCTTATCTCATGGATTACATTCAATAAACAAGATCTTGGGAATCCATTAGGATAGATATTAAAAGATGCGGACATAGGGTTAAGATATTTTCTTAAAAAAATTTTGGAATTAATGCAAGTTAAATCCGAAAACTTTAAGATGATCTTGAACCAATTCACTCTCATTTTCCTTTAATTTTTTAATTTCGAAAATACATCAAAAATACAAATAAATAAATAAAAAGAAAACCCAAAAATTACACCTTTGAACCGCAAGTCATAATTCATCAAAATTGTCAAATCAAACTTTTTTTCATGAAATTGGTACTGTAAGGGCATTAATTGAAAAATTAATGTAACCAAGTCCCGAACTTAAGATCTTTGGTTTGCAGAAATAAAATAGTTTTCTCTCACTATTTTATGTAAGTTTGTAATCAACCTACCAAGAAATGATTAGTGGCGGCTCCGAAAAATTAAAAAATCTTTTGAAAGATAAACATTTGAACCATAAGCCACGATTTGGTAGAACTTGGGAGAGTTCGAGCTAAATTAATTAATCTAATTAATTTGGCAATCCATTAACCTAAAATTGGAAAACCCGATTTTTTTTAGGTCGTGACGGATATCATTCTTCCTCATGGATTATTATGGGTTCCAATGAAGAATGTTTGACAGTCACTATATTTGTTGATATTATGCGGTGACTTTGCCTATATCTTCTACATCTTCTCCATGCAACCTTTTGTTTCTTGATGCAAGTGATTCTTGCTTGCAGAGAGCTGTAAGCGCATTCCAGATGTTGAAGAGATTTCAAGCCATAAGGGTGTAGAACTTTCGAGGACCCCTATCGAGTTAAAAAGCGGGGAATGGATAGCAAAAGTCGTTCCTTGGATTGGGGGAAGGATCATATCAATGGAGCATGTCCCTTCAGGTGATTTGACAGGGTTCTTTTCATCCTGATACTATTAGAACTACTTAAACAATTTTGAATTCCAACTTTTGAAAGTGGAAGCTTCGTTAATATATTATAGAGCTCGTGCAGCGATAAGCATGCTTTGCTGATTTTCCTTATCAGTAAGTTTAAACTAAATGCCAATTCTCTTCAGCAAAATACAGTTTTGCAAAAATTGAATTGTTTGGAAATGTGTTATGCACTTTGGTAGCTATATAGCGACGATCAGATATATGAGAGTTTCAGTTCTAATCCGCAGAGATTCGTTTTGCATGAGATTTCAAGTATCTATTTTTTTTCTTTGCTCAATAAGTAAATTGATGTGCTCGGATAGACTTTGGGTTGACATTGTCTACGAAGCTTTGCTTACTTCTGTCCCTCCCTTCTTTATTAGGATAGGTGTGATGATGCTCCTCTGCATGTGTGACAATTTAGAGCATAAAAAGTTCGATTTAAATAAAAATAGATTTATTTAACTCTGGACTTGTAGGTGTTTCTTTTTCCTTTGCTTGGTAGTGAATTAAGTTCTTGGAGAGACTTATTCGGCATTGCCCACAACATTTGCATTACTCCTATCGCATCTTTGTCAACATGGATACATCTTGTCTTTCTCAATCTAGAAGGGAGGAACATGACAGGTTGTCCTTAACTTACACTACCCATGAAGCAGCTTGTCATATACCAGATATTTCTTGTTATAGGCAATTCTGAATTGTGTCATGGCCATAACGATAATTATGCCATAACTGGTGCCGCAGCCTCTTCAGTTGTTATTTTCTCATGAAGAGCAAACATGAAGTCTAGCATCACTATAGTGTGCAAAAGTTGAGACTTCCTAAATCATTAAGTTTGATTCTATGGCATACTTGAGCTTGCTACAAAACTGTGACCTTTATGCTGTCGCTGCCACGATGGTGATGACCATTAGAGTTGATCCTCTATGTTGTGCTACGCTGAGGAAGGTTGAGGTTGATCTGATGATTATCAAAGCATGAAAGCAAATGCTGTAAGACAATTATGTGTGAAAACATATATAAGTTATCAGAATTTAAAGTAGAACCTTTAAATTTTATATGTCTGTATCGCAGGTACACAATGGCTTCATAGCAGAATTGAAATCAATGGATACGAAGAGTATAGTGGAAGAGAGTATAGGTCTGCTGGATGTACTGAGGACTATATTGTCATTGAGTAAGTTTCTCAACTTATGTCTCAGTTTTGGTAATTACCTTTCTGCAGCAAGAGAAATTGAGTAAAATACTTAAGAAATTTCAGGTATTAGGAGGAAGAAACAATGAGTTTGTCTCATCCACCCATCGGTGGCCGCGATGGTTTGAGCCCAGTTCTTTTCACGAAGAGGGTTTGGGTTCGAAACTCGTAGGCGTCGGTGATTTAAGCGGGGGGTCGTGGCGGTGGGATGCTGCACTAGCCACCCCCGAGGACTAGTCGTGCTTCACCGCTGGTTTGAGCCATAGCTCGCCGGCCGCGCGGACACCTCGGTTATTAAAAAAAAAAAAAAAGAGTTTGTCTCAGTTTTGGTAATTACCTTTCTGCAGCATGAGAAGAAATTTCAGGTATTAGGAGGAAAAAACAATGAGTTTGGTACCCACCGGCTGGTGGCCGCGCTGGTTTGCGCTCGGTTCCTTTCACGAGAGGTCCTAGGTTCAAAACTTCGTGGTGCCGGTGTCTTACCCGGGCACCGTGGTGGTGGGGTTCTGCAGTTGCCCCCGAGGACTAGTTGTGCTTCACCGCTGGTTTGAGCGCAAGCTCGCCGGCTGCGCGGACACCTCGGTTATAAAAAAAAAAAAAAAACAATGAGTTTGGATTATTAGGGACAAATAGTTTGCTCGAGTTAGTAGAAGATTTAACTTCATCTCTGTTTGGTTTCATCATTATGGGTCTGGGTATTTTATTGGACCATTGATTGCAAAGCCCGGCCAAACATGGCAGTGTAAGGGTATGATTGCTGAATCCTGCAAATACTGGAAAATTTGTAAGTCAAATCTATCTACATTCATCAAGTCTTCTTGAGAAGGTCCTGAGTTTAAAATCTTTTCAGGCCTTATTTTCCTCCTTTATCATATACTTCACAAAGTCCAGCTTACGCATGAGGGATAGCTAGTGTTAAAGTATATGAATATTAGTCTACGCCTGCATGTAACATGTTAAATTTTTTGAACGGAAAGTAATCCCACAAGTTTACATGATACCAGAGCCAAAAGAGGGACCCAAGGTTCATCTTTCTTATTTCCGTCAAATCTCTGCTTGTCGTCAAAGGGAATCACTGTTTGTCCAGATCAAGTAAACTGATGGCCTTCGTCAGCATCTTCCTTGCCGTCAAGGAGTTGCTGCTCCTTTGTTCCTCGGATTTGCTGTCTGTTGACCACCCATCTCAATCAGTGACCATCAATCTCGTCTTCTCCAGCGAGCTCAAGTCCACTATTGCAAACTTTTCTCAAGCCACTGTCGCTCTTAGCCTCATCGTTGGTCAGTTTCTGCCAATCCCAACTGTCACGAGTCTACATAGCTCGCCGTCACCTTCTTGAGCTGTTCTTTGCCACTCGTCCTTGTCTTCAAGACTATTACAAACTCCCAGTCAAGTCCCTCTGATCTCCAATCAAGGGTTTCATCAATTCCTTCATTCCAGTAGCTGTCTTCCTATCCTCTGTTGTCATCTGTCGTTTCTGGTTTGTGTGTCGTTCAAGCTTTATAAATTTGCTTGGGTCATGTGCTTTTGTTTCTTTAACAGAGCTCTCTCAATTATAAATGAGATAAGTTGAAAAATATGCTTTAACCAGTAGCAACTCATCTTCAACAATTTCCCCAATTGTGGTCCTTTGAAATCTCAAGAAGCCTACTGTCGATGTTATCCATTGTTAGACTCGTCTTCATTTGAGAGCGTCATCGACGAGTGGGGTCGGCGTCAAGTTTCCAAGAAACTGTGAGCGCTGGACTCCAACATACCTTCATGGAGCTGCCAAAGTCAAGCGTTGTGTGGTGATGGAGCTTAGTTTGCCGAAAATCAAGATGATTTTTTGCACATTTCACCTTTGTTATAAGAGAAAGAAAGGTTTCAATTTTTTTTTTTTAATTATATCACTTTATTTCTTCAGTCCTTTCACCATAACTGGTGTCAATGTGGATTATAGTCAGTTTATCCTGTAAGGTCTGGACACAATTGTCATTATCTTAAATCTAGTTTGATATATCCACATCCATTGTCTATCGAGGTCCGGCGTACAAAACGTTTTAGTCACAAATGTTGGACAAAAGTTGCATCTGTCGTATGCAAGGTGTATGCTCTAACTTCAGGGGAAGTGTTGAAATGTATATTTATGATGTTAGCCTATTGGCTAGTAGTTGGTCAGGTGGTCATAAATAGGGAAATTAAGGTTTTGTTAGTGTCCCTCATGCTTTATAAATAGAGCCAGCTATATACTCTTTTATCTAGTCTTTGAGTAAAGATGCTGTCTTTATTGATTCTATCTCTCCCTCTCTCTTGAAGATCGTAGAATTACACTTATAACAGTGGTTCATTTTGTCACAACATGAGTTAGACTACATCCTTTCATGGCTTTAGTACAATAAGAAGTGAATCAGAATATTATTAATCTCTTTGTGCATGTGGCCATCAGTATTTTCAAAAGGCTCGAGAATGCTTTTAGTAATGCCAGCAGTTGCAAATTAGACCAAAGTTGAAGTTGACCTCTCATTTACGTAGAAGCATTTGACCACTCGTAGTCTGCTGAATAATATTAATCAACAGTTATCTATATATCTTTACTGTTAGTACGAACAACTATTGCTCCCATTCCCTGTTAACCTTGAAAACATAGGAATTTCATTTTCAATCGGTACATTTGCCTTGTGTAAGCTTTGCATTCCCTGTAACTGTAGGAGAAATCTTGAGCATGCTGGAGAGGAGGAATCTCTTATGATGGAAGGTGAAATTGGCGGTGGACTGGTTCTTCAAAGGCTCATATCTATCAGAAAGGACAACCCTAAGGTCTTCCGAATTGACTCTAGCCTCGTAGCCAGGAAAGTTGGTGCTGGTTCTGGTGGATTTTCAAGGTCAGCTCAAACATAGTTTTGGAGAAAGTTACACAACTACAAATGACTTCTGATAACAGGTCTCTAGGAAATGAGCAATTATGTTAATGCTAAGAAAATGTTATGAAAACTCATTGCTCATCACTATTCAGAACACATTCGTAAAGTTTAGCCTGCATATTTGTTACAGTGAATAAATGTAATCAGAAAATTGAGTGGAGATATCATCAGAGAACTGCATTTTACGCTTTTCGTTTCTTATCTGACTTTCAGATTGTCAATAATCACCTATAAGGGTTGTTTATATTCTGCTGTAGGTTGGTCTGCTTGAGAGCACACCCCACATTCACCCTGTTGCACCCTACAGAATCTTTTATCTCATTCACAGCTGTAGATGGTTCTAAGCATGAACTTTGGCCTGATTCTGGCGAGCAGACTTTTGAAGGGAATCTTCTACCTAATGGTAACTTTTTTTTCTCACCTTTCCTCTTGGTTCTGCATTTTGTTATCTGCTGCAAAGGCCCGGGTAACTGGAGAGCTATATTCCCTAGTAAACGAAGATCCGGTTGCATCATTCCACCTTTTGGAACTCTTACATTGGGTTGCCAAAACTTGCATTTGGTTATCTGCTGGAAAACCAGGGTAACAGGATCACAAATTCCTTGTTCAACCAAAACCCATGTCCATTGTCAAGGTCTTGGTACTTCTACCGTCTGGAATCACCAAAAGTTGGTTAGCATTGAATTACTGCTATCAGTTTCACTGAAATATTCCTGAAACCGTTGAATGCTTTAATTGATTGACAAGAAAAAAGAGAGTAGAGAAAACAAAATTGAGCTCAGTATAGGAGAGGTTCAGGCCCGCTCCTTCCTCCTGCCTCCAACCAAGGCTGAGTCCCCCTACTTCCACCAAATATATTACAACTCATACTATCTGTTCCATACAAGTTCAGCATAAGTTGCTTCTAGACTAAACCCTTGTACAGAACCCATCGCTCCTTTAGAACGGAACCATGGTCTCCTATCATTGCCCCCTAGAGTTAAGCCTCTCCCTCTCATTTATCTCTGCAGTGCTTACTAGAGATACAATGATACAAAGATAGTTCAAAATACGCTCGAGGTCTTCCTAAGTTTAGCACTAGTGGAAGTACAAGAATCAAGGTGTATGCTATTCATATTGGTGGTATTCTTGTTATAGATTATCCTCATCTCCTGCTTTGAATTCCAGTCCTCAATTCTCATGGGTCCGTATGCCAAAGGTCCCTTAACCAGCCATCCTGCTTCTTCAGTACGTTTACACTGCTTCCAGCTTCTATTTACCTGTCCTCGGTGCAATCTTCTCTTCTTTGATTACATAACCTAAGTGGTCATTTACTAGCATCCTGCTCAAAAGGTTCATTAATATGATAACATTTTGGATAGGACGACTATTAATTGGTCATACAATCAGCAGCCACTCACTTTTGACATTTTTGTTCCGACAAACGAGGATATTCTCCATCTCAGCACCTTACCGTTTACTTTTTCAGGTGAATGGTCGCTCTGCGACAGATGCCTTGGTGTGGGACTAGTCAATCGGTTCAATGTCAATGAGGTCTTCAATTGCATGATCCACTGGGGAACCGGAACGGTTAATCTGGAGCTGTGGTCAGAGGAGAGGCCCGTTTCAAAAGAGTCCCCCCTGAAGATTTCTCATGAATACGAGGTTGTAAGAATGTCGTGACTTTTCAACATTCCACTGTGAAATTAAGAAACTGAGAAGCTAAATAAACATTCGAGCTGGGTCCCGTCGTTATCCACAACACGTCTACTTGCGGTGTTTTGAGTGAACCACACGGGGGCATTATCACAGAGGAGAAAGTTAATTTATGTGCGTTTTGCTGCAGGTTTGTCCTATCACATGTCATGTGGTCATTATTACTGAATCCCAATCACAAGCTTGTCACAATTGTACAAATCTTGTTTTCTCAACTATGACCATTGGAAGGCCAAACCCGTTACGATCTCTGCTTATGTTTCCACAACCTGCATCTGCGGGTAATGTTTCAAATCCAAGTTCAGTGGGAGATCTGCAGAATCATCACAGAAGAAAAAAAAAAGGAAAAAAGAAGAAAAAAGAACAAACGTAGACAAATTTCTCTGTTAACATGTCATTCAAAACTTTCCAAAATATTCTTTGGAAGCCCATATAATATGTAAATCAGCCAGGGGAATTCTATTAGATCAGCTAATTATGATTTAGCCAATCTAATCACTTGATCCGGTTTTGCCGTTTGCGGTTATACGTACAGTCAGTTAACGAAGTTTCATGATGTCAAAGTGATTGCTTAAGGAAAATTATCAAAAAAACTCTAAATCTATTGTATTTTTGCCAATTTAGTTTTAAATATTTTAATTTTTTCAATTGAGTCCTAATTTTTTTTTATATTTTTTCAATTGAATCTATCTGGTCAATTTAGGCCGAAAATCGTTAATGTAGTTGTCTACCGTCTTTCGCGACATGGTCAGGATCGATATGAGTAATTTTTAGTAATATTTTCATATATTTTCATATTTTTAGTAATTTTTTATGTTTAATTTTCTTAATTTTAAAATTAGATTAAAGAATTAAAAAGGAAAATCTAAAACTTTATTTTAAAAAGAGAAAACTGAAAAAAGAAAGAAAGAGGAATCGCAGGCTTGTGGAAAGGGGGTCGCTAGAGGGGTGGTGAAGGTCTTTGGCCAAGGGCGAGGGTGGCCGGCCTTTGCCGGGCTCGACGCCCGGATCCGGGCCGGCGTCCCTCACTATGCCTAAGCGACCATTGGTGTTCCTAGTTTGGGTGTCCTCACTTGGGCCGGCATCCCTCACTAGGCCAAAGTGATCGCTAGTGTCTCCCAATCTCGGTGCCTTGGCCCGAGCCTCGGGAGGGTTGCCGACCCTACGAGATGGCCAACATTGCCCAGATTTGGGAGCCCTCGCCTAGGGCCGGTGACGTCTGCTGCCCCTCCGGTGATGGGCGTCGATGGAAACGCCCTAAGATCCTGCCATTCCTTGTTTTTTTCCTTCAGTTTTCATTTTTTGTTTCAAAAGAAAGTTTTAGCTTTCTTTTTTAGTTTTTTGAATCTAATTTAAAATTGAAAAAAAGAAAATGTAAAAAAAAATAATTAAAATTTCGAAAAAAGTATTAAAATATCATTAAAAAATTTTCAGTCGGTGTTGGCCATGCCATGCCACGTAGGATCACCAGCATCCACGTTAGTGATTTTTCGGACAAAATTGATCGGGTGAACTTAATTGATAAAACATGAAAAAATTTATGACTCAATTAATAAAGTTAAAAAGTTTATGACTGAACTAACAAAAGTACAATAGGTTTCGGACCCAATTTTCTTGAACGAGATTTCTATCAAAGAAGCCAATAAGATATTTTTAGAGATCTTCCCCGAGGATGAGTACGTTCGAGCTGCAGGGGTGGTCTCTACAAAAATCATTCACTGCGATTCAATTTGTAAAACTTGTTGTAGTATAAGCTCTTCCATTCGAAAGAACCCCAACATGAGAATTTACGTTTTGCTGTTAAGATGTTGCTAGATTTTGTAATTCCTAAACCCTTCCAAGTTGACCACGATAGTTGTCGGCTACTCATACATCCAGTTGCTATACTTTTTTAATTTGGTCGGAAACAATATTTTTATTTCACTTAAAAAAGAGGTACATTGCTTCAAGATAAAATGAACATCAAACAAAGCAAGTAAATTTAAAAGATAAATCAACTTGGTATAGTTTGCATAGGCTCATTTATTCCACCACAAAGACAGGTCTATCATAGTGTCAAAGCCCAACTTGTAGCCGATCAATGAATCTTGCATCAATAATGAGCAGATATCACTTGTGGCCAATCAATGAATCTCATATCAATAATGGGCAGACATCGAGATATCCTTCTCCACTTACACCCGGATTCAACGTCTCTAGCACCATCACAAAAAACAAATAACAACAACACTAACATGTCAAAATAGTACATAAAACACCGTATAAATTCCAGATCTAATTCTAGATCGGAATAGGAGAGCGCCCAAATCTAAATTTAACTCTAGATGTGGAAAGAAGACTTGCAAAAAGACACCTGATCATGAAATTACTTTCATATAAGCGGATTGCTAAAAGGTAGAGGAACCACACTCGACTATATAAAGCAAGCACTAGAGCTGAAGCGAGCAAGCAGATCTGGAATAGTTTATTCTTTCGAGGTGCTCATGCTTCGAACTTCTGAGCTTTTCGGACAAAACTTTTCACATGAAAGAAGTTGACGAAATCGTCCACCAAATCAACGAAAAAAAACATAAAGAACTTCAAAACATGTTGAGGATGCGAAGAGATAAGAAAACAAAAGGGAAAGGAAGAGGATGAGGGGTGAAAGAGAGGGATCCTCGGAAAGTTGCTGCAGGAGGGGCTGAAAGTTGGAGGGGCTTGGCGGCGAAAGGTGAAAACCCTGGGGGACCTCGAGTGATAAACCATCCAGTTGCTCTATACTTCGATCCCCAAAATATGACTGATGTCTAGTAACAGCATAATGGGATTTTTCCCCAAGGGGGGAAAGGAATCAAAGCAACATTACCAAAAGGTTCGTGACGCTGAAATCTAGTAACCAATATCAAATTAAGGAAAATTTTTAAATAAGAGCCTAAAATGCCTTAATTTTTTCAAATAAAAATCTAAAGTGGCAATGTTAGTCTCAAAGAAGGGTATGATCTCATTGGTTGGTCAAAAGCGCTTACATCATTTACTTTTTTGATTTGTTTTTTTCTTTTTGCTTTTATATTTTCCCTTTTTTTTTGTTGCGGCTAGTGAAGGTTCGGCGACTCTCGCCGGATCGGGCGAGGCAAGGGACAACCTTGCCCTACCTAGGAGAGGCCGCCCTCCACTACTAGCAACTCTCACCGCCCTTTCCCGATTCTGGTGAGGATCTACTAGCCCTCGCCTCCGGTCGCCGAGAGTCACCAACCCTTGCCGAAGCACTAGCAGCCCCGCCGACCATCATCGTCGCTCCACTAGCAATGGGGCGATGACCACAGGCGGGGTGGGCTCGGATTCTCTTCTTTTTTATTTTTTGTTCAGTTTAAAAGCAGAAAAAGGAAAAAAGAAAGAAAGAAAAATAAAAAATAAAGGACAAAAATACCTTTGATGTGAGGTCCTCTTTTGAGATCGACATTGCCACTTCGGGCCCCTATTTGAAACAAAGTCCATTTTATGCCTTTATTTGAGTAAATGATTAATGCCACGAACAACTTCAAACCGATACACTTGTGCCAAATTTATCCCAAAGTAATCTTTTGACCACCAAACTAGTAAAACCACGATAAATTTACTATCCATTAATTTTATCGTCAAATTATTCCGTTCGATAACATGTAGCAATTGAAAGGTAAACTAGTTTGGGATTTTTACCTTATGTTTGTCACATGTGTACCGGTTTGGAATTTTTGTGGTATTAACTCGATTTATTGGAAACTAACAGAGGTAAATTTTTCATAATGTATCAGTATGATGGTTTTTTTATGGTCAAAAGGTCGGTTTGGAGTAAATTTATTATAAGTGTAATAGTTTGAGGTTTTTTGTGGTAAAAAAATAAGTTAAGGTAAATGTGTCATAAGTGTACCAGTTTAGAGTTTTTCGTGATATTAATCAATTTTTAATTGAATCGTAAATGGGTTTCTAAGTAACCCATTTATGACTCTCTTTGATTGGACTTAAATATTTTAGACTCATTTTGAGCCAATCCTTGAAATGTCTAACAACACATTTACAACCAGCTTCAAATATATAATAAAAGGGTCTAAGATCCATTTTGATACCTCTACTCATTATTGGGCCTCCAGTAGCATCGGCAATCATTTGCCGGTATTCAGCGCGTGCTCATTTTTTGCGATTCACCACCGGTCATGGCCGTCGTCATGCACGCCAATAATGGACACCTATGGGTCGGCTTCATCATCTCGGGGGTAAATGTAGAAAGAGTTGATTATGTAACCCGATGTTCGTTTCTTTTGGTGACATATTGGAAATTGGCAACAAGGTCTAGTGTAATTATTCATGCCGTTTTGATTTGGCTCATAGCTTCAAGGCCAAATTTGGAGTACATAATTTGTTCATGGTTGTTTGTTCATCCATATGGATTGCTAGTGTAGACTTCCCTCAATAAGCACATTTATAGGTGGGCTCATGTCTCTCAATAAGCATTTTTATCTTGCTTACCGCACAAATTCATTTTGTTTTGGGATTCATTAAATTTGAGACTAATTTTCTCTTTCATCGTTTCATTTTGATTTTTTTATTAGTGAAGTTTCTCTCTTAATTATATCATGTGTGCTACCATGCGTCTAACACAATTTGCGTGACAAATTTTTAAGTCCTCTTTAGATTTTTCATAATCTTGTATAACACACGATGGGTTCCTAAAAATAACTTGACCAAAAAATGTGAATCAATATTGTCTCAACCATTAATTACGTAGATTGTATTTATGGGGCTTACTTGATCAAAGATGGAGATGAGTTTGACCAACAGGTGCAAAGACCATACAGTATTTACGGACAGAGAGACTCAAAAGTCCAACCAAGATAAATGCATCATGTGTCAAAAGCTGTAATTGAAAATGCCCATGGAAAGTCGTAAATTTTCTCGTGCCGTGCTTCGCCAGTCGTTGCCATTATTATTGGCATGGCCCACTTTCTCAGTGAAATTTCATCTCACATATTTTCCATGGAAAAGAAAAAGGAGACCAAACGTGCCAACCCACAACAGAGAATTTTCTTCCATATGATAAAGCAGTTGTACTAACCTAAGTACTGGGATTGTGATAATTTTACGATTTCCACTATTTTATGGCTATTAGTGGATGGATTTAAGTGTTATGATGATACCTTCACTTAATCTACATCGTAAGTTCATAAATTTATGAGGATAAGTTAAAAAAAATCTCATGTTTTTATTGAGTCAATTTGTGTGATCACGATCAAGCAAAGATAGTTCAGTATTTTATGGCAAAAAGAAGGGATAGTTTCGCGTTTAACATATAATTTGAGATACTACTAAAACGTACCGTGCGTGTCTCACGTGTCAATACCACATATCTTTTAAAACTCCATAGAAATCAAATTTTCTTGAGCATAGTTTGAAGATTCTTTACTTGACTTTCAGGGTTAATCAAATTTTCTTGAGCATAGGTCGAATTCTCACGCATGCCCTGATTGATCGGTCATATGCAGTCATAGTTGCATAGCTGGTCCACTAACAATGAAGTCTCATACTTCTTCCACAAAAAGACCAAAACGGTGAGACTCACCAAAGGACTTTTGTTCGTCTTTTAGATTGACTAACGGGAGTCAGATCTATAATTTTTTTGAAGTATTCCTAGGTCTTGAATAAAAAAATTAAAAAAATACAAAAACAAAAAAGCAATTGAAATCATTGATTGAATATATTTTCAGATTTTATGTATCATCACCTCATTTTATTTGATAATTATGACAAGAGAAAATTATCTAAAAAGCCTTAAATCTGTTTCACTTTCATCAACTCAATCATAAACATTTCAATTTTACTAATTGAGTCATTTCGATCAATTTTGGCTGGAGATCGCAAATGCCACTTGTCCAACGTGGCACGTCCGACACTAAGGATTACTTTTAATAATACATTAAGTTTTAAATTTTTAAATTTTATTTTCCTTTTAATTTTTTTTGCGTCAACGAAGGTCATCGGCCACTTTTGTGGGCCGCAATGGCCTCTAGCAATGGCCTTCGCTACTTGCTGATTGTAGGCGAGATGGCTTTCCCTAGATCTAGCGAGGGCCTTCCCACCCTACCCTACGGCCGAGGAGGCCAAGAGGGCCCTAAATAAGGGCTTTGTAGTCTAGGAAGCACCGACACTCTTCGAAAGCCTTTGTGTCGTGTCCGATAGTCCGATGCTCGCCCGACACTTCTTGACTCCTTCCGACATGCAATCCACACGTGGTTAGTGTTCCACAAACGTCGGCAACACGTAAATCCAGCATCTTGACACGCTATTGCAACACCCACGGGTCAATTTTAAGTATTTTTAATAAATTATGGGTCAAAATGTGAATTTATAAAAAAAAAATATATATTTAAGTAATATATCTAGTTAGCCCAAAATTAATAGGGTTAATACCATGAAAAACCCCAAACTAGTATACCTGTGATAAATTTACCTCAAATTATTTTTTTGACCACGAAAAATCTCAAATTGGTACACTTGTGATAAATTTACCTCAAACTATTTTTTTTTTTACCACCAAAAACCCTAAATTGGTACTTTTGTGATAAATTTACCCTAAAATAATTTTTTGACCAAGGGAAATCTCAAACTGGTACACCCGTGACAAATTTACCCTATGTTAAATTGGAAATGACACCACGGAAAATTTCATTTTAATAAACCTGTGATAAAAAGAAGGTAAAAATCCCAAATTGATACATCCATGAACCGTCACATGCCATCAAACTTAGCAATTTGATAGTTGGATTTAACAAAAACTAATGGAGGGTAAATTTGTTACAAGTGTACCAATTTGGAGCTAAATTTGTCACAAATTTACTAGTTTAGGGTTTTTGATGGTTAAAAAATAATTTATAGTAAATTTGTCACGGGCGTACTAGTTTGGGGTTTTCCGTAGTATTAACCCAAATTAATATACTTAGTTAGCAAAAAAAAAAAAAAAAACACATCATCGTGAATCCCTAACGGAAGAAAAAGAAAAAAAACTCCCGATATTTTTATATAATTATGTATTTCATAAAAATATACATTTACTACACTACGTGTCCCAACGCATCATAATTCTCTATTTTTTGAGAAATGACGTGTAGATATGTCGTGTCGAGTCACGTGTCAGCATTGATGCTACAATTGTAGCCCCGCCGATTGTGGGAGAGGGCGCCAAGGCCCTTAACGGATCTGGGCAAGGGCCTTTGCGATCCTACCAACAATGGGCTAGGTGGTCCTCACCTAGATCTAGTGAAGGCCTTTGTGCCCTCGACTATGGCCGATAGTGATGTGAAGGCCCTCGCCCACAAATTACTATCTTTGAACCCAAACTGTCAAAATGATTGGTGGTTTTAGGAGTTCCTTTATGAGTATAATTTTTAGACCTCTTTAATTTATCAATCTACGATCCTTATGACGTAATTCTAATCCCATCGGAACTATTAAACCTCATGTTGAAGAGTCCTTGCAAATGTGTTACAACCTCAACATTAGAGGAGACATAGTTCATAGCCTCCAAGGCTTTCATCATCTGTATAGCAATGCAGTTAGCTAGCAAAATACTTTTCAAATGGTCCTGAATGGATCGCTACATAGATAATAAACAATCCGATTGCTTTTGACCTAGACAACAAAATGTGTCTTTTTAGGTTCCGTCTTGTCGATAGTAAGATCTACTTGCTTATCATTATTAAGAGTATATGAACCTTCGTCACCTTCATCCTAAACAAAAATCCTCTACCCACTTATCAAAGTTTGAACCAGTATGAACCTCAATCTCAATGGAGTCACCGTTTACAAGGAAGACGACTAATTCAATAAGCAATGTATACAATTGGCATCATATGAGTACTATATAACTTGTACCTTATAAGCACACATCTTAAGGGTTAGATGCATTATCATATAATCACCTTTGGGCAGAATACAGAATACATGATATGCACTTTATACATGATAGCTACCATGAGAATATATTCTAACCTTAGTGAATCACCACCTTTGGGTGTATGAACTATTAGTATTAGTCACTCCTCAACCATATGTTGTACATGTGACACTTCGTGAATCAATATTGTGTAACTTGCATAAGTACACATCTTGAGAGTTACATACACATCACATAATCACTTTTGGGCAAAATATATGACATGCAGTTGTAAACTCTCCATATGATGGTGGCCATGAGAATATATTCTAATCTTCATGAATCACCATCTTTGGGTGTATGGATCACTAGAATTGGTCAATCTTCAATCATATGCTATACATATATCCCTCCATAAACCAACACATAATCACCTCCTTTGGGAGTATGATCACGCATTAGAACAAAAGACATTCCACCACAATATGAGACCGATATTTCTCAAACCTAATTAAGTGTGCCACTTTGGCGATCACTACCAAATTGAATCTTTGAAACTCTCTCACACCAAGGACACAAACTTTATATCTCACATTTTTCATGTGATTTTAGACTTGATTACGGGAGCACTTTATCCTAAAATCACAGGCGATGCTCATAATATTGCTTCACTCATTGATACATGTTGAATCTTCTACATGCCAATAATTAATAACACTCTACACATCATGTATGTGGTCATATACATGTGAGTTAGCCTTAGTATTTCCAAAATCATATGAAAATACAAGAAAAATGCCCAAAAATACCCCCTAGAAATACACGTATCTAGGAGGTTAATACATTTTTCTATCTTTAAAATTCTCAAACATGTACAATAAATATACCCGACATAGAGAATCTTCATACGAGCACGTCGGTACCAAGAACTCCCTAGTCGGAGCTCGGACGCGCCTAGACGTGCCATTGGAAAATCAAGCTTGCGAGACCCATGTGTTACACGACATGCACATGCAATGGTTCAACCGGCCTACGGTCGGTCCCACCGCCTATCGGTTGGACCAATCAAACCTAGTCGGGTCAAATCCCCATTCAATAAACGGGTCGAGTCTACAGGTCGGACCCGAGTCGGGTTGACCCGATTCGCCCCAAGGCAATGAGTGATGTCACCCGATGCCACGTGGCGGCCACCGCCAAAGGCAGCGCCATGTGGCGCACGAGCGGGCGCATGCTTGAATCCTAAGCGCCTGAGGGGTTCCACGCATGCTAGTGCGTGGCCTCGCATGGCTCCAAGCACCGACGCCCCAGTGGCATGTATTGGAGCGTGCCACCTCGCCCGGAGGCATGCCACCCGCCAAAGTGACCATCTCATCAAGAAGATCCTGAATATGTAATCAAAATCAATTTTCATTTAATAAAATTTTTGAAAATGATAAAAATCAAAAGTTCCAAGTCTAGAATGTGGAAGCTCTGATACCACATTTAAGCCGCTACAAACCTTAAAGATGACAATCCCAAGATCAACATAACTAAAAGCTAGAAAAGCAAGAATGGTGTTTAAAGGAATTTGTGCACCTGATTTGGAATCCATCGTTACTTTAGGCGGAATCACGATGATACGATACTCAAGATCTTCTCCTTTATGACTCTCTGTATCCCTGGACTTAATGAGATAGCCCCTCAATGATGCCAATTTGTATGCGTTCTTTAGGTGAAAATGTTATGAGTTCGTTAGGGCTAAATGAGGGACTAAATTGCTATTTATAGAGTTTCTAGCCATGCCCCTCTCATTACGGTCCGGACTCAACTCAGCCCACACAATGCCATATCCATATTAAATTAGTTAAGGATCTTTATATCTTACCTTATTAGACCAACCTATAAACGGTAAATTAATCCCATAAAACGGTAATTACAGTCTCAATTAATATAAACCCACATTAGGATAATTCTAACATTCTAAATAAGGTTCATGCTATTCCTCTTTTCTCTCCTGTTCTGTTTCTCATTCCGGTTATGGCGATCTCGGACATCCCACATTTGTGGCCTCACACGAAAGCCTATCGCCTGTCGCTGCGGCCGAACCATCTGGAAGAGATGTGCTGATGATAACCACCAGTAATGTCTAATCGATCCTGGGAACCCATTGCACAGGCCACGCCGGGCATCCTTTTAATAACAGATGCCGCCAAGCACTGATCCGGTCTCCTGATACTCGTGTCAAGGAATCCTTAGTTTAGTAGATTTGATTTAGTATGATGTTATGCACGTTCGACACTCGCATGAAAGTTATATATGATTGTCAGTGTCACGAGATCCACAAAATATGGAGATGCTGCATGTGCATGCAATTCGCAGACGCCCCACATTTTCTCTCATTTTAAATATACTTCTTTTTTGCTCAGTATTTCTTTTTTTCCACAAGAAATAGTATTTTAATACTCAGTCCCGTGCGCCGGCCAAGGGGTGTACAAATGGAGGACCTGCCAGTGCTCAGTCGCAGCAGCATCGTCGCAGCACGCGGAGGTTCTTCACCGGAGGTCGTTCTCCGTCGTCGTTCTCGCTTTTCACCTGCCTTTGTCGAGAACCTTGTACTCCGGTTGCTTGCGCTTAAAGCCTCTTCTCCCTCCTCTTCACGACCAACGTCTTCTCTGCGGCGGCATCGGCAGCGTCTCTGTTCAGGTCTGCCCCTGCTTCGTCTGTTCTCCCTGGTTCGTCGTTTGATCACGCATGCTTTTGGCGACTGATTTTGGTTTTTCAATGCGGCGAGTCAACCGCCGGTCGTTAATAGAGCGAGTGATCGAGCTTTCTGACTCTCGTTGTGGTGTGGTTTTTGATTACTTGTGACTTGTGAGAGTCAATCTGATGTGATTTTCAGTGAAGTCGAGAGGGTATAATTGCGAGTCAACAAGCTGCATTGATGTATCAGCTTACTACTGTTTCAATCTTTTTTCCAATATCAAACTGGTGTGCTGCAGCAGATTTGGATTTGTAACATGCGCAATGTTTCTCTTATGTGGAAGTCCCTGCACGTCAAAAGCTCTTCTTCCATTTTCATATACTGAGGTTACAAAATTTGTTTCTTATACAATAATACTCTTATCAATAATCTTCAATTGGGTTTAGCAGTTTTGCATCTGCTGGCATGTGGAAAAATAATGAATAGTTGTAGAGCAGAGTGATACCAGTGCAAATTTGTGCATGCAGAGACAGGACGACAAACAGTAAGGAGCTGAGATTGAAATCTAAAATGACTATTCAAGAAAGTCAGGTGATGGCTGCGGATGTCCCCACAGGGGATATGATTTTTGAGCCTATTTTGGAGGAAGGAGTTTTCCGCTTTGATTGTTCTGCAAAGGATAGAGATGCTGCATTTCCTAGTCTTTCTTTCGTCAACAGCAAGGATAGGGACACACCGATAATGAGTCATCATGTCCCCTCCTTATATCCCTTCTTACCAATGTCTCTCCAGGCAGCAGACTGTCAAATTTGAGGTCAGTCACCGCATGCTCTTATTTCTTTCTCGTGAATTAGTTGAATCACTTGTTGGTTGGGAAGTTGCACTCTCCAGATTGACATTTCCAGTACTTTTAGGAACTTTGTTTGCTTGATTTATGTATTCGAAGTGAGTATGTATTCTTTGAGTCCTTAAACCTCGGTTGGATTAACATTATGTTACATTTGATTTAGCTACCTGATGGGACCAGTTTTTACGGGACTGGTGAAGTCACTGGACAGCTAGAGCGTACGGGAAAAGGAGTTGGGTCCTCTTTCTCCAACTTTCCATGCTAGCATTTGGTTTTTCTCTCCTTGAATAATACCCAGGGATATCTCTTGTTGTAGGTGTTTACATGGAACACGGATGCATGGGGTTATGGCCCTGCTACTACATCTTTATACCAATCTCATCCTTGGGTGTTAGCTGTTCTTCCGAGTGGAGAGTCACTGGGGATCCTTGCTGATACGACACGGCGTTGTGAGGTGCTGTAAAACTCATTCTTATGATCACATATTGGAGTAGTTTCTTGGAAGCTCTAATTTGAACTTGTCTTAAGCTTACAAGTGATATTTTTCATGGGCAGATTGATCTGAGAAACAAGTCAAGAATACAATTCACGGCTCCATCCTCATATCCTGTCATTACATTCGGTCCATTTGCTTCACCTGGCGCGGTTCTAACATCCTTGTCTCATGCAATTGGTAATTGTGTTGCACAACTCAGCTTCTTTCCATAAGTGTGCTATTCTTGCTTAATTCTGCTCTCCCAATGATTTTCAATGTCTGGCAACTTTTCTAAGATGCTAATCACTATGTTGAAAAGTGTGTCAATGAATGTGCTGACCTCAAAACAAATTTGCAAAAAATCTCTAATGGGGCATATGGCAAAGGAAACAAGTAAAAAGCACAACCCAAGAACATGGAAGAAGTTCATTTTGTTAGGTTACCGAACAGTTGGATGCAAGGCTCTCATGCTTCCTGTACTGCAAATTCTGCCATTTTTTTTAGTTGGTCCTTTTTTATTTGTGGACAAATGATACTTCAAATTCTTAGATTCTTTTCTACAGACGCTCTCTAAACCTTGAGATCTTGATTTCGACATTTGATGCCAAAACAGTTGAGGCATGTTTTCTGCTTTTTTCCACCATTTTCCTTTTATTACAAGTATAGTAGTGTACATGATACGCCATTAGAGTTACAGATAGAGAAAAGTTGAATGTATTTGTTTTATCAGGATATCATGCATAATTCTTGTTACCATGAGCTCTTGGTTTTTCCTGTCTTTAAATGAAGAAAAAGCTTCATGGTTCTGAATGAAGTTGTCAAAATAAATATTTCTTTCTATGACTTTTCTTATCTCAAGAAAAATCCATCTTTGGATTTCTAGTTTAGTACTCAATGGACTTTACAGGGCCGCCAGAATGACTGTACAGTCTTCTTGACAGTCTGTTTATTACTTTTATTGCTTGAATTAACGACATAGCTTGCATATATTGTCAGGAACTGTGTTTATGCCACCAAAGTGGTCCCTAGGCTATCATCAATGCCGCTATAGCTATGACTCTGATAACCGAGTTAGAGAGGTAGGCCCTTCTGATGCATCTTGCTTGATTCTAAAATCTTTCCTCCTCAACCATCATTTCCTTTCACCTGATTTTATAGCAATGTCCAACTTGCACTGTAAGCTGTCAGCATATCATTCATGAGTTAATGCATGATACCTCTTTAACTCTATTTTTGTCCATCTATTGCAGATCACAAGTAAATTCAGAGAAAAGAAGATTCCTTGTGATGTCGTATGGATGGATATAGACTATATGGACGGGTTTCGCTGCTTCACTTTTGACAAGGCATGGACTCTCATCTTGTGTTAACCCTGTTATTGCCTTGTTTGGAAAAATTACAGATTACCTTCCTCTAAGTAGGTCCAATTTCACATATTTACCTTACTTTTGCATAGGTATCAAACCACTTGCAACTTAAGTCTGGATGAAAATTCACAGTTTTAGCCAATTTCAAAAAGCCATCACATACATATCGTGAAAATTCACCTAAAACAAAGCATAACTACATATCTGCATCATGAACGTTCACCTGAAGCAAAGCATATATCTACATCTACATGTAAGATGACAGAATTTTGTCAAATATGAATGAACATATGTCTTAAATCTAGGAATAATCTTGAGGAAGATAGAGTTATTCATTTTGGAAGTGAGGGGAGGTTGTGTGGAATATGTTGTCGGTTAGTACACTTTGGAGGCACTGCAATGATCAGAGTTCTTTTGATATTCTATTTTTATGCCATGCATCTCTGTTTTGTCCATCGGTTCCATACATGAAATCCATTGAGTCCTTTGAGATTGGTAGTCACTTTATGTTTGAAACCTCCAAAGCGAATTCATGTCTGGGACATCTTGCCTCACTTACTTGTCTCATAGTAAAAGGACTTAGGTTCAATGCTTAGTAAGCAGTAAACACCTCTCTACTAAATAAAGAGTGCTATTTTCAGCATGGAAACTGAAACTGAGGATGTACTCTCAGGACTGCTTCTCTGATCCAAAATGTTTGGTAGATAGTCTCCACCAAGATGGGTTCAAAGCCATCTGGATGCTTGATCCTGGTATCAAACGTGAAGAGGGGTATTTTGTCTATGACAGTGGTTGCAAGAGTGATGTCTGGGTCAAAGCAGCAGATGGAACTCCATTTGTTGGTACCTTGCTGTCTTTCACTGTGGTTTCTTTGTTGTTGTCTATTTTGTCTTGCTTTTTCCTTTTTGTCTTTCCCTTTTTTGTAGCATTTGAAATACAAGTAACCCCTAAAATCTATCAAAACACACATACATTTACATGCTGAATCATTACTAAGCTGAAAATAAATCAATATGTATGCAGGTATGTATGCAAAATTCTGGAAGGCAAAAATTGATCTGACAATGCTGAGTAACTGTTTGTTTGTCAGGGGAGGTGTGGCCTGGTCCTTGTGTTTTCCCTGACTTTACACAATCAAAATTCCGTCATTGGTGGGCTCAGTTAGTTCAGGATTTCATTTCTAATGGAGTGGATGGTATATGGAACGATATGAATGAACCAGCTGTCTTTAAGGTAACTAGAAGTATTAGTATTTGTCATTTTCTCTTGTTGAACTATGGCTTAGAACTTCCCTTTCAGTCGGTAACGAAGACCATGCCGGAGAGCAACATTCATAGGGGAGATGATGAAGTTGGAGGTCTCCAGAATCACTCACACTATCATAATGTATGTTTTCCAGCCTTTTGCTATTTGTAGTTTGTGTTTCATGTTTTAGAGATACATGGAAATAGAAGCAATTTTGTAATGCATCCACCACGATTCGGGGTCAAGTGCTAAAATATGATAACTTCGGGCTTTCCACATTTTTAGCACAAGCAATGTCATTAACTTTTGATTACTTCATCATAGCTGTACATTTAGAGTCATATAAAACAAATGGTGAGGCTGGTAGAATAAAAGAGTGCCTTGCTTTTCACCTCTGTGTCTGAGGATCTTCTCTGCCATTTGCATTGTGCACTCTGAGAGCCTTCTCTCCCGTGACCTTTCTCTTCCATATATACAACAACGATCAAACCATTAAATTCAAGCAAATTGAGACTGAGCTAGTTGAAGAAGACTTCTTTCTTTGTAAAGCATTAGCAATACCACCATCGCAAGATTAGGCAGGAGGTTTATTTTTTATCCTTTGGTACTTTCATCATTTACAAGGGTTGCCTTGGTCCTCCTTCACAAAACACATATGTGAGTGGGTTGCAATATTTCACACAAAACTAATCGGCGGATCCATAACTACTATACCAACTGTGTGAAGAGATCGGCAAACATTTGTTAGGTTTTCATTCATCAGTAAGTTTGCTGTCTGAAGGATAACAGGACTGAAGACAATTATCATTTTCGTAGCTCCAGAATAGAGATATGTGGCTTGTGATCGCATTAAACAGCAGTCCAGTGATATGAATATTGGAATCAAGTGACTTATTTGCGACAATCTGACAGTGGAGTGAGTTACAACTTAACCTTAAACATGTAAGATTTGCAAAAGAACCCCAGTAGTGGAGATTAAATCAGTGTAGAAACTTTTGTGAAGTTAGTCTCATCATTTTATCAAACCATAACCTGTGCAGGTACTGAGATTGCATGAAGAACCAAACAGCTGATCAATAACTTCCAAACATTAAAAGAGGAAACAGTAAAAAATTATTCCATCAACATCACAAAGGGCAAAACTGAAATCGAGAAAAGGTCAATTTTGTGATTCTGGCTTGCATGTGCAATCCACATTGCTTGGTTTGGTCCTCTGATGCTCCCTAAGTAAAGTTTCAAGGCTTCTATTTGGCTATTGCTTTAGTTTGAATGGAAAGCAAAGAAGTGAAGATGACAAAAGGATAAAATACAGTAGTTCAAGGCCTTAAAAATGATAGGCAATTTTACCAGATTAGAGTCATTGCTGTTCTAGTGTAGTGGGAGAAGTAGACAGAAAAGATACTTTGAATGTACTCACAATTGGAAATAAAATAAGTAGTTCTACTTGTCTCCTTTATTTAGTGACATTATTTAGAGAGATCGAATATTTTTGGGGATAATTCCCAAGAATTTTCCTTATTATAGATGCCCAGTGACAAATAGTACATCCT
This sequence comes from Rhodamnia argentea, assembly GCF_020921035.1. Taxonomy (NCBI): domain Eukaryota; kingdom Viridiplantae; phylum Streptophyta; class Magnoliopsida; order Myrtales; family Myrtaceae; genus Rhodamnia; species Rhodamnia argentea. Next base: position 34,402,937 of record NC_063152.1, read on the forward strand.
AACTATCTTGGTGACTTGTGAGCATTGCTCATGCAGCTGGTTATCCTATTTTTGTCCACAAAATCTGGTTACTCAGTTTCACCGTCCCCATTACAGGTTTATGGAATGCTGATGGCTAGATCTACGTATGAGGGCATGAAATCAGCTAATGAACACAAGCGTCCTTTTGTTCTTACTAGAGCTGGATTCGTTGGTAGCCAGAGGTATGCAGCTACTTGGACTGGTGATAACCTTTCAAACTGGGAGCACCTGCACATGAGCATCTCGATGGTACTTCAGCTCGTAAGTGAATAATGGAGGCTACGCTGCTTGTTTTTACGTCAAGATATTCCATTTGCTTATGGTTTCTGAACTTATTGCATTTTCCTGTCCAACGTCCATCTTTTTTGACTTAATAATGGATTACTTCAAGGAAATGACAGTATTGAATTTAGGTCTTTCCTTCCAAGCTTTTGTACTCAAGGTGAGCTCAAGTGTCTATAAACATCAGGGTTGTTATGATATTGTAACTGCAGTGTGCAGCATGGACATACAATTTTGGTTTTCATCATCAATCATGGAGTAATAATTGTGCATATCATCAAAGAGGATGAGCTAGCAGTAACCTTAATTTGTATTTCCCTACAAAGGTGATGCTCTAACATAGTTTAGGTATAGCTGTTGTATGTCATGCTGCCACTTTGATTTAAATAAGTAAGCTTCCATTTGACAAAGCATGACAAAGCAATAACTCCAAATAATCGAGTTCTATTGTTTGTGGAACACTCTTTGCAGAATTAATTCTCAATGTCTTTTAATCGATTTGGACCCTTTGAAGCACTTGAGCCTGGTTTTGTTTGCCCTCACTTTGCTATGACTCTAACTGCCACTTTTATGATCTTTGGATTCCAAATTGATGGGTTACTGTGAGCTTATCCATGAGTTTATGCAACCTTCAAATAGGAATCCTTTTCTGAAAGATCCTAGCTTTTATGCACAGATTTTGGACTCTCGTCAACAAATTGATGTGTTGTTTTTCTGAACAATTTACATAATGGATATTCCCTTAGTAAATCATCTGTCCTGACTATTCTTACTTTTGTTCAGGGTCTCAGTGGTCAACCACTTTCAGGACCTGATATTGGTGGATTTATAGGAAATGCGACACCCAAGCTTTTTGGAAGGTGGATGGGTATAGGTGCAATGTTTCCATTCTGTCGTGGACACTCTGAAAAGGACACCAATGACCATGAACCTTGGTCATTTGGTGAGGAGGTATGTGCTCCTTTTCTTGGTGACGTTCTCACGTCATGTGCATGAACTTTTTCCTGATGATTTTTATTTCATTCATTCAAATTAAATTCTCTCCAATCTAAAGCACTTCTGTCAGCTGACCTTGCTCCCAGTTTTTTGAAAGAAAAGGTTTGGCTCATCAGTTACTGAGACCTGTCAGAATGACTCCAAATTTCTTTGATGGTTATGAAAATATGTGAATTAAATCAAGTCTCAGTCCTTAGGGAACCTCAGATTCTCTACCTTCGGATTGCTGGAATGTATAGATTCTTCTAATTTTCATTGGCACTGACTTTTTAAAATCATTGGTTACCTTGGAAGATCTTACAGAATTGATCTTTTACTTTCTTTTTTGTCTCTCTTGCACTAGTGTGAGGAAGTCTGTCGCCTGGCACTGGAGCGGCGCTACCGCTTTATTCCCCACATATATACTCTTTTCTACATGGCTCATAAAATGGGCATTCCCGTGGCAAGTCCAACCTTTTTTGCTGGTGGGTTAGCATGGTGTTAAATAGCATTCTTCCCTTCTTACTACATGTATTACTGTTCTAATTTGTATAGGTACCTAAGCATTATGCAAGTTCTTGTGCAGATCCCAAAGATCCCAGGTTAAGGACACTGGAAAATTCATTTTTATTGGGGCCACTCTTGGTTTGTGCAAGGTTATCCTCTCCACTACAAAAATTAAAAATTTTCACTTTGCATATGTCATGACGATACATGCAACCTGAGCTCCTTGCTGCTTCTCCACATTGTATTGCAGTCACTAGTGTCTTTCCCTTTTCCTTTTCTCTTTGCTTAGCTAGTTAGTATCTTTCTCGGAGTTTGAGAAAGAGAATATATTTTTCCAACTTTTGAGATTACAACTTAGAGATACTAGTGTCTAATCATGTCAAAAGCAAAAATTTCTGTCCATGTCTTATGTAGCTTGATCACATGACATATGCATGTTTCTGCATGTGTGAACATATGAGATACGGTATAATATCAATGTTCTCACCACAAGCGGACCTGGAGGGGCTGGTGGTGGCCCTCACCCCCTTAGGCTCAGTTAGCCATTGATTCTCACAAATTACACTGATTTCCTACGTAACTATGTTATTCACATTTGAGTGTACATGTCCCACTGTGAGAGGAAAACCCTACCAACGAGAGATTGATTAGGTTAATGTATCAGTACTTTTTAACCTTATGTCTCACTTTTAAAGGCCTTCTGCATTTTGTAGCATTGCCGTCATAAAGATATGCCATCTGGTATGTTAATGGGATTAGTTAGCAAAAGATGTGATGTTCATCAAATTTTGAGTTTGTACTTCCAAACAACAGATGGTTATTTGGATTCTTTGGCCATTCAAAACTACCGGTTATCGAATAAAGACTCGAGTTTTTGGGTCTTATAGATGGTCCTGTGAAGGTCTAAAAGATCACATTTAAAAGGGCTTTAAGCCGAACATCAATCCATATGCATCTGCTAATATCAGTTAATCTTCATCAGCTCTATGCCCCAGCAGGAATCAAATGACTTGCAGCATGTGTTGCCAAAGGGTATTTGGCTGACCTTTGATTTCGATGATGCACACCCGGTACCACAAGTTCTTAGTTTCTCTGTAATGCTCTTCATGTTACAGGTTTGTCGGCAGTTAATGTTATTTTGCTTTAACTTGATAGGATCTGCCCTTATTATTACTACAAGGTGGGTCAATCATTCCTTTGGGTCCTCCCCACCAACATGTTGGTGAAGCTAATCTTTCAGATGACTTGACACTCCTTGTGGCTTTGAATGAACACGGTATATCTCTTCCACTTGATTTTTCTCGTGTGACCCAAATTTTTCTAGGGTGGTGCTGCATCTATGGTTTCGAATATAGACAGGTCATGAACATATTTAACTTGTGAAAGTTCATCTTTGGAATGCGTCAAATTACTAATTAGAATTCTAATTATCATTGCCCATCGCTTTCAATTGAAAAATCTACTGTTTCCTCTATGGATTTTCATAATTAGGCATTATGTTGATTGTTGACGGGATCACTGATGCCGGATGTCTATTTAATAGATAATTTCTGGTTGCTCAAGCTTAAAACAATTTAAGCATGTCATTAAGTGATTTAATTTCTCAATCTTGTTAAAAGTACTTGCTAAACTGTGTCCGATTGTTTTCTTTTCATTTTTCCAATAAGTAAGCTTTTCTAATTCTGTATTTTCCTATCCTGTGACATGCTCCTTTGTCGCACACTATTATTGGCAAGCATCGAAAACTTTGATACTGTTCAAGTTGATGGCAAAGTGAGGCAATCAGTTTAAATTTTTGTTGCTATTAGGCCGAAGTCAAAATACACTTGCAAGAGAATCTTTTTGTTAAGAAAAAAGGAAGGATCAATATTCGATAAAATAGCATGCGATAACAGTGTGTTTTGTCCGCACCTTTCTTTTCCTGCCATAAAGAAGACTGGTTTAATTCTATCCACTCTGATTTGAATCCTTCCTGCCTAACAGGGTCCGCAAAAGGCACTCTTTTTGAAGATGATGGTGATGGATATAAGTATTTGGAGGGAGAATATCTACTAACTTGCTACATTGCTGAATGTGAGTCTTCACTGGTTACCATAAGAGTGTACCAAGAAGAAGGTTCGTGGAAGAGGCCAAAACGTCGTCTGCATGTACTGCTGTTACTAGGTGGAGGGGCAATGGTAAATTCCTTTTCATAAGGAAGGACGCTTGTTTTATCTGATTTAAGAATTGGTTACTAAGCACCAGTTCTTATTTGAAATTGTGAGCAAATATGATCACACACAGGTTGATGCATGGGGCATGGATGGTGACACAATCGAAATTACATTGCCTTCAGAGCATGAAGTGTCTAAGATGGTAGCTGCAAGTGAGAAGAAATATAATGCACGCTTAGGTAATGCTAGTTTGCAAGTTGGCAACCCTATGATGTGTCTGTCTCTGAGGATGTATTCATTACTTTTCCTTGCAAAAAGAATCGTGTTTTGCCGTCAACATGGCTGGACCTCTCTCATTATCGAGTTCTTATCAAACCGATTTCACAAGTTTATGTTGATATCTATTTTTTTATTTTTCGGTCTTTATGCTACCTATTCCTTTTGTCGGTTTAATTGGCGTTTTCGATGGAAAACAGATACAAATTTCCATTTTCACATTGGTAGAGTAAATATGCTTTCCATAAGAACTGATTTATTCTGTTAACATGTCAACAACATGGAACGTCAATATTTGTTTATCAAATTTATAGCCATAAACGCAAAGTGAAATCATGAACCATGGTTTGGAAAGAGGTACTTTGTGCTAATTCATATCCACACAGAGTAAAGTTACCTCCCTAATGACTGCTTACACTTGTTTCAATTCCTTACTGATTGCCATGCATCAACTTTAAGAAGTTTATATTGAATGATATATTCAGGACATCCTTTACAAACTTTTTTCTGTGGGAAGGAGAGAGAGTTGGTAAATCCATGAACATTACTGCATATCCTGTAGCATTTTTTCTAAATTTTTGCTGATATTTGAGGAAGGTGGCTCCTCCTTGACAGGGGATGTCATTCTTCCTCATGGATTATAATGGGTGTCAAAGAAATTTTTTTGAAAATCACTGCATTTGATGATATCATGCAGTGACTTTGCCTATATCTTCTGCATCTTCTCCATGCACACTTTTGTTTCTTGATGCAAGTGATTCTTGCATGCAGAGAGCTGTAAGCGCATTCCAGACGTCGAAGAGATTTCAAGCCATAAGGGTGTAGAACTTTCAAGGACACCTATTGAGTTAAAAAGTGGGGAATGGATAGCCAAAGTCGTTCCTTGGGTCGGGGGAAGGATCATATCAATGGAGCATGTCCCTTCAGGTGATTTGACTGGGTTCTTAACCATCCCGATACTATTACAACTATTTGTATGTTTTTGAATGCCAACTTTTGAAAGTAGAAGCTTTGTTGATTTCATTAAAGAGCTCGTGCAGTGATAAGCATGCTTTGCTGATTTTTCCTATAAGTAAGTTCAAACTAAATGCCAATCTCTTCAGCAAAACACATTTTTGCAAAAGTTGAATTGTTTACAAATGTGTGATGCTCTTTGGTAGCTATATAGCTGACAATGAGATATATAAGAGGTTCAATTCAATGCAGAGATTCCTTTTGCACTTGATTACAAGCATCTATTTTCTTTTCTTTGCTCAAGAAGTAAATTGATGTGCTTGGAAAGACTTTGGGATAACACTGTCTACAAAGCTTTGCTTACTTCTGAACCTCCCTTCTTTATTAGGATATGTATGATGCTCCTTCTTTGCATATGTGACAATTTAGCTCGTAAGAAGTTCAATTTAAATTAAGTTCTTGTTGAGACTTATTTGGCATTGCCGACACCATTTGTATTACCTCTATTGCATCTTTGTCAACATGGATACATCTTGTCTTGCTCAATCTAGAAGAGAGGAGCACGACAGCCTATCCTTTTACTTACACTGCCCATGAAGCAGCTTGTCATAGACCAGATATTTCTTGTTACAGGGAATTCTGAATATGTGTCGTGGCCATAATGATAATTATGCCTTAAGTGGTAACACAGCCACTTCAGTTGGTATTTTCTCATGAAAGCAGACATGAAGTAATCTAGCATCACTATAGTGTGCAAAAGTTTGAGACTTTGTGAACCGTTAAGTTTGATTCTATCTCATACTTGTGCTTGCTACAAAACTGTGACCTGTATGCTGTCACTGCCACGGCGATGATGAACATTACAGCTGATCCTCTGTACTGTGCTACACTAAGGAATGCTGAGGTTGATCTGATGATTAGCAAAGCATGAAGGCAAATGCTATAAGATAATTACGTGCGAAAACATATATAAGTTGTCAGAGTTTAAGGTAGAACCTTTACTATTTTATATGTGTGTATCGCAGGGACACAATGGCTTCATAGCCGAACTGAAATCGATGGATATGAAGAGTATAGTGGAAGAGAGTATAGGTCTGCCGGATGTACTGAGGACTATACTGTCATCGAGTAAGTTTCTCAGCTTTGGTAATTACGTCTCTGCTGCATGAAGAAAATGAGTCAAATAGCTGTTTAAGAAATTTCAGGTATTAGGAGGAAACTTTTCTCATGCCACTGTTGCTCATAGCCTCATCGTCGGTCAGTTTCTGTCCATCCCACCCGTCACGAGTCTACATTGCTCCGCATCACCTTCTTGAGCTGTTCTTTGTCGCTCGTCCTTTCCTTCATGGATAGTGGAAACACTCAATCATGTCCCTCTGTTCTCCAATACAGGGTTCTGTTAAGTCCATCATTCCAGCAGCCGTCTTCTTATCCTTTGTTGTCCCCTGTCGTTTCTGGTTTGTGTGTTGGTTGAGCTTTACAAATTTACTCTGGTTCATGTGCTTTTGTTTCTTTAACAGAGCTCCCTTCATTATAAAAAAGATAAGTCGGAAAAAAGGCCCCATCCAGTAGCAACTCATCTTAAAAAATTTGCCCAATTGCGGCCCTTTAAAATCTCAAGAAGCCTACTGTGGTTGTTATCCGTTGTGGGGTTTGTCTTCAATAGTGAGATCGTTGTCAAGTTTCCAAGTAGCTGGGAGCACTGGACACCAGCATACCTTCATCAAGCTGCCAAAGTCCAGCGTTGTGCGGTGATGTTTAGTTTGCCGCAAATCAAATCAAGTTTTCACAAGTTTCACCTTTGTTATATGACACAGAGGTTACAATTTTTTTTTTTGTATCTCAGTTTGTTTCTTCAGTGCTTTAATCAAAACCGGTGTGAATGTGGATTATATTCAGTTCATCCTGTAAGGTCTGGACACCATTGTCGTTCTTTCAGTAGATTTACCTTGTGCAAGCTCTGCATTCCCTATAGGAGAAATATTGAACATGCTGGAGAGGAGGAATCTCTTATGATGGAAGGTGAAATAGGTGGTGGACTGGTTCTTCAACGACTCATATCTATCAGAAAGGACAACCCTAAGGTCTTTCGAATTGACTCCAGCCTTGTAGCCAGGAATATTGGTGCTGGTTCTGGTGGATTTTCAAGGTCAGCTCAAACATTGTCCCCAAGAAAGTTACACATCTACAAAGAACTTCTCATAATAGGCCTCTGGAAAACGAGCAATTATGTTAATGCTAAGATAATGTTACGAAGAAACTCATTACAAATCACTATTGAGAACACATGCTTAAAGTTAAGCCTGCATTTTGTGCTTTTCGTTTCTTATCTGACTTTCAGATCGTCGATAATCACCTTGTCTATATTCTGCTGTAGGTTGGTCTGCTTGAGAGCACACCCCACATTCACCCTGTTGCACCCTACAGAATCTTTCATCTCATTTGCAGCCATTGATGGTTCTAAGCATGAACTTTGGCCCGATTCTGGCGAGCAGACTTTTGAAGGGAATCTTCTACCTGATGGTAATTTCTTGTTCTTACCTTTTCTTTTGGTTCTGCATTTTGTTAGCAGCTGCAAAGGCCTGGCTAACTGGAGAGCTATACTCCCTAGTAAACCAAGATCTAGTTGCATCATTCCATATTTTGGAACTCTCACATTGGGTTGCCAAAACTTGCATATGGTTATCTGCTGGAAGGCCAGGGTACCAGGATCACAAATTCCTTGTTAAACAAAGATCCATGTGCATTGTTCAAGATTTTGGTACTTCTACCATCTTGCATCATCAAAATTTGGTTAGCAGTGAAGTTTTAACACTGGTATCAGTTCGACATAAATATTATAGAGACCGTTGATGGTTTAAGTGATTAGCAAGAAATAAAAGAGTGGAGATAACAAGATTCAGCTAAGTATCGGAGAGGTTCAGGCCCGCTCCTTACTCCTCGCTTCAAACCAAGGCTGAATCCACTACTTCCACCAAATATATTACAACTCATGCCATCTGTTCCACACAACTTCAGCATCAGTTGCTTCTATACTAAACCCTGGCACAGAACCAGCCGCTCCTTTAGAACAGAAGAATGGTCTCCTATCAATGCCCCTCTCTCATATAAATTTGTGAACACACTCTGACTAGAGAAAAGATGATACCATGATAATTCAAAATACACTCGAGGTCTCTGTAAGTTTAGCACATGTGGAAGTTCGACAATCAAGGTGTAGGCTCTTCATATCGGTGGTACTCTTGTTATGGACTATTCTTGTCTCCTGCTTCGAATTCCAGTCCTCAGTTCTTGTTGATCGGAATGTCAGAGGTCCCTTAGCCAGCCATCATTGTCTTCCACTCTTCCATCCTTGTGTGAATCTTCGTATGGCCTTGTATTAATCAAAGTCAATCGATAGGTGAGATTTCCTTCCATGAAACCACCAACTGCTGGTCCCTCCATATCCGATTTCATCAATTAGCTACTGCATATCCGGAAGTTCCATCTCATCAATAGGCGGAGCATGGCAATAATCTTCACTTTCTTTGGATGGTCATATCTACATTATGTTAAAATCTTCATCAAATGGATGTCAATACATCTGCTTCAGCATATCTTCAATTTGCTCAATCTTTTCCATGATAAATCGATATCTAGCCTTTGGTTGGGTTGAATCATATACGATTGAGTGTAACCTCATCAATCAAGTGGTAGGTCTTCAGATTGAATCATTCAAAACTCGATTCGAATTTTGAAGTTGCAGGTTTGTGAAGCACATCTTGCTCCTGGGATAGAAGTTCCTGCTTCTGTTGTCATTCAAACTTCCTGCTTCCACTGTCAGAGCACTCCTTGCTTCCGTTGCAACACTCCAGCTTCTATTTTCCTGTCCCCGGTGGAACCTTTTCCTTTTTGATTACATAACCTAAATGGTCATTTACTAGTATCCACTCAAATGAACTTGATAGAGAACCTGTATTTAGTTTTGTTGTAATTAACGCATCTTTCTCCTAGTTTTAAAAAAAAATTCCTTAAAATGAAATCCTTTTGGATAGAACAACCATTAATTGGTCATCGAACCGGCAGCCACTCACTTTTGACGCTTCTTCTCTGACAAATGAGGATGTTCTTTATCTCAGTGCCTAACTGTCTAATTTTTCAGGTGAATGGTCGCTCTGGGACAAATGCCTTGGTGTGGGATTAGTCAATCGGTTCAATGTCGATGGCGTCTTCAAGTGTATGATCCGATGGGGAACCGGAACTGTTAATCTGGAGCTGTGGTCAGAAGAGAGGCCTGTTTCCAAAGAGACCCCCTGAAGATTTCCCACGAATACAAGGTTGTAAGAATGTCGTAAATTTCCCATAATCCACTGTGGAATTAAGAAACTGGGAATTAGAATGAACATTTGAGCTGCTCCGCTTGTTGATCCACACCACTGGAAAATTATGTTGTTGCACTGTTTTGACTGAACAACAGGAGCATTATCCCAAAGGAGAAGGTGAATTTGTGTGCGCTATGCTGAGGCTCTATCACGTCTCTGGTCATTATTGTCGTTACTAAATTCCCATCACAAGCTTGTCACAATGGCACATATCTTCTCTTTCAAGCTACCTATGACCATTGGACGCGGCCAAACCAGTTACAATCTCTGCGTATGCTTCAAAAACCTGCATCTCAGTGTGTAACTTTTGGATTCCAAATTTAGTGGAAGATCTACAGAATCATCACAGTTGTCATAGAAAAGAGCACTTATTTGTTAACATCACACTTAAATTAGGGAAAACCCCCATAAAAATGTTCAACCTATTGCATTAGTAACAATTCAATCTTAAATCTTTCAATTTGACCAATTTAATTCTACACCCGTGTCATCGCTAATGAATCATTTTTTTTTAACATAAAAAGTTTTAGAACTAAATTGATTTAATTGAATAGTTTAAGACTGAATTGGTACTAATATTATAAGTTAGGGCTTTTATGGCACTTTTTCCATTAAATTAAGCCAAAGATTCTTTAGAAGGGCACATATGTAAATCAGGAGAAGGAACTTCATCAACAGTGAATCAGCTCATTATGGTGTAGCCAATCCAGTCTCTCAATCCAGCTTTTGCCGTTGGTTACACTTACCCATGGTCTCCGCGGGTTCATCTCCATAATATCAGGGAGGTTACTTAGAATATGTGGGCTTCTATCCAAGTAGCCAATAAGCTACTTTAAGAGATCTTCTGTGGGAACGAGTAGTTCCCAGCACAGCACCGTGTTCCCTCCTTGGCTTCTCTTCTGGTGCGTTGATGCTGCTGCATCTTTTTGTATTTATTCTGCTAAGCATGGTGGTGTGGTTAGAGAAGAACATTTTCCCTAACCTTCATGCAAACTAGTCACCAGTTAGCAATATACTGTAGCGGATGCCAATACTTGTACACTGATACACTAAGATCGATCGTATATCCTCATGATCTTTTAGCATCTCCCAATCGCAGGCAACATTTAGAAGCTGAGGTAGTTGCCTGCTGTTCACGGAACTGCCACCACCACACTGAACCGCCACCACAATTACCATCTTGCAGTTTTGCTTCGAACTTGCATCGACCTGATTGAATTGGTTCACCGACACCTGAAATTTCCACGTAAATCTATCCTTCCATTTGAAAGAACCAACATGAACTTATGTTCTGCTGTAAAGATGTTGCCAGATTTTGTAATTTCTAAACCCTTCTCAGTTGACACAGTAGTTGCCGGCCAGTCATACATCTAGTCTCTAGCAAGTTCAAATTCAAGAAGTATCAACTCTAAAACTGGTTACGCCTGAAAATATGCACCCTGTATTGCAATTACCATTTGGGTTCCCACGGAGTTCCAGGAGAGAAGACATGGCTTGAACTTTTATCAATTGCTTCAAGCAGAAAGCTTCTCCCCAGACGAACTCCAATTCTTCCATGTCTCATAAATCTGCCATTTGAAAAGTACCATCGTGAATCAGAAGGGATGATCTCGGTCAAACATAACTTCTTCATTCAGCAACAGCAAGATGGGGTTATTCACACGGGCGTAGAGGAATCAAAGTACAATTACCAAAAGGTTCATGACGATGAACTCCAGTAATCAGTATCATTTTAATGACAAAACAGGGCATTGTACACACTGTAATGAGTACCCAACTTATTTCAAAGTAAAAGACATAGTCCTCGATCATATAACGAACTTTTAATCCTTCACAGCACTCTAGTGACGCTGGATATTTCAGTGATACCCAAGTGGAGCAGGAGCTTCCCTCAGCTCACGTCCCTGATAATGTATGTCCTGCGACAATTTATCCATTTAAATCCATCAGGATTGAGTATACAGTCAAATGAATAAATTGAACATGTACTCAAATGAAAATTTGAGAGGCCCTGGGAATAGGATCATTACCGATGCAAAGTGGTTCACATCCCGGTGATGTGCCTCATCTGCCCTCACCACAAGCACGACATCCCTTAGAGTGGACCCTTCAGGGAGCTGCCAATAGTCCATGGCAATGGCTGGAGCTGGGACATTCTCGATATTTCCTTTGTCCAACTCCTTCAGGAACTCAGTGTAGGAGTGTAAGGCCTCTTCTTCGAGGTAACCAACCACCCGGTGAGCGAATTTGGGAGAGATCAGATAGCCCAGGAAGTAGGCGTTGAAGAAGATGCCCTGGACTGTAAACACGAGCGCACGCTCGTACCATCTTGGCTGTGCAACTTCCATGAAGCTCATGAGGTGCATGCGTTCATTCTCGGCCTCTTCTAGCAAGGCTTTGATCCAACCACCACTGTGCTCAAACCGCCTCAGCGATTTGCAGTGCAGAAGCAATCCTCCGACCATGCCGGGTACCGCCGCCACGGTCTCTAGCATCATCGCTCGGCAGCCATATCTTCTCTGTTTACAAGGAATAAATATTCATGTCAAACTCATAAGAGTGAATCGCGCATGTCTAGCGTCTCATGCCCTTACATCTGAGATGAGTTTAACAACCAAAAAAAAAAAAAAATTCCATCTCCTCCTATGGACAGAGGCTGGAAATAAGACAATCTCCCCTAATTACCAAATAGATCCATGAACTCGTATTTTGAATGCACATATCAAGCTAAAAAATTAAAAAGAAATACTTTGATACTTAATAAAGAAAGGTCCAACATCAACTTCACATAATTTTATAAAACATTTGATGTGTTCGGTTAAAATAAAAATGAACTCTTAAAAGCTAGAAGCAAATCTTAAACGAACCACTAAAAACACAGAAAAAGCTGAAATAACAATTAGCCATTCAAACGCACTCTGATACTTTGTCCAAGAAATTTTTGTCCATTTCAAGCTCCGTTTATTTGGCGAAAAATAATTAATTTGGAAAATATTTTCTTAAACATAACCGCTGATATCGCTTGAAATAATCTATAAAAATAAAAATATTTTCATTGATAACAATTTATATCTAAACGTTTTAAATATTTCGTTTTTAGCAGGCCCAAGTCCACATAAAAACATTGATTCCTTTTGTCTCCACAAGTATAAGTCCACATAAAAACATTGACTAGTCCATCCTCAATGGAACGCCAGGATCATGCATTCACACGTTCCAAGTTGAATATTCTAATGGATCTCGACATGCCTAGGCGTGTTGTATGTGCAGATGGGCGACAATACAACTTTCCGATCCCATACGGCTTTAGAATTAGAAGGAGAACTAGGCTTCCACCCGCCAGATGAGCTAAATTTGCCGGATCACATCCCTCTCCGACCCTAAATCATCGGAACATGAGGACGTACCTGGAAGAATAAGTCAGTTGGGTATCTCAAGGACTTGACCGTCCAGAAGGCCAATTTGTCCAAAAACGTCAACGGAGCGTGGTGCTTCTTCAGATCTATCGACATGTCCGCCTTGTACGTCTCCCAGGGCTTCATCCACCCCCCACCGTCAGAACACGCGTCAGCAAGAAAAGCAAACAAACATCTCCAAAAGCAGACTCAACGCAAACGAAACAGAAAAATCGCCGGAGAAAATGCACGTTACCCGGAAGCAAGTCCACCTCCACTCGGTACCGTCACCCTTGGTGACCTTCGGAGACTCCACGCCCCAATAACTGGCGATCGCTTTCTCGCCCTTCCTCGCTCCGTCGGAACCAGCGATCCCGCGCTTGTCCTTCGCCGGTATCTGCTGCTGCGCCTCTTTCTCTCCGAGAGCCAAGGTGCTCTCGTGGCGCAGCCCGATCGCCGGAGCCCCAAGCCACGCGGTCGGCATGCCGCGAGGGGGAACGGAGTAGAAATACCTCGCTCCCGTCGAGGCCTCGCCGGTGAAGCCGCGCGCGACGGAGGCTGTCGCGAACATCCTCTGGCCCAGCGCTGCCAGGGTGGCGCCGGCGAGCTTGCTGCCGTGGCGTGGTCCGATCATCATCGTCGTGACGTCGCCTCCCCGATCAGCGAAGGAAGAAGGATCGATCGCCCGCACGCGAGAGTATGGAAGGGAATCGCTTCGTTTGCTTTTTCTGCGTTTGTTGTAGGGGTTTATGAGTTCACGTTGAAGGCATGACGGGGGAGCTTTTAGGGGCGGTTGCGTTTTATATGGTGACGGCTCGGGGGCATTCTCGGAAATTCACTTCTAGAGAGACAGGCTCCCGTTGTTTCGCTGCTGCCGCCTCGAAGGCGTCAGTTGGTATGACCTGTGGACCGCCTACGTGGACAGGGCGGGGAAGCGACACGCGCCGGTTGGAGATTGGCCCTTCACAACTGGATCGCCGATTTGGGGCACGGAAGGTTCGACGAGAAGAGATATTACTTGGAGAGCAAGCCACCAGCACAGCAATGTTCAAAATTAGACGGTGATCTGGAAACTACGGTCCTTTGACCAAAATGCCCTCTCTTAAGATGGCATGCATTGGCACTGTTCACAGAACTAGATTCTCATTTTAGGGACAACAGTTTTATTTTCCTATTTTTTTTTTATATTCCAAAAGATAGGTTTGGAAAAGAAATTGGTTTGGTAACATAATTTCATTTTTTTAAAATTTATGAGACAAATTTTTTGCTTAAAAATAGGTTTGGAACATAAATAAAAAATAGAAATTTTTTACTTTTTCATTTCTATTATAAGAATTCTTCTCATTACCCACCCATTTTTCTTGCGTGTTGTCTTCCTTTTTTTTTTTTGTATGTGGTCTCCCTCTTTTTCGCATCTCTACTGCCATTTGTCGCCGATCGCCTCTCTAGCGTCCTTGTCGGCGGATGGCTTGCCATTCTCTAATTGACTGATGTTGATCTACGGTCCCCAACTCCCATTTGCGCTTTGCCGTTTGCCATTCGCTGGTTGATCATCAGTCTATGGATCTCTACCGCAAATCGTAAAAATTTTATGTTGTTATCAAATAATAAAATAAATTTTTTATATCGTTATCAAACACGTGTTTCTGCTCAAAAACTCGTCAAGATAATAAAAATTCAAAAAATTATTCATGATCAGAAATAGAGCGCGGGAAGAGAATCGTTGTCATTTGTGCCTTTAATGGCCCGACCCGGGCACGCACCGTTTCCTGGATTCCACGGGCATTTTCGTAATTGACCGCCGAGGGAAGGGCATCAATTTTGTAGATTCAAAAACGGCAATTGGGAGTAACGCTACACGTTTACCATCCTAGATCAGAGCGATTAATTAAGACTTAATTAATTGAACGAGGTTGCGTCGTAGGAAGGAATTAAAGATGTGGCCCGTGACCAGTGGACGTCTCCAACTTTCCCCCCTCCTCTTGGGCCTCAAAATCGATCCTCATTGGCCGCGATCACGTAAGCGCTTACGACATCTCGCGCTTAGAAACGATCCTCTAGTGTTTAACCAAGAATTTAAGAAAAAAAAAACCAAGAATAAAAAAAAATTAAAATAAAACATGACATAGTACTTAAGTACATTATTCTTAGGGTCGGATCTTCTTAAAGGAAAAGTCAACCTTTGACCATTTCTATTAGGAAAACCTTCATAAGCCACATCTTCCAACGAGTTGATGCGCGCAGACAGTGTAACGTACGACTTCAAAGATCTCTCCAGAATTATTTGAGCTCCTTTTGAATTTTCGTTCAAAGGTCTTTCTCAACTCTCATCAAGCACAGTGCCTGGTCAATGATCACTATCGGATCAATTACATCCCAAAACCATATAATTCATCTTTAATCAATGGTTAGAATGACATTAGATCCCGACAAAATCAGCTCGACAGAAGAGATTGGATAACATTAATCGGGCTCTCTAAAAGGCTTCAAGACGTACATGCTTACATTCGATACGTAAAATTAAATCCTTTTTTTTTTCACTTTATCACAGATTACATTAAATTAATGGAATTTCTCATGTAAATATATATAACATATGATTCAATGATATCCGATTGGAGCAGGGGCCTCCTTCAGCTCATGTCCTTGGCATTGTATGTCCTGCAAAAATTTCATTGGCAAAAATCTTCTGTAAGTACCCAGAACAACAATTTCATCAGAATTCTGATGCGATATGATGTGATGTGCAACAGTGCGGGATCGGGTGGACGATTATTTTCCACGTGCCAATGCTTTGTAATTGATGGCGTTATATCACGTCAATGGGACGCGTGGTAACCGCGAAATATGTTGCCTCGACTTATGGTCACTTCACGTGTTTAGACCCTAGAGTAGATCTTTTGCAACAATGTGCCGGGACTTAACCTAGGCTGCTTGTCGGAAATCATGCTATGCACATGTCCAAGAACACGCGAATTGAACAAGTTTAGGTTCGTACCGATGCATAGTGGTTAAGGTCCCTGTGATGAGCCTCGTCGGCTCGGATCACCACGATCACGTCCCTCAGCGTCGAGTCCGGAGGCAGCCTCCAGTAATCGATGGCGATCGCGGGCGCCGGCCTGTTCTCGAAACTGCCGTTGTCCAAGTCCTTGAGGAACTCGGTGTAGGAGATCACCGCCTCTTCCTCCAGGTACCCAACGATCCTGTGCGCCAGCTTCGGAGAGACCACGTAGGCCACGAAGTAGGCGTTGAAGAAGGCGCCCTGGACGGCGAACACGATCGCCCGCTCGTACCACGCGGGCTGCGCGATCTCGCAGAAGGTCATGAGGTGCATCCGCTCGTTCTCCGCCTCCTCCAGGAGCGCCTTGATCCACCCGCCGCTGTGCTCGAACCGCCGGAGGGACTTGCAGTGCAGGAGCATCCCGCCGACCATGCCCGGCACGGCCGCCACCGTCTCCAGCAGCATCGCGTGGCACATGTGCCGCCTCTGCAGAAGATCGCATTCACTCAGAATTAGGACTAAGTACTGATAGAGAGTTTCATTTGGGATTTCAGTCAAGTGAACGAGCATCGATCCGAGCAGTTTGATCTAGAATCGCCAGAACTCATGACGGGTTCGCCGGGTTTACACGTCCCGTGTTCGAATTTGTTCTGAAAATTTCCTAAGCAGTCGGAGTCTGGAAGGCAGAGCAAGAAGTGCTAACCTGAAAGAAGAGCCCAACGGGGATTTTGAGAGTCTGAACAGTCCAGTAAGCAAACTTGTCCATCATGTTGTTTGGTTTATGGTGCTTCTCCACATCGATGGAAACATCCGCCGTGTAAGCCTCCCAAGGCTATATCCACGAGAAGAAGAAGGAAGAAAAACAGATAAGTCAACGCGTTGACCAAGGTAAGATCTAGAACACAGAAATCTGACCAACCACACAAAGTTGCATCAATCTGTGTTTGTGTGCCTACCCTGAAGCAGTTCCATTTCCAGGCCGAGCCGTCCTCTTTGGTGATCTTAGGTGGAGCGATCCCCCAGTAGCTAGAGATGGCCTTGCTGCTCTCGCCCTTCTCCTCCTGCGCGGCATCAGTGGCCTGAGTGCTCTTGTATCGGACCCCACCGACCGAACCCACGTGCCTCAAGTTAGCCGACGTCTCGGCCACCAGACCCCGGCAGGCCGATGTCGAGAGGACCCGCTGGCTGAGCTGCCGGAGCAGCAGGCCGGACATCTTGGTTGCGGCGACGGGGTTCATCAGGTGTAGGACTTTAGAGATGTTGAAGATGGTTTGTCGTGCGTGGAAACGTTTGTGTTGTTCTTTCTGGGGTAGGTCTGAGTCGTCTGACTATGAATTCCACGGTTCATGGAAGGGATGTATTTATACTTGGAGGCCATCTGCAGATGTTAAATTATGGCTCTGATTGCGGTGTTTGTACCTGCGAAAGTCGAAGGAAAGAGTAGAAATTTGACCAAATAATTCAGGTTGAATAGTTCGAAGTCCTGGTTTGACACGAAACCAGCAAAGTTTTTTGGGACCTTTGTGTTGACTGGTAGGGAGAGTTGACCTTCGGAGAATCGTGCATTCTTGAGGAGAAAAGTAAGGGAGTGCTTTATTATTTGCTAATTTGCAACCGCAATTAGAACACGTGAGTGACTGCTTCGTTGGTGGCATGATGTCATAATTCACTTGAGCCTTCCTTTTTAACTTAGGATAATGTATAGTTTAAAATATGTCCGTCGGGAAATTTTTTAACACTAAGTTTTGGTCCGGCACTTCTCATCGCTCTTCAAAACTCGTGTTTTTCCCTTTCTATCTGTATGTCTTTTGTGATTGGGTGATTTTTCACATATATTGTACTTCTCTCAAGGTATCGGCATAGATCGATCAAATCCAAATCAAGTCAATTCTCCTACTTATTAGGATGTTGTACCTCTAAGTTGATCATAGACAAGGAGAGAGAAGTTGGCATAATATATTTCAAGTGAAAATATGATCAACGTGTCTCTAGCATTTTCTCTTGGGCCCGAATTTACCAAATTTTAAAGGAGAATGATCTCCGTTCAAATATGTCCGATATCGCTTAATAATGTGTTTTATATGCTTTTCATATACATGTAATCAATCACTAACTATAAGCTTAAGCTTTTGATTAGGACATTCCAACAATCTCGAATTAGTATTGAAGACGCAATTTGAGCACCTGATTGATTAGGTAGTGATCGTCATTTCTTCGTATTTGAATATACCCAAGAGGACATGTGAGGAAGCTTCGAGGAGGGCAAACGGCTTCGTCGGCTTTTATAAGAAGACGGTCATCGAGACAATTATGACTTTTCCATAAGCTAGTGTGAACATCATAAGCTTGGAATCTTTTTAGGGCTTCCCATTACTTGGAGGGGGCGGAATGGAAATCAGAAACGACGTCCTGTATATGAAAAGACATGAGCTTCTCAACAGACAGACAGAGGGCAGTAGCAATTACCAAGAAGCTATTTCGTTCACAACTCAGTTGACTGCTTCCATAGATTTCTTGACAAAATTGGCCTCTCCCCACGAAAATGACCTAATTTGTTGTCCAAACCCGTTCATAACATCAATTTTACACAGAAATTCTCAAGCTCGTAGAGTTGGAGGTGCTGGGCATAAGTCGTGTAAGAATATTGCCCGAGTTCAAGCCCCGCCCATTTTCCCCTCGGCCTACTTGCTCGGTGACACCGACCTGGTGGTCACCTCTCGGTGGCACCATTACGGACCCAATGTTTTCCATGGTTCATGTTCAGTCTAGTCTTATAGATATACGGCACTCATGGAAGTGATTTGACGACACTGCGATAAAGCACGATACAATTGGAAACCTTTTTAACACAAGCCCTTCAAGAGAACGTGTACACCAAAGACCCATTTGTAGGGTGACGTCAGATCTTCCAATTTATGCATATGAGCTCTCCTAAAGTACCCAAATTCAAAAATGTCAATTTCCACTCGAAGTTTCGAATTCGAGCCGAATTGATCTAGGAAAACTCCACCCGTTCCCAATGAACAATGAACAAATTGGGGATTATTCAATGGATAGTCTAGAGGGTTGAATTGAAGATTAGTAGAACAGAGCCAGGAATCGCAAAAGTCAGCTGGACAGCATCATTGTTTTCAAAAATAATGGGACGGCCTTTCTTTTAGGGCAGAGCAAAGGGCCCGTGTGAATGAGCTTTGGGGACGATGTGCTCCTCCGTTCGCCGCTTCCGCGTGGGCTAGTCGAAGATCCATACAAGGAAAGTTCTCCCCTCTCGTCTACTTCAATGGCGTGGAGCAATTAACAATTCTAGCAGACCAAATTACTCATCAATTCAAATTTTTTAGTATGATAGGTTTGACTGAATATGTGCGGATTTTGATTTGGACTCCTTCTTTATGATTTCCCCCTCGGTAAATATATCGGTCTGTTTGTCGCATGTCAATGCACGTGCACATGTGAGTAAAGTCCCTATGCTAGTCTCTACGTGCATCTCCGACAAAAAATAAAAATAAAAATAAAATCACGATAGGAAGTCTTGGCCGTCGATCACGGGCCCTTAGAAGTGTTTCCGCACGCGATAATCGTGCTCGGCCGGCTCTTGATTGGATTTTCTTTTTCTTTTCTTTTTTTTCCAATTCTGTTCCACAAAAGCAAAACTAGCAAGACTTTATATGATGTTGAAAAGGTGGCTTCAGGAGAATGGAAGGTGTGAATCGTGTGATGGTCCGTACTGATGAGTGATGTTAGCAGCGGCAGCAGCTGGGCATTCTCTTCTCCGAGCCATGTTGCAGAATCTTGCTTAGAAAAATTAAGAAAGATGAAAGAAGGGAATCCCCATCACGTATTAATTTTACCTGGGTTTTACAAAGTTCTTGCTTGTATAGCATCTCTCTTGTACCCAACTAGGGTATGTGGGATTCTTGATTACGTTAGGATAAGGAAGGAGGTGAATCAGCAAAAGTACAATGCAAACACCTGCTTATGCTCTCTCTCCCTTGTCTCTCTCTCTCTCGCAACACGCGGCCGTGCGTGCATCGTGCACACACGAGCGCGCGACTAGTCCTAACATATAATAACCGTTCGATGCGAACGGGTTTGTAATGCTTTGTCGCCATCAGCAGAAAGAAAGAAACGAAAATCTAATATGACGAGAATCTTGAACTTCCCTAATGAGACATGGTAATTTGACAAGAGCTCCCCGTTAACTTCTTCAAGATTCAATTCGAGCTCTTTTTTATCTATCACGTGTCGAATAAACGTTACGTGAAAAAAAAAAGATGGGATAGATGTCGTAGAATTAGTACTATTCTGTCAGATTAATTTGCAAAATACTGGTTCATGGACGCAATCATGTACGAGCTCGTTACTGTATCTTTGTGTTGCACAAATGAATTTTTTTGAATTGTTTTTAATCTCTTGTTAAATAATTGGCCGCCATTTTAATTACCTCCAGATGTAATAAAAGTCAAACAGATCATGCCAAGCCAGGACTTGTCAAAGTGACGAAAAGCGAATGAGGCCAAGCTTGAAACCCTAAATATCTTCTCGTTTGTAGTTGTCAATTACGTCAAGCTTCGTAGCTTACGCTACCGCACCTCATCGACAAGAATATTCCATTTTTTTAACATGAATTTTCACTGTAGAAAAACATTATTGTAAAAAAAAATTTCCATGCAGTTTTTTTTTTTCATATTTTATTGATGGCATTGACATGCAGGAAGCTTTTGCAGGCTCCTCCAATCCTGGAGTTTTTACTGGCTTACCAAGATTCACATGCGCCATTTTTTTCGGTCCATGAACCACGACGTGGATAGTCTCCGTGCCATAGAAAAGAAAAGAGACAGATTAAATTAAAGCTCGGATAGAATAAGTGAATGAGAAAATAATTGATTAACTTTTCAATCGGTCTGTATGAGCAGAAGAAAATCAAACGGAAGTGAAGATAAGCAACGACAATTTAATTCGAATCGCTAGAAATAGTCCAAAGGGTTCTTATTACGTGCACTCTGTCGATCGAATCGTTTAGCTCGCGAAATCATTCATTTCTCTTTCCCATCGATCACGAACATAGCTAAAGTTCCTTCAAATCAATGTTTCATGTGGCTAAATCAACCGTATCCAAGAATTTCAGTTTCCTTTTTCCAGCAGCGAAGTTTGAATTAGATAAGTTCCTTGAATTTCCGGTGATGGGCTCGAGAGAAGATGACGGTGGTGGGTCAGTGAGAGAGAGAGAGAGAGAGAGAGAGAGTGATGGATGATTGGCGGAGATTCTCTGTCACTGGTAGAGATACCCCGCCCTTGTTTGACTTGTTTAGATACTATCGGGCCTGTGGTTCGTGAGCGAGAGCTACAAGGAACGGAAAACGCACACACGACCCTCTGTAAATCCGCACTCAGGAAGATCGGTGATCCCTTGTAAATCCATTGCGTGATTCATCAGTTCAGCAGGCCATATAACTGAAACACTCTGGTGTCTTGTGTCTTCCTCCTCCTCCTGCTCCATCTTCTTCTTCTGCATCGTCGTTCTTGAATGGCCGCTGGTTCTTCTCTAACGCGGTGTCCTCCGTTGGGGTTCGGAGCGAAGTACTACCATGTGTCTGCGGATGGAGGAAGCTGTGTGAGGCAGAGCAGCTTCTTTGGAGGCCAAGCTGTGCTCAATCAGGGCGTTGGGTATTCGGTCATTCTTGGGTTCGGTGCATTTTTGCTGTCTTCACCTCTTTCCTGGTACTTTGTTCAGCTCATTCACTCTTTTCCTCCTGCGTAGACTGCTTGTTCGGTTCGTTCTGGCCTCTGTTTTTGCTCGTTTCAATCTATGGATCATGGTATTTTTGGTATGGAAGAAAGCATTTCTCTTCACTGATGTTGACGTTGTTTCAGTCTTGACTATTTATTTACTAATACTGTGCCATAGAGAGCTTTACGGCTTTTTTTTCCTTTGGTTGCCGGACTAGTCTTTTTATGCGGCACTAGTTGATGATTTCCTGATATTCGTGATGAGGTTTTCGTTAACTTCAGATGGTTATGATCCATTGTTGTCATTGGATTCTTGATTTAAGGACCTTGAGTTGATCTTTTTGAAGAACTTGTTGCTCGCTCCAACGTGGAATTGTTGCTATCTGCTGATAACCTCAGTCTCTTTGGGAGAGTCTGGAATCTGCAGTGTCCCTCTCTGATCACTGACTTGATGATCGAGCGGGGTCTTAGATGTATCACATGCTTTCTCTTTTGTGGTTATTTTCTTGTCGAACTTCTTTCCGAGATTGCATGGGTTATCATCATTAGGAGTCGAGAGGACTGGGCTCTTGAACACTCGGTTAGCGCCACGAACAACTATAATTCATACAAAAGTATCAGAGAGAGCAGACATTCTCATGTTCGAGAGAAAAATGGACACTCATAATTTTCTTTGCTATCTCATTGGAACATTGTATTCCTACATCTCTAGCATCCCAGACTGGCACTAGGTGATCGTTCTTTTTCTTACAGAATCGAGTAGAGAACCTTAATGGTGATTCTGATTGCCGATTTGTAATTTTCTCTGATGCCAGGTCTGGCTGGAGAAGCGTTATGTCGGGTCGCGCCACACTTCTGAATGGTTCAACACTGCAGGAAGGAATGTCAAAACTGGACTAATAGCTAGTGTCATCGTTTCTCAGGTACTTCTTCTGCACTGTTTGTTATGCTGCTTAGACAGAATTGCAGCTCAAGCAACTTATATTTCTCGGATTGATTGAACTCTTGAAGTGGACGTGGGCCGCTACAATCTTGCAAAGCTCAAATGTCGCCTGGGAATACGGAGTTAGTGGGCCGTTCTGGTATGCGAGCGGTGCTACGATCCAGGTACGCGCAACTTCCATTCCATCTGATTGCTCATCCTTGTGTATTGACTTTAATTTCCGAGAGAAAATCGACACTGAGAGCTTTCATGGCTGAGTCGCCAAATGCTTTTGAACAGGTACTCTTGTTCGGTATAATGGCTATAGAGATCAAAAGAAAAGCTCCTCATGCTCACACTGTCTGCGAAATCGTGAGAGCTCGGTATGTATGACCTGGCCCAAGATATTACACTTTTGCTGTTTGGTTTAACTTGTGTGGCAAGAAATTCTCTTATGCTAATTGAGTAAGCTTGAATTTCAGTTGGGGAACTGCTGCGCATATCGTTTTCCTCGTCTTCTGCTTCATGACGAACATAATCGTCACTGCAATGTTGCTTCTCGGCGGCTCTGCTGTCGTAAATGCTCTGACTGGAGTGAACATATATGCCGC
This sequence comes from Rhodamnia argentea, assembly GCF_020921035.1. NCBI lineage: Eukaryota > Viridiplantae > Streptophyta > Magnoliopsida > Myrtales > Myrtaceae > Rhodamnia > Rhodamnia argentea. The sequence continues at coordinate 34,426,125 of NC_063152.1, forward strand.
TAGCTTCTTGATCCCCCTCGGAGTGATTGTCTACACTTTGGCTGGAGGCCTAAAGGCCACCTTCTTGGCGAGCTACATACATTCTGTTATAGGTATTTCGCCACTTCGTAGTTTTCCCTGTAAGCTCTACTGATTTGGAATGGAAGCACTAATTGGCCGGTGTTTTCGCTCATAGTGCACCTGGTTTTAGTAATCTTCGTCTACTTGGTATACACGGCAAGCAACGAGCTCGGTAGCCCGAGCGTCGTTTACAGTCATCTCTTGGAGGTAGTGAGCAAATCAAGATCATGTCAGGAGCCAATTTCCCACAGCGGGCAATCTTGCGGTCCTGTTAGTGGGAACTACGATGGATCTTATTTGACAATGTTAAGCTCTGGAGGGCTCGTGTTCGGTATTATCAACATTGTCGGCAACTTTGGTACCGTCTTTGTCGACAATGTAAGTTCAGCTACTGAGAATGATCTGTTCGCCCGTAAGGAAGCATAGGTTTTCCCTTAGCGTTAATCGCGATGTCCCTGTTTTGACTGAAACATTGCAGGGATACTGGGTGAGCGCCATAGCTGCAAGACCCTCATCAACACACAAGGGCTATTTGTTAGGCGGACTAGTGTGGTTTGCTGTGCCGTTCTCACTGGCCACGTCCCTCGGTCTAGGAGCGCTTGCGCTTGATTTGCCGATTACAGCGAGCGAAGCAAGCCATGGACTTGTTCCTCCAGCTACAGCTATTGCCTTGATGGGGAAAGGAGGAGCAATCCTCCTCCTCACTATGCTCTTCATGTAAGTTCTGCATCTGTCTATACTACAGTAAGAGAGAAAAATTAAACGGGGCGCTTTTATCATTTGATTCACAGTTGTTGCCTTGTCGGGCAGAAAAATGGTACATGGGCATCGAATTTAGATCAAATAGAGAACTTAGAATTGCTCCTTTCTTATGTGTCAGGGCCGTGACGTCCGCCGGTTCCTCCGAACTAATAGCGGTGTCTTCATTGTGCACATATGACATCTACCGTACTTACATCAATCCAAACGCGAGCGGAAAGAAAATCCTCCAAGTTTCAAGGAGCATCATCCTTGGGTTCGGGTGCTTCATGGGAGTGCTCGCCGTGATCTTGAACAAGGCCGGAGTCTCGCTTGGCTGGATGTACCTCGCGATGGGAGTGATCGTCGGCTCGGCTGTCATCCCCATCGGGTTCATGCTCCTCTGGAGGAAGGCAAACGCGTTTGGCGCGATTCTCGGGACCATCTGCGGGTGCATCCTGGGAATCGTAACTTGGTTGGTGGTCGCGAGCGTTGAGTATGGCCGGGTGAATCTGGACACCACTGGGAGGAATGCGCCGATGCTCGCGGGGAATCTCGTCTCGATCCTTACTGGTGGGGCCATCCATGCCATCTGCAGCTTACTGTGGCCTCAAAACTATGATTGGGAAACCACCAAGGAGATCACCATGGTTGAAAAGGATAAGACTGAGCTGCCGTCGGAGGAGTTCAAGGAAGAGAAGCTGATGAGGGCCAAGGCATGGATCGTGAGATGGGGCATCGGGTTCACTCTCCTCATCGTCGTGTTGTGGCCGGTTCTCTCGCTCCCAGCAAGTAAGTTGAATTCCTAAGGCCTTATACTTGCCTGACATATTGCACGCTACATCTTATCTCTGCTTTTTCTGAAACTTAACCTGTTGCTTGGCTTGTTTGCAGGGGACTTCAGTAAAGGGTACTTTACATTCTGGGCGGTCATTGCGATAGCGTGGGGAACCATCGGGTCTGCAGTTATCATCGCTCTGCCGGTGATGGAGAGCTGGCAGACTATCCAGAGTGTCTGCATCGGCATGTTCACAAATGACCGGCTAATGGAAAAGATCCAAGAACTCAACGTCAAGTTACAGGCAATCGTAACGGCGATACCCGAAGCGGAAAGATTGTATCTCCTCGAGGTGGAAAAGACCAAAAAACTGGATGCTAGTGAGCAACAAGTCTTGCCTGCTTAGCTCGCTTGATGTGAGTTGCCGATGCGAAAAACTTCAGGGGAGGAGTGAAAGTTGTGCAGAAAAATTGGATGGGTGAACTTGCTCTCTCTTGTTTGTCATGTCATGCCAATCTTTGTGTGCTTGAAGGAGCTCGCTTTGGGCAAGAAAGCAACTGGCTTGGAGGCCATAATGCGTAATTTCATCAAGTAAATGGTCCTGATTTCATCGGAATAAAATCAAAGTTGTCTATAGTCTTTGCCTACTATCATTTCATTTTTACAAGTTCACGAATTTTTCTTTTTTTGGTCTGTCCTATCTCTAATTCTCATTTCTCTAATTTTTGCTCTAGCTCTTTACTGAATGTGGAAGTCGAATCCCACCCCTATGATTCTAGGGTCTCCACTCTCAATCCCTTTACCAGCAGGCCCCTTACCTATTGTCCACTTTCAGGAATTTACAAAAAAACTTTTTGCAGCATTAGGCCCTATACAGTCAGATCACATATAAGTGCACTTGCCCTTAACAACTCACAACCATAACATATGATGTTCTCAGGAGCCTCTCTCTGAACGTAAAGACCATGAACTGCTGCCCCATATCAATTATGTAAATGCAATTTGTGAACAGAACAAACCATCCATAGGACTATAGGAGTCAAATCTTTTCCTCTTGGTCATAGTGAACCGGGTCTTTTCCTGATACCATCTCCATCCCTTGAAAGCGAAAAAGACTATTGCTTTCATACCGAGTGAATTGCGCTTTCGCCATTACCAACCCAATCACAAGCTCATTCCTGGAAGACAGCAAGATTATTCATTTCTATCCTTATCTTTAATAGCTTGCACTCCTGAGCCACGACCTACCACCTACCCGCAATCCATTAGCATCTAGCACGAACATTAAGATACATCCTCTCAAACAAGTTTCAAGTGAACACGTTGTACTTGTACACAAGGAATTGACAACCTAAGGATTCAACAACTACCCACCATCAAAGTTCTCATCATCTCCCAACAACCTTCCCGACTTCCTTCTAGCAATAAAAACATATGCAGGGTATGGGGCAACCATCGATATCATCATGTAAAGTCACTTTCCAAGCAAATACTCTCAGCTATAACCTCTGCCATTGTCAATAACACATCCCCTAATCGAATGGAACAAAGAGAGTTCGAAATCTCTTGCCCATAAAGCTATGCCTCGTTCCTAATGTCATTCTACTGGAACGACTTAACCCATTCATTCATACATGGAGTCACATTTGCTCCATCACCTGGTCTAAAACTGTGATGCTGGCAACGAGAGATTCGCCATATTCAAACATGGAGCCATCTGTCTCGCAGCATTCGCCATGTTCAAACACAGAGCTACATTTGCGCCGCCACTTTACTCTAAAATTGTGGCGTCGGCGAAATCTTTTATGTGACATTTACCATCACTAACGCTATATCCCAGGCAACACATCCATCACATTCCACAAAAAAGCTCATAGTTGCAGATTAGAAAATTCTGAATAGGCCTTCCATTTCGGAGAACTTGCTAAAGGCAAGACACCTTGAAAGGTACCAAAGAGAGAGATCACATAGTGTTCTTGATTATTGTAGGGTACGGGTTTCAAACACAGTAACAAAGAAGCCCCTAAAGGGAAGATAGAGTCACAGACATTAAGCAGAGGCAGTAGCTTCTTCCAACAGCTGCTTCACCTTTGTGATGTAATCATTCATTGCTTGCTCCGATGATTTCCCTGCCAACAAGCAAAAAGATCACTCTCAGAACTAGCAAAGAACGACATGAATCAATAAATAAATAAAAAATGGAAGTTACAAGATAAGAACTACTATTTAATGTTTCTACCTTTAACAGCCTTCCATGCATCCCACTTCGCCCGATCCCTCATGTTGAACATTCCAGGGCGACCTGCAAGTTACGTGAAAGAGGCATTAGTTATCTCGGATATGGACCAACTCGAGAAAAGCATTGGATGGTGACAAGTTGCAAATCCAAAACCCATTAGATGGGGGTGGTTACTGACTGGTGTTCACTGGTCCAACCGTGGCTTGCTTGTAAAGCCCATAGAGGATGAGCTTGCTCTCATTGGTTGTGTTCTCTGGCAAGGTCTTGGCTTTCTCAGCATATTCCTTGAAGTCCTCCTGCATAAACCAAGTAAGTCATGACCCTAACAAGGATGACACTAAAAGTACACATCGACTTCCTCAATGCTCTATAAAAGCACGCCAGAAGAGAACAACTAACAAGTCTACAAACTAGATAGGAAGAAATACGAAAACATCAATGAAATAAAGTAAAACGTTCACAGAAAACCTATCGTGTCACCAAAAAAGAAGAAGATAGAAGCGTATAATATTTTGAAGAAGAATAGTATCCTAAGCAACACATGGATTGAAGATGCCGGTGCACAAACAGCTGATAAGAGATCAGTTGCTTAAGAATGCAAATCTTGAAAGTGTAAAATGTACAGATTCATCACTGGACGAGCCTAGATACACAAGGATCATCCCACTCAACCTAGGATGTACCATGCAAAAAAGGCGATATGCGAAAAGCGTGAATCAAGCCAGTAAAATTTAATTCCATTTCCTCATTTTCTTTCCTTAAGCAAATCAGCTAATATAACTAGACAACTTAAAGCTAAAAACTACTACGCCAATTATGATTCTATCGCTTCGAAGAAAGCACAAAGAGGATTACTTCCTCTTGCATGCACATGAATAGCCAACCGGTGGAGCTCATTGAGCAGTTTCAGCAGCAGCTATCTATAATCAATCAGACAGAAGCTACGGATTCACAGATGAGAAAACATCACTAATCTGATGGTGGAAAAAACAGATACCCAGAAGAACAAAACCAGGAAAAATCAACCCACAAGTCCGTAAAAAACGAAAAAACAAAAATTTGCACATCATGGTTTTCTCATCAAGGTCGAAACATGGAGGCATGATCTATAAAAAAAAACCAAACTTCAGCTCAATAAACAACTGATCTGATGCACCCAATGAAGAAAAAGGCACAGAGAAAGAGGAAAGATCCTACCCTCTGTTCAGCACAGGTAGATCAAACACATCACAAGCCAGAGCAAGCAGATTCCAATGGCAACAGCGACAGAGCAAAGAACGATCTAATCGTATCGCCAATTTACAGAAAGGAAAAACAGAGTGAGAGATTTCCAGAAGGCTACCTTCAAACCCATCGCTTGACCAGCTTCGCTTTCTCCGGAAATCGGTTGATGTGAAGCGTAACGTGAGAGTGTCAGATATGTGGGTGGGAGAGGGAGTGGACGGTTGGCAATTAAATAGGAAAAAGACCGGGGGTGATTCTACCGTGGCAATTGCGTTTCTTGGGGGAGTTGCGTCTTACGAAATAAAATTTTTTGTTTTCATCCGGAGTTGGATCGTTGAACGGCTGAGATCTGTTTGATTAAAAAAAGAAAAAACTAAGTGAGAGAGAGAGAGAGAGAAGGGAAGTTTGGATATTCCCTGTGCGAACTGTACAGGTGGAATAATTTGGATGGTTGGTTGTTAAGGGCCCATACACACTTAATTTGCGAAATGAAACAAGCTAACAAAGAAATGATTATGTTCACGAGAAATTTTAAAAATTATCACAAAAATATAATTATATTCTAAAACTTATAAAAAGTATAATCGAGTCCTAAAACTTAGCAAGTTAATAAAATTAAGTCCGTTGAAAAAAAAATAAATTCTTCCGTTAACACCGTCGATTTTATTAACGGAATTTGCTGACGTCACATTTTTAAACTAATTTTTTTATTTTACGTGGCATTTTTAATTTTTTATTCATATTTTATTGTAAAAAACAAAACTTTAAAAAAGAAAAAAAAAAAGGAAAAAAGGCGGACTCACTGTTATACAGAATTTGTTGATTTTGTTTTTAATTCCATAAGTTTGACCGGTGTAACATTACACGTGGATTATCCACGTAAGATATCCAATTAAAATCAAGGTATAATAATTCACATCGTCAAATAGCATGGACAATCCTTTTTTCCAATTTGCATAATTTAAAAGAATTATCGTACTGATTTGAGTTGAATATATAAAGTGATATCACACATAGCATTTTTTTTCCTACTCTTCAAACGTCTTGGATTGGAAGTCAAATCATCAAATTTTGTTGACTTGAATTAACGAAAGGACAATATTGAACATTTTTATATAGAAGGAATTATCTGTGTCATTTTTTCAAAATAAATTGAGTGTAAACAATAAACCCGTCAAACCGGTCGGTCAAATAGAGTTCAGATGGATAAGAAATGGATTCAACCTGAAATTACCCGTTTGACCTATTTTTGTAGTATGATTTTAGCTAGCCATAAGTGACCCAATCCAAAAATCTACTTAACTTGCGCTCCAAACATTCGTAGTTTTTTCCCTTAAATATTAAAAATAGCAAAATGCAAAAAATCATTCAAAACAAATATAACATGGATAGAGAATAGTTAAAAAATTTGACGATTCATTCTATTAAAACGTATCTCCTGTTATTTTTTTCTAGTACTAGAAATTCGATCAATTTTTTTTTTCAGTAGGATGTTTTCATTTTACATATTTAGAAAATTGAAAAAAAAAAACTTTACTGCACTTATAATTACGAAAAAAAAAACAATAAGATGTTTTGTTTTAGTATTCGAGAAACCATACACGAACTTTATAAATAAAAATAGTATATGAAAGCCCAATGAAGATCTAAAACATCTCTCTCTGCCACCGGTAAGATCTATATGTAGTTGTGCATTTTTTTATATAGACCTATATTTAAAACGTCAGGCAACCCATTTATGACATGACCTGTCAAATACGAGTTAAAAAAATATAGACCAATTTTGCTCGCCGTTATCTATTAAAACTTCAACTATCTTCACCCATTTTCTCCACCAAAAAATAACTATTCTATTTTTTTTAGATAAGTCTCACACTCTTAATTTTTTTTTTTTTTGCCCTTCTTAAATGACCTCTTCATACTTGCTAATGAAGGACAAACCTTGGTGCTATCGCAAATAATGTTGATGAATAGAAACACAATTGGTTAATTTATTGTTAGTAACCAAATTTGATTATTTAGGTTTTTTATAACACCCACATCCGAACTTTTCAAACCAATTAATCCTCCTACAACACGTGCATCATGTTCAAGGGCTACAAAAAAATCCAGCCTCGGAGCCTCCTATTATAGATAGAGACAGGGGACACCCTTGATTCCATTTGCCCTTTCTTTTCCAATTCTATCTTAAGAATCGAATAAATCTAAGATAAGGCACAATCGTTAGTGATTGGGAATCAAAACATTTGGTTTTTGATTTATGCAACTAGCATACACATGTGCGAATATATACGGAAAGCTTCTAAAAGATCATTAAAGCTAAACATATGATCTTGTTCATATCTCTTTTTCCTCTCTCTCCCCACAAATTTGAAAATTTTCCAATTGCAATTCCATCTTTTGCTCACTAAGGCATCCTTAGTACTGCCCAAAATATTTTCTGAACATCAAATGCGATTCTTCGCAAGTACTTCCTCGAACTACCACGATGTGATTTGATCCACATGACAACTTGTTCGGGTATAAGAAGGTCGCGCCATTTTCAAATCTATACCCCAACAAAATTTGATAATTTTTAGAATGATGCGGGTGTCAATACGAACTCCTCTCGCGATAAAATCCGAAATAAAATCACTCTCGATTCGAAACCAATTAATCCTCGTACAACACGTGCATCATCTTCAAGGGCTACAAAAAAATCCAGCCTCGGAGCCTCCTATTATAGATAGAGACAGGGGACACCCTTTATTCCATTTGCCCTTTCTTTTCCAATTCTATCTTAAGAATCGAATAAATCTAAGATAAGGCACAATCGTTAGTGATTGGGAATCAAAACATTTGGTTTTTGATTTATGCAACTAACATACACATGTGCGAATATATACGAAAAGCTTCTAAAAGATCATTAAAGCTAAACATATGATCTTGTTCATATCTCTTTCTCCTCTCTCTCCCCACAAATTTGAAAATTTTCCAATTGCAATTCCATCGTTTGCTCACTAAGGCATCCTTAGTACTGCCCAAAATATTTTCTGAACATCAAATGTGATTCTTCGCAAGTACTTCCTCGAACTACCACGATGTGATTTGATCCACATGACAACTTGTTCGGGTATAAGAAGGTCGCGCCATTTTCAAATCTATACCCCAACAAAATTTGATAATTTTTAGAATGATGCGGGTGTGAATACGAACTCCTCTCGCGATAAAATCCGAAATAAAATCACTCTCGATTCGAACTTTTCAAACCAATTAATCCTCCTACAACACGTGCATCATGTTCAAGGGCTACAAAAAAATCCAGCCTCGGAGCCTCCTATTATAGATAGAGACAGCGGACACCCTTGATTCCATTTGCCCTTTCTTTTCCAATTCTATCTTAAGAATCGAATAAATCTAAAATAAGGCACAATCGTTAGTGATTGGGAATCAAAACATTTGGTTTTTGATTTATGCAACTAACATACACATGTGCGAATATATACGAAAAGCTTCTAAAAGATCATTAAAGCTAAACATATGATCTTGTTCATATCTCTTTTTCCTCTCTCTCCCCACAAATTTGAAAATTTTCCAATTGCAATTCCATCGTTTGCTCACTAAGGCATCCTTAGTACTGCCCAAAATATTTTCTGAACATCAAATGCGATTCTTCGCAAGTACTTCCTCGAACTACCACGATGTGATTTGATCCACATGACAACTTGTCCGGGGTATAAGAAGGTCGCGCCATTTTCAAATCTATACCCCAACAAAATTTGATAATTTTTAGAATGATGCGGGTGTGAATACGAACTCCTCTCGCGATAAAATCCGAAATAAAATCACTCTCGATTCGAACTTTTCAAACCAATTAATCCTCGGACAACACGTGCATCATGTTCAAGGGCTACAAAAAAATCCAGCCTCGGAGCCTCCTATTATAGATAGAGACACGGGACACCCTTTATTCCATTTGCCCTTTCTTTTCCAATTCTATCTTAAGAATCGAATAAATCTAAGATAAGGCACAATCGTTAGTGATTGGGAATCAAAACATTTGGTTTTTGATTTATGCAACTAACATACACATGTGCGAATATATACGAAAAGCTTCTAAAAGATCATTAAAGCTAAACATATGATTTTGTTCATATCTCTTTCTCCTCTCTCTCCCCACAAATTTGAAAATTTTCCAATTGCAATTCCATCGTTTGCTCACTAAGGCATCCTTAGTACTGCCCAAAATATTTTCTGAACATCAAATGCGATTCTTCGCAAGTACTTCCTCGAACTACCACGATGTGATTTGATCCACATGACAACTTGTTCGGGTATAAGAAGGTCGCGCCATTTTCAAATCTATACCCCAACAAAATTTGATAATTTTTAGAATGATGCGGGTGTGAATACGAACTCCTCTCGCGATAAAATCCGAAATAAAATCACTCTCGATTCGAACTTTTCAAACCAATTAATCCTCCTACAACACGTGCATCATGTTCAAGGGCTACAAAAAAATCCAGCCTCGGAGCCTCTTATTATAGATAGAGACACGGGACACCCTTTATTCCATTTGCCCTTTCTTTTCCAATTCTATCTTAAGAATCGAATAAATCTAAGATAAGGCACAATCGTTAGTGATTGGGAATCAAAACATTTGGTTTTTGATTTATGCAACTAACATACACATGTGCGAATATATACGAAAAGCTTCTAAAAGATCATTAAAGCTAAACATATGATTTTGTTCATATCTCTTTCTCCTCTCTCTCCCCACAAATTTGAAAATTTTCCAATTGCAATTCCATCGTTTGCTCACTAAGGCATCCTTAGTACTGCCCAAAATATTTTCTGAACATCAAATGCGATTCTTCGCAAGTACTTCCTCGAACTACCACGATGTGATTTGATCCACATGACAACTTGTTCGGGTATAAGAAGGTCGCGCCATTTTCAAATCTATACCCCAACAAAATTTGATAATTTTTAGAATGATGCGGGTGTGAATACGAACTCCTTTCGCGATAAAATCCGAAATAAAATCTCTCTTGATTCGAACTTTTCAAACCAATTAATCCTCCTACAACACGTGCATCATGTTCAAGGGCTACAAAAAAATCCAGCCTCGGAGCCTCCTATTATAGATAGAGACACCCTTGATTCCATTTGCCCTTTCTTTTCCAATTCTATCTTAAGAATCGAATAAATCTAAGATAAGGCACAATCGTTAGTGATTGGGAATCAAAACATTTGGTTTTTGATTTATGCAACTAACATACACATGTGCGAATATATACGAAAAGCTTCTAAAAGATCATTAAAGCTAAACATATGATCTTGTTCATATCTCTTTTTCCTCTCTCTCCCCACAAATTTGAAAATTTTCCAATTGCAATTCCATCGTTTGCTCACTAAGGCATCCTTAGTAGTGCCTAAAATATTTTCTGAACATCAAATGCGATTCTTCGCAAGTACTTCCTCGAACTACCACGATGTGACTTGATCCACATGACAACTTGTTCGGGGTATAAGAAGGTCGCGCCATTTTCAAATCTATACCCCAACAAAATTTGATAATTTTTAGAATGATGCAGGTGTGAATACGAACTCCTCTTGCGATAAAATCCGAAATAAAATCACTCTCGATTCGAACTTTTCAAACCAATTAATCCTCCTACAACACGTGCATCATGTTCAAGGGCTACAAAAAAATCCAGCCTCGGAGCCTCCTATTATAGATAGAGACACGGGACACCCTTTATTCCATTTGCCCTTTCTTTTCCAATTCTATCTTAAGAATCGAATAAATCTAAGATAAGGCACAATCGTTAGTGATTGGGAATCAAAACATTTGGTTTTTGATTTATGCAACTAACATACACATGTGCGAATATATACGAAAAGCTTCTAAAAGATCATTAAAGCTAAACATATGATCTTGTTCATATCTCTTTCTCCTCTCTCTCCCCACAAATTTGAAAATTTTCCAATTGCAATTCCATCGTTTGCTCACTAAGGCATCCTTAGTACTGCCCAAAATATTTTCTGAACATCAAATGTGATTCTTCGCAAGTACTTCCTCGAACTACCACAATGTGATTTGATCCACATGACAACTTGTTCGGGGTACAAGAAGGTCGCGCCATTTTCAAATCTATACCCCAACAAAATTTGATAATTTTTAGAATGATGCGGGTGTGAATACGAACTCCTCTCGCGATAAAATCCAAAAAAAAATCACTCTCGCCGTTCAAATCACGGAATGGCTACTTCGTGATCGCGGTCTTGATCATCATCTATGTAAGAACTTCTCACGTTGACCAAACTTACAACAAGAGAAGAAGAGAAGAGGAGTGAAGAAATGGGGAAGTCGAGTCTCAAGAGCATCATGTCCACATTTCTCGTTGTTCTTCTCGTTTGCTGCTCGGTTAGTGAGCTCTGCGATGGCAGAGAGGTCGCGGAGACGACGAGCCAGGACTCGACCGGGTCGAGCGGCACTATATCGTTTTGGAGCGATTGCTGGAGATGGTTTCCCCGCCCCAGCTTCCCCATAATCCCTCCTCTTCCCCCCTTCTTGCGCCCTCCTTTCCCTTTCCCTCTCCCCTTCCCGTGGCCCCCTCACTGTGGTCCGCCACTAGCGCCGCGCACGCCGCCTCCGGCGCCCAAACCAAAGCCGATACCCTCAACACGAGCAAGAGGGCCGGCGGGTCCAAAGCCGATACCCGTGATACCTACGCTTGGGCCAACGCCACCGACCACGGTTGAGGGGCATACATTGGGCCCAACACCACCAACAAGCGAGGCACCAAGGGACGGATCGGTGCTAGGGCCGACGCCACCGACCCCGGTTCATGAGCCGGCGCTAGGACCAACACCCCCGACGCCCAACCGAGGGGCCAGCACTTGGGTCAACAACCCTAACCGAGGGGCCTGCACTCGGGTCGACTCCTCCGACCTCAATTGATGAGCCGGCGCTAGGGCCGACACCTCCGACCCCAACCGAGGGGTTTGCACTCAAGCCTACTCCACCAACCCCACCCGAGGGGCTCGCATTGGGGCCGACACCGCCAATAGATGAGCCAGCACTTGGGCCGACACCACCGACCCCGACCGAGGGGCCGGCACCGGGGCAAACACCGCCAATAGATGAGCCGGCACCCGGGCCGATGCCATTAACCCCAATTGAGGGGCCGACACCATCGAGAGAGGATCCGATGCCGGGTCCAACAGCAACATTGCAAGTAGAGGAACCAACACCGGGGCCAAACCCGGAACTAGCCAAGTGAATTCTCTCCCTATTATCGCTATACAGTCCTTTATATCATTTGCTAGAATTTTTAATTTTTGCCATAGTCTTACCGGATTCAGATTTAGCTTCGATCTTTTTTCTGTTTTGTCTAATTTTAGAGTAATAAAAGAAATTGCTTTTATTTATTTATTTATTTATTTTTGGAAAAAGGGGTGGGGGTTGTTTCAGGAGCATTAGAAGACTTGGTTAAATATTTTGGACAGGATGCCTCGGTCTCCAATGAAAATATAAATGAAGACAATTGTCCGATCGATCGCCTCGGAAAATATAATTAGATTATTGTTCACCTTGGGCAAGTTTGCAACATCTATTTAATTAACATAGATGAAAAACTTAGGAAGTAGGATCACCGGGGCTCAAGTCCACAAAGGCGTGCTCGGGCTTAGGTCCCCAGTCCCCCTGTCCGGATCCCTCGACCCATGAGTCGGGTCTATTGAGGTAGAGGCCGAGAAACCTAGTACCCGTGCCCATGCCCATGCCCGAGTCCCTAGTACCCAGGTCGAGGTCCATCGAGGGTGGACTCGGACTTGGTTATCCGGTTGCTCATACCCAAGTCACTAGTGTCCGAATAATATATGCGTGTTTAGGAAAATCAAATAAAATTTATCTCCAAACAGCATAAAATATTTTCCTAATCTTTTTCATATTTCAGCCAAACTCCGACAATTATTGCTATTTTCATCAAAAATAAATGTTTGGAATATATTTTCTGATAATTATAACATTTTCCATGAAATAAATGGAATCTATAAAAATGAAGGATAGCAATAAAAATAAAATATTTTACTTATAAGTGAGATCTATAATAGGGATGTGCGGTTCTAAATCTTGTGCGGGTTTCACTTGGAACCTAGGTGAAATAAGTTCCTAAAACCTCCCTTGGAACCACAAGTTTGTAAAACCTCCATTTTCACATTTTCAAGTCTTGTTCTGAGGTTTATATACAAATAAAACATTGGATGCCATGGAATTTTCAATTGCAATGAATCATCATATTTAATAACTGCCACTTGCTGCCACAGTCTGCATAGTTTTAGGAACCATGCTTACTTGCTTTTATGTTCTTTTGTTCTCGGGAATAGAAAAAGAACAAAATTTTTTTTGTGTATGTCGGTTAATTTTTCTATTCCCTTTTCCATATTGGTTTAGTGGTCAAGAAATAGATTTGGAATAGAAATAATAAGTCTCTTTTGATCTCAAGAACAAAAAAAGAAATAAGGTTATCTTAGAGAAACAAGCTCGGCGTCATCTAATGTGACTAATTATCAAGGGCGTCCAACGGCCAACGACCTAATATCGGTGGGCAATGGTGACTCCTAGCAACTATCGGTGGTAGCCACCGATGAGATTTACTTTATAAACCTAACCCATTTATGACCCATTTAAAACTCTTTTAAGACCTATTAACTTGTTAAGTAACACGTTTATGACCTACTTAAGCTTGTTTAAAATTCAAGGCAACCCATTTTTGGCTCATGTCATTAAATATAGGTTAAAATATGAGTTTTAGACTCATTTTGCTACCTCTACTAGCTATCCTCCCTGACATGGGCGATGGCCGCCCTCTTTGGCCTCAAACTAGGCTCGCCCTCACCGATCTGCACAAGAAGTGGCTGGGAATTTTCAAATTTCATGCATGATTTGACTAAAATCACTTTCTTGCTTGGCGAATCTCCGATCTGGATTTTCATCTTTATCTTCTTATAGAGAAATGTGAGTTAATGTCAATTGCGATTGATGTTATATTGGTCCAGTAGAGCCGTGCTTACTACTCTGTCACGTCCTAGTGTGATGAAAAATCAATATGCTTGTTGTTGTCGAAATTAATCTTGCTGGAGTATGAATTTAGCTCAGTGCTCTCCTATATGTCTATTTCTTTGTTTACTCTACCACTTTCTGTTTTACTAAATTGGAGACATCCTTTAAAATCATCTTCAAATTTTGTTTTCTGAGGTCATTTTAAAATATCTTGATCAGTTAAGTCGTTACAAAAGTCCAATTTTATCCCAACATAAATTGTTAAGTCTCCATTGACATTTGTATAATTAAATAAAAAAGTTGAAAATAAAAATCTATGACCTATATCAGTTCCGACCATTAGTAGTGCATAAACAATTCCATATTTAATCAAATCATGGAAAACTTGTTTCGTGTAATTTATTACTGAAATACTTCTATGCAAGACAAATCTAGTGAACAATTTTTATGATTTTTTTTTAAAATTTGATTTTATTTATATATTTTTTTTTTATTTTTCTTTTCTTTTACGAAATCCAACGAGGGCCAATCGACCCTTGCTAGATATGCCGAGTGCTGCAACGCCCGGCCTAGTGGCTGTCTACGAGGGCCACGACCCTCGCCCGTTGCTAGCGAGGGGTTTGCGGTCCTCGCACACGACCGGCGAGGGTTGGTTGGCAACTCTCATTGGACTTCGTAGGAAAGAAAATTAAAATTAAAAAATCAGAAATTACAAAAAAATTATAAATATAAAAATTGTTCAAGAGCATGATATCTCATTAATGAGTTGGCTCAACTAATAATCTTTATAAGCTAAATATTTTCTATGGGTGATAAAATATTTGGTAATTATTCCTTGCCAACTCATGTCTAAGCCACTCCACTATTTGATTGACACGTGTCATATCGGGGGCGGAGGCCACATTTCACAATTTTCAGAAGTTCATTTTTCACTCACCTTTACTTTTCCCCAAACACCTCTCGTCTGCATCTCCACATCCTTAACAAAATCGCTAGCCTAGGGTGCGCATGAAATCACTTCTCTCCAAGAAATGAACTTCTGATCAGAAATTGATTTCTCTACTTCTCCTCAAAAGTAGAAGTTGATTTTTCTACTTCTACTCTAGATTGACTTCTGATCAGAAAAATTTGTTTGGTAACGGTTGAAAATTTCGATTTTTGAAACATTATTACCAAAATTTTCGGTGGCGATGGTTGACGGCGGCGGCAGTGGTCGGTGGCGGAGGTGGTGGGCGGCCGTGGCGATGGTCTACGGTTAGCGGCGGCGGGGGTTGGTGGCCGGCGGCGGTGGGCAGCGGGGGGCAGCGGTCGGGCGGTGGTGGGCAGCCGTTGGCGGAGGTCGCGGTGGTGGTGGGTGGCTGGCCGGGCGGTGGTCACGGCGGTGATGGGCGTTGGCGGTCACGGGGGTGGTGGGCGGCCGTCGGCGGTCGGCGAAGGCGGGTCTGGTCCAAGAAGTGATTCTGAAGCCGAGAAGTTAAAATTTTTTACTTCTCAAAATTGGTCGAAAATCTTGTCAGAAGTAAAAAATCTTGCCAGAAGTGAAAAATCCTACCAGAAGTCAATTTTTTGCTAAACGGATTTCTACTTCGATCATATTTTTATCAAATACATTTCTCTGGCAAAGAAATAGAAATTCTGAAGTGATTTCATGTGCACCCCTAGTCGCAGCTGAAGTGGCCTCACGCCCGTCTGCGGCCGACGGCGAGGGAGCCGCTGGCTGTGCTGCTAAGATCGCGGGCAGCGGCGAGGCGGAGGCGGGGGTCAAGCTCTCTGCTCTCGAGCTCCCCTTCTTGAACTCTCCCTATTCTCTGTTTTTCTCTCGGTTTCAACCTCCCACCCACAAAACAGAATTCTGCCTTTTCCTTTCTCGGTTAATCGGCCAAAAATGAGCTCCTCCCGTTTCTCTCGCTGCCCTCTTCTTCTTTTTCACAGTAGAGAACCTCCCACTGAGCTTGATAGAGGGGAGCTCGTTCAAAAAGAAAACGAACAGCTATCCACTTTGGGGACTTTGAGCAAGCCTCTCACCTATCACCACCACCACTTGACTTGTTGTGGTTTGCCGTCGCTTGCCCCGCCCCATTCCGCCTACGCAGCACCACCTCCGTCCTAGCGCCAGGGACGTCGCTCTGCGCCAACAACTGCGGCTTCTTCAGCAACCTGACCGCCCAGAACCTCCGCTCTAAATGCTATCGCGACCTCCAGCTCAAGGAGCGGCGATCTTGAACGTGAAGCATGTCCTCAACCAGACCTTGACCCCTGCCTCCGCCTGTGGCCTTGCCGCCACCGTGTCCTCGCCGCATGCAATCTCAGCGGCTCAGCCCGCTGCTTCCTCTCCGCTGGCCGCAGACGAGTGCTAGGCTGCTTCAGCCGGGACTCGTCTGGCGGTTTTCTTGAGGATGTGAGGATGAAGGCGAGTGGTATTTAAGGAAAAGAAAAGGTGAGTGAAAAAATAAATTCTGAACAATCTGAAATGTGGTCCCCATATGACACGCGTCGACTAATTAGTGGAGTGGATTAGAGATGAGTTGGCAAGGAAGGACTACCTAATATTTTCTATGGGGTTAAAGAAAACTCATTTACAATCCACATGCTATAAGAGAGTTTTACAACTCACACCTATTAATTATCCATTCATTAAAACTTGACTAATTTATATTGAATATGGGTTTTCTACCCATTTAAACACCTCTACCACGGACAGGACATGTCCACCCTGTCGCAAGCTCATGTGGGCGTGGGCTTATAGACGTCGAAAGCTGGAGTCTTGGGACGCAAGGCATCATCATCCTCGCGGTTCTTTTTGTACCCCCATCAACCGACTACACCTTGGGTTTGAGGGTGCAAAAGCGGAGTCCAGAGCAGTGTCACGGTTGCCACATTGGGACAACATGCGGAACGTGTGGCCGTCCAAAAGGGCGTCCTTAGAACAGGCTCCTCTTGGGGCCGCCCATCTCTCCCACGGGGAGACGGGGGTCGACTCTTAGCCGGAGTCTTTCTCCCCTCCGGTCTCCATGGTGCGGTACACACCCCTTGTACATGGTCACAACCCTGCAGGGCAAGATCAGTGGGCAAGGAGCCAAGGGGAGAATGGTAGAGGATGGAGGAGAAGGCCAGCCCGGGGGTGTGTGGGTGTGGGGGGGTGGTGTGTGTTGTAGGCCGGACAAGAAGATATCCGCAGGGGCAATTCCACGGAGGAGAGGTGGCCGGGTCGTCGTGGAAGAGCCAACTGCGCTGCGACGAGCTGATCAAGTGTCTGCTCTGTTCTTAAATCCCTCCGACAATTCTAGGCAAACTGATGGCAGCTGCTCCTTACCCTTCACCCAATGACTATTGACATGTCTCTATAGCCTACCAAAACCATGCTTGAGTTTTACATTTGCAGACCCTTTTAAGTCGTCGGATCAATTATCCGAGCGTCCCTATATATACGAAGATGCCATTTTCTTTCTGCCCCCTCCTCCTCCTCCCTCCCCAAGACAAAAAAAATCCCACAATCCCCAAAAAATGCTCAAAAAGTCTAAAGCATCTAAAACCGAATCACCTAAAACCTTAAGCAACGCAAGAGGAAGTATAATCTTACTTTCATGTCTCTGAGTCCATTCATTGCAATCAAACAAGGCCCAAGGGGGTTGTTCCTGTTTCTAGGATAAAACTCCTGGTAAAAGATTTCCATTCATCACGATAATGCGGTTGAAATGCACATACGAAATATAGCTCGAAGTATACTGTGGTCCTCCACATATTCAAAGTGACAAGTCTCACTGAAAATTTCCACAAATTTCATTTCCAAAAGCAATCTAATATCTGCTCGGGGAAGTCTGAAAAACATCAAAACGTAGGGGGAAAAAGAATGTCAAAACACAGATGGAACTCTCACAACCGAGGTCGTCTGAACATCTTGCTCATGATGGTACCAAAAAAGCATGAAACTATAAAGCTAAACGATACTCATTCCATTTTGAATTCCCCCTCTGGCTAAAATGTTAATTACCCACCAAGAAAATTAACCCCGAACTGGCTCACTACTTCTTCTCTTCCTTCTCAGCCTCAGCGGCCTTCTTCATCCTCACGCCAACATGACGTTGGTTCATGCGCTCCACTCGCAGCTTGGCATATGCATTGAACGATTTCATCTGATCCGTGACCTTCACAAGTTCCACTGCTGGCTTTTCTCTTACAATGGGCAGGTAAGTTCCTTGGACTTGAGTTGCATTTGCAAGCTCTTCTGGAGTAGAATCACCAGCCTGCATGGAGAAGGAAGATGAGATGTTTTCAACGAGAACAGGGTTTCGGAAAAAAGTCAATACAATTTTTTAAGTTCTCAATTTACCTTGAATTTCCGTGCGCGTCTTGGGAAGACAACTAGTTTTGCCTTATATGTCTTTAGTCTTTGCACATTAGCTTGAAGACCTTCCAGTGAGCGATTCTTACGTCGATGATCAAGTGCAATTCCAATTGTTGGGGCTAATTTCTTTGGGATGCCTGCCGCCTGAGACATACAAAATGCGAGTTAAGCATAAGGCATGAACAAAATGCTGGAAATTGTAATAGGAAATCCTTGAAGAAAGAGCAATCAGGGGAGCCGTTTAGTTATCATCAAAATAAGGGAGAAAAAATGTAGGAATACCAAACCACAATGCAAAAAAAAAAAATAAAGAAGATAACAACAACAAAAAGTTAAAAACGAGAACAGAAGTCCCAAATTCTGTTTAGTTAGGTAAATGAAGCTAATCATGCAAATCTACTTGAAAGCTGCCACTTGAATAGCCGAATGCGACTTTGGCCACAGGTAGGTATATATGCCAGTAAAAGAGTACAGGGGCTTTAATAAAGCTTCTTATGCAAAATTATGGTGAAAATGATGTTAATGAGGTACAAATGGCCTATCTCCTTATGATGCTTCGTGATTTGGGATATAAAGATCTGAAAGGGGCAGTGAGCAATTTCCTAACTGACAGAATTATGAAGCAGAACAGCAAGTCAAATGATAGTCGAATGTCATCGTCACAAACTTTGAAAGGGCTGGATGGTCGCATCTATTCATTTTAATTGTATCAACACTGAAAAATTATCTTAACAAGGTAATGAAGATTCTTCATGACAAAGGAACCATTCAAACAAGGTACTCATTGTGACTATACCTTAAGTTCTTCAAGAGAAAATCCCTTCCCAGCCCTGACCTTCATATTATACTTCACGGTTTGACCATGGACAACTGGTCGGAGTGGACCTGCTGTTGGCCTCGGGAAAATCTTCACAGCCTTCTTTTGCCGAGCTGGGCACAAAATAAAGAACATCAGAATGCTCCGAGAATAAGAATGGCAACAAATGACATCACTTCTATATAAAGGGAGTAATTCAATTACCTAAGCGTCTTCTAGCTTTTCTTGCAGGCTGGTTAAACCAGGTCTTGACGTAATTTTGCCAGTGCTTTCTGAAGTGCCCACTTGGCACAACATTGTTATGTTTAACCATGACTTACCTAAAAAGGGGGGGAAAAAACAAAGCTTAGAGGGTTAAGATGGCTCTAAGATGTGGACTTTTGTTATCAGCAAAAGCTATTAGACTGTAAATACGTGACAGATAATGATCCAAAAACATTCACAAAAAGTACAGCAAATTTGTTTGTTCAGTCTGCACAATGTTAAAACTGGTTTTCAGTGCCTATTTAGAAATTCAGATAATATCATAATCACACGATCTTCCACATGGCTGACACAATAATTTCAATCCAGAATAACCATTTTCACATAAGAAAAAGACTGATATAATTAGGCATTAAACCAAACGATAGTGTGTCAAACGACATCACTTTTACTTTTGTCAACCAACAACTTATATAAGCTGAAACATGTTGAGCTCAAATCAGGATATTCTTAGATGCCTGAAATCCAGGTAAATCTCATTTAAAGTACAAGAATCATGTCCGCATTTAGAATTACGATCCCCTGAATGGGGATCGGCATTCTTAAACCTTCACATTCCCCTGCACACTAGACAACAAAATTCTACATCGCCAACAATTCTGACAAGTAGTACAATCAGATACAAATCAGAACTTGACAACCTCCTCAGCCCAAGAAAAGGATACAGTTACTTCCAACATTGCCTCGCCCACAAACCTTTCATCAATCCACACAAACAATAATTCAACAGAAGAGGTCGAGTGAAAACAAAACGCAGCATTTCCAACACACTACATTCGGCAGGGAAACAAGAACACCGTGATTCGTGAAGAGAACACCCCTCGCATCTACAACATTTAATGGCCCAATTAGATTGGCCAAAGCCGTTCACAGATTGAGCTTGATATCAGCAAAACCGATCGAACGACGCGACAAACGACCAAACTTTCAAACGATCAGGATAGAAACAGAGCAAAGCAACAGATTCGAACGCGGAATGAATCGAAGCAAATCCGACGTGAATCAACCGAAAAAGAATCGACTGAGAGATGAGTACCTGCTTCAGAGCCGACAAGTGAGCCGGGCGATCATTCGATCGACTGAGAGAAGCTTTATATCGCTTCCTATATAAAACCCTAGGGCTTTAAAAAAAAAAAAAGGTTTTTGGGCCTGACCCGATTCTTTTAGCTGTTTTTGGACTCGGGTCGCAGGAGAAAAGTTCAAGGCCCAATTAAGATGCGGTGTAGTCCCTTTCTTTTCAGTGACATTAGGGGCGCCGGAATCAAGCATTAGCTGGCGCAGCAAAGATTTTCCCCTTTATTTGTTCGGGGGGAGAGAGAGAGAGAGAGAGAGAGAGTTAAATGTGTTTAAGAAAACATGATTGGTCTAAGATTTGGTAAATGGGAATGATTCAGACTTGAATCGTATAATTTCTTCTTCATGGATTAAATTTGAATTGTAAGATCCGTTGATATCTACATTACATAACAACCAATTAGATTTAAAAAGACCAGCAATTCGTTGATATCCATATTACATCACAACATATTAGATTTAAAAAGACCGGTGTTGTATGGTGTAGGAGAGATAATTGCTACTGAGGTCAAGGCCGGCAACGTGATCATTGAATTTGTCACATTCCAACCCTCCCAACCTCCACGAGTAGTAATCTCCGTTTTTGCCTATTGATAATTATGATTCGAGCTTCAGATAAACGCAACGAGAACTTGCTCATTTGATTCCAAGGCTCCTCTTGAGCCATATCAAGGCCGATATCTCAATGTCATGGTACATTGGATTAGTAAAACTCGTGTTTACATCAGAAAATGATAAGCTTTTATTATCGACAAGTGATAAGTTTGGTCCATTATCCAAGAGGTGGTTGAGCCGTGAAGATTATCACACCAATCTCCTTGGTTTCCATGGACAATAGGACTTTTCGCGTCATCCTCGACCATGTATATTACAACAAAAATTTATGACACTACTGATGTATGTATGGATGGAGATGTTCTCTAAGAACCTAAAGAACTAACTTTCATGAGCAAGAAGACAACATCTCATAGTAATGTACTGAAACATGCAAACAAACATAGATCAAAATCTAGCATTAAGTATCTAGCTGCATATTTTCTTGTCTGCCAGAGCTTTCCTCACCTTTTGACATCCTTTTGCCATTCTCTTGGAGTAGTGCAAGAACCACCTACTCTTCTTGTCAATGATCAAGTTCTCTAGAACAACACCAACCCAAAACCCAACTCCAACGCCAGCCAACACGATTTTCCAATCCAAGTCGAATAGAGACTCTTCTTCATTATCTACGTCAAAAAGAGGTGGTGGTGGTGGTGGTGGAGCGTTATCGCCATTTTTGCATTTATTTGGCAGAGGACTTCCACACAACCCTTCATTCATCGCGAATGAACTGCTCCCGAATGTGTCGAATTGTGTTCCACGTGGTATTGGTCCCGACAATCGATTGTGAGAGACATTGAAAACCTCAAGAAATGTGAGGCTGGCTAGTTGTTGGGGAATCTCTCCCACGAGATTGTTCATGGAAAGATCTAGTGACTCGAGCATTGTCAGCTTTTCCAGGGAAGGAGGGATGCTACCGATGAGGAAGTTGTTTGAAAGGTTGAGCATACGAAGTGCCTTCAGATCTCCAATGAGTTCAGGAATGAAACCTTCAAACTTGTTATTGGAGAGGTCAATTGCCACAAGGTTATCTGGAATCTTCAGATATTCCCTTTTCGGTGCCCTTATTCATCAATGTTATCTCAAAAGTCATATTTGCGCGGAATGAAGCAATAGACAGATCAAGCCGTTGATAAATATTCATGTATGCCAGCTTATCTTGACCGACGATAACCTTCATGGCGCGGCTACTCTGCAACAACTTGGAAGGAAGTTTACCATTGAAGCTGTTGTTGGAAAGGTTTAGGATTTGTAAACTGGTGAAGTTAAGCTGGCTTAGATGACCTTCTATGGGACCATGGAACTTATTGGACTGCAAGCCAATAACTTTTAGGTAGGCCAATTCCGACAGCCAAATTGGGAATGTATCATTAATTTCGTTGCTACCAAGATTTAAGTACTCCAGTGCTCCGCAATTTCCTAAAGATCTCGGAACAGTCCCTCCTAGTCGGTTTTCTCTGAGGTCGATCATCTTCAATGCACAACCATCGGGGTAAACACGAGGAATCATGCCGCTGAATTTATTTCTCGCGAGGTTCAAATAAATCAAAGGAGCAACACTGCCCAGACAAGGAGGAAGTGTGCCATTCAGAGCATTGTTGGACAAATCGAGCACGGCAAGAGAGCTCACTTGACAAATGGATGTTGGAACTTCCCCAGATAGGAAATTGCTGGAGATGTTGTATATCATGACTGAGGGAGGTGGGATAGGGAGGGTTGTTTCCAGCAAGTTAGAACTAACGTCAAGGTACTTCAAGTTCGGCAAAGGAAGATCGGTCTGGTTGTTTTCGAAGCCCGTTAAAAGATTGTGAGAAAGATCTATATACTGGAGAGATTCTTTGCTATTGTTCCACATCCAACTAGGAATGGTCCCTCGGATTCTGTTGTGTTGTAGGTCTAACGACGTCCAATTTGCTTAAGTAGCCTATAAACTGTGGGAACTCGGTCAAGTTGCATGAATCCAAGAATAAGTAGGCAAGCTTCGATGCAGTGGTATTGACGAATGACTTCGTGAACGATATATTGTTGAAGGACAAGTCTAACATTCTCAAGTTCTTGAGTTTGAATAGATCATTTCCATCGAGAACGCCATTGAGATTAAGGGACTCCAGCCAAAGAAAATTCAAGATCCTTCAGATTCCACAACGTGCCCGGAATATCACCATGCAAGTCGTT
This sequence comes from Rhodamnia argentea, assembly GCF_020921035.1. Lineage (NCBI taxonomy): Eukaryota > Viridiplantae > Streptophyta > Magnoliopsida > Myrtales > Myrtaceae > Rhodamnia > Rhodamnia argentea. Next base: position 34,449,485 of record NC_063152.1, read on the forward strand.
GCGAGAAAGGTCGAGCCAAGTCAACTGCTTCAGGTTCTCAAATGAAGATGGAAATCCACCGCTAAACAGATTATCTACCAAACAGAGAGCAAAAAAGACAAAGGAGGCGTTAGTTACACCATTGAATTTCAATTTCATTTTTTCTCTTTGGTTAAATAATCTCGTCGTCGTCTGAACTATTACCTGAAAAATGAAAAAGATCTATTACCTGAAATGTCCAACTTGGTAAGTTTGGTCAAGTTGACCACCCACTCCAAAGTATCACCACTCAAGTTATTGTAGCTGGGTAAGATTAGCAAAGGAAGCAGATTTGACCTGCAGTTATTACCAGTGTAGCTGGTAGTTGATTACTCAAGTATAATTTGAAGATTAGCAAATGGAAACAGGAAAGTCTCCATTCAATCCACAATATACAAGCCCAAGCGATGTCAGGGAAGAGAAATTCGCTAGCACAGGAGGGATAGGTGACAACAAGCTCACTCCAGAAAGATCAAGTTCTTTTAGCCCAGTCAAATTATGAACAAAGTTGCCCACGTTGGGCAAATGAAGTGCCTCGGAAAAAGAATCGGACAAATCGAGAGAAACTAACTCAGAGAGTTGCGAGATATCGTGAGGTATTTCACCGGAAAAGTCCGAGCTGGCAAGATTAAGATATTGTAACCTGGAAAGATTGCCGAAGCCGTATGGGATTGGGGGAGAAGTTGAATCTGTTGTACGCAAGATTGAGCGACTCCAGGTGAACGAGTCGAAAGAGAGTGGTGTTGGGACTCATGGTGCCCGAGAGACAACTTCCACTGAGGTCGAGGGCGATCACTCGGCCGGTGACCTCATCACATTCGACGCCGTCCCACGAACAACAATCTCCACTTCCATTCAGTGACCAGGATTGGACCTTTGGATATTCGCATCGCCGAATCTGTCCTGTTGGTTCTGAAACTTCTCTTGAATTCCATTAAGGCAGAGCTCTCATCCGCATGACATAGTTCCCGAGCAAACCTAGTAGGGAAGACAGAAAGTAGGAACATCCAAGTAAGCAGCAGATACAACGATAAGGCTGCCATAATTTTCTGCTTTTGTTTTCCTTCTTTTGGTCACTGAGGTGAGTTCTCGAGGGAGAGTGCGACGGAGAAGCTTTTTGTAGGCGGCAACAATTCGCTCTCTTTTCCATACTTGAGTGTTTATTTACGGTACTGCATTTCGATAAAATTTCAACATATTGCGTGGATCTCATTGTTCTTTTTTTTTTTTTTTTTTTTCTGTTAAACCAATGTCAAGAGTTATAAGTAAATATGCCTTTTTTTTTTTGAAAAGGGAAAACAAGTTGGTCACACATCCACAAGGTACAGATCTGGTCGAATTCTCGTGCATGCCGTGATTGATGTTGATCCACTAAAATGGAATCTCATACTTTTTCCATAGGAAGACTTTTGTCCGTCTCTTAGATTGACCAACGTGAGTCATTCTATAATTCTTAGGGTCATAGCGCTTTGTTTGCGCAAATATATGTCGACCTTATCTTCGACATAGGCCGGTCAAGTAATTCTCTTATCGGTACTCCTAAATATGAGGATCTCAATGGGTTTAGCAAAAGTACGCGATTCACGACAGAAAAATACGTGATTCCCGCCGAAAGGAAAGGTCTATTATGAGATCGTTAACTATTTCCTTAGTAATTTCTTACAAGCTTGTGAGTTCAGATTCAACCACTCAGGTCATAGAACACTACTTAAACTTCGATAAAACAAAATTGAAAGACAAGGTCTTTTCTGAATTCTTACAGATCATTAACTATGTCTCCTCTTTCTACTTACTTTTTGTCATTCTTATTAAAATAACAGCCTTACCCTGCACGTCGCAGGCGTGGGACGAGGATGGAGATGGGGACTTCCATGGCCCCCGCTCGCCAGTCGTTGCTAGTATTATTGGCATGGCCCACTTTCTTAGTGAAATTTCATCTCACATCTTTTCCATGGAGAAGGGCAAAAAAAAAAAAAAAAAGACCAAACTTGACAAACCACAACAGAGAATTTTCTTCCTTATGGCTATTTTATGGCTATCAGTAGATGGATTTAAGTGTCATGATGATACTTTAGCTTAATCTACATCGTAAGTTCATAAATTTATTAGGATAAGTTAAAAAATATCGTATTTTTTTATCGAGTCAATTTGTGTGATCACGATCAAGTAAAGATAGTTCGGTATTTTATGGCCTAAAGAAGGGATAGTTCCACGTTTAACATATAGTTTGAGATACTAGTAGAACGTACCATGCGTGTGTAGCACACGTTAATACCACACATCTTTTAAAACTCCATAGAAATCAAATTTTCTTGAGCATAGGTTGAATTCTCCTGCATGCCGTGATTGATCGTTCATATGCAGTCATAGTTGCATAGTTGGTCCACTAAAAATGGAATCTCATGCTTTTTCCACAAAAAAGACCAAACCGTGAGACCCGCCATTTAGATTGACCAACGGGAGTCAATTCTATAATTTCTTGAAGTATTCCTAGTCCTTCAATCACAAAAAAAAAAAAAAAATCCAAATCATCGATTGAATATATTTTGAGATTTGATGTATCATCCCCTCGTTTTATTTGAAAAAATTGACAAGAAAAAATTATTCATAAAACTTTAAACCTATTGCACTTTTGTCAACTTAGTCATAGACATTCAAGTTTGCCTATTGAATCCATCCGGTCGATTTTGCCAGGAAATTGTGTATGACGGTCGTCCTATGTGGCACATTTGGGACTGACGTGGACAATTTTTAATAAGTTTTTTTAATTTTTAATGTTAATATTTATTTTCCTTCTTTTGCTTTTTTTTTTTCTTTACGTCGGTGGGGGTCATCGCCTATTCTCACCGGCCGCGGCAAGGGCCTCTGGTGAGAGCCTTCACTACCTTGTCGGCTATGGGCAATGCGGTCCTTGCTAGATCCGACAAAGGGCCTTCGCGCCCTCACCTATGGCCGACGAGGCCGTGATGGCCCTTGACAAGAGATTCGTAGCCCCACCAGTTGCGAACGAGGGCACGAAGGCCCTTGATAGATCTAGGTGCAGACCTTCGTGGCCATATCGACCATGGGCGAGGTGGCCCTCACATAGATTTGGTGAGGGCATTCGTGCCCTAACCTATGGCCGGCGATGCCACGAAGGCCCTCACCCACGGCAGCCTCACCAAGGGCCTTTTGTGGCCCTTGCCCAATCTAGGCAAGACTTTCATGGTCGGCAAGGGTACTTAGTGACCCTCACCGGCGTAGAAAAAGAAAAAAATAAAAGAAAATAAAATAAAAAAATTGAAAAAATAAAATATTATCTTGAATTCTCCACGTTAGTGTTTTTTGATCAAAATATATTAGATGGACTCAATTGTCAAAATATGAAAAGGATTATGACTCCATTGCCAAAATTGGAAGATTTAAGACTAAAATCAAGGAAGTACAATAGGTTTAGGACTTTTTGGATAATTTTTCCCAATGACAAAATCTAAGTGATTATCATGAATTAAAAACGAGCATAAATCTTTCACGAACTCTATAAGATTCGTAGGACGTTGAACACATCACGGCAGTTAACCTATTGAGTCCTAAAATTTATTATAAAAGTGTAATTGATTCCTAAAATTTACGAAAAAAAAGCAATCAAGTTCTAAAACTTGTCAAATTGTTGCAATCGAGCTCTTTCTATTAACTTCATCTAACTTGACTAATGAAAAATGCTAATGTAACTTTTTTTTAAAGTGAGAGCGTGTTGTTTGCACAAATATTTGTAGACCATATCTCCGAGTTAGGCTGGTCAAGCAAATCACTTGTCGGTTCTCCTAAATATGACTATCTCAACGTGTTTTAATAAATATACTAAAAATTATATATGGTACAAAAAAAAAAATTATTACTGAGGTAAAAAAAAAAAAAAAAAAACCCCCCCCCCATTAAAAAAAAAAAAAAAAAAAAAAATCTCATCGACATGTTACATTGGATCAGTAAAGCATGTGTTTACATCAAGAAATGACTAGCTTTTATTATCCAAGAGGTTCATTCGTGAGCAAGGTCGTTGAATTTTTTTTTTCCCTTTTTTCGGTCGGAAGGGTCGTTGGTATAAAGGGTACTAAACTACAGTGTTTAGTACGATTATCGACAACAAAAGAGAGAAATTATCGATGGTATTATTGCCAATCGACATCGATCACTGATGACTTGTCATTTGCAAATTTTGCTCGGAATTGGAAAAATTATTCAAAAATTTCAAAATTTATTATACTTTTGCCAATTGAATCATAAACCATTTTATTTATTGCCAACTAAGTCAATCCGATCAATTTTGAATGAAAATGGTTGATGTGGACATCAACCATCCTATATAGCATTGTCGATCTTGACGTAGATCATGTTTATGACTCAATTATCAAAATTAAAAGTTTCAAAATCGAATGAATAAAAATGTAATAAGTTTAAGATGTTTTTGAATAATTTTGTCAGTTGAAATTAGAAGACAAAGTGAGATCTGTCGGATTTCAACGCCAGAGGACGATTCAAGTACCAAGTGATGGTTGATTATCCCGGTAACTTCCGCGAAATCCATGCATGTGATCACGAAAGGCGCGTAGCGGTATTTGTAATTAGGAGCACTAACTGCTTACACGTAACTGTTACTAGTGGGCTATAAATACTCAACATGAATATTGTAAATCTTCTCGCACTTTTTCCCAGACGTTATTCAACGACGTTTGATTATTTTTTGTTCATTCTAATTTCTCGTAAAGTACGTTCCAGCACTTTTACATTCTATAACTTGTTCTTCATCTGATCTTTCAATTTCCAGACAAGTAATTTCTTGTCCAAGATCAATACAAGAACCTCTCCTCACGAAAAACAAAAATCAATCCATTTGGTGAAAGATATTCACTTTCTGAGTGAAACAGGATGTACGGAAACATCGAGATCAAGATGACCCCAGTATAAACACTGTGCACCAATGAGGGTGACATGATATGGTCTTTTTTTTTTCTTAATTTAATTTTTGTATTTGTTATTGTAGCACTTATGTCATGCAAGAGCCGGAGGAGACCGAGGAAAATTATCTAAAAAGTCCTAAACCTATTACACTTTTACCAATTTAATTATAAACCTTTTAATTTTGCCAATTCAGTCCTAAATCATTTTACATTTTACCAAGTGAGTTCATCCGGCCAATTTTGACCGAAAATAGCTGATGTTGATGCCATCTGTTTGCCTAACCGGAGCGCTCAATTTTTAATAATAATTTAATATTTTTCAAAATTTTTATTATTTTTATTCTCTTTTTCTTTACTTCACCGACCACAGTAAAGAAAAAGAGAAGAAATTTTTTTAAAAAATAAAAATTAGAAAAATTTAAAATTTAGCAAAAATTATTCATGTCGGCGCTAACAACCAATGGGTGTTCACTTCAGCGATTTTCAACCATAATTGGTTAGATGAACTCATTGGAAAAATGTGAAAAAATTTAGGATTAAATTGATAAAAATATAATATATTTATGATTTTTTCGATAATTTTCCCGATGAGATTATAATCCGCAACTTTCAAGATCATCGACTTTTGTGGAAAAGAATTCTAAGGCTTCTTAGGGCACGCATGGCGACACTTCTTCTCTAGAAGTTGATTTTTCTACTTATGAAGAGAAGCAATTCTTTTTAACGGCCGCTTTTTAGAGTGTTATAACCAACAATAATGAGAAAGCTTTTTGTTTACTCTACCAAACAAAAAAAGGGATCGGCCTTGAATCAAAACGATTTCTCTTTTCTTTTCTACGTAGAGATCTTTCTTCTCTTATGAAATTTCTACTCAGCTTGAAAAGATGCCTCAAGCCGATAAGAGCTCTTCATCATGTTCGTGAATTTCGAAAGAATAGCTGAGAGTGATTGACCTCTCACTCACGGCACACATGCTATATGTGTGGTGCCAACACCTAAGAGACTTTTCCTCCTCCCTTCAAGTTGCTGTCCAACTACGATGTGCTAAGCATAGTGACCTCAATCCCAACTCTCCTTCTTTTCTACGTTGAGATCTTTCTTCTCTTATGAAATTTCTACTGAGCTTGAAAAGATGCCTCAAGCCAATAAGAGCTCTTCATCATGTTCGTGAATTTTGAAAGAAGAGCTGAGAGGTGATTGACCTCTCACTCACGGCACACATGCTATATGTGTGGTGCCAACACCTAAGAGACTTTTCCTCCTCCCTTCAAGTTGTTGTCCAACTACGATGTGTTAAGCATATTGACCTCAATCCCAACTGTGACATCCTGTAATCCGGCTCGTTTTGATGCCTTAAATAAATGAAAAGTCTCATCGATGTATTACGGTCGAATCTTACTTGGAATTGATCCCTCTCGAGCATACTAACCAAATGGGAATGGCTAACTAGGAAAAATCAAGTACGTGGACCTAAGAACTTGATCCTGGACTGACTCTTTGGCCATGAAAATTGTCGAGGGAATATTTTGGACCAATATAGGCCGATCCTAGAATAATTAAGGAACGAGTTGGGTAATACCCTACGCTAGGATCACGGGTGATTCCGTTCGACCTCGTATGGGTTCCGAACGTCCCTGAATTATTTTCTAACGATCGTGTCCATCGGGACTAGTGATTGACCCTCGCAATTGAATGACAACCAAGGTCGCCAAGGCTCGAGTAATTCTTAAACGTGATTTTAATCACGGGTCGATACGCGTAGCTCCTAAAAGCCGTCCGTTAGTTTGAGATACGCTGAAAATTCTATTGATCGAGATTGATCGCGAATCGAGCTTCAAAATTTGACGTCGGACCTTCGGGGGTTTCAATAAATAAAATTTTGGACATTTCCTCATCCTGTGCGAAATTCCTTCGCGGTTCGCCCCAAAGAGGTTCATGAAAAGTATATTTGGATTGGATATGGGAAATGACCCATTTGCCCTCGAAAAATACCCCATTTTTCACTTGGAACTAAGGGTATTTTGGCCATTTTTCCTTTTGGCCGAGATTGACTAGTCAATGAGGGGAGATAATTATTTTTCTCTTGACTTTGGGAGCATAATTAATTAGTAACCTATATTAATTATTATATTGGCATCTTCTTCTTCATTATCCAAAGACTCTCTCTCTCTCTCTAGCTCACTCTCCCTCTCCCTCACTTGGCCGAACACCCTCTCTCTCACCCTCCATTGCCAAAAATTCTTCACGCCTTCTTTGGTGTCGCTTTGGAGCGCTTGGAGTCGCTAGATCGTCGCCGAGTCGCCGGCCGTGCAAGGATCGCCGGAATCGCCGATTGGTTCGGGCTTTTTCTCAACCGTTCAACGGACGTTTTTGCGAGTTTTTGAGGTAGGATTGTTTCTAAACCTAAATTAGGTGGTTAGGTTGCTAAAAGACCATGAAATTGTGAATTTTTGATAAAGAAAAGTGTTGGATTTGAGCTTGTGGAGGGGCTGGACGAAAATTGCAGAAATGGAGGTGAGATATGCTTGTTCTTGCAATGAATAGTAATTGCAAGAGGATATTTGTTTGGTCAAAGCTTGACCATGGTTACCCTACCAATCCTAGTTACTTTTTGTTCAACTATGGTTGCTTTATGCTATTTATTAATCATGGTTAGGTTAGTATTTGACTCTAGTTAGTTTTTGAACCATGGTTAGTTTAAATATTAACTAGGGTTACTTTTATGTGACATAAAGTCGTTATGCCACGGTGCTAATTAAATGTGACATTATTATAGTATAGTACTATGGTCGTGAATTAATTATATGTTAGAAAATTATTATTGTTCGGCCGTGATATATTTCCACGTTAGTATAATTATAATGGCACGTGATTTATAAATTGCTACGTTAGCATAATATGGTCGCATGACGTGGATTGGATACTATGGTAGTATTAATTGATCGGGTAGTCTGAATTAATATTTGGATTAGTGTGAATTAATCGGGTGATCCCGAATTATTAATTCTCTAACGTGAGTGAATCACGTGGTCCCGATCTATTCTGAGAAAATGAGAAGGGTCGTATTCAATCAAGTCGTCCGAGGCCAAAGTGAGCCGTATTCGTCTGATTGTCTGAGACCGAGGAAATGTAAGGGTCGTATTCAATCAAGTCGCCTCGAGGCCAAAGTGAGCCGTATTCGTCGATTGTCCGAGACCGAGGAAATGTGAGGGTCGTATTCAATCAAGTCGTGCGAGGCCAAAGTGAGCCGTATTCGTCTGATTGTTCGAGACCAAGAAAGCAAGAAAGTCGTGTTCAATTAAGTCGTCCGAGACCAAAGTGAGTCGTGTTCGACTAATTGTCCGAGACTTGATCCGGTCGTGTTCCTATGTGTCCGAGACCGAGATCCGTGGGTCGTATTCCTATGTGTCTGAGACCCTGATATATATATATATATATATATATATATATATATATATAGCCGTGTTCCATAAAGGTCCGAGGCTCAATTTCATGAACTTATGATGGCGGTGGAGTAACGTGGAATATTCTGGAGTGACGTGGATTATTTTTGGAGTAACGTAAAATATTCTAGAGTGACGTGGAATATTTTTGGAGTAACGTGGAATATTCTAGAGTGACGTGGAATATCTTCGGAGTAACGTGGAATATTCTTGAGTAGCGTGGAATATTTTCGGAGTAACGTAGAAATTTTCGGGGTAATGTGGATATTTATATTATGGCCGGATGTGTTAAAAATGGGCCCCGGAGTACGTAGAATATTTTATTGTCGGACTAAGGCGTGGAACGCCGAGACGGGAGTAACGTAGAATATTTGAGAAGGTGTGAGAATTTTTGGAGAAAGAATGGAATTTTCTGGAATTAATTGTGGAATTTTTTGGGTAAGAAAGAAAGAGTTGTTGGAAGTTGTTGCTCGCCTAGATTGTGTCGGGAGGCACTAGCGACCTGATCTAGGGTTAGAGATTTTCCTACTGAGATTTTATCTCACCCCGTCGTGGGTTCGTTGTTTTTCGGACCATCCGTCTCGGCCATGAATGACCTGCCTCAAAGGTTCGGGATCCCGCGGGACATGGAAACCGTGGCGTTGTAGAGTACCCGGATACGGGTCTCGATGACGTGGAGCCCAGTCCCGAGGTCGTGGCACCTGAAGAAGACGGAGAGGTTGTGGAGCCTTCGGATGCCGAGTAGTCACCCGAGATAGCGAGGATGAGGCTTAGGATAGTCGGCCTCTCAGGTTTTGTGGAATGTTGTATTTTGGTAGTGTAGCGGGCTTCGACCACGTGCCTTTTGTTATAGGTGGTCACGGGCTTGTACAGTGGCCCCTGAAGCATTAGGTTTGACAGTTTGTAACAACTATGTATATATGTACACATGTGTGTTTTTACCATCCCAAGTTATCGTAGTTTTGTTGGTTTTCTGTATGGGGATTGTTGTTGCTTCCGCATGTGTTGTTTAATTTTGTTGGCCTGAGGATCCTGGAGAACCGTACGCAAGCGAGGCCGGGTGGGATGTCGACGGCTTGTAAGGTTCGGGTCGTGACATCCCCGTTTGGAGTGGTATCGGAGCAAGGTCAGCTCGATCCAGGTTTGGAAGAGTTATGGAGTGGTAAGGAGCGATAACTTTGGGATGGTTAGGCGGAGAGACCTTAGGTGTCTACGCGAGCTAATCACGTTATGCGGGGCATTTGAAAATGCGCCTGTGATTTGCTTGATTGATTGTTTTCGTGCTGAATTTTGGTGTTGTTTGTTGAATCGTTTACCGTAAACGATTATTAGCCTTGAGCTAATTGTTGTGTTAAGCAGTGTGAGACTGCTAGACCCGATAGATGGTTTAGGTCTCTAATTCCTTGGTGGAATTATTTTGGTTCGGGTGTTGCGAAGAAAGTTGATAGAAATGGAAAATCAAGGTAGAGGTTCCAGAGGAAGTTCTAGAGGAGCATCTAGAGGAGGTTCTAGGGGAGCCTCTAGTTCAAGAACTACAGTTAGGGAAGATCCGAGAGTGGATGGAGTCCTTAGGGTTCTTGAGGAGATAGGAAATCTCATGGGTAGGCGGACTCGGGAACGAGCTGCCGCTATTGCCCAAGCCGTTGAAGCCGCTGTTTCTTCTGCTATCTTGCCGTCTGCCCATGGGGGCAATGTTAATCAGGGGAATGATAATGGAAATAGACAGATGCATCAGTTGGTAGAGCAGTTTTTGAAATTGAAACCGGCGAAGTTTACCGGGAAAGGTGACCCGTAAGTTGCACCTCGTTGGATAGAAGATCTAGAGAAGGCATTTGAGGTGTTGGGTTGCACCGAAGAGGAGAAAGTGACGCCGGGCAAGATATCGGTTGCGGGACACGGCTAGTGATTGGTGGAAGGCCACCGGGGAAGAGTTTTCCCGGAAGGTACGAACTCGAATTGGACTATTTTCACCAAAGTCTTCAATGGGAAATACTTTTCAGAGAGCGCTCGGGAACGTAAGATGTTAGAATTTCAGCAACTCCGCCAGAATCATATGACGGTAGATCGGTATGAGGCTGAATTCTCGAGATTGTCAAAGTATGCTCCTAGAATGGTAGAAAATCCGCTAGATAGAGCGAGGAGGTTTCGGGACGGATTGAGGCCGGAGCTTCGCAGTTAGGCGATCCTGCTGAATCTGAGGGATTATGATGAGCTATATGAGCGGGGTCGGATGGTGGAGCGAGACATGAAAGAGAGAGTTGCCGCATCTGGATCACGGTTCATGCCGGTCGGGGACAACCGCCGGTTTGGCAAGAGGCCAATGATGGGAAATAGGCGTTTTGTCCCTCCGGTCAGAAGAGATAATGGGAAACCGGTATATCGGTCCAATCAGAACCGCAGATTTTGTGGCGGGAGGCACGGGAATGGACCTTGCCCGAGTAGGACGGGGGCATGCTTCAAATGTGGAAAATTTGATCATCATGTAAGGAGTTGCCCGGAGCTAGCCCCGTAACAGCGATTTCAGCCCCAAAGACCCCGGGCGAGGCCTCGGGTTAGAGTCGCTCCACTAAATAACCGGAACAAATCGCCGGCGCAAGGGAGAGTGTATGCGGTGGCGCGCAATGAGGCGTAGAATGCGCACGGCGTGATCACGAGTACGGTCTCCTTATGTGATCATGCTGTATATGCTTTATTTGATTCTGGAGCATCCCATTCGTTTGTATCTGCTCAATTTGTGGAGTTATTTGGGATTGAGTTAAAACTGCTAGAAGTAATGTTGCACGTAACTACACCCTTAAAGGATAAAGTATTGGTTACCTTAGGGTATGCTGGATGTAAGATAGTCATTGGCGGTAGAGAAGAATTGGATGTAAGATAGTCATTGGCGGTAGAGAAGAATTAATAGACCTAGCAGTTTTGACTATGCATGATTATGACGTGATAATTGGAATGGATTGGCTGGGAAAGCAAAGAGCTGTTTTTGACCGTGGTAGCGGGGTGATCCAATTCAACCCGATTGGTCATCCTAGATTTGAGTTTGTGGGAAGTCGAGGAGGAATCTCGATTCCTCTGATCTCGTCACTGGAAGTGACTAAGTTGTTAAATGAAGGATGCCAAGGATATTTGGCTGCGGTAGTGAATTCGTCGATTGAAGGACCGAGGTTAGAGGATATAGCCGTGGTGTGCGATTATCCCGATGTCTTTCCTCAAGAATTGCCGGGATTGCCACCTGAAAGAGAAGTAGAATTTGTGATCGAGTTAGCACCAGGGACAGAACCAATTTCCAAGGCACCCTACGGAATGTCCCTCTCAGAGTTGAAGGAATTGAAGGTTCAAATGCAAGAATTGCTGGATAAAGGATTTATCCGCCCCAGCGCATCACCTTGGGGAGCGCCGTTGTTGTTTGTAAGGAAAAAGGATGGGTCATTGCGATTATGCATTGACTACCGGCGATTGAACCAAGTGACTAGTAAGAACAAGTATCCATTGCCAAGGATAGATGACTTGTTCGATCAAGCGCAAGGCGCTTAAGTATTTTCTAAGATCGATTTGAGGACGGGCTACCACCAGTTGAGGATCAAGAAAGAGGACATACCGAAGCGCTTTCCGTACCGATATGGGCATTATGAGTTCACGGTCATGCCTTTTGGATTGACCAATGCCCCGGCTGCCTTTATGGATATGATGCATCGGGTGTTCAGAGAATTCTTGGATCAATTTGTCATCGTGTTTATCGATGATATTCTGGTGTACTCGAGGAGTTTGGAGGAACATGAACATCATCTGAGCATCATTCTGCGGACCTTAAGAGAACACGCTATTTATGCCAAATTTAGCAAGTGCGAATTTTGGCTCGACCATGTAGCGTTCCTTGGACATATCGTCTCGGGTAATGGAATCTCGGTAGATCCGGCGAAAATTGAGACCGTGGTGAATTGGCCAAGACCGACATCCGTCACGGAGATTCGGAGTTTTCTAGGCTTGGCAGGGTATTATCGCCGATTTGTGGAAAAGTTTTCTTCGATAGCTATTCCACGACGCAGCCTAACGAAGAAGGAAACTCGTCGAATGGACAAGATAAATGTGAGAGGAGTTTCCAAGAACTGAAGCATAGGTTGACGACGGCACCGGTTCTGACAATACCATCGGGTCCTGGAGGATTTGAAATTTATAGCGATGCTTCGCTAAAAGGACTCGGATGTGTATTAATGCAACATGGCAGGGTGGTCGCGTATGCGCCGCGACAGTTGAGGCCTCATGAGCAGAACTATCCAACGCATGATCCGGAACTTGCGGCAATTGTTTTTGCGTTGAAGATTTGGAGGCATTATTTGTGGGGAGAAAAGTTTCAGATTTATACAGATCATCAGAGTTTAAAGTATTTGTTCTCCCGTAAAGAGCTGAATATGAGGCGGCGCCATTGGATGGAGTTATTGAAAGACTATGATTGTGATATTTTATATCACCCCGGAAAAGCGAATAAAGTAGCGGATGCTCTGAGTCGAAAGTCGAGCATGGCACATTTGATGGTGAAAGAATGGACTTTATTGGAAGAGTTGAGAGATTCAGAGTTTAAGTTGGAAATGGCAATCTCACAAGTCTACCGGCAACTCTGAGAATTGAGCTAGAGATTCGGGCAAGGATTAAGGCGTTGCGGTCGGTGGATCCCGACATTCAGAAAATTTTAGAGACGGATGCCACCAAGAGCAAACCTGAATTTCAAGTGGCCGAGGATGGAATCTTGAAATTCCATGGACGTCTGTGTGTTCCTAACGATGAGGAGCTCAAGGAGAAGATTTTGTCAAAAGCACATCGGAGTAGTTATAGTGTGCACCCGGGCAGTACTAAAATGTATCGGAATCTGCGCCAACATTACTGGTGGAATGGAATGAAAGTCGACGTGGCCAAGCATGTGGCTAAGTGTTTGACGTGCCAGCAAGTGAAGGCACAACATTGTAAACCCGGAGGACTAATTCGACCGCTAGAGATTCCCGAATGGAAATGGGAACACGTTACCATGGACTTTGTTATGGGATTACCGAGGAGCCAGAGAGGGCACGATTCGATTTGGGTAATAGTCGACAGATTGACTAAGTCGGCACATTTTTCTGCGGTGCGAAAGGATTTCGCAATGGAAAAGTATGCTGAGTTGTATATGCGCCAAATAGTTCGCCCGCATGGAGTGCCAAGAACCATTACGTCGGATAGAGACCCCAAGTTTATCGCGACTTTCCGGGAAAAGTCTTCGTAATGCCATGGGAACTCAAGTGCGCTTTAGCACCGCCTATCACCCTCAACAGGACGGACAATCGAAAGAACAATTTAGACTCTTGAAGATATGTTGAGAGCATGTGCGATAGATTTTAAAGGGGGCTGGGAGGAACAGCTGCATTTAGTAGAATTTGCCTACAACAATAGCTTCCAGCAGAGTATTGGAATGGCACCGTTTGAAGCGTTGTATAGCAGAGCTTGCAGAACTCCGGCTTGTTGGGATGAAGTTGGTGAGAGAAGCATAACGGGACCGTAATCGGTCTAGCAATCCGTTGAGGCGGTGAAAGTGATCGGAGACAGGCTAAAGACTGCCCGAGTCGTCAGAAAAGTTATGCGGATAGACGACGTAGACCGTTGGAATTCCAGGTGGGAGATCATGTCTTCCTTAAGGTGTCGCCGATGAGAGGCTTATCTCGGTTTGGGAAGAAAGGGAAATTAAGTCCGAGGTACGTAGGCCCATTTGAAATCCTGGAACGGATTGGGACATTGGCTTATCGACTCGCCTTGCCGCCGAACTTGTCCCAAGTCCATAATGTTTTCCACGTGTCTATGTTGAGGAAATACGAACCGGACCCAATGCACGTCCTGGATCATGAAGTCGTGGAAGTGGATGAATGAGTATCCTACGTGGAGAGGCCAGTGCGAATAGAAGACAGAAAGGAACAAGTTTTGAGGAACAAGATAATTCCATTGGTGAAGGTCGTATGGGAACATCATGGAACGGAAGGGGCAACTTGGGAAAATGAAGAAATGATGAGGCAACTACACCCCCATTTGTTTGAATAGATAAGTTTTATTGTAAATTTCGAGGACGAAATTTTTGTAAGGGGGAAGAATTGTGACATCCCGTAATCCGGCTCGTTTTGAAGCCTTGAATAAATGAAAAGTCTCATCGATGTATTTCGGTCGAATCTCACTTGGAATTGATCCCTCTCGAGCATACTAACCAAATGGGAATGGCTAACTAGGAAAAATCAAGTACGTGGACCTAAGAACTTGATCCTGAACCGACTCTTTGGCCATGAAAATTGTCGAGGGAATATTTTGGACCAATATAGGCCGATCCTAGAATAATTAAGGAACGAGTTGGGTAATACCCTACGCTTGGATCACGGGTGATTCCGTTCGACCTCGTATGGGTTCCGAACGTCCCTGAATTATTTTCTAACGATCGTGTCCATCGGGACTAGTGATTGACCCTCGCAATTGAATGACAACCAAGGTCGCCAAGGCTCGAGTAATTCTTAAACGTGATTTTAATCACGGGTCGATACGCGTAGATCCTAAAAGCCGCCCGTTAGTTTGAGATACGCTGAAAATTCTATTGATCGAGATTGATCGCGAATCGAGCTTTAGAATTTGACGTCGGACCTTCGGGGGTTTCAATAAATAAAATTTTGGACGTTTCCTCATCCTGTGTGAAATTCCTTCGCGGTTCGCCTCAAAGAGGTTCAGGAAAAGTATATTTGGACTGGATATGGGAAAGGACCCATTTGCCCTCGAAAAATACCCCATTTTCACTTGGAATTAAGGGTATTTTGGCCATTTTCCCTTTTGGCCGAGATTGACTAGTCAATGAGGGGAGATAATTATTTTTCTCTTGACTTTGGGAGCATAATTAATTATTATTAACCTATATTAATTATTATATTGGCATCTTCTTCTTCATTATCCAAAGACTCTCTCTCTCTCTCTAGCTCAC
Organism: Rhodamnia argentea; assembly: GCF_020921035.1. NCBI lineage: Eukaryota > Viridiplantae > Streptophyta > Magnoliopsida > Myrtales > Myrtaceae > Rhodamnia > Rhodamnia argentea. The sequence continues at coordinate 34,464,856 of NC_063152.1, forward strand.
TTTCTCTCTACCTCACTCTCCCTCTCCCTCACTTGGCCGAACACCCTCTCTCTCACCCTCCATTGCCGAAAATTCTTCAAGCCTTTTTTGGTGTCGCTTTGGAGTGTTTGGAGTCGCTAGATCGTCGCCGAGTCGCCGGCCGTGCAAGGATCGCCGGAATCGCCGATTGGTTCGGGCTTTTTCTCAACCGTTCAACGGACGTTTTTGCGAGTTTTTGAGGTAGGATTGTTTCTAAACCTAAATTAGGTGGTTAGGTTGCTAAAAGACCATGAAATTGTGAATTTTTGATGAAGAAAAGTGTTGGATTTGAGCTTGTGGAGGGGCTGGACGAAAATTGCAGAAATGGAGGTGAGATATGCTTGTTCTTGCAATGAATAGTAATTGCAAGAGGATATTTGTTTGGTCAAAGCTTGACCATGGTTACCCTACCAATCCTAGTTACTTTTTGTTCAATTATGGTTGCTTTATACTATTTATTAATCATGGTTAGGTTAGTATTTGACTCTAGTTAGTTTTTGAACCATGGTTAGTTTAAATATTAACTAGGGTTACTTTTATGTGACATAAAGTCGTTATGCCACGGTGCTAATTAAATGTGACATTATTATAGTATAGTACTATGGTCGTGAATTAATTATATGTTAGAAAATTATTATTGTTCGGCCGTGATATATTTCCACGTTAGTATAATTATAATGGCACGTGATTTATAAATTGCTACGTTAGCGTAATATGGTCGCATGACGTGGATTGGATACTATGGTAGTATTAATTGATCGGGTAGTCTGAATTAATATTTGGATTAGTGTGAATTAATCGGGTGATCCCGAATTATTAATTCTCTAACGTGAGTGAATCACGTGGTCCCGATCTATTCTGAGAAAATGAGAAGGGTCGTATTCAATCAAGTCGTCTGAGGCCAAAGTGAGCCGTATTCGCCTGATTGTCTGAGACCGAGGAAATGTAAGGGTCGTATTCAATCAAGTCGTTCGAGGCCAAAGTGAGCCGTATTCGTCTGATTGTCCGAGACCGAGGAAATGTGAGGGTCGTATTCAATCAAGTCCTCTGAGGCCAAAGTGAGACGTATTCGTCTGATTATCTGAGACCGAGAAAGCAAGAAAGTCGTGTTCAATTAAGTCGTCCGAGACCAAAGTGAGTCGTGTTCGACTAATTGTCCGAGACTTGATCCGGTCGTGTTCCTATGTGTCCGAGACCGAGATCCGTGGGTCGTATTCCTATGTGTCTGAGACCCCGATATATATATATAGCCATGTTCCATAAAGGTCCGAGGCTCAATTTCATGAACTTATGATGGCGGTGGAGTAACGTGGAATATTCTGGAGTGACGTGGATTATTTTTGGAGTAACGTGGAATATTCTAGAGTGACGTGGAATATTTTTGGAGTAACGTGGAATATTCTGGAGTGACGTGGAATATCTTCGGAGTAACGTGGAATATTCTTGAGTAGCGTGGAATATTTTCGGAGTAACGTAGAAATTTTCGGGGTAATGTGGATATTTATATTATGGCCGGATGTGTTAAAAATGGGCCCCGGAGTACGTAGAATATTTTATTGTCGGACTAAGGCGTGGAACGCCGAGACGGAAGTAACGTAGAATATTTGAGAAGGTGTGAGAATTTTTGGAGAAAGAATGGAATTTTCTGGAATTAATTGTGGAATTTTTTGGGTAAGAAAGAAAGAGTTGTTGGAAATTGTTGCTCGCCTAGATTGTGTCTGGAGGCACTAGCGACCTGATCTAGGGTTAGAGATTTTCCTACTGAGATTTTATCTCACCCCGTCGTGGGTTCGTTGTTTTTCGGACCATCCGGCTTAGCCATGAATGACCCACCTCAAAGGTTCGGGATCCCGCGGGACATGGAAACCATGGCGTTGTAGAGTACCCGGATACGGGTCCCGATGACGTGGAGCCCAGTCCAGAGGTCGTGGCACCTGAAGAAGACGGAGAGGTTGTGGAGCCTTCGGACGCTGAGTAGTCGCCCGAGATAGCGAGGATGAGGCTTAGGATAGTCGGCCTCTCGGTTTTTGTGGAATGTTGTATTTTGGTAGTGTAACGGGCTTCGACCACGTGCCTTTTGTTATAGGTGGTCACGGGCTTGTACGATGGCCCCCGAAGCCTTAGGTTTGACAGTTTGTAACAACTATGTATATATGTACATATGTGTGTTTTTACCATCCTAAGTTATCGTAGTTTTGTTGGTTTTCTGTATGGGGATTGTTGTTGCTTCCGCATGTGTTGTTTAATTTTGTTGGCCTGAGGATCCTGGAGAACTGTAGGCAAGCGAGGCCAGGTGGGATGTCGACGGTTTGTAAGGTTCGGGTCGTGACACCAACTCTCCTTTCTTTTCTACGTTGAGATCTTTCTTCTCTTATGAAATTTCTACTGAGCTTGAAAAGATGCCTCAAGCCAATAAGAGCTCTTCATCATGTTCGTGAATTTCGAAAGAATAGCTGAGAGTGATTGACCTCTCACTCACGGCACACATGCTATATGTGTGGTGCCAACACCTAAGAGACTTTTCATCCTCCCTTTGAGTTGTTGTCCAACTACGATGTGTTAAGCATATTGACCTCAATCCCAACTCTCCTTTCTTTTCTATGCTGAGATCTTTCTTCTCTTATGAAATTTCTACTGAGCTTGAAAAGATGCCTCAAGCCAATAAGAGCTCTTCATCATGTTCGTGAATTTCGAAAGAAGAGCTGAGAGTGATTGACCTCTCATTCACGGCACATATGCCATATGTGTGGTGCCAACACCTAAGAGACTTTTCCTCCTCCCTTCGAGTTGCTGTCCAACTACGATGTGTTAAGCATATTGACCTCAATCCCAACACTCCTTTCTTTTCTACGCCGAGATCTTTCTTCTCTTATGAAATTTCTACTCAGCTTGAAAAGATGCCTCAAGCCAATAAGAGCTCTTCATCATGTTCGTGAATTTCGAAAGAAGAGCTGAGAGTGATTGACCTCTCACTCACGGCACACATGCTATATGTGTGATATCGACACCTAAGAGACTTTTCCTCCTCCCTTCGAGTTGCTGTCCAACTACGATGTTTTAAGCACATTGACCTCAATCCCAACTCTCCAGTCCACATCTTTCTTTATATAATAAATGACTTCGTCCTTCCTCCAAGAGAAGCGGGATATCGACTGGTGACAACCTATTGGTGCAATTCCTATTTCATGCCCTATTGTAGCAAAGAAAGAACTCAGACTACCATTGCTACTAGCACGAGAAAGGGTCCGAGCGGAGCTAAGCAAGTCAGCGAGGGGTTTACTAGCCGTAAAGGGCGAAGGATACAACAAGTGCTATCCTTGCTAGCAATTCTTTTTACTTCTTCAAGTGGTTCTAAAACTAATTTTGGAGCAAATAAAATGCTCCAGAAGTAGAAAAATAAAGTTGCGTTATCAAACTGATTTATGCTCCAGAGTTGCGTTATCAAACATATTTCTACTTCAAGAGCACTTCTACTCCCGAAGTGTTGTCATGCGCGGACTCCGTGTGAACGGCAAAATGTCAAGAGTCTTTTGGGCTTGTTTTTTTCCTTTGGATGACCTATCAACTTCACATAAGTAGGGCCATTGCCATTCATGGCTGGCAAGAGTTTCATACTTGATCTTTCGTGGTCCTCAATATGTCAAATTCAATTGGCCTAAAAAAACAAGTGAAAAGTTTAGATATTTGGCGTAAATAGTACATGAATTCAATTGGTCTAGCTGCTTGACTCCGTAATGGGTCATTATTTCCATGACTTCCTATAAATGAATCAACAATCCACATAAGAGACCGAGGAACCGACAAAATGACGATTAATATCGACCACATTATACTATGTATATTTGTCTTGCCATAGAACATTTGCTATTTCAACATATTGCTTGAATCTCAGAGTTCCTTTTTTTCCCTTAAACTAATGTCAAGAGTTACAAGCACGATACACTATTTCTTTTTCAAAAGGGAAATAAATGGGCACACATCAACAAGGTACAAATCAAGTCGAATTCTCGTGCGTGCCGTGATTGACCATTAATGGGCAATCATAGTTGCATAGTTGGTCCACTAAAATGGAACCTCACATTTTCTCCACAAAAAGGCCAAAATTGAGACTTTTGCCCGTCTTTTAGACTAATCAAGGGAAGTCCCACAATTTTATGGAGTATTCCTAGTCTTTAATGTTAGAAAAATAATTGAAAAGAATGGAATCGTGAATACACTGTCTTTAAGGAATTGTTTAATTACTCCACAAAGTTGTTATGGTTATTGGCAACAATTCTCCAAGATAAAATCTAAGTCTCAAAATGAAATTCTCGACTGCAGTTCTAATATTTTTCCAAAAACTCTCAAAACGAAACAAATTGAGTATAAGTACTGTATTGTACGAAATAAAAGAAAAGAAAAAATTGAAAGAAAAGGTCTTTTCTGAATTCTTGTAGATCATTAACAATTTCCTTAGTCATTCCTACTTACTAAATACAAGTTCATGAGTTGAGATTCAATCTATCACTCATGTCATTGATTGTACATATAGTCCCCTTTTATCTCTCCTCTTTTTAACTCAACATAATCTCTATGAAATATCTTTCAATAGGATACCGCATTCAATTTAAAAAATTAGTCTCCAAAACTCTTGTTAACTCACTTAAATTGCAAGCTAATGTCTGGAAGAGTATGGAAAGTGGCAATTCCTTGATGACTTGAACACAACTACAAATTTTCCGTGAAAAACATCAACTGGATACGATTTAAATGAAATTGACAAGAGATGACATGTGGTTCCTCATTTTTAATGAGAAACACCATGTAATCAATCACATCGGACCATTTGTCTTCCAACAAAAATGACATAAATAACCGTTACGAACATCCTGACATGACATAAAATTCTAAACCTATGTTATTAAGTTATACATTCAAATTGTTGAGAATATCTCTCAAGCTTGAGCTTGTGAAGAAAACAAGATCCAAATAGAAATTTCAAATCCAAATAAGGAAGAAATTATTGAACCAAACGAAGGCCCTTTCTACTTATGAGCCGTGAAGATTATCACACCAATCTCCTTGGTTTCCATGGACAACAAGACTTTCTGCATCATCCTCGACCATGTATATTACAACGAAACTTCATGACCCTACTGAGGTATGTATGGACGGAGATGTTCTCTAAGAACCTAAAGACTAACTTTCATGAGCAAGAAAACAACATCTCATAGTAATTTACTGAAGCATGCAAACAAACATAGATTAGAATCTTCAAATAGGCATGTATAACTATTCTCGACAAACTACTTAGATATACAACATTAAGTATCTAGCTGCATATTTTCTTGTTTGCTAGAGCTTATCTCACTTTTTACGTCCTCTTGCCATTTTCTTGGAGTAGTGCAAGAACCACCAACTCTTCTCGCCAATGATTAGGTTCTCTAGCACAACACCAACCCAAAACTCAATTCCAATGCCGACCAACATGAGTTTCCAATCCAAGTCGAATAGAGACTCTTCTTCATTATCCACGTCAAAAGACAGTGGTGGTGGAGGTGGAGCGTTATCACCATTTTTGCATTTATTTGGTAGGGGACTTCCACACAACTGTTTATTAATCGGGAATAAAATGCTTCCAAATGTGTCGAACTATGGTCCACGTGATATTGGTCGCAACAGTTGATTTTGGGAGACATCGAAAACCTCAAGAAATGTGAGGCTAGCTAGTTGTTGAGGAATCTCTCCCTCGAGATTGTTCGGGGGAAAGATCCAGTCATTCGAGCACTGCCAGCTTTTCCAGGGAAGGAGGGATGCTACCGGTGAGGAAGTTGTTTGAAAGGTTGAGCATACGAAGTGCCTTCAAATCTCCAATGAGTTCAGGAATGAAACCTTCGTACTTGCTACTAGAGGGGTCAATTGCAACAAGGTTAGCTGGAATCTTCAGATATTCCTTTTTGGTGCCCTTATTCATCAATGTAATCATGTAAGTCATCATAATTTTGCCAACTCCACGCATATATAGACCAATTGATAAATGACTATTCAAATATGCGAATCCATCTTGACCATCGATTACCGTCATGGCAGGGCAACTATGTAACAACCTGGAAGGAAGTTCACCATTAAAGTTGTTGTTGGAAAGGTCCAGGATATGTAAACTTGTGAAGTTAAGTCGGCTTACATGAGTTTCTAGGGGACTATGGAACTTATTGGACTGCAAGCCAATAACTTTTAGGTAGGCCAATTCCGACAGCCAAATTGGGAATGTATCATTTATTTCGTTGCCATGAAGATTCAAATACTCCAACATTACGCAATTTCCTAAAGATCTCGGAACAATCCCTGCTAGTTGGTTTTCTTTTAGGTCGATCATCTTCAATGCACAACCATTTGGATAAACATGAGGAATCATGCCGCTGAATTTATTTCTTGCAAGGTTCAAATAAATCAAAGGACCGATACTACCCAAACAAGGAGGAAGTGTGCCATTCAGAGCATTGTTGGACAAATCGAGCATGGCAAGAGAGCTCACTTCATAACGTGACAACTTGGAAGGAAGTCACCATTGAAGCTATTGTTGGAAAGGTCCAGGATTTGTAAAGTGGCGAAGTTAAGCCGGCTCGGATGACCTTCTATGGGACATGGAACTTATTGGATTGCAAGCCAATAACTTTTAGGTAGGCCAATTTTGACAGCCAAATTGGGAATGTATCACTTATTTCGTTGCCACCAAGGTTCAAATGCTTCAACGTTCCGCAATTTCCTAAAGATCTGGGAATAGTCCCTCCTAGTTGGTTTTCTCTGAGGTTGATTGTCTTCGATGCACAACCATTGGGGTAAATGTGAGGAATCATACCGCTGAATTTATTTCTCGCGAGGTTCAAATAAACCAAAGGAGCAATACTACCCAAACAAGGACGAAGTGTACCGTTCATAGAATTGTTGGACAAATCTAGCACGACAAGAGAGCTCACTTCACAAATCGATGTTGGAACTTCCCCAGATAGGAAATTGCTAGAAATGTTGTATAGCGTGACCGAGGGAGGTGGGATAGGGAGGGTTATTCCTAGCAAGTTACAACTAACATCAAGATACTTCAAGTTTGGCGAAGGAAGATCGGTCTGGTTGTTTTCGAAGACACTTAAAAGATTGTGAGAAAGATCAATATACTTGAGAGATTCTTTGCTATTGTTCCACGTCCATCTAGGAGTGGTCCGTCGGATTCTGTTGCGTTGTAGTTTTAACTGCACCAATTCGCCTAAAGGAGCCTATAAACATAGGGAACTCGGTCAAGTTGCATGAATCCAAGCATAAGTAGGTAAGCTTGGATGAAGTGGCGTTGACGGATGACTTGGTGAACGGCATATTATTGAAGGACAAATATAAGGATCTCAAGTTCTTAAGTTTGAATAGATCATTTAAATCGAGAATGCCATTGAGATTAAGTGACCCCAGCAAAAGATATTCAAGATCCTTCAGATTCCACAATGTGGCCAGAATATAACTGTGCAAGTCGTTGCGAGAAAGGTCTAGCACAGTCAACTGCTTCAGGTTCTCAAATGAAGATGGAAATCCACCGCTAAACAGATTATCTACCAAACAGAGAGCAAAAAAGACAAAGGAGGCATTAGTTGCACCATTGAATTTCAATTTCATTTTTTCTGTTCAGTTAAATAATCTCATCGTCGTCTGAACTGTTACCTGAAATGCTCAACTCGGTAAGTTTGGTCAAGTTGACCACCCACTCCAAAATATCACCACTCAAGTTATTGGAAGAGAGCCTTAGCGACTGTAGCTGGGTAAGATTAGCAAAGGAAAGAGGAAAGTCTCCATTCAATCCACAATATGCAAGCCTAAGCGATGTCAGGGAAGGGAAATTCGCTAGCACAGGAGGGATAGGTGACAACAAGCTCACTCCAGAAAGATCAAGTTCTTTTAGCCCAGTCAAATTATGAACAAAGTTGCCCATGTTGGGCAAATGAAGTGTCTTGGAAAAAGGATCGGACAAATGGAGAGAAACTAACTCAGAGAATTGCGAGATATCATGAGGTATTTCACTGGAAAAGTCCGAGTTGGAGAGATTAAGGTATTGTAACCTTGAAAGACTGCCGAAGCCATATGGGATTGGGGAGGAGTTGAAGCTATTGTATGCAAGATTGAGCGACTCCAGGTGAACGAGTCAAAAGAGAGTGGTGTTGGGACTCATGGTGCCTGAGAGACAACTGCTACTGAGGTCAAGGGCAATCACTCAGCCGGTGACCTCATCACATTCGACCCCGTCCCTCGAACAAGAATCTCCACTTCCATCTAGTGACCAGGAGTGGACCTTTGGATCGGGAATCTGTCATGTTTGTTCTGAAACTTCTCTTGAATTCCACTAAGGCAGAGCTCTCATCCGCATGACATAGTTCCTCAGCAGGCCTAGTACCGAAGACAGAAACTAGGAACATCCAAGTAAGCAGCAGATATAATGATAAGGCTACCACAATTTTCTGCTTTTGTTTTCCTTCATTTGGTCACTGAGGTGAGTTCTCGAGGGAGAGTGCGACGGAGAAGCTTTTTGTAGGCGGCAACAATTCGCTCTGGCAATGTAGACCACTATCATCTCAACCTTTTAACTCCGTGGGATTCTACTGTAGAGCTTACGTGATTGAGGATGGAGACGACTTTGGTCTACTGATAAAAAGACGGCACCATATTTTCTCGAAAAAGACAAACTATATATGAAAATGATTTTATCAAATTGTAGCTTCCCTCTCCAATGTTCTGTTGTTCTTTCCCTGTTGTCTAGTTAAATGAAAATTTTAGCTGGGACAATTAAGAGACCCATATTGCATCGCAAATTCAGGATGATAGAGAGATCAACAGCAGTATTTTCAATAGCCTCTTGCTTTGACTACACCTTTACCACCTACATTCCACTAATTCCCTCCCATTTAACATTGCTGAGCAAACGTTTCTCTCTTTTCCATACTTGAGTGTTTATTTACAATACTGCATTTCGATAAAATTTTAACATATTGCGTGAATCTCATTGTTCTTCTCTTTTTTTTCCTGTTAAACCAATATCAAGATTTATAAGTAAATATGCCTTTTATTTTTTGAAAAGGGAAAACAAGTTGGTCACGCATCCACAAGGTACAAATCTGGTCGAATTCTCATGCATGCCATTATTGATGTTGATCCACTAAAATGGAATCTCATACTTTCTCCACAAAAAGACTTTTGTCCGTCTTTTAGATTGACCAACGTGAGTCATTCTATAATTTTTAGGGTCATATCACTTTGTTTGCGCAAATATATGTCGACCTTATCTTCGACATAGGCCGGTCATGTAATTCTCTTACTGGTACTCCTAAATATGAGGATCTCAAAGTGTTTAGCAAAAATACGTGATTCATGACCCAAGTCGTTTAAGTATGTGAGATCCATGCGACTTCCTTTACTTTTTATAACGACTTGGAATGATTGGGGGTGACCCCAAATACTTTTCATGGATCTTCTGGATGCCTTCTGTATGGGTTTGAAAACTGCGGTATGTTAGACCAGACGTGTAAACATTTCTTTTATCTACATCTCTTTGTCATACTTTGAAGAGAAATACGTTCGTGCTCTTTCGCTTTGGAACTGCACCTGAGTCAAAGCGAATGCCAGGTTCGAACTCGGTGCCCGGATGCTCCCGGACACTTCTGATGGGGTTATGCCCCCGCTGGAGTATGATTTCACCGAGCTAACCGGAGCGTTTGCAATATCTAAAAGTGCTTCAGCATCTGCCACTTGCTCCCTCGGCTTCTGTACTGAAAAAGTACATGTATAACGAAAAAAATACCCCAGTTTCAATACTAAAATCAAGTCAACCAAAAGGGCTCTTCAATCACTGAATACTATACATTTTGTAAAGGATCATATGGTGTCCTCTCAAATCCAAACATAGCTCCGTTATAGAAAATCAATCCCGAGTTCAGTCACTCGTTTGATGGCTCATACAAGACATAAGCTCTAGAAAGAAGCGACTAATGTATATGGAAGCGACGATGCTCAGAAAAGCAAACATAATTAACAACCAAACCATATCTTAGCAGTTCAAGGACGATTGACAGGCTTACCTTGTTCGTGCAAGTTCTCCACTTCAGTGATGATGGTAGCGAACTTATCCGAGTCAGCCCTCTGCAAGTCATATATTTCGTCCAGGATTTTTTTTTTTTTTTTATAACATCATTCTAAGAGTCAAGAAAAGAGGAGGGGAACAAGAAAACGGACGGGTAGAACAACGGAAGAACAAACTCCAACAAAAACCAAGAAGCAGCAGCCACCGTTGATGAGGTTCTTGACGCCACGGTACTGGGGAGCGCAGGGCTCTGCGAGCAGAGTCGTCTTGCTGGGTCCTTTGTGACCACTCCTTCTCCCCGCGGTTCCTGCTCAACCGCTTCCTCTTCACGTCCCTGAGCTGCACCGGGGCGACAGCTCCGCCCACGCCCTTCCTCTTTGAACCAATCCCTACGCCGTCAGCAGTTACCTTTGATCCTAAATCATCCATAGTCTTTATACGGAAGAATAACATGAACTAGTCCTTACTAGCACCCATCCATTGTCTTCTACAATTAGGAGGAGCCGAACTTCACTATCAGAATAACTTGAACACAAGCTTGACACATAATCACATTAATAAGTCCAAAACTTCGAGAGCCGTGATTTTCTCCATGGTCGTTAGTAACAATTGGAAACTATGTTGACCGAATCCTAGAACTAATCGCCAGAGATATAGGGCTGGTTTGTTTAGGCCGCTGCAAAGTAAATCAATTTTTGAACAATTCTGGATAGTAGATACAGAGTCCACATGACTTTAAATTTACAGATAAAAAATATCATAAAAATAAAAATATAATAATTGACATATGTATTTTGGGAAAATAGCACTTTTATTGAGGTGATGTTTCACTTAAATTCTACCTTAGACTTTTATTCTAGTGTGCAAAAAGAAAACGAAAAATTGTGGGCAGATGACATTACACGCGAAATATATTAATTGGGTCAAAACTTTGCTCCTATATGATGTCAGGAAATTTAACTGAGAAACTTAAACTTGTAATTAGAGGGCGACCCCATTTATTTAAAGAACATACAAACCTCAAAGGTAATCGATGTGGGATACTTTAACAATAACTACACATATAGGAAACTGGAAATAAAGAGCAGCAGTATTACTGCGACGTAGAGAGCATACTTATGAAGGTATAATGGGAACAGTTGAACCAGACAAAAGAAGGCGGGTAACCATCAATGAACTATATGGAAGATAGAAATATGCATAATGTGCCCTGAATACTTCTTTTTTCAAAATTTCCAACTTACTAGTTTGTACACTTGTCATGACCTATGAAATGACAAACGAGAGAGCACAATGGCCGAAAGTGAAGGAAACAACACCGCTCTCTGTCTGATGTAATCCACAAGAAGGTTAACTGAATTAGCCTTCTTTAACGATGACAGTTTTCTTTTTTGGGCCATGCTTACCAGAACGTAAACCATTGAAAAGATGGCTATTCTCCATATTTTGTTAAGGATATTTAGATATATTCTAGAGATATTTAGGGTATTTCTTCTGATTCCACGGATCACTCGGGATTTTACATATATCTCCTTTGATATTACATATTCTTGATTGATCTTTTAATGATTGTATTTGGTGTATCTAGTTATTTGATTCCTTAGATAGTCATCTCATAAAGCCTATAAATAGGTTGGTATAATATTCATTTAACACATATGGAAATATACGGTTCCATATTTCTTTCTTCCGAATTATATTTCTCAAGTTGGTATCAAAGCTATCAATCATGGGGAAACCTAGTGCATTGGGTGCACGTTGCATCCGGTGCACCCCATCCGTCCATAGCAAAAAATTTAGGACCGAATTGACACAAAAAAAGGTTTAGAACTGAATTGACATAATTGCAATATATTTATAATGTTTTTCGGTAATTTTTCTGAAAGAAAGGTGATGTATATGTACAAGATCTCTTAAATATGCAAAATTGCAAAGTTCTTTCATCGGACAAGTAAATTGCACTCTACTAGCCAAAACGAGACGGATTCAGAGCTAATCCACACTTCAAAGCCAGTATATATGGGATTAGTCCATTCCTAAAGAAAGTCATTAGCTGGACCGATCTAACATGAAGCTCAGTACACATTATCCGTTGGATCATGTGAGGGCTCACAAGATCTTACGTTGATCGTGTTGACCACATTTTCAAGTCAAAGATGTTTCCTTAGTTTGAAAATTAAAAAAGGGAAGAAATGAATTTGGAAGTGAAGAACAGAGAAATTGCACGTGCCTCGTAAGGGCATCGCTAGCCTCACCCAGGCCCTCATGAGCCACAATGAGGGCACTGCGGCCGTTGTCCGCCCTCGCTCTAGCAGGCGAGGGCCACAGCCCTTTGAGCCAAAACCAAAGAAAAAAAGGAAAAAGAAAAGAAAAGAAAGAAAAAAAATAATTATTTAAAAAAATGAGAATATCATTAAAAATTATCTATGTTAGTGCTGGTCATGCCACGTAAAACGGGTAGCTTCCACATCAGCGACATTCTGCCAAAATTGGCAAGATAAACTCAACTTGCAAAATGTGAAAAAATTTAGGTCTCAATTAATAAAATTAAAAGGTTTAGGATTGAATTGATAAAAATAAAATACGTTTAAGACTTTTTGGACAATTTTTTTCACTACCACGTGCAGTTTGGAATTTCAGATTTGTCACATAAAATATAAACAATGATAGAAATCTTGGCCTTAAATGATACATTCACCACATCACCATCACATGATTGAGATCATATGAAACAATGCTAAAAAACCAGTACATCTTGTCAATTTCCTTTATTACAAAAAAAAAATGTAAATATTCAGAAAGAAATAACAATGGGGACGTGGAAAAAAGGAGAGAAGTGAATAATTAATTGTGTGCATAGTGGATATGTGGCGCTACGTGTACTGTAAAAAAAGACATGAACTCTCGAATCTTCTTAATTAAATTGTGATAACTCGAGAAATTTGCATCTGACGAGAGACAACCTAGGAAAGCACCGACACTCACCAAGAGCCTACGAGTCATGTTGGACGCATGTCGTGTCTTGTCGAATACTCCGACACTTTTTGACGTGCGACTAACATGTGATCAGTGCTTTAGACACGCCATTTCGACACATTTACGGAGTTAATTTTAAGTATTTTCAATAAATTAAGAGTCAAAATGTAAATCTATCACACACACACACCCAACACACACACACACACACACACATACATTTATATAAATACACATAAGTCCTATACCCAATCATCCCATAATTAATTTACCTAGTTAGCCCAAAAAAACCCTAAATTGTGAATCCTTAACAGAAGAAGAAAGAAAAAACTCACTGCTGATATTTTTATATATACTTAATATAAATTATCATGTGCATATAAAAATAAATTTTTAATTTATAACGTGTCAGAATTTTCTATTTTTTGAGAAATAATATGTCAGCGTGTCGTGTCGTGCCGTTTCACATATCGCATGTCAATATCAATGCTACTTAGAAGGTAACTACATGGAAATTGAATTTGCCTGATATGAGAATTCACAATATACTATTGAGACCAAAGCAAGGTCTAGTTAAAATGGTTCTCTTTCTTATTTTTCTTTTCTGTGATAAGGGAATTATTGGGTAATGGAAGATGTGTAGATATTTCGTGGCTTTTTTTCGGTTTATAATAAAATAATAATAGATTTATAAATGCATTTTCTTTTGCTTTTGCAATAGTGGCATGTTCTCTCGGTAAACAAATTTAACTTTTAGAGTACGCTCTTGCTCTTCTGTCTCAAAATATACAAAGTAAAATTTCCTATTTAATACAACGCTACTCATTGAGCGATTTTGCTATTCATTGTGTACTTAATGAATGGTACAAACTATTAATAATAAGAATGTTATTACTCATATAAACGGGAAAAGTGTAAAAAAAAGTCCTAAACCTATTGCATTAGTGCCATTAGTCCTAAACTTTTTTTGTGTAATTGGTCTAACCTTTTGATTTAGTCCTAAACCTTTATTAGTGTCTATTTTAAATAGTGTCTTTGTCATAAATTTTTATTATTATACATTGAGTTAATCAGAATTTTGACCGAAAACCGCTAATGTGGACATCGATTGTCTATATGGTAGCGCTAACTTGCTATTTTTCAATATTATTTAATAATTCAAATAATTTTTAAGCATTTTTATTTTTCATTATTTTTTATTTAATATAAATATTTAAATGTTTCTACATTAATTTCGTTTTTTTACTATTACATATGAATTTAGCAATTGGCCTTTTGTTATACAATTCACTATGTTGGATTTTCATAAGTTTTTAGCAGTTTTGAATGATAATTAATAATGTTTTTTTCTCATATAAACTCGCCCCTAAAGAATTTAATCCGAAATTCGTCGTGGAAGGTACCTATCAAAGCGTCAACTAGGCTGTAGCTACAACTGGTCGACTACGTTCACCGCCTCTGAGCCTCGTCGATGATCACGTTTCTCATCTTAGAGAAGAAAATGCGGTATAAAGCACCTTTACGTTATCGGAGTTATGGGCAAAACGCCCTCGAATCCAACAAAAAGGAGACGGGAATTTCGTCAAAAGGTGAGGGGACGAGATTAATGAGGTGATTCACTGACTTGTGCAATCGATGTTGTGAGGTCGTCCTTTTGAGAAGAATTGCTCTTTGGAGAGCATACTTCCATAATCATAGTCTTTGACTCATTTCTTCACTGGATCAACAGCAGTAATCGTAGCGTTTCCGGTGACTTCTTCAATTAGATTTATGTAATTCCGATGCTACTCAAGCGTAGTAAAAAGTTCACAGGCGAATCGTTTCTGCGGAATAGAGAACCTCTACCTCGCATTCGTGAAGTTGATGAGATATGTTGACCACTATTCAGCTAAAACGAAGCAAGCGTTCCGAATCATTTAGAAGTGATGAGGTTTGGGGTCGTCGGGATGGATAAAACAATGGCCGAAAGAAAGAAGACGATGTCGACATAAGACAACTCGAGGCAAAATGACCTGTTTGAGAGGCACAGACTCGCAATAAGTATCGACTCATCGTCATTCGAACATCAAATTAACTTAAAGAAATCTCGTTTCCTAACGGTTATCTAGTCCGATCATGATTCACAATGAAAGAGGTGCATGAAAAAGTATCAACGGATAGGCAAGCGCCACCTCGAGGTGGTCGCCATCCTCAATTGATCGCCGCGAGGTGATCTTGGCCCGGCCGTCGGGCGGCTTTGTTGGAGCTGGCCATCGTGCTCCATAGGCATTCCACTTCTACTAGTGAACATTCATTCTTTATCCAATTCGAGATGTGCACCCAATAATCAATTGCATGGAACCTGGATATCTTCGATATCATATGATTAGCGTATATCATGCATTCTGTTTTTAAGCAATCAATTTCTTTTCTAGCAAGAAATTACCAGGTGTCCACGCATTTCTTCAGAAGAAACTACAAGGTGTTCATGTTACGCAATCTCTTTTCAAGCAATCAATTTATTTTCGCAAATAAGTACTAGACAAAGTCATTATGATCTAAATTAAATGGTGAACGACAGACAAAGGCATCGGAGGATGAAGACCATTGATCGCCGCAAATTTTATTTTGGGGGCTGATGTTGAGATGGAAGCCGCCATCAGCTCTGGTAATTGTTTCCACCACTTTCTTTTTTCTACAAGAGCAAGTGAAGCAGAATATGATTACTAAATAGATACCTCTCACTTCATAGAGACACCACGGGATGACATGATGCAGATAACGACAAGAATGGCCTCAATTAGTGTCAATCAAGTTGTCTTTTTCCAGTAGTTAATCCAGAATAATACCATACTGACTGCTTATTGATAAGTAATGCAAAAAGACATAAATAATTTACTGGATGTACGCTCTTTGAGAGTGGTGTAAGCAACTTTTGCATCACTACTCTCTACCATCATTTTGGTTTTTTCTTCACCTGGAAAACTCTCTCTTTTTCCACGGTTGAAATGAAAATTCGCAGTATGACTTTCATCATCGACTATCTATAAATTGGAGGGAATTATTTAGTGAATTAAAAAATCCTATATAACATTCCACCTGGAAAATAATAGCCGAGATCATAAAAAAGCTTGAAGAGATTCTTCACTCATACTAATACAAACATAATCAGCAACAACTGCATTTTTGAATTACTTCCTGAAACGTATCAAATGCCAATGACATCAAAGCAATCCCGGCAGCTGCATGTCTAGCTTCTTTGCATGTACTATAAAACTCCACAGTTTCATATATAAATATTTTTTTTCTATTGAAACTTTGCACCGAAAGAGAAGAGGGTGCAGCGGACCCTTATGCTCAAAATCATATGTAGGCAGAGCAAGACTCCTCTGTTGAGCAAATTTTTTCAGTTGGTTTATGAAGAAAGACCGCATGTCTATAATGTCAAACAAGTGCACAAGTTAGAAAGTTAGGCTTCCTCACCGCATATACATGCCTTAAGCAGTCGATGCAATAAATGACTGTAATCTTAAATGCAGTGATAGGGCATTACAGTTTGAGCACATTCTATACAATCCTGTCAATCAATAAACATGAGAAAGAGGGGCTGAAGCGGAGCTAGAGATTGATAATTAGCTAGGGTTCTCACGGATTTAAACTTTAAAATCGATGAACAATTATGTGGCTAAAGATCATTTAATTAATATATTATGTACCATCTACCGTTCTGCAGGATATTGAAATGATCAATGTATACTCAATTATACAGCCACATGGTGGGTGCAGGATTAGTAGCAGCCCAAATACTGCAAACCCCTTTTCACTTGCCAGTTCTGAACTTTTGGAGCCTATAAATTGTTCTATCACCTCTAATTCCAATTTTAGAACTATCTGATCATGTCTGTTTCATTCCAAATTCCGCAGATTCTCCTGAGCCTTAGTTCAATTGATAAAATCGATCACGTTGATGACAACACAAATGCAACAAAACAACATCTAAACGTACGAGTAATCTGTCTCAATGTAGACAATTGGTGCTAATCGTATAAAGGATCTACCTTTTAAAGATGTAACTCATTAACCCCTTTAAAGCTTGTGCATGGTGCCAAAATACAAGTTCGGGTTTGTGGGAGACGGATGTATACACATGAAAGACTCTAGCAACAAGAAGACAATTTAGCCGGCAGCGTCATCCCTACCTTCGCCTGAAGGAGGAGGGGGCGCGACTCTAGGCGATAGTGCATTGAAAAAAGCCGAACATGCAAGAGTCGGCAGCGGGGATAAGTGGTCGAGGGTGAGCCTGGTGGCCTCGTTGTGAGCGCCTTTGGAGGATATGCAGGGGTTTGGAGTCTCAAAAGAGTGGCCGCTCACGGAGACAGTGCCAGTGAAGTGAGGCTCCTGCTTAGGGGCTTCTTTCTCAGCAGCGTACTCCGGCGAACTCTATGATCGTCGCTAGCACAACTGTTGTAGCTTCCTTTTGTACATACTTCTTCGCTCTGATCCCAAGCAAGGTGCTCAGTGCGCTCGTGTTGCTTTCGCGAATATAGAGAGAGAGAAGAGAGAGAGAGAGAGAGCAAAGAGGTCGGTAACAGGACGAACGCAATATTTTCTCCATTATCGTCACCAACAATCTCTCTCCATAACAAACCAAGAAGCGATCTTTTCTTCATCTCATCAGACCCCTTCCATTTCCATTGTCGAGTCGTAGTCACCTCCCCCGTCACCGCCATTCAAGGTGAAGGAACCAAAGACAAAAAAGACACAGAAGAATGAAGGAATTCCATTAGATCCGGACCCGAGACATGTTACCGTGGGTCCGGCCTATCACTGGGCGAACAAAAATTGACAAAAATTGAACAAACTCTCGGCTATCATACTGAATCAATGGAAAATGGTAGTAACAATATTTATTTGAAGTACAACTCGAGGAAGATCACACCAACAGGTAAATTGACAAAAATTGAACAACCGATTTGAACACCAAAAGAATGGTAAAGAAAACTTTACGTATGATGATAACAATAATCCTGAATTTGAGCAAGGCTTTTTAGTTCAATTCTGAAATCAAAGGTAACTTTCGCTTGGGTTGCTGCTTGCCACGTGTCCTATGCACGCAACTCTTGCCAATGATTCCTTCATATGTCCATCCCCGGCTCCCGCCAACAGATTTGGCCGCCCGTTCCATTATCCGGCTTGGTGACATCATCTTGATCGATACTATCTCCCACCCTCTCTTTGTTTGTACGCAATTTGGTGACTTCGTCTTGACCAATACTATCTCCTAGCATTTTCTCCGTTTTCCGTCCCCTCCTTGTTCTTGTGCAGTTGGGTGACGCCGTCATGCCCTCCTCATTGGTTATATGCACAACGGTGATGTCATCATCCCCTCCCCTCCTTGTTAGTATGCAGGAATTTTGGAGCAGTTAAACGAGTGATTCGGGTTGAGTCTAATCCGACCTATATAATCCGACCTATATTGACACATTTAATCCATTTTGATCTATTTTTATACAGTACAAATCTAACAAAAGTATTTTAAAGAAAAACATTTTTAATGCCTTTAGAAGGAACTGCAAAAAAATTCTGAATTTCAATATTCTAGGATTTTGTCATTCGATAATAAAGCAAAAAATTTGCCAAGGCTGTATGTCTTTTTTCGCCGTACTCAAGTCCAATAACATAGAGTTACTAATGCCCCATGAATTTGCTTTTCAATAGCTATGTGGTTATGGGCTTCAAAATCTCTTTGACTTTCACAAGCTTCGGTTGCCAAATCCTTACAAATGGGATTCTGTCGTCACGGTGGCACCGTTATTTGTGGCAAATGACGATACCGTCATATTAGCCGAACCCAAAACAAGAACTTCTGGAAAATGCATTTAGTCTCGATCTTAATCCGCTTGTCCGTTTGTCGTGCCCACTGTTCTCGGCCTCCTCATTGTCATGTATTTATACGTATCTTTTTGTCGATATTGAAATAATTTTCACTAGTTAAATATTTCAAGCGATATAAACAATTGTTTTCACAAAAATGTTTTCAAAAATCATTTATTTTTCACGAAACGAACGGAGTCTGAATTTCATATGGACTGAATAACTTCATAGATAAGGGTCTAGTCTCACTCCTTCTATCGAGGGGGTTTCTCAAACTAAATATTTTGTCGGGATGAGCGGATCGGCATTGAAGAACTTGATTGGAAAACTACATATGTTAAAGATACGAAAAATAGAATTTTACCTATTGAGAGATAGTGGACCAAACATACAGTGCTCATTTTGGAATTCCAGGCAAGTTTTGTACTTTAACCATTTCTTTCCCCTTTCTTTTCGATTTCCACCCCTGGACGATCGGAGAGAGCTTTCTAGACACAACTTCATTTTATTTTTCAATTAGTTCCTTTCTATCTTTCGAAAAAGGTGAATATAGTTACGTGCAGACTAAATATATTGTAAATGACGCATCTTTGGCTTGGATTTGGCCGCAAAGGCAATTTTTGTCCACATTTTATTCCTACATCATCCAGCAGCCACTTCTGTTCAAGATTATGAAAATCGATGTCGAAGGTAAAAATTGATCAAAAAATTTATGCAAGTTTAAGGATTTGATTAAGTAAATTGAAGGTCAATGGCTCAACCGAAAGAATTGCGTAAATTCGGAGAAGAAAAGTAGAATTGCCTTCAACAGATAAGGCTGCTCATTTAGAAATTGCAAGCACGTTTTCTAGTCAACCCTTCTTCTTTCTTGCCTCTCTTTTCCCCCTTTTACAAGGAGGCAATAAAGCTTCCTAGACAAAGCATTCTAGCAGTTCTTTGAATTGGTTCCGTGGACTACCGAAGGTAGAAAAACAGGATACGCATTTTGGCACTTAATAGAAGTTCCGCGGGGGACCGAATGATTGCACTCCACCTAGATTTTCCTTGATGAAATGCATTTTGGTAGACTTAAGTACACTATAAGTGCCAAAACTTATGTATCGCACTTGCTTTAGTGTCAAAACCTTCAAAACAATCACTTCAATCTGCAAAATGTTAAAACCGGTTTTCAATGCCTATTGAAAAATTTAGATAACTCAATATCATAGTCACATGATCTTTCACATTGCTGACACAATAGTTTCAATCCGGAATAACCATTTTCACATAAGAGAAAGCATGACATCATAAGGGATTAAACCAAACAATAGTGTGTCAAACGACAGCACTTTTACGTTTTGTCAACCAACAGCTTATATAAGCTGAAACATGTTGAGCTCAAATCAGGATATTCTTAGATGCCTGAAATCCAGGTAAATCTCATTTAAAGTACAAGAATCATGTCTGGATTTAGAATTACGATCCCCTGAATGGGGATCGGCATTCTTAAACCTTCACATTCCCCTGCACACTAGACAACAAAATTCTACATCGCCAACAATTCTGACAAGTAAGTAGTACAATCAGATACAAATCAGAACTTGATAACCTCCTCAGCCCAAGAAAAGGATACAGTTACTTCCAACATTGCCTCGCCCACAAACCTTTTATTAAATCCACATAAACAATAATTCAACAGAAGAGGTCGAGTGAAAACAAAACGCAGCATTTCCAACACACTGCATTCGGCAGGGAAACAAGAACACCGTGATTCGTGAAGAGAACACCCCCTCGCATCTACAACATTTAATGGCCCAATTAGATTGGCCAAAGCCGTTCATAGATTGAGCTTGACATCAGCAAAACCGATCGAACGACGCGACAAATGACGAAACTTTCAAACGATCAGGATAGAAACAGAGCAAAGAAACGGATTCGAACGCGGAATGAATCGAACCAAATCCGACGTGAATCAAACGAAAAAGGATCGACTGAGAGATGAGTACCTGCTTCAGAGCCGACAACTGAGCGGGGCGATCATTCGACTGAGAGAAGCTTTATATCGCTTCCTATATAAAACCTTAGGGCTTAAAAAAAAAAAAGGGTTTTTGGGCCTGACCCGATTCCTTTAGCTGTTTTTGGACTCGGGTCGCAGGACAAAAGTTCAAGGCCCAACTAAGATGCGGTGTAGTCCCTTTCTTTTCAGTGACATTAGGGGCACCGGAATCAAGCATTAGCTGACGCAGCTAAGATTTTTCCCTTTATTTGTTCAGGCAAGAGAGAGAGAGAGAGAGAGAGAGAGAGTTAAATGTGTTTAAGAAAACATGATTGGTCTAAGATTTGGTAAATGGGAATGATTCAGACTTGAATAGTATAATTTATTCTTTATGGATTAAATTTGAATTGTAAGATCCGTTGATATCTACATTACATAACAATCAATTAGATTTAAAAAGACCAGCAATTCGTTGATATCCATATTACATCACAACATATTAGATTTAAAAAGACCGGTGTTGTATGGTATAGGAGAGATAATCTCTACTGAGATCAAGGCCGACAACATGATCATTGAATTTGTCACATTCCAACCCTCCCAACCTCCATGAGTAGTAATCTCCGTTTTTGCCTATTGATAATTATGATTCGAGCTTCAGATAAATGCAATGAGAACTTGCTCATTTGATTCCAAGGCTCCTCTTGAGACATATCAAGGCCGATATCTCAACGTCATGGTACATTGGATTGGCAAACCTCGTGTTTACATCAGAAAACGATAAGCTTTTATTATCGACAAGTGATAAGTTTGGTCCATCATCCAAGAGGTGGTTGAGCCGTGAAGATTATCACACCAATCACCTTGGTTTCCATGGACAATAGGACTTTTTGCGTCATCCTCGACAATGTATATCATAATGAAAATTTATAACACTACTTATGGATGTATGGATGGAGACGTTCTCTGAGAACCTAAAGAACTAACTTTCATGAGCAAGAAGACAACATCTCATAGTAATGTACCGAAACATGCAAACAAGCATAGATCAGAATCTTCAGACAGGCATGTATAATTGTTCTCGACAAACTACTTAGATGTATAGCATTAAGTATCTAGCTACATATTTTCTTGTCTGCTAGAGCTTTCCTCCCCTTTCGACATCCTTTTGCCATTCTCTTGGAGTAGTGCAAGAACCATCTACTCTTCTCGTCAATGATCAAGTTCTCTAGCACAACACCAACCCCAAACCCAACTCCAACGCCAGTCAACACGATTTTCCAATCCAAGTCGAATAGAGACTCTTCTTCATTATCTGCATCAAAAGACGGTGGTGGTGGTGGTGGTGGTGGTGGAGCATTATCACCATTTTTGCATTTATTTGGTAGAGGACTTCCACACAACCCTGCATTCATCGTGAATGAACTGCTCTCAAATGTGTCGAATTGTGTTCCATGTGGTATTGGTCCCGACAATCGATTTTGAGAGACATCGAAAACCTCAAGAAATGTGAGGCTAGCTAGTTGTTGAGGAATCTCTCCCATGAGATTGTTTAGGGAAAGATCTAGTGACTCGAGCATTGTCGGCTTTCCCGGGGAAGGAGGGATTCTACCGGTGAGGAAGTTGTTTGAAAGGTTGAGCATACGAAGGGCCTTCAAATCTCCAATGAGTTCAGGAATGAAACCTTCGAACTTGTTCTTGGAGAGGTCAATTGCAACAAGGTTGCCTGGAATCTTCAGATATTCCCTTTCGGTACCCTTATTCACCAATATCATCGCATAAGTCATACTTTCGTCTAATCTATACATAGACAGATTAACCGATTGATGAATATTCATGTATGCCAACTTATCTTGACCGACGATAACCTTCATGGCACGGCAACTCTGTAACAACTTGGAAGGAAGTCTACCATTGAAGCTATTGTTGGAAAGGTCCAGGATTTGTAAACTAGTGAAGTTAAGCTGGCTTAGATGAGCTTCTACGGGACCATGGAACTTATTGGACTGCAAGCCAATAACTTTTAGATAGGCCAATTCCGACATCCAAATTGGGAATGTATCATTAATTTCATTGCTACCAAGATTCAAGTACTCCAACGCTCCGCAATTACCTAAAGATCTCGGAATAGTCCCTCCTAGTCGGTTTTCTCTGAGGTCGATCATCTTCAATGCACAACCATCGGGGTAAACGCGAGGAATCATGCCGCTAAATTTATTTCTTGCGAGGTTCAAATAAATCAAAGGAGCAATACTGCCCAGACAAGGAGGAAGTGTGCCATTCAGAGCATTGTTGGACAAATCGAGCACGACAAGAGAGCTCACTTGACAAATGGATGTTGGAACTTCCCCAGATAGGAAATTGCTCGAGATGTTGTATATCATGACTGAGGGAGGTGGGATAGGGAGGGTTGTTTCCAGCAAGTTAGAACTAACGTCGAGATACGCCAAGTTCGGCAAGGGAACATCGGTCTGGTTGTTTACGAAGCCGGTTAAAAGATTGTGAGAAAGATCTATGTAATTGAGAGATTCTTTGCTATTGTTCCACATCCAGCTAAGAATGGTCCCTCGGATTCTGTTGTGTGGTAGGTTTAACCGCTCCAATTTGCTTAAGTAGCCTATAAACTGTGGGAACTCGGTCAAGTTGCATGAATCCAAGGATAAGTCAGAAAGCTTCGATGTGGTGGCAGTGATGAATGACTTGGTGAATGATATATTGTTGAAGGACAATTGTAGGCTTCTCAAGTTCTTGAGTTTGAATAGATCATTTACATCGAGAACGCCATTGAGATAGAGCGACTCCAGGCTAAGCGATTGAAGACCCTTCAGATTCCATAATGTGCTTGGAATATCACCGTGCAAGTCATTGCGAGAAAGGTCGAGCACGACCAACTGCTTCAGGTTCTCAAATGAAGATGGAAATTCACCGCTAAACCGATTACCTACCAAATAGAGAGCAACAAAGACATGAGACAAAGGAGCATCAATTACACCATTAAATTCAATTTCTTTTTTTTCTCTTTGGTTGAATAATCTCGTCGTGGTCTGAACTATTACCTGAAAACTGGCAAAAAAAGGAAAAAGAATCTATTACCTGAAATGTCCAAGTAGGTAAGTTTGGTCAAGTTGACCACCCACTCCAAAGTATCACCACTCAAGTTATTGGAAGAGAGCCATAGAGACCGTAGCCGGGTAAGATTAGCAAAGGAAACAGGGATTTGACCTTGCAAGTTATTATCTGACAGGTCCAACTCGGTAAGTTTGGTCAAGTTGACCACCCACTCCAAAGTATCACCACTCAAGCTATTGGAAGAGAGCCATAGCCATCGTAGCTGGGTAAGATTAGCAAAGGAAACAGGGATTTGACCTCGCAAGTTATTATCTGACAGGTCCAACTCGGTAAGTTTGGTCAAGTTGACCACCCACTCCAAAGTATCACCACTCAAGCTATTGGAAGAGAGCCATAGCCATCGTAGCTGGGTAAGATTAGCAAAGGAAACAGGGATTTGACCTTGCAAGTTATTATCTGACAGGTCCAACTCGGTAAGTTTGGTCAAGTTGACCACCCACTCCAAAGTATCACCACTCAAGCTATTGGAAGAGAGCCATAGCCACCGTAGCTGGGTAAGATTAGCAAAGGAAACAGGGATTTGACCTTGCAAGTTGTTTTCGCCAAGGCTTATTTCGGTGAGATGAGAAAGATTACCCAATGAAGAGGGAAGCGATCCTGAGAAATGGCAATTCCAGGCGATTAACTCATTCAAGAGACTAAGATTTCCAATCGAAGTGGGTATTCCTCCAGAGAAGTTGGTTAGGGAAAGGTCTAACGATTTCAATGGAGAACCCCAATGCAGTTTGGGGAGAAAACCAGGGAGGTTGCCATTGCTAGCAATGCGAAGGACTTCCAAGTTTGGCAGCTGAAAAATGCTTACCGGAAAGTCTCCATTCAATCCACAATCTGCAAGCCCAAGCGATGTCAAGGAAGAGAAATTCGCTAGCACAGGAGGGATAGGTGACAACAAGCTCACTCTAGAAAGATCAAGCTCTTTTAGCCCAGTCAAATTATGAACAAAGTTGCCCACGTTGGGCAAATGAAGTGCCTCGGAAAAAGAATCGGATAAATCGAGAGAAACTAACTCAGAGAGTTGCGAGATATCATGAGGTATTTCACCGGCAAAGTCCGAGCGGGAAAGATTAAGGTATTGTAACCTGGAAAGATTGCCGAAGCCGTATGGGATTGGGGAGAAGTTGAAGCTGTTGCACGCAAGATTGAGCGACTCCAGGTGAAAGAGTCGAAAGAGAGTGGTGTTGGGACTCATGGTGCCCGAGAGGCAACTTCCACTGAGGTCGAGGGTGATCACTCGGCCGGTGACCTCATCACATTCGACGCCGTCCCACGAACAACAATCTCCACTTCCATCTGGTGACCAGGAGTGGACCTTTGGATATTCACATCGCGAATCTGTCGTGTTGGTTCTAAAACTTCTCTTGAATTCCATTAAGGCAGAGCTCTCATCCGCATGACATAGTTCCCGAGCAAACCTAGTAGGGAAGACAGAAAGTAGGAACATCCAAGTAAGCAGCAGATACGACGATAAGGCTGCCATAATTTTCTGCTTTTGTTTTCTTTCTTTTGGTCACTGAGGTGAGTTCTCGAGGGAGAGTGCGACGGAGAAGCTTTTTGTAGGCGGCAACAATTCGCTCTGGCAATGTAGACCACTATCATCTCAACCTTTTAACTCAGTGGGATTCTACTATAGAGCTTACGTGATTCAGGATGGGGACGACTTTGATCTACTGATAAAAAGACCGCACCATATTTTCTCGAAAATGACAAACTATATACGAAAATGAGTTTGTCAGTATGGAAGACTACGTCTACTGGGAGCCTACTCTGCAATAAGTAATCAAATTGCAGCTTCCCTCTCCACATGTTCTGTTGTTCTTTCCCTCTTGTCTAGTTAAATAACAATTTTAGCTAGGACAATTAAGAGACACTCGATACCCTATTGCATCGTAAATTCAGGATGATAGAGAGATCAACAGCAGCATGTTCAATTGCCTCTTGCTTTAACTTCCCCTTCACTACCAACATTCCACTAATTCCCTCCCCTTTTACATTGCTGAGCAAATGTCTCTCTCTTTTCCCGCAATTACTTGAGTAGCAGACTCCAAAATGCTAGGGTGACAATGGCTTTTCCCAACTACGTATGACATAAATCACAGTCAGTGCCAGCCTTTTCCCATATTGTACCGCAAGCCAACCAGTAACAGATACTAATGCCACAAACATATGAAACTCATTGATACTGAGGACGTTGAAAAACCAGTAACCACCCTAGCAACTGTTTCCTGTTTCCAATAATTAAAACGTCGGAGAACCCAACGATGCACAGGCCATGTCAAGTAATCAAGAAACCATGATGTAAGTAAGAGACGCAAAAAATGAACATGTGCACGTTCAATGCACTTGAATGGTAACTTGAAAAGGAGATGGAAATGCAGCATTTGGATGGTGAGATCATGGGAACTGGCACAAAAAAAAATAAAAAAAGAAGAAGAAAAAATCAGAAATTGTATCCTAGAAGTTCAGTAATACTGATCCTTGAGACTGAGTTATGTGCTATAGATCCCTTTTTAACATTTTGCTATTAACGTGCAACTCAAATGAAAAAAAATGTCATCGATCATTTCAAACAGAGCACGACAGTATACTTCAGAATACTTAGGCGCAAAATGAACGAACTCATTCTTACTTGCTAATTGCCTCGTTACTCCCTTTTTCCACGACCGTAAATCCAATATTAGATAGGTTAATCGCATAATGGGTGACCTGAAAATGATATTCGTTCTTTAACTGCTGAGTTAGAACTCATTGAGTCGTGCCTTGGTACTTGGTACTAAATATTTTGTAATTGCATCCATTCCTTCCCCATAAGAAACTATTGAAGGTTAACAAAATAAACGTGTATCTCGATCATTAATGATATTATGAGCAATTAATGGAATAATCACAACAGTATTATTGTTATGCACCTAGTGATGAAAAATGCATGCCGTGTAAGTGAAGCCGATGTTGCGTTTCATCGTTGAGTCCACGTTCAGCAAAAGACGCCAACTAATCCTCCACTAGAAAGTAATTCTTCCAAGTCTTCCACTAAGAAGCACTTAACCAGGTCTTTGAGCTTAGGCAATTAATCTTCTCCCAACCGCAGGAAATTACACGGCTTAGCAAGACTTTTTGCCCAGTTTTTTAGATTGACCAACCGGAGTCATTTCACAGTTCCCAGGAGTATTTCCTAGTCCTCAAATCACCAAAAAAAAAAAAGATCGCAATCATCCACTGAAAATATTCTCAGAATTTATACATCGTTGCCTGATTTTATATTAGTGACAAAGTAGACATGATTATGATGAATTACAAACAAGCATAAGTCTCTCGGGAACTGTATAAGTCTCTCGCAACGAACGATGAACACATCGTGGGCAGAGAGTGTGATCATAAACACTTGTAAAGCGTTGATTCATCTAGTGGAATCAGCCAATCGACTTTCAACGTGGAAAAGTGGACGTAAGTTTATCAAAGCGAAACCACTATAATCTTCGTGTGCAATTTCTCTTATCGCCAAACTCTTTATTTGTTGCATACGATTGTTGAGAATCTCTTTTTGAAAGTCATTCAAATTCTCAATTTGTGATTCATTTGATTTATTTTTCAATTCCGCGATTTAGAGTAAAATTTGTTCAGAATCACCTATTCATCCCTCTCTAGGTTATATTGCTAGATACATTAAAAGCTATTGTATGCAAGATTGAGTGACTCTAAGTGAACAAGTCGAAAGAGAGTGGTGTTCAGACTCATAGTGCCCGAGAGACAATTGCTACTAAAGTCGAGGGCGATCACTTGGCCGGTAACCTCATCACATTTGATGCCGTCCCACGAACAACAATCTCCACTTCCTTCCAATGACCAAGAATGGACCTTTGGATAATCGCATCCCCAATCAACCGTGTTGGTTCTGTAACTTCTCTTGAATTCCGTTAAAGTGGAGCCCTCATCCGCATCACATAGTTCCTCAGCAAACCTAGTACGAGAGAGAGAAGTAGGAATATCCAAGTAAGCAGCAGATAAAATGATAAGGATGCCATAATTTCCTGCTCTTGCTTTTGTTCTTCTGGTTACTGAAGTGAGTTTTCGAAGGAAAGTGCAACGGAGAAGTTTTTTATAGGCAACAACAGATCGTTCCGGCAATGGAAATATCTTGCTCCCATGTTATCGTTCATGTTGTTTGATTTGACTCATACCTTCAAGGCTGAATTTGAATTACAGAGGTTGTTCATAGTTGCTTGTCCAGAGACTTCCATCAATAAGCCCACTTATAAACTCACTTACACATAAGATCTCTCCCTACTTCACTTGAAATTATCAAGTTTAAGACTAATTTTCTCATTCAAGGTTTCATCTTGATTTTTGAGCGGTGAAGCTTCTCTCTTAATTATATCTGTCTGTGCAGCATTTTCAATTGCCTATTGCTTTAACTTCCCCTTCACTACCAACATTCCACTAATTCGCTCCCATTTTTTACATCGCTGAGCAGACGTTTCTCTTGATTGTATCGTGTGTGCTATCATGTGTCTAACACAATCTGTGTAAATCCTTTTAGATTTTTTGTTATCTTGCATTACAGAATGATTGGTTCTTGGAAATAACTCAAACCTAAAAATGTAGAACAACATCAACTCAACCATTAACTCAGTGGGGTTCTACTATAGGGCTTACGTGATTCAGGATGGAGACGACTTTGGTCTACTGATAGAAAGACCAAACTATACGAAAACGAGTTTATCAGGATCGAGGACTACATCTATTTGGAGCCTACTCTGTAATAAGAAGTCAAATTGATATGAAGATGAAACTCGTTGATATGAAGGAGGTTGGAAAACCAGAAACCACCCCAGCAACTTGCCGTTTAACCAGGATTTGAGAACGTCCAAGAACCCGACGATGCACGGGCCATATTTTAATATTTGGAGATTACCATGCAACTCAGATGTAAAAACTGTCATCGATCATTTCAAACAGCGCACAATAGTATAAAACTCGATGATCTGAAGATGATAGTCATTCTTTCACTGCTGAGCAAAAACTCATTGAAATTGCGTCAATTCCTTCCCTATAAGTAACCATTGAAGGCTAAGAAAATAAAAGGTGTATCTCAATCATTAATGATATCATAAGCAATAACTAGAATAATCACATAAGTATTATTGTAAACTTTAGGCGCTTGCTATATACACCTATTGATGAAAATGCATGCCGTGTTAGTGAAGTCGATGTTGCGTTTCATCATTGGGTCCACGTCAAGCATAAGACGCCAACCAGTCCTCCACTCGAAAGCAAGTCTTCCAAGTCTTCCACCTTGTTGAGAAAATCTGAGATGGCCACTTCAACTTTGACAACATGGGACACGTACAAAATCGATTTGACTTGGGCTTTGGGCTATGGTTGAAAAGTCTGTATTTTTTACAAAAGAAAGTGGGAGAAACTCTGAAGTTAGGCCCAACCACAGAAAATTACATGGCTTAGACATTTTGCCCCTTTTTTCACATTGACGAACGGGAGTCATTTCACACCTATGAGTATTTCCTGGTCCTCGAATCACAAAAAGCAAAAACCGCAATCATCCACTGAAAATATTCTCAAATTTTATACATCATTGCCTCATTATATATTAGTGACAAAATAGACATGATTATGATGAATTACAGACAAGCATAAGTCTCTAGGGAACTACTGAAGTCGCGGCGGATGGTGAACTCATCGTGGCAGAAATATTGCTCAAGGACATGGCCATAGATTAGAAGTAGCCAATAATGTTAACCATTCACCCATTGAAATGGATGCCAAGTTTGTCAGTCAAGCAATTACAGGCAGTCAAAGGCATATATTGCTATTAGATCCTCCTTGGCTGAATGCAGGGACTCCCTCCCGAGCTGCCGGAATACCAAATTGAGCACAGATTCATCACTCTTTTTTCCTTTTGAAGCATCGGCTGACCATTATCGTGTCAAACGTTAATTTTGATGTGAGAATATTCTACTCCTGTTCTTCACTCTAATTGTATAAGGACACTAGAATTGAGTTTCAATTGAGACAAGTAAAATGAATGCTTCATCATAATATATATTTATATGAGCCAATGAACGTCTATGTTACAATTTTTTCTTTTGGGAATTTAGCAATGAAGTGGTATTGGGCTAGCGTTCACGCACCTCAATCAGTTCACTTTACGGGCGATATTAAGAGTGTACTCCCACATATCGAGTTGATGCATTCAGGATTTAACTCCTGAATGGGAAAATACCAAGAAAGACATAAACCTACTATAATTGTGACAACTCAGTCATAAACCTCTTCGGGACATCATCCCTTCAAAGTGCTCGGTCAAGGAGCCAAGTTTCTTGTCTAGGGCAACACCGACGATGGCGTTGATGTCAGCCATCCTCTTTGCGAGCGATCGAGTAATGTGTGGAGGATCCATGATAAATTACCTATACACAGTAACAAACCAAAATGAGTAGAGTGAGCAAGAATAGTGAGCCGGCCCATGACGTCCCTCTAAGAAACCATGATGCAAGTAAGAGACACAAAAAATGAACATGTGCACGTTCAATGTACTTGAATGGTAACTTGAAAAGGAGATGGAAATGGAGCATTTGGATGGTGAGATCATGGGAACTGGCACAAAAAAGAAGAAGAAGAAGAAGAAATCAGCAATTGTATCCTAGAAGTTCAGTAATACTGATCCTTGAGACCGATCAAGTTCCGTGCTATGGACCCCTATTTAACATTTTGATATTAACATTCAACATCAGATAAAAAAAATG
Source organism: Rhodamnia argentea (assembly GCF_020921035.1). Taxonomy (NCBI): domain Eukaryota; kingdom Viridiplantae; phylum Streptophyta; class Magnoliopsida; order Myrtales; family Myrtaceae; genus Rhodamnia; species Rhodamnia argentea. The sequence continues at coordinate 34,495,655 of NC_063152.1, forward strand.
TCATCGATCATTTCAAATAGAGCACGACAGTATACTTCAGAATACTTAGGCGCAAAATGAACGAACTCGTTCTTACTTGCTAATTGCCTCGTTACTCCCTTTTTCCACGACCGTAAATCCCATCTTAGATAGGTTAATCGCATAATGGGTGACCTGAAAATGATATGTATTCTTTAACTGCTGAGTTAGAACTCATTAAGTCATGCCTTGGCACTTGGTACTAAATATTTGGGAAAAGTACACTAGAAGTGCCATAATTTGTGTACGGCGTTCACTTGAGTGTCATAACTTTTAAAACGTTCACTTAAGTGCCATAACTTTCAAAAATTGTTCACTTGAGTGCTACGTCGGAGCAAAATCGTTCACTTGAGTGCTACAGTAACTTTTCCGACATGCCACGTTAGCTTTCCGGCGTGCCACGTCATCTTTTCGGTGTCTACAGTAACTTTTCCGGCTGCTACGTCAGTTTTTCTGGCTGCCACGTCAACTTTTCTGGCTGCCACGTCAACATGGCACTCAAGTGCACGATTTTTAAAAGTTACGGCACTTAAGTTAACGTTTTGAAAGTTATGGCACTCAAGTGAACGCCGTACAAAAGTTATGGTACTTCTAGTGTACTTTTCCCTAAATATTTTGAATTGCATCAATTCCTTCCCTAAAAATGCATGCCGTGTAAGTGAAGTCGATGTTGCGTTTCATCGTTGAGTCCACGTTCAGCAAAAGACGCCGACTACTCCTCCACTCGAAAGTAATTCTTCCAAGTCTTCCACTAAGAAGCACTTAACCAGGTCTTTGAGCTTAGGCAATTAATCTTCTCCCAACCGCAGGAAATTACATGACTTACCAAGATTTTTTGCCCATTTTTTTTGGATTGACGAACGGGACAGTCCCTAGGAGTATTTCCTAGTCCTCGAATCACAAAAAAAAAAAAAAAATCACAATCATCCACTTAAAATATTCTCAGAATTTATACATCATTGCCTAATTTTATATTAGTGACAAAGTAGACATGATTATGATGAATTACAAACAAGCATAAGTCTCTCGAGAACTACAGAAGTCGCGACGAACGATGAACACATCGTGGGGAGAGAGTGTGATCATAAACACTTGTAAAACATTGATTCATCTATTGGAATCAGCCAATCGGCTTTCAGCGTGAGAAAGTGGACGTAGGCTTATCAAAGCCAAACCACTATAATCTTCATGTGCAATTTCTCTTATCGCTAAACTCTTTATTTGTTGTATACGATTGTTCAAAATCTCTTTTTGAAAGTCATTAAGTTTCTGAATTTGTGATTCATTTGATTTATTTTCTAATTCCGTGATTTAAAGTAAAATTTGTTCAGAATCACCTAATCACCCCTCGCTAGGTAATATTGCTAGATACATCAGAAGCTGTTGTATGCAAGAATGAGCGACTCTAAGTGAACGAGTCGAAAGAGAGTGGTGTTGAGACTCACAACACCCGAGAGACAACTGCTACTAAAGTCGAGGGCGATTACTCGGCCGGCAACCTCATCACATTTGATGCCATCCCACGAACAACAATCTCCACTTCCTTCCAATGACCAAGAATGGACCTTTGGACAATCGCATCCCCAATCGGCCGTGTTGGTTCTGTAACTTCTCTTGAATTCCGTTAAAGTGGAGCTCTCATCCGCATGACATAGTTCCTCAGCAAACCTAGTACGAGAGAGAGTAGGAATATCCAAGTTAGCAGCAGATAAAATGATAAGGATGCCATAATTTTCTGCTTTTTCTTTTGTTCTTCTGGTTACTGAAGTGATTTTTCGTGGGAGAATGCAACGGAGAAGTTTTTTTATAGGCAACAACAGATCGTTCCGGCAATGGAAATATCTTACTCCCATGCTATTGTTCATGTCGTTTGATTTGACTCATACCTTCAAGGCTGAATTTGAATTACAGAGGTTGTTCATAGTTGCTTGTCCAGAGACTTCCATCAATAAGCCCACTTATAAACTCACTTACACATAAGATCTCTCCCTACTTCACTTGAAATTATCAAGTTTTAAGACTAATTTTCTCATTCACGGTTTCATCTTGATTTTTGAGCAGTGAAGCTTTTCTCTTAATTATATCTGTCTGTGCAGCATTTTCAATTGCCTATTGCTTTAACTTCCCCTTCACTACCAACATTCCACTAATTCGCTCCCATTTTTTACATCGCTGAGCAGACGTTTCTCTTGATTGTATCGTGTGTGCTATCATGTGTCTAACACAATCTGTGTAAATCCTTTTAGATTTTTTGTTATCTTGCATTACAGAATGATTGGTTCTTGGAAATAACTCAAACCAAAAAATGTAGAACAATATCAACTCAACCATTAACTCAGTGGGATTCTACTATAGGGCTTACGTGATTCAGGATGGAGACGACTTTGGTCTACTGATAAAACGATCAAACTATACGAAAATAAGTTTATCAGGATCGGGGACTACATCTATTGGGAGCCTACTCTGTAACAAGAAGTCATATTGATATGAAGATGAAACTCGTTGATATGAAGGAGGTGGAAAAACCAGGAACCACCCCAGCAACTTGCCGTTTAACCAGGATTTGAGAACGTCCGAGAACCCGACGATGCACATGCCATTTTTTAATATTTGGAGATTAACGTGCAACTCAGATGTAAAAACTGTCATCGGTCATTTCAAACAGAGCACAACAGTATTAATCTGGATGATCTGAAGATGATATTCATTCTTCCATTGCTGAGCAAAAACTCATTGGGTCATGCCTTGGTATTTCCTTGAATTGCATCAATTCCCTCCCTATAAGACAACATTGAAGGCTAAGAAAATAAAGGTATATCTCAATCATTAATGAAATCATAAGCAATAACTAGAATAATCACATAAGTATTATTATAAATTTTAGGCGCTTGCTATACACCTAGTTATGAAAATGCATGCCGTGTTAGTGAAGTCGATGTTGCGTTTCATCATTGGGTCCACGTCCAGCATAAGACGCCAACCACTCCTCCACTCAAAGGCAAGTCTTCCAAGTTTTCCACCATGTTGAGAAAATCTGAGATGGCCACTTCAACTTTGACAACATGGGACATGTACAAAATCGATTTGACTTGGGCTTTGGGCTATGGTTGAAAAGTCTGTATTTTTTACAAAAGAAAGTGGGAGAGACTCTGAAGTTAGGCCCAACCATAGAAAATTACATGACTTACCAAGACATTTTCCCCTTTTTTTCACATTGACGAACAGGAGTCATTTCACACCTAGGAGTATTTCCTGGTCCTCGAATCACAAAAAGAAAAGACCGCAATCATCCACTGAAATTATTCTCGAATTTTATACATCACTGCCTCATTATATATTAGTGACAAAATAGACATGCTTATGATGAATTACAAACAAGCATATGTCTCTAGGAAACTACAGAAGTCGCGGCGGATGGTGAACTCATCGTGGCAGAAATATTGCGCAAGGACATGGCCATAGATTAGAATTAGCCAATAATGTTAACCATTCACCCATTGAAATGGATGCCAAGTTTGTCAGTCAAGCAATTACAGGCAGTCAAAGGCATATGTTGCTATTAGATCCTCCTTGGCTGAATGCCGGGACTCCCTTCCGAGCTGCCGGAATACCAAATTGAGCACAGATTCATCACTCTTTTTTCCTTTTGAAGCATCGGTTGACCATTATCGTGTCAAATGTTAATTTTGATGTGAGAATATTCTACTCATGTTCTTCACTCTAATTGTATAAGGACACTAGAATTGAGTTTCAATCGAGACAAGTAAAATGAATGCTTCATCAGAATATATATTTATATGAGCCAATGAACGTCTATGTTACAATTTTTTCTTTTGGGAATTTAGCAATGAAGTGGTATTGGGCCGGTGTTCGCACATCTCAATCAGTTCACGTTCTGGGCAATATTAAGAGTGCACTCCCACGTATCGAGTTGATGCATTCAGGATTTTACTCCTAAATGGGTAAATATCAAGAAAGTCATAAACCTGCTGTAATTGTGATAATTCAGTCCTAAACCTCTTCGCAGTTAAGTCCTATAATTTTAGCAATTGTGCCAATTTAATAGATTTGGCCAATTTTAGCCAGAAGTTGCTGAGTGAACACCGATCGTCCTGCGTGGCACGGCTGATGCTGTAGTGGACAATGATTTTAATAATATTAATTTCAATTATTTATGTATTTATTTATTTTCTTTTTCCTTTCTTTTCGTTTATTTTTTTGAGGGGTTTGATGCCATCATCTAGTTTTCTCAGAACAAGCGCTTTTGGATGTCTGGATTTGTGTTTCCAGTTGCTATCAAATCTTCTACAATGTCCATCCTTTGGATTTGAAGATTCTGGGTGGTTGTCTTTACCACTTGCTGAGGTCTCTTGCGAGAGACAGAATTCCAGAGTACATTCATCTTGCTGAGTATGTTCAGGTTGTTAAGTATCATCAATTGCCTGAGTCTATTCGAGTTGTTGAGTATCACCAGCCGCCTGATTATTGCCATGTACTCGAGTATTATCAGCAACCTGATCCGACTGCATCTCTTTAAGTATGACCACATTCATCAAACATTCACATTCATTGATTCTTCCACCATGTGAGAATTTGTATTGAAGACTCTATAAGCTTTACTCTTTGTGGAGTACCAAGGAAGATTCCTTCATCTGATTTCTCATTAAACTTGCGAGGACAATCATTAGCATTCTTAAGAATAAAACATTTGCAATGAAATATTCGAAAATATGAAATGTTTGGCTTCCTGCCTATATAAAGCTCATAGGGGTTTTCTCAATCATAGGTCTAAGAAGAACACAATTGTTAATATAACAAGCAATCGAAACATCTTCAACCAAAAAAAAATGATATGGTATTTTGCTTTTAATTAAAAGGGTTCTTACAATCTCTTGAAAATAATGATTTTTTCCTTTCTACAACCCCATTTTGTTGTGGAGTATAAGGAGAAGAAAAATTGTGTTGGAAACCGTTTTCATCACAAAAATCAGAAAAATTTTATTTTCAAATTCTCCTCCATGACCAATGTTAATGCTTGAAATGATGCAACCTTTTTCATATTGAAATTTCTTAGCAAATATTATAAAAAAAAAATGAACAAGCTTCATTCTTGTGAGCAAGAAAGAATCGCCAAGTAAACCTGGTATAATCAACTGCTATAACCAAATACTATATCTTACCACAAAGACTTTGACTTTGTATAGGTCCAAAGATATTCATGTGTAGTAACTGCAAAGCATGGTTAGTAAAAACATGATTGATAATTTTAAACGATCTTCTTACATGTTGCCTAGTAACAGGCAGTAGATAGCTCAGATTTCTCAAATCTCATTTCTGGTAGTCCACGTACAAGCATTTTTTTATGACAGCTTTGAGATTTGCTTCATACATATATATACCAACTTTCTCGCTATAATTCTGACTCATCTTAGATAGATACAAGGCATCAAATATCTTCAGATTCTACATCCAGAAGGTAGTTGTTCCCATGTCTTCGTCATGTAAAATATTGAGTGTTATCTCTGCTTGTTACTGAGCACTTGTCTCCTTGGAATTTTATCTTAAAGCCAATATCACACAATTAGCTAATACTAATCAAATTGTAGTTGAGTCCTTTGACTAAAGAGACGTCATTTATGGAAAGGGTTGCACTTTTGGCGGTTCCCTTGGCAATGATCTTTCCTTTGTTGTTGCCACCAAAAGACAAACTTCCACTATTGATCTTGTTGAGTTGAACAAACTTGCTTGGATCTCCAGTCATGAGCCTTGAACAACCACTTTCCAAATGCCATTTGGTCTTTCTTTTCTTTGGTACCAATAAAGAAGGAAAAGACTCATGTTTTTGGTGGTACCCAAATTTGCTTGGTCCTTTGGGGTTAGATGACTGCATCATTCTCGATATTGTTCTTTGATCTGGTCTCCAAACTTTTGTGCAATCATTCTTAAGATGATTTGGGTTCCCGCAATTTGAACACTTAAAAGCAGTCTTCACCGATAGGTTTTATATTGTTATTGAAAATGATTTCTACATGCAAACCTGGAAGGTCTTCGACTTAATCTTTGCGTCGCTTTAGGAAAGTCATTTTGAAGATCACTTTCCTTCCCAAGACCAAGTCTAGATTTATTGTAATATGGAACTTGTACGCAAAGTATATGCTGTAAGGTTTTTGATCGAAGAGAAAATCTTTTACTGATATTCGAAAATCTATTTTCAAGAGAATCGTTTTTCTTCCAAAAGTAAATCTCTACTTTCCTTAAATTCGAGAAATTCGCTTTGTAGAAACTCAATTTTGTCATTCTTGGAATGTTCATGTCGCCTCAACTTTGAATTTTCCTTTTTGATCTCAGATAGCAATTGGAGAGCAAATTGATGTTCTAAGCATAATTCATCAACGTAATCATTCACTTCGTCAGGGATCTCAATGTTATTTACCTAGATTTCATCTTTTGAATCTGAGTCAGCCGTCAAGCATATATGTGCTTATTAGATATTCGGTATCGCTCCAAGTGTCTACTTTTAAAGCTTTTTTTTGTCTTTTCGTACTTTCATTTCTTATTCTTCTTCAGAAGTGAGTAGTTTGGTTTGATATGACCACATTTCCTGCATTCAAAGCAAATTATATCATTGCCTTTTTCTTTGTCATTGAAGGGCTTCTTATGTTCGGTTTGCTTGAATTGCTTCCTTCCTTTGAAGTATCTTCACTTTCTGGCCACCTTCCCAAACTTTCTCACCATTAATGCCAGTTCTTCATCTTCTTCATCTTCATTTTTCTCAGAGTCTAAGTCACCCAAGTCATGAATGTTGGATTTTAAGGCAATTGATTTCTTTCCCATTGATTCATCCTTATCACTTATACATTCAGCTTCGTAGGACCTGAGGGTTCCTATAAGCTCATTAACAGTGAGAGGCATGATCCTCTGTGTCTCTCGAATGAATGCTATGATGTTGTTCCAATCCTTCGATTGTTTACTTTCTTTGAACCGAGATTGACTTCCCTCATATGCGAGACCATTAATGATTTCGGTCGATCTGGTAAACTTGTCTGTCACTAATTCATTTTTCTTCATCATAAAGGATTTATATTTGCCAAGGAAAATATTTAGCTTTGTTTCTTTAACTCTGTCAGTTCAAGGCTTCTCTCTTAACTAACTCAGTGGGGGTAACTGTTGGAGTTGGAGGTGCGTTGTTAGTTGTTCCTCCGATGTTTGAGGAACCAGCTTTGACGGTTGCACCTGATCCAGGATTGACACCATTTTTCACAACTTCCCCCATCAGAGGATCTATAGATCTGACTAAGGCTTTCACTTCGTTCTTCCTTACGTTGTAGTCTTTCTCATAAAAAATATGGAAGTCTAGTATTTCTTTGTCCTTTAACACGGACCTAGTCCTTGTATTCTAGCCATAATATATCGTTAACTCAAAAGTGGTGCATGTAAAATTTTTAAGCACCTACCAATTGATAAATGCCAGCAAGATCACCTAGGTTGAGGGTGAATAGGTGATTTTAATAAATTTGACAAATATATACCGAATTAAATAAATCAAGTTGAATATGATTAGGATTGAGTCAAACAGGGTGTGAATATGATCAATGTCCTGATAATGTTTAGAAATGTAGAAACTCCTATCAAAATAATTATTGAGCACAAGCAGAGAGATAGAAGACTTTACACACAGAGCTTATAGTGGCTCGGTTTAGAATAAGCCTACTTCCACTCTCCCATAGTGACAACCTACTCCGGTTCTGGGCGAAGCTTCTTGTCATCCAGCTTATATCCTCTCGAAGTAGGTACTTCTTATACACAAGATGATAAAACTCACCAACTCACACCTAAGCACATACTATTGCTCTATTGTTCTGTCAACAATTCTCAAAGGATTACAATTGTAAGCTCATTTAAGTCAAATATGAAAATGTGGAGCTCTTCTGAATTTTGAAATTTTGAACTTTCGATCTTTCTCCCTCTTTGTCTCTTTCAAATCTTCTTTTAAACTCCTCGGTGTTCCAGAACTTCCCATTGGACTGTCTTCACAAGGATCAATCTCTAAGCTAGCTGTTTGATAATTGATAAGAAAATTAGGTAGCCGTTGATGTCAAATAATTAGAGATCCTAAGAGATTGATTGCCCATACAAATAAATTTCGGTTTCCATAAGTAGAGAAGTTCAACTATGGAAAGATCCTTGCCTTTGAGGTGATTGTCAATCAATCAAAAAATCTCGCGTGATTGAAGATCTTACAGAGATAATATCATTATTGTTATTCAATCAGAATCTTCCAAGGAGGGAATCTAAACTATGTCACAAGCTGTAGAGTTATGAGATTAAATATCCCAAGAAATAGTAATATTCAAGATTACACCAAGAACTTCATCTCAGGTCAATATTTAGCTTTCGCAGAATCCATTTTTTCCCTTGCTAATATCCACGTAGTAGCCATTCACACTGTAACCTTGCTGATATTCACCTAGACATTTTGTTCTGACTTCTTGATAATATCAATTGTTCTTCCCAAGATATACATACAGTAATCACAATGTGGATCTGTTGACATAAGGCCATTGATGCTTCCAAGTCAATATGAACTTCACATTCGACTAGACGTCGTTTAAGTAGGTCTTTTAGTCATAAGAATTATGTTCAACATGAATATTACCTGAAATGAAACATCTCTTGTATTATTAAGATCATAGTAAAATATCAATAGTTTTGTCAACTTCAAATATATTATGAGGTTTTCTCAATAATTGTTTCACTTCTTTGTTTATTTTCCAAGGGGCAAATACATTAGAACTTTTCATGTTCCGAGGAAAATGTAACCTCTACACTACAATACAAAATATAAAATATCATCCAAAAAATCCTAAATTTATTGTTCTTTTGCAAATTTAGTCTTAAAACTTTTAATTTTTCTAATTGAGTCCTAAATATTTTCATGTTTTTCCAATTGAGACCATTTAGCCCATTTTGGTGGAAATAGCTTATGTGGACGCCGGTCATCCTACGATTGCATGTTCGGCCTTGACGTTGACAGTTTTAAAATATTTTAATACTTTTAAATTTTTAAATTTTTCTTTTGTTTTTCCTTTCTTTTCTACTCTTTGCTTTTATTTTTATTTTTTTTACAACTGTGGTCAGCAAGGGCTAGTGACCCCTGCCTGATCGGGACGAAGGCATCGCAGCCCTCGGGTGTGGCTAGTGATGGTCGGTCGGCGACCTCACCGACCAAAGATGTAAAAAAACAAAGAAAAGAAAGAAAAGAAAAATTCATAATTCATTATATAATTAAAAATTCTCCACATCAATGCTAGTTGTGCCGCGTATGATGTTTGGCGTCCAAGTTAGCGATTTTCTATCAAAATTGGCTGAATTGACTCAATTAGTAAAACGTGAAAAAAATTATGACTCAACTGGTAAAATTTAAAGATTTAAGGCTGAATTGACAAAAATTCAATATTCTTCTCCAAATAGGAACAACCGATTTATGAAAAAAAAAAATTAAAAAAAGAGTTGATCAGTTTTTCCTGACTATAACCTAATTCCTACTTCCAAAAACAAGTTTGCGACTTTACATTCAATCTATCACTCCCGTCATTAATTGGTACGAATAGTACCCTTTTATCTTTCCTCATTTTACTTATTTGTTGTCATTCTTATTAGTAGAACTGGCACCAATAAATTGCAAGCTAATGACTGGAAGAGTATGGGAAGTGTCACTTCCTAGGTGACTTGTACACAAATAAGAATTTGTCGACAAAAACAGCAACTTAATTTGACTTAAATGAAATTAACACGAGATTACACGTTTTCCCACGTTCTTTAATGAGAAATACTTTGTAATCAATAACATCGGAACATATGTCTTCCAACACAAAATAACATAAATAACCACAACCAATATCCTGACACGACATAAATTTCAAATCCTCTTTTATTAAGTTATCCATTCAAATTGTTGAGAATATCTCTCAAGCTTGGGCTCGCAAAGGAAACAATATCCAAGCAGAAATTTTAAATCCAAACACCACCAAACAAGGAAAACATTATTGAACCAAACGAAAGGCCCTCTCTAACCGTGAAGATTTTCACACCAATCTCCTTTGTTTCCATGGACAATAGAACTTTCTGCATCATGCTCGACTGTGTACATTACAATGAACCATTATGACATTGCTGATGTATTTATGGACAGAGATGTTCTCTAAGAACCTAAAGAACCAACTTTCATGAACAAGAAAACAGCATCTCATAGTAATTTATTGAAACATGAAAACAAACATAGATCTTGTATGATTGTTCTCGACAAACTACTTAGACACAGAGCATTAAGTATCTAGCTGCATATTTTCTTTTTTGACAGAGCTTTCCTCACCTTTTGACATTCTCTTGCCATTCTCTTGGAGTAGTGCAAGAACCACCTACTCTTCTCGTCAATGATCAAGTTTCCTAGCACAGCACCAACTGAAAACCCAACTCCAGCGCCAGTCAGCACGATTTTCCAATCCAAGTCGAATCGTGACTCTTCTTTAGTATCTATGTCAAAAGATGATGGTGGTGGTGGAGCATTATCACCATTTGTGCATTTGTTTGGTAGAGGACTTCCACACAACCCCTTATTCATCACGAATGAACTACTCTCGAATGTGTTGAACTGGGATCCATGTGGTATTGGTCCTGACAGTCGATTTTGAGAGACATCGAAAACCTCAAGAAATGTGAGGCTAGCTAGTTGTTGAGGAATCTCTCCTGCAAGATTGTTCAAGGAAAGATCCAGTGACTCGAGCACTGTTAGGTTGGCCAAGGAAGGAGGGATGCTACCGGTAAGGAAGTTGTTTGAAAGGTTGAGCATATGAAGTGACTTCAGATCTCCAATGAGTTCAGGAATGAAACCTTCAAACTTGTTACTAGAGAGGTCAATTGCAACAAGGTTACCTGGAATCTTCAAATATTCCGTTTCCGTGCCCTTATTCATCATTGTCATCGCAAAAGTCGTACTTCTATCAATTGGAACAACAGATAGAATAAATGATTGATGGATATTCATATATGCCAACTTATCTTGACCAATGATAACCTTCATGGCACGGCAACTTTGTAACAACTTGGAAGGAAGTTTACCATTGAACCTGTTTTTGGAAAGGTCCAGGATTTGTAAACTGGTGAAGTTAAGCTGGCTTAGATGACCTTCTATGGGACCATGGAACTTATTGGACTGCAAGCCAATAACTTTTAGGTAGGCCAATTCCGACAGCCAAATTGGGAATGTATCATCAATTTCGTTGCCACCAAGATTCAAGTACTCCAGCATTCCGCAATTTCCTAAAGATCTTGGAACAGTCCCCCCTAGTCGGTTTTCTCTAAGGTCGATCATCTTCAATGCACAACCATCGAGGTAAATGTGAGGAATCATGCCGCTGAATTTATTTCTCGCGAGGTTCAAATAAATCAAAGGGGCAATGCTACCCAAACAAGGCGGAACTATGCCACTCAGAGCACTGTTGGACAAATCGACCATGACAAGGGAGCTCACTTCACAAATGGATGTTGGAACTTCCCCATATAGGAAATTGTTGGAGATGTTGTATAGCCTGACCGAGGGAGGTGGGACAGGGAGGGTTGCTTCTAGCAAGTTAGAACTAACGTCGAGATACGCCAAGTTCGGCAAAGGAAGATCGGTCTGGTTGTTTTCGAAGCCAGTTAAAAGATTGTGAGAAAGATCTATATACAGGAGAGATTCTTTGCTATTGTTCCACATCCGTCTAGGAATGGTCCCCCGGATTCTGTTGTAGGAAAGATCTAACCACTCCAATTCGCTTGAGTAGCCTATAAACTGTGGGAACTCGGTCAAGTTGCATGAGTTCAAGAATAAGTAGGCAAGCTTCGATGTCGTGGCATTGACCAATGACTTCGTGAACGATATATTGTTGAAGGACAAACGTAAGCTTCTCAAGTTCTCGAGTTTGAGTAGATCATTTACCTCGAGAACGCCATTAAGATTAAGCGACTCCAGTGAAAGATGTTCAAGATCCTTCAGATTCCACAATGTGCCCGGAATATCACCATGAAAGTCATTGTAAGAAAGGCTCAACCAAGTCAACTGCTTCAAGTTCTCAAATGAAGATGGAAATCCACTGCTAAACCGATTACCTACCAAACAGAGAGGAAAAAAAAACAAAGACATAAGACAAAGGAGCGTTAGTCACACCATTAAATTCAATTTTAATATTTCTCTTTGGTTAAATAGTCTCGTCGTCTGAACTATTACGTGAAAACTGGCAAAAAAAGAAACTATTACCTGAAATGTGCAACTCGGTAAGTTGGGTCAAGTTGACCACCCACTCCAAAGTATCGCCACTCAAGTTATTGTTGTCGAGCTTTAGAATGGAGAGCCGGGTGAGGTTAGCAAAGGAAGCAGGGATTTGTCCACTAATGTTATTTCCTGACAGGTCCAGCGAAGTGAGATGAGAAAGATTACCCATTGAAGAGGGAAGCGACCCCGAGAAATGGCAACTCAAGGCGATTAACGATTTCAATGGAGCACCCCAATGCAGTTTGGGGAAAAAACCCGAAAGGTTGGGATTGCCAGAAATGCGAAGGACTTCCAAGTTTGGCAACTGAAAAATGCTGACCGGAAAGTCTCCATTCAATCCACAATATCGAAGCCTAAGCGATCTCAAAGATGAGAAATTCGCTAGCACAGGAGGGATAGGTGACAACAAGCTTACGCCAGAAAGATCAAGTTCCTTTAGCCCCGTCAAATTATGAACAAGGTTGCCCATGTTGGCCAAATGAAGTGTCTCGAGCAAAGAAGTGGACAAATCGAGAGAAACTAGCTCAGAGAGTTGCGAGATATCATCAGGGATTCCACCGGAAAAGTCCGAGTGGGAGAGATTAAGGTGTTTTAACCTTGAAAGATTGCCGAAGCCATAAGGGATTGAGGAGAAGTTGAAGCCGTTGGAAGCGAGATCGAGCGACTCCAGGTGAACGAGTCGAAAGAGAGTGGTGTTGGGACTCATGGTGCCTGTCAGACAACTGCTACTGAGGTCGAGGGCGATCACTCGGCCGGTGACCTCATCACATTGGACGCCATCCCACGAACAACAGTCTCTACTTCCATCCAGTGACCAGGAATGGACCTTTGGATTAACGCATCGCGAATCTTTCACGTCGGTTCTGAAGCTTCTCTTGAATTCCAGTAGGGCAGAGCGCTCATCCGCATGACATAGTCCCTCAGCAAACCTAGCACGAAAGAGAGAAAGTAGGAATATCCAAGTAAACAGCAGATAAAATGATAAGGCTGCCATAAATTTTCTGCTTTTGCTGTTGTTCTTTTGGTTACGGAAGGGAGTTTTCGAGGGAGACTGCAATGGAGAAGCTTTTTATAGGCAGCACCAGTTCGTTCTGGCAATGGAAATATCTTGCTACTTGGCCCATTCAACGTGCCTGACCCCAAATACTTTGAGAACCGCGGGACGTTAGACCAGAGGTTTGAACATTTCCTTTTATATTGTGTGAAACTTCAATAAAATCAAAGAAGACCAGCACTTTATATTGTATAAAACTTCAATAACATCCAAGAAGACCAAGACTTTCCAGGACGCAAATTGGAGTTTTTACCTTCACTTTTCCACATCCCTCCTCTTCCATCCCAATGTGATTGTCTCTTTCTTCTTTACTTGTAGAACTCCCTCACGTTGCCTGAGTTGCTTAAAATTGACGATACTATTGTTGTGCGGAACAAGCGATCGAACGATAAAATAGACAGAATAAGAAATAAATCGGACACCAGATATACGTTGTTCGGTCGTAGAGACCTACGTCCACGGGGAGAGTAGCAACGAATTTCACTATAGAACGAGCGATACACGGAGATTACAAAACCATACTTGAGTCACTCAAACACTCTCGGTGTTTCTCAGCCCCAATTACATTCAAGAACGCACACAGTGTTTAGCCCCCAAATTCCTAACGAAATAATCTCTCAATCTCGCAAAGGAATTAACACAAATCTAACCTCAAGATTTAATCGGCTTCGACACTTAAATTCTTGATGTAATTCCGCGGAATAAACCCCACGAGCAAGCACTCGACAAACGGCGCTTCAAGAAGTCCCTCTTCGTTGGATCGACAGTCGGCGCTAATTGCAAAACCCATGCAAGAAAGCCACGCCCCAAAAAGTATGCTGCCACAAATATATATCCAATATATTCAACTTGGCCGGTCCAAGAAGAAAAGCTCAACACTTTGCCTTTTGTTGTTATCTATTGACGTTATCTCTTTTTTTTTCTTTTAATTTCCTTTCCTTAATTAACAATGCAGGAAATCTTCGACTACCGAACATGGAATATATCTCCATGAGTTGACTTAATCTGGACGAAGCCAAGTCCACGTTGGACTCTCCAATTTTGTCATTTTCTTGCCAACTTCACACGGAACCGATTTCCATAAATTTCAAATAAAGAGATCACGTCTTCAAGATATGCTAAAATATCCTTCTCCTTCGGTTGACCGAGTCCAATTGGGATTTTCTATTTCTTGAGCAAAGACACTAACGCAAATCAACTTTAATTCGTAAGTTGATTACGTATATATTTTTCTTTGCTCGATTTCGGATGTCCGCAAATATTCAATTCGGAATATTTACAATTTCGCTTCGGGCTCAAAACTCGAGACATATTTTAACAATCTCCACCTTGGCTCGATGTTTGAGCCAAGTCACAATCGCTTCACTAGTATCCGAACATCATCTACTACTCTCCCAATAGCCCCAATGGGCTCAACCGGCACAGACATCATCCAAGTTCAAGTCGCGCTTGAACTTTACCATAACCGTGGACCTCATCGGAATACCAACTCCATATGCACCTTTAATCGCTCCACAAGGACTTTTTGATACAAGCTCCTTGACCACGGATAAAGCAAAACCTTTATTGCATCCATATCCGTCGGGAGATCGAATATGTACCTTGTCAATATTAGCGATTACAGCAACCATTGGCTCTACGGGCTCCACCTCGCTACAAGCACCATCTGTGTCGATTATTGCACTAGTACTCGCTACCTCGGGAGTTTCTAGTTGGAACTCCACCTCAAGTTGAACACCGTCCAGATCTGTATTAACACTGCCACAAACACTCCTAGCCGGAAGTACTGGAGACTCGTCAAAGGCAACTTTTCTACTGCGAACGGGTGAATTTATATTTGAGCATCACAACCGATAGCCCCGCTCACCTCGTGCATAGCCATGGAATATGCACCTTGCCCTCACATCGAGCTTACCATCACTTACTCGATAATAACACGGGCAACCAAACATTCTAAAAGTAGAATAATTAGCAACGTTACTCGACCATACTTCTTCGGGAGTCCGAAATCTTATCGTGATCGATGGAGATCTGTTCACCAAGTAGCTCGCCATACTAAGCGCATCCGCTAGAACTCTTCTAGCCATACCAACACTAGAGATCATTTTACGGGCCATCTCTAGTAATGTTCTGCTCATCAATTCTACAAACCGTTGTGGTCTACCGGCACTAGTGCGGTGTTTCACTATGCCCTTTGTCATGCAGAATTTATTTTCCAGCTTCGAACATGACTCCATGCTATTGTCGGTTCGCACATGCTTGATCGACTTAGCAGTCTCCACCTCGATCAAAGCTCTCAACCGCATGTTCCCGACAACAGCATCAAACTTGTGCACCGGTACAGACACCCAAGTCTTCTTTGAGCAATCGTTAGACTCTCGAACAGATGTCGACGTCTCCGGAGCGAAACCCGTCAATGTCTCACCTTGAAGTTCATACAGGCCACCATGCTTGATTCCTTTCATTATCACCAGAGCACCTCGAACAATCTTCAGAACTCCACCTTGTGAAGAATACCCGCATCTAGCTGAATCTAGAGTTCCTAAGGAAATTAAGTTCTTTTTCAATTTCGGAACATGTCTTACTCCGACCAATGTCCTCACAATACCATCATGCATGCTGATTTTAACATCACCAACGCCCACAACATCGCATTCTGCGTTGTTCCCAAACCGCACTTTACTACTATCCGTGCACCGATAAGTAGCAAACCAGTTCCTGTTTGGTGTAGCATGAAAAGAACAACCAGAATCCATAATCCATCCGTCAAATGACGAATTCTCAATGAGAGACAAGACTCTATCGACACCATCGGAATCATCAGCTACAGCTGCAACGTCATCCGTAGATTCAACTCTAATTCCCTTACCTGTTTCGTTTTTCAGCTTTAAGCAATTCCTTCTAAGATGCCCTCTCTTGCCACGGTTCCAACAGATAGCACTACCGGTCCTAGATCGACTGCGTCTATTTGAGCTCATACTACTTCTACTACCACGAGTATCGGTTCTTCCTCTATTCTCACCTACTAAAGCAGTAGATACATATTCGCCAGATTCTCTTCTACGGATATCCTCATTTAAAATCAAATCTCGAATACAATCAAACGTCAAACTTGTTGACCCGGAGGAATTACTAACAGCAGTAATAGTAGTATTCCAGCTATCGGGCAATAAAAAAAATAGAATCAAAGCACATACCTCATCTTCAAAGTCAATATCAACTGAACTCAATTGACTAACGATCACATTGAATTCATTGATATGATTAGCAACTGACGCACCTTCGCTCATCTTCAAATTAAATAGACGTCGCATTAAATAGACCTTGTTGATCGCAGAGGGCTTCTCGTACATATCCGACAGGGCTTTCATCAAACCCGCAGTGGTCTTCTCTTTGACGATATTAAACGCGACGTTACGAGCCAACGTCAGCCGAATAACACCCAACGCTTGTCTATCCAGCAATTCCCAATCAGCTTGCTTCATCGTCTCTGGTTTCTCCCCGGACAGGGGCAAGTGCATCTTCATCTGATATAGATAGTCTTCAATCTGCATCTTCCGAAAACCAAAGTCCTTCCCCTCAAATCCGTCGATTTTCACTTTTACTTCTTCCGTCGCCATCGATTCGCTTCAACTCGATAAACCTGGCTCTGATACCAATTGTTGCGCGGAACAAGCAATCGAACGATAAAATTGACAGAATAAGAAAATAAATCGGACACCGGATGTACGTGGTTCGGTCGTAGAGACCTACGTCCACGGGAAGAGTAGCAACGAATTTCACTATAGAACGAGCGATACACAGAGATTACAAAACCACACTTGAGTCACTCAAACACTCTCGGTGTTTTTTAGCCCCAATTACATTCAAGAACGCACACAGTGTTTAGCCCCCAAATTCCTAACGAAATAATCTTTCAATCTCGCAAAGGAATTAACACAAATCTAACCTCAAGATTTAATCGGCTTCGACACTTAAATTCTTGATGTAATTTCGCGGAATAAACCCCACGAGTAAGCACTTGACAAACGGCGCTTCAAGAAGTCCCTCTTCGTTGGATCGACAATCGGCGCTAATTGCAAAACTCATGCAAGAAAGCCATGCCCCAAAAAGTATGCTGCCACAAATATATATCCAATATATTCAACTTGACCAGTCCAAGAAGAAAAGCTCAACACTTTGCCTTTTGTTGTTATCTGTTGACGTTATCTCTTTTTTTTTCTTTTAATTTCCTTTCCTTAATTAACAATGCAGGAAATCTTCGACTACCGAACATGGAATATATCTCCATGAGTTGACTTAATCTGGACGAAGCCAAGTCCACTTTGGACTCTCCAATTTTGTCGTTTTCTTGCCAACTTCACACGGAACCGATTTCCATAAATTTCAAATAAAGAGATCACGTCTTCAAGATATGCTAAAATATCCTTCTCCTTCGGTTGACCGAGTCCAATTGGGATTTTCTATTTCTTGAGCAAAGACACTAACGCAAATCAACTTTAATTCGTAAGTTGATTACGTATATATTTTTCTTTGCTCAATTTCGGATGTCCGCAAATATTCAATTCGGAATATTTACAATTTCGCTTCGGGCTCAAAACTCGAGACATATTTTAACAACTATAATTTCCACCCCATCTTTTTCTGGTCCATTCGTGTCGTGATTTTTCAATTCGTCCATCTAGAATTATGTCTAGATTTTCATGTATCTTTTCAAATTTAAGTTCAATTAAAGAAAAAAAGGAAAGAGAAAAACTAAAAAAAAAAAGCAGGGGTGGGGCAAGAGAGAGCACCGCCGTCCCACGGCCTCTGCCGCACCATCGCCGTTAGGACCGCCGCTAGGGTGGCCTTTCCAACGTCTCTACCATATAGTCTAGACAATATTTTTCTTATAACGGTTTAGGAGTTAGGGCTAATGTCATCGTTAAGTATCTAAACTTTTGTTGATTCTATAAACTGCTTTTTTTTCTCAATGAAGCACCTCAATTCTTGACGTAGAAAGAGAATTGATAATGTAACCTGGCATTCGTTTCTTCTGGTGACATATTGGAAATTGTCAACAAGGTCCCATTAATTGTTGATGTCGTTTTGATTTGACTCGTAGCTTGAAGGCCAAGTCTAAAGTACGGAGGTCATTCATAGTTGTTTGGTCATCCATATAGGTTGCTTGTGTAGACTTCCATCGAAAAGCACATTTATAGGTGGGCTCATGTCTCTCAATAAGCACTTTTATCTTGTTTATCACAAAAAATCATTTTGTTTTGGGATTCATCAAGTTTAAGGCTAATTTTCTCATTCATGGTTTCATTTTGATTTTTTAGAAGTGAAGTTTCTCGCTTAAAAGGTTTAGGACTTACTTGGCATAATTGAAAGGTTTAGGATTGAATTAACCGTCATACGATAGGTTAAGGATCTTTTAGACACTTTTTCCTATCTTTCTTGTATAGGCATTTACCATTAAACTCAATTATACATATGTTCTCTCCCCACTTCACTTGAAATCGCCACAATTTTGTTTGGGAATTCATCAAGTTTAAGACTAATTTTCTCATCATTGATTTCATTTTGATTCTTGAGTAATGATTTTCTCTCTTAATTATATCACGTGTGCTATCATGTGTTTAACACAATTTGTGTAAAGGTTAAGTAACAAATATAAATTTCATAACAGCATGGATCGTTTCTTAGAAATAACTTGACTGAAAAATGTTTGAGCAATATCATCTCAATAACTAATTAAGTAAAATCTACTGTAGGACTCACTTTATCAACGACTGGAGATGAGCTCGACCGCAAATGAAAGGGAGACTCGAGAGTTCAGGCAAGATGCATCATCTGTCAAAAGCTGTAATTGAAAATGCAAATGGAAAGTCGTAAATTTTCTGGTGCCGCGCTTCGCCCTTCATCGCCTGTATTATTGGCATGGTCCACTTGCCAGTGAAATGACATCTCACATCATTTTCGCATAGAATAGAAAGGAAAAGGACCATATTTGACAAACCTCGACACAAAATTTTCTTCCGTTTGACAAGCCACTTGTATTAACCAAAGTACTAGGATTTAGATGATTTCACGATTTCCGCTACTTTATTGTCATTTGCAGATGGGTTTAAGGGTTATGATGATATTTTAAGCTTAATCTACATTGTTGTCAAAAATTAAGCAGGATAAGTTAAACAGTATTTGCATGTTTTGATCGAATCAATTTGGTGTAACCAGCAAAATCAAGTAAGAAAGTATGGTACTTTATGGCATAAACAAGGGATAGTTCAATGTTTAACACACTAAATATTTTTTTAAAAAAGAAAAAAGATCAACACAATTAAAAAGAAAAAAGTGTGAGAGGTCAAATGCTGGTTTAAAGCTGAACAAAACGCTTTAGCATTCTTCCAATGGGCTTTGGGGGCTGAAAGCCTCTTGGGAATGTTGAACCAAACCCATCCCAAGTATTGCACATGTATTAGATAAAAAGAAATCATAGAAGAATATTTTTTTTGGTCAAAATGGAAGAATAAATTGAAAAGTACCAAAAAAACTCCTAAACTTATTGCATTAGTTTCAATTTATCCTTAAATCCGATTGGACCAATTTATTCCTAAACATTTTGTATTTTTGCTAATTGAGTCTATCTTGCCAATTCTGGTTTGAAATCGCCGACGTGAATGCCAGCTATCTTACGTGGCATTGCAGGCATTTTTAAATAAATTTTTTCTTTAAAATTTGAATTTTTTATTTCTTTTCTTTCTAATTTTTTTTTTTTGGCTGCAAGTCCTCCCCAAGCTTTGCTATATTTGGGGGAGGAACTTTGTAACCTCGCCCTCCATCGAGGCTATTGCAGCCCCGCCGGTTGCTACCGAGGCCACAAAGGCCCTCCCCAAATCGGGGCAAAGATGTTCTCAACCTTGCCCGTGGCTAAGGCTATAGCAGCCCCGCCGTTCAAGGGCGAGGCCATGAAGGTCCTCGCCAAATCTGGGCAAGGGCCACCTCGCCCGTGGCCGATGAGGGTAAGGCCTTCACGGTCTCGTCAATTTTGGGCGAGGTGGCCCTTGCCCAAATCTGGTGAGGGTCACAACCATTGCCCATGGTCAATGGCCAAAACGAAAGGAAAAAGAAAAAAAAATAATTAAAAATACAATTTCTGTTAAGATTTTTAAAAATGTCAATTTTAGCGTCGGTCGTGCCACATGGGATGGTTGACATCCAGGTCAGCATCGGTCATGCCACGTGGGATAGTTGACAGGAGATAAGTGAGATTTAGGGTTGGCATGTCCTGGATTTTGTGAGGCGTGATTTGGTTCATTTTTTGCATTTTTGACTCACATTTGCAAATGAACATAACAGCCCACTAGAAGCCCAGCTCAAAGAAAAGAAATGGGCCGAAAAATTTGTTGGGGGCAACATGACAGAATTCAAGAAATACATGTGAAACTATTATATATCATCGCAATTTTTGGAGAGTAATGCTCTTGGTAATGTAGGGCAAGAATCACCTGCTCTTCTTGTCAACGTTGAAATTCCCAAGCACAACACCGATAGAGATTCCAACTCCAATGCCAACCGGCATAGTTCTCTGGTCCAAGTCGAATGGACACTCATGTCGTCATCTTCCCTCTCACCGGCCAAATCGAAAGAAAGAAAAAGAATGAAAATAATAATTTAAAAATATTTTTGTAGAAGAAGAAATTTTATTTTTCTGATAAATATTTAAACATGTTCACGTCAGCATCTGTCAAGCCACATAGGATGTCGGTGTCTATGTTAGCGATTTTCGATCAAAATTTTCTATATGGACTAAATTGATACCAATACAAAAAAGTTTAGGACCATATTAGTCCAATTGAAAGATTTAGTACTGAATTGATACTAATGCAATAGATTTAAGACTTTTTTGGTACTTTTCCCTTCCACAAGTCATGCTCTCCCATCCCAAGGAAGAAAGTTCTTGCAGAGTATCCATGTCCTCGAACTCATATTGACCCACAACTTGGATGGTAGCTCACCGTTGAAACTGATGTACTAAAGGGCCCATGATTGGCAAACCTGGTGAAGTTAAATTGGCCCTATTAATTAGTTTTCATCAGACCATGGAACTTAATTGGAATGCAAGCCAATAACTTTTAGCTGGAAAAATTGTCTAAAACGTCATAAAATTTATTGTACGGCGACCAATTCAATTTTTCAATTGACCAATTCAGTTCCAAATCTTTAGACAATTTGCAACGTAATCAATTTTGGCCGAAGATAACTAATATGAACGCCAGCCATCCTACGCTGTACAATTGGCACCGATGTAGACGATTTTTCTAATTTTTCTAAAATTTCTGAATCTTCTCTTTTTTTTCCTTTTTTTTCCTTTTCTTTTCTTTCCTTGCTTGTTGTTCTTTTTTTCTATTTCCCTCGGCCATGGTCGGCGAAGGTTGTAGGCCACGGGCGAGGGGGTCTTAACTACGTAGAGCAGCCATCGTCCATATTAGAGATTTCAGGCCAAAAGTGATCGGAAGGAGTAAGGACTACATTGATAAATCGTCAAAAGTTTTAAGATCAAATTAACTAAATTAAAAAATTAAGAACTAAAATAGGTATAGGTGTTTTTTTTTTTTTTTAACAATTTTCCCAACTTTTAGCAGAGTGAATCTGATAGCCGAAAGGGGAAGCTATCATCAATTTGATTGTTAAGATTTGGTACTCTAGCATTCTACAATTGGCCAAAGATCTTGGAACAGTCCCTCGCAATCGATTCTTGTTGAGGTCTATCATTCTCGATGCATGCCATCTGTATAAATACGAGGAATCATGCCCTCGAGTTTATTTTTGCGTTCAAAATGGCAAGACTCGGTATTTGCCAAACATGCAGGAAGCATGCCATTTCGACTATTGTTGCACATATCAATACTGTATACAAAACGTGGCCTCATCTTATCTCTCAACTTTAGCAATTTTTCTCGGACCATACTAGTCTCTTGCTTGATATCTACAGCCTAGAAAAGACTATTTTAGTGAAATATCTAACAGGTACTCTATTCATCTCTGCTAGTTCTAATTGTTTTTTTTTTTTTATAACCGAGGTGTCTGCACGGCCGGCGAGCTTGCGCTCAAACCAGCGGTGAAGCACGACTAGTCCTCGAGGGCAACTGCAGGACCCCACCACCATAGTGCCCAGGTAAGACACTGGCACCACGAAGTTTTGAACCCAGGACCTCTCGTGAAAGGAACTAAGCGCAAACCAGCGCGGCCACTAGTCGATGGGTGCCAGTTCTAATTGTTTCATCTCTCCATTTTTTATTTTCTCCATGTTCCTAGGAAAATGTAACATCTACACTGCACTACACTACGAAATGTTAGGACCAAGGCATCTTTGATCTTTGAACAATCTAGGTCAGTGGAATCAATTTGTAAATCCAGTAACCTCATTCCATTATTGAAGCAGATTATTGTCGATGAATGACCCAAGTATAAAACATGTACACTAATGGGGTGACGATATTGTCTTCTTCTTCTTCTTCTTCTTCTTCTTTTTCAGCTTTTGTGTTTGTTATTAGAGCACCTATGTAATAGAAGAGCCAGAGGAGATTGTAAAGCCGTAGCTTTTATGCTTAGCAACATCTGTGGATACGAATTCTGGGGTTTTTCTTATTAGCCACTCCAAAATTCTATGTGAAAGGACACATGGGGTTGACAAAAGGCAAAATGTCAAAGTCTTTTGGGCTTGTTATTTTTCTTTTGGAGTACCTATCATCTTCACACAAGTAGGGTCATTGCCATTCGTGGCTGTCAAGAGTTTAATCCTTTATCCGCGATCTTTCACGTTTCTTGATGAGTCGATGAGAAAAATCAATTAAGGGCAACAAAATACGAAAAGTTAGGATAAAAATCCAAAATCTTGGTCTTTTTCTTTTTGGTGCAACGTCTTGTTTAGTTTCAGAGAAAGACGATATGATTTCATTAACAAAGGATTACAATGATATATAAAAGCCTCTCAACACCAAATGACTATTCTACCCTCATCCCCAACACTCCCCCTTAAGTTGGAATGCAAAGATCAAATAATCCCAACTTGTAACATAAAAAACTCACTCTACTCCTCCTTAGAGATTGAGTAAAGACAACTACAAGCTAATCCTCCGTCCTTGCATTTTGAAGAATAATCTCCCCTTTCTGAACTTTCTCTCGTACGAAGTGACAGTCAATCTCAATGTGTTTAGTTCGCTCATGGAATGCAGGATTATTTGCAATGTGTATAGCTAATTGATTATCACAATATAATACCGATGGATCTAACGTTGGCAAATCAATTTCTGATAATAACATCCTCAACCAGAGCAATTCACACTTCACATGTGCCATAGCTCTATATTATGCTTTAACACTTGATCGGGAAACCACATGTTGCTTCTTACTTTTCCAGGAGACTAAATTACCTCCAAGAAACACACAGTAACCCAATGTAGATATCCTATCGGTAGGACATCCAGCCCAGTCTGCATCAAAGAAATTCATAGTGTTCGGATTTCCATAATTCTTGGAAAATAGCCCTTTACTTTGCGCTCCTTTCAAGTGCTCGATAATTCTAATTACAGCATCCCAGTGAGTAGTAAGGGAAGAACTCATAAACCGACTAACTACACCGATAGCAAATGATATGTCAAGCCTTGTGATAGTAAGATAGTTCAACTTTCCCACTAATCTTCTATACTTCCCTAGATCATTTCACAATTCTCCATGTTCTGCATCAAATTTCACATTGGGTTCCATAGGACTATCTACCGGCTTTACTCCAAGAAATCCAATCTCATCAAGAATGTCAAATACATATTTTCACCGAGATAAATTGATACCTGCATGTGAATATGCAACTTCAATACCAAGAAAATATCGTAGACGTCCCGGATCCTTGGTATTAAATTCTATGTGCAAAAACTGCTTAAGCCATTGGATACCATCGATTCACTTGCTAGTAATGATAACATCATCCACATATATCACCAAAAGAATACAACCAGCTAAGGAGACAGAGCTAAAAATCGAATGATCTACTTGACAATGTTTTAATCCGAACTTATTGACAGCATCACTAAATCTGCCAAACCAAGCACGAGGAAATTGCTTGAGTCCATACAAAACTTTATGTAAGCGGCATATCAAATTCTCCCCTGAGCAACAAACCCGGGTGGTTGCTCCATGTACACTTCCTCGGACAAGTCACCATAAAGGAAGGCATTTTCACATCTAGCTGATGAAGAAGCCAACCAAAACGTGTTGCAAGGAAAATAAAGACACGAACAGATGAAATTTTGGCAACAGGTGAAAAAGTGTCATCATAATCAACATCATATGTCTAAGTATATCCCTTTGCAACCAATCAAGCCTTCAATCGATCAAGAGTGCCATCAGGATGAACCTTAACAATGAATACCCAACGATAACGAACAGTTTGTTTCTTTGCAGGTAATGAAGTGAGTTTCCAAGTACGGTTCTCAATAAGCACCTTCATTTCATCTTCTATTGCTTGCCGCCATCCAGGATGAGCAAGAGCTTCAGCAACACTACTGGACATAGAAACATAGGACAACGATGAGACAAATATGAAGAAACTAGGAGATAAACGGTCATTTGACAAGAAATTTGAAATAAGATGACGAGTACGAGGACAATCGGAAAAACCAGAATAAGAAGCATAACAATCCACGGGACGAGTAACATAAGAATGTGTACCTTTTCAAGTAGCTATGGGCACATTAGGATCACAGGATGGTGCAGCAACCGATGAGGGAACAGATGAATCATGTGTTGGTGAAGTCTATACCACTGTAGTAGGAGCTGCACCACGCCGATGATATGTGCAATCAGCAAACTGAAATCCTGTAGACGGTTCTAAAGGAAGTGAGATTGGGGGAAGTGTCAATAAAACACATCCGCTACTTTCTAGAGTCACTATAGGTTCTATCTGAGTATTATAATATGGATGATCCTCAAAGAATGTTACATCTGCCGACACAAGCACACAACGACGATTAGGACTATACCATTTGTAGCCCTTCCGAGTTCGAGAGTATTCTACAAATATACATTTCTCCTCGCGAGAATCCAACTTATCAAGATCCGGAGTAAGATTATGCACAAAACAAACATAGCCAAAGACACGTAAAGGTAATGCAAAGGGAGAACAATTTGGATGTAATATAGAGAATGGTGTCCCCCCGTGAAGAACAAAAGTTGGAAGCCAATTAATTAAAAAACAGGCTGTAAGAATAGCATGGCCCCAAAAGGTTTTAGGTAGATGCCTGTGAAACATGAGGCAACGGGCAATACCATTTTACTAAGGAGTGTATGAACAAGAAGTATGATGGATAATACCATGAGAATCAAGAAAAGACTGAAAATCTAAAGTAGCAACAAGATACTCATTGGCATTATTTGAGCGTGAAGTTTTAATAGAAGTATGGTGCTTATTCGGTACTTCAAAATAGAACAGGTGAAAGAGTGCAAAATCTCGGCACGATCTTTTATTAAGAGTAACCCAGTCATTTAGGAAAAATCATCCACGAATGTAACAAAATATCTCGAAACTAGAAATATCGAAACACGACACGGACCCCAAACATCGGAGTGAACCAACTCAAACGAACTTGAGACACGATTATAAATACGAGAAGGAAAAGAAACCTTATGATATTTACCAAACCGACAAGCTTCACATTGAAAAGAACTCATAGACTCGGACTCAAGAAATAAACGCCGAAGAGTGTTCGGTGGCAAATGACCAGCACAACAATGCATCCTAAACACATTAGAGGATGTGCATTTTCATAATCAGAGCAGCTTGCACCTTCTTGTTCGGGTAATACGGACCATTGGATTCATGTCCCCCACTAATCATCTGTCCATTCCTTAGATCCTAAAAGACACAATGAGAAGGGAAAAAAGTTACTAAACAACTTAGTTCTTTATTCAATGAACTAGCAAAAATTAAATTATATGAAGATTTTAGATGAAGGACAGATAACAAAGAAAGAGATGGACTCAAATGAGCAACTCCAATACCAGTAACTTGAGATTGCGAGCCATCAGCTAATATAACAAAATTTGACAACTCGGAAGATTTATAACAAAGTGAAGACAACAACTTAGAATTACTAGTCATATGATGAGTGGTTCCGGGGTTTATAACCCAAGAGTCGGATGCCACCGAGAGTAGACAAGATAAACTACCTTTTGATGTTTGTCCCAGAGTTGCGGTAGGAGCTGAAGGACTTGTCACCTATTGGGAGTGAACCCATGCATCATACTCAGCACCTGTCAATGTAAACGAACCACTCGTGTTCCACACACTAGCAAAGTCTAGTGGAGTCTGTTAGGGGTAAAAGTAGAGTTTGGTGGAGTCTGTTCCACCTCTGCATAATCAATAAAATTAGGTCGGAATTCCGGATGAAGTGTATAACAATAAGCCTCTATATGTCCAGCCCTTTAACAATCATTACAGCAACGGGAGCCACGACCACCACCGGAGATAGAGGCACTACGAGCACCAATACCTCTATCACGACGTCTACAACCTCACTCTAAGTAAAACCATGGCCATGACCCTTATAACTATGACCATGAGCTCCATGTGCATTAGTGCCATGAGAAATCATAGCAATTGTCTCCATAGTTGTGGTGGAGATCTTTTCGGCGGGGGTCGAACGAAGAGCTCAAGAGAAAATCTCATCTGTTGTGGGAAGTGAACTCTGTGAGGTAATATGTTGGCGAAGTAAGGAATATTCTAGCTCTAATGCCTTGAGATAATATATAACTCGAAGATCCTCTTGTCGGAATAGTCGGATCGTTCGAAGCTGGAAGACAAATATCCAATTGCCTACAAAGTGTCGTGAAACAAGCGTAATGCTCAAATAAGGATTGATTCCCACGGTAAGATCAAATAAGGCCTCTCACATCACACGAGATCATTTTCTCCGAGATGAAGTAAGGCACATTTTTCCCACACTTCCTTAGTAGATTTACATTGAATGAAGTGAGGACTACTTTTAGGATCCATATTATTCCACAAAAGAGTACGAATCATTGCATCTCCAGCAAGCCAATCAAGTACCTTACTCTGATCTAAAAGGGCTATAGATTTAAAATATTCACTTTGTTTAGTGGCGGTAAGATAAACTTTAACAACAGTGGACCAAGATGGATAATTAGTTCCATCCAACTTTATAGAGGTCGATTGCAAGTGTGGTAAACTATTTGAGGATCAAAAGCAGCCACAATGAATCGAGGACACAAGGGTACCCAAGAACAATGTCACAACAATCAATTACTTAATTGTAGTATTAAAATCATTCACAAAGCATACTAATCAACTGCTTATAACTGGCAATTACCACACATATGCCTTATCACTTCCAAGCTTCCACAGGTTATATCACGGACCTCAAGAACTCACTGCCAAAAACTCAAACAACCATAGATCAAAAACCGGTAGAAAATTCCTCAACTTCATCCCACCACAAGACCTCGGATTCCATCACCACACCTAGAACCCAAAATCCCAAAACCATTAGACAAAAGTAACAAACCTTAGGAGGACCATCGTGAAGGAGATCCTTTGGTGAGGACTAGACGACTTCAATTTCAAGGCTTACAAGCATGGGCGATGTCACGCCCCAATCCCCGGGTCCGCAACAACCCTACCAAATCGCCTCGGGTCATAAAAGAACGACGTCTCGGGTGCGGCATAGACCCATTATTTTCTTTCTTTTAATTAATGCAAGCGGAACGTACAATTTCCATACAATAAATCAAATAATAGGGATAGAAAAGTATGGTATCGATAAGATCAAATAATTTAACAATAAATTTTTATTTATTTTATATATACTTCTTAACCCTCGGGAGTCACAATAATTTCTACAAGCCCACTCTCTAGGGCTCCTCCACGTGACCAACAAAAAAATACAGGGGACGTCGGGGTTAGCTCGTATCTACCTCAATTAGAGGGGCCATCATCACCCTCTTAGGTCATAACAAAAGGTCGCATCAAAAAGTCTCTACAGTTACACTCGGGGGTGGAAACTCGGCGTGGATCCGGGGGCAGAGTCCTCGGAATCCATGTCACTGTCTGGATCCTCAACCTCCTCATCCGGAGTATCTAAGTCCATGGGATTCCACGTTTGGCTTAGGGCCGCAGAAGGTGGTCCATTAAAACCTCGAAGGGATCCATATAGGATGTCACCATCACGGATGAACCAGGCCTTAAAAACATCAAGTACCAAATGGCCTAGTCCTTCTTCGACCCAAATGGTGGTAGTGTGGTGCTCTTATAACTGGTCAAATCCGGGAGTAAGAAAGTGGATAATATCAAAAGATTGGCCTACCGGAACTCTGAACCTCACGGGGTACACTAAAGGCATCTCGGACCTGAAAATATTTAACAACAATTGGTGAGAAATAAAATTTCCGTGAGTCAACGCCTAAATCCGGGTAGGACATTGACTCGCTCAAGTCATCCTATACATGCAATACAATATCGATAGCAAATCAATAGCATGTAGCTCACATCATATTATAATTATCAAGCATAATATCACATCGAATTATCAATCACATGCAATCTTACCCCACCTTGGCCCACACAAGAACAGTTTATAAATACATGCTACCAATTGCATATAGCCAAGGCATATAACCGGAACATTAATCACAATTTGCATACGCAATGCACCACACGTGTACCAGTTATTATTGACCGATCCCGATCTAGCAAAACCAAGCTCTTCCAGCAGAACCGGGCTTCGTCCCATTCCTTCGGCGACGGCAACCAACAAGCCATGTGATTTCAAGTACCCTCGGTATGGACTAACAATCGGGTATTCCCGCAAGGAGCGTTGGTCCGTCACAAGTCTGCGACCGGTATCGATAAATCATGTGATTCTAAGTACCATTAGCACGAACTTACCAGGCTCAAACCCTCACACCCGAGAGTCCGCTTTGTCCTCACGTACCCGAGAAGACGGTATCCATTATGTGACCACACAAGCACACCGGACAATCAAGCCTGTTCTTATCTTTGCATTTACTTCAATGCACTCACAAACAATCGTGATCAAAACTTGACTAGAGGCCATTTTTATGCTCAAAATTCAGTTCACACGCGGTCACATATACACATATATTATTCACTAGACTTTGCATTTATATACAAGATGATCAATCATCATATGCATATCAATCATGTACTCAATAGTCATTAGGAAATCACCCAATAATAACGCAATAATTACCCAATAATAATCTAATCATTAATTAACAATTAATTATTTAACCAAGTCATATTTAATTAATCCGACTCGATTAATTAATCCAGATTCTAGTTAATATTATGCAAAATATTTAGCGAGCTCGATTTCGGATAAATAATTCGATCGCAGATAATTAAATTATCTGACCCATTTAAATATTTCAATTAACAAATAACGATAATAAAACTAGACCTTAAATGCGATTAACGCCATATTCAGAGTTTAGGGGTTAACTCATAAACTCCGATGGTCGATGTCGGGTCGGGCGCAAGGCAGTACGAGTTCAAATTCAAATCAAAGTTCAAGTTCATAGCAACAAACGGTATTCGTATGTTGGGTCCTCAGACCGGCGCGGCATCGCGGATTCGAGTGACAAACTAGCACAACTTCGGGTTCTAGGGGTCAAGGCGAGCTCGAGACGCCGGGATTACCGTGGGTTGTTATTGGGGGAGCTCGGGAAAGCGGGACGGGGGCTGAATAGTGCTGGAATGATCAAACGGAAGTCGAGGAGCTCAAATCAACACTGTTCACCGCAAGAGGGGGCGTCGGGTCGTTTGTCCAGTAGCCAAACAACGGCCGGGGTGGTCCGGACGGGGTTTAAGTGGCATGAAACTGCGAAATATGAGGGGGTGGTGGCCGTAGGTGGTCGTGATTTGGGTCCGAAGGGCATCAATGAGGTGTGTGGTGTCGCGGGCGACCACGAAATCTTGTTGGGCACGGCGGCGCGAGCCGCGTTGGCCCTCGGTCTCATCGGATACAAGGGTTGACCATAGAGGTTTTAGCTGGTTCTCGGGTCCGGCCCAAGGCGTGGCCGGACGAATTAATGGCGTAATGATGAGGATGGTGAGATGGCAAAGTGGTGATAGGAAGTGGTGGTCATTGTTAGGGTGGCCGAGCAGAAAGGGAGGGGGTCAAGCAAAGGCCGCGAGTGATCGAGCACGACGGCAGCATAGAGAGACGCGACCGGTCACGTGGGTGGGTAATTCTTGGGCGCAAAGTTTAGGAGTGATTGCTGACATGGGGAAAGAAAAAGTAGGTAGGATGATAGAGATATTTAGCTTAAGAACTTTGGGTAAAAGGAACGTGCGGCTAAAGTAAAATGAGAAGGGGGTTCGCTTGGGGTAAAAACAGAAAGGGGAGAGAATAACATTTGGTTGGGGTCAAATGGGAGTGGGGCCCACTTTTGTCTTCTTCAAATCCCACACAATAATTCAACCAAATAAAACTAACATAACATAAAATAACATAAAATAAAAAGAAGATAGGGCCCACAAGAAAAAAATCAAATCACACCTAAATAATTTCGTTTTATACTCATAAATCCTAGTGGCGAAATGACAATTTCACAAATGGGCATCTAACGTCATTTGATTCGATCATCCGAGGGTAAAAATGGTATTTTCCTTTTAGGGTTAGAACGAGGCCAAAATAACACACGACGAGTCTCGATTTTTTGAGTCAAAATTTGACGATTCAAACTTGACTTTTTCTGACAACATTGCGGAATAGCCAATTAACGACTTCTAAGTCTTCAAGATCAAATTTCACTTTCCATGCTGGAATTTTATAATTTTCTTACTGTCGTCTAAATTTCAAGACGTCACGAGCAACGTCAAGCAAGATAAGCGAGGACTAGACGACATCAATTTCTAGGCTTACAGGCATGGGCGACGTCGGCCAAGACAAGCAAGCATTGGACGACATCGGTTCTAGGCTTATTGGCTTGGATGATGTCGGCCGACGTCGGCCCTGGGCTCATTGGCCTAGACGACGTCGAACGACGTCCGACTATACCAACTCTTGGGTCGCTTGGTCAAGGCAATGCTGATTTGGGTTCATCGAGTTAGAACGATGTTGGATTACGGGTGGCACCGGCTTAGATGACGTTGGACGACATCAAATATGAGGATTTTGACATCAAATCTGGTGGTCGGTGGTCGATGATGGGTAATCTACGGCAATGATTGATGTTCGACAGTGGTGAGCGACTATAAGAGTGTTTAGGTTTTCATCTACTCTAGTACCATCAAGACAATATGATTTCATTAACAAAGTATTACAATGATATATAAAAGTCTCTCAATATTAAATGACTATTCTACCCTTATCCTAACCCTTCTAAAGCCTAGCCCCGAAAGTAATCCATTATGAATTCTCTGTTTTATTGTCAATGGCTATCTCCAATCGGATGAAAGAAGCAAATTTAACCGGTATGTGAAACCCGACTTGAGATATCACCTAAAATAAAAAAGTGAAAATTATAGATATTTTGGGACTAAATTACGGGCATATTCAATTGGTCTAGCTGCTTGACTCCTTGATAGGTCAACGCTTTATAGCTTCCTATAAATGAATCAACTATCCACATAAAGAGACCGGCAAACTAACAAAGTGACGGTTTGAATTCTTATCCATACCATGAGTGATAGGTTCATGTGCAATCATAGGCGCATAGTTGGTCCACTAAAATGGAATCTCATACTTTTTCCACACTCAAAAAGCCAAAATTATGAGACTCGCAAGAAGACTTTTGCGTATCTTTTAGATTGACCAATAGGGATATGTAAGGTTTTCTTAATGTGAACTTATATTAATTGAGATTGTAATTATCACTTTACGGGATTTATTTAGCGTTTACGAGATTGGTCTAACAAGATAAGATATAAGGATTCTTAACTAGTCCAATATGGGCCTGGCTAATGTGGGCCGAGTTGAGCCCATAATGAGAGGGCCCAGCCGAAAACTCTATAAGTAGCGGTCCAGTCCCTCTTCTAGCCCTTAATTATTCAAAAATCGCCTCACATAAAGTTCAAAGAGAAAGTGAGGGGCGTGTCATCGAGCCGATCATACGGAGGGCAACAGAGGAGGAGATCTAGAGCATCGGATCATTGCGATTCCGTCTGAAGTGCAATAGATTCGAAATTAGGTAAACGAACTCTTTTCTTTCTCCGCATAGCGTTCCATATCCGGCTATGGTGATCGAGGGATAGCCGTAATGGATTTATAGCGACCAACATGTAGTATCGGTGCTTTCCATATTCTAGATCTAGAACTATCAATTTTTATCCGTTTTCGAAAATCTCAACCGATGAAAATTATTTCTGATCACATATTTGGATTGTGCTCGTCGTTACGAGCATTTCGAGTGGTGGCACACCTCCGGAGGAGGCTACACGGCATCGCCATCGGGGTATTGAAGCGGCACACTTCACGTTCGCCCACGCGTAGCATGCGCCGCACACCTCACGCGCGTGCCAAGGCAATTGCCGCTCTGCACACGTGTCACGCATGCGACACGTGTCCTAACAAGTATTGAAATCCGGCGAAGCGGCTGGTCTACATGGCTGGTGACGTCAATGGGCCACCGCCTCTTGATCCTGGTTTGACCGGGTCAACCCAATCCGAATTCGTTGACCCAAACCCATTGACTAGGTCTGACCTGACTCGCATTGACCGACCCGTTTGATTGTGGACCTGGTTAACCTGGCTCATGGCCGTTGACCGGTTCGACTTGCCAATGGTTGGACCGGCGGACCCGATCATTGGATCGAATTTTTCCTGGATCGGTCGAATCGGTCGGACCAGTCATTAGACCGGTAGGCACGGCTAGCACGTACTCAGCACATGCGGTGCGTAACACCCACGCGCCAAGACTTCCGGAGACATGTATGGGAGCGTCTAGGCTCTGTTTGGGGTGATTTTGGTATTGGCATGCTCGTATGAAGATTCTCTACATTTTGGTATATTTATTTTAAATATTTGAAGTTTTTAAAGATTGAAAAATGCTTAAAAATCCTATGAATGTGTTTTTCTAGGGCTATTTTTGGCATTTTTCCGTATTTTCACATGGTTTCGGAAATACTAAAGTTAGCTCACATGTAATGACCACATACTTGATGTGTAGAGTATCAATGAATAAATATCATTAAGTATTAGCATGTATAATGTTTAGCATGCATCAATGAATGAAGCAATGTCGTTAGCATCGGATGTGATTTTAATGACAACCGCCCGTGTCTTCAAGTCTAAAATTACATGTATATGATGGATGTGATTTTAATGACAACCGCCCATGTCTTCAATTGAGACATAATCGCCAAAGTAGCACACATGATTGAGTTGGAGAAATATCGATCTCATATTGTGGTGAGATATCTCCTATCACAATGTATGGTTATACTCCCAAAGAAGGTGATTATGTATTGGTTGTGGAGGGATACATGTACAACATATGATTGAAAATTGACTAATCCTAATGGTTCATACACCCAAAGGTGGTGATTCACGAAGATTAAAATATATATTCTGATAACCGATATCATGTGGAGAGTTTACAATTGCACGTTATACATTCTGCCCAAAGGTAATTGTATGATGGT
Organism: Rhodamnia argentea; assembly: GCF_020921035.1. Classification (NCBI taxonomy): domain Eukaryota; kingdom Viridiplantae; phylum Streptophyta; class Magnoliopsida; order Myrtales; family Myrtaceae; genus Rhodamnia; species Rhodamnia argentea. Next base: position 34,529,702 of record NC_063152.1, read on the forward strand.
GCTTGTAACTCTCTAGTTGTGTATTTATACGGTTTCCAAGTTGCACAGTACTCACTTGATGTTGATTATATACATTGCTTGTTTTTTCAGTCACCTTTTCTATGAATGGTAACTCCATTACGATTAAGGTTCTTAATGATTCAAATTTTAAGAAATGGAGAGAGGATTTTCTATTTGCTATGGAGCTAGCAAATGTTCATGTAACTCTTTATAAAGATTAGCCCGGTGGTCTCGTTGAGACCAGATATTGCTTTTGCAACAAAACTCTAGATAGATATCGGTCAAATCCAGGACACTATCACCGAGTTGATGCCAAGAAGGTTCTAAGGTACCTAAAGAAGACGAAAGACTATATGCTGATTTACGTACATGTTCGGAACCCGCAACTAGTAGGGTATTCATATTCAAACTATGCTGGCTATCAAGATGATAAAAAGTCCACATCATGATACATTTTTTATATTAGCAGGTGGTGCAGTATCATGAAAAAGCGAGAAACAGAAAACAATATTATCCTCTACCATGCAAGCTGAGTTTATAGCATGCTATACAGCCGCTACTCGGGCTATTTGGCTCCGAAACCTCATTAGGGAGTTGATTGTGTTTGATTTTGTTAATAGGCCCATACAGTTGTACTATGATAGTAACTCTGCAATATTGTTTATTAACAACAACAGAGGTCTCAAGGGGTCTAAGCACATAGAGGTCGAGTTTTTGACCATAAAGGAATATGCGCAAAATGGTGACGTTGCAATATAGTATATTTCCACAGATGATATGGTTGCAGACCCATCGACTAAAGGTCTTCGCCCTTGTGTAATTGATCAACATGTCATTAACATGAGCTTAGTGATATCATTGGATGTTGTTGTTTAGTGGGAGCCATTTTGTTTTGTTGTAATAGAGATCACATTTGTGTTTGTTACGTTTTGTAACATTTTGACATGTATTGAATACATATACTTGATGAAAATCTTGAGGTGTGTGTAACCCTTGAGTATTGGCTATGGACATTTGGTTTCTAGTCGTATTATATGTCTTGTTACACATAAAGTGAAGTAAACTATAAAGATAAGACATATATAGGTTCATTGAAACCATAAAGAATATTCTCTTGCGGCAAATCAGGTTTTGTGACACATAAAAGAGAGAGAATGATGACTAACAAATGGGATAACAGATAAAGTTTCTCTCTTTATGAGGTTTTATCCATTTGCCACACTACCATATTGAATCCATATCGATCTGATTAACAGCACCCGTGACCATGGATGGCTCAGTATCTGGCGATGCAGCTACTACCATGATTCGGTATTTGAGATTTTATAAGATTGGATTGAGTGTTAAGAATAATCTCTAGATCAACATAGGGATGCGCATATATAGTACAATTTCAATTAATATTCACCCAAGTGGAAGAATGTAAATCTTTCCTAATGTGGGCTTATATTAATTGGTCTAATAAGGTAAGATATAAGGATTCTTAACTAGTTCAATACGATCCAATACCTGTTTCGATCGGAAACCTTGCTTTCTTGAATGAATTATCAATTGGGAATTATCATTTCTCGGATTCACTTCCCAATTCATTGGGTAATCTTTCTCGGCTCGCTTATCTGGATATATCACGAAACAAATTTCAAGGTCAAATCCCCATCGCTAATCTTTCTTGGCTTGTCAACTTGGCAAAACTCACCCATTTGAAACTTTCGGGTACCAGCAAGGTTCTTTGAAAGATTTAAAAAAAAATGTCAGAGATTCAATTGTTAGCCAAATTAACCGTCCTTGTTTCTTCACATATGGCGGATATTTACTTAAGTTGTCCAATTCCATCATCATTGGAGAAGTCGACGCAGTTGATATGGTTCGACCTTTCATCCAACAATTTGCAAGATGAAATTCCAAACTCATTATGGGAACTCAAGAATCTTGAATTTATGGGACTTAGTCAGAATAATTTGAGTGGCACCGTGGATTTACATAAACTCAAGAACTTTCAAAGATTGCTTTTGTCCTTCAACAACATAACTTTTGTTAGCAAGACCGGGATTGATGCCAACCTTCCAAAACTTTCCACTTTAATTTTAGATTCATGCAACTTACAAGAGTTACCAGAGTTTTTGGGCTACCAAAGCGGATTAGAGATTGTGACGATCTGATTTTCCTGTCATTTCGAGATCTTTGACCGTAAGATATCCGTTGAAGTATTTCGGTTATATCTCGCTCGGATCTGATCAATCGCGAGTTAACTAACCGAAGGGGAAAGGCTAATGCATGACGAGATACGTGGACCTAGGAAATTCAATTTGAAAACGGCATTATGACCATAAGGGTTGTTGAGGGAATATTTAGAGCCGAGGCTGATCTGAGAACGATTAAGGGATTCATTGCTAGTGTTATACGATTGGGACGCGGCTGATGCCACATAACCAACGGATGATTTGCGAATTTCCCTAAATCGATTTATGACCATCGTAGCCGTCGGGGCTAGTAATAAACCCTTGCGATTTCATGACAACCAAGATAGCCGTGATTTGAATTTTCCTAAGTGTGATAAGAATCACGGAGTCAATACACGTAATGTCCGCAAAAGCCGCCCGTTAGTTCGAGATAAATTGAAATTACAGACGACGAGAAATCGATCACGAAATGGGATCTCAAAAATGGAAAAAAAAATGGAAATGAAGATTTGTAAAAAAAAAATGAGTTTGGATTGGACGACGCCTAGTCGGGAATGAAAATTAGTGAAAATTGGATTTTTGGACGAAGGGTGTGAAAAAACGATTTTGCCCCCGGAGCTTCGACCCTATTTTTATTAATCGGACAAGGGCATTCTTGTCATTTGATTATTCCCTTTATATCAGCTGAAATTGGAGGGCCAAAATTGGAAGGAAAGTGTGATATTATGTGTACAACGTCAAATGTCATTAATCCATGGTGCTCAATTAATGAACTGGACACCTATGAGAATTTGGGATGAGAATGAGCCATCTTCTCTTTCTTCTTTCTGGATACTTATGTTCAGGAACAGAACAGCACCACCATCACCTCCATTTTCTTCTTCCTTCACTCCCTCACGCACGTAAACAGTCCGCCCGACCAATTCTGATCGCCAACTTCCCGGCCGTCCAACTTTTCAACCGTCGACAACCAGCCGGTGAGCCACCTACCACTACAAAGATCAACCTGTTGTCGAACTATTCCAGATGGAAGTGCACCGTTTGAGCCACTGTGGAATTCGGGGCGGCCAATCTCCCGCGAGTCGCCCGAAACCGACTCAACCGAAGGTAGGCTGCTGTTGGTATTTTATTGGACCACCAAATCGACGAATTTTGAGCTCAAATTTTGGTGACGTTTAGTAGACATGTATATGATGTTGCTGTAAATTTGGGCAAAAAAGAATGATTTCTTGACCTTGAATCACTGTTGTGTTCAAAGGAGCAGAAACTGTCCAATGGCGGATCGGAAGGAATTAGCGCCAAGCGAAGACCAACCGGTGTCTCCTTGAGCCAAAATTTTCGGTGAGGTCCCTTAATACATAGAACTTGGTGTTAGCAAGGATATTGATGGATAAATTGAAGAATTAGGTTGAGTTGTGGACTGTTTGAGCTGGATTGAAACAGAACGGGGGGTACCCTGTTTCGATTCTGTTCTTACTGAGTTAGAGGGGGCTGTTTGTGATGGAATTGATATTTAATTTCATCCTTGAGGCATGTTAGGGTGTGGAGTGATATGTTGAGGAAGTGTATGATCAATGATTTGGTGTTTATGCGAAGGAATATTGATGAATTGATTTATTTTCTCTAGGCTGCTTGCTGCCCTATTCTGAAATTGTGGGAGCCGAGGTGTTTAAGGGCTAGGAAAGAAGTGTTTTACTGATTAAACTTAAGGTAAGCAAGTTCTTATACCTTGGCTAGAACGATTTGGCTCAATTGGGTGAATACGATGAGGATTATGCAAATTTCGGTGAATTACGGTGATGTTGTTTGATATATGATCTCGTGTTGTGGTAATTGTTTAAAGACTCGTTGAATAGCCTTGATATGTATTGATTGCCTCTTGTTTGTTGAAAATTTATGTTCTCGCATGCATTTTATTGTTAGCTCTATGTGTGAGCTATATTTGAACTTGAAGTCATGATTATGATAAATTGCTGGTATGCTTGAGAAATTGTGGTACCCCGATGCGTAAAGACGCGGGGTGGAAATGGCCAATTTCCCGATGCGTAAGTAACGCGAGACAGAAATTATGATGTATCGACACAGGCTTGAGATGATTTTGAAAACCCGAGGCGTTTTATGTGGGTTTTATCGTTGAGACGATCCGATGCGTAAGTACACAGACCTAACTTGAGGCGTTTCACACGCGGGCTTGAATCAAATGAAGGTGGAAAGAAAGGAAGGCGTGGCTTGGATTCGTTATGTGCACCTATCTTAAGTAAAGTGATGAGATATATTGCCATGATTGAGTAATTGATAATTATCGTTATACATGTACTTGGTATGGTTGTTGTTTGCATCACGTTACTATGCACATTGAGCTTATGTTGCTTTTACCCGAATGAACTGTCGGTCTAAACTAGAGATAGGATTTGCCTTACTAAGATGTAAATCTCACCCCGTCGTAGGACCTTTCTTTTTCAAATCCTAGAAATTAAAGATGTTGCATGTCCAACTGGGTGAACCCCAAGAAATGACTAGGTATATTGAGGAGTTTTCGGAAGGAGGAGATGTAGTATATGTTAGAAGGACGACCGTGGTTTTGGTAAATGAGCCTGAAGCATCTTGTAAGCCTCATAGGTTCTAGGCATGGTTCCGTAGAGTAAACGGGGTCGTATCTGAACAGTTAAAGCCCCAAGATGTGCCAAAAGGGGTTGTACCTTCTTGGTGCCACCCTACCAGGGATGACATAGAAGTTGAAACGTCCATTGTAGGTTCAAGGAATATACCCGAAAAAGAACCAGTGGGAGAGGAGAATATAGAAGTAATAGAGATTTCGGATTCAGAGGATGACGAGATGGACGAGGATTCAATCGAAGTGCAGTTGGAGTCTTTCTCTGAGTATGATCCTCACGAGAACGCGAGTCAAGCTGAGGACGCTAGTACTTTCTAGAGTCTCCGTTGTTGGTAGACTTCGATGCTACTTTTTGTTGGAGACGGTGTTAGGTTAGGGCTTGGTGATTTCATTTTTGGTTTGCCGTCTTGTCTCCTTGACCTCGGTTATGTATATTATTAGTTTTTTTTTTTTGTATCGTTTGTACAGACTTGTATTTATTTATTTATTTGTATTTTTTTTATGGATAAAGTCTTTTAGTTTCCCCGCATCTCATTAAGTGGATGTATTGAGACGATGGACTGGAGTTGGGTTTATTTTCTTTCGCTTTTCGCTTGTAAGTTTCATTTCATTCTTTGTACATGAAGAGTATCCTGAGATAGTACTTACGGCGTGTTATGGATGTACGTGCTCGTATGGGAAGCGAGGCATTACATCCTAATTAAGTGGTATCAGAGCAAGGTTTGCTCGATCCAAGTTGATTGAGGATCGGAGTAATAAGAAGGAATGAGATCCGGGGTGACTGGGTAGCGAGACCGTAGGGAGCGTTCATTAGAGTAAATTAGGTAATGCATGGCATATGAGTGGCGCATGTGTTTGGCATCATGAAAGTGGCATTGTTATGATGATTGAATCAACCAATCTTCGTATTGAGCATGTGCATTGAATGTGAATGCTTACTTGATGACGTATTGATTGTTCTACTAGGTTCGAAACATGATTGTGTATCTTGGAATGTTGTACTTTTGAGATTGTCCGGGAATATTTGCTTTGAAGTGATGCTGCTAGTTGTGTGGCATGGAATCCCGAGGTTGGAATGGTTGAATTAAGTTTTAATTTCGTGGTGGAATTAAAGTGTTACAAGGAGTTTAAGAATGAGCGATCGACTTGTGAGACGCTGAAGACCCAGTGTTAGGGTTTCTAGCTCGAGGCCACCTGCAGTAGAGAATCCTGGAATGAGCGATGTATTGAGAGCCTTGGAACGGATTGGAAATCTGATTGACGGACGTGCTCGGGATAGGGATGCTGCCATAACTCAAGCGGTGGGCGCCGCCTTAACTGCAGTGAATGCAACAATGGGTACTAATGCAGAGGGCGGTGGTAGTGGTAGCAATGGCCGGGGCACAAGAACTAGTAATATACAAGTTAATGTAAATGCTAGTCAAAGTGTGGGAGTTGGTAATATACCGGGTAATGTCATTACACCTCGAGACATGGGCCAATTGGTGGAACAATTTATGAAGTTGAGACCACCCCGGTTTAATGGAATTGGTGACCCAGAGTTAGCGCCCGGATGGATAGAGAAGCTCGAGAAAATTTTTGGAGTCTTGAGATGTACGGATGAGGACAAAGTGCTTCTAGCAGTGTACCAACCGGATAGTACGACAAATGACTAGTGGAAGGCCACGAAAGACGGAATTATTTCCTGAAGGCACTGCTTTGAGTTGGACTACGTTCACGGAGGTCTTCAATGATAAGTATTTCTCGGAGGCTGCGCGAGAAAGTAAGTTGGTGGAGTTCCGGAACTTACGTCGGGGTTATTTGACCGTTGATCAATATGAAGCAGAATTTGTAAGGCTCTCTATGTATGCACCATGTTATGTGGAGGATACCCTAGAAAAGATGCGGAGGTTTCGAGATGGGTTACGGCCCGAACTTCGTAGTCGGATGATAGCGATGAATCCGAGAACTTATAAGGAAGTTTACGAACGAGGCCGGATGATAGAACGAGATATGAGAGAGAGGTCAACTGTATCGGGATCGCGGTTCCCTGTACCGCGAGACAATCGCCGATGGGGTAAGAGACCAATGATTAATCATAGGCGATTTGTTCCGTTTGTAAGGAGAAATATTAGCAAACCGCCGCTTCAATCAAGCTTGAACCGTCGCTTGTACGAAAGAAGGCATGGAAACGGACCTTGCCCGATTAGGACGAGCGCGTGCTTTAAGTGTGGGCAAGTCGGCCATCAAATGAGATTTTGCCCCAACCAAGCTCAAATGGCTAGACCCCAAGGACCGAGGCCACGGACAAGACCTTCAATCGCTGCCCCGCAGAATGAAGTAGTTCGATCGTCGGCTCAAGGATGAGTTTATGTTATAGCTCGAGGTGAGGCAGAGAATACCCCCGGAGTGGTCACAGATATGGTTTATTTATGTGACCAAGTTGCTTATGCGTTATTTGATCCTGGGGCTTCGCACTCCTTTGTATCCGCTCGATTTGCTGATATGGTCGGATTGGATTTGAAGTTTTTGAATGTGACTTTGCATGTTACTACTCCATTAAAGGATAAAGAGATAGTTTCGTTAGGTTGCGCGAATTGTAAGATAGTTATTGATGGTAGAGAGGAAAGGATAGACTTGGCGGTATTACCTATATATGACTTTGATGTGATCGTTGGAATGGATTGGTTGAATAAACAAAGAGCTGTATTCGACTGTGGTGAAAGAGTCATTCGTTTTTATCCGGAAGGTCGCCCTAGCTATGAGTTTAAGGGAAGTCGTGGAGGGACTTCCATTCCTTTGGTTTCGTCGCTCGAAGTGATAAAGATGTTAGATGAGGGATGCCAAGCTTATTTGGCTACGGCGGTTGATACGACGGTCGAGGAATCGAAATTGGAAAATATAACTATGGCGTGAGATTTTCTTGATGTTTTTCCTCAAGAATTGCCAGGATTACCACCCGAGTGTGAGATTGAGTTTGTAATTGAGCTAGCCCCCGGGACGGAGCCAATATTGAAGGCGCCTTATAGGATGGCGTTATCGGAGTTGAAAGAGTTGAAAGTACAGCTGCAGGAACCGCTTGACAAAGGATTCATTAGGCTTAGTGCATCCCCATGGGGAGCACCAGTGTTTTCGTGAGGAAAAAAGATGGATCCTTACGTCCGTGTATAGATTATAGGCAGTTGAATCAAGTGACTGTTAAGAATAAATATCCATTGCCAAGGATCGATGATCTATTTAATCGGCTGTAGGGAACTTCAGTGTTCTCCAAAATAGACTTGAGAACGGGATATCATCGATTGAAGATTAAACAAGAGGATATTCCGAAAACGGCTTTCAAGACGAGATATGGGCATTATGAGTTTACGGTGATGCCTTTTGGATTGACTAATGCCCCAGCTGCATTTATGGATATGATGCATCGAGTGTTTAAGGAATACCTCGATCGTTTCGTTATAGTGTTTATCGATGATATTCTATTCTACGCAAGAAGTAACGAAGAACATGAAAAGCACCTAAGAATTGTTTTGTAGACCTTGAGGGAACACTCGCTCTATGCCAAGTTTAGTAAATGGGAGTTTTGGTTGAACAAAGTGGCATTTCTCGGACACATAATATCTGGAGAAGGAATCTCCGTGGACCCCGCGAAAATCGAGGCGGTGATCAATTGGCCTCGACCAACGACGAGCATCGAGGTTCGAAGTTTCCTGGGATTGGCTAGATATTATAGGGGCTTCGTGGAAAAGTTTTCATCTATAGCTATGCCATTGACGCAGTTAACTAAGAAGCTTACGAAGTTCGAATGGACGGATAAATGCGAGCGAAGTTTTTGCGAGCTTAAGCATCGTTTAACGACTACGCCGGTTCTCACAATACCTTCCGGGCCCGGAGGTTTTGAGATTTATAGTGACGCATCATTAAAAGGATTGGGATGTATACTAATGCAGCACGGAAAGGTAGTAGCTTATGCTTCGCGACAACTAAGGCCTCACGAGTTAAATTATCTGACGCATGATTTGGAGTTAGCTACGATTGTTTTCGCCTTGAAGATCGGGAGGCACTACTTATGTGGTGAAAAGTTTCAAATTTATACGGATCTCCAGAGTTTGAAATATTTGTTCTCTCGTAAAGATTTAAATATGAGACAGCGTCGATGGATAGAATTACTCAAAGACTATGATTGCGACATCTTATACCATCCTGGAAAGGCGAATAGGGTTGCCGATGCACTCAATCGAAAGTCTAATATGGCACATTTAATTGTCGGAGGATGGTCGATATTGGAAGGATTGAGGGATTCTGAGTTTAAATTAGAAGTAAGTCGGCTAACGAGCTTGATAGCAACTTTGAGAGTTGAACTAGAAGTTCAAGAAAAAATAAAAGTTCTACGATCCACAGAACCGGAAGTTTAGAAAATTCTTAGTTTGGATGCAACGAAGAGGAAAAATGATTTCCAAGTGACTGAGGATGGGATATTAAAATTTCGAGGACGTTTATGTGTCCCTAAGGATGAAGAGCTCAAGGAAAGAATATTGTCAGAAGCTCACCGGAGTAACTACAGCATTCACCCGGGCAGCACGAAGATGTATCGGAATTTGCATCAGCATTATTGGTGGAGCGGTATGAAGGTGGACGTAGCCAAACATGTGGCAAAGTGTTTAACTTACCAGCAAGTAAAAGCGCAACATTGTAAGCCTGGTGAATTATTACAACCTTTGGAGATTCCGGAATGGAAATGGGAACACGTAACTATAGATTTTGTTATGGGATTACCGCAGAGTCAAAGAGGACATGATTCGATTTGGGTGGTCGTGGACAGATTGACAAAGTTTGCGCACTTCATTCCGGTGAGGAAGGATTTTGCAATGGATAAATATGCGGAGTTGTATATGCGGTATATTGTACGGTTGCATGGTGTGCCTATAACAATTACCTCCGATCGAGATCCTAAGTTTACGGCGAACTTTTGGAAAAGTCTTCGGGATGCCTTGGGAACTAGATTACGGTTTAGTACGGCGTATCATCCGCAAACAGACGGACAATCGGAAAGGACTATTCAAACGCTTGAGGACATGCTACTAGCGTGCGTCATAGATTTTAAAGGCGGATGGGAAAATCAATTGCATTTAGTAGAGTTCGCATACAATAACAGTTACCAGCAAAGTATTGGAATGGCACCATTTGAAGCACCGTATGGCAGAGCGTGCGTAACTCCTCTATGCTGGGACGAAGTGGGAGAACAGAGCATCACGGGCCCAAAATTGGTAGAACAATCTGTCGAGGCAGTAAAGGTAATCAGAGATAGGTTGAAAACTGCACAAAGTGGCCAAAAGAGTTATGCCGACAAGCGACGTAAGCTCTTGGAATTTCAAGCCGGTGTCACATCTTCCTCGAGGTATCACCGATGCGAGGTATATCTTGGTTCGAAAGGAAAGGAAAGCTGAGTCCGAGATATATAGGCCCTTTTGAAATTTTGGAACGGATTGGGACTTTAGCTTATCGACTTGCTTTACCGCCGAATCTGTCCCAAGTGCACAATGTATTACACGTATCGATGTTAAGAAAGTACGAGCCATACCCGATACATATAATGGATTACGAGACTATAAAACTGGACGATAAAGTTTCGTATGTGAAAAGACCCATCAGGATTGAAGAGCGTAAGGACCACGTCTTGAGGAATAAGACAATATCGATAGTTAAAGTAGTTTGGGAGCACCATGGAACGGAAGGCGCTACATGGGAGAATGAAGAGACAATGAGGCGTCAATACCTCCATTTCTTTGAATAGTAGTTGTATACTAAATTTCGAGGATGAAATTTTTGTAAGGGGGGAAGAATTATGACGATCTGGTCATTTCGAGATCTTTGGTCGTAAGATATTCGTTGAAGTATTTCGCTTATATCTCGCTCGGATCCGATCAATCGCGAGTTAACTAACCGAAGGGGAAAGGCTAACACGTGACGAGATACGTGGACCTAGGAAATTCAATTCGAAAACGAAATTTTGACCATAAAGGTCGTTGAGGGAACATTTAGAGCCGAGGCTGATCTAAGAACGATTAAGGGATTCATTGCTAGTATTATACGATTGGGACGCGGGCGATGCCGCATAACCAACGTATGATTTGCGAATTTCCCTAAATCGATTTATAACCATCGCAGCCGTCGAGGCTAGTAATAGACCCTTGCGATTTCATGACAACCAAGATAGCCGTGATTTGAATTTTCCTAAGTGCGATGAGAATCACAGAGTCAATACACGTAATGTCCGCAAAAGTCACCCGTTAGTTCGAGATAAATTGAAATTACGGACGACGAGAAATCAATCACGAAATGGGATCTCAGAAATGGAAAAAAAATGGAAATGAAGATTTGTAAAAAAAAAAAAATGAGTTTGGATTGGACGACGCCTAGTCGGGAATGAAAATCAGTGAAAATTGGATTTTCGGACGAAGGGTGTGAAAAGACGATTTTGCCCCTGGAGCTTCGACCCTATTTTTATTAATCGGACAAGGGCATTCTTGTCATTTGATTATTTCCTTTATATCAGATGAAATTGAAGGGGCAAAATTGGAAGGAAAGTGTGATATTATGTGTACAATGCCAAATGTCATTAATCCATGGTGCTCAATTAATGAACTTGACACCTAAGAGAATTTGGGATGAGAATGAGCCATCTTCTCTTTCTTCCTTCTGGATACTTACGTTCAAGAACAGAACAGCACCACCATCACCTCCATTTTCTCCTTCCTTCACTCCCTCACGCACGTAAACAGTCTGCCCCGACCAATTCTGATTGCCAACTTCTCGGCCTTCCAACTTTTCAACCGTCGACAACCAGCCGGTGAGCCACCTACCACTGCGAAGATCAGCCTGTTGTCAAACTTTTCCAGGTGGAAGTGCACCGTTTGACCCATTGTCGAATTCAGGGCGGCCAATCTCCCGCGAGTCGCCCAAAACTGACTCAACCGGAGGTAGGCTGCTGTTGGTATTTTATTGGACCACCAAACCGACGAATTTTGAGCTCAAATTTTGGTGACGTTTAGTAGACATGTATATGATGTTACTGTAAATTTTTAGGCAAAAAAGAATGATATCTTGACCTTGAACCACTATTGTGTTCAAAGGAGTAGAAACTGTCTAATGACGGATCAGAAGGAATTAGCGCCAAACGAAGACCAACCGGTGTCTCCTTGAGCCAAAATTTTCGGTGAGGCCCCTTAATACATAGAACTTGATGTTAGCAAGGATATTGATGGATAAATTGAAGGATTAGGTTGAGTTGTGGACTATTTGAGCTGGATTGAAACAGAACAGGGGGTACCCTATTTCGGTTCTATTCTTACTGAGTTAGAGGGGGCTGTTTGTGATGGAATTGAGATTTAATTTGATCCTTGAGGCATGTTAGGGTGTGGAGTGATATGTTGAGGAAGTGTATAATCGATGATTTGGTGTTTTACGAAGGAATATTGATGAATTGATTGATTTTCTCTAGGCTGCTTGCTGCCCTATTCTGAAATTGTGGGAGCCGAGGTGTTTAAGGGCTAGGAAAGAAGTGTTTTATTGATTAAGCTTAAGGTAAGCAAGTTCTTATACCTTGGCTAGAACGATTGGGCTCAATTGGGTGAATACGATGAGGATTATGCAAATTTCGGTGAGTTACGATGATGTTATTTGATATATGATCTCGTGTTGTGGTAATTGCTTAAAGACTCATTGAATAGCCTTGATATGTATTGATTGCCTCTTGTTTGTTGAAAATTTATGTTCTCGCATGCATTTTATTGTTAGCTCTATGTGTGAGCTATATTTGAACTTGAAGTCATGATTATGATAAATTGCCGGCATGTTTGAGAAATTGTGGTACCTTGATGCATAAAGACGCGGGATGGAAATGGCCAACGTCCCGATGCGTAAGTGACGCGGGACGGAAATTATGATGTATCAACACAAGCCTGAGATGATTTTGAAAACCTAAGGCGTTTTACGTGGGTTTTATCGATGAGACGATCTGATGCGTAAGTACGCGGACCTAGCCTGAGGCGTTTCACACGCGGGCTTGAATCAAATGAAAGTGGAAAGAAAGGAAGGCGTGGCTTGGTTTCATTATGTGTACATGTCTTAAGTAAAGTGATGAGATATATTGCCATGATTGAGTAATTGATACTTATCGTTATACATGTACTTGGTATGGTTGTTGTTTGCATCACGTTATCGTGCACATTGAGCTTATGTTGCTTTTACTTGAATGAACTATCGGTCTAAACTAGGGATAGGATTTGCCTTACTAAGATGTAAATTTCACCCTGTCATGGGACCTTTCTTTTTCAAATCCTAGAAATTGAAGATGTTGCCTGTCCGATTGGGTGAACCCTAAAAAATGACTTGGTATATTGAGGAGTTTCGGGAAGGAGGAGATGTAGTATATGTTAGAAGGACGACCGTGGTTTGGGTAGTGAGCCCGAAGCATCTTGTAAGCCTCATAGGTTCGAGGTATGGTTCCGTAGAGTAAACGGGGTCGTATCTAAACAATTAAGGCCCCAAGATGTGCCAGAAGGGGTTGTACCTTCTTGGTGCCACCCTACCAGGGATGACATAGAAGTTGAAGCGTCCACCGTAGGTTCAAGGAATATACCCGAAAAAGAACTAGTGAGAGAGGAGAATATAGAAGTAATTGAGATTTCGGATTCGGAGGATGACGAGATAGACGAGGATTCAATCGAAGTGCAGTTGGAGTCTTTCTCCGAGTATGATCCCGACGAGGACGCGAGTCAAGCCGAGGACACTAGTACTTTCTAGAGTCTCCGTTGTTGGTAGACTTTGATGCTACTTTTTGTTGGAGACGGTGTTAGGTTATGGCTTGGTGATTTCATTTTTAGTTTGGCGTCTTGTCTCCTTGACCTCGGTTGTGTATATTGTTAGTTTTTTTTTGTATCGTTTGTACGAACCTGTATTTATTTATTTATTTGTATTTTTTTTATGGATAAAGTCTTTTAGTTTCCCCGTATCCCATTAAGTGGATGTATTGAGATGATAGACTGGAGTTGGGTTTATTTTCTTTCGCTTTTCGCTTGCAAGTTTCATTTCATTCGCCGTACATGAAGTGTATCCTGGGATAGTACTTACGGCGTGTTATAGATGTTCGTGCTCGTAAGGGAAGCGGGGCGTTACAAAGATCGTCAGTCTTTCAAACAACAATATTAAAGGGAGTATTCCTACTTGGATGTGGAATGGTAGCAGAGAAATCGTGATCTATATGGATCTTTCTCACAATTTTCTCACTGGCTTTGTAAATAACCAGATCAATCTACCACTACCCAAGTTAACCTATGTTGACATTAGTTCTAATTTGCTCAAAACAGCACTCCCTAGTCCACCTTCATCGGTGGTTTATTACAATATCTCCAACAACTTCCTCTTCGGAGAAATTCAATCTATTTGTAAAGCAAGATCCCTTGTCATCCTTGATTTGTCCATCAATAGTCTAAATGGTGGAATTCCTTCTTGTCTGGGAAATATGGGTTCCTCGTTGATTTTGAATCTTGGGGAAAATAAACTAAAGGGCATCATTCCTCATGCTTACTCAAAAGGTTGTGTGTTTAAGGTTATTGACTTGGCACACAATGGATTGCGAGGGCCTGTCCCAAGATCTTTGGCAAATTGCACAAAGCTAGAGTATTTGAACCTTGGTCACAATCAAATTCTTGATAGGTTCCTTTATGGCCATCAAATTGATTGAGCTGAGAGTTATTATCTTGAAATGCAATAAGTTCCATGGTCCAATAGAATCATATCGAAGCTTGTTTAACATCAACAATTTGCATATCATGGACCTTTCCAGCAATAGTTTCAATGGTGAACTTCCTCCCAAGTTGTTGCCAAGTTCTCAAGCCATGAAAGTAATTGCTAGTCAAGATTGGTTGTACATGAATACTCTTGAAGAGCTCCCTTTGTTAAATACAATTGTAGAAGCTTTTGACCATCAAATGGAATTGACAAACATAGGCACAAAAAGGAATTACTGAATGGTTCCATATGCCCTTATGGGAATTGATTTCTCCAATAACAGATTCAAAGGACACATTCCCGATCTCATTGGAGATTTGAAATCACTTGTTTTGCTTAACCTTTCAAACAACATTCTCACCGGTTCCATCCTGCCTTCCTTAACAAATCTAATGGTGCTTGAATCTCTGGATCTTTCTCGAAACAAGCTATCAAGGGAGATCCCTCAATAGCTAGTGGGGCTTACATTTCTTTCATCTTTTGATGTGTCTCATAATCAACTGTCGCAACCAATACCACGAGGGAGCTAGTTCAACGCATTCGGGATCGATTCATTTGCCGTGAATGAGGGGTAATGTGGAGGTCCTTTGCCCAAAAAATGCACAAGGGTTGGGGATAACTTACCATTCCCACCATCTCTCGAGGAAGGAGATGGCCAAAGATCTCTATTCAGCTTGGATTGGAAAGCAGTGCTAATTGGAATTGGAGCGGGGTTTTTGATGGGCTTCGTGCTAGGTAACTTGATCATTGATGAGAAGAGTAGGTGGTTCTTGCACTATTCAAAGAGAATGGCACAAAGATGGAAAAGAACAAGAAGGCACTGAAATAAGGAGTTGGGCATATAGTCAGATACTTATGTGACATTGATTCGTGATGTAATGATCGTGTGTTTTGTATTATTAGTGTATTCTTAATATCGTATCCCATTGAACATCATATTATGCACTTTGCAATTAAAGTTGGACAGTATTGCATAATCTTCCCTGGAAAAATAATGTGATTTTGAAATTACTCTTTAAAGAGTAATTTCAAGTATCCCGGAGATGGAATATTCTGACATCCAAATTAACATCTGACGTGATAAGGGTTAACAATATTACACCAAAGGCCTTGAATAACATCTGGGACAGAGGAATGAACAACATTTTGCGAATGTTGTTCCTTTCCAAGCGGGGCCTAAGCGTCCGCCCAACCATCTTCTTCTCTTGTGCGCTCAATTTTGTACTCCTTTAGCTTCGCGAGCACGTCCCTGTGTTTAGCCACGAGAGAAGTTTCTAAAAGATTTTGTGAAACTACTGTCAATTGTTGTAAACTCTTAAGCCGTTAATTGAATGTGCGGCATGATATGTAGATATTCTATCACTCCCTTGCACGCTTAGTCTGGTCTTTTTATCTATTGCCAAGCATTGAGGAAGCAAATAGGGGGGGTGGAAAGATTCAAACTTGGGAGCTGTTAGAACATCCAAATGCTGAATTACACGTTCACCTAACAGCTTAAGATTTTGAAAAAGTTGGTAATGATCTCGTAAAATCTTATATGGTATCGGAATCTTGAGTTCGTATTTTTCCAGGCCCCTTATTTGCCTCTCCAATATCTCTTTTGTCACCATTGCTAGTGAAATATTCACGACAACGCCAATGCCTTCCTCACCTTTTTCCATTTTGTGTTTGTTTAGTTAAACGCATTCGGAGACAAGCAGGAAGGGACCTAGCACGAAGTATTAGTGCGGCCGAAACGTAAGGGACGCAAGAACACACTTACTATGCTTGTACCACATTAACTATTTGGAAGGAAAAATTGCAAAAAAGCTCTCTCCAACGATAAATATTTGGTCAATATGAGTTCAGAGTGCATGGATATTCTGCACGAACAACAACAAATTCGTCTGCAACAACTTGGATGGTAGCTCACCATCGAAACTGTTGTTCGAAAGGTGCATGAATTGCAAATTGGTGAAATTAAATTGGCCCTGTTAATTAGTTTCTATCAGACCATGGAACCTATTGGTGTGCAGGCGTAAGCCAGCAAATTTTAGCTCAGTCAAATCTGATAGCCAAAAGGGGAAGCGATCACCATTTTGATTGTTACCAGGATTCAGCTCTCTAGCGTTCTGCAATTGGCCAAAGATCTTGGATCAGACCCTCAAAATCGATTCTTCCTATGTTTCTACCATTCTCAATGCACAAACACCTTTATAACTACGAGGAATCATGCCCTCAAGCTTATCTTTCCCAGGATTCAAATTTTGGCAAAGCCTTGGGCTTCCGCCAAACATGAAGAAGTGCTCGGTCTCGACTATTGTTGAACAAATCCAGCATGGTCACAAATAGATGGAATATGGCATATGTTGAAATAAACTTATTAAATTCATATATAGGTAACAATGATATAGATTTTTGGCATATGAAAGGAAAAATGGGCACATAGATTGGAAATTGGAGCACGAATTCTCCCTCTGGGCTTCACCATTAATCTCCAGTCATATTATATTCCTTTAACACCTTTGCATAGAAGAAAGAAGACCAAACTTGAGACAGACCAGCCTCCAATACTCCTAGAAATATCAAAGAAAAGGTCAACAGATTGATCACCAACGGCACTTACCAACATGGCACATCAAGATTTGACATTGGGGTTCATATCTGTTGACTTTGATAATGGACGAGTTTATCAAGATCGACGACTCGGTTGTTGAAGTCAACATTTTTCTAGATGATATACGCTTTTCAAAGGGAAAAGTACACTATAAGTGTCATAATTTTTGTACGGCGTTCACTTGAGTGTCATAACTTTCAAAACATTCACTTAAGTGTCATAACTTTAAAAAATCGTTCACTTGAGTACCATGCTAACGTGGACGCCGGAAAAGCTGACGTGGCAGCCGGAAAGCTGGCGTGGCACGCCTAAAAAGTTACTGTCGCACACCGGAAAGCTGACGTGGCACGCCGGAAAGTTACTGTAGCACGCCGTAAAGCTAACATGGCACACCAAAAAAGTTACTATAGCACTCAAGTGAACGATTTTGCTCCGCCATAACACTCAAGTGAACAATTTTTGAAAATTATGGCACTTAAGTGAACGTTTTGAAAGTTATAGCACTCAAGTGAACGCCGTACACAAGTTATGACACTTTTAGTGTACTTTTCCCCTTTTCAAAAGAAGTAACTGGACAAGGGCCAGTGATGTTCATTCAAATTACTTTTTCCTCACTTTATCTCAAGGGTCAAGATTCGGACCCCTGGGGAAAACTTGTGCTTGGAATATATCTGCCGCTGATAGTTGGAAGTCCAACGAAGAGCAAAGTCGAAGCTTTGTATTGAGTGGCGCTTCTGTTTTAGGGGTTCCTAGTTGAGTTGGCGAGAGATTGTGCTCTGAATATTTGAACTTCGTAGAGCTAAGCATTCTTAGGAACATCGGCGAGAACCGTTGATATCCAAAAGTGACGAAACCGACCAATTCCGATATGTTGAAATCCTCATTTTGCAGTTGAGATGGTGAATATCTCACCTACATGAATGGCACAATGCATGCGATGGTAACAAGATATCCTTCAGAATAATCAGAGAGAAAAATTGGACGAACTTCTGCTTTCTTGCTAATTGCCTCAGTACTCTCTTTTTCCACGACAATAAATCCCATCTTAGGTAGGTAAATCGCAGACATGTGAAATATTGAAGATATCACCACCTACTCTAGAATCTTCAATAGCGTGACTCTTCGTATGATTGTCGATAGAATTTTCGGTTTTCAACAGTCGCCTATCCGACGCGCGTGTTTAGTGTCATTATTGCTTTGTAGTTTTTTAAGAGTCATTATTTGTTGTGTGTCTCAAGAATCTTTTAGTATTCCGATGTATAATTATTGCTATATATCTAGACAAGTCTTTTCATGTACCTAGGGTATGTCGAGAGTCATGGTTTTAAGCCTATATATAGGCGAGTCCCGTAATCGTTTCAAATATGTGAAAGTAAGGTGAATATAGAAAATTATAGAGTCCATCCATCTCCTCCCTTGAACACTTCTCTCGTGTGAAGAGAACCTTTCACCTTCAATAGTCTTCAATCATCTTGAGGATCGAGACGTGCTTCGTGACTCTGAGTTTCAACATTTGGTATCGTAGCACGGTTATCGTGGACCGTGAATCAAGTCTTCCGGAGCGTGGTTCGTGAAGACGGTGGTCAACGACCATTGTTCATGTGCAAGCGGTTGAGGACCGGAGTACGTCGAAGTTCTACCGCAGTACAGCCCGGGGCCGTGATCAATTGATCGAGACCAAGCCGGGTACTTTTCTCCAATCGGATGGCGGACGTATCAAGTTCGACGAATGGTATTGAGAAGCTAAACAATTCCAATTATAATAATTGGAATACCCGCATGCAGTTTTATTTGCAGGGTCAAGATTTGTGGGATATTGTTGGCGGCAGCAACACCACAGCACCCACAAACGATGGTGATCCGAGGAGATGGAACATCAAAGCGGGTAAGGCTATTTATGCTCTTGCTGTGACTGTTGAAGATGACTTGTTGCAGCATATAAAGAGTGCGCAGACTCCCAAGGAGGCATGGGATAACTTGGCAGCATTGTTCACGAGATCGAATGATGCCAAGTTGCAAAGGTTGGCGAACGAGCCGTTGTCGATGTCACAGCAAAATATGACGGTGAGTCAGTATTTCTCCAAAGTTAAGTCTATTTGTGACGAAATTTCGAAGCTAGATCCAAATAATGCCATCTCCGAAACGAGAATGAGAAGGATTATTATTCACGAGTTAAAGCCGTAGTATAATGGTATTGTTACGGCTACTCGTGGATGGGCAACTCAACCGACATTGACCGAACTAGAGAAAATTTTGGCCAACCAAGAAACTTTAGATAATCAAATGTTTAAGGTTTCGATGAAGGGAGATGAGAGTGCCCTCTTCGGTGATAAGAGAGGGTTCAAGGGCCAGAGGAGAATCGGTGCTGACAATAGAGATGACAAGCCAGGAAAAAGTCATGTCGAAAGGCAAAAGCAGCCAGCTCATGGAGAATGGAAAAAGCGTCTAGGAGAGACAAGCCTTCAATCAGGGGGAGTTTGGCGGAATCGCTATGGCAATGACAAAAGACGTAGTGGACGATGTTATGTCTGTGGCAAAGAAGGTCATTTCGCCGGAGATTGTCAAGCAAAGAAAGTTGAAGGAAATGTCGCAGCATCATCGAAGAGGAGTGATTTCGATGACAATGTGGAATGGGATTTTCATGCGTCTGTTGCAACGGAGGTGCAAGACGAGCTCGTTGCCTCGTCTATTGCCGAGTTGAACCATTCAATGACTTTAATCACTGTAAGTGATAAGTCGATTAATTATGATGTTGACTGGATTGTTGATTCGGGGTGTTCGAATCACATGACCGGAGATCAAAGCAAGCTGTCGAATTGCCGATTCACAAAGATATCGAAGAAGAGTTTCAAGAAAGGCTGAAAGAATTCAATGAGGATCAGCCTATCGAAAAAGATGTCGAAAAGGATGTCGAAGCACAGTCACAAGGTTCGACAAGATCATCCGGTGAGCATCGAATAGTAACAGAAGAATTTCGACCAAGTCAGGTAGAGGAACCCGAAGAAGAGGAGCCTCGACTTCGGAGATCACGGAGGCAGAGGAGGCCAAACCCCAAGTATGCCAATGCAGCGTTGATCGAAGATGTTGGCGTAGTGGAACCATCGACATATGAGGAAGCATCGAAGGATGCAAAGTGGAGAAAGGCCATGGAGGAAGAGATCCTCGCACTAAAGAAGAATGAGACATGGGACTTGGTGCCGAAACCCGAAAAGGTACGTCCTATATCTTGCAAATGGGTTTATAAATTGAAAACTTAACCAGATGGGTCGACAGAGAGGTATAAAGCACGTCTAGTCACTCGAGGTTTCTCGCAAAAGTATGGCGTTGATTATGAAGAAACCTTTAGCCCGGTGGCCAAAGTTACTACTGTTCGAGTTCTGTTAGCACTTGCAGCAAGCAAGTCATGGAATCTATGGCAGATGGATGTGAAGAATGCTTTTCTTCATGGAGCGCTTGATCGAGAAATATATATGGAGCAACCAGATGGTTTCAAGAGCAAAAATTATCCAGAATATGTCCGCAAGCTAAAGAAAGCATTGTATGGCTTGAAGCAAGCCCCGAGAGCATGGTATGGGAAGATCGCAGAATTCTTATTGAAAAGCGGTTATTCTATAGCCCCAGCAGATTCGAGCTTGTTCGTGAAGGCAGAAGATGGAAAGATAGCAACTGTGCTGGTTTATGTGGATGATCTCATCATTACTGGAGATGATGAAGATGAGATATGTCGAATTAGAGCCAATCTCTCTGCCTGGTTTCGGATGAAGGAGCTTGGAGAGCTGAAGCACTTTCTAGGACTCGAGATTGATCAAACAAAGGAAGGATTATTCCTATGTCAACAGAAGTATGCACGAGATCTCTTGGAGAAGTTCGGGATGCTCGATTGCAAGCCTATATCTACTCCGTTGGATGGGAATGCAAAGTCGTGTGCGGATGAAGGTCGAAAGTTAGAAGATTCAACCACGTACGTGCAACTGGTAGGTAGTCTAATTTACCTTACCATAACTCGACCCGATATCGCTTTTGTAGTGGGAGTAGTAAGTCGATTTATGGAGAAGCCACAAAAGCCTCACTTGGATGCAGCCAAGCGTATCCCGAGGTATGTAAAGAAGACCTTTGATTTTGGCCTTTTGTATAAGAAAGTCTCATCGAGTGATTTGGTCGGTTATTGCGATGCCGACTTTTCTGGAGATCAATACACAAGGCGCTCGACTACTGGATACTCATTTAATCTTGGATCAGCAGTAGTATCCTGGTGTAGTAAAAGACAACCGATCGTGTCTCTGTCGACGACATGAGCTGAATACTGAGCAGCAGCAATGGCAGCTCGGGAGAGTTCGTGGCTAGTGCAGTTATTGAAGGATCTCCATCAATCGATAGATTATTCGACAACATTGTTTTGTGATAATCTATCTGCTATAAGTTTGGCAGAAAATCTAGTTTTTCATGCTAGAACAAAGCATGTGGAAGTACACTATCATTTTCTGCAAGAAAAGGTCTTGCAGGGCGAGATCAAAATGGAATACACCAAGACAGGTGATCAAGTTGCTGATATCTTCACCAAAGGTCTTGGAGCAGCAAAGTTCGATAAGTTTAGAACTCAGCTTGGTATCGTCGCGAGATCCGTCCTAAGAGAGAGTAGTCGGTGAGGGGGAGTATTGAAGATATCACCGCCTACTCTAGAATCTTCAATAGCGTGACTCTTCGTATGATTGTCGATAAACTTTTCGATTTTCGACAGTCGCCTATCCGACGCGCGTGTTTAGTGTCATTATTGCTTTGTAGTTTTTTAAGAGTCATTATTTGTTGTGTGTCTCAAGAATCTTTTAGTATTCCGATGTATAATTATTGCTATATATCTAGACGAGTCTTTTCATGTACTTAGGGTATGTCAGAAGTCATGGTTTTAAGCCTATCTATAGGCGAGTCCCGTAATCGTTTCAAATATGTGAAAGTAAGGTGAATATAGAAAATTATAGAGTCCATCTATCTCCTCCCTTGAACACTTCTCTCGTGTGAAGAGAACCTTTCACCTTCAATAGTCTTCGATCATCTTGAGGATTGAGACGTGCTTCGCAACTCTGAGTTTCAACATGAAATTCTCATGTACGGACCAAGTAAAAAAAATGAGCCGAAACCCAGGTGGGTGACCCGAAGATGATATTCATACTTTAGCTGCTGAGTTAAAAATCATTTGGGTCATACCTTGGTACTTGGTATTTGTTTATACTATACGTAAACCAGGTGATTAAAGGGAAATGCTTCCCCGACTGTCTAACGTCATCGTTAGCTATCTCGTATCGTAGATCCACTCACCATCGCCGCGTGTTTTGCATAAAGCATTCATTATTTGAAAAATCGTAGGGTCAGAAATAATGACAGTCTTGTCAAACTGTTGGGGTAGCAACTCCCATGATTAAATATCTTGAATTGCCTCAATTCCTTCCCTATAAAAAACCATTGAAGGTTAAGAAAATAAAAGGAGTATCTCTATCATGGCTGATATTATAAGCAAGAAATGGAAAAATCACAGAAGTACTATGGTAAAATTTACGCGCTTGTTATGCCTGTGATGGAAAATTCATGCTGGGTAAGCGAAGTCGATGTTGCGTTTCATCATTGAGTCCACGGTTCAGCGTAAGACGCCAACCACTCCTCCACTCGAAAGTAAGTCTTCCACTAAGTTGAGAATTTCTGAGATGGATGACCACTTCAACTTTGACAACATGGAAAAATGCATAATGATCAATTTGACTTATAATCAGAAGCGTGACTCTTAATGTGTGGATGCGCTTGACCAAGTCTTTGAGCTATGGTTGAAAAAGTCTGTACTATCTAGAAAAGAAAGTGGGAGAGACTCTGAGAAGTTAGGCAAGAAATCTTCCCCCAACCACAGGAAATTACATGAATTATCAGGACTTTTGCCCATCGAATAGATTGATGAACAGGAGTCATTCTACAGTTCCTATGAGTATTGCCAGTCTTCGAATCACAAAACGAAAAAACCGTAATCATCCACTGGAAGTATTTTTAGATATTATATATCATTGCCTCGTTTTATATAAAATTAACAACGGAGTATACGTGATTATGATAAATTACAAGCAATCATAACTCTCTTGGAAACTAAAGAAGCTCCGATGGACGGTAAATACATCGCGGAGGCAAGCAATTACAGGCAGTCAAGGCATAATACAAAATTGAGCCCATATTCATCACTATTTTTCCCTCCGAACTATCAGTTTACAACTATCACTTCAAATCTTGATTTTGATGTGATGATATTCTAGTCATGTTCTCAACTCGTACTGTATTATGACACGAGAACTGAGCTTCAGTCCAGACAAGTCAAATGAATGATTCCTTAAGATCTATATATTTATATAAGCCAAACACTTCTATCTACTAGTTCTTTTGGAATTTAGCAATGAAGTGGTATTGGCCCAGCTTTTGCGCAGCTCAATCAATTCACTTTCCCGGGCGATATTAAAAGCGCACTCCCACGTACCCAACTGATGCATTCAGGATTTTACTCCTAAAACTAGCCAAAGAAAAATTAAGCATTACACCGAATAATTTTATTGATGATGCGTGATCTAACCAATAGTATGTGTGGATCACCCTATTTTCAGATATGCGAATCATATCAAAGACAGAAAATTGCTTGATAATCTACATCCCAATGCCTCTTTTCACACATAACACACGATGTAAGTGGCACGAACTTCCATCGAAAGCGACCAGCCATTGCTATCTATAAAAGCTCGTCAAGGGCATTTTGCCTTGGCAAGCATTAACCAACTCCAGTAACGAAAACAAAAATCATGGCGTCCTTACTCTATGCGCTTCGTCCTTGGATCGTCCTTCTCCTGATGATCCATACTTCACTTGCTAAGCCACTATGCCATCCGGACGAGAGCTCCGCCTTGATGGAATTCAAGCGAAGTTTCCGAATCGACACAGATCAAATTCGGTGTGTTTATCCGAAGGTTGAATCGTGGCCACAAGATGGACATGGAGATTGCTGCTCATGGGATGGCGTCGAGTGCAACGAGGCCAATGGTCACGTGACAGGTCTTGACCTTAGTAGCAGCTGCCTCTTTGGTATCATAACTTCCAACACCAGCCTATTTCGCTTGCTTCACTTGGAATCGCTCAATCTCGCTTTGAATGACTTCAACTCTTCCTCGATCCCATACGGTTTCGGCGGCCTTTCCAGGTTACGTTACCTTAATCTCTCTATATCAGAATTTTCAGGAAAGGTCCCCGCGGATATCTCAAGGCTCTCGAGATTAATTTCTCTTGACTTGTCTTCTGAGTGGGCATCTCTTGAGATGCCCAACGTAGAGAACTTTGTTCAGAACTTAACTATGCTTAGAGAACTCGATCTCTCTTCCATTACCATGGCATCTCCATTCCCTCATGTACTTGCAAACCTCTCTTCTTTGAAGTCGCTTAAACTTAGTAAATGTGGATTGCATGGAGTACTTCCAGTAAGCATCTTTCAATTACCAAGACTGGAAGTCCTCGACATCAGTTACAATGGCAAACTTTCTGGTTTTATTCCAGAACAACAGTGGGGTAATCCCCTTAAGTCATTGTCTCTTGGGGGAACGATTTTGTCGGGTTCACTTCCCTCTTCACTGAGTAACCTTTCTCAGCTTGCTTATCTGGATCTACAAAGAAGTAAATTTATGGGTCAAATCCCTGCTTCCCTCGCTAACCTTACGCAGCTATCGTATCTAGATCTCTCTGTCAATAATTTCACGGGCGATATTTCGCATTGGCTTGGCAACTTGGCAAGACTCAACTATTTGGACCTTTCAGGTAATATTCAGTTGGCAAAGTTTTTTGTTTTAAGGAAAAAAATGGAGATGACAAATTCAATAGCTAGATATACTAACGAGTCTTCTCTCTTTGCACTCGACAGATAACCAGCTAAGTGGTCAACTTCCATCTTCATTTGAGAACCTGACGCAGTTGGTTAGGCTTAACCTTTCATTCAACAATTGGCAATGTGAAATTCCGAACTCTCTATGGGAACTCAAGGGTCTTGGATATCTGGATCTTGGGAGGAATAATTTCAGTGGCACCGTGGATTTACACAAACTCAAGAACTTGGAATCATTACTTCTGGACTTCAACAACATTTCATTTGTCAGCAAGCCCGAGATCAATGCCACTCTTCCAAAACTTTCCACCGTAAGTTTAGTTTCATGCAACTTACGTGAGTTCCCAAGGTTTTTAGGCTACCTTAAGGGATTGGAGTGGGTAGATCTGTCGAACAATAAAATCGGAGGGAGTGTTCCTTCATGGATGTGGAATGGTAGCAGAGAAACATTGATGGATATGGGTCTCTCTCACAATTATCTCACTGACTTTGAGAACGGCCATATCAATCTGCCAATGTTGACGTACATGGACCTTTCTCACAATTTGCTCACTAGCTTTGTGAACAACCAGATCAATCAATCACTACCCATGCTGACCTATCTTGACATTAGTTCTAACTCGCTCAAAACAGCACTTCCCAGTCCACCTCCATTAGCTGTTTATTACAATATCTCCAACAACTTCCTCTTCGGAGAAATTCAATCTATTTGTAGAGCAAGATCTCTTGTCATCCTTGATTTGTCCATCAATAGGCTGAATGGCGGAATTCCTTCTTGTCTGGGAAATATGGTTTCTTTGTCGATTTTGAATCTTGGGGAAAATAAACTCGAGGGCATGATTCACCATGATTACCCGAAAGGTTGTGCATTGAAGATTATTGACCTTACAAATAATCGACTGCAAGGGCCTATCCCAAGATCTTTGGCTAATTGTTCAATGCTAGAGTATTTGAACCTTGGTTACAATCAAATGCATGATAGATTCCCTTCATGGCTATCGAAATTGACCAAGCTAAAAGCTATTATCCTGAAATCCAACAAATTCCATGGTCCAGTGGAAACACATCAAAACCAGTTTAACTTCAGCAATTTGCATATCTTGGACCTTTCAAACAATGGTTTCAATGGTGTACTTCCTTCCAAGTTGTTGCAGAGCTTCCATGCCATGAAAGTGATTGTTAGTCAAGATCAATTGGAATATATTCATACTTCTCAAAGGCTCCCTCAGTCCCTGGATACAGCTATAGCAATTGTGGCTTATGATATGAAATTGATGAACAAAGGCACAGAGAGAGAATACTCGAAGGTTCCATATGCCCTTATGGGAATTGACCTCTCCAATAACAAATTCGAAGGATGCATACCTGATCTCGTTGGAGATTTGAAGTCACTTATTTCACTTAATCTTTCAAATAACATTCTTACCGGTTCCATCCCGCCTTCCATAGCAAACTTGACAGTGCTTGAATCTCTAGATCTTTCTCGAAACAAGCTCTCTGGAGAGATCCCTCAACAGCTAGCTCAACTGACGTTTCTGTCATCTTTTGATGTCTCTCATAATCAACTGTCTGGGCCAATACCACGAGGGAGTCAATTCAACACATTCGGGACCAGTTCATTTGCCATGAATGAGGGGTTGTGTGGAAGTCCTTTGCCAAAAAAATGCACAGCGGTTGGGGATAATATACCATTACCACCATCACCGCTCAAGGAAGAAAATGACAATGATTCTATATTCGACTTGGATTGGAAAGTTGTGCTAATAGGTGCCGGAGCTGGGTTTTTTATCGGCGTTGTGCTGGGGAACTTGATCATTGACGAGAAGAGTAGGTGGTTCTTGTACTACTCCAAGATGATGGCAAAGAGATGGAAAACACCGAGAAGGCATCGAATAATAAGGAGTCGTGCGCGCAATTAGATACTTACATGACACTGGTTAGTTTTTTTAATTATCGCATATCTAGTTTGTATTAAACATTGGAAAAATTAGGACATACAGCGTCAATGCGTAGAAAAAATTTCACATAAGTAGTTTCATCCACCCTTGATTTAAGGGAACATAAATTTTGGCTCTCTCCGCTAAATGGTGTGTAATGCCGATTGTGTAAAAAAAAAAATTACACCGCCAGTGTATGCTATAATTACTCAAAATAAGTATAGAGCTCTAAGATTCTAATCCGTGTTTGCTTCATGTTGAACTAGTGTTTTCCATTAGTTCTTATACGTAAATCCTGTTTTCTTGTTCATTATTTGCATCTTTCTATCTGTTTTTTCCTTGGAAAATCATATTATATAATGATATAATGCAACATAGACATAGGCAATTCCTTGGAAAATCATATTATGTGCGAAGCAGCACTAACTTTCACTTCTTGGCTGTATAAAGAATCCAATTTCGGACATTCGCTGCTTACAAAATCTGATTGTGGAAAGCTACTGAATATTGGAGCTGGCGAGCTCAGCATACTCTCTTGCACATCTCTAGTTGCAACTTCCAATCGGAGTCATTTGCAGGCATCTCATAGTCCTGTCGAGCACAGCTTTGGATTACATTACGACTCAAGATGAGAATCCACAATGGCGTCTTGCCGCTCAAATGGTAGGTAAGGAGTAAAGCTTCAAGGAGACAAAGTTTGCCGGATCGAGCATCGACGGGTTTTCACACTTTACCAGAGGAGTTGGACATTGTGAATATGAAGAAGTTGTTTTAGTTTCCTCACCCACAAGCTGTATATTTTAGTTTCCTCACCCACAAGCTGTATAGTCTATACCATGAGAGGCGTGGTTTCGTATTTGAATGCCGTAGCAGCACCAAATCTGCCCCACATGTTTTGATTTATGTTTTTCGTTGATAAGAATAGGTTGGGATCATCCTACTAAATTTATATGCACCTACTATGGAACGAAAAAGCAGTGAGTTCCTCCAATTGCTCCTAATTTGAATCTATTCAATTCCTGATCCTCCAACAGCTTGCAATTCGTTTACAGTGTGTTTGGAAAGAGAAATTAGCGTATACATATGGCAACAACAGCGAGGCCTCAAACAGCAGGAGGTACCACAAAAATCAACCATCACAACATGAATTGAGTTACAGAAAGTATTAGTTGTATATACTCACTGCGAAAGCTTAAGCAAATGACTTCCACCATGATGAGAAAAGTAAACTACTTACTTGTGCGAAATACTAACTCTACTGGTAGCCCACTGTAATTATAAATCTAATTGCAGCTTCACACGCCACGCTTGCTGCAATGTAAGGACTCTTAAACTAGTTCTGTTGTTGTTGTTATTAGGATGCATGTGTGAGTTGTGTTAGAGAAATTCTACATCGGAAAATTAATGTGGTGTGGAGCAGTTAATATATCATATTTGGCTTATAACTCATTGGCTTAAGATTTTGAGTGTATGTGGGTCCAACTGGATATATTGACAAGCTCGAATTAAGGCACTAGGCTCCCCCAACAGATTTTTCCGTCCATCTAGTTACATAATGATATTAGCTGGGACAAGTAAGAGATGTACTCAATACACATCTTGCCATCCCAAAATCAGGATGATTAAGACATCAACAGCAGCATTTCCAATTGCCTCTTGCTGTAACTTCCCCTTCACTACATACGTCCCTCTATTCCACACAAAAACCAAACACTTACTTGCCGAGCAAACGTTTTTCTCTTTTTCTGCTAAGTACAATATTCAACAAGATCCTGCTATTACATTAGTAGCAGAATCCTAAATGCTAGGGTGACAAAAAATGGCTTTTTCAAACTACCTATAATCATAAGTTACATTAATCACAGGAAGGCCCAGCCTTTATCCATATTGTAAAGCAAGCCAACCAGTAAAAGATACATACATATGCCACAAACAAGCAAGCACGCTTCAATCGGTTGGCACTAACGGTGCAAGGAAGGATCCTGGTTGGACGCAACCAATGCCGAGATTTCATCTGTTGAAAGAGTCTAATAAAACTCATTGATGTTAAGGAGGTTGAAAAACCAGTAGCCACCCCAGCAATTGTTTCCCATTTCCAATATCTAGCTATGATCTTGCTGTTTACCCAGGATTTGAAAATCTCTGACAATCTGACGATGCACGGGCCATATTAAGTACTTTAGAAACCATGATGTAAGTAAGAGACACAACAAAAGAATATGAACAGGCTGAATGCAATTCAAGGGTAACTTCAAAAGGAGATGGAAATGCAGCACTTGGAAGTTCACATAATGGCGACTATGATCTTTCACGCCAGCAAAAAATCAGACATTGTACGCTAGAAGTTTAATAACAAGTCATCTGTTAGCAGATAAGACAGTAATCTCAATTGCTATTTGGCTTGAGAAAAACAAGAAATTACGGCACTACTAGATGCACTTGGTACATGGGAATGTTGGCTTGCTATGATCCTTTAATACCATATGAAGATTAGCATGCGATGAAAAAATTCCGTTTGTCACTTCAAACAGAGTACAACAGTACAAAATAGTTGCACAGGCCGGACTAAGACCGCAAGCGTGAACTGAATAGTTCCGGTCCGGAGATTAGCATGCGACCCAGATGAAAAACAGTCATTGATATTTTTTTTCTGAATATTTCGTATTTTTATTCTTTTTTCTTTGGGCCGGTGAAGGTCACGGCCATCGCCAGCCACAATGAAGGAAAATAATAACAACAAAAAAATTTAAAAAATCAGAAAAATATTTAATAAATTATAAAATTTCTCCACATCTGCACCAACTTTATCATGCATGACAACCAATGTCCATGTCAGCGATCGATGATCAAAACTGGCCTGATGAACTGAATTGGTACCAATACAATAGGTTTAAAATGTTTTTGGATACTTTTCCCTATATATAATACATGGCTTCATCTTATCTCTCAACTTTAGCATTTTCTCCGACCAAACTTGTCTCTTGCTTGATATCTACAGCCTACGGACTGTTCTCCTTGAAAGGACTATATAGTTGAAATATCTAAAAAGGTACTTTATTCATCTCTGCCAGTTCTAATAGTTTCATCTCTCAATTTTTATTTTCTCCAAGGGGCAAACACATTAGAATTGTCGTATGTTCCCAGGGAAATGTAACATCTACTCTGCACCACACTACGAAATATTATAATCAAACCATCTTTGATCTTTGAACAACCCAGGTCAATGATCAATTTGTAAATCCAATAACCTCGTTCCATCATTGAAGCAGATTAGACAAATATAAAGCACGTACTACAATGACGGTGATATATTGTCTTTTTCTCTCTTTTTTCTTTTCGACTTTGGTGTTTGTTATTTGAGCACCCATGTAATAGAAGAGCCATAGGATATTGTAACGGCATAGCTTTCATGCTTAGCAAGTTTTGCGGGCAAAAGGACACATAGAGTGACAATATTTATGTACAGCGCTCACTTTGGTGCCAATATTTTTTTTTATCACTTAAGTGCCAACTTTTTTGAAAAAACAGTTATTTCGGTGCCAACTCCAGTGAGTTTCTCCGGAAATCATACGTGGCATTTACATGGCTCGCAGAAGGATATAGGCAGCAATAAAAAAAAGGTGAAAATCGATTAAAAAAGCTCCACGTCAAATTAAAAAAATAAAAATAAGCTAAAAATCAACGAAATCAAAAAAAAAAAAAAAAAATAGAAGTGCAGTGCAAGCCCTCGCGGCTGCACTTCCATTTTTCATTTTTTTTATTTTTTTTTTATTTTATTTTTATTTTATTTTTATTTTTTTAATTTTAAT